>NW_026136703.1:13985810-16385810 GCF_905237075.1 Dicentrarchus labrax | reverse complement strand
ATAACTGAAATAAGAATAAAGGCATTTGCTCATATTCAGAAATGCTTGCATGTGCGTACCTAATATGTGTTTGCTTGCAAATTGCCAGGTTATATGGTCCTGTTTAATCCAATAGTAGTATACGAGTATGCAGTAAAAGCCTCAGCAGTAGCAGCAGAGACATCATAGAGCCAGAGCAGATAGGGGATGTCACCTGAGAGAGGGCGCCCACAGGTCGTGGCTGCTGCTGATCCAATGAGGCTGGACATTACAGAGCCATCCCCGAGGACAGGTACTGGCGCTTCTGGGGTGACAACGCAACACCTCCAAGACCTGTGCCCTGCCATACTTTACCCCACTTTCATGTCAGAGATGTGCACAACAAAGAAACGGGAAAATAGGAAAATCTCTGCTGCCATAGTGGCCTTTAAAGAATAACTGATTTTCACTAGAATTATAGTGTTCCAATATGTGAGTAGCTCCATTACTTCACCTACCAGCAATGTGTTTAGTCTCTTATATAAGCCTTTCTATTGTGATGTTGATGAGGTAGCTTTTCAGGGTTACATGGTGTTAAGGTTGTGGAGTTTTTGTTTACCTAATATGCATGGAAAATTCTAGTTAGAGCTTAATTTCCTCTGTTATTTGAAAGCACAAATATCAGTTTTCCTGGTAAACGTAAGCGCCTCTGACATTGCCTTCCTCCTATTTATAGTTATGTATACCCCATGCAGTGCAGGAACGTGGCCTCTTTTATTGTTTCCTTTGTTATGACATCCTCTCGTAGAATATTCCACAGCTAGAAAAATAGCTATCCACAATGGTGGTTCCTTTAGGGCTTTGCAAGTGTTTGTTTTAGGGCACATCAGCACACAGAAGTGCAATGCTGGCCCCCAAAGCCCAAGAAACTTGGAATATTAATGGCAAATGACAAGTCGGCTCTGATGCTTCAAGGTTTTCATGCTTTTAAGGATGCACATTTGGGTGCATTGTTTAAGGCGTCTGGGGTGTAATCCGCACTCTCAGGTCTCCAGCAGCCTCAGGATTTAGCTCTGGTTAAGCCTCCATGTCTCCTATTTATTTTTGTAGGGTTGTATGTGTGCATTATCCAAATTTGTCATTTACCATTGAGTGTGAGAGCAGCTTTGACACGGCCGCTGTGTGTATAAACGAGGAGCGGGACAGAAAGCGGCACCCCAGCGATACATATCCCTCCTCCTGTCTTTCTGCTTGCCTGTGACACTGTGAGATGGAGAAGAAAGCCTCGGGTAAAATAAGGTGCAAGCATGTCTACTCCGAGAATTCCTGTTTTGCCATGGAACTTTTTAAAAGATTAACGTACATTTTTTGTCAGCTTTCACGATGTATGCCATCAGACTTACAGACACAGTTCTTTCCCCTCATTTCCCCCTCCTGCCTTTTTTTCTTTCTCTACAGTGACCTTCTGGGTTTCATTCCAGGAAGAAGTCAGCAACATTTGTTAAAAGCACAGAGAGTAGTGGGAAAGGATTAGAATGGCTCTTTATAAAACTCAGTCTAACAGGAGAATTTCAATGGCTGCCTGACCCATAAAAGACATTCATTTCCACATTACACTCAATGTGATGTAAAACCTGTAGTGATGTTCTCTTGACACTGAGATCGCTTAATAGATGTTGCACAACGGTGCTTGCTTTGCAACACACAAAGGCCTGTGTTCACCCTTATTGCTGCTGCTGATATCTTCACATCTGTAGAAAGTAACAGAAAGATAACGAGAAATAGTAAGCTGATTATAGGGATGTCTGTTATCATACAAAGGTTGTGCTCTTGTATTTTACTGGAGCTATCGTAAAGGCTTAAGGTAGTTTAAGAGGATTTTTATGAACACATTTTCTCCACATATACACACATTTAAGCTCAGTAGACATAAAGCCATACCACAAATATATAATGCTTTTTTCAAGGACCTTCGGTTCACGAGGCCTTTTAAGTATTTTATTACATGCACCTCCACAGCTGCTTCAAAAGCGTCTTAAAACTGGCCAACTAAAAGGCTTAATTGTGTCTTAACCTCTCCATAGAGGAGGATGATGGAAGCCAGGAGTCATCAGTTGATTCCTCCAGTTTCCTCCCTAGGCCTAAGGAGAGCACTGGACTATGAGTCCTGTGGCCTCTCAGGAAATGAAATGAATGAGACCAAAAAAAGCACTGAAAAAAACAAAAGACATTTTCTTTACTAGTGAAAAATTCCAAATTAAATTAAAACAATCTGGTCTTTTGTTCTTCTATCAACCAACATGGTGTTGACATTATTTTTTTTTAAGGAATGGCATTTGGTATAGAGGCTTTTAGTCTTTCATGGTTCACATAGATAGAGAAATGCATATTTTAGTTATGGACATGTGATTTCATGACATTGCAACTGTTTAACAGCTTTTTGGGGGATTACGATTTCTTTGAATTTTTTTTTTTTTTTTAGGGTTGAGTTGTCTCACTGTGAGTAGCATTGCTGCATGTATGGTATAGGTTACTTGTGCTCATTTTCAATAGTATACGTCAAGATTTAATTGAACCGTTATCAAGAGCTATCAGAGGTCATGCTGCAAATTAATGGTTTGGTTCAGTCAACCTGTCTCTGCTTTAATTTATATATTAGTCAGCATTGTCCTGTGTATTTTTGAGCACAAAAACAGTAAACACTCGTTCTATTTCAGACCAAGAATAGATAGAATATTTCTTACCAAATGACAGCCAAGGAAACAATGCTTCATATTTCTGCCTTTGTGTTTAAAGAGCAGCTCTGTGTGTACCAGATAATGTGCTGGTACTCATGGTCTGTGGAGGCCCATCACTCACTGTGTGGAGCTGGTCGCTTGTGATAAGTGGTTCCTTATAGATAATCTAGACAGTAGGCTTCTTTTTATAGGCCCACTGTCCCTCACATAACCTTGTTTGTTGTTTTTACCACCCATCCTTATTTTCTTTCTTTTTTTTTTTCCATCACACTTTTTTTTAGTCTTGTAATTCCCAACAAGCGCTGAATGAATTTACATGTAAACAATGGTAATCTAGAACAAATATATTACTAGCAAAAATGTAATCCCATATGTAAGAGAGAAACACACATACAGTACATGTGTATACACTTGCGTTGATGGTACTGTATTGAGTTTGACCTCTGTGTGTATTGACTGCAGAAAGATCTGATAAAAAGCTTTTGGTGATTTATACCCATAACAAAGCTTTTGATATTCTAACTACAGAGGGCAAGCTTTTCCTCTTCTTGGACTAATGCAGTAAATAAAATGTCATTATTTTCTAGAATAACAGAAAGATTTTAAACATATCTGTAGAAACCTGCATAGCAAAAAATACAAATCAGCTTCTGAATCCGTTCCACAATGAATGACATCAAAAGCAGAAATGCTGTTCTGAATTTTCGCCCATCATTCTACATTTAGTTTCTACATTAAGGATTTTAAATTTTTTTCCATTCACCGCCTGACCTCATCCTTTGCATTGATACCATTGGTTTATGGTTTGAATTGTTTGTTTCGCTATGTAAGACCTATATCGGATTGTATCTCATGGCAGTCATTTTGATTGATTTACCATAAATAACCGAATTTAAATACCAGATGAAGAGGCATTTGTTTTTGTGAACTTTGCTTCATATTTCAGTATTAATTCACTTCATTGCGTTGTTGCCAGAAACGCTGAAAGAGATACAAGCACATCTGAGTCTTTCCTCACCGGCCTGGCATTTGTTAAAGAGCTTCGTCAGGACCCTCTTCCCCAATCTTTGTTCCCAGGCAGCCCTCCTCCTCTCCCGTCTCTGGTTTGAGTTTCACGTCTCGCGGCGGTCTGATTGCCTGATAGCTTAAACATCTCTGCCTGCCTATCCCTTAGTGGGAGTGTGTAATCAAAGACACATGAGGAGCCTGTGTCCAAGTGCTGACCTTCTGATTTTGCTCATCAATTCTAGGGGTTAATGTACAAGATCTATCAGGTCAACAGATTTGTCTTCGCAAGCTCTGTCAGGTCTGTAAATGATTAGAAAAAAAATGCATTTGGCCACTGAACCCTATTAAAACTTCTTAAGAATAAATGTGCACTCAATATGACTGCTAATATATTCTTTCCACTCTCTTGTGTTAATAATGCTAATATGTTTTTTTTTCTCTATTATGTATTTTAAATGAGCACCATAAACCAAACCTTTGTGACAAGGGTTTAAGGAGTTAACAGTTTAATGATATGATCCAAATTCCATCTCTGTCTGCCGTCGATGTAACGTTTCATCATAGGCGGGAAGTTGAAACAGGCGATACCCAATCCTTTCCCTTCGGACTGATGTAAGATAACAGAGGCATACATTTCTGAACAAGTGAAATATAAACTCTGCGCAGAGTTTGGAGCTTTGAGCCGCCCCCTTTGTATGGCCGCCACAGAGATGTCGGAGAAATCTATTTCTCATTTTGAGTGATATCTCCATCAGCTGGCACATTCGCACCATGAATCTTCCCCCATGTTAAACCCGGAATCTGTCTCTTCAATGACGGCTGTGTGTTTTAAAATGACCACTCTTATTTTTTGTAATAGGCATCTCAGTGTCATGGAGGTTACAAGTGAAAGGGCAAAATAGAGCTGTCTGGCGAAAGGCCTCTGATAGAAAGTGCCACTTCAATTTGCGCACAGCTGCAGCTAAGCCTGGGCTGGCTCACTGTCCGGCCCGACACGTCACATTCTCTTCTCCTGCGACTGGAATGGATGTGAAAACTATTAACTTTAGACAGAGTTTTGGCCTGACCAGTTCTGATCCCTTCCCCTTATTCATTGCTCACTTCAGCTTGTTTTGTCAGGAATGCACACTGACAAAGACTGTCTCAGACACCATTTACATTTTGTTTATTTAAGTTTGATGACTCTTTGAAGCCCTTTTTTTTATTTTGTTTTACTTGGGCTCAATGTCAATTTCAAAACCAAGTTGTGACTGGAATATGCCCGTGCAAAAAAACAATGCATCTTACTTTCCTTTTTAAATTACTTTTCCATTGAAGAGGCCATCGGACTACACCTCTCCTAATTTGGTGATGAGGGGGTTTAACATTTTGAGGAACTCTATCCCCGGAGCTGCTGACAGTCCTCAGCCCCCCTGAGTCCCTGCTAAGGATGGAGCTCGCAGTTTGTAAAAAGACTACTGGCTCTGTTTTAAGTATTCATTGTGGTTTGAATTAGAGAGGGGATAAATTCTCTGAATAATGATAGCAAAACTTTTAGCTTCAGCTGCCCGGGTGAAACAAAACACGCTCAAATGAAACTTTGAACTACTCTCTCTTTTTTTTTCTGCCATTTTGTTTTCAAATTGTAGTGCTGAGTTCATGGGAAACTCGCTGCGAGGTTACCTGCGCCCCTGCAAAGTGATGGAAAAAAAGGATTACAGCCACAAGAATGTTTTTGCAGTTAGTTGAAATATTACTAACCTTGTCAAATGTCATTTTGAATGAGAAAGCAAGCATATTTTAATCAGGGTTTTTAAGGCAGAGTTTTTCAAACTGTGACTCTATGAGAAAGGGGTCAGCTAATTGCAACATTTGATGTCATGTTTGGTCTCTCTCTCCGTTTTGATGCCTGCAGGCACGCTTGCTCTCTCGTTCTGCTCTCTGTGTCTCTCTCTATGTCACACACACACACACACACACACTCAAATGAAAAACTACTGAAAGGTCTTAGAGTTCTCAATGCTGTAATCTTCATAAAGTCTTTGCTTCTACTTCCTGTCAGCCCTCCTCTCAACTTCAACCTCCAACCTCTCCCTGTATGCATCACTGAAACACAGACCTGACCATGGTGAAATTTAAGGATCCTATTCATAATTTTGTGAATGAATGTGTCTGGGCATGCCGGTATATAAAGAGTAAGGTATGTAAGTCCTGAGTCTACAATCCATCTCAGTTTCCTTATTAAAATATGAATCCAACTTAGACCAAAGATATGTGCAAAGCTTTCCCACCGTCCTACAACAGCGTAATCTTCCAAACACACAGTCTCAAATCTCTTTGGTTCTCATAATTACTGTTTTAACAGCAGCAGTGGGGGTAGAGGGATATACATTGTAAATTATGTTTGACAAGGTGGGGTTAGTGGTTTTGTCGTGGCTTGTCTTTAGTTATTACTCACACTTCCTCCTGCCATAGATAAGGTCTGCTGGTGAACATACCAAGGTGAGCACTGGCGCAGGGCCCTTATCGCCACATTGATTTAGGGCAAGAACCTAGTGACAGAGGTCATTGTGCAGTAAAGCTATCCATCATTCAGGTTTGATTTCTGCTCAGACCTGTCTCCAAGTTGTCTACACGTAGGCGAGTCACAAGAAGTAGAGGCCACAGGAGGGTTGGACTGGTGGGAGGTGGACATATTGAGGAGAATTGGATAATGCTAACTGTGTGTTAAGAGATGACACGAATTAAGCATTTTAAGACTGTGATTACAGGTTTACTCATATTTAAGAATGATGTTTTGATATATTTTAGATTAAGGTAACAGTGTAAACTTAATTTGATCCTCTAATTATTATACAGAATCCACAAACTATTTGTCTAACATTTATAGCCTTGGATTTAAATGCTAAATAAATGTAACATTGATATTTTTCCACCAGTAGCTGATTGCCTGTCTTTCCACAGTTTATTTTGCAACTCTCAGTAATCCTCCACGTGTCCCAGACATTTTCTGAGTATGTGTTTGAGACACTCACATTTTCCCAGACTTAAATTCAAGGTAGTTCTCAGCCTGTGGTAAATAAATTTACAATCATAAACACAGTTTTCCCCCTTTGCAGAGGTATTTTTTCAGATGTCTGAAGATGGGTATTTATTGCTGTTAATGTTGTTCATGGCCTTCGTGGCTAGACTTGTAACTTTTGGCTTAAATGTTCTATTTATTCTGGCATCAAATTGGGGAGCTCATACTTTGAAATATGCTATGAGTCATATTATTGATTTGTCATGAAGACTATTTATTGCACTTTTTTTTCATCCCACTAACTTCTGCAAAAGTTGGAAACTGTCAGGGATTCTCCTGGAGTGATTGCATGTAAATGGTTGTAAACTGGCTGTGCAGAACCCTGAGGGTAAAGGTATTCCTGTAGAATCTGAAGCGCTCTTTAGTTATGCTGAAATAGCTAGCTACAGTAGTCGTACTGCTCACTTCAACCTACCAGAGGATAACTTAAGTAGCTAATTACACTTCAGTCTGTAATCAAACCCATGTCAGGTTGTCTGAGAAGCTGGATTTGTGTGGTGGATTTCAGTTAAATACAGGGGCAGCTTAAACATTTTATGGTTCTCTCCTCAAATTAAAGTTTTTCTCCGCAATCCCCTCTACAATGTGTCATATCCCATTACACAAATTTGGATATGGTAAATTAGCAAGTAGAGTGCTTACGCTCTGAATATGTTGACTTTTTTTCTGCTGTGTGCAGAGGGTTAGATTGCTGGGGGTAGGGGATGTCTTCAACTCTAAAAAGTTGTCTTGGATTTTTCCCCCCTCGTAAGATGATGTGTTTTTGCAATTCAAATATTTGCTCATTCTCCTCTCCATTGCAAAGCTCCCTTTGAAGCGGAAGAGTTCTATCAGGACCAATGACAGTGTGAGTGTGCAGCGTGACAGCGCAAGAGGCAGTGCTGGACTATTTCTAACTGCATATTTAAATAGCAAGGAAATCCAAAATCAAAAATGTATGCAAATGATGGCATGTTTTGCATGCTGATATTTTTATGATTTGGGGCTTGCATATTCAGGTGGTGTTCAGTGCATGCCTAGCTTTAGCAACATTAATCAGAATTACTTCATGTCTTCACCACATCCTTGATCTCCTTCTAAACAAACATTTCTGGGGGTGGAAGGCCTGCAATTTGGCAGATTTACTTTTAAGCTTTGCTTAATGTTTTTTATGGACTATTTTAAGTGGAAAGACATACTTAAGGCCTTAGGCTTCATAGGAAAGTGCGTAACCCAGAAACTCAAATATCAGCTTCTTAAGATGATTCTTATCCATTGCACATGGAAGACCTAATTACCTGATCCTTTACATTCATCACAGCTGTATTTACATATATATATCGGCCTTCTTCGTGTTATGTGGAAAAGCTTATTTTCACTTAAATGAAGATGAAGATTTTTGATGTATTCCTTATATTGAGCATATGCACTATGATGCTGTGTGTGGGTGCTTTGGGATATGTACATGTAGCTGTTTATGCAATGAGCAACATATCAAGACAAAGCCCTTGAAATGGGCCTGAGGCCCGTCTGCACTCCTTAAGGTATAGAAAATACAGTATAAAATAATTAATTGAATTGTCATTTGTATGAGCAGCCCTTGCTCTCTGCACCCTATAATTCCAACCTCTTTCTCCCCCTTCCCCTCACCACATTTTTTCCCTTCTTTTTTTTCTAAACAGCAATTAATCTCATTTTTAGTCCAATTTCCAGCCCTCTGCTGGAGTCAGAGCGAGTCCCCTGTTTTGTTCCTATTTGGCTTGGTTCCTCTGCATAGTCATTAAGGGCCCAATTAATGTCACCCTTTAGCTGAAGAGTGCTCATTTTTATTGGGGAGCTGACAGTCACCGCCATGAGTGCCGCAGTGTAATATGCATTAATTGCCCCGTAACACTGGTAATTACCAGTTCTTCAAGCCTCTCAGTAAACTGTCATGCCCAGACACGACTGCTTTGAAATAGATTACTCATTAGGGGGACCTGCCCTGTTTTCCAATGGGGGCTCGCTGGGTTGGCATAAAGATGAAAAAAATCTGGTGCTTGAACAAATAGTTGCCAAGAGCAATTTCCTATTACAACTTCCCGGTGACGGCTTCTCTCTTTCTTTCTTTCTTACTTTCTTTTTTTTTCTCCTCGGATGGCATTCCAGCCGTCACTTGAGGTAAAGATCAGAAGTAGAGTTAGATGTCCATCACAGATCTTGCTGATAGCAGTTGGTTTGTGTCTCTCGTCCCAGTTTGACTGAATGAAAACGTGCCTTGGGATTTCACCATTTGGCATTTTGCCTTGGTTTCAACTGAATTCCTCTGTGTTGATTGTATTTTGTTCATTTTTTTTCTTGTCTTTGTACAACGTTGCCTTGAATGCCCAGCAACTAGTGTATAAGCGCTGCATTGAAAGTGTCAGCATTGTTGTTTAATGTAGGGCATTTCAAGGCCCCTTACATAGGATCAAGGCCGTGTTGATGTGCAGTTCTTGTTCAAATATTGATGCAAACTTTGCTCAGGTCTTGTGTTTGCAAACTGTGGAATCTCTGTTTTAAACATTAGCTTGTGCTCCACGGTTACTGAAACGTGTCCTGCGCACCTCGAGAAAAAGAAATTGATAGTGAATGCAAATAGATGGATTTAAAGAAACGGTTAGAGGACAAAAGCAGGGGATGTAGTGTGGGTGTCACCGTTGCTTTGCGATAAGATATTATAAAGGAGAGACCAAATCAAACAATGTTAGCTATCGCACATCCTCTGCACAGAAAGGTGTTGGCCTGTTTAGTCACGCTAGAAACAATATTTAGATTTCACCACAGCTTTGTAAACGCTCCTACTGTGCACTAGGCCGACTCCTCTCTGGTCCCTGTGCCTTCTTTCTTTTTGTGTTTTTTTCAAAAGCACTTTTGTGTCATTACCTATTTACCATAGAAAGGAAAAGAACAGAATGTGAAGACCAGGGAAAAAGCCTCTCACACAGACACCTGCAGAAAACACACATACGCATGCACACACAGAGCTTCTGAAAGGTGCTGCTTTTGTTTTATCTCCCTTATAGCACCTGCTTCAGGCAATCTGCTCCCACTCGGCTCAAATGAATTTTGTCACGGCCTTTCAGATTCTCAGCCAGCGATGCACTAATGAAAGGAGATAGTACAATTTGAACTGACCAGGTAGCAGCCAGCAGTGCACAGCTGAGAGCAAGGGATGGGGACACACCCCTGCTTGAAACAAAAGACAAGTCAACCGTCCGCTGATATACCCATTACCCTTCTCATTAATACCCTGCAGACCTCGGTGTGTGAGTGTGTACGTCTGTGTGTGCTTGTGCGTGCGTTTATCTGTTTGTGTTGGTCGAGCACTTATCGAATTGTTTATGACAGGCCTAATTGGGCTAATTGAAGACATTAAGATTACCTGTCAGCTGTGTGTATCCAGACTCCCTATCTGTCTGACAACTCCTGACAAGTGAGGGACCCCGTAGCATCCGTCATGATGGAGCATTCCCAGGCCGTAATAGGGACAATAGGGGCCACTCTAATTTGATCTGGACAGCCGTAGCTGCGCGCATCAGCCTCCCTCTGTGTGTGTGTGTGTGTGTGTGTGTGTGTGTGTGTGTGTGTGTGTGTGTGTGTGTGTGTGTGTGTGTGTGTGTGTGTGTGTGTGTGTGTGTGTGTGTGTGTGTGTGTGTGTGAAGTATAAGTGAGAGTTGGGGGCTCTGTACATAGCCAGTCTAATGGAGTCCCCTTTGGCAATGTGACAAAGCGATGAGGCATTCTGAGGGGAAAAGTGAAAGGGGTCTTCAAGTGTTTAAGGACATGAGAGGGAAGGTGCTCGGGGTGACGGCCTTCACAGATTGAGTGACAAGAGGAGAGCGCTGACATCTGTGTGTCTGAGTCGATGCAGTTCTGGATGGTCACCCATACTGCTCTATCAGAAGCACCAAAACTTTTTGACATGGGGAAACACCAAAATGAAACCGATGGGCTCTTTTTGGTTGACCCTCTTTTGCATATTTGTGCATTCTGTCATTCAGAAAACCATTAATAAGAAATGCCATGCACATACTGTACTCATATTTAGTCAATATTTGTTTTAGAATTCAACAGTTTCAGTGGAGATGTCGTCTAGTTATTGGACATTTCTTCTTTTATTTTTTTAAGGTGCAGATATTCAGAGATCAGGGTGGCCAGATCTTAAGGAGAGCACAGTCCTATCTTCTCAGGCTTAAGGAATGTGCCTCTGCATATCTGTATCACCCCTCCCTCCTTCCTTCTCCTCCCCATCCTCCTTTCCAGTGTGGGCATTGTGTGGGGCTTTGCAGTGTCATCGCTATGACAGATCAACGCTGTCAGCCCAGGAGATCCCTCTGTTTGTTTGTTCTCCTCCAAAAGGGGTTAAACTGTCAAGTTGACAACTCACAAGACCCTTAGACTGCACTACTGCCTCTCTCCGTCTCTCTCTCTCTCTCTCTCTCTCTCTCTCTCTCTCTCTCTCTCTCCATGGCTCCCTCCCCCCATCCACCTTCATCCCCAAACGAGTGAAAATCAATACCAGATTGCCTGAGGACCACTGTTTGGTGTGGGCCTGACCCCTAGATGTCCCCCACTCTGCTTCTTTCATTACATGTAGCCCAGTATTTAACTTCCATCCTGATCCCTCGCCTAATTAGTTTCGATAAGCTCAGAGTCTCTCTCTCCCTCCCTCTCTCTCTATCTCTTTCTCCTTCTCTCCTACACGTGAACTGACACAAGCACCGCAAACACAAATGGACATATTACTTTCTTGCCCTTTGAAGGGACGCTCTGGGCTGGAAGTAATAAAAAGACAAATCCCAACACGCGCACAGAAGCCCTCAGTGACTCTGGAACTAGGATTATTGTTTTGTTTGCATAGCAAATTGTTAAAAACTACAATGAAATTAGATTTGCACCCCAGATCATCAGTGAAAACACTGGGGTTATGCTGTGTTGTCCAAAGCTAATGGTGCTCTGTGGTGGGCCTGTTAGAAAGACTACACCCACACTGTTAGGCCTCCTTGTTAGCTTGTGTCTCTGTTTAGTTGTCCAGTCACAGACAAAGTAGCCATTGATATAATGTAGAAGATGCTAGTTGACTCTTTTTTTCTTATTATTACTAAACCTGGTAAATAATTGATTAGCGCAATTGCAGTTCCAGTGATTAGTCTGCTGGAGGTCTATGTCTGTGTGTTTTTATGTACCACCCACATGTCCAGGTGCTGCCGCCACTGCGCCGGCTGGTCGTCGACCACTGACAAGCCCCAACGACATGTCGCCCCCTGATCTGCTCCCCCCCCCAAGGGCTAAAATTACCCTCAGGAATGTAAACAGACTGCAGAGTAAGGCTTTCTGTAGCCCTTCGCCTGCGTCCGTCTCCAAACTCACCCCCCAAACTGGGACAGTTCCATTTTGGACTCAGAGGCCAAGGTTGATGGCGAGTGTACCTCAACCTGGCTCCGGCTGTTTTGTCACAGCAGTTCTCTGTTCAAGTAACTAATGCTGTGTTTCTGCGTCATTATCATATCGACACACTCCAAATGTTCCATGCAACAGCTGAGAAAGAAATATTTTTTCCTCTTTCACCTCATATCTCCTTTTCCCTTTTCATTCTAGCAGACAGATGGGCATTCACACCAATTCATTAGGTGTGTGGGGTAGCTGCAAGCGGTAGAGTCTGGGTGAAGAAGTTCACTGGGCCGGGCGCTGACATGTTGATTTAGTGGTGGTAACACGACTGCACTTCCAAAGGTGCTGACTTGGACGAAAGCCAGGCCTCTTTTTCTCCCAGGGAGACATTAGAGGCCACACTCTAATTTTGGGGCAGGGTTCTACTCGTGGATGCAGAGGCCAGGAGGCCCTTCACAACAAACATTCACACCTGCCTTTCCATGCCTAACTTTTGATTCAGCCCTCACTGAAGTGGCAGCAGAAGTTAAGATATAAAACTCATTCCTGAACCTAAAGGAGAGATTGAGCCATTGGATAGTATGGCCTTTTCAGAATGTAAATACAAGTTCCTTTGCAAAATAAAGAGTTAGGGGTGACATATAGAATATACAAAGTGCATATGCCATTTTGTTAAAACATTACCTAAAATTAAACATAATTAAACTTAATTAAATTACATTTTTCTGCCTCATTAATTTTAGATATTCCCAAAACAATCTATGTTTGAAAATTGTTTGTATTCCATTTATCATTAAATGTTTAGTTTAAGTGACTTGCGGCATCACGTTCAACTTGCTTGTGGGAGAGTGCTCGACGCTGCTGTTGCATAGCCTGTGTGTGGATGTTTATATGTTTGTTTCAATAGTATAACAAGATGTTGAAGACAAACAGTATCAGGCAGACATCCTATGACCTCACATATAAACATGATATCATCCATACATATACACACATAACACTTTTCCTCTGCTGGACACACCAGGTTTGCAGGCGCCCGGTCAGGCTGAAGCTGCCCTCGCAAGGGCAGATAGGGTTACAGTACAAACTGTTGTTGATTAGGGCCGTGCCTGTAGTGGGGGATCATCCTAAATTGAAAACACATTAGCTGCCAGGGTTAAGGACAGAACTAGGACCAGGGCTGCGCGGGGCGAGGAGCAGCGGCAGACACAAAATGGCTGTCCCTTTGCCTGCCTTTGACTGTGTTTCCCAAGAGACAGGTGGCAATTATCGGCCAGGGCTGCTGGGAGTTCACAATAACAGGTTAAAGGAGCATGTATCCCCCTGACGCTGTGGTCCTCTCCGTCTGCAAAGGCTCCCAGCCCCCCAGCCTGCGCGCCTGCCACCGCGGGGAGCTTCCTGTCTCCAAGCAGAACTCACAGACATGGGGACTCATCAAAGGCTAGAGGGACTCTCTGGACACATCTCCAAATTAGCACTGTGGCCAGTGTTTGGCTTTGGAGACTAATAAGCCTCATCTGAAAACAGTAAAGGCCTCTGAGACCTTGTTTCTTCTGTTATTTTTACTTCCCCTATCAGATATAATGAAGGTCATCTCAATCCTGTGCAGTGCATGCATTTAAAATGTATTTACAGACTCACAGACTCAAGATTATTGCCTCTTCATGATTTTAGTACAGTACTTGCATTGGAGACACCATTTGCAGCCATTGCCATAATAGGATTTAATAATATCTGCATCAAGTGTTAATGAATACCCACTCAGTGTGTCATAACTGAAGAGATCAAGCCATTTTCATGATGTAGAGGGTCATTATAGGGGATGGGGAGTCGATATCTGAGAAAAAAAATCAGGTGAGCTCTGACCGTGAGAATGTTAACCCTTACACAGCCAAAGAATAACACAGAGCATTCTTACTATTACGTTCATATTCCAAAGGCTGAGTTTAAAAACAATACTGTTTGTAGATGAGGTATGGTGCGTGGAAAGTTTTTGTCTTAAGTATAAGTTGTTCCATAACTCCAACCTAACTTTAATATGGATTGTTCTGGTGTCATCATAGAGCTGTCGTCGGTAGGTTGTTTTGTAGCACGCTGTGTCCTCGATCCTTGTTTGGACCAACTTCTGAACACTAAACAGACAAAGCCAAAGCCAGACCACACCTTGTTTGGTTTCGCTCCACATCCAAAGCAGACCAGCGTGTGTCAAAGCGTGTTCGACCGTGACGCCGTAGATCTGAGAGGGGACCAGCACACATTACACACACAACACACACTTGTCCCTCAGATATGTGTTGCTAATGTGGTAGGCGACATGCTCAGTTAAGGGATTTAACGAGTTCCAAACACTGATTAAGACTCCTCCCTTTGGCTGGAGGATGTTTGGGAAGCATGATATTGTACAAACGGATCCTAACCAGGACCAAATGCCGTTGCGAGGCAGTGCTTTCTATGTCTTGCTATTGTGCTGTCAAAATAAAAATAAGACTGGTGCTTATGAGCTCATGTGCTCATTCACATAATCATGTGTTAGCCGAGTTATCAATCAGGTGATTGATATAGAGTCTGTCAGATTGCGTGTGTGTGTGTGAGGTGAAAAGATTTAGGTTAATGTGAGAAGGTGACTGAGGTGATAGGAGGTTGTGAGGGAGACCAGGGTCAGAGAAAGTGATAATTTGTTGGTGGGAGATAAAGACTCCCACAGCACAGTGGTTTTGGAGGGAGCTTAAGGATGTTAGGAGTAAAAGTTTATGAATAAAATAGTAAGAATAAATCATTTGTATTGTTTATCATTCTGAAAAAGGTCAAATAACTAATGTGATAATATTGACAAATATTGGATTCATTTATATTATTAAAATACTTATATAATAAAATATACTTAATAGTTTGATCTTTGGATTTTGCTGTCACCTGTAGTGTACTCAATTAACTGTTAACTAAATGTTGTGTATTCTTCTTTAGTGCATGTAAAACAATTGTTCTATTTAGCCACAGATTTAAATGCATTGTCTTGTGAAAGCACCAATGGTCAACTCCCAAATATTTTATTATATAGATACACAGGTACACAGAAACAAAATGTCATTGTTGCCTATTTCTTTTAGTCAGTATCTCATAGCCCTATTTGACAGGTAGACCTTTGTTTAAAAAAAATAATATTTTTATGAGTTTGGATGGTATTACCGCTGTATTATGTATTTTTAAGTGTATCATAGTGTTCCTGAGCTAAAGGTAGATGATGTTGAGCGTGGACCAATTTTGTGGTGGGTCAGAGAGCTGAGAACATGTCCTGCCTCAGAGGTTACAGTGGTTGCCAAGGTTACCAGATAAAGCAGTGGAATCCTCCAGTTTCTGTTCGGGTATCTCACATCAGTAAGCGTAAATTAGAGCTCCTAGTGCCACATACAGCTCACAACATACTGACTTGACCTGACCTCCCACACCCTTCATACTCACACATTACACCTCCACACCTCCATGTTAAACCTAACACTGCACTACACAAACATACATACACATAAAACACCCTCTCTACCTCCAACAGCGACAAAGACAAACCGCATCCACGTCACGTTCCATTTCCATACCCCATCGACAGAAAACATAAAAATGTCGGAGAGAATTACACCTGGCGGAAGATGTTTTATTTTTTATTGCCCTCTATTCCACCTTAATTACGATGCTTGTGGAGGTTTGGGCCGACTCATTTAACAAACGATTGTGTGCCACTGCTGCCTTGTATTTGTGTTTTACATACCTGAGCAGAATTGAACTTTTCCTTGCCCACAAAGACGAAAGGGGTGGTGGAGAGAGAAAATAAGGTGTTCTATTCTTAGCTCTAGTCATGTTAATAACTCTGTGGGAGGTTAACTCTCCCATTCAACTCCTGTTATGTATGGACAGGTGGATGTATAGTTTGTAGCAAGGGATTATTTACCTCCCTGTTTGTGCGACGCCCCCTCCGGGCAGAGCCAGCCTTTAAATATCCTATTTGTGTGCACGAAAGCTTGTGTTATCAGGGCGTCGTCATTGTCAGGCTGGCTGACTTGCTACAAACAGCTACTGCGAGGCCATTAAAATACACAAGCTGGATGTACAGTGATCAGCTGCAGGGCCATATCACCTGACATGCAGGCTCTGGGTCACTGCCCCCCCCCTTCTAAAACTCCACACATACAAACACATCACACAACCATTATCTGACCCTGTAAGTAAACTCCTATAGACAGCCGCCTGTAGCATGGACTGACCATGAAAGAACAAGCCATTTGTCACTAATACACACATTTTATCTCTGTGTTTTGCTATGTACATAGTTCTGTCTCCAACACAGACCATACCTGCATTTCAGGGAGCAGAGAAAAGACCGTCTAAAGCTAATGTTTGGCAGCGCTTTAGTCGGCCTACCTTGTGACCTGATGTATGGATGCTGAAAACAAAGAGGTCTTTGTGGGGAGACCTCAGAGACACAGAGTTCACCCTCAGGTAGAGGCTTATGCTGTCTAAATTATTGCCGGGGCGTTTGTTTAAAATGGATCTGCGGGGTATGTAAAATAAAGTGATGGTGTTTTAAAGTCAAGCGTAAATTCATCTTGATTTTATTGATAATTCATCATGTCGTGTAATGTGTTTTGGCAGCCCCCAGTTTTAGTTAAGCTTTTTCTCACCAAATGTGGCAGATCAAATTAGCCTTGATCTGTGTGTTGGGTAAAGGGGGAGCGTGCTGTCTGACCTTCAGTAACCTCAGACTTCTCAGAAAATGAGAAGGGCATAAATAACATCAAGAAAGCAAGTTTGCACATTCTTTGAAAGGTACAGTTTGTATTTTATTGTGGTTTTTTTTTTTAGCTTTTACAGTTCATATTTTTACTATTGCTGTGTGTGTGTGTGTGTGTGTGTGTGTGTGTGTGTGTGTGTGTGTGTGTGTGTGTGTGTGTGTGTGTGTGTGTGTGTGTGTGTGTGTGTGTGTGTGTGTGTGTGTGTGTGTGTGTGTGTGTGTGTGTGTGTGTGTGTGTGTGTGTGTGTGTTTGTGTGTGTGTGTGTTTGTGTGTGTGTGTGTGTGTGTGGGTTGTGCATTTAAGATGAGATTTTATTCAGTGCTCAGATCTGTGTGTGGCTCGCCTGCATTGACTCGCTGTGTGTGTGTGTGTGTGTGTGTGTGTGTGTGTGTGTGTGTGTGTGTGTGTGTGTGTGTGTGTGTGTGTGTGTGTGTGTGTGTGTGTGTGTAGGCAGACACTAATAACACTCCCTCTCCTCCATTCGAGGGGTTTTTGTTCCTGAGTGTCTTTGCTCTCATTAAGCTGCCGTAGTAAGCTGCTTGGCACCTGCTTTAAATGCGACCACCACCCGCTCATTAACACTAACGAAAGCGTGGCTGGCAGCCGCAATCCACGCCCAGGCTCGTCAAGTGGGCCCCTCGCTGAAATTAGCTACATTTCACAAACAATTTCACCAACTCGTTACATAGTTAGGTGTTTATTGGAAGATGGCTGACTCTGAGTTAGAGGTGGTGTGTGTGTAATAAGCACACACCAGGTTAAAATGAGGCAGCCCACATAATAAACCATAATTTGCCAACAAATTCAAACTGAACTTTCATTCACTTCCACAGGAATTAAAACACACAAACTTCAGAAGTATTGTATAGTAGTATGGGGGTCATATACTGAATGTTTATAATTGCTCTTTACGGTGTCTGGAAGCTGCTTGGAACTTTTTCTTAGGAATCTCATACTGTAGCCATCAGGCTCAGTCTTGGCCCCCTGACCGTTCCCTTCCCCCTCACTGTTATTGTTTGTATTCCCAGTCTCAGGTTTTTACCTCAAGGTCCCTGTAGTATTGACTTGTATTAATTCTGAGTGGGATTCAAAGTCCATTTATTTTCTTTACGGTATGGAAAGGCCTTGGTGACATGGCTCCCCTGTGTTTATAATTTTGCTTGTTTCAATTTGTGCTCGGCCTCCCCTGACAGACCCGGGACATGATGTATCGTACACCGCTGCCTTATCTGTTGATGTACAGTTTTAACCTTTTCAGAAGGTTGCCTCTCTCCACTCTGAGCAGACTGGTCTCCCTTTTTCTCCCCTTTTCAGTCTCACCTCCCCATCCAGAGCACAGGAAATGCATACAGCACAGCGGCTGAATAAAAAGAAGAGCATAACCCCATTTCCAAAGTCATCTAATGTAAATGTTTAGGTTTTGTTTCCATAACATTTCCATATTAAGAGTTGGCGGCCATGTGCAGCGGCGGACCATGGAAACGATGAGAGTTTGGGGGCTTGAGCTTTGTGCAGTGTTGAGAGGCTGAGCTATGTGTGTGACATTGTGGTGAACTTTCAGTGTGCATCTGTGGGCTTTCTCCAGGGCTGTTAGCTTTGGCCTGTTTGCTCATAGATACAGCACCGTAAATCACACACTGTAAAACGTAGAATGCGGGGATGGGGTGCAGAAGCATGTACCGCTGCAAGGGCCTCTTGGAGGGAGGGGTGTACAGTCACATATTATTCCATGCATGTGTCTCCATACAGGTAGTGTATGTAGAACATGCACTGCCTCAAGGCCCAGTCAACACAGTGCAATACGCATATAGCTGTGAACTTGCATTTATAATTTATGTGGTTAAAATACCTTGTTGAAGTTGTAAGGTCAACCATCTAGGTATTCATAATATGCTCATAAATTATAACCATACAAAAGAGTTAAGATTCCCATTCTTATTATTAAAATAACACCATAGGGTGTTTGAGTTCGTATTTTAATATGAAATGATTGATCACAGGTTCAAGGTTTTATGCACTTTACCTTGGAGCTGAACTTCTGTTGCTCTCCGTGGCCCTTTGGCTAGCTTCCTGTCTAGGTCTCCAGAGGCCCCACAACATTGTTAACTGTCTGAGGATAGAGTGTCTGGGACCGGAGCACTGTCAACCCCTTGAATCTGGTCTTGCATGTGGGGGCTGAGGTGCTCTCCGTTCAGAGTTCAACTGTGACATGTCTTTATGCATGGCAGCTAATGTTCAAAGAATAGGTATGATCTATATGAGGCAGAGAGGGGCCACTGGTGGCTCTTTGGGGCATAATAAATAGCTTGAAAGATGATTTATTGCCTTTTGTGAGGAGAAGTAGTGAAATAACGTTGCACATTCCCTGCAAAGAACTCCTCCATTTTAATTGTTTCTGCACCTTTCAGCAGACCTTCAGGTGTACAGTAGCTACAGTGTCTATAAGACACAATAGCAACAAAAGGATGAGAGGGAAGAGAAAAAAAAAGATAGAGGTAAGGAGAAAAAACACCTTATGTTTAAATAGTCTGGACTTCTCAGTTGCTTGGCAAGTCATTATTTATAGCTTTTAGTAACTGCAGTGCTCGCCAACTAAGGCAAAGTTGCTCTGGCTTTCAAAGTGAATGTGAATGAAACAGCTGGACACTGTTGGATTGGCTAACATTAACCACCAGATGCAGTGTGTTTAAGTCTCAGACTTTGTGTTGAACTCTGTGTGCTCTGCTATGTGCCAAAGGCTTCCGATGACAGGATGCGGAGGCCTTGGTGTGTAGAGCTTTGTTATTTAACAGATTATTGTTATTTCACTGCCATTGTAATGTGATCAAGTGTGTATCACCCTGTCAGAGAGATTTTAATCTTCCTGGCGGCTTTTTTGTTTGATTCAACTTGAGTTTCCTGGAATGTGATCAAAGAAAAAATACCTAAGCGACCTTATCTCTTATAGATCAATCTCACTGGTGTCCCATCTTTCTATCTCTTTACTTGCTTATTCCAGATTTTTTTGTTATGCCTCCCAAATCCAAAGTCAACAGCTGTAAGCATTTGGCAGATATGAATATAAAAGCAATGGTAGAATTCATTCATAGCCACTTCAGAACTCTCCGAGATGACAGCAGTGATGTACTGACAAAAGACCGTCTTTGTTTCTTTTGTTTCGCACCACAGGTTTGGTCCAGGCCTTGTGATCTACTGGTATGGTTTCATAGGAGAGCTGGACTGCCAGAGAGACAGAGGCATCCTGCTCAAAGACTGCTTCCCTACAGACATTGTCACCCTGTGCCATGCTGCCCAGCAGGACCGACTGCCACAAGAGCCAGAATAAAGACAAAGAGTGATGAAAGATGAGGAGTGGAGCAAAAAAACAAAAAAAAACTTAAGATGGAAGGATGAATGGAAGGAAAGAGAGCGGAAGACGAGGAGGCGGGAAGGGTAGAAACAAGGGTGGATACCTAGATCCGGAAGCAATTTGGCTTTCCTGCAGTGTGAGACTTCTGGCAAAAAATCTGCCCTGAACTCCACCTGACCCTTTGTCTCTGTCTGTCTCTCCCTCTCTTCCACCCTCTCTGTTTCACTGCCCCAAAGCTACCACATATAAATACACACAAGCATTCTGTATATCTGACAGCACAGGGTCAAATTCATACCTGTGTGTGATAACACCGTCTTGGAGGCTTTCCTGGTTGTGGTCAGCTCCTGGCCCCTGGATGGCCTCTCGCAACGGACGGCCAGGGTGAGAGCTAGGGCCAAAGCAGGACATATGGCCCTTCCTTATCACACCCAAAGCCCTGGCCTTTGTCACTCCTTCCTCCTCTGCTCCATCGGCAGATAAGAGAGGTGCAGTCTGGGGGCTGGGTGGACGCCTGGCTCTCACCTGCGTCACTCAGTGCCCTCTCAGTCACTCTCCAAGCGGGTAAACAGGATCATTTCTGATTAAAGCTGGTCTCATTGTGACCTTTTTTCACTTTTTCTATTTCTTATTTTTTTGACCACAGTGGGTTGAAGCAAGGGTTCAAACCGCAACTAAATTCCATCACAGAATTATTATCAACACATTGTGTCTGCTTCTATAGTGTGAATTATCTTAATTAACTATAATAAATTCATTATAAATCTTCACATTTTGGATCCAGTTTCTCACAAGGCTCCCATTAACCTGATGTGCTAATGCAGTAAGAATATCACAACATATTTCTGGTTTTCTCCTTATACTTATTGTCTTGATTAAAGTGTTCAATTTGATTAACTGAATATGTTTTAATTCTTCAAAATACAAAACAACAGAAAATCACAAAAAGTGCCAATCCCAATTTTACAAAACTATCAATTCTCTCTATTAACTGCGACTTATCGTTTTAGCAGTGATCATAGTTCACAAGGGTATTTATTAGCCTAACGTCTGTACTGAATATCTATATTTGAGCCAAAGAGCTGGGGTCACAGTCAAATAAAATGCTAATGAATAAGGTTTGTATGTCGCCTCAAAGAGTGCACTGGAAGATTGTAAAAAGAAACGTTCAGTCCTTGTCATGTTCTATGCCACATTTTACCCTGTGATGTTACTGTACAGTGCGATTTTATAAATGTGTTTATTATTAATAATTAAGTTTTGATAAATTATTTTAAATATGTTCTAGTCATGAATATTAACACCATACACTTTATATCCGTATTATACTTCTTTAATTTAAGCAATGTGAGTGCCTACAGGTACGTATAAACACCTGATTTCCATGTAAAGGTGTGTGTCTATCCAGGAGTTGTCTGTTGCACATCTTTACAACCCCAGGACCTTTTATGAGGAGACACCAATGGAAGAAACACAGCCCGTCTAGGGGAACCAGAAGTGAACATAAAGTTGAGTGATGCTTTTAGAGGCAGATATGCACTGCCTATAGGAGGTCCCTGTCGTGTCCTCTTCTTTATGGCACAAAAAACGATAAGAGGAAAGAAAGTGAAAGGGTGAGGAACCTGCCACCACCTCTGAGAATGCATCGCACAATAAGAGGGGATCATTTTACACATGTATTGTGCCCCCTAACTGTTGGTATTGAAACTGAGTAAAGAAGGGAATTTGTTTCACAATATCACCGATCATTTAGTACAGAGGCTTCGTAGCTGACCATCAGCGCTCACCTATTGTCCTGCAGAGAGATGAATCAAAGCGGTATAGTGAAATATGAATGAAATTATGTTGTCCTTGTCTTCTCTGCAGTTTTATCTTTCCTAAACCTGAGCCACTCTGCTTCTGTTACTAAAGAGAACTCTCCCATATAAAATAAAAATAAGTGTTTCTATGTTTGTTCTGCACAGTTATGCACGCAGTTAGAGAGATATGGTATGCGGGGGTTAAATACCACTAAAGTGTTGCTTGATTTGTTACCCTTAAACCTCTAACCCTCAGCCGGCTCCCATCTAGGCCTTGATCCCTCCATGAGGAGGCCAGTGGGTCACTGCGAGGTCACCAGGCGGCCATGGCTTCCTCTGTCAGGCCCCCTGCTCCATGTGGTACAAAACAACTGTCCCCATGTGTCCAGTTAAACTCAGCCCTATTGCCTGGCCATGGAATGCTTAGACATCAGTTTATGGCTCCTGTTGGACACAAAAACAGGGCTATTTTACTCGGGGAGGGAAAATTCTCTGTTGAATACGAACAGAAAAAAATGGAAAACAGCAGATTCAGTTCCTCTCAAGTTTCAAGCCTTCCTGCCATTGTTTTCCAAGATGGCTGTCGCACAAAAGAGGAGCCAGGGTCAACTCCTATAAATTAGGTTCCGCACACAATGCAAACTAAATACAGCTTTTTTTAAATCTACTTCAAAGGCGCAGGCTGACATCGGCGTCAGCTGATATTTCCATGATGTTAGTGCAAATATAGAAGAAAAAAAACTTCCATCTGATGATTTTTAAGAGCCAGACATCTTTATTTTGTGTTTTCCTTGCCCTTGTCTCTCAGCTCGTTTTAGATTCATTGTTATTGTGACAACAATGGGGCACTCGAGTGCTCTCCAAATAAGGCCAGTTTGGAGAGGTCGTTTCCTGGGGCCAGGAACACCAGTGTGCTGGAGAAATTTGATCCTCAAGAGGCATCCACCAGCAAGCACAAGAATACAGTATTTTTTCATTAAAGGAAATTTTTGACTTACAGTAATATATGAGGATTACTGATAATCAATTTTGTGCGAAGGAGAAAAAATTGAAAGCATATTATTAATCATGTTTTTTTCCTATTCCAATAGTGCCAAGAAACTACATGCAAAACGATTTAGTTACACATTTTATTCAGCGTTGTAATATTGGTTACAATTCTTAAATCTGTGACTCCCATGTGTCAGATTAGTTTGATGCAGTTCACAGCATCCACTCTGTCTGGCCTGGGCCTGCAGGCTATTGTAAGTCCACTATCCACTCAGATGTACATCTTGGCCCAATCTCTTCAGGACCCTGCTGTTTTATGCCTCTTCAGCCAAGCTGCTAGATAGACCACTGAGACGCAGAGAATGAGAAAGAAGGACAGAACCAGAGACAGACTGATGGGTAGGTTCTATCCCTCCAGCAGACCACCAAACGGACTTCCTCCACGCTCCTGTGTTATTTATGTGAAGAGAGCTCTGGCCTGTTTCTGCCCGAGGCAGCATAGTGCTTTTAGTAGGGATCCTCTCAGCCTCCCTCAGCCAGCAAGACATCACAGGGTGGAAATAAATAAAAGTTCTCCTGGAAGAGTCAGAGCAGCCAGTTTGAAATTAAAAAAGGATTTTTTTTAATTTTTTTTTTAGAGAGGGCTTGAATAACAGCACTGGGAAAAAAGCAGCCTCTCTGCCCTGAGCTGAAGTAGATACGCAGAGATTTCGTTTTTATTTTTAGGAAGCTCAGCCTGCTAATCAGAGGCTGTTATTTAAAAACAACAATGGATCATGAGAAAAATGGTCTGGGGGATTTTAAATGGCAAAGCAGTGGATGTTTGATTGACAGGATGGAGGGCAGATGGTATGTTTGAGGAAAACTGAACAACTATGACACACTAATCCACTCAGAGGGGTGGGGGGGGGCTAGTGTAGTTTAGTGATGTATGAGTCACCGGTAGTGCGGGACAAGCCGAGAGCTTAAAAAAAAAAAATAAAATTACTCTGAACACCCTGCAAAAATCACTCCTGACACTGATGTGACATCGGATCACATGCACCCAGGGCCCGGCCATTGAAATCTCCCATTTTTGACAGCCCTAAATGAGCAACTTAAGTCACTTTCTGTTAAAAGAAACAGCTTGGCAGTGGAAACCTAAATATCTTAGATGGTATACTATGTTAAAGAGAAAGGTGTTGACTGGGCTTCTTGCTAATTGAGGTATTTCATTTAGAGCCAAGCTCCCATTTGTAAAAACAGTGGCGCTCGTTGTGTAACCCACGCCTTCAGATAAATCCAGGAGGCATATTTGGAGTTCCTTCCAGTGAGACCTGATACACCATGTGCTTGTGGCCATCGCCGAGGCCTGTGTGATGGTCCTGAGTTTAGCCAAGATGTCATGCATCGACCATATTTTACAGTGGCTATTTTTGTTTGTCAGCTTTAATTCATTTACATTGTTTTAACATGTATTGTCACAGAATAAAAAAGGAGGAGGTGAATAGAGGAGCGAGGGGAGTTTGCAGGAAAAAAAAAAAGGTCTGTCGGTGAAATGGTGGGAGCGTGCGTTTGTGGTTGGAACCACAGGGGTGACAGCCGTGCATGGAGGCTGCCTGCTCTAGCATCGGCAACCGGAAAAGGTCAGCCCCCCTGAGTGGCATTTGGACTGTGACAGAAGTGACCCAGAAACTGTGTCATCTCCTGTTCTCAGCAAGGGTCCAGAGGAGGCCCAGTAACATCCACAGGTACAGGTACCAGGGCCAGCATGGGGACGGGCGGGGGTGACGAGAACAGCAGGGTAGAGGAGAGGTAGAGGAGGAAGAGACAGAAGCGGTATGAGCACCAGTGACATTCTAAAAGATTAGAGCTGTGTGGTAGGAAAATATGACTGCGGAGGTTGTCCGGGGGGAGAAAAAGGTTAGTTGCAAGAGGCTGGAGACAAAATCTGATTCAGCCAAAACAAACCCTGGCTCACCCTTTCCCTTGTCCTCTATTTGTGAGCATGATTGCCTGATGAGAGCTGTCGCAAGCTTGTTATTATGACAGTGCACTTAGGAGGAGGTGGGGCTACTGTACAGGGGTGGCGGTGACCATGGAGACGAGCGTAGCTATTATGGGATGCATCGACCACAGGTTTTGATTGGTGCTGAGAGCGAAGCTTGAATACAGGGCATAATCAGAGCCACTAATCCAGTTGATAACAGTGGATCCAGCCCTGCATACTCCGCCAGCCCTGCTCTCATTCAGAAGTACCCTTGCATTTGTCAAAACAAGCCTTATGATCATTTATCACACCGCAATAAATCCTGGCTTGAAATCCTAACGCACAGATGAGACGACTCCTCCATTATGTACAGACTCAGCTTAATTTTGGAAATATTTGAAAGAGCAGATGTGATTGGTTATTTTATTGAATTGTTGCCACTAGCAACATAATATTTGTGTGCTGGGAAATTGCAGAGGGCAGGGATGGAAGCAGCATTTTAGCCCGGAGGAGGCAAGAAAAAGAGGGAGAAGAGAGGAAGAGCTTGACTGGACTAAACTTTTTTTTTTTTTTTTTTTTTTGGTGATGCTTTACGAGTATTTTGTTGGGCCTTCACTGTGCTGAGCAATTAACTGTTTGGCTGAAAGCACAGTGCCAGCTCCAGTGCTCCTCAGCTAGAGAAATGTGGGCCATTTATCACTTTTACAACTCATTTTCACCCCAAAACACTCCACTCTTGGGCTGGATACAACCTCACTGCTGCCATGTCCTTGAGTTCCTGGTGACAGGTAAATATACACTTCCATCCAAACACATGTCCCACATCGTCTATATTTGACTTATGGGAGGTCAGCCTGCAAGGGATCGATGTTGCAGTTCATTTTTAGAGGCTTGATGATGTCATGTTGCAGTGTACTGTGGGTTATGGGTCCATGAACCTGTTGCTGCCTGCAAGAAAGACACAGCCTCCACAACTGACTGAGTCTGTGACGAGCAGACAGGGTTTTTATTTTACGCACACTTTGAGGAAAAACTCGAATGAGCCGAATCTTGCTCGATCTCAACTGTAACTTCAGCACATCACTCCACTGACAACATCCCAGTCCCGCAGGGATCATCGTCAGGTCACACAAGAGGGAAGAATGAATGGAGCGATGTGATGTTGTCATTCAAATGCAATGGATCACTTGAACTCCATTGCCCTGTTGTAATGACCCTGTGTAAGGACCTGTAATGTGGTTTTCCCATTGGGTTTGAGAGAAACCCTATGCCAGGCCATTCAGGTGCGCAATAAAGTGCTTTTCACTTTCTGAGGACTTCCTGTCTCCAGTGGCGTTCTCCATTAACTCCTCACAGACAGACAAGAGCCTTTCTATTGGCCCAGACACTCTTTATCACAGCAGTTATTCCCCCCAGGTACGGCGCTACCTGGTCCACAGATAAGATAGGACGCCGGCTGCCTGTCATTATTGGCAGATGAAGGCTATCTGAATATTGACAACAGTTTACACTCCTTGTTGAGAAACAAAGTTGGACTTGTGAGACAGTGGCACACAGGGCTTTTATTGTGTAGAGGAGATATGAAAACCCAGGTTCCCTGTGGTCACACACCCAAATAGCCTTATGTCACAGCTTGCCCCCCACCCCCTCCTCCTCCTCCTCCTCCTCCTCCTCCTCTTCAGTTGGCTACTTTTTATTCCCAGCAGCTGTAGTGATGTGCTAAAAAAGTTCTTGACACCAGCTATTGCTTTTCATCACGGCAGCTTCCGACTGCTAACAGGGTCCATGCTAGCTTTTTACCCTGCCTCTCTCACACGCTGTGTGCTAAAGGAGATACTCTGATACAGAAACAGAAACACGTACAGTAAAGTTATCACAGGGAACTTGGTTTAAGCGTCAGTTCTTGAGGTTCTGTGCATACAAACGCGTGAAATTCCAAAAGCAAACTAGACAGACCGACCAAAACAAAGACGGAATGCTGATGTGGTGTGGAGACTTTTTAATGGACGCGTTTATATTTCTTTGATCCGAAGAGAAATTCAGTTCCATAATTTACAGTCGTTTATTTTTTTATTTTTTGCCCATTTGATATCACAAGGTTAGGTCTACAAAATGGCTCGATATCAGTTTCTGACAAAAAGACTGAGAAAAAAAAAAAGAAAAATGAGAGAGGAAATGCGGTTGTAATTTTTCCCCCTCCCCAAAGACTAATTTTAGATTTTCTGCTTTCGGGTCAATTATTTAAAGGTGATAAGTTGCCACTTGGTCACAACTAAAATATGTCGAAATATTAATAAAGCCGTTTCCTCTTTTAGGCAAATGGAGGACTGACTTTTTTTTTGGTTTCTTTTTTTTTATTTGATCGATTTTAACATGTCAGTGCCATTTTCATTTGTACCTAAATGCCAAAAAAATAAACAAAATGCGTTATTTAGTTTAATTTCCAAACGAAATAATTATAATTCGTTTTTTTTATTTTTATAGATTTTTAATAATGTAGACACATTATAAAAATATGGATGATAACTAGGTAATAACAATAAAATAATAGATAATAATTGTACTCTTTATTATTGTTATTATTAATAATAATATTGGTAGTAGTAGTAGTAGTAGTAGTATTACTTAGAGCAATGGTAGCTGTTGTTGTTGGTTTTATTAGTCTATTATTGTTCTTCTAATGATTATTAAGGCAGTGTAGGCTGCATAATGAAGTAGACCACCTCTGTGTCTCCTTGATATTTCCTCCAGAGGAAACGTTAGTCTGTAACTCCATCCCAGTGACACCAGTCTCCCGCTCCTCGTCCTCCCTCCTCTGTCTTTGGTCCTTTTTTTTTCCTTTTTCTTGCATAGACCTTCATGCCATTACATTGTTTTGAAAAATAAGGAGAGGTTTTAACTGCCATCCGAGACGATAATGGTTACCGATTCTATACTTTCAGTCATAATCTTCAAGTGGGTCGTGATTAATGATGTCAGTGTTCGCCGGGTCCTTCAGGCCCCTGGCTGGATGACTTCAGCCCTGCTGCCCTGCTTCTCAAGCTGTGTCTCTCTGTCTGTCTGTCTCTCTCTCTCTCTCTCCCTCTCCTTTAAACACACACATAGCCTCGGCCGTGCACAGCTCTTGCAAGAGCTGTTGCGGTTGCATATTATGAATTGCTCATTTCTCTCTCTCTGACACACACACACACACACACTCAGGAAGGAGAGCCGGGCAACAAGTCCCCAGGTGCGAAGCATAATATTGACCCTACAATCCATCTTTATTGATTTTACCATCAACGTGGCCGCCTAATACATGCATAAGGAGCTTTATACTTGTGAGTAAATATGAGATGAGAGACATTGGAGGTCACGTTTACTGCAGCAGGTCAGATCAGAGGATGAAACGGGCTGAAGGCCCCTTTTTTTGCCTGATTTTTGAGGTGGAAAAATAAAATGAGAGAGCGGAGGATCTGAGTGCGGAGCTGAAAAATGGATTATAAGTGGAAATGTGAATGAAAGTCTCTCAGGATCTGGTGTCACAACGGGCCGCTTCTTCTCCTTCTTCTGCTTCTCTTTCTATAAACACATTTACTTTGGCCTCCAGAAGGGGTCGCCATCATGTAATAACAGTGCGCCCAAGGGTGTGGTGGGGAGGGGGTCTCCAGCTCTCTCTCTCTCTCTCTCTCTCTCTCTCTTCAAAACCAAAGAACATCTATTATATTGAAGTTAATAATTAATTAATTTGCCTATAGAAATGTGCACATTAATCAATAACCCGGAGAAATTTCATATTTTAGAAAATGCTGTCTGTCTCTCTCTCTCCTCTCTCTCTTTCTCTCTCTCTCTCTCTCAGCCCTCTTCTGTTATTTACAGTTCTTGTGAAATGTCTCACTTTGCTGCCCTCGGCTACCCGCAAGATATTTCTAACCCCCCTCCCCCCCCTTTTTTTTTTTAGCTCTCAAAATAACCGAAGCAAATTAAGAATATTAAAAAATAAAAAAATAAATCAATTTAGGACAACAACCCATAAATTAAGGCAAATCGATATTTTCGCCGCTCACTGTTAGGACTTCCGCTTCATAATGGAATAACGCCAGATTTATTTGCGAATCTTATGGGTTCTCAAGCCATAAACCGTGATTATTTCACTGGAAAAACCGGTCAAATGTTGACAACCTCGGGGCCATTGTAACACAGCGCTGGAGAAGGCAACATAATGAGAAAAAAAAAGAGACGCTCGGGCCTGAGGCTTGCCTAATTAAATCTTAACTGATTGAAATAAAGGTTTGAGTACCTCAAGGCTTGACTAAACTCCGGCTATTTTCCTTTTTATTGCGCTTTATTTATTCTGCACTCACATGTCCTCCTTTTTTTCCTGCTTCTCCACCACTGGCCACTGCAATTTCCTGCATTCCAAAGCCCCTATAGCTATATTATTTGACTAATTATAATTTTCACATCATTAAGATTTATTTTTTGCTGGGTGAGTGTGTGTTTCTTGGGGGTGGTGGTGTTGGATGGTTGGGGGGGGGGACGACTGTCACTCATTTTTAAGAGGACAAGCACCGCTGAAGTGTGAAGGAAAAATTGCCTCTAATTCAAGAGGTCGCGGCCAAGCGCAAAAAGTCCTGAATATCACCCATCTAGTTAGAGATTGGTTCTCAGTACTTCCTTACAAACACCCGTTTTTCCCCCCTCTCCAATATGTCTAAAATGCACATTAATAAAAGTACATTTCCTTTATTTGATTTTTAGTCACGATTTGTCTTTTAAAACTAACCCTTTATATCTAGAAGAAATGTAGCAAATAAAATAAACTGTCATCAGGTTGTACTCCAAGCCTAATCATGCGTATTTAGATAATATTCCAGTACGCCAAAGCTTTATTCTTCAAGATAAAATATTCATTTTCTATTTATCAAAATGCCATCGAATAAATAAGGAAGTGCGCGTTTAGTGAAAGGGCAGTGAAGAGCCATCAGTGGGACTATCTGTAGGCGCGTTTCTTCCTCCATTGTCTGAGGAAATACTATCATAAATGATAAATAGATAATGGAGCTGTCTCCTGCAGACACGTTCATCAGCGGTAAATGGGAGCTGGCGCGGAGCACCACGGAGAATTAAGGCGAAAGAGTTTGCAACATTCCTGCAGGGGATAAGTTGTTGACAATTAAAGAACACACACACACACGGAGACATAGAGAGGGATAGAGGGGAGGGAGAGAGAGAGATCAGACATGCGTTTACTGGCCGTCTCATGGAGATATTTTGTTTATTTCCGTGTATTTTTTTTTGCTGCTTGACCAACAAAACAAGACTCAGGAGTGTTTACTCTTCATTTTCAAGTCCGTCCCTTCAAGGCCGGCTTGACTTTTGGACACTGCATCAGGTGTTGCTGCCATTTGAACATCAAGATGCAGGCAAAATAAATGAGAAACATAATATTTGTATCAGAAATCACCCCTTGCTCAGCTGTAAGGTGGCTGGCAGCCTGTGGGTCTTGTGTGACTTCCAGTTGGATTTAAAAATCAAACAAGACGTGGATTCATGTGGATTCACGCACCGTAAGTCTTTTTGACTTTAGCTATTTCCTCATGTGATAAAGGCGGATGTAAAATAGTGTATTTGAAGAAGAAAAAATACCCTTGATTAACTTCAAGCAATAAACAACAAAAGAGCAAGAAAAATAAAAGAAATAGAAATACAATCCTGAAAAAAACAAACATCCAGAATGTAAATTCTAACATGAAAACCTGGGTCCGGATGAAGTTTTGCTTCTCACTCGATTATCTTTCCGGAGTTTGGATTGTGCAGATCAACCCTGCCTTTTATTTTAGAAGAAGAAAAAAAAAAAAAAAAGCCAGCCCCCTCTTAAAGAAAGCCTTTTCGGTGGTGCTATAATAAACCATTTTCCCTGGGCTTTATTGATCAGTCACTCTGAGCTAATGTAATTATCCTCATCAATAGGGGGACTGCAGGGAGAATCATTATGCGGTTGACATTGATAAATGATCAGCCAAATGCGGCCCTTTTCTCCCAGGGACCCCCGCCTCTGACCCGCTCACACAGGCCTACATAACGTAGTCATAGAAACACCTTATGGCAAGAGGAGCGAAAACTGCTGAAATGTTTAAAAAAAGGAGGGCAACACACACACACACACACACACACACACACACACACACACACACACACACACAAAACCTAAAAAACTGTCCCCCAGAGCAAGCCATTTTGGGGAGAGCCAGCTGCAAAGCGAAGGACACTCAGCCCCTGCGTGCGCGTCCATTTTTATGACCACCATCCAAATCAGCAATTTGAAAGAAAAACAAAGCAAAAACAAAACTTTTTTTTTTATGTGTCTCTCCCTGGCTGCCAGCAGATGCACTTGTGCATCTAAAAATACACATTCGCGGTCCTCTTTCTCAGATCTACACTCCACTTTAGCAGATGCTCTGCAGAGGAAAAAAAACAACACAGAGAGCCAATAACATAAGCATTATTAACATGTTGCCTCTGTAACTCACGCACACGCACATAGTGTTTCTAGCGGGGGGAAATTGTGTGTGCGTGTGTGTGTGTGTGTGTGTGTGTGTGTGTGTGGGACTTTTAATATTGTTGCACGGGCGAAGTGAGTGTCTTCCAGAGGACCGGGCTGCATTGTGCAGCAGTGCAGAGGGAATATATTCCTTATTTTATTCCTGCAGCAGCAGCCCGGACTGGCTTTGACAGGGAGGAGATGAAGGGGAGGAGTTGTTTAGCTCGGCTGGATCATCCATCATCCCTGTCACACCGAATCGGCAAAAGGAAAGCAGCAGAGGCAATCTACCTTCTGTCTCATCGGGGAAGAGGAGGGGGGGGAGAGGAGGAGGAGGAGGAGGAGGAGGAGGAGGGGGAGGGGGAAAAGAAAAGAAAAAAAAACTATTAATATTAAAATCCTCTCCATCCACAGTAATCCTCACGTTTTCTCTCTTTTTCATCTGATAATCTCCGCACAAAACGGAGGGCTTCTTCCTTCCGTTTTATCCACAGAATAATAGAGCACCAGAAAAACAAAAAGGACTTTTAGGTTTTGAATAATTGAGAGAAGAAGGTGCGCCATTAACGAGACTCTGGTGTAAAACCAATAAATATCTACGGTTTCTTTTTTAGGCCTGTAACATCCCTCTGCATGTGTGTGGAGAGAAACTGTTAAACAAAGGTGAACTGTGCAGGTAATATGTCCGGAAATTCAACAAAAATAAAACAACAACCTGCGAAACATTCAAACCCAATGCTGAAAAAAACCCTAAAAGGAAACAACGCTGCAGGCTGAACAAATAAAATAGAAAATAAACAGCTGATATTGGTTTTAAGATTTAAAAAGGAAAAGGGGCTTTGCTCCATGCGGTAAATTGTACAGGAAATATTAAGTGTGTAAAAGTGATTTCAGTTACAAATAAATGTCCCTGTGATTTTCAGCAATTTTTTGTTTGTTTGTTTCTTTTTTTCAAGGAACAAACAAAAGCCAACAGTTAAATAAATACATAAACAGGCCTTTATAGGTGCTGGATAAACAAATCTGTGTTTGCAGAAATTTGAAGAATTAGGCCTAATAGTAATTTACGATTATTTAGATTATTGGTAAAGTAATAAATAGAATTAATAAATAAAGGATAAAAAAAAAAAAAAAGCCAACTGCTGGAAAAACAAGAATAAACTGAATTTATAAATTAAAATCCCAGCAGGCCAGTTTGTTTTACTGCAGTAAATACAAATATAAAATATACACACACTATTATTGTTAGCATTATTATTCTAGCTTGTGCCACGTCTTATATTTGTTGATTCACACATGGGAACTAAGTCAGTGATAAGCAGTGTTCGAAATAAAAAGTTTAAAGCAAAAAAACTGAAGAAAAAAATATTTAAGGCCTTGAGATTCGACATAGCAGATGTTTAAACTTCTGTGTGAAGGACAGAAAATATTTCAGCCGAAGTGATGTTGTCATTTCTGGTTTAAGGCTATGATATGGATGGCCGCGGGCAAACATAGGCAAAGAGATAGAGAAGACAGAGGAGATAACCCAACTGTGTGTCTCCTGGACGGCGCTGCCACATTCGGCCGACAGGCGGCGCTGCAAAACGACAGAAGCGAGCAGAGCACACACAGACAGGGCCAGCCATGATTCTCACTACAGGAGCAATTACACTGGGGACAAATCCTTGTTCTATTGTTTGAACGTCAGGCAAAGAGTGAAGGGTGAATCCATCTTAACTAAATTAACTTTGTTTTCCAAATTAAAACATTTTTACGAAGGCAGAGATGTCTAAAATATTATTTCATCTACATTTTATTAATTTGTTTCTGTTTCTGTAAACAGCAAACCGAGATGTTTTCAAGAAAATTAAGTATAAAATAAATACCGAAAATTTCAATTTATTTTTATTCTGCTATTTTTATCTTTTATGTTGAAGAACTGGAGGCCAATGCTGACCTTTTCTATTTACCACTGCTGACAGTTTATGTTTTGGTCTAAAACTAAGATGGCTTGGTGGAGAATTTAATGTGTAATTTGCACCCTTCATTTGCATTTGACAGTAATTTATCATTTCAAGGAAATAAATAAATTGCCATGGCAAGATACATGTTAACCATAATTTGTTACTTTGTCATTTTAAGAGGGAATTCAATAACCAAATGGGCAGTCTTGCTTAAAACAAGCTATTGCAAATAGAGTGCTGTAAAAAGTGGGAACTTGACTGTTGTATTTTTTCGTGTCTTTTTTTGACCATTTGCAAAAATAGAAATTAAAATTAAGACCTTGTTGACAGGCAATAACGTATCCAAAACATGTTTCTGAATAATAACAATAAACCACTTAATCTTACTACTAATACTAATGGAAATGTAGATAAAGACTCTGTTTATAACACATATAATCACACAAAAATCTAACAAAAATCAAAAATGAAATATTTATTACAGCATTTGTGACTGAACACCTTTTAAACATTACGTCACAGTCCTCATACAAGTATTTAATGTATTTTTGACAAAGCTTAAGGGAGACGGCATCTTATCATCTAGTGAGGAACACGTGCTGAAAAAGGAAGGAATTCATGGACATACAATATCAATGCCACAGCAGATCTGAAACTAGCAAAAACATTCTTTTTCAATTGAGGTAAACACATAGAATATCTAACATGAAACAATTAATAGACTGAACTCTGTACGAAGTTTGTTACAATATTCTCTCAGCTTTTTTCCCCCCAAAAGCATTGAGTTCATAATTTAAGTTTTTTTTTTTTTTTTTTCCTTTTTTTCTTTTTAGTTATAGGTTTTTTGGTGCATCAACCATCAAATGCTTCTCCAGTGCCACAGAATCAACGTTTGTGTCAGTATTGTCCTTATGGCAAGAGTGTTGATCCGCAGATAAAGAAGCGCCGTAGGATGTTGCTTTTCCACTATTAAGCTTCCTTCAATAGGCTCTTACCAATGAGAGTCCAGGGTACAAAAAAATAAAATAATATTAAAATAAAAATGTATAAAACCAACACAATCCAGTGCTTGGGCAATTCAAACAAAGAACTTTTTTTTCCTTTAAAACCTACAGGGCAACATTCATTCATGAACCAAAAAAAGAGGGGCATGACAAATGTTCAAACTGAATCTTCTGGAGAGATCCGGTGTCATTTAGCAGCCTTTTCCCATCATGCCCTGTTCTTATGGGGGACAGGACCTGATTGCCCTCTGTGGTTTGGAGCCTTTTTGAGATGTTCCATCTTCTTATTGTTTTTTTTTCTTTTATAGTGCTGTGCTGCGAGACAGTTTCTCCTCCAGGAAGGAGCACACACAGTGTGAGAGAGAAAAGGTTAACCTTTAATTCTAAAACTAGCTCAGGAAACATAAACCATGTGATCAACGAAAAATGCACAAGTTTTAACTTATTTATCTATACTTTTTATACTACAGTAGTTATAACTCTTGGAGTCTTTCTGTTGTTTCTTTTTTAAATCTTCCAGAGTGATTTTATTTTAGAAGCGCTTGAGCGCGTCACATGAAAGTGTACTGAACATGTTTATGACGGTGTGTGAGTGAGTGTGCGAAAAGTGTGTGTATTTGAGTGTGTGCGTCTGTCCATTCTTTGCACACGTGTATGTCAAAACATCCTCTGTTGATCTTTACCAAAAGCCCAAGACTTTACAAAGTGTTCTTGTCAGCTTGGTCCTCCGTTTGGATGAAAGTAACAAAATTGACAAGTCTTAAAAAAAAAAAAAAAAAAAAAAAAGAATTATCACAGCTCATCTGGAATTCTGTTTCTTTAGTGTCAAATTCTGGTCAAAAGGGTTCGCTTTTATTCTTAAAAATAGTCTCAAAATAGGATTTATTGTGGGCTGCTGCTTTCTTTTTTTTTAAACTGTTTTCTTGTAGTAGCTGCTGTTGTCGTGGTAGCAAAGTTCCCTTATACTATTGGGCATGGATGTCCAGGCCTTGTCCTCCAGTACTGGGGTCAATGGGAGTGAGCAAAGGGGGTCTCTGTGCAGACATGGCCATTCCTGGGTGCGACGAGGGTCCTCCATGCATCAGCATGGCGTGGTGGTGGGGGTGGTGGTGGTGAGGATGGTGGGCGTGGGGGTGGTCGGGCAGGTACGCATGGAGAGGGGGTCCGTGTCGGAGCTGGGAAGGGTGAGAGGTCATCTGATGAGGGTTGGTGTAAGTATGCGGGGCCATGCTCATGCCCATAGGACCGCTCTGAGGTACGTACTCCCCTGGCATGCCTGGCAGACCTGAGAGAAAGAGAAGAAAGAGAGAAATGAATTTACGCTGTCAATAAAACAATTTTCTCAATGCACTTTGATATTTTCCCTGTACCATTAACAAGCCTTAATTCAATTTAAAAACAACAAAGAGCTTAGCAGATTTTTATCACATTGTACAGCACTTTTAGCTTCAACAAGTAAAGACAGACATTATTGCACTGGGCTATTTTCGGCTATGGTGAGTGGTTTACAATGCCCAATAGCGTTGTGGTCAGGTCTCAGGTTGGAAAATGATCCTCAGTCATCCACGGACACTGTAGTCCTGGAGGATGTGAGGAAAACCAACCAGCCGTATTGATGTGGAGAAGTGCTAATACTTTTACAAGTGGAACAGTCAATTCCCCAGCTGACTTTAGTGACAAACCGAACACGCGCTCTCTCTCATGGGGATGTGCCTCTGTGAACATATTTGATTTAGAATCCCTTAAAGAAAGTTATTAAATAATTTAGAACTCTGTTAGTTTTATCACCAAGATAGCGAGCATTGAAGGCTTGGTTCCACCCCTGGTTGAAAGGACTTTTTACGCAAAACAAAGTAATGTTCTTAGCTGCATGGAGAGTGGGTTTCAGAAGTATAGAAAGAGAGCAGCAAAGATAAAAGTAAGTAAAAAAGAGATAAAAGAAAGGAAGAGCAGGTGGTGCATGATGTCCCTTACGGTAGACACTGCTTCATATGTGTAGAGACCTCAGCATGCTGGCATCTCTCATACTGTGACCCAGGACAGAGAGCTGGCTCAGCAGTGCCACTATTTGGCTTTTCACACGGCTGTTAGTTGTAATCAGAAAGAAAAAGGTAAGACGTGGGGGGGGGGGGGGGTTGCTCCTGGAGCCAGGGACTGGAGTATGGGAACATGGCTGGTCCAGAGGCCTGGACCTTGGGGAGAGAGAAGTGAGAGCAGGGGGTCCCGCTGGAGCCAGGGGGCCTGGGTCTGGGATTGGGTCTGGGCCGACCTGCTTTGTAATGTGAACCCCTGGGGGATTAGAAGCTGTAATAGGAGGGGAGAGGTCGCTGCAAGGTCACTAGGCATGCTCACTCTCTGCATTCCTCCACCTTAGTACACTGCAATTAAGAAATTACACTGGAGGGCCCCGTGAGGGGAAGAGGAGGAGGAGGACAGAAAGGAGAGAGGAAAAAAAGGGACAGCAAAGGCCAAGATTAATGACCAGTCTCATTGGTTGAAAGCTGTGCCATTTTCTAATACTCCCCTTCCATGTCAGTTCATTTGAAATGCACATGTTTGTCAGAGCAGGTCTCTTAAAACCTCACTACTGGGGTCATAAAATAAATAAATCATTCGGGGTGTTGGGGTATGATGGGTGCCCTCACCTCCATATAACCTAGAGCAGCTCCTGTTAAAAGGCCCAGCAGATGTTTTTGACACTGTAAGCTGGTAATCTCCAGTCTTGTAAGCTGCAGTCATTCCGTTAAGTAGATCTGAGACCCCCCTCCTTTATTAACAAGAGTGGTAAAACCATCTGAAGACAATAACTGAGGACAGACTGGGCCTCTCTCTCCATCTCTGCATGCCTGCCTCCCTTGCTGGCTGTGCTGCACTCTCTGTTATGGCACAGCAGTCCTGCTCAATGGCTGGCCATAATTAAGTACCAAATATACCATATTGTGTGGCTGTGTAATCAAATCAAGAGAGGATAATATTCCGCTGTATTAAGCTATTAATGTAATTGGTCATGAAGCATAAAGTATGTTACGTAATTAAATAGTCTCAAAATTATATAGCCCTATATTAAGAATTAGCCAACCTGAGCAAATGTTGTCTCTGTGTGGCTGTTTTAGGGAACATTGCTTCCTGATTTTTTTTTTTTTCTGCTGCCATTAGCAAAGACAGGAGGGGATGAGAGAGTACGAGCGAGAGACAGAGAGAAACAGAGGAAGAGAGAGAGAGCGAGAGAGAGAGAGAGAGAGAGAGAGAGAGAGAGAGGAAGCAAGGACTAGAGGGGTGAAATGATCTCTGTCGGCAGAATTGCCGCTGTGACCCTTTGGAAAATCCAGTCTCCATTTACATATAAAGGGTTCTTTTAATCAAGGTAAGTGTTATTATATTGTGGCTCATTGGGCAAGGGAGTTTAGGTGTTAAAATAAAATCTCTTCTGCCCTGCCGCCTTTGGGATGTGATATGTCTTGATTTTTCAAATGTCAGCACTGTGGCACTAGCGGGAGGTGGAATGACCAGCTTAATCAGACTGCCGCCATTAGGCTGTATAGAGTTTGTGTGTGTGTGTGTGTGTGTGTGTGTGTGTGTGTGTGTGTGAGTGAGAGAGAGAGAGAGAGGGGCAGAAAGACAGTGACACAGAGAGACTGTATCTGTATGTGTGAAAGAGATCCCCTCCTTTTAGATGCAGTCATGCTTGTGTCTACAACCTTATAAATTTATCTCAATGTCTCGCTGCTCTTGTCTCTGAGTCTCAGGTCAGGCTAGTCACTGGCCCCCGCCCCCCCTTAAATCGTCTCCCTCCAGTAAAAAATAATCAAAACACACACACACATAGCAGCACCCCCCCCCGCGCTCATTCTTCCCTTTACACAGCTCAAACCAAACCCCCAGTGAAGGATCGGCCATGTCACCCACGGCCCGTATATCTCGCTCAGGGACCGTAATGTACTGCGGTGTTCCCGTCTTTGCATATAAGATAATTTGGGCATCAATCCTTCCCCAGACAGATTTATGTCACTCGGAGGACAGTTTCACTTCTCCTTCTTTATCGCTTCACTGGAGCCTGCTTAATTTCTCCCCGTCAGCCCCTTCCCCTGGAGATGTTATTTTTTCCCTAAATGTCCAACATTTGCATTGGCTGTCCGGGACGGGGAGAGCGATGGTGCTGTTGTGATAAATAAATTTGAGCATGCCATGCCAGGTTGTTTCTTCCCCTCCTTCTTCTGTTGTTGTTCCTGTTGTCTGGCGCCACAAGTCGGGTCCTCTCTGTCCCAGGACAGTTCCCCCTTTTTCCCAAGTCTTCAATTCATTGTTGGCTACTGTGTTCCCTCTACCTCTTAAAGCATCCTGCTGAAACACCCATGCATGAGAGCTCATAGTTGTTGACGCTAGGGAGTAGGGGGTCAGAGCTTGCTGCAAACTAATGGCCAGGGTAAGATGGGGTAGTGTTTCGTGAAGTGAAAGGGTGAAAAAAAAACCCACATTCCCAAATTGTAAAAAGGAAACAAGGAAAAGAGCCCAGTACTTACTTCCCCCTTTTTCTTTGCGTTTTGCTTTACAAGATGGAGGTTACATGTAGTGCCATTGCCCATCCATGCCCATATTCATCCCCATTCCACTCATAGGCCCTAGAAAGAGGAGATAAATGCCAGAAAAGGGTCAGCAGAAGTTTGAATCACAGAGAGGTCAAAGGAGACCGACTGATTGAGAGGATGAGGCTGGTTAACTTTAGATGGAAAATGATGAGGGAGGGGGAAGTGAAGGATGTAAAGAGGTGGCATAAGTGTTTTTGCATTGCATCCCACAGATCCCTTTGTTATGATAATTTGTGAGGCATTTCCCCAGATGTGTTAGATTAGAGGCAAAAACAAGCACGACAGGCAACAAACAGTCTGGGGAATGGTGAGGGGACTTTTAAAGAGAAGTGTTATTGTGGTTGTGTAGCACTTGTTAGTATTAGGTTCACATAGCTGACTTGGGGACCTGCTCCGTGCTGAGGTTGCAAAATCTCATGCTACAGACAAGAGGATCAGTGCTGATCAGCTCTGCGATAACTGAGGGCGAAACTAGTGTCTGGTAAAGCAGGCATGATGGAGGGAAGAGGGATGAAGTAAAGAGGGGTGGACGGACTTACCAGCTGGTCGGATCCCCATGTGTTGCTGACCGTCCAGCACGAAGCTGCCCATTGGCTGGCCCTCTGGACTGTATGCTGCTCCTTGGCTCACTGAAGGATCAAGAAGAAAACCTGATTGTAGTCAAAACGTGGACATGAAAAAGGGAGGGGGGAAGAAGAAGAGAAAACACACCAGACAATCAGCAATTGTCCCAGCTTCAGCCCAAACATACTGTAAGACATTGTGCTCATGTTTGTGGACCGCATTGACTGACACGTGGCATGCAAACACGCATACAGTAGGTCCCCATGCATGCAAGCACACACACACACTTGCAAACACACACACACACACACACACACACACACACACACAGCCAGTGTCATTCAAAACCACACTTACAGGAGATACTTTGTTCTCTAACCGAGAAAAGAAAGCATGCAGTTTGACAGGATAAGAAGAATGTCTGCCATGGCAGGGAATTCACCCAGTCAGTATTCAAATTAGTAGTCATGTACCCTTAAACATAACATACAATTCTAAACATGTAGATAATCCCAAATCTGCCAAACCATTCAATATTATGAATGATTTACCTGATTATCTGCCATGTACAGAAGATGAAGAAGCAATCAATTTGCTTAGTTGTATCATGTTTTGCCTACTATTAGCGCTAATGAACTAATACTCTTTGGAAACAGTGTATTCTAGGACTATAACAGTATTATCTTGGATAATCTGTAATTCGTAAAGATTAGGGGGAGCTGTTAGTCATGCTGTTTTTGTAGAGATTGTCGATTGGCACACATTTGTCACATGCTGACAAATATTCCTCACAAGAGCGCAGTAATTGTAGAAAGAGGCACCCACATTTGTAAGTACATCTCATTTTATTCATGGCTCATGTTCTTTTGAGCAACCCTCCACCCCGGTGTGTAGGGACCTTTTCAAGACGGGGAGCTTGCTAATCAACAAAAACAGCTTTTCCCTCCCTGAGACAAATTACTTGGCTTCTTTTTGGTAATGCCATAGTCAATGAAGCTTAGGGTGACTAAATCATTCCACAGGATCACACAGTGGCGTGTTTACTACTCAATTTGTGCTTTTTGTAATCTGACCACAATAGATATGGAAAATAAATTTGTTATCAATTAACAATATGAAGCGTTTCATAATCTGTTTTAAGAGAGTGGAAATCCCTCCCTGGACTGGCAGTAAAGCAAAACATCAGATCTGATCTAATCAAGGCATCGTGTAAAACTCATTCTCCCTCCTAAGGGCAGTTTTCGTTACTAAAAGTAAATTAATTGATACTGTTAAACTGAAAAGTAGCTCTGTAGTGGTCTTGATATTTGAAATGTGCTGAATGATTACTTCAGATCAAAATTCCGAACGGCAATTCTTGAGGGAACAAAGTAAAAACGCAGCAGAAAAAGTGAGGGGAACCCCTCCTAACCCTGGACGGGGAAAAAATTAAAAACAAAACAGCCTAAAAAAAAAGAGATAACTCATAAAATGCTGCCAGCATTTCTGGCACTCCTCTTGTGTCCAATTAGTAATTCACAGAGAGAGTGCTAATATACCTCTCTCTCCACTTAGACTGGGAAATCTCCAATTAGAGTCAATCAGCAAACGGCCCACACCACTGCTGAACGCATTTCATAGAGAAAATGGGAAAGGAGATGAATGGAGGGAGAGGAAGAGGAGGGAGTAGAAGGGATTTTTTTTTTTTTATGGGGGAGTAGATGTAGGGTGCCCCTTTAAAAAAAATCTGGGCTCCAGGCATGATATGCATGCCAGTAAAGGATTTGGGAAGAGTGTTTTCATGTAGGGAGGGGAAAGAGAGCGAATCAGTACTCTGCTGTACGTCATCTGGGTTGTTCTTTTTTTTACCTGCTCGATTTGACTGGTCAATCATGGGCTGTACTATTCTTCTCCTGGCATTAATGAACCTGGCAGAGAGAGAGAGAGGAGAGAGAGAGAGAGAGAGAGAGAAAACAGAGAAGAGAAAAACAAACGTTAAATCACCCTGCATTCACACACAGAGAAATTCATCACAAGCCACCACAAAGACAAAACAGTTTTGCATGACTTAATGGCAACATTAGCCACCGAGTCCTTGAGAGAGGCGCTCACAACAAAACAGCAACAAACAAAAGGGCAATTGTGTGCTGACTTGGGAACCCAGTGAGGGATACTTTTAATGTTCCTTATGATCTATTCCCCCCTCTTTTAATAAAGCTTTTGATTACGTTTGGTTGCTATGGGCACCAGGGAGACATTCCTCAAGTATTAAGTGCAGCTTGGGCACAGAAGAACCCTCATCGTGGCACATCCCTCTCTCTCTGTGTCTTTTTTAGTCGCTCCTGCAGCCAGTCGCACACAGCAACTGTATATGTATTGTACAGTATCCTGTCTACAGTTCCACCAAAACAACTTTGTTTCTGGAGCGTTATCACCCAGTGGAATTTCAAAGTAGGCTTTAAGTTAGCAAAGTGCAGGACACAAATGGTTCCTTTCATTACTACCCACTATTCCACCCCCACCTCCACCATTCCCCTCTGTGGGACCCCCACTCTGGCTGCATTGTAGGGGGTTCTGCTCCCCTTCCAGCTGTCTAGAAATGAGGACCAGGCATGGGCCACTCCGTGCTTTCACAAGGTATTGTTATGTCAGCGAGCCCATCAATTAGGCTGTCTGAAGTTTTATCACCACCACAGCAGCGAATAAGTGCAGCTCCACAAAGCCTCCCCAGCCGGCCTTGCTCCTGTGGCTTTTCCAGTGTAGAGCCGGAGGTCATCTGGAGGTGACTGCCAGCCAGGGGCAACCTTTTTAACTTGGAATGGGATGCCTTGGGCAGTGTCAAACGTAAACTGGCCACTCAGGCCGAGCAAGCTCTCCAACCTTTCTTTATTTCTTCTTCCTTTACCCAGTTTTCTCTCTCTGTCTTTCACATACTAAAAAAGTAGCATGGACTTAGCACTACAGGTACCACCATGTGGTTGATATTAAAGAGGGGTTTCAAGTCACATTGGAGCTGTCCAGCATGGAGTCCTTTTCTGGTTCCAAAAAAGCAGAGGAGAGGAAAAAAAAAAAGGCCCCACCGCCCTCTTCTAGTGTACGGGGCACGGCACCATCACTACGGCTAAAGAACTGGTCATTAGAAGGAAGGGAGAGCTGGAACCAATTTGGGCTCCTAATCCCCCATGAAGCCCTGATACCTGCCCTAACCTTCTCCAATGAATTTAAACGCCTGTAATCTGCCCGGCTCAAAGTGACATGGTTAAACGTACAAAATGCACGGTTGGGAAAAGAAAGACGCGGTGCTCATTTGCCAGGGGGCATCCAGAGTGCAGGTACGCAGGGGTGCTGCGGGCCCCTGAGAGAAAAAGATGAAACACATCCATATGCGAATGAGAGAGAACGAAAGAGGAGGACGGGAGGTGGAGTGGGCGAACGAGAGAGCCGGATTGGAAATTATATGATTGCAATGCATGATTTGTGATTTAAGAGAGGAACAAGGCTTACGTTTTATTAACTGTGAAAGTATTTTTTGATAGAACAAAGGGGACAAAGCATTCTCAGATAGCTATGCTGTCAGAAATGCCTGCAGTGCTTTAGAGACGAAGATGCTTCCAGCATCAAAACCAGCTGAGCAAGTAAACAGAAGAAGGAAGGAAGAAATTCCTGGTATCACACTCCCTCTTTAAGCTCAAAGTGCAAGGCCTGCCAAAATATATGTCCGGCTTTCACCCTTTCTAGACGCACCAAGGGGCTCAAAATCACAACCATGTGCATTCTTACCTATTCTGGGACATAACCATAAACACATAATATTAGGAATGTTCTTCCCAGGTGCTAAAATTGCCCATACGGTCTCCAGTGACTGCAGAGGAAATACTCTATGAGTATGCTGTATGATCAAAGTGCTGTCTTTTTTCCCCCCTAAATGTTCCCTTTAAAAACAGTGTTCTTCCTCTTTTGTTTTTCCCCTTCTCACAGGAAATGTATGACATATACATAAGTATACAGAAAAATGTTTAGCTATGAGGGTGCTTGTTCTCATTGAAATGGTAATTTTGAGCATGAAAACTGCTCACTGACGTGTAAAAACATATGGATATTCTAATATTTTCCGCACAAGCTGCTTCTGAGATGGACCTGCTTCTTGTCAACATTCCCTATTGGCCAACCTCTCTCTCTCTTATACACACACACACACACACACACACACACACACACACACACACACACACACACACACACACACACACACACACACACACACACAAACAGGCTCTGTTTTTGTACGCTAAACAAGTTGCCACAGTAACTGGGAGGCGATGTGGTGCACTGGAGGGAGTGGGGGGTGACCAAGGGCCCCTCTCGTGGCCTTAGAGCACCTTTTATCAGTCTGAGTAAAGCCAATTGAGATTATCAGACCCAGGCCTGATAACACTGTTTTCCCTCGACCCGTGAGCTGCTAATGGTGTGTGCTTAGAACAACACAACTAGGAATCTTCCAGAGATGAAGGCCAGTCAACTGGGATGGACGGAATAGATGGATGGATCTGAGGATCCAAGGCCCTGAGAGAGACACAGAGGTTGACCACAGGGACTCTGAATTCCCAACCACTCGCTAAAACATACGTGCGCGCTGTAAATCCACACATCGACACCATGGACATGACCACAACCACCGCCAGTGTGTCTGTAGGCTAACCAGAACACAGGAGGCTCACAGGGGACACTAGCTAAAAACCTCCAACCGAAAGCCCATGTTTTATTATCTACATCTGGTGGTCTAGCTTATTATGGCCTGCCTCTGCTCAATGTTAGAGCACAGAAACACCAACGCACACACATGCACACACAGAGTACCTCTCAGCATGGGAACTCCATGCTGTCTTCAAACAAATAATTAAAAGCAAGGTTAAGGGGTCATGTGGAGGTCATTTCTTGGGATACAGCTCAGAATGTGTACATTACCCCAGGAGAAAGCGGGCCGGTGGGGGCAGCGGCCCACTGCTGTTTAATGTGGCCAACTGGTTTCTTCTAGCCAATAAGGCTTTAAACACATTTTCAAGTTGCATATCAAAAACTGCTCTTGCAGTGCTAAGAATGCGTTGGAGCGTGCATGTGAATATGTATGCACATGTCAGTCAATATGTGTGTGCATGTGCATGTCAGCGCATTCTTCACACACTGCTGCCAATTGGCCTAAAGTAGCACTTCCCACTGACATACCCTGAAAGTGCTTGCGCGACATGTGTACAAACACATATGTATGTGCAGATACAATATGCATCTCCACTGGAAGAGCCCTGCTCCATGATGATATAAAGTGCCTAGTTTATTAGTGCTCTGAGAGTTGCGGCTGCACAGGTCGCAAAGGAAAATAACAGGCAGATATGAATGATGGAGCCAGGGCAGCAGGAGTCCACTTGACACAGGGTCTCCGCTAGGCTGGATCAACACGGCATCCCTGGTTACTAATATCTGCTCACACACACGAAGGGGGGTGGACTTCAGAGAGTGTCTGCTTAGGTGTTAAATACCCTGGCTAGCATACAATGTTATGCTATACCCAGAGTGTGTGTGAGTGTAGAGGATTGATGGTACAGACTGGTCAGAGAAAGAAGAAGAGGCTTGGGTCTAACAGGGAATTTACATAATCCTAAAACATATCATGTACCTTTTATTAAGTAGAGTCAACTTCAACTTTATGAGACTTTAATGCAACAAAACAACTGCATGGTCATCAAAAAGGAAAGGACCTTATAAGTTGACAGATACTACAGAAAGTTACTGGAAGTTTGAAGATAAACACCAGCTTCAAAACACCAACACAGCAAACCAGTCTGTCTGACTCAGTGCCTGTATTTCTTCTTTTTTTTTTTTTCTTGCTTCCTCATCTCAATCTGTCAGAAAGGCCTTGTTTCTGGTTAACTGACTTGCAGCCACACCTGGTAACTCGCTCCTGTTGTCAGCATTCCTTCCCTGAGAAATCGTCATGCCAAACCACCCTACCCTGGAGCACAGCCAAGAGAGAGAGAGAGAGAGACCGAGAGGGAGGGAGACGAAAGAGAGAGAGAGAGAGAGAGAGAGAGAGAGAAGAGAGAGACGAGAGAGAGAGAGAGAGAGAGAGAGAGAGAGAGAGAGAGAAAGAGAGAGAGAGAGAGAGAGAGGGAGAGAGAGCCTCGCTGCTTGGCTGGCCAATTGCTGTGGAGAGACGGAGGGAACCCAGCCAATCAGGAGTAGGGTCACTCGTTTGACGAGTTTGTGATGAAAGAAAGAAACCGAGCCAGAGCAAGAGAGAGACAGGAGAGCGAAAGAGAGAAATACTAAACATGTCTTCTCTAAGAAACGAGCACCGAACTGCTCGAAATGTAGCCCTGTAGAGCTTGCAAAGAGAGGAGGCAGCTTTGAAACTGTGACACAGAAATCGTTGACAGTTTATTGCCTTCATGGCTGACCTGCACATGCCCATTTTTTGAGAGCTCATATGCCAGGGACATAAGGGGGGGCAAGTTTGCGTTTGTCAGACAAATCCCTGGGCCCCTGTCTGTCTTTGCAGGAAGATTAGATGCAACACAATCTGAATAAGAACGTGCTGAACTCAACCCCTGATCACTGCTTGCAAACATGACTGTCCTCTGGTTCCTATTAGAGCTCATTGCTTCCATACTTCTGCTTCAGACAGAAATAAAGATTCCAAACCCCCAGCGATTGAGTCACAACTCACTGGAATCAAAGGAGGAAGGCTTTAGTTTGATCCTCGCCCCACCAAAAAAGAAAGACGGGCAGAAAAGAGTAAAACACTCAGTGTCCTTTGACCAGGAAGTGCATGCAAATTAACCCCAGAAGAAGGGTGTGTTTAGTATAAGCAAACACTAATTATGGTCCGGTCAGACAGTGGGGCAGTCTGGGGCTACTGAACCTCCAACACTGATCTACTGTAGTGTCAACAACACTGATTGAATCAGCTCACATGGTCCTAACAGGCCCCCTGCAACAGTTTATATATAGCTTGCCACCAGACTGAACCTACAGTATCTGTGGATTTATCATAAACTATTACAAAGAAGCTTTTCACGGGCTCCACTCCTCCAGAATGGAGATAAAGAACAGGAACGAGGAAGCTTCCTTAAGCTCATCCTATCAGAGACAGAGTTTCCCTTTTTCTGTCCGTTCTTCCCTTCTATAAGTTAAAACAGGAGTCAGCAGACATAAGCCGGGCGAACATTACCTCACCCCCGTGTTTGATTTAGTGCAGATGTGAAGCGGAGCGAGGCAAGATCGTTTTTTAGGAACGTCAGAGAGGGCCCACGTTTAGGGCAGCCACTGTGTTTACATAGTTTTACCTCTGTTTCTCTCTCCCTCTCTCCCTCTTTCTCTCATCCACTGTGCCTCCTCCATACCCCCCTCCACACTCTTTTGTCTGCCTCTCAAAGGGGGACTGTTTCACCTCTCCTCCATGGACTTTCACTGACCTGTTTTTCTTTCCCTTTTTATTACTCCACTCATTGCCCTTTTGTGGCATCCCCCCCTCACTCCTATATGAGTAACATTTGCACTGCTCTGTCAGTCTAGCTGCAGAAGTCATTCCTCTCTGAAACCCGGGGAGTACGAGTCATTAAGACTCGAGTGGAAAATCAGACAAAGAATTATATATTTGTGTTGCAAACTGACACGATTTAACGAGCAGCTAATTAAAATAAATCAATACCACTGCGGCATGCTCGCTCTCTGTCTGTCTCTCTTTGCTTGCTCTGATTTTCTGTCAGCACCAAAGAGGTAGAACACTGCAGTGTGCAGTGCAATGCTATTCTAGTGATGGTTTTACCCTTAAAACCAGGCTTCAACTACCGCCTATGCATTGTGATGAATAAGTGAGAACTCACTGGCATGTCACAAAAGAGTAAATATCTTACAGTCCGACAATTTGAATGATAAAAATATATAGTAATAATCCCTGAAGTAACTCTCTAAAGTACAACAGCAAGATAAACAACAAAGGAAACAAACATAGACATCTCTCCCTCTATTTACCCTCCCATCTAACACCTTCTCCCCTCTTCCCCCTGTCCAGTGAGGGCATGTCACCCCTGGGCCTTGCAGTCCAGCAGCCTGACCCCTGCATGGCGGGCTGTGCAGCCCCAGCTGCTGACTGTCCGTCAAACACCTCCAGAGCAGCGTTGGGCCAGGAAGACCACGCTTGTTGCCCCTTTGATCCGGCAAGCAGCAGCTGCTGCTCCACACAGCAGCACTTTGTTCCTCTGTCTCCTCACCACACTCTGTCCTACGGCACAAAAACACTGAATCCAGTGCAGAAGTGGAGGGAGAGAAAGGAGAAGAGGAAAAAATGTGGGGGATATTTGGAGGGGGGGGGATTAAAAAAAAAAAACTTGCCCGTTTTTTCCTCACTAAAACATCAACAAGCTCTGACAACGGCAGCGGGGGTTTTTCTTGGCCCCGACACAGCTCTTAGGCATCTCCTTCTTGACGCTTCACCCTCCCTTCTCTTTTAAGAGATATGATAGTTATTGTTCAAATCAGCCAGGGTGAATGGAATGGACCGAGGCCAAGCCTGCCCCAGGCGTCAACACACCTGTATGAAAGAGACCTTATTGTAGCAACCCAGCATGGCTAACCTGCCCTAGCTCTACCAGTTTTCTGGTGTTAAGAGGGAGGGTGGAATCATCTCTTCTTTCTCTTTCTCTCTGTTTCTCCCACAGTCCCCTAATATTTCCCGTCATTAACCTCCCTTTCCTCGGAGGCTGGCACCTCTGCCCTGGAATGTTTTTACTAACACTGTTATTTTTGAATATCACCACCAGACGGGGGGATTAAGGAAAGAGTTGATCCACATCTCCCTTGTTAGCGAGGCCTCCTTGTCTCTTACTCTTGCACTCCCTCCCATAAGACAACACCTTATTAAAGTGCATAGGTGTGCAAAAGGTATCGTCTGCCTGCCCAGAAGCTGAGGGACCAACAGCTGTGTTTTCAGAGCATCTGAAAACATCCAGCATATGTCAATATTAGCCCCCCGTCAAAGGTTCCAGCACATAGCGCATGACAGGGGTCGTCAGCGCTGGAAGGTAACACTCATTCCTCATAAGCAGGCTTCTCACCTTTTGGGTGGGTAAGGACTTCCTGCTTTCATGCTGGGCCAGCAAGAAATAGAACAGAGACATGCTGGCAGGCTGGCGCACACAAACGCACACACACTCACACACGGAGGAAAGAGGGGGAGAAAGAATAAATCCAGCACTATCATTACCCAGGCCTACCCATCAGCCCTCCTGAGATGAGTGGGTGTGCTTACAAGATCGCCCCATTTTCTCAGTTGTGAAGACTGCCACCCCTATTACCCAGATTTCTCTTTTTCCCACAATGCCAGGCCTGTTGGGCTCTTTTGTATGTCTCTGTGGGGAGGGCAGGTATAATCTCCATTTCCATCCACTTCTCACTGCTACCATTCAAATGTGTGACTTTTTTAGCCTCTCTATCTCCCTCTGCACTGTCTTTCCATCTCTATTTCTTTCACCCTCTCTTTGTCTCTCGCTCCATCGTCTTCTGCTCCCTTTCATTCGCAACCCTTTTTTCCCTCTCTGCCTGGTAATCGAGTGAGAGATTCCACGACTCTGTGACTCCCCCTTATTGTCAGATATCAAACAGGGCGGCTTTGTGGATTACCAGGGGAAGCTGATAATGACATGATAGAGGCGTGATATTTCAAACAAAATTGAGTGTCAATTGCCTGAATCGTCTAGGCAACACAAGTGTCTGCGTTGCAGCAGCCAGGAAGGAAATAAGGCCAATCTATTTCCTTTGCTTCATATCAAACATCTCTTCTTCTCCCTCCTTTACAAGACTATAATGGGTTCAGCTCAAAGAGGAGAAGAGGGGTCTTGCCAAGATGAGCTTCAACAGTTACGTCCTAATGCAACACACATACATTGTACGCTTGTGAGCTTGCATGTGCTGAATGGGAGATTGCGCAGGGAAGGTGCCCCCATTTTACAACCCCACCCCCAAATATATATACACATGCACATGCTCTCTCTCCTCTTGCCTCCTCTTACTTTTTTCTCCTCACACTGCTGTACTATTAACCACGAATTTAGGGCAGTGAAAATGCACAGCAGTTTGAGCAATTAAAAAGTGACACCTAAACCTAGTGGATAGACTGTCAAGATTCTCTAATGCCTGGGTTTAGGTGCTGTTGCACTTTGAGTCTTTAAGAGCCAGGCTACTGGGGAGTACATGACCCAGAGTGTGTGAGGGTGCGTGTTTGGAAAGGGATTCTCCCTCCCACTGGGATGTCATCATCTTCTCATCATTGTGTCTCTGGCTTGTGAGTGAGTGTTTCCACCAAGCACGTTTCCATGATGTGTCTGTGTAAGTGTGTTTGTGTCTAGCACATATTAGTGACCACGAGAGTCATCGGTCAAATGTTGTCAGCTTGCCTCTGACTACCCTATTGAATAATTAATCTGAGTTTCAATTGCACATAATCGCTTTGACATACATAAGCGTGAACACAGGCACACAAACACACAAGTGAAGGCACAGTCAGAAGCAGAGTTTAGGGCTAAAACGCCCAGCAGCAGGCTAGTGATATAAATAGCTGTTGTTTGTGGAGGGGACTGCTGGCAGAAGCAGCACTGACACTGTGGAGCGGACCACAGGGACTCTGATGTGCCTGGTGGCCTGAAGCTAGCCCTCTGCCTCTCAGATCAGCTCTACCACTGACTGTGTACAGCTTTGACTGGCCTCCTTCATATGTGACAGCCTGAAACAAATAAAACAATCTCTGTGTCTCACAAAAGCCACATTCAATTCAGCCCACAATGCAGAATATGGTCCTTGAATGTAAGTCTACAAACAGCCATGAGTGATTCTTCCTATGAAGTATCTAGTAATAACCCTAAAATACAGATGACCCCATTCTGAAAAATGTTATTATGTTGTAGGTTAAAATATCCCTAACCAGTTTTACATTGATATCCTCTATTATTTCAGAAAAAGTGTAACTTCTTATCAAATGGCAGATATATCATTTTGGAGTCTTGCTATTTCTTCACCTCATACCTTTGAAAGAGCTGAAGAAAGTCTGCCAGTATAACAAGAAGATGATAAAGCAGATATGTCTTGGGGGGGCTACAGGCAGACACACTGCACCCCCACTAGGGGAAAGACATTCCCATCGCCCTCCCTCCTCGCGCACATGCTCACAGAGTTTCCCAATTGAAACATCATCGTCGGTAATGGGAGGAATAAATATTCATAAGGCTGGGAAGAGAGAAACCCTAGATTAGGGTAATATACTCCTCATTGTTCTCCCCCTTTCTTTCTCCAGCTCTTCCTCGGTATCTCTGCATCTTGTTATGCATGTAATAGTGTTGGCTAATGGTAGCTAATTCCTCTAGCTACCTCTGATAACTTCATCAAAGTACATGCACATGTGTGGGTTGGAGTGTGCATGGAGAGAACGTGGCAGCAAGCTGCACCGTTTATTTCTCACCTCTCCCAAATTGCAAATTACCGGGTTTGATATCTCCAAGATTTTGGGCCACTTTCCAATTAAGATTGGATTGTTTTTGGGGAGAGCCCTTGCGACTCCCACCCTCCCTCTGGCCTCTCCCTCCGCTTTTCTGCTTGGCACAGACTCCACTGATATCTCATCCATAACAGGCCTGAACTGGGGCAGAGCATGGCTTAAACAAACAAAAGGCTATATTGATTTATAGGGTCTTCCATGATGGGCTTATTGGCCCGCACCTCAAAGCCACAGAGGGCACCAGGCCATGAATCACAGCTTCAGAAAACACACACAAACATGCACACACACTCACAACAGGTAGGAATAATACATTGGAGCATTGTTAAGGATGTGATTACAACCCCTCTCTCGCTTTGATAGCCAAAAACACTCACTTTCATTGTGTCTTAAAGAAGGGGGAGGAAGGTCAGTGGAGGTGATTTTTAATGTGACACCACACAAACAAAGCAAAGATAGAAAAGCATGTTTATTTACATGCTGTTACAAACAGAGGGATAGAGTGAATGCAAAGTGTGAAAGAGGGAGGTAAAAAAGTAACAGAGAGAAAGAGTGAGAGAACGAGCATGCCTGGACAGAGAGAAAATACCTTGTAGAGGTTCACAGAGTTTAAAGAGCTCAGCCAAAGAAGGAGCTCCTGTCCTCTCTGGCTCCAACACACACACACACACCCTCAAGGCCATTCTGTTACACCTGGTCACCTTTATCCTTTTTAACCCCCCACACCACCACCCCCTCCTTCCATACACATACACCATACACCTAAACACGTACACAACATTCTGCTGCCCCAAACACATCATCACCAAGATACACACAGCAGCACCCTGTGGCTAACCCACAGCTCCTTCGGCTATCTCCCTCAGCAGATAAAACTAATTATTCCAAATCTACTCTGTCAGGTTGTCTGATCCTCTGGGGCCTCAGTTTAAATCTCTCTCTCTCTCTCTCTCTCTCTCTCTCTCTCTCGTGCTCTCTCTGTCTCCGTCTCGCTGCCTCTCTCTGTCATAAGCCACTAAAAGACCAAGAATCTCTGCCAACTGACCTCCAGAGTAAAAACATAAACAGAGTGACTAGCCATAAAGACACATATAGCACCATAGCAGCTGAAGCACATGGCTTTCTTTGTGAAAACAGGCCATTACAAACCACTACCAGACTCACCTGAAGTTAGATTTTTTTTTTTCTTTAAATGCACAACTACGACACTAATCAAATCCAGTAGAAAAGGCAGTGATCGAGCCTGGTACTCTAAACAACGTTGAAAAATCACAAAAAGTGCATGACATCATCTAGCATACAATCCAAAGGACTTATGCACCTATTCAGACGCCTAGTCCCTCTGTTGGCACTTGCCGTTGGCACCCATGTTAGGCTTTAGAGCTAAATAACAGGCCAACATCCCAGGCTTTCCAGCTGCACGCCCTGAAAGCCCATGGAGAAACCATTCGTCCCAATGAGCTCTAAAGCCAAATGGAAGCTCATAAACAGAGACTTGACTGTATAGACTTTGCATTTTATCTTTCAGCAGTTTCCCCTTTTATGAGCCAGGGACCCTTATAACGGGGAGGGGAAGGGAGGGATGAGCACGATAGGAGGATGGCAGGGAGAGAGTAAGGATGACAGTGAGGATGTTAAGGAAGAAGACGATGGCAGAAAAGAGCAGAAGAATAAGAATGAGGTACAGGTTGCCAGGATGAGACAGAGGAGAACTGGGGTCACAAATCTTGCTGCTATTCTAGTACGTGACATCTTCGCTCGTTTGCGGCTGCTCATTAACAAACAATACTGCTGTGAAATTGGTTTAATGACAAAGTAATAAAATTGCTATTCTGCTCACAGATGGCCTCAGGCACAGGGAGATTCTGGCAGGCTTACTGTGGCTGCCCGTGTGCATTAAGCTGCTTGTTCATGAAAACAGCATCCTACACTTTCTTTCTCACTATCACCAACCTTTTTTTTCTTTTTAAGTTCTTTCTCTTCCTGCAAATGAAATAAATTAACCTACTTTCCTCCCTTGTATTCTCCTTGAATTCTCCCTCTCCCACACTTTAACCCTCTTGCTCTCCCTCCGTGTCTCTCTCTCGTGTATTGTCTATCTCGTTCTCTCTCTCTCTCTCGATCTCTCTCCAGTTCTCACCCCTAGTACAGAAATTACCATCTTAAAATAAAAAAAAAGGAGGCTCGCCCACGCAAACGCAGCTCGACTTCATTTCAAACGCAGAGCCCTTGTTATTAAACGACCCACCAATAAAACCAAGCCGTTGAGGAATAAAAGAGCCAAAAGGAGCAGAGAAGTACAAAGACCTCCCTCCTCCCATCTCTCTCCATCTCTCTCTAATGCTTTCTCTGTAATGCCTCTTTCAGCTCTTTGCCTCTCTATCTTGCCTCGTCTGGCTTCGTTCTCCTTGCATGCCGTCTTTGCTGGGAGAATTCACAGCCTTGGAGAGTCTCGAGCTTGTAACGGGAAAACAAGTAAAAAAGCATTCATCTTTGTGCATGATTGCCCGACACTGCCAATCTTATTAAAGCACCACCTGTTTTTCATAACTCTAGACTCACACAGAGGTGGGCACTGGGCTGCTCCATGGCCATGGTGGGTGTCCATGCCATGCTATGACCCAATGTGCCCCCAGTGCCTGATAAATTGAGAGTGGGGCCTGTTAATCACACTGAGCGCTTCGACAGCGGCATGTGCTCAAGTACTCACACACAGCACATATACTGTGAGTGCACACATAAACACGGTGGCGCACATTAGCATCAGCTATTCAAGACTCCCATGGCTTATCCTGTGAGTACAGCATGTGTCTAGATTGCACCGCGAACAGATATTTGGATCTGTAACAACTGCTGAACAAAATGAAAAACAAAATGAAACCTACTGCAACAGGGAGTCTGTTCTATTTTACTCTGCCAATAATGAAAATATGTTTTTCCAAATGTGTTTCTCCCTCCAAAACAGATAAAATGGGATTATTATTACAGCATCAAGAAAGCAGCCAGATCAAATGAACTTAGTGGGTAGGGGGTGTTGGTAGGGGGGCTGGCACTTGGGATCTGACAACAGAGTCAATTCTGCTAATTAACTGCCAATTAGCGGTCCCTAAATGAGAGGGATCATGATGCCTGTGTTGGCAGCGTCCTGATAGTCTCTCTCTCTCAGTCAGACTCACATATACACTCATGCTCGCACACACAGACACACCAGAGATACACACACACACACACACAGCCACAACCTCTCCACACTCCAGCTGTATATTTAGAAAGCCAGGGGCATAAGATGGCCACTGCCGGGAGTCCCTGGTTGCAGCCAAAAAAAGGCCTGACATTTCCATCTGGGTCAAAGTTAGACGGATAACCAGCAACTTCAGTCAACTAGCCCACCAATGTGGCAGAAATGAAAAGACAGAAAAGTAAGGAATAAGCAAGGATACAGAGAAGAGTAAGGAGAGGGAAAAAGGACCTCAAAAGCTTCTGTGTGAGATTCATAGGACTTAAATACTTAAAAGGAATGTGGAAAAAATAGAGGCGGCTGGGCCAGTTTCATAGCTTTATTTTACATTTGGAAAATATTAGTTATTATTTTGCATTTCATAATAGGCACGCCCGCCAAACCAGAGGATCATAAAAAATCATAAGAAAATCATAAAAGCCAGTGTTCCTAAGTGTCTCATTGGACTGAGAAAGGGGGTGGAAAATGCTTTGCTAAGTGGAGGAACAAATTTGGCTTTGGTGTTTCTCTTTCTTGTTCTCAGATACTACAAATAAATGGGCTTGACCGTTTGCATGTGAACCTGCAGTACAGCTTCTTTGAGTTAGGTGAGTCAAACTCTGAGAAATCTGGAGGGATCCATAGATGGGAGAGAGGGAAGAAAAATTAGGATCTGAGAGGGAATGGGGAACACGCTGTGAAGAGAGTTTCAGAGCAGTCAGTTTAGAGCTAGCTAAACTCAGTTTATCTGCATGCTGTGCTACAGCAGGATGCAATCTGGGATTTTGCATAGATAGGAAGACATAAGAGTGTAATGACTTTTTGAAAAGCTAGTCTTTTTTGACTGTAGCATCCTTTTGACCTCCCATTTTAGCTCTCATTTTATTGTCCATACAGTTTTCCATACCATCGGTTGCATACTGCAGTTTCGTTGTTCTAGTCTTATAAAGTATTCCAGGGTTGCTCCGTCTCAAAACAATTACATTAAATATCTAAATCTTAATGTAAACGTATAGAAAATGTACAGTGAGTGATATGATGACTGCTGCAAAAGGTGGAGTTTGTTCTCCTGTGAGAACAAATTCTAAAGAAAGGGGAAAAAACACAAAAAACAATCAGTGCACCATACCCTGCCCTGAATGGCCGGAGAGATTGAGCCTATTTCATCTCCTCAGTGGGCACAGGCTGCTTGGCGCCGTCGTCTGGCGGATATCCCTCTCTTATCATGTGACCTGTACTCTGACAGGGGGCAAAGGTTGGCTGCAATCCGCCTCTGTGTCTTAATAACTCACTCATTGTATTCCTTTCTGCCACTAATTAGAGCCTCTCCCCTGTGTGTGTGTCTGTGTGTGTATGTGTCTATGCATGTATTCCCCCCTGGGCTGTAGAGAGGAGGCAGAGATGTAAAAATAGAGTGTGGCTTAGTGCCCTCTTTATTGTTATTAGTGCTCCAGTGGCACAGCAGTCAGTCATCATAGATGCCAAGAACTGACATATATTTGCTCTCTGACTTGCTCTGCCTCTCGCCTCTCTCCTCTCTCTCTCTCTCTCTCTCTCTCTCTCTCCTCTCTCTCTCTCTCTCTCTCTCTTCCATGGAAATGACCAACTGGCTGCCTGTAAGATGAGGGAATAATGAGGGGACGATTTCCTTCCTTTTTTTAGATGCCGTTTCTCTCAGTCATCTGTCATCGGCGTCATCTCCCAGGCCCATGTAATAATCCTGCATGTAATGTGTGTCGTGTGTGTGTGTGTGTGTGCATTGCCGCAGTGGTAAATAACGGCAGGATAGTTGGTGTGTGTGTGTATATGGCAATGAGTGAGAGCACATCGTGCTGGGTCTGACGCTGAGACATGAAAGGATTCGGTCAGGCCCCATTTAGCCCAGACTGATAGCAGGACACCAGGAGCTGCTGAGGCAAGCAAATATACCGCTAGATACTGTAAACTGTAAACGCTTCTCCAGCGAATAGACACCTGAGTCTGCCGTTTCACCTACTTCATTATCCCAGAATGCCATGTGTGACATGGCCCTCACCTTTTCCCACAATCTTAAACAAATGTAATTACATGTCAGACCACTCCCCAATTCTGTTAGCATGACGCCAGTTGTCTCAAATGTAAGCAGAGCAAACACACTGCCTAATGGTCAACTAATGGTGTCCTGACACACTGTACACACATACCATCTCTGAGAGAGCACAGTTGACCATTAGTAATAATGTGCATAACCTGTGCATACACACACACACACTTATGCACACAGAGGATAATAAGAGGATAATCAAGTCCTCCTCCTCATCTGCTCAACGCCAGCATAGTGAGATTGTGGACTTTAACCTGTTCCTTTGTTCCTTATTAACATCAGCAACAGCTAATGGGGTGTGGGTTAAAAACAGGTGAGGCTGCTTGCTAAAGATATATAGAACCAGTTGGAGTGCTTCTTAAGGTACAGAGACAAAAGGGTTGGACGAGTTGGAAGTGTTCTACTATTGGTTTTGTGTTTACAGGTGAGCTGCAGGTAAAGGGAGGTGTCAGTTGGAGGGTATGGTTTGGGGAGGTTTGATGGGGCAAGTTGGGAGAGAGCGAGATGCACTGTCTATTGACTATCACACAGAGCACCCTTGTGCCCTCGCTGGGCTGCGATTGTGCCAGCGGACAAAGCCCTGATTCAGCACATCCTTTCCCCGAGGGAGAGCTCTGGAAACCGAAGACGGCAGCCATCCCCTCCCTTTTCCCCCTCTCATCCTCTGCTCCTGTCTCTCCCTCCCTCTGTCTCTATCTCCTTCTCTTTGGCCAGAAACATGGCAGTGGCCATGCATCAAAGGGAACTACAGAACAATGCAAGGGGCCAGCCAGGAATTTGAAGAGCTTTTTTTTTCTTTAAACAGGAATTTCATAAGGCAGAGTTCTGTCATATCCTGGGTGGACCATCGCAGCAGTCACTGGAACCAGTAACCAAAGAAAAAAAGCAAGTCACAACCCAAACAAAGCGATACTCAACCGTAACTCACTGTCTAGTCTGGTTAAGCACATATGAGGAGAAAGAAAACTTCAGCACCCTCTCTCTTTCTCATCTTTCCCTCACCGTAAAACAGCCAATAACATAGCAGCATCTGCCAGACAAATTCACTGCACCCAGAATGTACCAGAGATAGACCAGCAGAGTCTAAACCGCTGTAATGACTTTATTTGTGAAAATTGATTCCTGGTGTGTTTTTGTTAACACGGATGGTGTAACATTAATACATAGCTCCATGACCACCTATGTGTATGTGTGTCTAAGTGCGTGTGTGCGGAAATAAGGTTCATGAGGATGTTACCCAGCACGAGATTCTTTCAGACCTCTTTATAAATGGATCTGAGGCATTTCAGCGCCAGGCTTGGATTTCATGGCCTCTGAGAAGGCAGGAACTCTTCCTATATCTATCTCTGTCTCTGTCTATTTCTCCCTCTCTCCCTCTCCCTCTCTCTCTCTCTCTCTCTCTCTCTCTCTCCTCGCAGGTTTGCAGACTATTTCTGCATTAATCACCATGACACAGGCAAGGCAACTCAATTTTCTGCTCCTGTAGGTAAGGTGCGTGGCGTCCCGAAACGGTGGCACGAGGCATGAAACAGGCAAGCGGGGGCTAATCTTTGGTTACTGGTGTAATTGAAATGCTATCCACACTGTAGGGTGCATTAAAGTCTGATAACAGCGGTTCCTGTGGCCAATTTAAGTAGCTTGACTTCCTTTGGCTAGAAGGGAAAAAAGAAAAGGGTGAGAGACACAGAGAGGGAGGGAGAGAGAGAGAGAGAGAGAGAGAGAGAGTGAGAGAGAGACACACACAGACAGAAAGAGAGAGCGTATGTCAGGACGAAGGGGGGAGGATGAGGGAGGGGGCTGATAGATAAGGCCGACAAACCAGGCTAATTCTCCAGGCATGTTTCTCATTGTGATCCAGAAAAAATGAGGAAAAAAATGTATCACAGAACCAAAAAATCAATTGACCCTCGGGTGGCTTGTCAGGCTGCGAGTCTGATAAACCTAAAAGCTTCGTTAATGTCGGCCTGCCTGTACCCAACAGATAGAGCACTTTGTAAATGAACCCGCTTTGATAAATATATTAAGGAAAGCTGTGAATAAAAGGCACAGACTTGTCATTTGTAAATAGAACCCCCGCTACATGGAATTAGAATGATAAAATGGGGTTCCATATAATTAAGTTTGTGTAAGACCTGAAATCCGTGCAAATACCTTGCCGGAAATTTGAAAGGAAGCTGTCAGTTCAATTAATCTGAACATCACCCTGAGAATGTACTGAACAAAATTAAGCTGCAGATAAAACCTGGGCTAGTATTTTGATAAGTAATTCCTGTATCATTTCTTTGCTTCTGTGATCATTTTATTTAATCCACCACCCCCAGTTATGTGCTAAGCCATCTACAAAGGCCCTGCTGGCCAGGCCACCAAAACCTTAATCCACCATATAGCTTGTGTAAAATGGGGAGGGGGTGGAAGGCAGTTTTGCCTTTTGTGGGGGCACCAGTGGCGGTGCTAGGTATGGTTTTGGATGAAGGGGTGGGTTGGGTGTGAGGGCTGTAGGGGTAGCTTATGATCTCTGCGTTTCTCCCTTAAATATATCCCACCGAATACATGTGCATCATACCACAAAGACCAGTGACTTAGCCGCAGAACACTTTGCCGATAACACCGGAACATCCTAGTGGCTTACATATAATAATGTTACAAAGGTTGTCAGTGTGTACGTCTACGTGTGCGCGCTATCTCTCCGTGTGTCTATATGTGATGGGGAGGGCTGTACATAAACGATTTTCACACTTGGTGGGGAGAGGGAGGCGAAGGCTTTTGAAAATAAAAGGCAGAGCGATGCTGGTGGTGGAGATAGGGCGAGCGGAAATCTTGACTCACCAGTTGTTTACTTGTAAGATGGTGAGGCCTGTGTCTTGGGCTAGCTGCTTCTTCTGCTCTTCAGACGGGTATGGGTGCTACGGGAGCAAAAAGAGAGAGAAACACACACATGAGCCTCTTCGACATACAGATTAACATAAACATTCACGCATGTAAGCACTCATAAAGAAAAGCACTGGAAAGGGAACACACGCTTCGAGTCAAGTTCCTGGCCGTTACTGTATGTATTCAATATGTTTTTCCGTGTTTGTTGTATTGTGTAACCCAAGACTGCACCTTATTGTGACCTCCACCCAACCCTGCCCCTCCCTTGCACAGTATAGACATTCAGAACATACACGTGTCCACCCACACATCACACACACACACACACACACACACACACACACACACACACACACACACAACGCACACGCACACACAACTCAGTGCTAAACCTGTCAGAGCTGGCTGAACAAGTTTGTCAAAACTGACAACTGTGATAACCCCCTTCCCTGTCCCTACACAAAAAAACAATATATAGTGTATGCACCAAATATATGCAACAAACAAACAAAAAAAACACACTTATGAGCACACACACACACACACACACACACACACACACTTACGAGCACACACACACACACACACACACACACACACACACACACACACACACACACACACACACACACACACACAGAGAGAGAGAGAGAGAGAGACTGACAAACAAGACTTTCCAGTAGGCCTAATGCAGATATTGTGGTGTCTGAGAATCCCTTTATAATACCAAGCAACAGAATGAGTGGGTGCAGATTTGCAGCGAATACATTTATCTTTCCTTGAATGTCTGACATGTATCCTGGTGGTGGCTCTTTCAAGAGAGCAGCTGAATACAGACTAATGCTAAAAGAAGAGAATGCTGTGAAATCTCCTCCACAGCCCTGCCAAGATTTTTACCTGAAAATGTAATTCTGCGACCAGGGCTGCAATGATACTATTTGTGTCAGGTCCAATCGAGAGAACATGGGCTGATATAAATGGCAGACCTTGGGCTGCCTCGCTCCCCCTGGGTCCGTTATGAAGCATGACAAAACAACAGTGATCGCTGGTGACAGATGTCTTTAAGGGCCAGATTAGGAGTCGGGGCGCACGCAAACGAAACAAATGAGACACTATGTATTTCATTCAGCCACTGTAGACAGAGAGTATGCGTGCGCACAGAGTTACACGTTCACACGCACACAAGCACGAACAGAAATGCACACAGACACAAACATTCATAGACATGACACCTGCAAATCACAAGACAAAAAAAATCCTTTTAAAAGGTGATACTTAAATCCTCCTCTGTTTTGGGGTGGTTTCAAACTCCATTAACACACATTCTTCCCCTTCAAGGAAAACACCTTTAGCCTTACAACATGTGCCCGTCTTTTTAGCTCCTTTTCTCCTCCACACCCATTGCAGAAGCAAATTTCATAAAGCTGTTAATGTCCGTCTGGCTTGTGTTAATTGAATTCAGTTTTAACATGAAATGATAACAGTTGCTCAAGAACTATTTTCTCCTTTACTGCTAAAATAATTGATGTAAGTGAGGTTTCATATCAGCAGAGAGGAGGATTTCTCCTTTCAGGTGGTACTGCCTATCTAAATGTAGTCTGTTTTAATTAAAGGAGAGATGAAAAAACAGTTTGAGGAATGTGCTCAATTAATAACAAGCAAGGCTGAAATTGGACAAATAATGAGTCCCGGCTGCAGAAAGGGATTAATCTGATTTGTACTTGTGTACGTAGTTCCTTTTAATATGCTAAAATCATTAACAAAGGAAAGATGATAATGCTTGCATAGAAATACATTTTTTGATTGCCAGGTGCTGACATTTCCTTGGCCGGGGGAAGACACAGAGAAATTTCTATGGTTAGTGTGTGTGTGTGTGTGTGTGTATGTGTGTGCGTCCGTGCACATACAGTATGTGTGCACAATATCCGAAGAACACATATACATATCTAAATCCCCATGTGCGTGTGTGTTTATGTGTGTGTCTGCTCTGGACAATAACAACATGTAATAAGAGTACAGCCTCTCTTTCCTTCCCCCATACACTCCTGGGCTTCCTTGGCGTTTTCACATTAGCTATGACCTCGGTCACCATCAAAACATGCTCGCAAATTTAACAGAACACACACACACCCTCCCACTCTTTTTTATGCACACAAGCTACACAAGCATATACACACATGCACAGACACACACAAATTGAGACGTAGCTAAAGATGATGGGGTATGGAGGTGTGTGGAGAAGAGCAGCCTAAATTGGAAATGGGAGTGGGTCATCTACATTGTATTAAGGCTTCCTCAGCCTCTCAGGCCCAGACCCGGTCATCAATCGCCTACTGTCAGCCAGAGCGCGCTTTAGCTCGGTGATAAATACGCCGGCCAGCGGCATAGCTTGTCCAGCAGCCACCACGTAATGAATGGTTTGAACAAACAAGAAAGATGTCTCATCAAGGAGAGTGGGGACGTTAAAGCCCCCCTCGCACACAAAACCCCTGAGTAAGGAGATTTACTCTGACCACATAGACACGACACTAAAAAAATCCTATTTCGTTCAGCTCATAGCCCTCCCAGCCCTTGCTCATTCCCCACTCCTTGCCTCCCTGTGTCAGACTAGATCTCCCCCCTGCAACCCCCAAGACTTGCATACACTTGCACATACTATGCACTGCGAAGGACACACACGGAGGAGCAAATTTACACACACATACATACAAACATACACACAGTATGCCCGGATACAACCTTTCCTCATCTTCTCTTCATCTGTCTTCAACTCTCTCTCTCGCCTTTCTAGCTGACACCCCCCCCCCTTCCCCGACACACACACACATACTTTTTTATGGCTGCGACTGCAGGCCACCCACACTTTACGTTGTGGCAGCTTTCCTTTAAGCAAGGCGCTCTGAAATCTACAGAAAATGGTGTGTGGTGGCAATGGCGACACACACACACACACACACGGACATGGTGGGCCTAGTGGTTACAAGGCTGCAGCAGCCGTGAAATTGGAGAAGGGCTATTTAGACCTCTGAGTAACCTCTTAATGTTAATTGCCTCAGTAAAAGAAATATATGTTAGTAAATCACCCAATGAGCACCAAAAAAATCTGATATGAAAAGAGTAAACGTGAGATGAATCTGTAAATAAAAATCCAACAAAACACATAAAATCACAGTGCTAAATCTGTTCTAATGTGTTTCCTCCTGGAGATGTCCTTCTCTACCCTCAGGAGACAGTATGACATGGTTATTTAATGGATGAAACACAAACACAGAGCAAGATCAAAGATGGTATTGATAATTTCCCCACTAGCTTTGGATCCGCTCAATATGTTCAGTTATAAACACCAAGGCCAATATCCTTAAAAGAGGATTGACCGCAAAATGTAAAACAGCCAGTCTATAAATAAGCAAGAAATGAGCAGCTTCAATTTGTTGTCCGGGCAGCATTGGTCTCCGATCGAAACAGCCCTGTTAATTATTCTAAAGCCTGTTAATGTGGACGCTTGTGCACTATCCTGATGCACACATGTTGTCCAATTCCTACAATCTGACCTGAAAAAGCACAGCCAACCATCAACACAAACACATAAACACATACGCAGGTGGATCGCATTCTGCCAGTCATTAAGAATCGAGCTGTGTGTGTGTGTGTGTGTGTGTGTGTGTGTGTGTGTGTGTGTGTGACCGACTGCTGACTAAATTACAGTGTGATGTGCTCTGTGATAGTGCTGGATGTAATGGCCCCTGTGGTTGCTGAACATTACAAGCTGAGGTAGCTCCATCATCCGCTGTGTACAGTCCTTAAACCCCCCCTGAGCCCAGCTTGGTGTTTCAGCATATACAATAACCACATCTACTGCTGGACCACTCTTACTTCACACCACACCTTTCGCACACACTGAGTCCTATCTACTCATTCAACATCCAGATTGTCATTTATCAGATTCATACTCTCCTGACACCTATTTGCTGGCGTCGTCAAATCCCACAGCCCGATCATTATCCCGGCCGTTCCTTTCAACCCCCACCGCTTTTCCCGCTCTGCCCCTTCCCCTCCACTCGCCGAACCTGCAGCCCCTTGCCGAAGAAGCTGGTGGACCCCATTGATGAATGACATCATCAGTGTGTGACATGAGTTATAGAGCCAGGTCACAAGGTTGCAGTGGCTTGCAAACCTATCCCATGCTAATGACTCCCAGGAAATCAGTGGCCATTGGCTGTTTACCCCAGTGCCATGGCAACACAAAGGATTTCCTGATGATCATTGGTGTGATTTAGCCCCTGCCATTTTGTCACTTGGGTAGGGTTATTAGGTAATCTGCATATATATTATATATATATATAATATATATACAATTGTTATTGTTTATTTGTTCTAAAGTTAGTTGCTAAATAGACATAATTCTATCTAATAACATTTTCCTTGGTAATTCTTTTATGTGTTGGGAGCATTTGATAGGCTTTATTGTGAGTTTGTGTGTAATTTTACAGCAATATTGTATCCCGGTATTTCCTTTCATATATGCCTTCTTTGCATTGATTGGAATCTTATTTGTTTTTAATCAAAGTGACTGGAGGATGATAATAATATTTACTGTCAGAAATGAATGCAATCAAATATAGGAATGACATTTTAATATGGAATTCTGCATTGAGTTGGGGTAAGATTGGCACATTTTAAATATCAAGTTGCCGTTGTTAATAATGTTACAACTGGCTTCTTTGACAAATGACAATGAGATTGAATGCATATCGGCATTACTGGGAGATCAAACAGATATGACAAATAATTCCAGTTGGGAGTTTTTGAATCCACCGTGAGTGTTTACGATGCACAGAGTAATATCTGGCTTTTTAGCTGCAGTTTTCTGACAGATTTTGTGGTTTAAATTGAAGGATACAGTTAATTATCTCCATCTGTAAACATCAAATAGATTGACAATGGACAATTTAAAAAAAGAAAGGCCTCATGTTTCCATGACAATAAAATAATTTATTTTAAATGATCATTAAATTCTATCAGTATAAACTACAAATGATGATTACAGTTAATAATAAAAGTAAAGTATGATTTCCAAGATCAACTTGATTTATTTAATCATTTATGAACTAATGTCTGGTTTACGCTCATACTTTTGTAAAGATTACAAATGGAGTAAACCAGTTGAGTGGAAATTCTTACCAGTGTGTGTAAACTAAAGTTACATACACACACACACACACACACACACACACACACACACACACACACACACACACACACACACACACACACACACAACAAACTATTGCTCTCTTTCCATCACTATCCTCATATCAATCTCCATTTGTATCAACCTCTCTATCTCCATTGCTCTCTCTCTCCTTGTGTGTTTTTGGAGCCGGTGGAGGTTGGAGGGAGTGGAGAGTTTTTTCGGGTGTTTGTTTTATTTTACTGGGAACTACACTGCTTCCTGACAACAGTCTGAAAACAGGCAAGAATGCCACATGATTCAATGATTCAACCCTGCTGCTCTTCCTTTCTCTCTCTTGATTGCACACACACAAACACACACACAGATAAACAGATACAGCCAACTTATAAACAGCACTCACATGATGCCAACCTACAAACTGCACGCACAGCATGCCAATGTGTGATAACAGCAAATGAAAGTACACCCCTATCTACACCTCACACAATCTGCATTCAGAACATACCACTACACTTCTGTCTCTCTCACTCCAGACTCCAGAGCTTCCACAATAAGTATAAGGGCTCTCAGTGGACTGCCCTCTGACAGTAAAACAGTGATGATTGCAAATGCAAGGCGGACTGGCGAGGCCCACGGCATCTATTATAGAGCAAAAGGGCCCCCAGTCTGTCTGTCTGCCTCTCTGACTGGCTGGCTGGCTGGCTGGCTGGTTGGTTGGCAGTGCATCAGTACTACTACTGCTGTTGCTGCCATGGCCCGCCACAACAATCGCTGGCTGGGCTCCTGAAGCCAGCTCTTGGCTCTCAGCCAGCAGCCTGTTTGCTCTACACCATTAATTTATGTTCACTGGAGATGGTGCAAGGTTGTAGAGAAGCTCTACGGCATAACTGTCTGCTCGCCTGCCAAGCTACAGTAGCAGTAAAGTGGGTGAGGGGAGTCGGAAGGAGTGAGGAATGAATGGAGGGAGAGGGTGAGGAAGGAGCCCTGGAGGATATGTGAGATATAGGCATCTGATTGTACCAAGCTCCATGAGGCTAAATAGCAATCACTCCCACACAATCCCAATGCACCTCCAGACTTAGTGAATCGACCAAAGAGAGAGATGTTTTGCCGAATGCTATCATGCATAATGATAATGAGGTATCACTTTTATCCAATAAAGAGCATAAAACTGGGAAAAAAACGGTGTTCATTAACTATGCAGAAATCAAAAGACTCCCAAACGAGGATCAACTGAACTCAACCTATAGATCTATTGGAGTTACATACAGAAGCTGTGTGTGTGCTGTGTTGTGGACCAGGTCTCATTTGTGGCCTGCAGCCATAGAGATGCGCCTATTTAATCGTCAGATCGAGTTCATGGCTTCTTTTTCCACCACACGGCTGCCCTAGCGCTTTCAAGAGGAGGAATACGATCCCTCCATCTTTACAGTGGGGGCCTGGTCTCCTCTCAGTCTCTCCCTCTCTCTCTCATTTCCGTCGATCTCTCCTTCTCCTGCCATAGTCCACAGGCCCCAGCAGCTATCCCTTTCTCGCTACACGCTAACCCGTCTGGCCTCGTCTCGTATCCTCTACACTCCACCTCTTCTCTTCTCCTCTCTTCTCATCTCGTCCCCCTCTTTCAAAGTTTCCGCTCAAGCTTTAAGCCAGGTCCTAGAGGGCAGGAATTTGGCCTGGTTTTTCAGACCAGTCTGTTGGCTTTGTTGTGGTAACTGCCTGCTCAGGGGCACCCAGCTCTGTTCTGCTCTGCTCTCCAGCTCGCCTGATGTCAACACACAGCCACGCTCACTGCTTGCTCTCAAAAAAAAATCTTTAAAACATCTTGTTGCAATGACTACAGCTGAGCCAAAGGATCATCCTCATACAAAGGGTTTTGTTCCTGTTTCATTTAAATTTAATTTGCAAGTCTTTCGTAGATTTAGTAGAATTTTTAAACAATTTTCTTAAAATGAATCTCCTGTTCATTTATCCTCTATGATGTTTCTTTTTGGGACAGTGAGGTAATTGGTCGCTTGCCATTATGAGGGACTTTTAGGGCAGAAGACCCACCCACTTTGCCTGTGTTGGACAACCTCATATCCACACCACTTGTCACTGTTGCCAGCCATAAAGCCATTGGGAGCCATTGCTAAAGCTAAAGTGTACTGAATGAACTAAGCCTCTGAATAAACATTAGCACTGGTTTAATGATGTATGTACACATTGTAAAAAAGCAATGATTTTCTAAACGAACTAACTGAGAGACTTGTCCAAAGAAAACCTATTTTTGAGGGTTGAACACAAAGGTTGTAAAGTAATGATCATCAAATCATGTATATATTTTTCTGTTCCAATTATTTCCAGTAGGAAAAAAAATTATTTTGGTTTTTGTGAATTAATTTAAATTACCAACTACCTCCTGACAAATGTTTTTCCTTAGTTTATACATATGAAAATAATTAGAAGTGTTCAGCATTAAATGGGTCTAAGTTAGTAGACACTATTCAGGCATACTGAAGCTTACAGGCCACTTTAAAAAAAAATGTTGGGGCAGCACAGTAAAGCACTTACAACCTAGAGCCTGTTGATAAAGTCTGTTGGGAAAAGGACTTAATATTAACATACAGGGTCTCTTTAAGTTTATCCCCTTTCTCTATTGTGTTCTTTAGACTTTGTTTAACTTCCTAAGTCAAAGTAAAGTGGGGTTGATCTTCAATTGAAATAGAAACAGATTAATTTGTGGAGAGATGGACAGACTGAGGGAGAGAAAAGCGGGTGTGTGCGCTCGTCAAATAGAAGCTTCTGAGAGTTTCCACTTGACGGTTCTCCCTTTCATTGTGCATTAACTTAATGAGCATAAGTATTCAAATACACAACCAGGACCTCTTTTAGCTCTCTCGCTCTCTCTTTCTAGTCTCCCCCTCTGTCTCTTTAAGACTCCACATTCTCCAAAGAAAGGCCAGTACATTCTAATAGTGAGCCTCAGGACACAACAACAAGAGCACAACCACTTACAGAGGACAAACAAGAAACCCCCGGGGGCCAGCTATGCAATGTCAAGCCAATTTGGAAGATATCATAGGACATTTGTAATGTCAATTTTTGTTTTCAGGTCAAAAATCAAAGGCAAACATGGTGGGTAACATTTGTCCATTACAGTGCAGACAGGAACACCCCCTCCCCCGCTAAAAAACAGCTGCAGGGGACACTTCCTGTTTGCTAATGATGCTAAATGTGTTCAAGTCAACCATGTCAAAGTTTCTCTCCCTCTGAATGGACAGCTGGGGTAGAAAAAAAGATTTTCTCTCCTCTTCTCCACTTTCTCCCCTTTTCTCTATCCTCTGCCAGCGAGAGAAGCTCTTAGACCCATGACAGACAGACACTTCAGATCATGTCCCTGTCAGTGAGACAGAGGAGCATAGCTGATGGTAACCATAGGTGCATTCATCTGAGATCACAAGTACTTCCATGGAACAAAGCCAGGCAAGCCCTGATCATTCACCTCCCCGTCCCTACCTGTTGTGTCTCTTCTCCTTTACTGAATACCGTTTTTGCCTTTCAGAAATGCACGTCTTCTGAGCTCTCCTTTCATCTAGGGGTGTATGAGTCAAGGAGATATCTCCTGTCATTGCTCAACACCCAGGGGCGGCTGGCTGCATGGGGCTGTGTGGACTGACAAATGCCCTCAGGATCTTTCACTTTCTTAATGTTCCTCAAAGCAGAGTCGACATGTGACGGGAGTTAAAATGCCTTTGTGAAGTGCCGCCAAAAAAAGAGAAGAAAAAGAAGAGAAGAGAAGAGAAGAGAAGAGAAAAGAAGGAGTGGTAAGGCGGGGATATAGCTTTTAGGCCTGGTTAATAGCAGCCAATCTTTAAGTGCATTCTTCCATTCTCTCCCTCTCTCTCCTTGTAGTGCTCTTAGGCTCAATCCTGCCCGGGGGCCGAGGTGACCTTTGACCTGGCTGGCCTGCCTAGCTACAGCCCTCTCGTTTGTTAGGGGCTTTATCCACTGACAAAGCAGGCAGGAAGTTGGCAGCCACCCAGCAGCCCCATGGGAGGATGACCATCAGCTAGCTCAGCTTACCGCTTATTACAGGATGGTGGGGAGCATGTGTGTTTCTGTGTGTGTCTGTCTGCGGACTGGCGCGCGTGTGTGTCCTTGTTCTCGCATGTGTGCTTGCATATACTGTATTTGTGCATGCATGCTTGTTCACAAACGTACTTGTGCGTGTGCAACTGCAGGCATGTTCGACTGTGGCTGCATAGTTGTGTTTGTGTGCACATGTGTAGAAGAGCGACAAAATCAGAGATGTGGCTGACCTTCTTTTTTCATGCCGGCAATTTTTACTTCGCTGGCTAATGACACGCAAAGAATAAGCCTGGAAGCTACAAACGTCCCTGTCTTCAAGCTAACCCGATCAGCTACGCATGTTAGCAACAATCAGGCAACCTTCCAGCCACTGGACTCAGGGGACCCCAGCACACTTCAGTCTCTCTCTCTCTCTCTCGCTCGCTCCACTCTTTCTCTCCTCCTCCTCTCTGCAGCCTGTTCATCAGAGCGCTCAGAACAGCTCACTAAAACATTATATCATAAGACACTCCAGTTTCACTCTCGCCACTCCATAAAAGTCAGGTAATTCATACTTCATTTATATACCTTCCCATTAATAAAGCTGATGAACTTTTACTCCTTAAATCTAATGGGCCATTTTGCCATGACTGCCAGCGCTTGCCGTTTTCTCTGTCTCTGTCTGTCTCTCCTCTTCCTTCTACTCTACTCGTGCTTCGGACGAAGCTAATCCACAGTCACTCAGCCACTGTTCGCGTACAGTGTTTTATGGGTAAAGAGAGAAAGAGAAGGATTTAGAGATTTTTGAGGCTTTTGACTGACCTCTCCTGCAGACAAGCAGTGACATGTACCGTATGGTGATCTGGTGGTTCTCTCTCTCTCTCTCTCTCTCTCTCTCTCTCTGTGTTTCCCTAAACCTCTATCTGGGTGCAACAGAGGGTCATTGACCTCCGGGCCTAAAGCAAGGCATGATGGCTCCCCAGCTCGGAGGCTGTTGACAAGCGTCTGTGTTCTTTTCAACAACTCGTTGAACCGCCCCCCCTACCCCTTCCCTTCTCAGGAATGTAACACAACCGCTCACTGAGGTAACCCAAGCCCCTCCCCTCTCCCATCCTTCATTTACAGAAAGAGAAAGAGACAGAGAGAGAAAGAGAGTGAAAGCAAGACCAACTGGGGGTGTTAGACAGCTGTCCCCCATCTCCCCATCTAACTCTTGCTCCCTCTCTATTTCTCTTCCTCTCTTTAGATTTGCTTCTAGCCCACTGCCTGTGGAATAATTAATGATGCAATTGAGCCGAGGAGAGGACTCTGACCAGCAGGGGCCGTTCCTGAATGCCTGGGTAGCTGTTTTATGGAAGACCGGAAAATATAAAGAGAATGACATGGAGAGACAGATAGGCAGAGGAAGAGAAAGATATAAAACAGTCACACAGTGAGAAAAAGAGATTGTTAATAGTCTGTTCCCCAACAAGCCTTAACTCAGTCTTCCTCTCTGTTTTCGTCCCCTATAGTCTAATCCTCCTGCCCCATCCCCCTCTCTTCTCCTCCATCCTGATGGTGGGATTCGGGGGCCTGACCTGTCTGGTGATTGATGGTAATGTCTCAGGAAGTCATTTTCCCCGACAGCACCCCACCGCCTTTCACCAGGCCTGGTGCAGAGGTGAGCCCATCACATGGACGCTTTTAACTCCTTGCTCACTCCCCGCCCAGATCTCTCTGACCCATCTATCTCACACACCATCTTCTCCCTCCACACTGCACCATGTGCCAACCACCACCCCTGAGCCTCCTAGTTCTGCCACCATAGCAGGGGAGAGAAAGTTGGTGCTGCTACAGAACAATTCTTTCATAAAAAGCAACATTAAGAAAGTTTGCAGAACAGTGAAAACAAGAGAATCTAGACAAAAAAACAAAGGCCATCTTGAAGTGGATCTGCCAAGTGGCCCCTAATTCAGGTTGCTGGGGATGGATCCCCACGACTCCATTACTGTCAGCGCTTACCACCTCCATTATGGCAATTAGGACGTGGTTCCAACACTAGGAATGCTTTGCTATGCTCTGGAATTGCTAACATCTGCCGTGTCTCCGCTCCATGTGTCAGAGTAGAGTTGTCTTTTCTTAAACACACATCTTTTTTACAGTCACACTCTCTACTCTCTCTCCTCTTTTTTCCTCCTGTTTCTTCAACACTGCTCTCCACATTTATTTTCTTAATTCGACTCAAACTGTGCCTTAAAGAGATGCCTCTCTGTTTGAGTCCAAATAACCTAAAATGATCCGTGAAGAGCCTCGCGGTTCCCGTTTTCAATAGGCTTCATTAGTTTTTAATATCTAGCCAAGGAAAGGAGGGGAAAATGGCATGGAGATAATCAATGGAAAGGGGCTGGTAGCCTATTAATCTCCCCCAAAGGATTGTGGGTTAATACACACTCTTGCATAGGCAAACATGGCTGTGTGGTGAACACATCTGTCTGCCTGGATGGGCTACTTAATGAAACAGCCAGCGTTTGGCTGCTGAGATGGATGTCGTTCCCCCAGTGAAAAATGAGTTCTCTCTCCCACTATGCTGAGCTACACATGATAGGGCTCCATTCAATTCACTGGAGACCTGACTGTGTCCCCGTGTGAGAGCAGCTTAAACAATGAGGGTGCTGGGCAGGACAGGCAACGCATGGCCACTAGAGCAAGTCTTCATGGAGATCATATCAGGGAATCCTAATGTGAATAGTCTGACTGATCTGGGAATAAGAGAAGACAGAGAAAGACTAGAAGAGGAGTAGTACAGTAGGCAGATAAAGAAGAACAAGGGAGGAGAGACATGAAGGCTGAGCCACCTGAGATAGATAAGCAGGCTCAATGCGTTTGAGTGACAGTGTTTGTGTGTGAAAACTTTGGCTTGTGTGTGCATACATGTGCAACTATTCTGCCAGGACATGTGTGCATGTGTGTTGTATTCTGACAGTGTCGGAGGTGACCCCTGGTCAGGGAGTCCTGTAACAGGAGCTCACCTCCGGTTCTGCGAGCTCTCCTCTCAGTGTGCTAAACAGCCACCTGAAGACAGGATTAGCCATTGTGACCTGGCCCCAGAGGTAACCGAGATACACCTCCGGGGACAGACATGAAACACACACTGTCACGTGTTGCAGAGACACAGCCAGGTGGGAGGGGATAGACACAGAGGAAGATAGAGGTTTAAAAAAAAACTGTAGAATGGAGACAGGTGGTGGTGGGGATTGTAAGAGCAAACAGGACACCTATAAGAGGATGAATGCAAGTACAGTATAATGTCAAGCAAGCTAAGGTGAAGGTGTCAGTGGTGTTTGCTGTTGTCTAGTGAAAACAAAGAATCAGAGCATAAGAGGATTGGGCGACCTAACGCACTGCCTTGGGGTAGCTGAGATTTGTGCCTGTATGGAAATTGATGCCTGTCAGCCTGTCTATGACTCAACTCTGACAGTACGCATGCATGTGTGTTTCTGTGTGCACATACAAGTGTGCGTGCTGTGACAAATGAGCTGTGCTTAATTTGCGACTGATTATGCGGGCTGCTGGTGCCCTAAACCCCTTTGAACTTGTAATTGCCCCTGGTTTCAGTAATGAACATTAAGGAGGATTCAGAAATGTGTGGCTAATTACACATTTGCCCCCTTTTTTAATTTCTTCATCTTTATGCAGCATGAGAAAGAGGAAAGGAGGAGCAGGAGTGGTAGTAGGAGGATGAGAGCTAAGGAGGAGGTTCTGGGTTGGGAGGCATACATCGCTGTTGTCGCCCTCTTTATCTAAATAATTGTACAAGCTGGTTTATGGGCTTTAGAGAGGTGCTTTGTGTGTCATTCGCTGCAGCCCTGGGGATATGGAGGACTAGCTTTCCCCATGATCAATATTCAGAGAGATTCACATCTGGAGCCAAGGCCTGCTCTGCCTGGATTTGGATTTATATATATTTATTTTTTTCTTTTTGTTTGATTTTTTTCTTTTGTTCTCTTCTTCCTCTATCCATCTACTTTTTCTTATTAGCAAGTGGTACAGCTATTTTTTGATATAGGGGTTGCTATCTATCAAACATGCTCATTTGTATAGCCTTACATGATCTTAGGGCAATGTGGCTGCAGAGAAATTCTGAGGTCTGACTCGAACAAGGTCTGCTCTATGAGGAGAACAGACACCAACAACACACGCTCAATATATGCGCTAGGCAGAACTGTTTGAGCAATGGAGCATTCTGGGTAAATGGCTGCGGTGTAGGGAGGGTCCACTGAGGCTAGTGGAGGGGGAAGAGTCGGGGAAAGGAGCAACAAATTGACCCGCTCAGCCTCAGTCTTTGATGTGGACTGGGCTCTCTCTTAAAAACCAGTCCATATGTTCAGAGGGGGAAAGAGAGAGGATATCAGTGGGGAAAAAATGAAAAGGTGAGGAAGTGGGGGGAAGAGGTGAGAACAAGAGACATGGCTCCCAGTTATAAGGACCCCACTGTGCAGGAATCCCACTGCCTGCCCCTGGACTGAGCACTGGGCAAAACAAAAGCATGCATTTGAGTAGGAAGGGAGGGGAGAAAAATCACACAAAATGGCAGGAGTGGGATTTGGTGCAGCCAGGGTCCCATGACAAACCAAACAGCGAAACACAAGGTCTGTTTTTGATTTCTACTCAGTGCCTCCATCCCTCAACCTTTTCTCTTTCCTTGCCTCCCTCCCTTCTTTAGCCTGGTTTGCTGTTTCCACGCTTGTGCGGCTCCTTTTCCTTTTTGCATTTTCTTCTCTTGGTGTGAGATGAATATCAAAGCACTGCTGGGGCAGCTTGGAGGCCTGCAGCAGAATCTCATTGGCCTCCATGGTCCCCAGCATGCAGCAGCCACCGTTCTAGCAGCTCTTGCCACAACCCCGCAATCAACCGTGGGGGGATGAGGCTAGCCTGCAGGGCGGTACCCCTGGAAGGGTAGGGGGTAATTTAAGGAAACTACCTCTAAGATGTGAAACCAAAATCCTCTTATACATTTTGTTATGAGTAAGATAACCCCGAAAGTGTAGAAAAGGGAAAACGGCACAAAATCAGTTACTACCATCTTAATAACCCTGCTTTTCCACCAGAGGCATGTATGCTATCACAGACTACCTTGCGGGGGCCCTTATTACACATAACGTCATTCAGCCCTATTTCTTACAGAGTCAGCTCAGCCAGGTTCTAGCCAACGGATCAGTGTTATGACTACAGGAACTGTGGATTGCGCTGCTGTGCTAAAGGCAGGGAACTGTTCCCGGGCTGGGGTCTATTCTCACTGGAGCATAGGGCCTTAAAGAAGTCTCCTCAGCTTTTTACATGTGTGTTCTTGGAAGAGTCTCTGACAGTTCAGAGCTGGGAGTTTATAAATCTGACTGCCCTCCACATGCCTAACCCTGTTTGTATTCTGCTGCGGTCAGGGCATGTGCAGTCACCTCTGCAGGGGCCGGTCAGACTCATGCTGTGCTCCAGGTCTTCTATGAGGACACCCCTGTTGTAAAACCTCATTTAAAGAAACGCACATTGCATCACATTTCGGGGGGAATACTCTCCTCCTTTGTTTTTCCTTTCCTGTTGTCTTATTGGAGAGGATATGTTGAGGGTTGCTCTTTTTTTTCTTTGGCAAACACTGTGGAGTTTCACACAGCTTAATCACCTCCATGCAGTGGGAATGTGTCGTAAACAGTCCCTTAGCGAAAGCACTCATTTCTGCTACTTCATTAAACAACCTGCATTAAGATGCAAACAGCAGGAATGAAAATTAACAGGGAGGGAGGGAGGGAAAGGGAAGGAAACATGAGGTAGAGGAAGGAGTAGTGTCGGGACTATGCAGGAATCCCTGCACAATAACAAGATGCTCATCTTGAGGATAAGCAAGCCTATGGGAATGAGAATTAAAAAAACAAAAGCAAAACATGCAAACATGTCTGCTCTTTGCACAAGCGCGCACACACACACACACACACACACACACACACACACACACACACACAGCATAGTGTACGCAAGGTTAATGTGCTATGCTTTATATGTCAGTGGATTCCACGTGGGGTTAGTTGGCTTTGAAGTGGAAGTATGACAGATTTGGATTAGGGGGCAAAGTGTAAAGGTCTGATGTCGGAGCATGAAATGAATTAGGGCTTATTACATTCTAATGCAGCACTAACCCTCTGAGACTACCAACTATGCCAAAGCACACTGTAAACAGAGCTGTGACACACTAACACTGGGAAAGTACCGCAAAGCCACTCTGCAGTGAAATGGCAAAGTTGATGCGGCCCATCATATAATTATACAACCTGTGAAAATGGGAAGTCATTGGATCTGCCTTCAAACTTTCAGTTTTCTGCTCTCTTCTCTCTGAAATAAATAATTTCTTAAGTATCTTTTCACTTTAGTGTCGGAGTGTCTGTGTTTTTTCCCTGTGAGGTCTGTCCATGCTGTGGTAGCCCCTCTGTGGTGGCCCGGCTGGGGAAGAACAGATGGCAGACTGAGGTGGCTTGTGTCTCTGTTTTCCAGGGTCGCTGAGCAGCCAACGTTCAAACACAGTGAGTAGACAATAGCTAGGCACCGAACCTCAACCCCCCCAAAGATCTCCTCCACAGTCATTATCAATGACTTTCAATGACTCCCGTGCTAAACATCACCTAACTATGCTGTCATATTGTCACTAACATCTGTTTTGTAAACACACAAAGCAATGGGTATTGTCACAAAAGTAATGTGATGACTCTTTTCCTTCGTCTCCCACTGATAGTCACACATTTGGGCAGTGGCAGTGAACCAAACTGTCGCCTGGGTTGCTACGGGTGACTGGAGAGCTGACTTTTCGGCTCTGAGGCAAACGAGCACATGACAGATTAGTGTGTGGGCCTCCTCCAGGCTTCCACCTCTGTGACCCTTAGGAGCCCCCTCTTTACCCCCTCCTCAACCTTGCTCTTACTCCTAAACCCCCCCTTCCCTCCATCTCTTTTGTCTCCACCCTTTCTTCATCCAATCTCACACAACAACCTAAGGAGGTGAAAAGCAAACAGATTTTCAAAGTACATCACTGACACAAAGTTGCTTCTTTCTAACTTTTTTGCTTTCATTTTTTTTTAAATTATATACAATTCTATTTCGGCACATGTAAACAATGTAATATCACTCAATACCTAACTAAGCATGTATTTAAATATATATATATATGCCATGCATACTAGAAAGATAAAGTGGGTACCAGCAAATATGGAATAAACAGCTTTCAGCAGTTTAATGTAAATAGAAAAAGGGCTTGGGTATTTCAAACTGTTTGCAGATGTGTGTCTCCACCAGTTAAATACTACTTGTACTGGAACAACACACAAGGATTAGAAGGACTAGAGGAGCTTAAACAAAACTGGGGATACTACAGAGCTGACTGTTTAGTCTACTCAAACAACATGCCCTCTCTTTTTGAGGGATGGACTTGTACACTTGTTTATCGCATGGGACAAACATCCGTTGCCAGGGTTTGGCCTTGCCTGCGCCCATGTCTTGTGAATGACCCTAGTTGGCTCTTTTATGTGCATCTATAAAGGGCGGTCGAGGGCTCGACCTGGCGATGACACCCTGTTGTCATGGAGACTAATGCTATGTTGGGCTGGGATTGGCGGGGGGTAGGGGGGTGGTAGCCACTGTCACTAGTGTCTAATGATGTTTGCTGCACAATGCACTCATCTCCTCACAAAGTGTGATGTGTCCTCACTCTGGTTAACACCTGTATATTCACAGGGCATCTTTTGAGCTCTGCTGTGAGTGTTTCCATGTATATAACAATAGCGCAATAATCAATTCAGTCAAAAAAACATGTATCAATATTCACATTGGTATCATATTTGAGAGAATAAAAGACAATGTACTGCAATATTCACTATATTCAAATACCATCTAATCATTTGTAAACATATCTCATCTGAACGCACAGTTCTACTGCTCACAGTCCAAGGACTTTCCGAATGACCAAGGGATATATCACTTCCCTTTCAAGAAGCCCAGGGGACCAATACACCTGGCTTAGCAGCTTAACAGAATTTCCCCCAAACACCCAGGCCAAAGGGTGGCCCAGCACAAAACCTGAGACGCTTGATGCTTGAGAGGGCTACCTCCTTACTCATCTGACTGACCACTCTCCCTCTCTCACTCAATCTCTCCCTCCCACCTTTCTAGCTAACACATACACACGTGTGCAAACTCTCAGGGCTAGTTTGCTCCTGAGGTCCCTTATTTATTTTCATAGGTGTTTGAGGGTTTACACTAGTCAAAAGACAAGGCCAGAGCCTAGAGTGGTATCTTTGGATTTGAGTGTTTCCTGTTTTCATTGCGAGGCCGACCCTTGTCTTTACAGGGGTGAGCAAGGGCTAGCAGGGGGTGAGAGGGAAGGAAGGCCAGGGGCGCCAAGGGGCTAATTGTAGATTTTAGAGTTTTCTTTTGCCAAACAAAAGGGCATCACCTTGTGCAACAAAAAGAGAAAACTCTGTTTCTCTGTCTGCCACCCTCTCTTTCCACCTCTCTTCTTCTATCTTAGTTTCCCTCTATCTACCTATCCTTCTGCATCGCTCCCTCTTGCTTTCTTGGATTTTGTAGTCCATGCTTTTGAAGTGTAGTAGAACACTTTACCCCTAACAGTGAAGTTTACCTTTCTGATAACATAATCTCCCTGTAGTATTGAAAAGCTTATACCAACAGTCTGGGATTTTCCTTCCCCTAATGTGGCTGGAAGATATCCAGAAACTCATGGGGAGGGAGAGGGAGGTATTAGAGAAAGAGAGAAAGAGAGGGAGGGAGGGTAGAAGGAGGGAGTGGAGAGACAGTCTGACCCTCTTCTGCCAGCTAACACCAGCTGATCTGTCCAGCCATTTGCCAATTACATATGGGGCATTTAGCGTTGCCAGCTCACGTGCTCTCTAGTGCATGTGTATACGGGTACAACATAAAAGAGGTCAGGGTTATCACAGCTTCTCCGTAGAGTAATTGTGGAATCTGCATATTTTGTGAGATCTTTATGATGAAACAAAAACTGTATTTTCTCTCCGCTGGAATGTTGGCATGTTGTGATTGATGGTAAATAAGAGTTGAAAATGAGGTTACTTTCTATATGTGACTGTCCTGAAGAAAACAATCTTGTGATTTCTCCCAAGAGAGTGTGAGGTCAGAGTAAAGCAAGGGAGGGTGGGAGGGGAGAGGGAGAGGGCAATTTTGTTATACTGAATCCAAAAGCCAACAGTTGTTACTATTGGCCTGTGTTGTTTTTCTGTGTGTGAAGGGGGGTCCTGTCCTTTTGAGCTTTTCAGAAGATGTGACAATGGCTGGATGTTGAGAACATATGTAGAGAGACCCCTGTGGCTCATGGAAGAGGAGCTCCATGCTGGCCCCGCAGTTTGAGAAAATACAAGGCCGCTCCTTTCACTCCTAACCCCTCAGTTAATGAATGCATGAATAGCAGAATGCCGCTATAGGCCATTCAGGGGCCAAAGTCCCCAAGAATTCACCCTTGCACAAACGCATCCCGCAATAGCAAATACATTTGCTTAACAAATTAAAAGAAAGGAGAATGGCTAATGGGTGTGAGTGTGTGTGTATGTGTGTGTGTGAGAGAGAGTTTATGGGTGGGAGAATTGGATGGTGAGAAGAGAAGGGGGATAATTCAATTAGTCCTCTTCCTCAGTAGAGAAATGAAGGCAGGTTAAAAGGGAGGGATTATTATTTGTACAAGACTGGCCAGGGCTTTACACAAAAGAAACAAATAAAGATTGGAGAGAACATCTATAAGCAGGGGATGTGATAAAGGAGAGAGGGAGAGAGAAAAAGAGGGCCTTGAAAGATCTGCTCTGTCTGAATTAACCAGCTCTCTGAAAAATACGCCTGTGCCCAACATTGGGCTTTCCCCCTCCTTTCCTTTCCACTCTTTCAATTCAATTTTAAAACAATTCTAAAGAAAATTGCTTGCGACTCTTCCAAAAGCTCTGTATGCGTCATTCTGTCTTTCTCTTTGCATCTTTTGCAGAAGAGTGTTAAAGCTGTGTGAGGCTTTCACCAGGAAAGATGCCAAATCATGAGGAAATTTTAGTCTAAAATCACATAAGGTCTGTTCCTGTATTTTGTGCATGCGTATATAAACATACAGTAAATACAACTTCAATAAATCATTTAGCCTTTTTTGTTATTCCCCTTCATATACAAACAAGGTATTCTACTCCAAGCTCAGGGAGCGGCGAAGACCTAAAGCTGAAAAAGAATTTCTCTCAAATAATTAAAACAAAAAGTTTAGCCCCCCCCGCCCTCAGCCTTTGAATGAAGCTTGGTCTGTATGGTTTGGTGAGAGGTCTCCAGTCAGGGAGCGATGGAGCTGTGAACAGCTGTGAAGTCATTTTGATAATGATGAGAATAATAAGCATGCAGACTGGCGTGGTGGAGCCGCTAAGGCCTGCAAGGCTCAGGGCTTTGCTGTTGCAGCTTCACTGCTCCTGAATAGATAAAAGTGATTAAAGCACTCCTGATTATCCCTGACCAATATGTAATGGATTTACAGCCCTTTCAATTAGGCCGTATTTGCTGGCCACACATTACTTGGGCTTTTGGTTAGGTAATCAGGGTACAGGGGCTTTGGGCAAGGAGAGGGCACTGGTAAAGTGTGGGGGTGGAGGATGTGTGGATGATCCATAAGGCTGAAGCTTTAAACTAAGTCTCTTCTACTTTCTCTCTCTCTTCTTTTACTTCCTTCCCCCTACATTGTCCCTCCGTCTCTGGGACAGGGAGCCACGTGCTCAGAGAGCAGCTTATGTGTCGTGGTGTGGCCACCTCCTCCTGAAATCTGACCTGCGTTGCAAAATCAATACAGCCTGATGTTCTGATAATGTCCTAACATTAGTGAGGGTGAGGGGACATGTGGTCCATCCCCTTATACTTGACACACACAGATAGACAGACAGAACAGCAGACTGACACATGCAGAAAACAGCCGAGTATTTAAACATTTTACAAGGTATGTTTGAATGACTGTGGCATTTGAATATTTAATCCAAGCCATGTAGCATCACTGTGCTTAGTGAAGTGAATGAGCTGTCTGACTGAACTGTTGGGCAAACAATTTCCTGTAGAGGAGAATTAGCATGTATCACCTCAGCCTCAAGCATTAGATAGAGTATCACCAAATCCACCAAATTTGAAAAAGTAAAACTGATCAAGAGGTCAATAGATTAAGTCAGTGCTCATTCCAAAGACATGCCAGATATATATTTGCACCCATAACCATCTATACACCTACACAGGAGCTAAGGTAAAAATAAAAAAAATATTATTTTACAAGTTATCTGTATACTCATCCTAAATCTTTACACACTTTAGACTCACAATCCTCCTGTAACTACCACTGCTTCTCTTAATCTGCACCAGAAAAACATTCTTCTTCAGGCCAAACAGTGCATCTCATATAGGAGTAAATGTCATGGATTGTTGAGCCATCTCCCTCTTACTCAGAGTGTGCTGAGCAGGGTAAACAGTCCAAACTGATTAGATTGACCTGGTCACTGTGTCCCTTTGACAGGTGGCTGACAGGTGAGCATCACAGCACTACCGTCACTCACTCCCCCAGTAACAACTATGTGACAGGTGTGTGTGTGTGTGTGCGTGTGCGTGTGTGCGTGTGTGTGGGCTTGAGAATGTCTCTTTTGAGAGTGAGTGTGTGTGTGTTTTTCTACCTGGGTTGTTTTCATACAAGTGTATCTCCATAAAGTAATGCTTGCGCTTACCGTGAGATGCTGGAACAGCCACGCCCTCATGATGTTAGTGGCCACCTTGGGGAAAATGCCACGCTTTTTCTGCCTCTTCTTATCCTTGTCTGGATCATCGTCATCCCCTGTGCCAGGTGATGCAACGCTGTTGTCTAAGCCATCTCCTGGACGGAAACCAAACCCAGGGTTAAATAACATCCCAGACCACACTACTGACTCAGAATACAATAAATCTAAAAATTCTCAAAGCTGAATCAGACGTACAGACAGTCAAAGCTGAGTTTAAGGTTCATGAAAGATGGATAAATGGACAAATACCACAGATACCTAAGACAGAATTCAAAAGCACTACACTGAGGCCTAGAGAATCGCTGCAGCAAAGCCAGTGTTGTGTAGCGAAGATATTGAGGTTGGGGGATTTAGATGGCCTTAGACGAAGGCCTGTACAGAGAGTGAGGGGTTTACACAGAGGCCTAGCAGAGTTGTTCTATACCCCAGAGCATGGGAGAGGGGAATAGGGGTTAATGACTGTAATGTTATGGTTGGACACTGAAGCACTAGGTTCCTCGTTCCAGCTCTACAGTAGGAGGAGGAGGAAAGAAAAAAATGGAGCGAGATGACAAAAAAAAGGACAAGGAGCCTTCGCGTACAGTAGAGGCTTGGACTCATGTCATTAATTCAATTAAATTTGCATGCTTGACATAATGTGGAGCATTTTTTTTTTCATCTTTTGAAGAGAGCCAAAGGGGACAGGAAGGAGTTATGCAGACATATACAGTAATACACAGACATTCGTGCATTCAAATACACATTCTCACATACAAACAAAACTCAAAGGCGTTGACAGTTCACGGCATCCAGTTGAGACGCATGAGCATTAAAGTAGGGATGTGATTTGGGGGTGGTTTCATTGTTGCACTTTGATGCACATAATGGACTCGTCTGCTACCCCCAAGCCCACCCCACCCCAAACCCCAAGTCTCTTAGTCCTCCTCTCCCACTCCCTTCCCTTCCCTTGCAGCAACCCCTCCCCATTCCGCCACAAGATTAGCATGACAGGCCAGCGGCGGCTTCGCCTGCATTAATGTCCGTCAGCGTTTGATTTCAAGAGGAAAACATGCACATACCGAGGCACGATTTCTCCTTTAAATCGAAGTTTCCATCTTTGTCCCTTGCCTTTTTCTTGTTCCTCTTCACCGGCATTAATTGTGCATTAGCAAAAATGATTTACTTTTAACAGTCATAGTTATTTTTTCTTGCCCCCGGGCACAAATGCCTTGAAAGCCTTCCTTGAGGGCATCTAAATTATGTATCTGAAAAACTCCTCCACTAAGGCAGAGAAGGACCCTGACGTTCTCAAAATTCAGACTCGCATGTCCTCCTGTTTTTGGGGAGGCATCAATCACAACCACCTATACAAGCCTTAATCTTGCATAAATATTTGAACTAATAACATTAAAAAGGGGGAAAGAAAAAGGATCCGACTGGTGGCGTAATCAAATGCAAAATAAATGAAGAATACAAGGACAGCAGGGGCCCTCACTTCTAACTACTTTCCCCACTTTCTTTTCCTTTTTCCTCCCCCTTGTTTTTCCCTCTCTTTTTTGTTCTCTCTCTGTCTTTCTTTTCTTTCAGAGCACAGTGTTTTCCTTCCACATCATTAGTGCAGAGCCACACGAAAGAGGAAAACAGAGAAGTGCCGACTTTGCGCTCCCTGTGTGAAGTTGGAGAAGCAACGGCCCTTCTGAAGGACATATGGGAATCGGGACACAGACTAGGGGTGTTGTAATTGTAGAATGGGCATTCATTAGTGGCAAATGCCGTAAATCCCAGGCTAAGTACGAATCCTTGTTCAGGAAAGCCTAAAACAATAAACTTTGGTCTGGCCATAGCCCTACCCTGACTGTGAGGGGTTTCCTGAGAAATGCGACCCAGACGGAAGTCAAGTCTAACTCCCCCAGTTTGCTTCCAAACTTCAATAAAAACACAACTACTGAGCTGTGAATTTTAACCACCCTCCTCTTGTTTCTCTGCTTTTGAGCTTCACTGAATAATGTTGATACACAGTTTGGTTGTTTGTTTGTGTGCCGCTAGGTTTTGTGTTGATTTTCGAGCTAGTCTCCAAATCCCTCTCCTGCTGTGAGCAGTCAGGCTCATCCAATGGAACCACACAGTGGCCAAAAGGCTGGCAGATTAATTTTATTGACGTTTCCATTTTCACTGCAATGCGATAGCCTCCCCCCTGGCCAGGGCCAGAGCAACCCGTGCGTATTTACAGACTGACCTGTCACTTCATTACCCAGCATGCTCGCTGCCTCCTGCCCTAGCCCACAAGGGTGAAACAAGACTCCAAGGCTTTCGGCTCCTCTCTCCTTCTGTCTTTCTCTCACATGCACATGGATACTGTCGTGTGTACACAGATCAGATCGAATTTTGTGTACAGTATTAATAGTTGTTTTTGACTTACTATATACACGCAGACATATGTCTAATCTAAATATAGAATGAAGGAAAATCAACACAGAAGGTGAAAAGAAAGAAAGAAAGAAGAGGAAGAAGGAGAAGCAGGAGGAAGAAAAGAAGGAGTAGAAAAAGAATAAAGAAGACCCAACTTGCACAACCTCATTACATCTAAAGGAGAGCTGGTGCTTTGCATCCACCCCCACTCCTTTCTTATGAGCGAGAGAAGGAACGCTGCAGGGCAAATTGTCCCAAACGCTAATGGCTTCTGACTGTTCCCTGGCAACTCTGCCATTCTAACCTGTGTGGATGTGCACTCTGAAAAAAAATGGGGAAAGGGAAAAAAAGTGCAGGGCAGAGCAGGGGGAAGCGTCCCATCATCTGGCCATGTGACACAGATGGGGGTTGGCTATTAGGAGGCAGCCGAAAGGCCTAGGGGAGCCGAGGTGCTGGAGTGTAGCCCCAGGCACTTTTGGAAAAGCAGCGCCCTTGGAGACGGAAAAAAGACAGCCCCCCCTCCCTCTCCCACTCTCCCCACTCTCTTTCTGTCTTCCCTCACTCTTTGCTTCTCTCCTTCTCCCTCACCCACTCTATCAATATCTTGACTTAAAGTGCTTGCAGTAAAAGTTTGTGCATATTTTCATATGCATAGAAAGCAAGACGGTCTAATCAGGCATGATGGAAGACAATGACCAGACGCAATGAGGGTGAGAGAGTGAATGAAAACACTAGCAAACAAACAAGCACAAGTCCAAGAGCACATTACGCTCACATACATTCCCTCTCTCATCACCAGTGGGTGGTTATTAAAAATGCATTCAGATATATCTCCCTGTGAGTAAATTGGTCTCAGGGCTGAGCTCATTAACGGGTTGGGAGAGGACTGTAAACACACTGCAACTCTGCTTATCTAATGTTGGCACATTCAGGGTCACTTCAGGATTTCATGCACAAAGAACTGGTTTAGCACAAAGTGTCCTACAGTCTCCGCAGAGAGTAAGGGGAGTCCTAATGACTCTGGAGATCATGCTTCATGTCTAGGAGGCACCCTGCTCCTCGGGGAGCCACTAAGGTCTAGTCAGCCCTGGAAGCATTATGGATATAGCCGTGAGTAACACATATAGAAAACCAAGAATGCCTTCCCTTTGCTGCTCTACCATTCCGATATACCCATGCATGAATGAATAATGACTTGTCAATAGTTGGAAAACATTCAAACCCAGTCATGGTTAGTTATCAAATAACACTCCAGACATATTGGTCCCTATACTATTATTAATACACCTACTGAAAAGCCTCTAGACAAGAATTAGATGTTGTGTGTGTATTATTCTAAAGGCTGTGCAGTGATTTTGCACTGGGAGGCCCCGGCATTTGTTTCAGGGTAATGAAGCAAGAGTGTAGAGGCAGTGGCTTATGGAAGCTGTGGTTAAAGTGACTAATTACAACAGACCCCCCAAGCCCCCTGTCAGCCCAAACTAGTCAGGCATGTTCACCCAAGCTCACCCAAATGAGGAGAAGAGAGAAACACATGAGGAAAGTTAGAAGGAAGAAGGAGTAGACAGAAAACAGAAGCTAAGGGGTTTGTTGTACCAGGAGCTCCTTTGGCCTTCTCTACCTTAGCACACCATAGTGACCGGGCCCTCCAACCCTCCCTCCAACACCCTCCTATTACACCACCTCTAGCCCTGCAGGCTTGGCCGCAGAGAATGAAGAGAAAAGAAGAGGGGGATTTAGAGCCTCCCTTTTCCCTCTTTTTCTCCTCAACTTTTCAGCCAACATAAGCGGCGTTTAGCACATTCAGTCCCCCAAATGGCAGCGAATGAGAGAAGCAGTGGGGGCTCCTCTTTTGTCCGTCTGGTTACCCCTTTTATTTACTCTGGATTTACGAAGGGGTCTTTGCCGGCTCTGGGACCACATGCTCTTGACGCACACACAATCTCTCTCCCATACACACATACACAAACACGTACCGGCTCTATTCACACTAGTGGAATGGCGGCCCTCTGTTGCTCTGTGCTGACTGGGGATTACAGGTCTTCTGGCTATACCCGCATGCTAGCAATATGCTTCACACTCACATAACATACAACACAGACGAGTGCTAACGAGTAGAACGTAATCCCTTTAATGATAAAACATACACTTGAGTGTCCAATTTCTAACAGAAAGTAATCTATCAGTGTGTTTGTGTGTCTTTGTGTGACCACACCATATGTTTTACTGCGCTCATTCAGATCCATACAGTAGATGAGGGCTCTAAACAGAACTGTTTTAGTGTGGCTGCACCACTGCAGCCAGTGTTTTACGCTGATTATTTCCTGATCTGTGCTTAAACAAGCAGCAGCCCCTTGCACTGGACCATAAAACAACAGCTTAGTAAACAGCAAGCATGCTGACAAATTGGTAGCGCTCAGGCCGGAGTCATTAACAGCCCTAAAACCTGTCAGAGCAATTACAACAAACTCTCTCCTTCAGCAAGTCTCCCTGCCAAACTCAGATGTCACTACCCGCCTCCTCTTTTACTGCCACCTCTTACCACCAGGACACTGGCTAAAGGTGAAGGAGAGAAAACTACCACATTTTCCTCTCTCCTCCAATAGCCATGACACCCCGGAGAAATGAGGACAAAACTCCATCTCAAACACAGCTGTATCTGCATCCTGAGTGCTACGACTGAGTGGTTCCTTTTGCATGAGAAGTAATTTGTAGTTGTCTCCCCCCAAAAACACATCATTAAGTGTTCCCTTAAATGAAGTGGAATAAGAGCTTCTAATTAGATGGGTTTTTTCTACGTGTGGGGAAGTGAGGCAGTCAGGCAGTAAGAAAGGCAGGGAGGGAAGGAAGGGGGGGGGGGTAGTTGCTCAACAACTCCTGTACCTCCTCTCCTCCCTCCTCTCTCCGCCCCTTCTCTAAGCCCCCTAACCCTGCCATCAGGCAGATATCTCTCTGTCATCCCTGGAATGCTGGAGATAACTATCGCCTCTCTACTGACACCAGGCCTCTCTCCTCTCACAGTCACAGAGTTGACCCCACTGTGCACATCCCTACCATAGAGGGCGAGGTTGAAGTGGAGAGAGCAGAGAAAAAAGACAGGGGAGGGGTAAGGGTGGAGGGTTGGAGGTAAAACTTGTTTTTAACAGCCAGTTAGGCTATTTTACCTTTTAACCCAAAATAAGGGCTGGAGCAAAGCCACCTTCCCCTTTCAGCTTCCCCCTGGAGCCAAAGAAGAGTAGTTCGTCCAGAAGGGAGAGGGAGGAAGGGGGGGGGGCCTGGTTACTGCCTTTTCTCCAGGGTCACTGCTTAGAACTCGCTTGATCTTTTCATAAGATTATCATCTGCCAAGAACCTAAAATTTAGCACTTGGTGCACAAAGCATGCACATTATCCAAGGCTTTATGCTGAACTAACTATTGGTGCAATTAACCTTCTACCTCTAGCAACAATTTTGTTATTACATCATAAACTTGGACTTTTAGGGTTGCAAAATGCCTGTTTATGCCTCCTGAGGTCTAGTTCTGTACTTATATATGTGGATATGAACACACAGAAAAGTGCTACTTTTACACAGATGTGGAGCATGAATAAAAGGATGTATGTCAGCTGAGACAAGACTCTGCCATCTAAAGGGGGCTCTATTTGAGGAGGAAAAAAGACCTAAAGAAAAGAGATGGAATAAAGATGTATAAAAGAAAGGAGGCAGGCTGTTGCAGATGTCAGGACCCAATTTGCATGAATGGCAAAGGGCTAAATTGCAGGGGATGGGGGAGCTACCCTCCACCCCCTCACCCCACTCTTTTTGGGGGAACTAAAAGGGAGCTGTGATGCCCATGACTGCTCCTCACTCAGCAGACAGGGATCAGTGGCTAATGAAGGGCTTTGGGTCTCCACCAGACATTTCACACTCTCTGCCTCCCTGACAACTCCACCCTGCTCCCCCTGCACTCCAACACTGCTGCTGCTCTTCCCTTAGATTCCAAATCGAATAAAGCTAATTGGTCTCACAGGTAATCTCTGTTCACCCCTTGTTTCTTAATAAACAAATGTACAAACCTGCCAATGCACCTGTCCAATCCTTGCTTCTGCCTGCCCAGACTTTGTCTTTCTTTATTCCCTTACCAAATATGGTACAATGGAGCTATTCTTGATCTTAGCTGTTAAAACTGCATATATTGACGCTACTCCCTCTATAATTTATAATTATTACAAGAGAGAAACAGGACTGGGTGCCCGCAGAGAAGCATTCCTAAATCCTATGGTTTGATGCTGCATTAAATTTTAAAGAATAGGTATTTCCCAAAAGCAAGTGGGGCAATGTTGAACTGAAACAAGCACGATCATTAGTAAAACAAGCTGCTGCCACACTTTTTGCTCTCTAAAAATGACTAAGTTGCTCTACTTTAGAAAGATTATAAGCGAAAGAAAAAAACAGAGAGAGACGAGGCAGAGCAAAAGAAAACAAAGAGATGGGGAGCACGCAAATGCATCATATGGATCCTCTGCTAGATCTGCTAGTGAAGAAATTACTTTACAATCCCCACTAGGAACTATTGTATATCAAAGTCTTCTACCTAAACTACCAGAAAGAGCTGCTGTATGCAGTTCGCCAGTTTTAACAGTGTGTTTCGTGACTCAGAACAGCTTTCAGTGTTTGAGGCAATGTCTGATAACAGCATCAGCAGTGACTCTCTACCCTCAATTATAATTTAAAACCAAACAAACAAACACTGTTTTTATACTGAAAGAAGGAGGACGACTTGGATTTATTGCAGACATCTTTGCCACACCTGACGGACAGTGGCATCAAAGTACAGTTTAACAGAGATGGGTTTTTTTTTTACATAGAGCTAGGGGGGAGGGTTGGCATGAGTATATGGATTAAAAGGTTTATAAATCAACAAGTCAACCATCAGATTGTAGCCTCTGCTCAGCAGCCCTCTCATCAGCCAAATGCCATGAAGTTTTTTTTTTTTCCTTTTGCTCTCTTTTTTTTTTTTTCACACAAATGTCCTGGAGGCAGGGAACAAAGCGAGCAGAACTGATTACTGCGCTGCTGCCCCGCTCCGCCAGTCTAAACTCTGTTTGGCTTCCTAATGAGCTCACTAAAAACCCAATTCATCACCCATAACCCCTTCTCAACCTGCCTTGAAATCCCCCATTATGGGGAGTCAAGGACAGTCCGTTTACAGACTTTGGGCTGGGGTCAAGGGCTGTGAAGGGTGGATGGCAGTGGTCGTGGCAACAGCGCGGCCAAGGTTATTTCGACACAAGGGATACTTGCTATGTGGCTTGTCTGTCCCCCAGTATCCAAATGTGTTCACCATACGCAATTCATTTCCTTCCAACCAATTTTCTCCTTTGATTGTCACGCTCCACTGATTTTATACACAAAAATATATTTATTTTTACTATTTGAACATGTTGGGTTGTTTTTTACGCCCTACACCAACCTCCCCCATCCCTTTTGCCCCCCCTTTCGTAACACCAGCGGTGTCCCAGCCTGAGTGGAGGAATGTCCGGCTTGATGGCTGCAGCAGCGGGAATGTCCCGTTCCAGTCAGCATTCGCACCAGAGATTTCAAGTTTAATACCCCTCGTCCCATCCCTGCAAAGACAGGAATTTGGTGGGAAGGGAATGTAGCGGGATGGGGGGGTGAGAGTTGAATACAGTCGGTCTATTAAGGATGGGGCAAGAGGAAAGGGAAGAGGGAAAGTGTAAAAAAGAGAGAATATTGTTTGTAGATGACAAACAGCTGAGAAGGTAGGAAAGTAGATGAAAAAGAAAATGAAGGGAAGGAAAATATCTTGACATTGAGGTATAGGAAAGGAACTGGGTGTTGGTTGAAAAGGGGGGGGCGCAGAAACAGGGAAGTGGTGGAGGAGGACGGCAAAGGGTTGGGGTAAACTCCCACAGTTCCTCATTACATGGAGTTGAAATGATCCTCCTGACACCTGAGCTGTAACCAAGAGATTACAGAATTGATGAATCCTTGGTTTAAAATGCAGCTGTTTTATTCTGCTTTAGTAATTAATTCTTTTTCCGATAGTGTATTGATTAAGCGTAGCCCCTGATAAAGTTCAAACTGAGAGAGATCCCTCCAGGGCTTTGGCTTGGCCTGCTCTGGAGAGTCAATGAAAACTTCCTCCCTCCACCTGCATCTCTCTCTCTCTCTCTCTCTCTCTCTCTCTCTCTCTCTCTCTCCCCTGTCAGCGCAGTTTACCCTCATAAATTAGTCAGATCAGAGAGGAGTGAGGCTCTTGTTTAGTTGATACTTGCTTTGTCTGCCCTCTTGCTGATGCAATTCTCTGTTATTTTTATACTATCACACCTACACAAACGCAAACGCCCTTTCTGACGAGTCCATGTTACACAACTCACCAAAACATGTACTCTTAGATAAAGCCTTTTCACCTAGGAGTGGATTCCTTCGCTTCCTTCTCCCTTCTCCCTCCTCCCTCGCTCTCATCCTCACCCTAACAGGGAATCATGGCATACAGAACAAGAGCGTCTTCTTTCACAAAACTATTCTTTCATTCTTTTTATCGCTGCATTTTTCTATACAGCTGTGAGTGAGAGTCTGATCAACAGAGGGTAGAGCAGGTCTCTCTGGGGAGCCAACTAGCAGAGAAATCAGATACAGCTTTACAAGAGAGTCAGCCGCTCATGTCTTGTCAAGACCCCTCACCTACCGGCTCCTTTACAAGTCAATAACCAGGGCCCAGTGTCCTCCACAGGGCCTTGGCACACATTCACCTCTTTCTATAGGAAGCAGAGGTGGGGCAGCCCACACTTCTGGATTCCATCGAATAACCCTTAATGCTACATTATTCTGCATGACATTATGGAAATAATGTTGTATTTCTGCAATAAAAATTTTCCTAACACATCAGGAAATATATTTCCATGGCCCTAGCTGTGGCGGGACACTAATTTTATCCCCAATATACAACACTGACTCCTCTGACACTCTTGTAATACATAGTGACAAATAATTGGTGACCCCATGAGGCCAGAAGAGCCAGTTAAAAGCATTTTTCAATATTAAGAACTAATGAAAGAGTGAATGAATTATGAAGGGAGACGGGAAAAATATAATTAGAAAGTGGAAGTAGTGCTTAATACATTTACTTGAGACTATTTCCTTTCGTTAATGGGGCTGCTACATGCAGAGAGTGGGTTTTGACGTGGCTAGTATTGACTGTCCGCCCTCCTCCTTGAGGTAAATCCAGCAGGTCATTTCATTAAGGCCCAATTCCATGGCACTAATTTTGATTTTAGGGGCTTGACAGCTGTTGGCAGTGGAAATTGCTATGGCAGGAATAGTAAGAGAAGAGCTTATTACTGCAGTGAAAAATACAAATTGCAAAGTCTTAGTTTAAATTACTGGCACTATGCCTCACTGGCCACCAAAATTTGTACTTTGTCACGTTCCTGAGCCTTACCTTTTGATTAACTGCACGAAAAGGGTTAGTAAGAACACACAACAATCTATTTCTGGAATAAGGGCAGAAAACAATAGCCTTGCAATAAATATTTAATTACTTAAAAAGTCCAGTTTTTGAATACTAGTTGACTTATTTGTGGTTAAATTCAATTCCATTGTGTACTGTAGCTGTACTTTGTGCTGGTGTTGTATTGGACTTCATCATATTTAGAGGTGTTTTCTATTATCATATCCATCTCATTTACACAGACTACAGCCTCAAAAATGATGACGACGTGCATCAAATATAAAATATACAGTGGTTTCTATTTTCCTGGCCACTCAAGGCATTTCTTTTGTTTGTTTTTTCATTTTGAATTAGACATTACCAATCCTCACTCTTATAACATGGCAACAGTGGGTTGGTCTGGCAGTGAGATGGACCTGACTCACAATGTGAGCTCTTAATCGCCTCGCCTTGCAAGTTAATATGCAGCATTAAAGTTCCAGAAGGAAGAAAAAAAGGGTCTTCCTCTGATGCTATTAATTAGCAGTGCTTTATAGCTCTCAGCTTTTTGAAGCTCTCCATCTCCTTTTGTTTCACCCTCTCTTTTCTTTTTTTTAGAGCGGCCTTCTTATTGACTTTTCAATTTTCCCCTCACATCCACCCCCTGCACTAGCAGTAGCACCAGTGCTTCTGCAGCGGTGCCCAGCCCAACAATACCCCCAAGCCCACTCTCCGAGACGCTGGCTGGGGAGCCCTGAGAGCTGGGCCAGCCCTACAGCTCCCACCAGCCCACCACTCACTCCCCACGAGACCAAAATCAAAGAGAGAGGCCCTTAAAATATAACCATGGGTATAATGAGGGTGCTCCAACGAACAATAAGCATATACACCAAAGGAGAAAGGAGAGTAGGAGTACAAAAGAATGAGAGAGAAAACTATAGGAATGTTGGCCTGAAAGTGTTCTTGAGAAGTGGATGAGAAAAAAAAACACAGAATGATACTGTGCTTTGGGAGGGAGGGCAAAGGGCCACAGCCAGTGGTGATGGTAGCCAGGGCCACGCATCTATCCAACCACGTATCTGAACCCAAAACAACAAGGGGGTCTGCCGCATGCCTCTGGAGCCGAAGGGAGCCAAAGGGAGCACGACTAATTTCTTCACAACAATAGGCCTGGATGGGCGCCCACACAATGGCAGGTGCTTTGAATAGCAGCAGGGCCCTTGCAGCAGGGATCTTCTCCTCTCTCCACTCCGAGGGCTTGGGCTCTGGCTTGTGTAACCTTTCATTTTCAACCGAGCTTCCTTTTGACTCATAAAGGATGAAAATGATCTCATGGGGGGGCCAAAGGAGTAAGAGACAGCCAGGTCTGTGAGGCACAATTCAGATCAAGTCCGTCTGTGTTTTCTGTACGTTATCTGCCTTTCTCTCCCTCTTTTTCTCTATCTTTACTGCTTTTTCTCCACACTTTTCCACATTTTTTTCACCTCATTCTCGCTTTTTTCATCGACTGTTGGTTTGTTGTGTTTTTCTGTGGTGGTTGTGGTGGTTGTGTTTGTTGTGCGGCTGCTGGGCTATCCTGTAGGCCATGATGCAGTGGTAAAGGCAGTTTTCCCCCACCTTAAGAGCATTCTTTCCGGGGTCACAAGGTCAGGCTTCACAGATGTCTCCTGCAGACACTCAGTTGTCTAAGGACTACATCCCTGGGAGTAAGCATTCGTACTAAACAATGCAGCTTTCCCCCCTCACTTTGGAAAATGTTAAATGTTTTCTCTTTTTTTTGTCTCTCCTTTTTCTACCACCCTCTTTTCATTGTTTTATTTTGAATGAAGCTATAGAGTGAGTACAATTTTTCCAGGGTGGAGGTTTTTGTGTTTAGATAATGAAAGAAAGCAGTGGTTATCACAAGATAGTGGTGTTTTCTGGCTGCTTTCATTCTTTTAAACGCTCCCCGTCTCCCTAAGTTTCCTCCAATTGTTCTAATGGGGCCTTAGTCATCCTTGCCTGATGGCAGAGGGAAAGATGCTTTTAAAGGTCTTTTTCTTCTCTCAGTATGTGTTGCCAGGAGAGAAAAATGAAAACATGTAGTAACTGTCCTGAAATCCCCGCTGAGAGACAGATACAAGAAACCCTTGAGTAAGCAGGGCAGAAGCCAAACAAAGAGCAACCCTAAATGAACAGAAAGACAATATTTGAGCTAGAACATCACTGTGTAGCCTCAATCTCAACAAAAATTGTGTAGAAGAGAATTCCTGGGCCAAATGGATTTCATTAAAGGGAAATCAGCTTCTGCTTTTTTAGGGGGCGGAGCGTGACAGTGGTAAAAGGGAAGAGATTGCAGCATTTAACATGCAAGTTCTGCCTCAGAACATGGAAAAGTGTGTAATTGGAACAACATTTTGAAAATCCAGGCACTGAGCTATCCTTGAATATCTTACTCCTTTTCATCTCGCTTTCCCTTGTTCCTTTTTCTCTTCCTTCGTTTGATATGGTGTTCTTGCTTCCCCCTCCAAACATCTCCTCTGTATTCTGCAAATTGATAACCCTCTAAATGAATTATGGTAAATGCATAATGAAGGTTTTCTCAGCTTCAGCCCTGCAGCCAGCCAGGATGGAGCATCTCGTTTGGCATGTTTGATTCGTTTTGTTGCGCATTTAGCCCCAGTGTTCCTTCAGAGTGTTCACTGCTTGGGGCATGTAAATAAGAAATTATCCTTGCTGACTAACATGGCTAATACCTCCTCTGGGGTAATCAAAAATTATTAGACGCTTGCTTCCAATAAACATTAGGGCTCATGGCACTAACCACTGTCAAATCGCTCACCTCCGCCTGCTCCCCAATAGCCATAAAATGGGTGAACAAAAGTGATCAGGTGTGGAAAAAGCACTCTGGCTACATGGAAACTGGGAGACCGCGGGACTGCTATTATGCCTAAAAAAGCAGCCCTTGGCTTTAAGAGTCATTAAAGCATGTACTAGAGTGGGAATCAGACTAGAAAATGAGCTTATCTTGCATAATGCCCTCAAAAGCTTTGCATAAACGTGAAAGATGTGCGCGTGAAAATCAGCAGCAGAGAGGAAGAACTCGGATTGTAACACACTTCCTTTATCATCCTCCCACTCTCTTGGAAGGTGGCAGCATGGTTAAAGCACTACCTGTAGGGTATAGCTGCACTGCTCAGTTCCAAACATGCTTCAGTGTGTAAACCCTGGTTTACACAAGAGAAAACCACACAGCAAGTGAACAAGCTATAGCTGGCCTTGCTAAGCCACTCTACTCAACCGCTTGCTGTCTTTTGGGAGGGACCTTTGCTGTGATGTGGGGTTCGGATATTAGGGGGAGGAGAATTGGGAGGGTGGGGGTGGTGGAAGAGATTAAAGAGCCAAGGGAGGCAGAAGAAAGGAAGGAAAGTAAAAGAGCACAAGGCCCATTGGTCAAACACAAAAGGGGAGAGAGGGAAAGGACATTTGAAGTCAGGGTTAAACTCCAAATAAGCACACCTTAAACGGGCCTGTGTAAGCTGGCAGTCAGGGTTTTTGGAGTTTCCCTGCAGGTGTGCCTTTGACAGACTTGGCCTCCATAACCTCTCTCTGATCTAGAAAGGGGCCCGGGGTTGGACACAGAAGAAACCGGTGGCATCTTGCTGCCCCTGCCTCCCATTCTATGTCTATTACATTCACACACGCATGCTTACACTCTCTGTAAACACACACACAAACACACTGCCAGACTAGGGGGAAACAAATCTGGTGAGGACTAGAGCAATTGGATTATCACCTCTTAAGGGTGACTTCTTGGCTGACCCCCTTCAGGCTAGCCTGCTGAAACAAGACGGAAAATTTCCTGGGAAAACACTCTCCCTTTAAAGAGTCAAAGCACTGTCATCCTTGTGAAAATACAGCGGCAACAGCATTAATGGACGTGGAAATGCCCTTTGGGGCACACGCTCAAATCCCTTTTAGCCATATTACATCAGACCCCTGTGCACTTCTCATCATCACCACATGCACTGGAGTAATCAGCAACTGAACATGGGTGTGTAAACCCACTGTATAATGAACTGATATAACAGCACTGCCCTCTGTCTTTGTTTTTGGCCCGAAAGTTTTTCACTCCCCTACTTTTACCGTAGCTCAGTCATGATTACTTCCCTACAACACCTTTTCCTTTCTGCTTCTTAATTATGATCATCTCATTCCCAGATATGCTGGCCTTCATCTCCTTCTCCAAGAAAGACAGAAAGAGGAAAAAAAAGAAAGAAAAAATGTCTGCCCCAAGCTTCCCTTAATGGCGCAAAACAGACATTCTCCTCAGCTGCTGTCAGAATAATCTGGGTAATTTTTTCCCTATGTTCTCCAAACATTAGTTTGCACATTAGGCTGACCCAGTTAATGTGCTTTTCCTGCTGTGTAGGACCCAGTTCCTGGCCAAGCTAGGCCAGGCTGGGCAGGGCCGGGTCGCGCCGGGGGCCTGTTCATGATTATGGACCAGAGGGACCAGGCCCCTGCCAGAGCTGAGGCAGTGGGGAGAGGTAGAAAGAGAGGAGTGGAGAGAAGGAGACGATAAGAGGAAGAGCGGGAAAAAGGAGGAAGCTTGAGCTGCAGTGTGTGTGTGTGGAAGGACATAGAGTGGTGGTGGTGTTGTGGGTAGAGGACTACGTTACTGGAAGTGGAGCCGACTCTACTGGCAGTCCTCATCCTTTTACAGTTCCTTTGCTTTCGCTGTTTTCATGTGTTTTTTTCTCTCATGATCTATAGACTCTAGGAACGTAACTCGGGGTCAGAAGTAAGACAGAGAGACATAAAAAAAGGAAGAGAGAGAGCGGAAGGGAGGAAGGAAGGAGGGAGCTGAGGGAGCTGATCATTCTCTTTAATCACATTTTGGATGAGGGCCAGGTAGTCTGCGGTACTGAGAGCGAGACAGAGAGGGGTGAGTGAGGAGAGGAGTGTGAGGGAGACAGTAAAAGAAGGAGGGGGGGTGGTGAGGGAGAAAGAGAGGTAGAGAGAGGTGGAGGAATAAATGGAAAGAGAGGGAGAGAGAGGATGAGAAAGGGACTTATGGAGAGAGGGAGAGAGGGGATGAGCCTGAGAGCAGAGCCCCTTGAAACAGCTTGAAGTGCACCAGCACTGAAGCAAGAGTGCACATATGCCCACACATACCATGTCTATGTGTGTGTATGCGCGGGAGAGTGACAGCCGTTCCCGTAAATGCCCGCGAATGCTGAATCCAGCAAGAATCTGGTGTTAGAGCAGAGGCAGGGAGAGATCCATTTTAAAACTATGTGCATTAACTATACTTTTCCCCATAGATTAAGCACTCCACATGAATAATTTAGCCTCTCTTATGCTAATGGGATCATGAAAGTATCCCCTCCGTACCGTGTTTTCTCCCCCTCCACAGCAACTCTTCTCAGCTTTCAACAATGGCCCTGCCCCTTCCCAACAAACCATCAGACAGACATACTGCACTGTTTTCACAACAGACACCTGACTTACATGGGGCTGACATGTAGTGACAAGGCTAGAATTGTACACAGAAGCTTATTGAGAAACACGGTGGCACTGTTATCCTCATTAAGCATTGTTAGCTTGTTTTCTGTTTAAGTGCAGTTCACCTCTGTTTGCCGCCACTGATAAGAAGTTATAGGTTGAATGCACATCAAGGCTGTACTTGGTTTAATGTTTATGTGATGGCTGTTGCCATTGAGTTGGCTTTGTAAGTAGGTGGCTACTGAGGCAGACTACTCCTCTTACACTTTCTGATTGCTTCACTGTGGTTCTCTGTTTTCTTTCGAGAAGGGAAGTGGACATATCCTGTGTGTTTATGTTTCTTTGGCCTTTTTTTTTGTTCCGCCTCTGCCATCACACACTAAAATATACCCAAGCACACATTTACACATACAAACCCTTGTTGCTTCAGCATTGTGGTGTGGTGAGGTGGGGGCACTGTGTAAAAATTATCAGTGCTCCAACAGCTGGGAGTGAGAGCCATGAAACAGCAGGGCTTGGGTCTGCTTTATTGTTTATCTGTTGTTTATGGGCCAGTGTTCAGCTTTAATTACTACACTAAATTAAACTCTAACAGGCACTTAGAGGGAACCAGCTAACAGACGCACATGCATGCCCACACATACACACACACTGTGTATTTTATATACACGGACACACCTCGCTGATCACTCCAGTGCCGGAGTATAGGCTACTAAAACGCAACAAGGCTTCCATCTTGCGTTTAGCACAGACTCAGCTGTTCTTTCTGTTGTGGTTACATTTTGTTTTCTTTCTTTCTCCTCCCTCATTTTTGGGTCTTCTTGAGCCCTAAGTGTAGCTGTAAAAAAAAAAAAAAAAAAAAAAAGCAAAGCCAAAGGTCCGGAAAATGCCAGATTCAACAGGCCATGTTCATGCTGGGACTGTCTGGGCGGACACAGGGAGTCGTGTCCACACCAGGAATGACCCCCCTCTAGTGAGCTCAACCACAAAGACCTTGCTGAGTGGGGCCCCTGGCCAGGGCCAAGGGAGCTCACCACACTCCCCACGCATACACACATACACACACGCACACACACAAATGTACCACAATACCATCAAGCGCAGCATGCTCCCTTGGAGCCGAACACTCAAGCTCTCCCTCTCTTCCTCCCTTTCTCTCCATTTCTGCCTCTCTCAGTCTCTCTGGGGAGTCTGTCTATCCGCAGAGCATGGGGATTGTTCAATTGCTGAGAAAATGTACAAAATGCTTTCTCCTCTCTTCTGTTGAGCCTTTTCCATCTACCGTAGAATCAGGGAATTGTACAGAAAGCCCCTTTGCTCACCACTCAAGATGTCAACGTGGATTTGGTCTTCATGCATAGCTAATAATTACAAGTGTGGACTGGAGCTGAGGCATGCACACGCAGTCAGATGCACGCATGTACAGCAAGAGGGGAAAAACGTTACCTACCGTGCTGATTCAGTGTTGGGGATTTACAGTTCATGACTGAGTGCATTTGACTCTACTTTGTTTGGTGTGGGCAAATGTGCAGAGTATTTCATCACGCTGCTCCATCACACCTTGGGTGTTTAACATATTACGGACAGCGGCTTGGAAACGAGTGCTATCTTAAGGCACGCACATTCATCAAGTTTAACTCCCTGCAACTGATGTCTCCGATGTTTCTAGATAAGCTTGGAGGACTTCCAAAGGACTGTTAATCAAAATGATGTGCAAGCAGGGGCCAATGAAGTTATTGTGTGTTAAGTTCTGAACCATCTCCCCTTAACTGCTGATATTTGTTTATCTAGCCAGAACATAGGGAGTCACTCTCTAAGAGTCAGTAAGTGAGAGGGAAGAATTTGCCCTGAGGGTGATAATTCATATTTTCTTTTTTTGGAGCGAAATTCTGAGAAAACTTTAAAAAAAAGTCTGTTAAGAACGAGGGGGGAGAGAGGTTGAAGATCTGAGTATTGTACAGAAAACCTCTTTCAGTCTGTGTCAGAACCTTAACTGGCAATATTTACTGACAGCTATGAGCATGCTTCACCTTGGTTTACTGCTTGACAATAAATTATTCCACAAGAGGGGCAATACATATTTGCGCACTTGTTAAATTGTTTTTTGGCACAGGTTCAGAGCAATGCTCAATGCTGAGACACAAACCGGAGATTGAGGAAGTGAATTTTGCTCTCAGCGTCCTATGTATGTATGGTACAGACAGTACTTTTTGAAAAAACGATATGTGAGAAAAACTGAACTTTATTCTACTGTACATCCCCTAACATCGGCCAATGCGGAAAAACTTTTTACTCCTCAAAACTTGGTCCTTGTCAGAAACACTTCACCACTTCTGGGGGAAATTGAGGGGAGTCACATATTCAACACAGGGATGCTTCTGGATCAGTTTTCGAGGTAAATGTTTTTCAAGCCACAGGGACAAGTACAACACACCTTTCAAGATGGAAGATGGCGGAAGAAAGTTTGTGTTTTTTTTGGCAGCTAAAACCAAGAAGCACTGTGGGATTTGCGCACTCTTCTCCTCTCTCTCCCTCTCTCTCTCTCTCTCCCTCTCTCTCTCTCTCTCTCTCTCTCTCTCTCTCTCTCTCTCTCTCTCTCTCTCTCTCTCTCCCATCTATTCTGTCTTCCTCGACTGATCCACATCGTCACCCCTTTTAACAGGGGCCAAGCTGTTAAAGACCCCATTACTGAAGTGAAGCACACATTTCACATTTTCTCTGTGGACTTGAGAGTGTGGACTACAAATTTTATGTGGAAATGTATTGAGATAGGAGGCGAGTTCATGCGTGTTGTGGAGTGGAGGAGAGGAGGGAAAGGTGGAGAGGTTGGGGAGGGAAGGCTCTGTCAGAATGGAAGGGCCAGAGTCGGGAGTCAGCGAGCGCTTCAAGCGTTAACGTAATTGCAAGAATGTGAAAAATGAGGCGGCGGGGCTCCCGAGCGGAGCGAAAGGTCAGAGCATGCCTCACACAAAACAACTGGCTGGAGGACGGCCTCATTAGACCATTAAATCAGCTGCCCTCTCTCTCTTTTCTCTTTTTTTTCTCACTCTGCCTACTTTTTCACCTTCTCCACTCTTTCACCTCTGTATTTCAATGGCTCTTCCTTCGCTTTCCTCCGCCTTTAAATCCCTGCCTCTATTCTACGCTGCTTACTTAGTTTTTTTTTTTTTACCATGAAAGGCTTTGAGCTGGTGGATCTAGCATTTAGCACTCTTTAGTGCAGGTCAGGCTCTGGCCCTGATCTAGTCCAGGTCTATCTTGGCCCAGTGCATGGTGCTGTACCGTAACTGTCTTTGGCCTGTATTGATCCGCTGTTACTGGATACGGTGGGGAGAGGAGTCGATAAGTGCTCTGTGGATTACAGGTCACTTGTACTTATGTGTGTAAGATAATCAATAGGCAGTGCATTTCTTTCTCTCATCCCCCCTCCTTTCTCTGTTGTTGCTGCAGTCTCCATCTCCCATGCTGCTTCCAATTGCAAAGATGAGTGCAAAATGTCTCCCTATGCCCTGTCCCCTGACCTACAATCATACAGTGTTTTTAACTAATATTATTATTTGCATGCCAGAAAATCCAACACATTATTATTTATTTATTTTGCTTAGACGCTTGTTCACTCTAAGAGCTCATCCTGAAGGGAAGAGAATGGAGTGTCCTTGAGCAAGAGACTGTTCTGTAAATGTTCCTTTGCTCTGCTCACCACGGAGGGGGTAAGCAAAAGGAGATTTATCCCTATCAGGTTAAATTAAGTGTCATATTATTGCACCCCATTACTTCACTATGCTTATACTGTCAAACAGACATATCCTGTTGCCCTGCCAAAGCCTAGCTATCATCAACTAGCCTGACAACAGCCTGTGATCCAACTAGTCCTGACACAGCCAACCACAGAGGTCTGCTGCGGCCCTTAGTCTGTGGTCAGTAATGGTTCAGAGGCTGCAACTGCTGCTTCTGTCTGAAGAGGAGAAGATGATTTAAATAGCCCCACCACAGACACACATCCCATCGATACATTTGATCGCTTATCGGAAAAATGATAGCCTTGAACGGACACAACAAGCGGCTTCGCTCTGTGAGCGGGCTGTTTTAAGTGTGTATCTTAGAGTTTGAGTGTATTTGTGTGTGTAGATGGTGTGATGAAATTTCATGCAAAGCCACGGACACTGCCAGAGGGCACACACGGATACAGAAAGATATCCACAAAAACACACACACACAGACACACATACACACACACTCTGCCGCCAGTGAAAGGAGATCTTGGTACATTCAAAACAAGGGGAAAACAAGAAAGAAAAGGCCAAGAGCTCATCATCTGTTCTCTTAGTACAGGCAACAGTTTCATTTAATAAACAATTTTAACCTTGCAATATATTGATTCTTGGCCTCACCTCTGAATTCAACTAATAACATATGCTTCTCATGATTTACATGTCAAAATTGATATGGACTGTGACGAAAATACAAGGCAGATAGCTGTGATTTGCACACGCTGTCTGTAATAAATTCGAATACACTTGTTTTGAAATGCATTATTGCTGTTTGGCAGGTCACGTACTAGATAACACAAGGCTCACTGAGACATAATTAGGGGCTGTTGTGCAAGCAAAGTTAATATGGTTTAAATGCAAACAAGAACTGGCAGAAATATACTATTAATCACCAGCTTTTGTTCAGCTCTCTAAATAGCAACATTTTGGAAAGCCCTTTACTAGGTTGGTGTATTACAGTGCCTGCTGCTTGTATCCGCGTGTGAGTGTAGCAGTGGATAAGCGTGTTCATTTTTAGGTGTGACTATGTGTTTACATGGATGCCAGTCAAAAAGCAGGATAATCCAATGCGCAAGAAGAAGGACTGGAATGTACGTGTATTGAGAGATGTGCCATCTATTCACTGTAGATCTCACATTAGACAGGGTTAAAGTGAAGTGTTGGCAACTCTACTCATGCATGATGATTAATATGTCCCGCATGGATCTGTGCCTGTATCTTTGTATGTTTATGTGTTAGTGCTTGAGTGCACAAGTGCATGGATGTATATATGTGTGTGTGTGTGTGTGTGTGTGTGTGTGTGTGTGTGAGCGTGTGTGCATATGCATGTGCATGCCCATTTCTGTGCTGGCTCACCTTGTTCGCTGCTGTTGTCACCGCTCTGTGAAGCGTGTCCCCCGCTGGAGGGCCCCGGTGTGCCGGCTGAGTGTGTGGAGGTGGCGTCATCATGGTCTCTCCAGGAAGCTGGGTTCTGAGGTTTGAAAAGAGAGAAAGCGAGCGTGGGATCCATCCATCCATCCGTGCATCCATCCACATTCCCCGTCCAAACCGCAAACCAGGAGCAGAGAGAGCAGGAAGGGGGGAGAAGGGGAGGAGGGGGAAGGTAGAAAGGGAGAGACACAGAAAGAGAGAGAGACCATGTGAGTATTTTGGAAAAGTGAGAGTGACATCTGTAAGAGTCTACAGGCACTGTGAGGGTCCTTGGCCTGCTTACATTCTCCTGGCAAGGCGAAGAGCCTCACTGCCTATTTCCCAGCTAGCAGACAATCAACGATGCCACTAAAATCATAGATGAAGAGAAAGAAACGAATGCACTAAAGCAGCTGGCAATAAGTCAAAACACTGTAATCAAAGTGTTTCATTAATGCATGAGAGCAAAACGCAGCACTGTTAATGTGGCGTTTGATTTTGAACGTTGCAAGTGGAGCACTTGTGAGTAATTGTCTAAACACATATGGCAGAGCCCAGTGGAGTTCGTTTATACCATAACCAATTGAGACTTCCGTGTCAAGTGAGAAATATAGAGGTAAAAAGTCCAAACACACCACAGCCGCCATTAATCATTACCACTGTCAGAAATGAAAATAAGATATGACAGTGATTCTCCTGCTAATCTGCCAAAAATGTGTACACGCCCACACTGACATACACACACGCCCACAGTCTTGCAGAAATACACTTACGCACACATGCTAATGACATAATAGAGCAAAAAGTATAAACACACATGCACACACACTCACTTTTATATATACAAACACATGCTGAAAAAAAAAGTGTTAAATCTCCGCTGGCTAACTTCAAAGAAATGTCCATAAACAAATTCATAGCTTTTAAGACATCTTTTTTTTTCCCTCCCTCCTTCTAAAGCTAATTTTCTCTCCTTCTCCTCCTCTCTTTCCTGGTCATTCCCACTGCCCTGTCGCTGCACACAGGGAAACAGGATTTTCTACTGTACAGGAAAGGCTTTATCAGTGCCACATGAAGGCAGGCTAGAGGTGGAATTTCCTCTGCCATTCAGGCAATAGAGGGACAGACTGATCACGTCATTTACTACGCTCGCGGCCGCAAATACACTGGCTCAATCAAGTACACACTCCAAACAGCCTTTCATACAGAGTTGATACAGCTTCATAGCTCACAAAACCCTAGCTAGTCTTTCCCAATTTAACCTGTCACCTGAGCACGATGACAAAATGTTGGTGAACGTAAGCCCAACGTTGTCTGGGGCCCGAGAGAATCAACCCCTTGAGCAGAGCCCAAGCCAAACAAACACAGGCCTGCACCAAGGCTTCCCACAAACCTCAACCCACTTCTCAGTTCCCGCTATGGGTTTTTTTTCTCCCTCAAACACACATAAACACATATACATACATACGAAAGCAGAAGGAAAATGTACACGCCGCAGAATATTCCAAGAAAGAGACCGTTTTTACCATTTTGTCTGACTTCAGTAGAGTTCCTGATGAACTTCTTTTCCCTCAGCTCCCGCCAGAGAGGAGCCTGCCTGCCTGTTCTGGTGCCCCAGTCAGAGTGAGCTGTACTGGTGGAGGACAGACAGGATAGAGCCTGGAGACTAGTAAAGGTTTGCAGGGAAACAGAGGCTATAAGACAAGCGGCTGCGAGCTCCCCTGGGTGCGTGGTCCTGATGTGCTGCTGCTTGTTCTGCTGTGGAGGCAAAGCTGCTGCTATGCCTGTGAGCGAGGCTCTTTTATCTGCTAAGTTTTTTGGGGAAGGAGGGCTGTTTTCTCAAACAGCTCGGAGCTGAAAACAGCAGACAGAAACACACAAGGCCCTTCAGACCCTCCGCTCCACTCAGGGCCCTCTCAGCGTCAGCTGTTCACCGGATGGCAATCAGATAAAGAGCTCGGAGAATTACCCAGAAGAGGGGTAAGAAGACAGGGTGAACAATAGCCCATGCGTGGGTTTTAACCCTCAAGAATGAGCGGAGGGAAAAGTGTCCCTAGTCTGAGAGGGGTGGATGATTGTGACGCAATCACTCACTGGGCCACTGATCAACACATGGTATTCTTTGTGGAAACAAGGTCTGTTGTTATAGTAATTTACTGTTATTCTCAACACAGCGTACGCTGAGTAAAATGTGGGAAAAGCACATCAACCCTTTAGAAAAAAGTCTAATTTTGTCTTTGTCAAATGGCACAAGGAGGAAGAAAGAGAGGTAAAAATCCCAGACTCCCAGAGTGCATAATGTATTTAGGCTGAGCTGGGCTCGGTGCTCTCCGAACAGGCTGTTGTTGTTCCCAGAGAAGAAAATGACTGGGTTCTACTTCCTCACAATGAGACACCCACTGCCGGCAAGATGCGAGACAGACCTGAAAAACTATGCTCGCTGCTCTCACACAGTCTCGCTCTCTTGTTTTCTCTCTCTCTCTCTCTCTCTCTCTCTCTCTCTCTCTCTCTAACACTTGCCAGCAATGGCCACAGCATGGTTTTAATGCAACAGCTGAATCGATAGGACTTAATTTAGCTATCATTGCAGAGTAATGTGTCATTTTTAATGGTGCTGGCACTAAATTAAATTCAAAGACACCTCAGCTAATGGTGTTAAAGGGAATGATATTTTGCTGTGATTTGCTACCCTGTGGGGTTTAATGGACCTGTATGCAAGGATATAGATAAAGCTTTGTTAGTTTGCTTCTTATAGGATAAAAAGCAGACCGCAGCACTTTATATGACCTAATCATAATAATACAGTGGATACTTGGCCCAGTGAATATGCAGTAGATATCTTTGATGAGGCACACTTTCCTCTTTAATACCTGCAAGTCACCTCTCATTCATAACCCTGTCTGCAAAACAAGACAACAAATACCACAACAAAGGCGTTAACTTTCCACGCTCAACAAGGCGACAAAAGCAACAGCCTTTCCTCCCCATGAATAATTTAGTGGGACTCTCTGAGCTATGGAGGGTGCATCAACAGACACCGCACCGTGCAACACAAACACACACAACCATTTTGTCATAACCCTCGTGGGTCTGATAAAGTTCAAACAAGTTGAAAAAAAAATTCATGTCACCCAAACAGTCTTCTTCAACCTACACAAGAAATAGAGGAAGAAGCAAAAGAGAAAAAAAAAAAGGCCTCTAGCCCATGTGACTATTCCCTAAAGCTGGGCATAATTAGGAGTCAAACATGGTTCACTCCATGCTCTTCACTAATTGTGTTAAAGAGCAGTGTTACTAGGAGGAGGAGGAGGAGAACGCCAGCAAGCAAACACACATACATGTGCAGGCGCGCGCGCACGTGCGCACACACACACACACACACACACACACACACACACACAAACACAATAGGACTAGATTGAGAATAAGATACAAAAGCAGCGTGGTCTCTGGGGGCAGCCTTTTCTATTTGCTGGGGTTAGCAACTGGCAGCTGATAATACAAGTTGTAATTAATATAAAAGCAGGAGACAATATGGGGAGGAAGGCTTGTAGTGCAGCCAGGCCACAGGAGAGCGGGAGAATGCTGCCTGGCACAATCTCACTTCCCTCCCTGCACTCTGCCTACATCCCTAGGAATTTCAAATAAAATTGATTTAGCGGCATCATTGAATTTCCCTCAAATTCCCCTGGAACCTGGGGGAAAGGGAGGAAATCTGTTGGTGTAGTAGCAGTGTAAGGTATAGGCTGAGAACGACTAGCCCTGCATGTGTGTGCGTGTGTGTGTGTGTGTGTGTGTGTGTGTGTGTGTGTGTGTGTGTGTGTGTGTGTTGTACAGCCACTGTAAAGAGCAGCTTCAGGGATCCTGTGCTGAACATGTATAGAATCGCTGACACACCAGAAACATACAGGACCGTAAATCATAAAGCGAGCTGACATTTCAAGACACATCTTGCCACATGGTATAAACAGAGAAAAACTCTTCACACATTTTTGTTGGGTTGGGCATGTAATTATATACAGCCACTTTAGAGAAGTGTAGGTGCACCTCCGTGGAACAACTGAGTATTTACAACACCCTCAATTATCCAGAATATAAAGAGTCCTTAATTTAGCAGCTAACAATTCACCGGAGCGTGTTTTAACAGACACGAGGGATTGACTGATTGTATTTATGCTTCAAAACTTTCTCTGGGGCAAAAACAACCTTTTTCATTGTAGTAAATGGCAGATTACATGTACATATATGTCTTCAGAAAAAAAACAATTAAATAAAAATTGTGACTGCTATTGTGATTCATGGATTTGGCACACATGAAAAGAGCTTTTTCCAAAATATATATGGCATAAATATAAAACACACAAGTCATTATAGATCGTTTAAATTTCAGTTATTCCTTGTAACAAATAACCCTAAAATTTATGGGCTTTCAAATTAGTATGTAAATATATACTCTGTGCCCACTGTACACCTGTACAAACTATTGCTGTTCTGCCATAAAGTTGTTTGGCATAAATTGTTATGATGCCAACTGTATAATATTCAGTTTTTTGTTGACACTGTCACAGAGGTGTTTATTAAAGTAGATGTTTTAGCATTAAGGTCATAGTCAAAGTTAGTATTGTTCTGCTCTATATTGGGTGGTGTTTCTATTCTGCCCCCTCTCGTGTATGTTAATGGGAAGGGCAAAAAATATCAATATAATGTAGTCTAGTACAACACCACATTTAACTATGACCTCATTAATAAACATATAATTGAATTTACACATTTCTGACAATATCAACCAAAACTGACAAAGATGTTGTATTGAATTTTCAAGATTCAGATTGTACAGTGCAATTAATAAACTAAAGTGGCATTTGAGTGTATGTTTGTACTACTAACTTTAACTGTATGTTGTACCTGAATACAAGTCAACATACATGCATGACATGACCCTAAAATGACTGCGCAGCAACTGCTTTTTATTGCAGTCATTTAGAGCGTACATGCAGTTAAAGGAAGGAGAGTGTGGGAGATGCAACAAGTGAGCTTAGCCTCTCTCCAGCCCCGGTAGCGATGATTAGATATGCCTGCCAACAGGGCCCTGCCTCTGAACACTAATCAAATAGGAAATGTTAGGCCAGACATCCCACCATCACAAAACAAGTGTGTGGAACAGACAGAGCGGTCCAAGTCAACGCTGCACTGTTTTCATGAGGAAAAGCGGGAGAGATCCAAACGTACTCTGTCCCCGAGGAGAACAAAGCTAGTTGAATTAGAACACCTCCAAAACTGAGAAATTCAACGGTTCAGCAGGCCGGCTCTGCCCGAGGGCTCGCTGTCCACAGGCAGAGAGTTGAGACGGAGGGCTGTGTATGCGCTGCAGCATGCATAGTGACATACAGAAACAGGACATTACTGAGCACCCATCTCCACTGATAAACACAGTAAATCACTGCATGGCCACAAGATGAACTATTGTATTACTTGACTGAACCTGTGACATCACCATGTCTGACCAATGGCCTACAGCGCTCAGAGCCTGTACCAGAGAATCAAATGTAAACAGAGAAAGCTTTTTTTTCCCTTTTTCCCTTTCCAGCCATGCAGAGTTAAGATAAGCTACGCCATAACCTCTATGGGAACTACTATCACTCCCTGAGGAAAGCTCTCCAAAACAAAGCGTCGGGACCTGCAAATCCAACAGACTTTCTGTGTAACAAATCTGAAACTATGCAAAAATTCAAAGACACTTTCAAAAGTGTAATGCATATGCATGGAGGAAATGAAAAGCCTTCTGCTAATATGTAAGCTTCACTGAGGAAGCAGCACAATAGCACGAGAAGACACAAAGGCTAATTCATTAGAACAGATAATATTCAGACACTATTAATTCTATTTGCCTCCCTAATTGGATGTAGCACAGAAGAGACAGAAATTTTATTCATTAATTAAAAGACAAGAGAGCAGACCATTGACAAGCACACACACACACACACACACACACACACACACACACACACACACACACACACACTGTACCAACCGTTAACAAATCTACACCACTCTGTGTTTTTTTCTTATTCCTCATCACCCTTCATGTGTAATACAATATCTTTTTTTCCTTTCTTTTAATTGGGATGGGGTTGATCTGAGGAGGGGCGATGAGTTAGGAAGACTTGGGTGGGCTACATAGTCACCGCAAGCGAATAAGGGAAATCAACAGTGTCAGCAAGGACTCATCCCGCTCTCACTATACCATAATCCAATCATCTCTCAGACAATGCTGCATTCAAGTGTAAATAAAACTGCGCTTATTATGCTCCACTGTCAGGTACGAGGAGGGGAGAGGAGGGAAACAGAAAGCGGTAGAAAAGGAAGAAAACGCACACACATACTGTATACACACGCATACATAAAAACAAGCTCAACGGGCCGCCTCCTTCACAGTGAAGAGCCTCATCATCTCCAGAAAAACCAACTTTCACCAAATGAGATGTAGCCCAGGGCTATATATTAAAAATGCATATCAAAGCAAAGAAAAATGGACGTGAGAGATTCTAACTAAATAAATTACCATATCTAACTATCAAACTGCCTTCCTCTCCTCAATGGGAAGCGAGGACAGAAATGAATAATAAAATAGAGCCAAATACAAATGAATAAATAAAATAAATAAATCAAGACAAGTAGGACAGAAATTGCTTTCTATCCAGTGGCACGGTTTTTCAGCCAAATGCATTTTTTGTGCATTGTTTCCAATATTCAAAGCACATTTTAGGCATGAAGAGCTGGACTCCTTTCAATTAGACATGGAAATTACTGTTGAAGAAGTTAACTATTTACTACAAGGCTTTTAGATCATGACTGCTCTGTAGACATTTACCTCAATAGTTTCAATTCCCACAAATAATATTTCCACTAACACATCAGAAGGTCCACACATGCTCTCACACGCAGTACAAAAATAAGGCCCTGCATTTTTATTTATAAAAAAATAACTATAAGCAGGAGTGTGTATATTTCCACAACATGTAGCAATCAGCTCAGACAGAGAACAAGGGAAAAACAACTTGTCAAATTCAGCCCAGCAGTTAGCTATAATAAAAAGTTCATTGGTGTCACAAAAATGAAATAAATCCCTCAAAACTTAAATACCTAATGAGGTGGTCAGTCCAAATGACTCTAAGATAAATGGCTTGCCATGCAACCTTCTTTGTTTATTGCTGGTCCTGATTTGCTTTATTGGCATATCTAATTTTCTAATTATCAAAATATTTCTCACAAGTGGACTGATGACAAAGCTGGTGTCTGAGCACTGGAGGCACCATTGGAAATTGGCTTGAGTATCAACCATCTGCCATGAAACTAAACAGGCTAGTTTATCTAATCTCTGCAATATAAACAACAGCATGCCTCATTTCTACACTTGTGTTGGAGGACCACAATATTGCCGTTTTGACCGTTCCTCAAACCAACATCGGCATCTTCGGCCTAATTACGTTTTAATTCACCTTGTGCGGTGCGCTGCGTGGCCCTGTGAAGGCGACGGGCTTTCAAAAGAGAATCCACCGCTATTAGGCCTATAGCCAGACCCAACAGATGCAGCGCAGTGACTTTGCATAACACTTAAATCTGCTTTAATTCCTAATAGGCTTGGCCCTTGTGCTGCACAGATATTAACCAGTCACTTTGTTGCAACAGTCCGGTTTTTTTTCTCCATCAAAACATTAGCCTTATCACAGGCAAGCAAGACGCAATAATTCACAGATATCAACTCAATAATACACTGTCAGCTCAATCCATATTGCGGGGGGGTCGGGGAGGGAGGGGGGATGGCTGTGTTTATTACACCGAAAATGCACGATTTAAACCAGGGAATCGATCTTCAAATTTAAAGCTACTGTACTTCAGGTGCATATAATTGAATTCAGCATTATGGAGCCTCCAGCCATAAAATGGGAAGCAGAGGAGAAAGCCACTGCAGAGCAAACCACACGGCAATCAATACGAAACAATTAAACACATTAACATCAACAGCAATGGAAGGCCTCCAGACGAACCATCATATGCCTTGTGAACTTGACATTGATGGTAAGCCTTTAGCTCTGAGATCTATTTCAATAGGCTACCACTTTCTCCACCTCTGCAGCAAAAAAATCCACAGCTTTACGCACAGGCCATATCCAGCTCCCACAGCCCCAAATATAAAGCCCTATTCTTTTTAAATATTGGCCTAAAGCTAAAGCTTACCGCTGACACCCTGCTTTAACGTTAAACCTGCGTAACAGATAATTGCCTCACGTTTTTTTTTTCTTCTTTTTTTTTCCAGCATGCAACTCTCCATAATGCACGGCAGCGATTTACACACGCGCACGCACAACCTCTAATGCGCATACACACACTCTCTCTCTCTCTCTCTCTCACACACACACACACACACACACACACACAAATCTCGAGCACACAAGCAAGCACGGACGCATTATGCACACATGACTGCCCCTAATCAAAAGACTAAAACAATAACTCAGTCTATTGTATCACATCTAGCTTTTGACCTTAGAACATCGATCGGCAGTTTTTTTCCTTGCAGAACAGAGCATGCTCTATTTACTGATGGCACAGCAGGGTCACACACTGAGCAGAGGCTAAGTAGCACAAAAGTTGGCATTATGGGAAACATCAGACTAATCTGATTATTCATATGCAAAGTCATTTAGAAAAAAAAAAAAGAGATGCTTGGGTGTTCTCTGTCAGCGGCATAGACGCGTGCAAACAAAAACACGTCACATCTTATGAATGTAATAAAGGTGGCGTTACTCACGTGATCTGCGAGGTTAGTCGACGATCCCGAGAGTTCTTCGTGATCTGATTTTGAGCTGCCATCCCTTTCGTCAATAACTAGATCTATTGGCATTTTTCCTTTCAAACAACTGATGTACCGGTGGCAAAAATTGTCGCAGAGCTCGTGCACCTATAGAAAAAAAAAGAGGAAGAAAACACCTTTTTTTTCAGGATGGGGAAACGCTTCAGCCAGTCCAAGAATAACTCCAATTAAGAGGGCATTATCGGCGGCGAGGAAACAATAGTGAAATTGTTGCAGTGCTTATTATACTCCTGAGACTGGAGCAACAAGTTGAACGACAAAAAAATAAACAGCATGCCGTAAGCTTGGGGGGAGGGGGTGGTTTGTGTGTGTGTGTGTGTGTGCTGGGGGGGGGGGGGGATAATGAGCAGTTGAAACTAAATCTGCGGATCGATAACAATGTGCAACATGAGCAAAGAGGCTCAAACGTATTTTATCAACAGTCACAGAAATGGTTGGCTAAATAAAATAGCATATTTTTATGAAAATGAAACACCTGAAACTTTCTCCAAATGCATGCCGGTTTATTTTCCCCCATACATCTGCTAATAACTACAGCTCTGCGCGTTTAATAATATCAGTTACATTAAAATAGGCCTACAGGCTGTATGTGCAGGTGGCGTCATGCGTTTGCAGATAAGAGAAGGCTAGAATACAAAGATTTAGAATATTTACCTTTTCTAATTCCAAGAGGTGAAACCGTAATACTTGTATGGCTTGTATCATCTGAAAGAAAATGAGCAAAATAAACACAATTCACATCACAATAATTACAGGATCAATATTTATATATTTATTTTACACTTTTTTTCAGGCTAGTTAGATAATCCGCCCGCCATGACACTATGGAGTGCACTGCAGCCAGCAAGAGCTAAAATATTTTTTAACAGTAAAAAATAAAAATAAAAAAGGAAGCTACATTTCACAATCTAATTGGCCATCGCACACTGGTCAGCTGGGTGAGTTGGATGGGGAGACTGAACAATGACAGCGGCCAATGTGGTCACACAGCTTCACTTCCAAACTGATCTGACATCTCTGCGGAAGTTTAAATCATATGTTCACATATTTACTGTGTGAGGCTGCGGACACTCCAAAGTATCACCACCCCACCACCACCACCAACCCCCCCCAAAAAACACAAGGCAGAGTATAACCGCACCGAAGCGTCAATTATTAAGAGACAGAGAGGTCAAAGTGTGCGCTTACCAAATTGTCCAACTCTGGATTTGATGAAAATAAAGGTTTTTCTGCTCGGACCTAAAATAATACACCAAATGTCAAAGTTAGTTTGGCATGAAATGTGCGGAATGTGTGTCTATTTCTATCCTGAAATATAACCTGATAATGCAACTACAACTTTAGTGCTAAGTGGAAATTCTGCACAGAATTACACTATTCTTTAATCACATCAAGATAAAGTTTTATTCCAATAAGAAGACTATATGAAGCAGGCAGGGAAACTATGTGCTTATGACGCAGCCACAACAATCCAAAATATATATTTTTTTAATATTTCGAAATTGACCTGTTTGGCAAAGACTGCAATGTCCTCATTGAAGGAGTCTGATGAGCAGACATCGCCGCCTGCTACGCCGGGCTCCCTCGGAGTACACGTCGCCAACTCGCACTTCTCAAAAACCAGTGCGAGCAGTGGGAATAAAGGGTGACTGCAAGAGGGAAACACAGCCTGAGTACAACCAGCACACCGACTCCACAATGCCCACTGCAAAAAATGTCCAATCAACCTGCCTATCTGTCGGCTCCCTGCACCTTTACAATTATTACTTTTCCTCATAGCAAACTGGGAAATATAACACAGACGGATGAGATAATTTTACTGTATAGTTTTCACACACCTTCCTTTAAAACAAGCGCATTTGGTAAAATAGGGAAGACAACAAATAAAACAATACATCTGAATTCAAAGATGAACGTTTCTAGGAGCTGTTTTGAGTTGGAAGAATGGGTAAATGCGCATCTGGAATATTTTACTTCTGGTTTTGGGAAATCCGAGGATTTTAGACTCAATGTGATATTAATCGACTTGAGACTGACATTTCTTGCAGTGCAAACTAAAACCGGCTGAGAAGTCAACAAAACAACAACAAAAAAACAAAAACAAGACAGGCACACACTAGAGTGATCAGTGGGATTTTTAGAGAATTTATACAGTCTGCAAAAAAACTTAGAGTGAAATAATAATTCTGCAGAGTTACACAGCAGACACACTGAGGCACCAAGGATTTCACTATTTATTCCTTATTAGAACTATAGCGTTAAAAGTGAGGCAGAGGTGAATACAAATTGGTTTAAAGTTTTAACTTCCCTTCACTGAACATCCCGAGACAGTCACCTAAATATTTTTTTTCACACTAAATTATAATTTCAGACAAAAATGCCCTTTTCTAGAACAAACGTTAACTTCACACAACTACCAGCAGTTTCTTATTTTCTGCCATTTAGATTTTGTGTCACAATAAAAAAAAAAAATGGAGGTAAACTCAATTCCGCATGTGAAAACGTGAGTAAAAGAGATGAAGAGGATTTACTCTGCACTACATCCCAGATTAGAATGGTACACTGTGGATTTATAGCACTTTCTGCGTGCGTGTGTTAGTGAGAAATATCTGGAAACATTTTTAAAGTTTTGCAGTCACCGGTAAGATCGTCTAAATGCGCTTTCTTCCATTATTAGTGCATAAACTGACCAAAGTACAATTATAAAAAGGACACACGGTGCGTTGTAACGCGCTCTGTGTGTCGGTGTCACTGCAAACAATATTTGAAAACATTTGAGAAGTTTTTTTTTGCAGGCAGCAACGACAACGTTAACACTAGTCCAGACTATTTTTTAAAGACAGACAAATAATAGTGGGGAGGAATATTAAAGCACACTTTATAACACGGGACAATTGTTGTGATGTTGGAAATTGTTTTTTTTATTCTATTGCCATGCACACTGGGACTTTCGGGCTTGGACTGTGCAACAGAGCGCTTCCATATTATTTTATAGCTTGTGTTTCAAGCTCGAGGCTTACTCTTACTTACTGCAGGCTTGATGATGCCTTCTACAATGCGTCTAAAATTACACATCAACAAAACTCCCCTGACCAACAATGGAGCTCCAAAATTGCGGTCAATCTTGTACAAAACACTATTTAAATTTAGTGGTAGGAGAGAAACTCCAACAAAAACAAAAACTCACAGAAAAAAGCTGAAAACTTAGTAAAAAAAAAATAAAAAATATATGCACGCGTATTTGGTTCATGCAAACCTTACCCATAAATTTGATCTTTATCCCTCTTTAAAACGTCGTTGACAGCAGAGCCCATGCTGGTGGGCATAACGTTTGGATGAGGAGCGTGGGCTCCGTAGTGCTGGCTGGCGTGCAGCGGCGGTCCGTGGTTCAGGTGGTGGACCTGGGGAAGCGGCCGGGGAGCATGCGGGTCCCCGTACATCGACGCCGTGACTCCGTCCATCCCACCGTAATGGGCCAGCTCATCGTACTGGGAATGAAATCAGAGCAAAAGTCAGCGGACTGCCCGGTTACTTTTTTTTTAAACAAATGTGGAAAAGCACAAAAAGGCATGCCCGTCTCATTGCGAATACGCAACGGAGAACACTAAATAAAGCTGTTGCTTTGAAAATGCGCCGCAGCCAGGGCAGAAAAGTGTCATATATTATATCTGTTAAACGGTCTGTCATTACCAAAAACATTATAACTGAGGTGCTCCGCGAAAGAGAAGTTTGGTGGGTGGAAAGAGCGAATTAGTTTGGAGTCTCCTGTGAAACTGCTCCACGACTGTCGCGGAGGCTGTCGGCAAAAGCAGAGGCTGTCACTTTGCTTGAAGAGCAGGGGCGCTGCAAAAATGTCAAATATAGCGGCTTTGATATGAATACTTTGTAAATTTGCCACCACCCGACAAGAGGTTATCGATACGAGGGGGCCTCCCTACAGTGGATTTGAACAGGTAAGTGTAGGAGATTTAAAACCTACCCTTTGCGCCATCAGGCTGCGCTCCAATAAACTCCTGAATCTGTCGTATATTTAATATCCCAGTCCCGGTTAGAAAGTGATTTAGTGGCAAGATCCCTTTTTCAACCAACTTTGCGACTTCTCCTATTCGCCAGTGTGGTTCAGTTGAAATCGTAGCATCGGGGAGTTTTGCAATTTTTCTTGTTTTCCCTCTTTCCTCGGAAAAAAAAGAAAAAAATGCGCCAAAGTGAAGGTTACAATCGGCCCATCAACAACCTGCATGTAACTAAACTGTCGTGTCTCATGGCTTTTTGCCACTCCAGCTGTCAATCAAAGCCAGAGGTTGTCAAGGTAATGAATGAATGACGGTTGGTGATGATGTTCAAGAGAAGGACGAATCTTTTTAGTCCGTTTTCATCCCGCAAGTCCGCGTCTCCTTTAATGCCTCCAGATCGCTATCTCGTTTTATTATCACTGTAAAAAAGAAAAAAAGCAGTAGAAATTAAGAGACTGCGATTCAGATCTTTCCTTTCTTTCCCCCGTAGGTATTTCGTCTATCTGGCGAAACTGAGATGAGTGAGTGTCAGCGAGTGTTGGCAGGTTGGCTGCTAGCTTGCTTATAGAAACAGAGTCAGTTCGCAGCGCTGAGCGGTGGGCGAATGAAATGACGGATCCCGGAAGTAGTGGTGGCCATAGCCAGTCCTACAGCAGCTCCAGAAAAGAGAGAGGAGAGACCAAATCTTGTGATATGCAGAGTATATGCGAGGCACAGGGACGGCTTCAACTCCACACTGGGGGTAAAAGCCAAACCAACACAGCTCCAACTCCCACCCAATTCCTTTTCGCAGAGAAGAGTCCTAAAGAAAAAAAAAAAGGCTGAATGAGGGAGGTTTACCATGCGCGGACACTTCGGCTGCAACTCCTCTGAGTTGAATTACACACAACATGGACTGAATTAAACTACATCAATCGTGATTTAGAGTTTTTTTTTTTTTTTTAAAGTTCATTTTAATACAGAATTACGCATGACGCAACCACACTTTTACGCACAGATAAACAATATTTTATTCATCCTTAGAGTCAGTGGTATAAGTTAGACAAAAGATATTATGAAGCATATTCAGCAAAAATGATCAGAACATCTTATGAATGCTGAGTTTAATATATGAGCATGACGCTTACTTGTTATCTGTTTTGTGGTTGTAAGCCGGTGTGCCTAATATCTCAGTAATACCTCCTAATCTTACAGCTAATTATTGCTCTGGTCTTTTTTTTTAGCAAATTAAACGATACGCAGCACCCCTCTAAGCCCAGAATGAACTTTTCCAAGAGGGGGAAAAAAAAAAAAAAAAGCTTTTGTGGAGAAAGTAATTTTGTATGTTTCTTTCGTCCAATCCCCTCTCTTGATAGAAATCCGTGCCTTACCTCAGAGTAGTCAATTATCAAAGCTCCCCAAGATCATCAATCATGTGAGGAGATTGAAGTTTAGAGGAGGAGCAACGCTCCGGCCATCGATTGCAGTGAAGCCCTTTTTGGAGCCTGGGCACTTTTACGCACAACACAGAAGCAGGCCATCTATCCCCTTTAATATTTAGCTCCATCAATGCTAATATGGCATCATGGCTGTATTGACAGGTTCTCACATAAAGGCTCCATTTATGGCTCCGTGACATTTTTGATGGTGGAAATTAATTATTCACAGGTTAGGATTAAGGTAGACACACGCTCAGGGAGATGGGCTGTGGCTACTGTTGGAGGGTCAATAAACTCTCCCAACAAACAAAATACCAAAGCAGAGTTGCTCAGCGTCGATTACAGAAAAAGCAAAGGGTTTTTTTTTGTTTTTTTTTAAGGAAAAAGATTTAATAAATGAAACCGTGACAACAGTTATGTTTGTTGGCATAAAGGGGGGTGGGAAGTGTAGGACTGCAGGGTTTGACAAACGGCTGTGTGGACATTTCAACGTGCAATACCCCGGGAAGGAGCTGCAGAGCAGTGCGCAGAGAGCCAAGGCATTCACCGTCTCCAAGTCTCTCTTACACTCTGTAAACACAACCAGCCCGGCAGACTCTGCTATTGAAGACTGATATTTTCATAAGCTAAATACTATCGTTCACATTGATTTGTGCACTAACTGCTTGACTTTTTTTTTTTTTTCCTCCATCCTCCTCCTTTGGACAAGCACGGTAAGTAGCATAAACCTTATACTGTCTCTACCGCTGTATTGTGAACGCGCTTCCTTTTCGAGGCGCAGTAAAAGTGGAAGTTTTGAGGCTGGACTATAAAAAAATAAAAATGCGGAATACATATTCATGTTTAATCTGCCGTTAAAGCGCACAGTGTGCTCTAAAAACCCGAGCGCCGCGGCGAAATTTTAAATATACATACTTCAAGATCTAGTCATTTTTACCGCATTTTTCCACATTTATTGTGAAAATATGTGATTTGCCCCCGAGGAGAGTGATGTAAACACCCGAAGAGCGTGTGAAAATAGCAGAGGCTAATTATGCGTGTCCAATGTACGGCTCCACAGAAACACATCCTTCCCTATAAAACTTCCAGCAACGACTCCCAACGACGTGGAAATTTAAAGTACTTCTTTTGTGAACTATTTATTTGAGTAATTAATGGAAGCCATAAACACGAGACATCATCATTAACAACATAGGTTGTGAAATGGGTTAATTTCGCTTAATAACAGCGTCTGATGCGACATTACACAAGCCGGTGTTTCATTTTCTAATTTTATTTTAATCATCATTCACTCAATAGGTAATTAAAATTAATTTTCCTCATAAACAAGACCTGTGCCAACTTAAACTCCCCTGCTTATATCCTGACCGCGTTTACAAGCCAGACAATTCCAGGAGGACACCTATCACAGACAATTACACTTTTTAAGTAGTTTTATGTTTCTTACAAGTGGCTTTCACGTTGCGACCCCTTTTTCAGGTGCACGCTCAACTCTAAGGCGTATGAAAAAGAGAAAAAGAAAAATCAGTGGATGGCATTAACAGGCGGTAAAATTTCATCTGGTGGTGTCAAATTGAGGTCAGTTTAGGGTTAAAGCTCTCGGTGTCCGTGTGGGACATGGCCAGCTGCGTTTGGATTCATTAGGGGGGAAGAGGATCCATTTCAAGGAAAACACTACTGGGACAATCACCGAGCTAAAGATCCACTGCATGTCACATCCTAAAAGGTGCACCAGGACCGCCTGCATGCGACCGAGCACCAGCACTGAACTTCCACTCCTCTGTTTACTCTTTGCAGGATTTACAATTCCTCTCTCTCTCTCTCTCTCTCTCTCATGCCCTGCAGGGCTCGGTTTTTCACACACACACACACACACACACACACACACACACACACACACACACACACACACACACACACACACAGACACACAGACACACAGACACACAGACACACACACACACACACAAGCCTGTTGCTAAATATGGAGAGAAATACATTGTTGATTTAATTCCCTCAAAAAGATCACTGATATGAAACGGGCTTCAAATCCTCTTAGTGACCTTAAACACTCCTGGAGAAACAATTGGCGCTCAACCGCAGGAACAAATAAAATCGCCCTAATCTTGTTTGTAACTTTGTTCTTCTTTGGCCCTCTTCAGTGTTTGAGATTATGTAAATCAGCTAAGCTAATGTATAGAGGCGCCGAGATAAGACTGGATCATAGACTGACTACTGGCTAGGCTCAGTAAGTAAAAAAAAAAGCCTGTCCATGTAAAATAAATAAATAAAATGCAGCTGCTGATGCATCATTTCACTTAAAAGTTTACTTTTTTTGCATTGAATAAAAGTAATGCAGCTTTGCGTTGACCCCGTGATTCCAAACTTGAAGAAGGCAACGGATTTTTATTTCTCAATCTTCTTCACAAACATTAGATTTTTCCCATTTGCCTACATCTTTTTTTTTTTTTTTCCCCCAGGTGATATTGTTTGTGATTTGTTTATAATAATTTGGCCCCTCAGTGTTTTCCTCTTGCAGAAAGCATTACCTCAGTCATCTGAATCTGAACTCTTTTTGACCCCGGAGTGAAATGTGACTATAGGGTTTCAGAAAGTGGAGTGAGCAACTCAAATACTTGTAAAAGTTTCGCGACTAACTGTAAATTCTTCAGCTCCAAAGCCTCATTTTCTCCTCCACCGATTCTCAGAGTCTGGTGTCAGAGGGTTAGTATGGGGAGGAGGGAGAGAGGAGGCCAGCACAAAATGTAACTGTGGCTTTTCCCTTCATAGGCTCGCTAGAAAATATGCGGCCATGTAGCGACACCTGGCGGCCGCGGCGGGTGCCGGGCTGTCGAGAGCTTTGCAACAAATGAGAGAAGGCCCATAAAATAAAACTAAAATAAATATTGATTCGATTTTATACCAGATCTACACACAAACTAATCAAAACCGTGTTTTTAAATTAGAATAAAAAAGTCTGCTATATAATGATTAATTTCTCACATCACAGAAACGTAGGTCTAAATCTAAAATATGAATATTTAAAAAATGCAGATTTTGTTTCAGTGAGTTTTGTCTCAATCGACCGTCCATTGCATTTGTTTCTTATAATATTTAATTCATTTGCTGGCAGAGCTTTGACCATAAATTCGGTGCAACTGTTCACACCCTTCACATCTGATGCTGTTACACGATTGTGACTTGTGTCAGACAAACTAGAAAAACGTGGCCTTTATTAGTCGTACTTTTGTCTTTAATTGCGTGTGCAGGAATTATTTTGAATTTGTCAATTTATGTGATTTTTCTACTTATTTTGAATGTAAGTCGGGCTTCATATAAATCCAAATCAGTTACAGCCTATGTTATGCGCAGCTTTATATCTAAAACACACATTGCTGCTTATAGGCCTATTATTATTTTAATATTCATATTATCCGGACGATTTTAATTTTCTGCTTTTATTCGCGTTATTGCATGTTAAAATAATAAAAAATAAACAAATTAAACCTAACCCAGGGAAAGTTTAAAACGTAAAAGCAAAAAATAATTAAATTGATTCGAAAAAAAAGCGCGTCAAAGTAATCAACATAATTCTAATAAAATATTAACGCTGGGAAATAACTTCTTTAAAATTCTTCTTCATGTCGATTAAACTATTTCACATGTAAGAAAAAATATTTGCGTTGTTTCCTCTAAACAAATCAAAGCTGAGTGCGTTTCTCTTAACAGGTATAAAATAAAAACTCCCAGCCCTCTCTGTCTGCAGCCTCTCTGCAGAGTCTCAGCTCTGCTCGGCTGTGACACAGTTTGAGCAGGTCACCGCCGAGATTAGAGCCCGTCGTTAACGCCTGTGCGGATACACCAAATGCTGATTTAATGAGCTTGCATTGGGTGTTTGTCCCAGAATACCTGGTGTGCATGTGTTAGTAACGCCACAGACTATAATCCCTGTGTTTCCCCCTTAACACGTGGCTTAAGGGACAGCCTTACAGCGATTCACACAGGCGTTTGTGGAGATTTGAGTATGATTTTTTTTTCCCCCCTTCTCTTTTTTTTTTTTTAAGTTAGATTGTACAGGTCGAAGCCTATAAGGCCCGTATCCAGCCACATTACCAGATGTAATTGAGAGAAGTTTAAGTGGAGGCCGGGAAACCGAGGAGTTAATAGCGGTGACCCTCTTGCTGTGCCTCTGTCGCTCATCATTTATCAGGCTTAAGGGGCTTAAACAGGCAGCACAGACCCACCTTTTATTACATATCAAACCCTCTCTCCCTTATCTACATTATAGGAAATACATGCATCGTTGCCTGTTATGCGGATTTGGAAATAGAAACATGTCCAATAAAGTCGCCCTCCTCCGCTGATCAGAGGAAATATGGCTTTAGGCGCTGTGCAGAGACAAGCCCAGCGATTTAAGCCTTTATTAAATTGTCTTAATTCCCCTCTTCTGCTTTGAAATGAACACAAATTCACACCCTTGTGTTGTTTGTCCAGTGCGGGAGCGGGTGGGTGAGGGGGGGTTGGGGGAGTGCGGATGTTTTCACGGTTCCAATATGATTAGAAAGTGAATGAAATTGCGCAGAGTTAAAGCACGCTGCTTCCTTAGTGTCTGCAAATTTGCCCACATCCGAAATGACGCACGGAGCGCAGACTCTGGGGTATCAGAGATATTTAACGAGCCTGTGAAGAAAATAGGATTGCGTATTTTATCTCAAACTATGGCAAAAAAAAAAAAAAAAAAAAAAAAAACCTACCTGTACAAACGGAAGCTGATTTATTCATGCAATTAATTAAAAAGGGTGAGAAAAAGAGGCAAAACGTCTTTGTTAAAAGTTGGGATATATTTAGCCAGTCTTCTGTGACTTCCGTCATTCACCTTTATTTATAGCCTTAATTAATTACACGTCCTTTATAGGTAGACCATTAAAAAAAGGCTGCTTAGTCTTAACTCTGTGCAAATTCAACTTAAACGTCTATTTTTGTGATTTAAAAAAATACTTTTAGAGCTATTTTTTTTCTGTGTTAAAATTCTCTTTATTTCATGTTTTGGTACAGGAGAGGGGTTTTTTTATTTTAAGAAATGCTGGCACAGTGTTTGAGTTAAACTTCAGGGCCAAGCCTAAGTTGTCTGCTGGTTTCCTCCAAGGAGAGCTCAGTCAGTCAGCCTGAACGCAGCTGCATTCACATGGAGTGACGGGTTTTGATATTCTAGTCACACAACAGAGTAAACACTGCTCTCCTATTCAATAAACATCATTGACAAGGTTCCATATCCAGCAATTTGAAATACTGAGCTTAACCCCATTGAGTATCAACATGTTCTCATTTGTAAATTAAAGTTTACAGTTACATTTATCTTTTATGTATCATGTGTATATTGTAACAGATTATATTTTGTTCTCTGAAATTTTACTGTAAATTTCCTGACGCTTCAATGTAATGCCATTAAAATACTTTTAAACTCTCTTTCGGTTTCTTCTCTTCTATGCTTTAAAAAAAATGTGTTTCTGCTTCAGCACACATGAATCACACACAAGCTCATAAGTAAACACACACACACACACACACACACACACACACACACACACACACACACACACACACACACACACACACACACACACACACCACAGAGGCTATAAGCTCATCAAATGACTGAACCCAGGAGACATAAAAAAAAAACCTATTCATTTGAGTTATAATAAACTTGCACTTAGTGCATCTTCTCTCTCAAGTAACCGCCAGTGTCTGACCTCGTGCTCGCTCCCTTCACAGCATGGGACAGTCCCAGCAGGAAAAACACTGCTGAACGTTTAAAATAACACACACACACACACACACACACACACACACACGACTTGCTTAACACAACGCAGTCTTACACATGACTCAACTTGTTTGAGATACTTACAGAAAACAATGCAGGTAAACAAATGCAGATGGTTTGTTTGTGTTTTGTTTTTTGTGCCCCAGCTTCTTTTTTTTTTTTCCTGTTTATGTGTTCCCATTTCCATCTCTCGATACCCACACCCCAGCTCCCCCTTCCCCTTCCCCTCCCTCCCTCCTTTCCTCCCTCCCTACCTCAACTCTGGTTCTGCCGGAGTTCACATGATCAAGCAAGGTACCCAGGTAATTACCTGGCATTGTCAAATAAAGCGACCACTGATTCAAATGAGGAGTGAAATATCAAAGACCAGCGTTGCCTTTGCAGCCACTACTTATCCACACAGGAGACAGAGAGGAGATCTGAGAGCTCGGGGACCTGCAGGGAGGCAACAACAACACTCAGCCTTCCCCTTCCTAGATAAATATCACCAATGGAAGCAACAGAGCCGAACATGCCCAGGTTCACAAGTAACAGCATATTTATTTGTATTACATATCCTGCTTGTCCATTAACAGCTCCTGGTATCCTTTATATATCGGCCGCAGTGCAACTTTAACAAGAGAGATTTTGCTATATTCCCAGACCTTCCTCATGTGCGTGTCCTGCTGTGTCTCTCTCAAAAGGTCAAAGGTTGGAAATTCATAAATCTGATTGTGCTCTGAAGCTGTCAAAAGCTGAGCGGTCATGCAATGTTTCCAATTTTCTCTTATAAAGCATTTATTCTGTATTTTTGGATCAGATACAAGGGGGGGGGGATAAAGAGAAGCTAGTCGCTGAGATTAGAATTGAACAGCGCATTAATGTCTGGCATTGCTAAAGTCCAAAGTCCTCAGCTCTAATTAGGTCAGATAACCGCAGCAATCATTTATAATTTGCAGTTTGTATTTTATATTCTTCTCGCTGAAAGTTGTGAGAGCTCAAATAAACTTTTTCTGCACGCTGCACTGCATGATTCTGCATTTACAACCTAATCTAATATACTATGTAATTCCTCCTGCTGCCTTGATTTGAGTGGGGCTGACAACAAGACCTTTGACACTTTGACACAGTAAGTGGAAGGTGATCTCAATGAACAATGTCATTGCTCTGGAAACAACCCCTACAAAAACCTAATTTCGGCTCCCTTCGCGTTCGAACTAGACAAGCGGCGTCCTGGGATTTCAGTTGAGCACAGAGAGAGTACCTGTAATTTGACTTGCCACGTCTAAATGGAAGTTGAATAGGTTACATTGTGCAACAACAAATAAAATGCTCGCAATGCTTTAGTGACTGTTTTCCATGGTTGGAGGCGAAATAGGGTTGGTGACAATGTTTGAGTGTTTAATGCTATAAACACACAGACTTCCCTCCCTCTGGCATATGAAGGGCTCCCAGGGACACTTTGCATGTAAATATTCATAGGGTGATGGGATGGGCTATTAATTATTAAGCACAGTAAAGAAGTGTAATACTTGCATTTAACACATGAATCTTATATTTTATTTGCTGCACCTGAGGATGAACACTTTGAGGTTGACATGAGACATGTTTCACAAAATGGTTCTCGTTGTGGGGCTGAAAAAAAAAAGGATGTGCTTAATAATGATGACTTTTTAAGAAATAGAGAGTAATAATTCTGAAATAGAACACGAGCAATACGTGTAAGATTATACATAATTAAAATCTGAGCTAAAAGGCAAAGTGAGTTAAACTGATCGCAGCAGAGCACAAATACATTTGTCTTTTCAGGGTTTTTTCTGCTAACCTTCTATCAAAAGCAGTGGTGGAGCTTGAATGTTACTTTCCTTTGATTTTTCACGTATAGAGTAGAAGTTTGAGCACTTCCTGTGTAACCTTCCAGGTAAACTACATCAGCACTCATTGCTGCAGCTCTTTCCCTCTGCACAGCCTCGCGGCCTGTACCCCTTGACAGACTGTCACTGTGTGATGGAGCTAGAGCGGGGCCACCAGTGAGAGGTGGTTAGAGGTCCATACCTGAGCTTCACACTCTGGCCATTTGACAACTGTGGACAGAAGTGGTCCTGTATAAGTTAGATAAGGGGAGGAACAGTTAATAGTGTAATTCTATACTTGTGGTAGAATCTGGTCATTGACATTGTCATGCTGAAGCGGTATCATGTTTAAAGGCACCGCGTTGGCCTCTTGGGAAAACACAGTTATTTTGAAGCATACGTGTTCATTTTCTTCTGTATTTACTGTATCCCTTCCTCCGGAGCAGTATGCATTTCTGGAAGTTGCAGATATGAAACAGAACGGGCTTTTCAATTACGAAGAAAGAAAGAAAAAATGACCTAGATACGATCAAGTCTTTGAGAGTTCACATCCTATTGTGCCACTGACATAAATGAACCAGTGATCTACATCATCTGTGTTGACATGAGTCAAAATCAAAAAGGACACTGCCATTCTGTAAGATCCCAGCATCCCTGCAATCCAATTCAATTCATTTGTGCCCTGAAAAACTCAGTATCATCTGAGTGGAATTGAATTAACAATTTCCCTAGCTGATTTGGTCTTTTTAAAACCCTCATTACACAGAAGCATTGTATATATTATCAAATCCCTTAGAGGAATATGGAACGAGGAGTCTATGTTCATCCTATCATCACCAAGTTGTAATATTATAATCAATTAGCATGGATGAACTAATTGTCCAATCTCTCACTTGCTAATTAATGCTGGAAATATAAATGGGACAAACTAATGCACCATTTTTTAAAGGGGATGCACAAATTAAGCTCACGCTTTAGTTAACGTGGTGGTTTCTTCAGCGGGTCGTCAATATGTATGAGCTACATCAAAGCGTGGAGATAGAAATGAGGCCTACAAAAAAAGGGAACACATTTCAGATCCAGAATATGCAAATGTATGGTTTTTGTTGAACTCCGTTGTTTGCATAACTTTGGTTGACACAGTCTATGAGAGCTTTTCTGTGCCACTTGTGTACAGACTACAAAACACACTGTCCTTTGGGATATTTTATTTTAAAAGGCACACTTGGAGCTCTGCATAAATACACTGAATCTCAATGCATTTGGCAACACAGTTCTTATTTTCCAAATTGCCGCAGCCTAAATGTGTCTGAAATTACATAATTGGATGGAGAGAAGGGTGTGTTTAATGCGAACGGATCATTATCAATCTGTTACATGAATGTCATACATGAATGTGATGTGTATGTCACGCTGCAGACAAAAGGGTGTCAACACTTGACCAAATACTGGTGCTGTTGTGCTGATGACTAAAGTAAGAGAGTAGCAAAAGTTCACAATGACTCCAGACAACAATCAAACACTGCATGAGACACTCCAGGAAAATCAGTGAGGTGTTTTCTTGTGTAACTGCACACTTCAGTTTCCAGGGAGTTGCCCTCTGCTTACTTACAGTATGATTCACTAACAGAAACCAAGAAACAATAAGCGCACTGTAAAAGTAGCCAGTGATTGACTGTCTTTTAAATTAAAACATATGACAAACACAAATATTTAACCAGCTTTTTAAATCAAGTAACATTAAGGTATTGTTTCAGTACAATGATACCATCACGTGTTCGAAATAAATGTCACACTCATACAAAAGCGCTTTTTGTATATTGCATGAGGCCAAGATAAGAAATTGGCCCAAAATGGCAGCCAACTTTTTTTGTTTTCGCTTTTCGATCCTTTGTTCTGTGTTGTTGTCAAATTTGAAATGTAATACTATTTTTCACCTGACTCCATCTGTAGAAAAGATATCCTGCATTCTCCTTTAATATTCACTGGTTGTTAATTATTAAAGGTATGTATTTGAATTATAAATATACTAGTTATACAGAAGTAGGCAAAGCAGGCATATAGCCTGAGGCTAAATTCCTCCATTACCCATTATTTTCCAGTCTGCCGTCTCCATATGCCTGCCTCCTATTCCTATGTCATCTCAAAAAACACTGAGGCATTCCTTTGTACTTACCTACCCCTCCCCACTTTGGCCACCCGAAAAAACTCCCCCTCCATACATATGTGTGCTGCTTCCTTGAAGTAGGATGTCACACTTGTCTTAAATATAATGAATCACTATCTTCAAGGCATCCCTGGATCCCAAACACTCCCCACAGAAACCTGCCTAGTCCTCCCCCGTTTCGAGCCTTCCTACATGTCACAAATCATCCGTTGTGGAGGGCTCTCCACTAAATCATTAACATTGTCAGAAATGACTGGGCCAAGAATGGGAAGAGCCCAGAGATGCAGCAGAGGCGTCCGTATGTATGATGGAAAAATGGAATGGTAAACAAAGAGACGCAGCCTTATACCTGCTCTTCCCTTTTCCTCGCCATTCCCCTTTGCCTCCCCTTTAGTTTTTTTTATTTATTTCTCTCCTCTTCCATGGGATTTCCAAACAACAAGAAAGAAGTACACTGTGAGAAAAAGTAAAGAAACTGTCAGAGAAGTTTAACAACTCTCGTGAAATTCTTTACCTCTACTCTCTTAACTGCTGCAGAGTTCCTAAAAGCTCTTTGTTGTAAACACACTGTAAAAGGACTGTGCTGTGCAATATATGAGATTATGTCTATGGGCCATTTTGATAGCAGGTATCCATGAGTCCACTGTTGAGAGGATAATCAAAAATATGACTTCCTCTCCACACTCAGGTTGTCCAAAACTGAGTGGCTTTGTTATCACAGCATGACGATTCTCCTGTCATACAGCATTATAGTTTGCTCCATATATGTGCCACATCTTAAGATGCAAGCTCCTCATGTGATGCTACTTATCAGGCGATTTCCATTTAATGCTATAGCCACACTTATATCTTACGCCTACACTCCTACCTATGCTATCATCCATCAAAGGGATTACTAATTTTCCTTCAATTTCCGTTGCTCTCCTTCGAAACTAAAGGATGATTGATAATAGATGAAGGAAAAGCACAGTGGTACTGTTTTTAACCTTGCTCAAGTCATTAATCCGCTTTATATCCATGAAGGTAGTAAAGGAGACAATGAATTAGTCATTAAAGCACAGGTCAGTTTATTAGAATTCCTGATTGAACTGTAAAACGACTTCTCCCGGGCTGCCTGGGCGGACGGAGGAATCTGCAAAACCAGGGAGAAAAAAGGAGCTGAGGGAAGCAGACGGAGGGATTCCTGCATGAGTGCATTTTCTCTTCAAGAAAATGACAGAGGGGTGTATCAGTAGCCATCGTTCACCTGACAAAATAATGCCTAATTAGTGCACGCTGTGTGTCTGTACATAGTCAGAGAAGAATCACATGCCAAGGATCATTTGAAAATGATCAAAGCACAGAAATGATGCTGGCATGACAGACGAGGAGAGCACACACACACACACACACACACACACACACACACACACACACACACACACACACACACACACACACACACACACACACACACACACACACACACACACACACACACACACACACACACACAAATGCATACATACAAACACACAAAAACTGTAGTGACCATTTATTTGGTTGAACTTGCTCCACGTCTCTGTTACCATGTAATGTTGCTGATGTGAGAGGTGGCTTATGTTTGTCACCATTTATTAAGTCATGTGGTTTTGTTGGCTCCACTCCACAGGAAAAGTTCAGAAGGCCTCGGATGTTTGCTGCTCCCTAAAACGGAGTAATGATCTAATGACTGGTAGGGGGGTCACGCAGGGACCTGACCGGGAGGATGTAATGGATAGGATCAAACCAAAACATGCCACAAAGTTGGCACTGTTAAACAATGGATTCAGTCTGTTGCGGGGAATGTCTGTTCACAAAGTTCTGCCACAGCAGGAACATAAGCGCTTTCATGACGGAAAGTGTGAAAATAAATTGAAATATAATCTAAAATAATGATCAACAAAATTCGTTTTTTATATCCATGACTGCCGGAGGATTATCAGAGGAGCACCTTTTACATTAATATTCTGAAATTACTTGGCAAACACAAGTGTTACATTTAACAGTTGTAGCTTATAAGCACAGTCTCCCACTCCCAAATAGCCTGCACAAACCCATATCCCCAGTTATGAGAATCCAGAGTATGACAGCTGAGATATGCCATTATTAGCTAGCATTCTCAGGCATGTAAACATCCTACTCCATTAAATGGTGATTTCGTGGCCTGTGTAAACTCTGTTTCCATGGAAGCAAACACAATATTGTTTATTTATGTAAACAAGGGTGTTTGTGAATGGGATATGAAGATCAATATAAATAGCCTATCCTAAATATGACCTACATCAGGGATGGGCTGTTGTGGGATATTCTGTTACCACTATGCATCACTTAAAAGCATGTGAGATAGGTTTTAAATTCTGGGGAGGGAAAAAAAAAAAAAAAAGGGATGTATTTTATTCCCTGCTTGAATTGTGAGCAGTGATATTGTTTTGAAACCAATCACAGCCTGAGGGCTTTCAAGAGCTGATTGCAACATGTCATGCTAACCAGGAAGGCCACTTATCACAGTGGTGGACTTCAGAGGAGCTGGCAAGGCAGTGGGGCTCAATGTTTTGTCTATGCCACAAGAATTGAACTGAGTCACTTTAAGGAATGCTTGAAACACCAGGTGCTTTGTGAATGTGGGCACATGTCCTCGACTTACACTGTGGTGATTTCTTGTTTACAGTCATGTCTGTAGACTGTCATCCTGGTCTGTCTTACTCCCTAACTAAATGGAACTTTCATTTCCTGGTTTGTAAATGAGTCTCTCCCTCTGCCTTTGTTTGATATTTATTTATTCAGTTTATGTGACAGGAACAATGCACATTAATCAACATCTCAGCTTTCACATCACTGTAAATGTGTCAGACCCTCTCTCTCCCCCTCTCCTCCCTCTTTCCCTCCTCTCTCTCCTGCTCCCCTCTCTTTCCCTCGCAGTGTAGTAGCCTCAGCGTAGCTCCAATCAGCAAATCAGCACCGTAACTCTAATGAGTGAAATTGCTTATGAGGGGAATCTGTTTCCAATGGTGGGCCCGATGATTAATGCGCACTGACAACATGTCTTTCCTCAAGGAGCTGTGCTGGGCCATGGCAGCTGTGTGACGCCACCTCCTCAAAGATGCCCCCTTTTCCTCTGCAAGGCTGACATCCCACAGGGAGAGGGATAAACTGGAGATGCTGCAGAGGATCTGCTGAGGACATTGTACCATAACTCAACACTGAATACAGTTGTAATGGTAACATTTTATTCTTACTTTACATTCCTTAAAGTTGTGATATGCCAGAATTAATCACGTAAAAGTTGCTGTCTAAATTCAGCTGTTGTTACGTGATAAAAAAGCAACTGCATATTTTAGGAACATTTAGAATGAGAATATCATAAAAAAAAATTTAAATAGGAATACAGAATGGGGAAAATGCATCTGGAACCAGCAACTCCTCTGACTCTCTTCCGACTGGAAGTGATCATGTGACAATTGGATTGGCTGTTACAGAATAGATGAATTTGGTTGCAAAAAGCTCAGATGGCTAATTTTAATGTATTTAAGGTGTATGCAACATTTCCAGTTATCAAAGAGTATAGACGGCCGATATAATGATACATAACATCAGGTGATATATTAATGTGTCTATCGTTAGAGATTTTGCCATACGATGGCAACAATGCCTTTAACATCTGTGATTGTATTGGTGACCAATGTGATAAAGTACTTTCAAATACATAGACCACGATACAGGACTCCATCCATATCGCCCACCCCTGGTATTCAACACTGTGATAGCATTATATACAGTGCAACTTCGGTTGCACCAAGCTGCATGAAAAAAGTTTTATGTGTGAAAAAATGTCCCACCATCATATTGTTTCATATGGGGGAAATGTGGTGGCTACAGGTCACCTCTGGCCTCAGCTGTTCAGCTGTTTCCATTTCATCATGGGTGTACATTTCATCAGGCTCCTGTTAATGCTGAGAGATTGCTCACAACTAATGGTCATTTATGAATGTCTTATTAATGCTACATGAAATTAGCTGTTGTTTGGACAATTGTTTCAAACAAGTAAGATGATAGCACTGACAATCACACTCCTCTACTTCCTGCATTGGGTCTGCAGTTTGAAAAGATACATTAGCCATATATCATCGGCAATAAAAGTGTCTTAGATATGTATGAATCTGTTCACATTATAACTAGTATGTCTTGGCTATGTAGCATATGATGAGTCGGGATTAATAAGGAACTATTCATCTCCATACTTCACACTCCAAGAGAATTTCTTATCTACCATAACCATTCTGTAAATTACATTACACAGACTCTGAAACACGTATCCTTGGTTTGTAAGGCTCTAATGTAACATGCACCATTATCAAAGAATTTCTACCTAACGACCCAACTAACCCGAACACTCTTTTCCTCATTCCAAGCAGATGAGATGAGACCCCACTGAGCCAATGAGCTTCAACAAAACTGGCTTGATTGCCAGGGCTTTAGCGTCAATGATCCTGGAATAACAAGGAGCATATTGTACCATCAGCACAGGGCTGCAGAGCCAGGCCTGTTCCAGGTTAACAGGCTCTCAGATGCTTGGGCTCAATGATGGAGGTAATGACATTCTCATGATCCAGCAGTACAGGTGAATAGGTAACCATATGGACAGAGGGAGGCTAAAGAGAGGCAGAAAACTGTGGAGCAGAACAACTGAACATCTTATAGATTTAAATAATGGGTAAAATTACCTTGTGATTAGAAATAATGGGGGTGATATAGTCATAAATCACAGAAAATGATGAAAGGTTCTTAAATATAATATTCTACTCAAGGTCACAAGGTAAACGCACAAACTATAAAGTTAAACAAAAACCATGTTATTTTGATCACGAGTAACTCATTCTGAAAGATTAACAACCATAAATACGCTTTGAATTTGTGTCTATGAGGCACATGTACAGTATCAGCTTGCAAGCAAGTCATTATCACAGTGAGACCACTGACGTTGCTATGCATCCCTGTCAATATTTTGAGAGGCGCTGCAGTACTTTGCACAACTCTATATGAAGTGGATTGACACTCTTATCAAGCATGGCAAATCCATTTCTTGTAATTTCCGCTGTAAAGACACCTTGTCAGCCTCTCCCTGCCAGATGCCACAGGAGTGGTGAATGAGTGAAAAAATAATAATAATAATAATAATTTTTGATTATTAAGATATGATTGACACCGAGACAAAGAGCAGTCATAGTGCATTGTGCATTTGTTTTTAATTTTCCAAAAGTTTTTAAACACAACATATGACATCTGTCACGGGAGGCCTCTGATGTGAGGGAGATGGAAAAAGCACATGTGGCTCTATTTCTGGTGTGTTTATATATAGCCTTATGCATGTGTGCATACATGACTGCTTGCAAATGTACACAGTATGCTTACATAAATGTATTATCTGTATATGATATTTTGTTGCATCCATGGTAAATATAGGCAGTTGCCAGTTTATTAGGTACACCTAGCTGAAAGTAATGCAGTCTGATTAGGGTTGCAAAGGGGTGGAAATTTTCCGGTAAATTTCCGGAAACTTACAGTTTTGGAAACATTGAAATAGGCGAAAATGGCAAAATATTATTGAAATGTAAGACTTGCAATAACGGAATTACTTGAAATGTTAGTGTTTCTGTAGAAAAACATTATTATTTCACATTGAGCTTGTTTAGATGAGCCACAAACAATAACAACACAGCTGCTGCACTGGTGGCGTCCATGTTCTTTCCGACTCGTAATGCCCAAAGACAAATGGAACGCTATAAGTGGTACAAACCAGGTAATTACGTCACATTCTCGCGTCAGAGCAACTTGGGCGGGGGATTTACGAGACAAATGGATAGAACCATAAGTAGTAGCCCAAACCATTGACCTTTAGCTTAACATATGATGGTAGCTAGCATGCTGCCTTTGATTTACTATGGCTATGGTTATGGTTATATGCGTACAATACAATTAACACAAACAGGTTAATAGCGATGGGTTATGTATTAACCCCCCCTCCATAAAATAGAAAAAACTCCCATATTTAAAAAAATAAATGTTGGCAAGTATGTAGTAGCCTATGCTGATTACTGCGTGTGTGCATGTCATTGACGAATATAGGGAGGACATTAAAGTTGCATTAAATCAGGTTGTTCTAAGCAAGATTATCCTGCAAGATGTTTCTTTTCAACTACATGTAAGTTCCCTGTTATAGACTAACAGTATTATGACAAGCAATATTAAAAATATCCAGTTTATTCCCATTAATTCCCATTAATTCCCATTAATTCCCATTAATTCCCGTTAATTCCTGTTAATTCCCATATATTCCCGTTAATTCCCATGGAATGTTTCCAACTTTGAAAATTCCCGGAATTTTGCAACCCTAAGTCTGATACAACAATCTTCTAATAAATCCTTTCTTCATGAAGGTTTTAATGGTCAGTTTTTATTAAAACTGGTTTAGAGAGGGGTTGATTCAATGAGGGTAGGCTAACACCTTTCTGTATAATGCAGTACAATTCAACATTCTCCAGAATAACCATACAGTTAAATTTGCAAGACTCTTGTATTAGACTGCATTAGTTTTAGCTATGTGTTCCTAATAAACTGGCAACTGAGTGTACATGTACCAGGGTTGACAGCGATTGTGATAGTACAAAAGAAAGGTAGCATTATCATTGCTTTACATATCTGCCTGTCTGCTACCACCACTCATAAGCTTAGTCCCTGTCGCTAACCGCCCTGGGAGTTCAGATAATGTTCCTTGGCTGGCAGAAGACAGGTTGATAGCTGTCAGGGACAGAAACAGAATAAATGACAGGGTTTCATTGGGGCGCCTCTAAGGCGCATTAGGGACCTCAGGATCCCAATCCCCAAACACGGGATGAAGAATCATTTTGTCACAAAGGCACAGGGTCGCCCATCACTGTCTAATGCCTGCCTTGATTAATCGTAGGGATGGATCAACATTATGTCCTATTCAGGGTGATGCTTAATTGCCTCCGCCATCCAACTCATCCATTGCCCTAATGATTGTGCGTCTGCTCCCTTGGACACATGGTTAGTCTGGTGGACTGCAGCTTAGCAGGACAGGACTCCCTTAAACATCATCACCAGCTGAGAGCTTACCCTCTCCAGACACCTTTACCTCCCCCTAACCGCAAATATGTGGATAAATGGAGCTGGCTTCATCGCCCATAGCACTGTGTTTATATTCTCAGCAGAATGTCTGCGAGTGTTAATATATGTAGATTTCATTTCTGATGAGTGATTATTTGACTGCTCATTTTGCCTGAGATTTATGGCACTCTCTCTATCTCCTGACTGCAGTGCCACTCTTATCTTTAATAAAAGAGATGAGGACATTAATCAGGTTTTGTTGGCGGCCCTTACTAAGACATTAAATGTATTGTATGGGGTAAGTAAACACGCTTCACATCCTTCTCTCTCACAGTCGAGAGAGAGAGAGTGAGGGACAGAAAAAGGCGAGCGAGGAGGGAAAAAACCCTCATTATATTTATCATAATTTCACATCTGCTGTTTTTGAAGCAATGTACCATGAGCCCATAAAGTGTATTACAACTGTGCATAAATTCAACTGATTTGTGGCTGGAGTAGCTAATTCCTTGAGTACATTTTAGAAAAACAAGCACTGAGCCCTGAAATTGCAATTCCATAAAGGCTTTAAATTACTGAGTACAGAATCAAGAACTTGCCTGATGTGCTGCGCATGGTGACGGTGTTATAGGGAAAAGCAGCGCTCCCCGAGACAGAGACAATAAAACCTGAGATGAGTGAGCCATATACTCAAACAAAATAAAGGAAGAGAAGATGGGCTGCCTACGTGATGAAGGGGGAGTGACTATCACACCCCTGCATCTCATTTTACCCTTTTAACCATGAGGATGCATTTGAGAGGACACATTTCGATTATTTTTTTTTCCCTCGCCATAATATCTATCTCTCCCTACTTCATATCTGTGGAAGAGTTAGTGGATGGATGCCAGTACTGCATGAAAAGCCTCATTCAGAAGCAGTTAAAATGAAATGAATCTCATCATTAGCAGAAAGGGGAGGATGTGTACTGCAGGATACTCCTCAACAACATTCGAGAACACGCATAAAAAAAACAGAGGAACACACATTCACACCTACAATATGAGCTTTTGCATGTGCACACGCACACGCAGAGTCCGTCATTCACAGCCTTGATTCATTCATTATGCCACAATCATTACCAGAAAAACACATTCAAACTTATGGGAAATTTACATTCTCCACTTCAACTGAGTTGTATGTCTTGGCAATCGTTTCTCCACAAATCAATAAAAAATCCTGAATCAAAATTTGATACAAAGCCTTTTTTTTGTTATCATGCAAACTTTAGGTGTCACATTGGCTCAGATCATATTAATATTTCATGTCATTCTTTTCAGCCACTCTCTCTCTCTCTCATTCTCTCTCTCTCTCCCTTGTGCACTTCAATCCTATCACCTCCTCTATCCTCCTTCGCCGTCTCTCACCTCCCTGTTTTCTTCCTCTTCTATCTACAGTCATTTGGGATCGGCATGAACAAGATTTTCATATCAGGTAAATGAATATCTTTATCACAGAGGCAGGAGCCAGGATGCTCAGGGAGCTGGAGAGAATAATCACACAGAGCAAACAGTCTTGGGGAAACAGAGAGGCACTCAGTAATAACAACCTCTCTCAGTCTCCCACACTGCTCTCTGTGTACATCTAAATAGCCTGCTTACTGCAGTGGATGCTGCGGGATCAATGGCCTTGCTGTGGCTTAGCACTGACCTTCGACCTTTGATGAAAAAATGAAAGGATATGGTGGAGTTACAACATACGAGTCCTCACACTATTTTTGTTCAACAAATAGAACATTTGTTAGAATTGAGACATGTTGGCTGCACTTTTTTGGATGCTAGGGATGGTAATGTTAGTCTGTCTGTCTACCACTTTGGTCCAGACTGAAATATCACAATTGCTATTTGATGGATTCCTATAAAATGTACACATATACATATATATTTACACATACTTGTGTTCCTCAAAGGACAAAATCTACTGACTTTGTGAGTATTTGTTTTTTTCGTGTAATAGTTTCAACAACTATTGCATGGATTGCCCTGGATATCCATTATGCCCAGAGAAGCAGGTCCAAGTTTTAACTTCTGTAAAATGCTTGCATTGCAAACATGCTACACTAAGATGGTGGACATGGTAAACACACCTGCTTCACATCAGCATGTTCACTGCATATGTTAGCATGCTGATGTTCAAAGAATTCTGTGCCTAAGAACAGCTTCACAAAGCTGCATGACTGTAGACTACTAGTTTTGTTTTCATACATTTGTCCCACACATATATTATTTATAATATTTTTTACTGTTTTAATTTCTACAAAACAAAAGTTTTAGGTTGCCTTATTAGTTATCTAACACTTCGAGACTAAATTATTTCATCACCATTGTGTTTATTGTTAGGAAGCATTATGGAGGTTTTAATAAATATACTAAATTAATTTGTTTATATTTTTCTGGTTGGTTGACATTTCATTTACCTGTAAAATGTGACGCAGCAAATTCTTTTCCAATGTGGAGTGCTGAACAAAAAGCAGCCTTTGTCTTTATTACAATGCCCAATAATAGTTGATTTAATGGCAATAAAATGTGTTCATTAGAAGGTTATAGTTAAGAAATATTGAAAGTATACCTAAAAGTGTCACTTTTATAGTGAATGAACAGGATAATATAATCTAAAAAGGGTGTGATTATATTCAAGTCTTGTCCTCCAGCATTATCTTGGAGCTCATAAAGAGATGAAATTTAATATGATGCTTTCAGTCAGTTTAATTGAATTTTAATTGCCACTTTGGACAGAGGGTTTAGATCTAATCAATAAAATATTAAACTTTTGGGGCTCTGACATGGAATGGTCTCCCTGTCGCCCCTGGTGCAATGCATCCTGGGACCAGCGGGTATAAAATGCCTGTTTATGAGCTGAGGTAGCTAAGCCAATACCTTGCTGTTTTCCATAGTGTTTCAATAGAATGCAGTGGATAAATAACACAAGGAGAACAAGCTGAGATTCCATTAATTACACTGGTGTGGAAGAGCGGTCGGTCACCTTCAAAGGAAGGCCTTTAATGTGCCAGAGCTATAAATATTTTGAAATGTCACACCTTGCGAAGACAGCATCAGGCTAGAGCCGGGGTGATAAATCAGAGCCTGAGAAGAACCAGGAAAGAAAAGATGGCTCTTTGGTATTTTAGAAATAATTACTGATACAAAAGGGGTAATGAATGAAGCTATAAATTACGTTAAAACAGACCATTAGGAGAGGATTAGTTTATAAAACTCGTTGCTGCTCCTTAAAATTACCCTCTCAGAATACTGCCTATTTTATTCCATCCATAACTCATGGAAATAGAAAACATGTATGCATAATATCACACTCTGTTGATTAATGCTAAATTAATTGATTTTGTTCTGCTGCTTTTAAATGAGAATATTGTTCCTCTAAATATGCCAGATATGACATCATCACATCAGTTCTTTCTTACTAATACAGTATAACGCCAATGTAAGAATATCTATGGTCAGCATTTATGGAAACTACTAAAATCTGCAATTAATCAGTGCGTCCTTTACCTTTATCCAAGTTTGAGAAAGTATAGAGCAGGTTTTCTCTAAGTTAAGGTAGGTATGACCCGGACAGAAACTCATGTACTGTATGTGGGCCAGTCATCGTCTACCACCAGCATCACCACTATCACATACAGTTATAAATCTGAGGGAGCCTTGGTTAGGCTGCTGCACGGATGGAAGGAATTTATCCTCAATCCCTATAGAGAGAGCCTGGGAGAGAAAAATGACATGGCCCATCCTCTAAGGCTCATAAAAGTCTAAATTAAATATCAAATGGAACCACTGATGGATAGCGTCCCTTCCATGGATCCCCAGCGCCGCCTCTGCCTCCACTCTCTGACACGACAGGTGCTGCTCACATGACTGGAGAGCTAGACAACTTTGTTAGCAGGGATTGTTCTCGGTTCAGTGTAAAGCTGCAGTGTACAAAATGAGCGAGTCAAGTAAGTGAACGCAACAAGGCACCATTATTCCTTGCTGGTTCCTGCCATAGCTGGATCCTCCCTTCCTTTCAAAGGATTCTTAAATGTTGTGCATGTATGACTGAATGAGGATGTTTCTTCAGACGACTTAAAAGTGCAATTTGTCACATATCTGAATTACAGAATATATGACTCTCTGTATCCATATTTATAAACTCATGATTCTCCCATCCTCAGCAGAAGAACACTCCGAAAGATTGCTGTCAGCCGGGAACACCTCATTGGGAGATACTGTAATACTAATGCCAACACAGCCACAATAGCTGGCGCTATCGCCAGGCTAAAACTGTACATTATGAATCATCAATTGTCGCCCTGCTTTGTATTATCCCTAGAGAAAATCCCAATCTGGGCTTGAGCCCACGGCTGATGGACACCCCATTATTCACTCGCGCTTCTTCAGCTCTGAGACAGGAGTGAGGATAGGCAGTAAAACGACGGCCTTAAGATTAATCCTCCGCTCTTTCTCCTGCTTCCCGAATCAGAATGAAATAGAACATTCCCTTCCCTTAATCAAAAAGTTTTTATCATCTCCCCCCTCTCCAACTCAGGAAGTGGGGATAATGCTCGTTCCATTGCTCGTCCTGCGAATTGACATTGGGGAGGGTGATGAGAGGGATCTGCTCTTGCTGCCTTTTGTACTGTAACAAGTGAGTACAATTTAGATGAGCCGGTGGTCGTCGATCAATACATGTATTATCTCCCATATGATGCACCGCACAAGCCTTAATAATGGGGTTAGCACTCCCTACAAACCTCCACAGCACCCACTTCACTGAATGGCCTTCACAATTAAGATAATAACATGGTGAAAGTCGAACAGAGCAGAAGTTCATGGTGCTGCTGTACAAATAGGGAGAACGCAACGATGGAGTTTAGAGCAAAAAATATCCTTTCGCCTCACGTTTACCTCTAATATACGTGAGATAAAATACGTAAGAAGTGTGCTAATAAACCAATTATATCAACTAAATACGACTTAACACTTCTTCTTCCTCTTGCTCGTAAGGCTGAGGATGTGTAGCAGTGAGATGTGATTTGGTTCTCAGCTAGGTCACAAGCATCAGGTGAGCTGTGAAGTTGTGGTTGTAGTCACCTGAGTCTCTCCTCACACAACCAGCCTCACCGAAGCCTCGATGCCATCACGCCTTGGCCGGCATCACTTAGCAGAGGGGTGTGAATTTGTTTTCACCCAGGCGTTAATGAACTGTGGGCTTTGCGGGCTTAATGAGAGTGTGCTTCCATTTTGCAAAGGTACCTGGGAGGATAATAAGAATTCACAATTCAGAAACTTCTCCCTTTCCACAGTTTTGGAAGTTTTTTTTAACAAAAGGGCTGTTGATGGCTTCTACTGCAGTTCATCTCTGACCTGCCAAATCAGCTGCAGGAGGAAACAAGACTCCGGGAGCATTCGTCATCCATCAAGAACATGCAGTTTTGTGCCACAGCTCCTGGCTTCCAGCCAAGTCTAAAGCGACTCATTGTACAGCAGCCAAAAGACAAAGGCAGCTCCCCCTCTGCTCTGCGAGAGCAGTGCGTGGAGGTGTGGGTGGTTATGCAGATCACTAATTGTACAGGCCACCGGGGGAAGAGAGAAGGGAATGGCAGCCTCTCTGCAAGACATGCCGAGGGAAGGGAGGGACGGACTGGTGTGAGCCTCCCCCCTTCTCTGTCTCTCTCTCTTTCTCCTTCTTTTTCACTCTCTCTACCCTAAATTGGCAGCTGGCAGGCAAATGAATGCGGTGTGAAGTGAGCCCACTGAAGTGCAGGGTCCTGCTGTTCAGGCAACAAAGGAGCTCCATGCGAGACATCTGCTGTTCAGTTATCAGAATACATTTAGTCACGTGCCTCCCTTCCCTCGCTCTTTCTCCATTCCTCTTCCACCACTGCCCTGCAACATCCATTCTGTCAACTGAGGGCTGAGCCTTTCTTTCTACCCACTTCTCTTCAACGGCATTCTTCTTCAGATCACTCCTCCGCTGACACTCCCCCCCCATCCCTTTCTCATTCTCTCATTTGCCACCGTAATCCCTCTCTCCACCTCTTCTTTTGCTGCCTTTATTTAAACAGTTTAGGTCTGGCAGATAACCCTGGAGTGCTTCCTATCTGGTCCAAAATGCGTTAACCCTGTGTGAATGATCACAAGACGGCCTGAGGAAACGGCAGACTGAATCTTAATGAGCCACGCTCGCACAAGCAAAAGTAAATTGAGCTTACCACCATGATAAATTAACCTAATGAATGCAATTGTTTTGTGGCACGCTAGCTTGGGCTGGAGCCAGATGGTCAATACTTGTGCTGAGTTTTGTGGCTTCTGTCTTTCTCATTTTCCTCCTTTAATTCTTGCTTTTTTGCTTTTGCGCTCAAAAAGGCATAAGGAAGTAAAAAGCCTTAAAAAATTATAATATTCTAATTGTTAAATTGTTCTTTGACCTTTTCTGTTAAATTTTAAAATGTCTTTACTTTCTCAATTGAATGCCCATGAATTGGTTTGCTGTGGATATACCCCTTGTCAGTAAGCATCCATCCGGCACCTCGGACCAGGGCCTTGCAGCTGAGTAAAACAAGCAACTGTGGTGACATGATAGGGGTCTGCAGGGGAGACGGCGGTGTGTATTTCTCCCCATTTCCTGTCCAAACTCACGATATCCGTGTTTACTTTAACACTTAATCCCTGTAAAGTGTGTCATTTGGTTTGCACGCTCTTCACTCTCCACTTCGTCCTCCATCCTCTCCCAGTGGTGCAGGCTAGCATGAAGGTTGCACATCCAGGAAGGGACAAACCCCCTCCTGTACTGCGTGTAAACTAGATGACTTCCTCTAGGCAGGTGGCACATATCCAGATGTTCTCTCAATTTCCTCTGTGTGTGTGCGTCTGCTTATGTGTATGTGTGCATGTATTGCTTGACACACCCTGAGCTGGTGACCTCCCTGCTCTCCCCACAACATCACCACTGGAGCAGTTTACACCATAATGACTTGTATCGCCCGAGGCCCCGCCACATCTGTGGCTCCCTTCCTCCATCTCTGTCTTTCAGTCTTTCCCTCTTTCTGTCTCTGTGTTTTCTGTCTCTTTGTCTTTCTGCATCTCTCCCACACACAACCTGTCCATATTTCTCCTGCTCATCCTTTATCCCAGACTTTCTCCACTTTGTCTAGTCTGTATAGACTCTTCGTCCTCAAGCAAGTGCTTTTCCCGCTTTGGTCCACAGCACTATTGCCACGAAGAAAAAAAAAAAAACTGCACGGCTCACTTTACAAGGACTTAATGCATGTCTAACATGACACCTATCAGCCATAATAAACAAACACATCATTCAATGTCAGCAAGCTTGAGAAAGTAGTTGCAGCCACTCATTGGAAGGGCCTAGTGTCCAAGATAAAGCACAGGGTAGGCTCTGGCAGCACTGAGCGAGTCTAATGTCACATGGAGTGACGTGTACCCCACCAACAACAACTCAGCTCATTACCCACTCAGGAGGGGAGGGAGGGAAAAATGATGCGTCCAAAATGTGGCCATGTGCTGACCAGGCGTTCTGTCCCGTTCCCCCCCCGGCTGTATATGGAGAGCAATGACCTCTCACTCAGACAGTGCGGCGTTCGATCGATCATATGTGACATTTGTGACATTGCATGCATCCTAGATATGCATCTCCATGGTGTCAACTTATCCGTCAAACCATCTCGCAGCCAGGACATACATATCACATTACATGTTCAGCAGCTCTTGTGTTGCAGTGGGAAAGAAGCGTGTGTGGTTTCTTTGGATTCTTGCACTTTTACACAAAGTAAACTGTGCCTCTGTGAATGTGGCGAGGTGCTGATGCCTGTTTCACCTTTACAGCTGACATGCTCCAATGAAATCCTAAACACACAGACAAATAATTGACTTCATCATCATAACACAGTGCCTATTTCTCACTAGAGATGCGCTGTATTTTTTAAAATATACCACAGCCAGCTCTAAGGTGCTGTACAGTACCCATCTGGATTTACACACATACACTCGCACACACTCCCCTCACCACACACAGTGTCTTGTTTTCAGGTTCATTAAGCCCCAGTGTTACCCAGAGTGGCTGACAGGATGAGGAACAGTGCAGAAATCTCCCCCTGCAGGTATCCATTCACATTATCATTGGGAAAAAGCCTCTCTCGTCAGTGCCCTTGTTACGGCTCGAGGGGGGACCACTAATTAGAGAGACAAGAACTGCTTGAGAATAAGTCCATTACACCCATGTGGACCCAAATGCTTAAAATACCTGGAATATCAGCAAACTCCCAGCATCCCCTCCTATCACTCCCCCTCTGCCGAAGGCATCTTTTAAAACATGGAGAAATATGGTGAAAGAGTTGTAGAGATAGACAGAAATGGTAGGCAGAAGCTGTCAGCTATTTGAAAGGCTTTATGAAAATTATCTTCCAATTAGAAGTGATGATCAAATCAGCCATGAACCCCACTCTTGAGTTCTTGATGATTTCTCTCTCTCTCTCTCTCTCTCTCTCTCTCAATATCTATCTCTTTTCCTCTCTCTGTCTCTCACTTTGTGTGAATGAATGTGTGTGTGTGTGTGCCGCAGCTCAGATGAACTCATGAAAGGAAATTTGGTTCGTTTTCTCATCACTGGTAATTATACTAATACATCGGAAATGCCTCCTTCAAAGTGCATGAGCCATGTGGGGCACATCATTATAGTAATATAGTTTTGGCTGAAATATATATCAAACTGATTATCACCGCTCATTGTGTATTCTCAAAGCCACAGACACAGAAATAGTAGAAGGGGTACAACAATTAAAACATTAAATAGTCAGAATTTCTGACTATTTTAAGCTATACTGTAGTTCAAGTAACAAAAAGAGGGTCAATACACTAAGGGGTTTACACTTGTACTTACAACTTGAGTATTTCTATTCTGTGCTATTATACGGACTACTTCTACCGCTCTACATTTGAAAAGGGACATTTAACTGACGACCATAGAAACTAGAAAATAGATTCCGTTAAATAGAGGACTTTTACTTGCAATGTAGTATTTGTACATTGTGGTATTGTTACAGTTACTCCTTACAGTACACAGCAACTAAAAATCACAACACTACATATGAATCTGTGCGCAGTTTTGGAAAGCAGTGCACAAAGTCATCTGTGTAACTCCATTCTTTTGGATTTTGATTTCATTATGATCCAGCAAATGATCCATTAGTTTGGATGCAAACTCAAAGTAGGCAGGTGAATTCAGCCTGCAGTTGACAGTATTTATGCGAGTTGATTTAACTGCTGGATGGGGTTCTCTTGTGAAACATGAGTCAGTTCCAGCATTTAACCTCACCATACTAATTTATGCACCATGGCATAGGGTACTTTATCATCTGCTCTTTGGGGAGAGACAGTCATCTCATTAGGCAGGATTTAATGAAATGCAAGGATAGACTTCTTAATTCCATAGATGGCTGAAACAAAAATCCAGCGTAAATCCTGCACTCCTCTGTGGCTGTGTAAATTGTAGCAGCCAGAGGAGGAAACGTGAGGAACGGAGGATAGAAAAAAAAAAAAGATGAAGGTTGATTTGATGTACCTAAGCCTGTAACTCTATAAAGGTGGTTTGTTATTACGACATTCATGATTTTAAAGTTGTAGTAAACAATGGCTTGGAATCATGTGAAATTAAGATATATTGCTTTACATTATAATGCATATGTAATATTTATGGTCCAATAACATCCAGAATATGATGTTATGATGTTGTCCTGCTCTAAGCCTCTATAAAAATGTTCCTCTCGGCCAAAAAAATCCCAAATTATCTGTACTGACAGCAATAGGCCTGTTCATCTTAACCACTCTCTCCACTGTTCTTACAAAGTCCCACTACCGTTCTAGCCTCAAGCCAACTTAAGATATGTTAAATCCTTTTGAATGTACAGACAGTAGAGAGAAAAAATTAGGGCAGACTGTCGACTGTTCTTGGCAAATGTACATGTTCATTTCCAGCCGGTGACTGCCGGGCCCTCAGACGAGAGCCACCAGAGGAGGAACACACCAGCCCCATCATCAACAGCACGACGCAGAACATTAACACCATAATTTACATAAAATTACTTACATACTGGTGTAGTAATTTAATTTGTTTGACCAGTGCAGTGCAACTGCGAGGAAAAGATTCATACAGGCACCACGAGGGAGCTCTGCTCACTCTTCCACATGGCTAATTCTTTCACACAATATTATGGAAAAAATGAAGACACTATAGAAACCTTGGTTTCACTTACAAGTCCAGTTTCCCCGACCAAGACACATTAAGACAAGAATGCATACGCATGCATACATGTGTACATACATGCAAATGTATTCATACATAAGCATGTACTAATACAAAGATAACATTCTCTGTTTGTCATATGCTAATAAGACAATGTACATAATAAGCTACTTCAGTACATAATAGAGAATTACAATGTTTCAGGTTCTCGTTTTCTCTTTGTTTGGCTTTCAGAGTTTAGAAATCTTTAATTGATTGAATAGTTTCACATCTACAACAGGAGCATCAAGCTCATTCTTAAATGAGGGAGCGGCCAAATCAATGGATTCATGATACAAATAAAGGCTACAGATGTCTACAATGACTTGATGCTTATGTACTTCATGTGCAGACCTGATGATTAAGAAGACTTGCAGGGACATGAAGCTGGAGCATGAACATTTACAGGTCTGGTGCGCACTACTGTGCTGTTAAAATAAAAACAAAATTGCTCCATACTCTGGAGTAGACAATCCATAACTTAAAGGTGGCCCATATTAAGTTAAATATGTTATTGATGTGTCAACGTCTGACAATCATCACCTTTTTTTTTTCAAAGAAATACAAGACTGAAAACAGCTAATGCCTGAATTGCCCATCTGTCAGTCAGTAAAGTTGAAAAATGACTTGACTGTGACAGGAGCAGCAGCCTCAGAAATCATGACACTATATGCTAAACAGAAACAAATGGCATAGCCTGAAACCACCTGCATCTAAAGCCATTAGCCAGTATATTACATGCACTGGCACATAAACACCTGGAGCAATATAAAAAAGTAATACGGCTTGATGATTAGTCATGTTTCACACCTTTGCTTAAATTCAAATGGGTTTAGGCTCAGCCCACAATGTCTGTTGTCATCTATTAAACAAGGTGTAGGACTGGAACGGTATGGTCAGCCAACATTTCAGAGTCATTAGGTCCAATGATCACTCCGCTGGGTACCATAAGTGCAAAGGAATTTGAAGCCATTTTACAGGACTAGAGGGACCACTGGGTGCCAACACTGTTCTCTCGTTGTGTTACCAAAATTGATAAGGTCCTCATACGCAGGGCTAAATAGATTCAACAGTGGTTTCATGAACACCAGGATGAAAAACATCATTCAACACTAATGGAAAGTTCTAGGCCAACAATGAAAAATGAAGCTTTTATCCTGGAAAACACTGAACATTTTAGGAAGAGGAGAAAGAGATGAAGATAAAATGTTGGAGATTAAACTCCAGATTCTAAGGATTTGGGTCTTATTTTAGTAGTTTTGGTGATCATTCCTGTCTTTAGTCAAGGCTGCATCCCTGTGTGTTTCAATTATTTCTTGGCATATGACATGTGACATAGTGTTTCCATATCAAAATGCATTTATTTTTGTCTTCCTGCGAAATGTATTATATAATATTCTTGACTTGCAACTAGCTAATCTCGCCTATCATATATAACCTCGCTTGACAGGCTATAGCAGCTAGCAGTGCAATATCATGGGTCAGAGGAGTCTGTTTGGATCTCAGTGAGCAAAGTTTACATTTCCAAAGACCATAGCTAAGGTCTTGTTGGACTTATCTATCATCCTGTGCATCCTGATCTAACAGCAAGGATGCAGGACGTGTGTGTGGAGGCCAACAGTCCCCTACAGCTCCATATCGAACAGTCCATCATACCCTGCAAATAAATATATATTTCCCATATATTTCCCTCAGAAATCAGAGTGTATTACGGAAGTAAGTTAAGAGACTATAACTGCTGTTTGACTGACTTTAAATAAACCTTGAGACTATCAGAACTTTTTTGCAAGAGACAACAAAGACAAACCGTCTGCCGTGAACATCCATCTCAGTTTACACACCAACTTCCTGGCTCAAACTTTTCTGTACTTACTGTGGTCGTGGGAGCACAGTTTTTCTGTGCAATGAGGGATAATTACCGACCTTATGAGTGTCCTCACTTTCAGTTTTACATCCAAATAAAGTGTTTTAGAAAATCTGGCTAAACTGTCGGCATGGTTACAACTTGTCTGATCATCTGAACACTCGTTTCTTCATCACCCTTTGTTATGAAGCCATATTTCCATGTTCCCAGATCTCACCAATTACTGTGGAAAGTTCAATGTTATTCTAATTGTTAGAAATGATGGCATATAAAAAAAAATAACCAAAGTCGTCATGCACCACAATCATTCTTTGAGTCTATGTAAATACCAATTCCTTTATCTATTGTTCTTTTGTATATTCATAAAATCTGTTGAACTATGTTTATTTTGCACCTGGCACTCAACATCTTATCAGATACATCTATCAACTCCTCTCTTTTTCTCCCTCTTTCCTCATTTAACAAGTAAAAGCATGAGAGAATATAATACAATGGATTCTCAGCCTGTTTTCTGAATGGATTCTTTGAACTTAAGGGAGAATTACAGCAGCTCTTATTCGGTATCGACCATGGCTGACCTGTTCCCGTCTGCACGGCTACTGTTAGCTTTAACGCAAGACCTTGTCAGCATGACAGGGAAGGAGAAAAAACACCACCTCTACCACAGAAAAGAACTTAATGTCCTATTCACCCCTCTGCCCTGCACTGCTTCGAAAATTGCTCAATCTTTTCTTTTCCCCTGTCCCTGTGACATATTATTATACATTGTTTCTGAGGGAAAGCATTTTCTATTATTGCCATTAGAAATATGAAAGTTTTGAGAAAAAAAGAGCAGAGCATGTAGGATGTAGAAGAACATTTGGGGGAGAGAGGTGAGGGTAAAAAGCGACTGAAAGGCTGTAATTATTTGAAATAGTCTGCTAATGTGTATTATCATGTCATTAAATGTAAATGAGATGGAGCTAAAAGACCCATTGCAGAGGACTTGTGGCTTGCTGTTGAAAAAGAAAGGAGGGGGAAAAAAAGAAAATCAGAGATTTAAAAAAAGAGAAATGTCAAGGCTATCAAGGCTATGTTCATTTGTGGGAACATAAACATTTAATAAGCTGACCAACCTATGACAATGAACTGGAACATCCTCACATGGCGGTGTGATAGATTTATAAACAGCTACTGCAACTTACTAAACCTTTGAGGCTGCTACTGGCACACAGATAAAGAGAGGGCGGATGGTGGGAGCGATTTAGTGGGAAGATCCCGATGCTGTCTGAAGTCGCGAAGACAATTGTCTTGACTGTGAGTGGGTGTGTGTGTGCGTGCATATGTGTTTACTCTTGCATTTGATCCCTGACGTGAGCGAGCATCATTCCACTTCAGCTGCTTAATAAGGCTGTCTGGGCCAGTGGCTCCTCATGGCCCCCAGCCCTGTTATCAGAAACATTAAGCTGAATATTAATGGCCAGGCCCGAGACGCATGCCATTAAGCTTGGCTGGCCATTTCTCTCTGTCCTTTCCCCTACCACTGTACAGGAATTAATGAATCGTGGGTAAAACAGGGAACACAAAAGAACGAGAGCGATAGAGAAAGTGAAAGAGAAATGGGGGGCTTGGTCGGTGGCTATTTCTCAAACAGCGAAAGATAAATACGAGCAGAAATGTAGCATGTCATGTGTGGACAAAGGAGAAAGAGGAGAAAAAGAGTTAGGTGGCAAAATATCTAAAAATAAACTCCTGGTTGTATTTCTCTTTCTCTAGCCACATTAATAACACACCCATGACAGACCTTTGTGTCTTTCTTGCTCAAAGAAAGAAACAACGAAAAAATTTTGGTAATGATTTGTTCGTCTCTATTTCCTCTGGCTGAGCAGGCACAGAGGTTTACATTTGAAATGGAACAGAGAGAGGGGAAAGCACTTATTACTCCCTAAGTGCTGTGCTGGTGCAGCCTAAGCAAAGTGAGCTGTTAACGGATATAATTTGTGTAGAATAGCCAGAGGAGAGCTTTTGATATGCAGAAGAGCTGACCTCTGGACTGCCACTTTAATTGGGTTTTTAATTTTCCAGGCCATCTGACAGTATCAAACATGATCCCTGAGCTTTGCCCCACTGATTGGAACAACCGTGACAAGAGGAGCCTGACGTTCTCTACGCTTTTCACAGGAGGGAGGACAGCAGAAAGAAATAGCGAAAAAAGGAGCAAGAAGAGGGAAATAAAAGCACGCAGGCCAAAGGAGATTGGAGGGCTTGGGATGGAAATTTGCCTTAATAGTGAGGACCTGAGTGTAGCATTGTATGGGGCTGAGGCTGAGGCTGTGCTGTTGATGGGATACCACCCTCAGAGACAGGGAGGAAAAGTGCAGGCTGCTGAAATAAAGGCTGTCACTTCTGACTAGCGACAGCATACAGAGGACCAAACCAGACTTCACCACTTGGGAGAGGTGCAGCAGTTGTATACAGTACACTAAAGAGAGCTGGCCAGTTAACAGGGACATAATGTGGCCCTGTGAGAACTCAAGAGTTCTGACAAATTGAAACATTTCTTCTGTGTTGCTAAAAAAAAAAAATCATTAGATGTAATGCGTATGAATTCATGAGTAGGGTCATCCAAATACTTTTCTCTGCCCTGTAGCAAAACTTCAGCTCTCATATCTGGAAACGTAACAGCACGCAGTATGGAATTGCTTTCAAATGAGGCTACATCGTCAAATCCTAACATGGCCCATCAAAACGCCAACCACCACAATTATCACCTGCGCCAGTCCATCTGGCTCGCTATCGTCACACAGACAAGAGTCTGTCTTGTGGTTTTTGGACAGGGGTTCCTACTGGTGCCTGTTTGTTCAATCTGCAAGACCACACAAAGAGTTTCAGCCCTCTAATCTCCTAACCAAACAAGACAGCAATTACACAGGCAGATAACTAGGGGACATTTTCATCCGCAGTGACAGTACTGGCACAGAAGTGTGTCTGTTGTAGACAGAAGAAGAGAGAGAGACAGACAGGAAGAGAGGGAGAGAGAAGGAGACTGTTGTCCTGTTTGAAGAAAAGAGAGGTTCACCTGCCAGTCAGAATACACAGAGACAACTGTGACACACACTGTAGTCATTACAAATGGACAGGGTTATCTCAAAGACCACTGGAGGAGGTTGAGCAGGTCCCAAACCTGCCAACAGCATGTGACAGTTATTGACTAACTGACATATTTAACCCTGTTATTAACGTAATGGAATTTATTTGTTGCCGGTGTAAAGCTCCGAGAGAGATCTGAACCCAAACCGAGCCTAAACAGCCGCGTTAAACTCTATACATTTCTAACTATTGAAGAAAGAAAATGACTCATGTCCTTGGTACGCGTGAGAATGTGAATGAAATTGGTTGACAGGATCATCATTCAGAATTAAGTCAGTTCCATGACATGCATTAGACAAATGTAGCTATTTTTCACAAGTAGTGGAATACATTACAGTTGAGATTGAGAGTAATGTACCTTTCTTGGCACCACAGAGATTCTTCAACCTTTAGTCATTAAGAAGTGGGAACTTTTCCACCTTTTCCTTAAAGTTCATGTTCTCATTGAAGCTAAATTACTCTGTCCAAAGGCACTCGTAAAAAACCCTACGATGACAAAACCCTTTTAACGTGTCATGAAATGCAGAGCCGTTATATATTTGTAAGTGTGAGGTGCACGCTTGCTAACCCACACTATACAGTCAAATCTGCATGCATAAGCACTCTCACACGCGCACGCACACACCCGAACAAGGCCCCATAAAGTCATGCTCACATACACACGCACACATACGCAGAAATCTCATTAGAGCCTTTGTTAATTGCAGCAGACAAATGCTAATGGTTCAGGCAACAAAGCAGCTGTGTGTATGAAAAATGAGAATCCACAAAGTAATTATTACATCCAATATTAATTTAATTATACCGTTTTGTGCGATACAGTAATTTAGGAGGGTTTTTCTAATCACACACACTCTTGAAATAAATTAGAGTTACAGAGGCACAGGGGAGCTGAGGATTTCTCCAAAGACTCACTAGGGGGGAAATAGCATCATTCTCTTTCAGAGAACTGGGATTTTCACATTTAAATTAAAATGCCACTGTTGCTCTCTCATCAAATGTGAGACTAGAAGAACAGGAGTAGTTTTCTGAGACTCTGTGCCAGGAAAACACAGCCAGTTTATTTTATTTTTTTTTTTCTCCTGGTGGCCAGGCTTTGCATTTGGCTGATGAGGGAAGCAGTGAGACGGCGTGGCTGTCTGTGCATTGGCTGCGTCTGAATAAAAAATTAAATTATTAATCATCTCTCCTGGGCCTGGTTTTGCCTCTTCGCCTCTCTCTTGTGAGCTCAGAAATGTAATTGCAGTTGTTTTCTACAGTATATAATCAGTAGCCAGAGAGTTGGTGCTATTACAGACACTCGACAAGGGAGCTTTTGTTTTAATCTTTTGATTCCAAAGTCAGGTTCTTTTTTATCTGCTGTGGTGTACACAAAAGCAAGTTTGATTGGCAGGGAGTTTGCATCTTTTTTTCTCCCCCCTCTCTGTCATGTAAATTGTTATTGTCTTTTACCTCAAATTGCCTGAGAAGTTTGTCAGATGAATGGATCCACAACAGCACCCTTTTTTCTATGGATTTGTACACTACACAACATGCAGGATGGCCAGTTATAATTCAAACAAACACACCTCGGCCCCAGCTAGTGCAAGGCTGCATCTCTGCATGTACAAATTGGACAGATGTATGTTAACAGTCTCTGCCCATTGTACTTCTTTTTTTTTTTTTTTGTATGTGTGCGTGTCTCACTCTCTTTCCCTCTCTCCTTTTTTTATATTCACACTTTTTAATAAAGCAGAACATCTCGCCTCTGGACGTCACATGGATGGACAGCTGTGCCGGTGGTCGAGGTGAAAATCAACCCCAGGACATGTCAAAGAGTGAGATTTCCAGTCCTAAAATTAGATGAGAAACCTGGGTGTCTGTGAAGGGTGGGAAGGAGACGGAGAGAGAGGAGGGAAGGAGCGCAGAGGGGTGAAATAAAGTGTTAGAGAAGCACGTCCACCCCTGGCTAGTTACTGTAAATCAGGTCCCTGAATGACTAAGGGTTACACCTCAGGAAGTAGCTTCCTGGAGTCAAAAGTGCAATGGTATTTATATAATAACACTGTTTCATTCCAACATCCCCCAGTAACAGAGCAATGGGGCCTTTGCCAGCGGCTTCTTAACTTCTCTAATGGCAGAATTAAAAACAGGGGATGGCAATGAACGGATGTAAATTAACAATCACCTTGCTATTACAAACTTCTATGCACACACACTCTCACACACACGCAGGAAGTCAGCACGCCAACTTAGTCCCTCCGTCAATCCAATGGGGAATTAGAGTAGCATCTGACAAAAGTGGGCCATTGTTTTCTTAGCTGCCTGGTAGAGCTTTTAAGTCAGCACCACTTGAAAAAAGCTAAATGTTTAACCTGACATGCAGCTGGTAGTGCAGGAAATATTCTGATATTTTACTTTAAAAAGGTCCAGTGTGTGACATTTAGGAGGATCTATAGGCAATATAATACTCATTGATATGTTTTCATTAGCGTATAATCACCTGAAAATAAGAATTATTGTGTTTTTGTTACCTTATAATGAGCTTCTTAACTACAGAGGGAGTGGGTCCTCTTCTAAATCCTGCACACTGGTCCGTTAAAGGTACCCTGTGTAGTAACAAAAGTTATGTTTACAGTACGTTTTTTTTTTTTTTTTACCAAAATGTCCATGTTTGTTCTTCTTACTAGCTTGTGGTCTTTTTCTTCTTTGCCTTCGTACATTACTGCCTCCAACTGTCAAACAGTGGAATAGTGTGAAACCGGCACAGGAACGCGTACCGCGTCGCCCACTCACATGCATGATACAAACAAAACAGATATCCCCAGGTAAAAACGTTGCTCTACAGCGATAGTAGTGATCAAGAACTCACCAGGGTACCTTGAAAGAACCAGTGTGTAGGAATTAGCTGCATCTAGCAATAATGTTGCCAATCACAACCAACTGAATACCACTCACCTTCCTTGTTGGAGAAACTACAGTGGGGGTGAAACTCACGAAAAATACAAAGGCCCAATCTAGAGCCAGTGTTTGGTTTGTCCGTTCTGGGCTACTGTAGGAACATGGCGGTTCAACAAGGCAGATTCCATAGGAGAGTACCTTAATGTTGTAGCTGGTTATTTAAAGAGGACAATTTTAACTACTTTATCTGTTGTTGGGTGGTTTAATCTCTGTGTGTAAAATCTTAATATATAAAGTTAGAATATCGTTGTACAGTTGTCTTCATTTACTTTTCAATCTTTTTGCTTATCCTCAAATAGTTAATGACACAGAAGGTCAGGCAACCTGTGCTGTTAAAATACTTTGTACATAATTAACTGCAAATGTTATTATAATTAAAGGAAATCCACACACGGGGATTTTACCCTCCTTTCACCACAGAGCCTTATGTTCTCTTCTGGGACAGGAAATGTTCAAGGGATCAAACTTAGTTCACATGTTACAGGTGGTTAAGATATAGCTACAATTCAAATGCTATTCCTCTGAGGGAACACTAGCCCTTGAGTATTTACAGTAACAATGGGTCTGGCATACTGCCCATGTTACTGCCACATGGCCGTGTGAGAGTGTTTAGCAGAAGGGTGAAATGGGGCAGCAAGGAAATAATAGACAAGCAGGGTATATAAGTAGCTGGCAGACCATTTTTAGGATTTTTTTTACAAGGGTTTAAAAGAAAAATCCGGATCCCTACTGAAACAAATGATGTCAATTTTTCATGAACTTATCTGTACTCCCCAATGCTCCTTCCAGGACGGATATTGCACCATTATTCACCAACCTAAGTAGAAATAAATTGATGGATTATCATTTGAGTTTATTCAATGGCTCAAACCTTATGGAAGGAGAAAAGAACAGTCCTTGCCATTTAGGTTAATGGTTAAAAATGTGTATGAGTGTTTAATGTCCCTGCAGTGTTTGCTCTGTAGGGGTCTCATGGGGGAGAGGAAGATGGCTGTTCTGGGTCACTGGGGTGGGGACGGCAAGGGCTCAGTCGATTAGCCAAACTCTTTTTAACCACATCAGGTCCAACTGGCAGGCAGGCACGCTGGTAGATTTGGGCACACTCAGGCTTTTTGTTGTCCTATTATTCCGCTCGATGATTGAGATAATAAGCTAGGCTTTCTCTCTTACCCTTTACACCCCCCCGCCACCCCCCATCCACTCTTTCTGTCTCGTTTCTCCTTTAAATGTCCTGTTGTTCCACTCTGTCATTTCCCGTTGCTATTTGCATTTTTCCTTCTCTTCTTTCACAGACAAGGTCATTTATGGATTTGGAGCTGCTGCTTTTAGTTTTCTGCATCAATCCTTATCAGTCCATTTTAATAATTTTTCCTATGGATCAATAGGAGAACCACGTCTTTTACGTTTTAATATTAATTTCCATTTCATAAATTAATCATCTTTAAACTATATAATATCCCATAACCCCAAGGTGAGTCTGATCTAGCAACTCTTATTACCTGTGATATGGAAGATCAGTAACAGGGTATGTCCTTAGTTGATCTTAGAGGGTCTTCCTCGTAAGAAACGAGTCAAACATGCCAACACGTGTCCACAGACACACAAATGCACATGCTGCCTTCATTAGCTCATCAAAGAGGGTTTTCTCGATGTTGTTGTGACGGATGCACAGTGAAATCTAAACTGTAATTAAAATGTGTTTCTGTTTAAGTGTTTGTCCCGTTTTTCTCTGATCCCAATCCATCTTCTAATGCTTTGGTAAAGTAATTTGACCTCAGATGGCTCCACACGGATCTACATAGCCTATACTGTAGCACCCCAGGGGCACCCAAACCTCTTTACTGTAACAGTCAACATGGTAATGCTGAGCTAATAACATTACAAAAGAGCTATTCAGTTAAATACATTCAAACAAACTCTGACAGAGATCTTAGCTCCAGACTACATATGTTGAAGGATTTAAATACAAGGTACTTTAAGGTTAAGTGGTGCAGAGTTTTCCCCTCCCCCTTCTAGTACCCCCTGCAATGCCTGATTCTCCATTTGCTTTTGTATAAACCCAAATAAGGAGATTTAAAGAGATAAAAGTAAAGGGCACTTAAATCCACTAGCAAACGTATGGTATTGTGCAGTCTGGCACATTACAGTGCAATAATAGCTTCATCTTGCTCAGCTACAGGTTGCTATTTTAAAAGATTCAAAAGGAGAATTTGACTAACTTTCATGCTTAGAGGGTCAGAAAAAGTCATGCATGGCTTTTTATATTTAAAATATATAGTTTAAAAGGTACACTGAGTAAAGGCTTGGCATGCTGGGTTTATGGAAGCCTATCAGTGCAAAGGTTAAATTGTAGAAACATTGACTGTTAATTATAACTATAACTAATAATTAAAATGCATACCCTTATTTGTATTTGTCTTTTTTATACCATACACCCATCTTTGGAGCAATTTTATAGTGTATGTCCTTTCTTTTAAGAGACGCTGCTCTAAGCAATTTAGTATTGCATTTTCACGTAGTTACACCAAAGAGACATATTTTAAAAATAATGGTCAAAATTGAAGCAACAGAAGCCACGGTATCCTGACTTGTGTTGGTCAAGCTCCAAAAACACTCAATCCTACATTTCCCATGGCCACTTCTTTCAAAGTCCACTCTTTGAAGTCTCAAGCCCAAGCTGAGATAACCCTGATGAAATAATCGGGGGTTTACTTCAAACTTCGGAAAGGTCCCTTCAGAGCAACACAGGCTGTGTATTACTCCCCATGAAGTGAACAGAACTTAATGTGTAAAATCCTCAGACTGCCCCTTAAATACCTTTAAAATGTTAAAGAATATGAATAACTAATGTAACTATACTCCAAGAACTCAAAAGATTGCAAGCATATATACTCTTTTTACAGTAACAAATACAAATGCTACACTGCGGATTGGACACAGTAAAATGCAGGTAAATACATATTTATTATGGCAGATGTTGTGTATTAACTGAATGATATGAGGAAATATTACAATTCTAGATGAGTTACATAAACAAATTTGGCCAAAAAAACAAAAACTTTACTCATGAGATACTGTGTACAGATTAATAATAATCATGCCTTAAACTGCTCATCTACTGATGTTCTGCTTCTCTTATAGATATATAGATATTTACTCCATCCGCATATTGTATTAAACAATAACAGATAATATAGATCGCTCCCGATAAGATGTAGGGGTCAGGTAGGGTTGAAAGGTCAGCCGAGGACAGGTGTTATAGTAGGAGTAAACCCAGGCCTACCAGATACAGATATCATCATAGTTGGAGGGGGACCTTCATGTGACCCCCAGCCTGCCATTAGGGACTACATAGATAGATGTCCTTATCTTTCCCTGCAGCTCCCCCAGCAGCTAACTGACAGAACTGGGAACTGTCAATCACCGCTGACATGTGATGTCTTACTCAGCCAGGAGATGGGACAGCACCAGACGAATCACTTCTAAATGACAAATCACTGTCGTGGTGGTGGTTTATCACCGTTTTGTCTTGGTACTGAGATATGTCTATCACTGATTGAGGATAAATATGTGTTTGGTTGGAAGTCATATTTGTGGGTTTTGTGTGATAGTTGGGTTTAAAATGTCTCCACAAAAAGGAACTTTAAAAACAAGAGTTAGCTGACAGAAAACACAGCAAATGTATTAGGCTACTGTATGATGTGATAAAAGGTTCAAAAGCTGATTCCACAAACAGGTGGCATGAATAAGAAGGAAGATTCACTTCAGTTAAGTGGTGATAATTGAGTGTTGATCTTCTGGTCCTCCTTTCCCTCTAAAACTGACAGCCTTGGTGACCTCCTCTTTCTTTCCCTTTCACATCTCAGTCGCTTCCTTATATGGCGAGCTATAATGATACACGTTGTAAAGTCTGTGTAAGCACTACCTTCAGACACTAAAAGTGACCCTCAAGAGTGTAATGGGGCTATATTCCTCCTGGCATTGTGAAAAGGTGAAAAAAAAAAACAATTTATAACTCTTTGTACTGCCACTTAAGGAGTCCCATCACCAGTTTATTTGCGGTGAATGAGGAAGCTTGTAATTTTCAGTATTTCTCAAGGAAAATAAGTGTGTTTAAGAAGGTGAATAGCAGGTTAAGCTGGAGATTCAGGGTTGGTGTTTTTACTGCTTTTGAGTACATGTTTTTGTGTTTGTTTAGAGTGGGGATTGAAGCTGAAAACATGTAATTACAATATGGATAATGTGACCTACAAAAGGTCAACATAGTTGTATTCTCAACTGCAAATGTTAAGGGTGATATTCTACATTTTTCCCCATGAAAACACTAAAGCCAACCAGTGTATTGTCTCTGTCACAGACCTTCATTGATGTCAAAAAACGGTTAGTGGCAATTAACACCTTTGAGTCATACATACACTTTCCTGCTACCACAAATAGTGTACTAAATGTGTATTAATCTGCAGGTGAAACTATTCCCCACCAAATGCTCCATTTATTCCTGTTTGAGTATCATTTACTAAAAACTATAGTGCCCAGTTTTGGGAAATTACCTAATTTAAAATGAAACTATATTTTTGTATAGCATTTTTAAAAATGGATGTCTTCACTAGGAACCAATATACTTGAGTCAGAAAGCTACAAACGGGTTGAAAAATTGGAAAGTGTTAAGAGACATACAGACACACTGTTGGGTTTGGTCTTTTCAGGGGATTTGTTGACAGTAACAGATATTCAGAATATTACCAAACTTATCCTCTGAGAAAACTTTCAGAACTTTTGTGAACATGCTTGCCTTATACTGAGGATTGCTAAAATATATTTTCAGCAAATCTATGAATAATGTTCAGAACAGTCCAACAGTATAGTCTCGACTAAAAAGGAAGTTTGGTGGGGAAAAAAAGGGAAAGACATCATTTGATTCAGCTAAATCAGGCTGTTGCTTCTGCTTGACACTGGCATGAGTCAACCCCAATAAGCTTTGAGCTTGCCTATTAACTTTTTAAAACTGCAAGATGTAGTAGTGTTTTACACACAGCCATTTCTATACTCAAAGGCTTCTTCATCTCCAAAAGAAGGTTTAATTCTTAGGGGAAAAAAGCATATTTCGCTCCTGTACTCATAAAGATTACACTGGAAGTAAGAAACCCAGGAGCTGTTGGTATTAGCAGGGCTGGGAAATTACATCCTCTTTGTTCAAGAAGTGCTTGGACTGTTAATCGGCCCAAGTATAAGACTATGGACCACAAGTGAAGTGAGAGCCTCCGAAAGCCTAGTCCACATGTTCGTCTGTGTGAGAGAAAGAGGGGAAGAGAGATGAGAATATGAGCAAGCTGGAAAGAGAAAAGCTCTTCACTATCAGCCAAGGTTCCCATGTATTTATATGAAAGATATTTATTCAATTTCTGAACTCGAAGGACGGCGGATGATAATCCATTAAATGTCTGCACACACCTTCCCTGCTACTGGCACCTTATTAAAATATGTAGATTAATTTGCGACTGGTTCTGCATGTGATTAGAGTGGCTGGATTGGGTGCTCGAGATTCAGCTCATATTTGTAATCTTCTAAATTTAACAGCGAGTGAGAGCTTGTCAATTAAATGGGATGAAATGATGGGGAAGAGTAAGATTCATCTTCATCTCCTTGTTTTATGCTCGAGTGGTCACAGAGTTATCATTTACAGGGCTTCAGATAATTGGCAGCAGTTTTGTGGAGCACCTCCGATTCAGGATGAATTTGTATTCTTCAACCAGATAGCAGCTCAATACGCTCTGGCAAAGTGCAGCCAGGCTTTGTCAATTACAGCGGGTGTCACAGGGAAAAAATATCATGTCACTCCAGATGAGAGAAAGGCATTAAGAGCGGAGTGAGGTAAAATAAGATCTTATGGAATTTAATGGTATTTATGTCATTTTGTGTGAAGGTGATTGATTTGCACTTTTCATTCTTTACGTGTCAAGATTTTTTTTCTATTTATTGGACTTTGACAGAAACTTGATTTCAAATACGGGACGCTTTTGTGACAAGCCAGGAAGGCCAGTTCAAACTGCCAAAATGCTATATATAAATATATTGCCCTACTCCTTAATACAGCATCATTAGTGGGAGTGAAGTCAAAATACTGAAAAGTTCTACAGGAAGTGAAGAGAGTAAATGACACCATGGCACCAATTTCCATTTAGCTTAAATTCAGGATGCCATGCCTTATTTGTCATTTTTTAATGAATTATAACTCTTAAATACAACCACGCTCTACATTTTGTGCCTGTGGTCATAGCGCAGTTTCTCTGTGCAGGTATCCAGTACCCGCCCTCCATTAACAATAATATAAGGCTTTTGTTTCCCTCTATAGCCCATATTGGCAGCTGGTCTTTCTTTGTCAACCTTTGACTGAGCTGAACGAGACAACAGAACAATGATCTGACAATGAGGTTCCCGCACAGAAACCTCTTTGTCATCAAACACAATAACACAATTTGGGTTAATTAAATCTAAGCTAATAGGCAGTGATTGAGCCCCACATTTGACTCAAATCAAATTAGCTGTGCCTTCAGACAATGTTCTCCATGACTGTGGTATGGCGAGGTCACACAGGTCTCTGGAACAGGTTTGGATTGATCTGTCCAAAGGAAATTATCTCCTGCTCAAGCCACAATCAATATGGCAAAAGGTAAATCACAACCGCAACATACATGACATACGACTAGCGATATTTACTCGTGAATCATTTTCTGTTTAACTCTAAATTATTCCATGGTATGTTTCTAACTTTATCTAGGTAACACCTAACTATCAAACTCAGTTTCACTGTGCAAAGTTTTCAGGGGAATTTAAAGTCGACCTGTTGTGCCCTGTGACAGATATAGCCATGGGGCTCTCCTTCTCTTTGACCAGACCTCAGTACAGACCCCAGGGCTCAGGAAAGACAGAGGTGAAACACACACACACACACACACACACACACACACACACACACACACACACACACACACACACACACACACACACACACACACACACACACACACACACACACACACACACACACACACACACACAGTCTTGACAGTGTCTAGTTTCACCTCCCCTCAGCACTTTTCCATCCCTCCGGCAGGATTTTGCAATTCCACTTTTCACCCACTTTGACGGTGAAAAGTTTCAGCTCAAAACTAAAACTCTTCTGCTGCATCATTTTGTTCGTGCGATTAAAACCAGTCCAAGTCCAAGTACTCAGGTGGAGTAAGTAGGTGGTCCAGAGCATGAGAGCCCGCAGCAGAGTTGAGCTGAGGTTGGTATGTAGGTAGATTGGTCTGGACAGGAAAGGTAGTCTGGTGCTGAGTGGCCAACCAGACAGCGAGACAGGATTAGAGGCCGCTCCTGACATTTGGCACAACACCCAACTGGGGGCAGAGTTAATTTAACAGTAAGAGGTCAGGGGTCACAAGCCTGACCCAAGCGCCATTGGCAGGCATTCTGTTAAAATGTACACTAAAGAAAGTTAATTCTCATAAAATCCATGAAAACTGTATCACGAATTCAGCACAAACTCTGCCACCTTCAGATATACAGTCATATACAGTAGATAAGTAAAATTGATCATTTTTGTGTGTTTGTGAAGATGGGTGTGTCTGTAAAACAGAGAACTTAGAAGAAGAATGTATGCTAGTGCAGTGCGCGCGTGTGTTTGCACATGCATGTCTCTATATAAGTGTGTCTCACAGTTGGGTGTGTGATGGGATCAGAGCAGGAGCGGCAGGGCCTCCTTGGTCCTTCAGTCCTTCAGTCAGTCACTTCCTCCTGCTTGACTGCTTTGCTCAGCCAGGCTGAAAGCTGCTCCGTTGTCAGGTTGGAGTGTGCTAATTAGGCTCCAGTTTAATTTTCCAGGATGCTCTACTGCCCTTTAAATGGCCATTTCAAATTCAAAGTGATGGTAATTGTCCCGTGGCATGCTGATCTTGTAATCACCCTGGGATTTTTTTTTTTTTTTTTTTTTTGCTTCGGTTTTTTTTTTCTATTTTCTCTGTCACATTCTATCTCTATTTGTTTCATCTTGTTTTATTTTTTTCTGGACCTTTGTTGCTTTCTACAGAGATATTAAGTGGGATGCAAAAACAGTGCTCCTTTGCTTGCATGCCTCACCAGGCTCTGCAGACTGCGGGTCAGGGGTAAACAGTGGGTCCAAACTAAATGTTAATTAAACGTCTTCCGGAGAAAAGTACAGAATCTGGTTAAAACCACATGCGGCAAGCTAAAAGAAAAAGCATAAAAATCAGTGACAGTTCTCCTTCGCTCTGTGTTATTAGCACAGTAAATGTAACTCCCAGAAGTCACTGGGTCAAAAACCCTACTAATCTGCTTCAAAGAAAGCAATGGCCAACTTTTAATGACACATTCAGCGGGGTGGGAGTGTGCGCAAACTAAGAGAAAAGGCAGAAAATTGACAAATTACACTACTTGGAGAATGTATTCAGGGTGATTAACCTCATGTTACATTTTTTCATTTGGCTTACATCCCAGTCTAACTTGCCCAGATTAAACTGGTTGATGAGGAGAGCAGCTGGAGTTATGAGAACACTGGGGGGAAAAAAAGAGTAATTTTGATAGCCTCCTGGAGGAGTAATTGGGGTTAATGAGTGGTACTGTACTAGAGGAAATTATTACATTTGGTCAAACTATGAAACATTTCAGTGGCAGACATTACACAAAAAATGCAAGGCGACTGCCTAATGATACAAGGTTTGAAGAATGTACCAACATGCATTAGCCCTTATAGAAAATGCTTTTTGTTTCAATGAGACTGTGTTTGCCTTTGAAATCACCTCAACTTTTCAATGAGAGCACCTCCTTTCTGCATTTGTTTGGAGCCAAGCAGAATTCTTTTGTCCATTTCTATTTATTTAAAAAGGCCCCATAAAGAATAGACCACATGCAACTTAATCAAAATTAATTTAGCAAAATAAAACTTTTAGGAACATAATCAATTTCACTTCTGGAATCTTAATTGATTCCAGCGGGTGCATTTCCTTTTGTTAAAAGTGGAAATACCCTTGCTGTTTGATGCTATTTACTCTTGTCCTGGGCTAGCTTTGCTTTGTCAGGTGAGGTTTTATTTCTTCTTGAAAGGGATTCCTTGAAGTGACTCGGGTGTCAGGTTTGTGACGCTTCCTCTTTTCAATTGTCTTTGCACTCCGAGGAGATGTGAGGACGGGCGGCTCCTCAGCCGTCACAATATTGATACTGTACGATGGCTGTCGAGGCACAAGCCCCTGCTTCTAATCTGCCCTGACAGACCATGCAGCACATGAATGATAGCAGGTGTGACATCACAAATAAGAGAGAAATCAAATGAAGTGAATAAAGAGAAAACAGAATAAAAATGAGAAAAAGTTTTTGGGGAGTTTCTTTTTTTTCCATTCTTTTAGAGAAATGATGGGTAGATGGAAAAGGGATGGAGGTCTATTGTCAGATTCTGTATACACTTTTTTTTATTTCTCTTTTCTCTCATCCAAAATCCATTATCCTTCTCTCCTTCTGTTCTGAGCTGGAAGAGATGGCTGATGGGACGGTGGCCCAGGCCATTCATTGTGGCGATGTCAGCAGTGGATTTATTTTCTCTTTAGTGTGCAGAGGGAGACGCAGGACAGGATGCTTAAGACTGTAGAACAAAGGCATACAATAGACTTCTTCAAAGACACCTTGAAGACACTGATTCATCAGTCAGACAAGGAGCCTGTGGGCAGGTGTCTGGCCACAATGGGTCACTCACAGATATACACACACACACACACACACACACACACACACACACACATACACACACAAGCACACAAACAAAAGGCACAGAGAGAAAACACACATGCCAGCTAAATCAACTCCCAGCTTTCATTGAGATCCTGTAAGATAGATGGGTCCTGGATGTCACCTTTGTCCCAGGATGCAATAGGCCCAGCAGCATGAAGCTCTTTGTTAAGTTGTGGATCTCAGTTACAACACAGCCAATATCTTCACTGTAAACATCATATGGAAACTAGTATTACTATACCAATACTCTTTACTATCATTAATTAGTCATTTAGTTATTAATAGCTCTGTTATGTAGTATATATAGTATTTAATATAGTAAGTATTTATTGTTTAGGTTATAACATAAGAGAAAGTAATATAAATAATAATTTCCAGAAAACCCAAGGTGTCTTCAAATCGCTTTTTCCAAGACCAGAATTTACAAAAAATGTAAGCTTAAAAACAATTATTTAATTAATCTATTGTTCAATCAGCAGAAAATTAATCTTAAAGTCTCTTAAATGTTTCATTGAAATTTTTTAAGCAAAAATGGCAAATATTTTCCGATTCCAGCTTCTCAGATCTAAGGATTTGCCGCTTTTCTCAGTTTTATATCTTTCTAAACTGAAAATCTTTGGGTTTTAAATTGTTTGTTGGACAATACAACTGAGACGAGCAGTAAATGATCACATCTGAGTAGCTGCAACCAGAGAATGTTTGGCATTTTTTCTAATAAACGTCCTTAAAGACAGATCATTTTTCTATCGATTAATTTAATTCCTGAACATTATGCTTAATGTTGTGTTACGAAAAATAGATTTATATTATGAAATGTGTTGGTATTACCGCTTTTACGCTGCTTTAAGAGCCCAGACATGTATTAGAAAAACTTAGTATTAACAATATAGTACAGATTTCTCTCTGGCATAATTTTTGCTGTTTGAGATTGTGAAGGCTAAAAATTATATTTGTTTGTACTTTGGAGCAGGTGGGTAAATACAGAGCTGCTCCATAACCCAGCGCTGTCAGAGTTTGATATGACAATAAGAGGTTTGCTTGGTCATATTGTGTGCATCCGAGGCTATTGTGGGGCTGTGTAGAACTGGGTGTGAGTGACAAGTTGAGAAAGAGGAGCAAATGTCTGAATCGGGCAACATTTCAATTTCAATCCAGTATGAACAGGACGCCAGTTTTATTTTAAAAGGAGAGGCTGGACAGCTGTAGGTCACTTGTATTTTACTTTTGATTCATTTCCTACGAATCTATAAAATTCAACAAAAACTATCCGTATTCGCAGTGTTCACAAGCAGTCAGAAAAAGTAAAAACGCTAGAGTCTAGTGTTGAAGCATATGTCTATAGTATAGTAACCAAACCTTCTCCTGAGAAAATTATGTTGTTTTTCTCTCACTTTTTTGTCTCGTTGCCAATGTAAGTCCCCCCCCCCCCACTGTCCCACAGGAAAGACTCTTGAAATTGTTCATTTACCGAGAGGAAGAAGTTGAAGGCCAGGACATTCTTTTTTTCTGTCAGATTTGTAAAGATTATTCCCATCATGATCCTATTAGCCACAGGGAGAATGTGACTACTTAAGATGGATTTATGGAAAAATAGTTATCCCCAAAAAAACATTGGTGGGTGGATGAATCGCCCCCACCCCCTCCACAGAACTTATTCCCTCTGCAAATTCAATTCAAGAGGCTACATTTGTGTTCTCAAGGCCAACAAGTCTGAAAGTCATAATCCCAGACCACAAGTACCACTTCACGTTCCCAGCAGGCTCCATTCCTGGAACTTTGAGATTGCTGAGGCGGAGCTGATTTGGCAAGGGATTAATCTGCCCGAGCACCTGCAGTCTCTCTAACCAGCCCGGCCCATGGAGACCCCACAAAAATGGGTTACAGAGTACAGAGGTAAAAACTACTAAAATCTTAGAAGAAAAAAAAAAAGGTCATGTAATCCCTTTCGAATTGTTTAATAAAATTTCACAGGTTCGATTTTTCATCATTTACAAGTTGTCATTTACCTACAATGTTTATTTGTCAACAACATAACTTTTTAGGTATTACATATCAAAGCCCAATCCACAAGCTACTGAACTCAAAGTTCATTCTTGGTTTGTTAATGAATGGATTCATTCACATGCACTCATCCTAATGAGTGAGGCTTACCTTCCCTTGCCCTTCCACAATTTATTTTCCTCAGGTCAGAACCCCAGCTCAAGGCCCCCATGGCTGGCGCCATATGTGAGCGAAGCAGGGGGTGGTGCAGTGGAAGCCTGCTGGTCATGCCACTGAGCTCAGGTAGGTTCTCCGAGCCGGATCCCCCCCACCCGGGCACCCAGGGGAGAGGAGGTGTTAAAACCTGAAGGGCCTTTGCCTGGTCCCCTTGAGCATGCAACCATCTGCTCCCCGCCCACACCCAGCTGGCCACCTTTGATCCCACCAAATTTGAGCTAAAACGAGGATGATGACTGAGGTCTTCCAGTTTGCTCTGGAGAAGCGTGGGGGAAGGAGGGAAGAGAGCGGAAGAGCAGAGGTTCATGGACTCGAGATGGAGAGAAACTTGGTGCTGACATGGCAATGAATCCCATTTTAGAGAGCATGCATTCTCCTTAGCGGATGTATTTTCCCCTAAAAATTACACATTATTGTGAATATGCCTGCAGATGTGTCGGGGAGACCACATGTAATTTGTCCTCAGCTTGTCATTGAAGGAGCATGACATTTTTACATAATGGAATCACACAAAGTCTAAGAGAAATATAAAAAGTCTTGTTTAGTCATTAACATAACACTGCATGCTGTATAATGAGAAAATTACCGGTAGACTGTCCATTAATATATGAAAATATATGGAATCTTACCATTTATCTTCCCTAATGGCTAGTAACACACTGCAACCAATGTAATTGCAACACCTCATATTGCTAATTAAAGCATGTCTCTCAAACAGATGTAAAATGTGACCTGGGGTCAATTAAAATTGATATCAAAATGATCAGAATTACTCTCTTGCACAAAAATGTATGGATCTGAGCCAAATGGCTTATACTCCCCGTGATTAAAAGAGGATTTTAAACTGAATGACCAATTCAGTGATGAATCAGTGAGGGAGCACACAATCAGCATTTTGCTCCTGCGACCCAGGACCAAATTGATTCCACAGAAAATATCACGTGAATAATTAAACACATTGATTAAACAGTGAGATAATATTTAATTAAGGTGGCTCATTAGAATTTCTTGTGCACCACCATTAATGGGTCATTAACACAATTAATTAATTAAGCACCCTCTAACTACCAAAAGGAATTCAATCTATAATGAGTACATGTTTTTGAAGAAGTTAATTAGGTAATCCCCGCTCCCACAAAGTCTTGTGTACAGAATCTAATGTGAACTACAATTACTGCTAAAACTTGCTGAAGTTCTTGTCAAGGATGTGGCCTGAATAGTTCTTAATATGGGAAATGTGTGTATGAACATGCTAAATAAGTTTGGAGAGGAGTTTTCATGTTCAGCTCTGAAACCTTGTATGGTGTGGCTTCCTTGTACAGTATTTCCATAATTTGTTTTGGTTTGACACAAACTAGGGTCCAACAACCTCAGACGTTTTTCTTCTTTTTTGTTAGCTATATAAGACAAAATAATGTGACAAAATATGGTTTAAGTTTGGTCATGAAAGTTCTAATGTTAATTCTTCAGCTAATCAATACTTCATAGGAAAAAAATCCCAAACCAAAATCTCCAATTTGCTTCCTGGGAAGCAAGAAAATCTAAATCAAATGAGGTCTTTGGCATTACCCATTTCCTTTTGGAAATCCTTCCCATGAAATATTTTGGAATGCTTGATCTATATTCTACAGAGGGAGGAAGGCAAGGTGGAAAAGTGACAGCTAAAGCAGCCTTGTGTGTGATCAGGGGTGAGCTCCCCTGGTGCGATCCCTCACCCCTGTAGCGTGAGCTCCCCTGGTGCGATCCCTCACCCCTGTAGCGTGAACAATCCTCAGACGTGATCTGCCAGGCTAACCGGCTTGCATAAATAAAATCTGTTATCTCCCCATCCCTTTGCCTCCCTGTCCGCACTCGGGCTGTATTTAATCACGCAGGGGCCGATGGGATAGGGACGTTTTTCTGCCGGAATAATCAGAGGGCCTCCATGTGTCCTGGTCATATGTATTAATCCTGCCTTCCTATGGCTGGCCTTATCAGCTCCCAAAGCCCAGCTCTCATGGGATCTAGGCTGCTGTCTCAGCGCCCTCTAATCTGCCCTGAGAAATTGTTAACAGGATGTAAATGCGTCCAGGGATGATATATGGCTTCTTGTATAACATACATGTTATTGTTAAGCATTTTGCATGCAGGGTCTGAGATTATGCACACAGAGAATGGGAGAGATGGTATTGATTGATGGAATAACAAATGTCGAATATCGTTTTAGATGCAAATGATCACACAGGGTTATGGGACAAATCTTTTTTTGCCGCTTATGGATATGGACAAGGATGAAATAGGGGAGGGATTGGAGGACTTATCTCAGGCAGCTACTTTAGTTTAATGGAATGCACATGGTGGTAAGGAAGAAAGGTGGATTCTACCATCAAGATTATTTTATTATACAAACCTGCATATCAGTGTGGTCTGATGTAAATTTGGATTTCATAAACTGACCGAGTTGAAAAACCTCACAGGAATAATATGAGTCATGTTTCATTTTTTGAAAAATCTTAGGTGTCATTTGCAATTAGTGTTTGAGACTCTGAGGGAGTACAGGACGCGTGCTTTGTTTTTATGTCACCAATCCAGAATTACATTCACTGCTTCTTCACTGCGTTTGAGGTTTTTTGACAAGAATCCTCTCCTGCCAATTTCAGTCAGAACCTGGTTTGAGTCAAAGTCAACTTCAGCTCACAATTTGATGCATTTCTATTTTTGATGTACACTGTTTCATCTTTATTCTGTCAGCAGGAAGGGGCGTATCGCTGATATGCATTGGAAATGTCCACACAAAGCTGTCAAGGATTGCATTTTTAAAACATCAATAAAGTATATGGTATATGCTGTCAGCTATAAGCAGTATATTGTATCTTATCAGCATAGTTATCTGTATTTCCAAAGAAAAGCTCAAATGAGAATCACCATGCCTCCACTCTGAAACAGAAACTGATTCATTAATCTACATCCTCCAATCAAATGTCTTCAGTTTTGTTGTCTTTTACTTTTCTTTGTTTTGCGCTGCTCAGAACAGAGACGGTCTTTGTTGTCACTTCCTGTCAAGGTTTGTTAGGACTCAGCATCAGTTCCGAGGGACAGGAAGCTGTGTGATTTTTCTGCAGTACAGTAATTAGACCCACCCTTTCTCTTCCCTGCAAATGTGATGCAAAGCATCTCAAAGTACTGTCTCCCATGATTAAAGACAGCTCATTATCTGTGGCTGATTCAAGCCCCCACAGAGCAATGTGTGCAACCCAAAGAGAAGACGCAATTGTCACCCAAAAGAGGATCTGCCTTTTTCATATTTCAGTTCCTACCAACTCCAGAATTGGATGGACAATTGCAGTGCTTATTTTAGCTAAAATATCGTCTTTTCTGAACATAAAACATAAATATCCTAATTATCCACAGTAACAGGTTTTGTTACTATTTGAAGAGCACAACAAAAACATTTTTCAAATAATTAATTTGCTCTTAATTTGGGCCGCAACTAAGTATCATTTTCATTATTGTATTAATCTGACAATATATTTTACGGAATTGCTAGTCTATGAAATGTCAAAAAATAGCAAAAACATATCCATAACAACTTCCCAGAGCCCAAGAGAATGTTTTCAAATGTTTTCTGTTGTTATACCAAAAGTCTGAAAATCCTTTCATTTCATTCAGAACCAGAGAATTTGGGGCATACTTTCTCTATTTTATGCTTAGAAAATGACAGAATATACTTGGCAATTACTTTTACGTTGACTGACTAATCGATTAATATCAACTAACTGTTCTAGGTCTACTGTTAATATCTTCATAACCCCTCAAAAAACTGAAAACATAAAGTGTTTTCCAATTCCAGCATACCACCCCACTGGGAGCCCCAGACAGCTACTGAGGACCCGAGAACCCTGACAGAACTTGGCAGGACAGAAGATGCCTAAAAAGATGCCACATCTAAAGGGCCTCCACAGAGAAACACACAGAGAGGCAATTGACTTAAAAAGACTGAATGATACATTTGTCCAGCAACTATAATTATCAAAAATCAAATGTTGAGCCTGTCTGCATGGTGGCAACTTTTAATGGAAATGTTACAAATGAGGCCTTCAAATAATGAATAATTTCTGACCACTCACAGCAGTGTCTCTCAGCAAGAGGGTGCCAAAACGTGGACATTTTTCAAGCTGGGGACTGATTAGGCTGAGGATGGGACTCGGCTGGAGGACGGACATCACAGCGCTTCCCCAGAGAATAAATTTGCACCTGGCCCATCCGGAACAATGGCCCTCTGCTTTCGCACTGTGCACTGGGTTTAATTAAAAAACATGGCTAATTTGCACACTCTACTTTGCTTCAAAATTGGAATCTACTTCACCACTGAGTCTGTTAATTTACACAGGAAACTACCGACTGAGAGGGCATGGGACTGTGATGGGTTTGACAGCGGACTGGACAAGAAGGGGGAAACAGTGAAAACATCCACACTGCCTGTGCCTGGCACCTCGCTCGCTCTCCCTATCTCTGTTGCACGCAGTGTTCAGGGAGGGAAAAACTAACTTTGATTCAACATACCACAGGAATAATCCTAACTGCTTCATAGTGTGGGATAAGCTCAATAAAGTAAAATCACACAAGGGTGGATGCTGGAATGGGAATTCTGACAAGTCTTTTCTGACAGGTGACCGGATTGATGATTCCACAAGAAAATGTATATTGCTGAAAAGGCGGATGAATTATGACAGTTTTCATATTAAGCAGACTTATCTGTGGCAAAGAGCATTAAGAGCGCCAAGTACATCGACCGATTCTATCACAAATTGACCTGCCAATCACCTAGGCCTGGCTTCAAAGGTGCAGATAAGGTATTTAAGGTCATTGAAAGCAGATTCCGCTGTCTGTCGGCCTTCCTCTTTACTATTATCAGAACCATGCGTAGCTCCGAACGAGAAAGTGCCTTGGTCTCTCTTGCAACATGAAAAAGATCTTGGATAATTCACCCAGGCTCAAAAATGGAGCCTATTTCACAGCTAAGATTTTACACGCTAACTGAAATAGCCCTTTAATACTTCCTTCATGTCTGAAAAGACATGGTAGCGGTGGGGTCGCGGGGGAACTTCCCAAGGCTTATGAGGTAATCTCATTGATATTTATTCGTCTAATGACGACTAAGAATGTAAACTGATGGCTGCATTCATTCCGAGATGACCCCAATGAGTCTTTCATATTAAAGTAATGAATTGTACATAAAAGGAGCTCCAAATCTTCAAGTCAGACATAGAATAAGCTCTAATGCAGAGCGATCCCAGCAAGGTATTAAAGTTAGCAAATGGTAGATAATACCACAAGATTCAAAGATGTATGTCCAACAATGATCTTGTAAGGGTGAATTAAAGCTCCTGGCAAATTGGATGTAACTAAGACTTAAATAAAGACTCTGATATTGTAGACTGAAATTTATACTGCTATCCCCCATGTTCCTTATTTGAAAACTCTCACATGGAATTTGGATAAAGACTAAAAACAAATTCCATCTTCAAATAGCTTAGTGTACACGTGGTAATTACATATTTTCACAGCTCAACTATGATTTAGAGGAAGGAAAAGGCATCAAAAGTAAGGCTTGAGTTTCTCCTGAGAGATAGTAGAGACAGAGGGAGGAGAGACAGAGCGCTGGAGACAGAAAGTCGAGGACAGGGAGAGAGTGTTACTTTTTGGGGGGAGATCACTCCTCACGTTGAGCTGGAGCTGTCGTACCTGTCGCTGTGGTGCTGACAGGCGGTTTGTTTGGACGGGGGGGTCAAGCAAGGAGCAGGGGAAGTGAAAGAATGCTAAGGACACTCAAAGTTAGTGATAGCAAGAGGGGATTGGGCAGCAGAGGTGACATCGTGATTTATTGACTCCTCAGGGGGTCATCTTGACCTGAGTTTGAGGTCACTGTAACAGCCACGGGTAATGGGAATTTTCGTGCCCTTATCTTCACTTTACACAAACTGTGCAGCATGCATTACGCAAATACAACTCATGACCTATACTTCAAAATGCAGTCATTTTACACTTGTGCTATTTTATTATCTCAAAGTGACTGAATGAAAAAGAGTAAACAATGGACTGAATTGATAATCTTGTGTTTAAAAGGTTACAAAGCAGCAATCCCTCTCACTTCAGCAGAGGTCTGCTCCCCTTCAGCTGTTGTTTTTGTCTTGTTTACTCAACATTCACCGGCGTCTATGTTGTCATCACCTGTGAAATGACTAAGCTCAGAGTCTAAAGCTCTAATGAGAGAACATACAAAGGCCCTCATTTGGCATTGCAGCATTACACAGATGTACAGTATGAACCAAATCCCCCCAGCTATCCAAACACGTAGCTTTTCATATGGCCTGTTGTTGGCGGCCGTTTGGCTTGCGTGGCCATGAGGGCAGCTGTTGACACTGTTACCATTGCATTTCCTGTTAAGCCTACCAGCTGCCTCTCCTCTATTCTCCACGGCCCCCTGGAAGGGTGGGTGAAACAAGTGTTACCAGCCGTCTCGACGACAGACAGCTCCTTTCTGCCTCTGGCTGTTACTGTATCGCCGGGCTTTCATGGCACAAAGAAAACCAGTGAGCGTGGAGACCACAATGGCCTCACAACGCACCTCACCAAGCCCTCTCTTATTAACACACACCCTTCGTGCTGCAGGTTCAACCTACAACTGGAGAGGGGGCGTACGGAGGGTGGATGGGCACGTGCACAATGATAACATGGCTGCTGATGAGTGTATGTTAGCATTAAAGCTGACCACAATTGAGATGCAGCTGAATACACAGAGGTTCATTTAAATTAAGATGTTCAGATCAAGGAACTGGCTATAAATGAATCTTTGGCTATAACTTCAGTTGACACGTATGTGAAAAATAACATGCAGGACCAGATTCTCAAAAATGGAAAAAAAAAAAAAAAAAAGATGTACAGTATCACACAATAAAGATACCCTTGTTCACAAAATCTCTGACGAATTCCTACTCTTTCAGTCAGTGGCAGCACGGCAGAGTATGCTTATACAGATGCAAAGTATAACTCAAAGAATATGTGTATGTTTCTGAATGTGTATAAGGGCCACTCCATCCCCCTCCAACTTCAAATATTGACTGCCAGAAAGAGTGAAGAGTTTTCAGGTAATTAGTTTATATGCATAAGAAAGACAGAAGAGGACTTGTGATGTAAATGTATTATCGCCATGCTAGAGCTGTATGTATAGCTTCTCAAAGTGAAGCCAAAACAATGACTGCCTAATGCGCGAGAGAGTCTCTTTTTGATATCGCGCAATCGATAATGAAATCTGACCATTTTGATGGGACAGAGGCTTTTAAGAGCAGACTTTGAAAAAGTTCTTGTCGTTATTGATGGCGGCAGTTTTCTCTTGTGGGTGCAGGAGGAGGAGGAGTGGTGGGGGTGGGTTGCTGAGAAGGTGTCACATGATTAAAGCGCCGATTGGAGATAGCAGGATCGGTAGGGTATGGGAAGAGATAAGAAGAGAGTAACCATGTTTAAAGTGTGCTGTGATCAGCCATTGCATGAGGGAAAGCAATGACAGGTGTACTGTAGATAGGCTCGCTGTGAGGAAAACAGGAATGGGTGACTCCTCCAAAGCTCTACCGCTAAAATTAGAATATTTTAGAAGATGTGAACAATGGACTGTTAGATCAGGGGATTAAGGATTCAAAAAAAGTATTTTTATTCCAACTGATAATGACCCTCCCTGCTTGTGCTTATTGTTAATTCAACAACGGTGGAAAATATAGCTTTACCAAGATGAAGGAGCTGCTCTGTCTTGCTTAGGAATGACAAAAGTAAGGCCAGGCAACACTTGAGGACAAGGCCAGCCCTGGGGTAGAGGAGGCGTAGGAGAGAGTGTTTATTTCGTACTTTACAGACCTGCCTTGTCAGCATATCATGCTCCGAGCCAATGTCTCAAACATGAAGCCAAAGCGGGAGAGACACCTCAACCGCTACAACATTCGATAAATATAATAAACATCCCTGTGAAACAAATTGTTCATAAGCTACCTGTTTAATTTTTCAGATCTCCTTGAACCATATATTTCCTTATTAGTTTGGAGACGTTCGCTTGGCTTGAGTGGATGGATGATGCTGTCAGGGGCCTGGGCATTATGGCGGCTCTGTGTGAGTGATTTCTACCAAGGAAAGCCTATTAGGCCTGACAGGGGGATGATGATATTAGGCCATCATCATTCAGGAGACACCGCCCCCACCAACCCCACTACACCCTCATCCATCAGACAGCCCAAAACACCCAGCCATGCTCCCTTCTTTTCTCGCTCACCCTGACTCCCTTACCCTCCTCACTCCATCCCTTCTTTTTTTGTCCTCCCTCTCATTTCCTTCCTTCCCAGACTCCCTCTCGCAGTATTCCCCCTAACATACCATCGTTCCTTATTTTCATTGTTTTATATCTGTCTATCATATTTCCTCTCTACGCTTCTCCCTCCCGCTCTCTCTCTCTCTCTCTCTCTCTCTCTCTCTCTCTCTCTCTCTGATGGCAAACACAAAGACAAATTCTGCCCTTTTCTTAGCCCATGAAACATTTAACATTTCATTCCAGATCTTGGCAGACGCAAGTAAAAAATGACCTAATGAATCTTACTTATTGTCTACCCTGAGTGCAATCACGAGCTAAATATGAGATCCCTGTCCCCTGGCCTGTATCCATTGTCTTCTTGGCCTTCCCTGTCCTTACTCATCCACTGTGGATTGAGATCTTTACCTTTAAGCTACAAAGAAAAATAAGTACATTCAAAAGCTCTTGGGTAAGCATTTAGCAGTGTTGCTACGAAGAGAAATTGTTGTACTTTCTACACACATAAAATATGTTGCCTTTGCATCCAGAGACACGGCCTACATAATCAGGGTACAGGAGCATTTATACTTACTGCATTAAGCGGACAGCTTGCATGCCTACACACGTAGCAGCTGGAGTTATGCCATTAATAACGTTTCGCTGAAATTGCTGCTCGTTTTCCCCAACAAGTTTCGGATGCTGATGGAAACTGTTGTTAGGAAACACAGTATCAAGAGAGTTGAAGAAAGGCAAAATTATGAGCTCCTTTTCAGTAAAACACATCTAACGAAGCAATCTCCACTGCAAAACCACGAATTAAAGAACATAAACACACCGTTGCTCTATATCACAAAGTGAATGAAAGAGTGTACACACAGTTAGTTTGAGAATATTATTAAAGCACAGGAGCACAAGATATAGACTGATCAAGTATATCTTTGTAGTGTTGTGGTGGTGCTATCAGTGGTTGAAATCCAACACTGAACTATAAGTCAACTGCCGGCAACCCCTCGCATTATGTATCTTAACTCCTACAGACAGGTTGACAGGTTTGATTCCCATATAAATCACCTCTAAATCAGTTGCATGGCATACTTACTTGTTTCTTTTTTCTATAGAGGACAACATTGACCAGTTTCGGCTCCCAGAGGATTAGACAACAAACAACAAACAGACTGAGCTCTCTTTGGTAATCCATCTGACCCATAAGTCTCACTCTCTCTGTCCCCACCCTTTTGTTGGAGTATAAACCAGAGTCAGCCCTACTGACCTTAGCTTTGGACCAGGGTGCCCATAGCTGTGACCCCTGAGACCCGGAGTCCTGCAGGGGCCGGCGGAGTTCCATTGATGAGAAAGCTTGGTTGGACATTTTCTCTAAGCTTGTTTCACATGGTGATCAGTGCAGCCAATGGCCGCCTGTTGGCCTTGACAATGGACGGTTTACATGCCAACAGTCAAATGGTGTCAACAAGCCATTGCTCTGATAGTGACCATTGTCAGCCTTTTCGGTTGTAGTTTTGTTTAAACCCTTGATCAAACAGGCCATTGTGTTGTGTTTGAATGATAACTTCTAAATTTAGCAAATATAGGCATATCTTCCTGGTGGAATTTGAATTCAATATGCATATACTATAGCACATAAATGCATGGATTATAAACATACGATATACTATACAGATGTTCCACAACACCTAATTCATCCTCCCACAACATAACAAGAGAAACTGAGCGTTCTATGTTAAGTGGAGAAAGAACAATTTAATTGGAGCACATTATGCACCACACGCATACATTTGAAAAGCTGACGATTCCAAAACATTCAGGCCCACCAATGCCTCTGAATGATGTTAGCAAAGAAAGGTCCACCACTAAGACAGCCTCCTCCCAGGAGAGCATTACACATCTTCAAACAGCATTCAAGGTTTACTGCTTTCCATCATGTCCTCTTTGAATATTGTCAAAACTTTCATTATGACATGACAGGGTTTGCTATGCAGATGCAGGTCAGATGCTTTTTAAGATGCTCCACCCATAGATTCTTTGTTTTTGTCAGTCATCCTTGGCTACTACTAGATTAAGATAATACTCCAGGCATTAGCCAATAGGGATGCTGATGTCTTTGTGTATTCCAAATGTCCCTCAGGCCATCACAAGGGGCCTGCAAATTACTATCTGACAGATCTTTAAAAATATATACTTATATTGAAGATATAAAAATGTCACTGTTCTTTAACCAATGACTCTGTATATGGCGCTGTCACAACAATCCCTATTGTGTCACAAAAATCTTCCAGCGACATGTTTACTTAATGTGATTCATGGCATATATTTGCACATTAGTTATTCGTTCAGACCTGACCCATGGCAAAGAGCATTAATTGAGATGTAGTGTGAATAAAAAGTGTGACTGAATTGGCATTTAAATATTTGTCCGATTTTACTTAGATAAAACATTAGAAATCTGTGATGTACACTGGTTACTTCTCGTTTACATAACTGTTTTTTAACAAGGAATTATTGTATTCTTTTTGTTCAACAAAAATGGCATTTTTAGAAACATGATGTGATTGTAACAGTGGTCTTGTAAACTAACATGCACTAGCCTTCTCACAGAGTCTGATCATCTTCAGTCCTAGCCCCAAAATAGATTGGGGATTACCTCGGATGTGAATATGTCAATGTGATCAAAATGAGAGAGGCAGACCACGTTGTGAAGCAGTGGCTTTAAAGGTTTTATGCAAAACATGATATCTCTCCCTGCCTTTCCATTAACTGGCTGTATTGAATTACTTAATATGGTATAGACATTTTTGCCATGAAGCAATTAAAGGATTACTCGAATATAAATCGCACAGGCTGTTTTGTGCACACCCTATTCTGGTTCAGAGCTCCAACTGAGGATGTCACATATGCATGACACATGCAAGAGGAGTAAAAAAAACCAAAAAAAAAAACCTGGTTAGTTACTGTAACAAAGAAATGCACAACGGTCTATGAGTAAATGAATGTAGTAGCATTTCCAGACAAAGTGACAACAAAATCTAGCCACTGCAAACAACTTAATTTGATCAGCTTTATGTAAAACAGTCATTTGGGGGGGAGGTCGGTGAGAAGATTAATTGCTAATGTTTACAGTGGAATTTGGACTGTGTGTTCAACATGATAATCCAGCCAGGAACCAAACAGAGGAGAAATAACAAATTAATAACAATGGAAGCCTTTGCTTATCACAGACTGCTGTCTGTTTAGTGTGTGAAAAATCCAGACGTCTGCCAGTCCTAAACACTTGCACATACAGAGTAACATGTTTATTTAAGACCCAACCATGGTTACCAGCTCCATCCAAGGAAATGTTTGTTTCGTCAAGCATTTTTAAAAGTAACATCTGTCAGGAGTTATTGACTGCAGCATTTTTCTTATTTCTCTCTCCATTTGTCTCATTGGCGTCATTAATTTGTTAGACTTACTGCTGAAGAAATTTCTGTGGCACAATACAAAATTATCATTGGCCAAAGACAGACAAACGCGAGTGCATTTGCATGTTCTCTGCCATCGCACGGTGCTAATGACAAGTGAGGAAGTATAAGTCTGGTTGTCATGTGGTAATCAGCTCTGCCTTCAGTCGGAGGACATAATTAACCAATGTTGTATGGGAAGTAAACACAGCTCACTGAGCATTAAACCAACAAACAATTACCATCACCAACCTCTGCCCTGACCTCTTTACCCATGTCCCATCAGTACAGAGAAAGAAGAGTAGTGAGCTCTAAAGCTGTTACTTGAACTATATAGACTGTGATGTTTCTAAGTGCAGTCTTTCTGGGGTTTTTTTCTCCATTTTTTTGGTATTTCAGCATTCACACCAAATTGTGTTGATGTAGTTAAAATAGCTTTGCGTCTTTAGTCTTGCAGATCTTTTCAGCCACTGAAACAAAGAGTGAAAGAGGGGTTTTTGCACATTACATGCAAATACACGCACGCGCAAGCACACACACCACAAACGTATTCAAATTATTGTACCTTGACCCTTTATTGAATATCTGTGTGTGTGTGTGTGTGTGTGTGTGCGAGTGTTTGTGTGCGAGTGTCACAGGCAGAAGATGGTGTCAGTCTTTAGCCAACCCCCACCTCTTTAGCTACTCCTAATGCCCCTTTTACCTCCCCATTTTCTCCAGCCTATTCAAACCCTGTCACTCACTACTAAGAATTCCATTAAACCTAAAGGGCGCCGTGCATTCACCTGAAAGAAAGGAAAAATATACACCAATAGTTGACTAGCATTTGTGATACAAATAACTTTAAATGTGTTTGTCTTTTTGGGGAAAAAAAGATCTTCCTTCAGCTTGTGTTTTCTTTCTATTGCAAACCCAAAACTAGCATCTCACAGCTCTATCGTCAGCCAGCTCACTTTTTCCTCCCCTGAACGGTGAAAACTAAAATCCTAGCATAAGGTCACATATTAAACAGGAGCAGAAATGAGGAGTCAGCAGAGCTGGCTGGGAGAGAAATGTGTGTCTGGGTCTGAATGTGCTGAATGAATGAATGCAGGTCATGATTTATCGGGCCCAGAGAGCCACTCTCCGCCTGTCCTGCTGAGTCCTGATGGCTGCAGCCTTTATGTAAAACAAACCCAGCCTTTTCATTCGGCTGCTCTCATCGCACCACTTTGCAGCGGCTAGAAAGCCAGACTCTGCATTCCCCAAAGTAGCCCAACAGCCACAAAATGACCATGGGTTTCTGTTTTATTGAGGTATGAGCTAAAAGTCCGCTCCACATGAGAGACAGTTATTACACAGTGAAAAACTGTTTGGATTATGAAGAAGGCAAGGAATCAAGATTAAAACAAAGGGATGGTTCATTCTGAGTTCTGTCTGACTGGAGGGGGGTCGAGGATTTAGCTGACTGCGCTAATATGCAGCAGGTATCTGTCATTGATCATGATTCTGGCAACATATTAATACTTTCCCTACAGCTTAACATTTGTAAAGTTGAGTTTATGTGAGGTATAATTGGTGGCCACTGAAATCTTAATGGTTCGATCACCATTTTAGCACCATTAATCAAAAGTTCTAATCTAAAGAGAAGAGCTGTCTTCTGCAGTGAGGATTATATATTGTTTTAAATATACATTCTGTGCCGATCGATCTCTCCTTTCAGAAACTTGTGCTTACTCAGACTGATCAGGGTGTGTGTGCAGAGGCCAATCTACCGTTTAAGCCTAAAGGGCTTCAGAGTTTGCACTGAAAACGACCCCCTTTCAGTTTAATTACTGAGAATCTCATTGACCCGACATGTCCCTTTTTTGTTCGGCAAGGGGGCAGAAGGGGGGTTCCCATGAACAGCTCAGCCTACAGTTTGACAGATGCTGGTTGCTGGAGGTGTCTGTAGTAACCCCACAGCGGTAGTGTGTGTCCAGCAGTGTTTAAGGGATTGACAAGTGACCAGGACAAAAGCACTCAGTCAACAAGCTGTTTAATATCCATTATTATGGAGTGAACATTGTGCCCCTAGACAGGTAAACACATCTCCATTGATCCATTGATGGCAAGATAGAAATATTTTCTCTCACCACTCACCTCCATAAAGTGCCCCCTTTCACAAAGGCAGGGAGCAAACAATACAGAGAGAAAAGCAAAGAGGCATATAGGAGGGCTGACATTCTGCTCCATTGGTAAATAATAGCATCGGCAAGCTGGCCTATCTATAACCTCTGAAACTGCTGTCTGCCAAGATAAAATGTTGGGCCTGTTTCTCCAGAGCCTTCGAAAAAGATCAACACGGCTGATGTGGTTTTATTTGTCTTTAATGTCACACTCAGTCTGGCCTCGCTAAAAAACAGTCTCGAGTAAACACTAATGACAAGAATGCTCTTAGACACTTCAAATTGGACGTAAAGCACGGCGCTGAAAAGCCATTGCACCCCAGTGGATCGCTAATCTGTTGAACCTCTGAAGTGGATAAGACCTTGATGAAAAAACCTCAGGAGCTCTTCACAATACAGATTGATGATGCGTAGGCGACCTTGTGCCTGCTCACAGTCAAGAGGACCGAATTCCCCCCCTTTTTTTATTTTTTTAAAGTGTTTAAAATATTGCATATGTGCCAGCTCAATTGGAAAAAACATTAAATTGCATGTTTTACCATTGTAATTGTGCATTTTTATGTACTGTTGACACCGTTCCTCCTCTGCCATCTTTAACTGTGTGCTATTATGACTTCTCTCTTGTAAGCTGTGAATTAGATGTCTGCTTTTAAGTTTAAATGGAGGCGTATCCTTTTCCACGGGCTCTTCATATGAGCCCTCTGTCAAAGAGACGGGGGACAGACACTTGGTATGCTGTTATTTTGTGAACTACTCCGCTTAGTATGAAAGCAGAGGGCATCTCTTCCCAGCAGGAAGTGGACAGCTCTTCCCCCTGTAATGATGCATAACTAGTACACTTCCATTCACTCTTGCGAGCCTCAATGAGGATGGCCTCTCAAACCTAACTATTATAGTCTAGCTAATGTCAGAGAGTCAGCTGCATTCAATATTATATTTTGGGGTTTTTTTGCAGTTTGATTTCTCTCCTTTACAAACACTCAACCCCCACCAACCACACCCACAATCTCATCCATTTCCCTCTGTCTGGTTGTCTGTCTCCACCAGACCTCACTTTCAGTGTATCTCTGGTTTCTCGACCATCTTTAATTTCAAATAGGCGCGCTGCTGATTTTCAGTCCTGTTCGGGTGGTATAAACAAGCACAGTGGGTAATTCACACTATATTAAAAACAGTTGGTGCAACAAAGAACTCTAATCAGTGGAGGCCTGCATAAGCAAATTATCACTGCTAAATTAAAACCCTAAGTACAGGCTGGATGGTAATAATATTGTAGATCACTAGAGCAACAATCACAATCTGGGTGCTTAACTTTATTTATTTTTTACTAGGCAGGCTATCAGACTGTTTTAGGAGCTCTAACAGCATCATCACAATGTCTTTATTACAGCATACTTATTACAGGTAATGTAGATTAGGATCTGCTGAACTGTATGGATGAGCACAAATGTGGAGCAGTGTTATGGCTTTTGATTTTGTATGGCACATTATTTGGTTGATGTATGACAGCGAAACAACTCGTGATTTTCTTTGATTATTACATGTTAGGATTTCTATGGTCCAAGTCACTTCCATCTTTGTTTTCCAGAAAATTCACTGCTTCGTGGTGCAACATTAAAACTCCATTACTAAGGGTCTCATTTTAGTGCGTAATAGAGTTCATATTTCAAAACACTTCTTTGTTCCCTCAACTGTTGATTGTTATTCATGCAATGCAAAATATCATCTCCATATTCCTTGCCAGCCTTACATTGATGCGTATCACAAACTCTTGTCTGCCTCCCACCTTTCATATCACAGCTTAATGTGATAGCGTCAGGATTATTTCTTGTTTAAACTTATGGTATCACAAACGTGCAGGAACAGGATATTTGCATAAGCATCAGGAAACTCCATTTAAGCATCATCTTACGGGTTCACAGGATTTAAATGATATACAATGTTCTGTTACTAATTTTATACTTTATCCTGTCAGAAACTATAACAACATTAGTATTTTGTCTTTTACTAAACCTTTCGTGAATGCATATTTTCGGGTGCTTAGGTAATAGGGGTTTTCAGGGTGTTTAGTTCTGGTCGCAGTGGGCAATGGAGGAGGATTTTTTAATGGGAATACAGTCACATTTTAATGTACCACAAGAACATGTTACCGTTGTACCTCTCTTTCAGCCATGGCCCTCCTGAATTCAAGCCGATTATGGATAACAACCACATTACAGCGCAATACATCAAAGACCTAGCTTACTGCTCAGTGGGGAGCCACTCTGGCACATTTCAAAAATCTACCCATTCAAGAGCTCTCACTGGAAGCATGTTATGCATTAAATGTGTCACACAGGAAAGTGTCTTCTGATCCATCTGATTCCAAACCTCACTGCTGCTGCCATGTACTTGTGCTGGTTCCATAAAAAAAATGAGCAAAAGAACAAACAGTAGCATAAACAAAGACTTGAAAAAAGGCTACATCACAACAAAGAGCTAGAATAGAAACTGCATAGGATTAACTATTAACTTATTATGTTAATTGTTTTGAGGTTTTTTTTCTTATTCATTTCTGTCATTACAACATATCAACTCAGTCGCGACCACAACTGAAACTAATACATATGTTTATTGAACGCTTCACTAAAGATAGAAGCAAGCGTTCTATTGATGCTACCATTTTAGTTTAGCATGTCTCACTCTTAAATAAGGAGAAACAGTAAGGGAAACAAGTTCCAAACAGACAGCATTACTGCAAGGCTGCCTTTATCATGCAGCTTTTCTTAAAACCTGATCACTTCGGCATCTTTATTTTTCACATCCATCCATGTGCACATGCATCTGGACATTTACACATTCATTCAGGTCCAGTTTAATTGAATCTGATTCTTCTAAACTAATTGCAGGGTTGTTGCTTTAATAAGCAGCCGTTTTTCACGTGCAGGTGTGAGGATGGTGGGCTACCAGGGTGTGTTTATGTATTTGCATAGCTTCACACCTGTTAATGAAAGTGCTTGTTTTTCCAATGAATCTCCATGCTCCTCTAATAAGACTCAGTTTCCTCCCACGGCTACCCTAATGACTGTTATCACACCACCTTCGCAGAAACCAGCGCAGGAGTTATAATAACCTACGTTCTGTAGCACCACTGTTTGTGTGTGTGTGTGTGTGTGTGTGTGTGTGTGCTTACACAGTCACACAGGTGATGCATGATCCATGCAAGAGGTAAGGGAAAAGCAGCAGATCCATGTGTTGAAGCGGGGGAGGAGGCATGAAAAATGTAACGTACATCAGATTCAGATTAACAAGACTATTGTTGCACCACATAAAAACAGACACTTATTGGTGCTTTTCAGGCTTATTTTTTTCTTACATATACACACTATGCTATATAATACATTCTTAACTTTGTTTTTTCTCTTTTTTCCTTAGACCTTGCATCTGCTCTATAAAAATTCAGCACTCAGCCTGACACTGACACATTTTGCAGGCGAGAACAGGTGAGGGCCTGCCAAACCTTTGCCTAAACCCATCAACAGTCTTCAGAGCTGAAAACATGCCAAGACTGCCTGCCGATAACAAGCAGAAGACATGGAGATCTTCCTCTGGGCAGTAACAGAAGTCTCTGAATAGTTTAAGGATTTTCATCCTACCCTCAAAAATCCCCTCAGCCTCTTGCCTGTGACTTACCGCGCCTGGAACTGTAGACAAGCAGGCTTCTCCATTACCGGGAGCTAAATTAACAGCATTTAAGTATCTATTAAAACACCAATGCTTTGCTGCCTCTGGCCGACCTCGCCTTGCCCTTATTCCATCCGCTGTTGCTCATTAAAATGGCATAATTGCAGGTAAGCATCCTGCAGTATCAACACGCTTAATTACCAAAGTGAGAGAGGTTCATGGTGCCACATTGGCCCAAATAAACCTGGGTAGCAGTGGAATAAATAACAGTTATCGTTAGCAGTCCAAGCCCGTTTCATTACTGAGGGCAGGGCATCTGTTGATGTGTCCTTATTAACAAAAGAGAAATGTTTTTCTGTAATTCTTCATCAATGAATTGCCAATTAAGTGATGATAGTATTTTTGACAACACTAATAACACCGTGTCTTATATATTTGGTTCTTTAATTTAACAATTACTTAGTCATGCATGCATTCTAATGAAGAAATAATTTCTTATTTTCAATCATGGCTTGGCAACAGATAGTAAATAATGAGAAAAAAAATGTAAGGCTGTAAATTAAAATGTTAGTGAGGTAACACATTGTTCAGGACAGTATTAGCCTGTTTATTTGGGTTTGCTTTGTGTGTTGCGTTTATCACACTGGATTCTCTTTCACACGTTCACACTTCCTTCCTTCCAGCATTACACACTGTTCGGTGCTTCAGTTAAGGATCTTGGGTACATTTAACAATTGCACACAAATCTTTTCTTTCTACTTCCCCTACTTAAAAACGGCAGTCTGACAGATTTTAGTTTGTTTTATTTTGTAACTCTTATTTCCACTCCACTCATAAACAGGCCTCCAGGGTAAGGAACTGTATTTACCCCCCTGCTCACGTGAAGGTTTAACAACGGTGCTAATCCGTTCTTAGATTCCGCTTTTGTGATCTTACGTCCCCTAATAAGCACTTACTGGATAAATATTGTATGGGAATGCTCTTACTTTTTTAACCTGCCTCTGAACCGTCAAATTTCTGCTTGCTCTTGATCCGTCCATTTTATACATTTTAGGTCCTTTAAACCCCCTGAAAGCTTCTTAGTAACAGTCGGTCGATCAAAGCCACCACAGCCTTTCCATCCTCTCCTGAACTGAAGCACTAGTTTAAGATTGTCTGAAAAGGGACTTGGGGCAAAATAAAATGGCATTGTTTGCCACTGACCTGACTCAGTAAACCAAAATGTGCCGTTCTTAAGCTGAAGCATAACACGTTAGAACTTAGAAGTGCTGGTTTCATTCATTATACTAAAAGGTTTGGTTTTTAAAGTGCTGGACTTCATCCAAAATTCTGCTGTGTAATTGTGTTGAATTGAAAAGTCACAGAACACACTGCAGTGAACCGAGCACTGGTTGCTGTGCCACTTTTATGGAAGTACAATTAAGAAAGCTCATTTTTATTTCCTTAAGCGGAGAAAATGCTTTGTATTTTTACTAGGATTACACCTAGACATACAAAGTTATATATATATTAATATGTTGAACCTGACTGCCTGTCTGCATTTTTCAAAAGAGGATACTGCCGGTTGTTGCTTTTCTCTGTGCGTGTGTGTGTGTAAGCTTGCATGTGTGCCATCAGTGTGAAAGCACATGTGCACCATTTCTTTGTGTGTGTGTGTGTGTGTGTGTGTGTGTGTGTGTGAGAGAGAGTGTGAGTGTGAGTGTGTGTGTGTGTGTGTGTGTGTGTGTGAGAGAGAGAGAGAGAGAGAGAGAGAAAGCGAGTGCACATGTAAGCAATGTGCTATGTTTATGTGCTTTTTCTGAGTGTGTAGGTAGGTATTATTTGGCGGTCTGGGTCAGAGGAGGGGCATGGTATCAAAGATCACAAAAAGTGTATGACAGCTGACAATTTCAGGCTTTTGATTAAGATTTGTTGATATGACCAGTCCCTGGGTCTATCCCAAACGCACTCCAGGGATTCTGGGCTGCCTGGCTGTGCCGCAGACAGAACAACCCATCAGTTGACAGAATCAGGCGGTAAGGCGGTACAGGCGCCTTACCTCCCCGCTGAAACCCCAGTAATTAGAGTCTGGGCAACATGCAGAAAAAACACCTACAGAGAGCACAGTGTCATGGACATCGCCAATTATGCAGCCATTTTGCTCATGGATGCAACCAGCTTGTGTTGTAATGACACACACATACACACCCGTGGGCATGCATAGCCGAGTACACACACACACACACACACACACACACACACACACACACACACACACACACACACACACACACACACACACACACACACACACACACACACACACACACACACACACACACACACACAGCACATGTGGATACAATGAGATCATTACAGGACTAAATCAGGTTTAATCCTGACATATGCTTATTATTTACCAGAGTGTCATGTCAGCAATAACACCAAGAAGATATGATGTTGCTTATTATTGCTATTTTGACCACTAATCCCGTAACAAGGTCCTCTCCTATACACCTTGCATGCACCTGAGATTAATTTGACCATTCACATAGTCATTTATACTAACTCTTAGTATATTTTAGCTCTATTAAAAAAGCTGTCTGTTAAAAAGTAAAGAAGTAATGGTGCATGTGAAAGCGTAAAATTGTTTTGGATAGAAACTTGCTGAAAGTTGCATATGAATTTCAGTTGATGACAGTAATAATGTCTAATGACTATCTTCCTTTAGATTTTTCCATTAAATCATCCTTGAATAATACAGCATAAATGGGCTTTTATCTTCAACTGTAATATTAAGTACCACAGAAAAATAGGAAAAAAAACGTCTGCTTAAATTTAGCAGTAGCCAGAAGATGCTGTTGACTGTAGGCTAATGTCTTTAAAACACCTTCTCCTCCTTGAAAAGGAGGAGGAAAAGTTAATTGCAGCATTTGCTCATTGGGGAGACAGAGGGCCACTCAAAACGTCCCCTCATTTGTGAATTAGAGACACACATTTAGCCACAGGAAATGTAAAGTGGGATTGCTCACCATGAAGAGGAGGTTAAGTGCACTAATGGAAAGCAGTTAAGTGTTTGTTATTGTTGCTCCGTTATTTCTTTTCTCTTTTATATTTATAGTTTGTATTCGCAGATGTAAATTTTTTGGAATGCTTTAATGGCAATTCTTTAATTCATCCAGCCAATAATAAATGGTGCTGGAGTGTTAGTGTTAAGTGCACGTCACTGTCTCGTCAGCTACCTTGTGTCCTTGCAGTGCTTTGGTTTTGTGCGATTATACCATGGATAACAAATGTACGTAGTGTTAAGATGGCACAGGTGTAAAGTACATCATACCCAACATGATATTTGTTAAGTCAAACTATGTGCATTTACACAGGAGAAAGGGTAACAATATAGTCTCTATGTAAGCTAAATATTTGAAATTATAATATTAACGTTTCCTATGCAAACTGGCTTGTATTAGGCATATAAGACGTAAGACAGACTTTCTAAAAAGGGTTCTTAGTGGCCTTTATTTTGTACATGGCAGCTTCATATGACATACATTGCAACACAGAGCCACCATAATAATGGTACAGTAATGAATCAACACCCCCGCCCATGTTTGGCCTTTGAGGAATTTGAGAAACAGAGTTTTAGTAATTATTTGTGCAGCTCCCTCCAGTATAACTTGACACGTATTGTAAACGTAATCCTGCTGATGATGTGCAGTGGAATTAGTATTTCAGTATTTTATTTAACGTGGTTAATAGTATTTCCCCCTAGCAGAGATTTCGGAGAGGACTAAATTAATGGGTGTATTGTCGCTACTATTGTTCGCTGTGGCAAAGCACATGGACATAGTAAAATGCTTGAAATTGTATTTGTCATGTTTAAACGAAGTCAACGGCATGTAAAAAAGTAGGTGTCAGAGGAGAGAAAATCCTCAGTATGGCTTCTGAGCTGTCTGACACAGATCTTCAGCATAACATGCTGCCACTTCCAGAATAAAACAACCCAGGCAAAGCTAGCAGACTTACAGAGCCACCCTTTCTAATGAGAATTTTGTGTAATTGATGTCACGCTATGGCAAGATTGGGATCATTTCTCAGTTTCTTCTCTTTATTTGCTGCCATTTCAGAAATACGCCCTCTGAACTTTAACAGTCATTTATTCTTTCATTTCCTTCTCTAAACAAAAGCGTGGCCCTCTTTATGCTCATCACCGTGCCAGTATGAGAGAAACACCATCTTGTCACGCAATGTAACAAAACCATTAAACGTGCAGCATTAAAGGGAGACGAAATGCAATTAGCCAAGAAATTACTCTGATCTTGGTGACATTTGGGAGAAATTGTAACACAATATACAAGGCCGACGCTTGATTGACAGCCTAATCCAAGTTTGATGTGCGCGGGTCCACGTTCACCGAGCAGAGCGGGTCGTCGGCTGATAACGAGTACAGCTGCACAACTCTGATAGCTATGTCCGCCACGATTCGTCACCGGGCAAATTCCTCTGGTTTAAACGATGATGAAAGTATCGACCATTAATGACAGGATCATCTCCCTGCCTGAAATAAACGCTCTAATCCCTTTTGCCAGGTCCATGAATTCCTAATATGAGTTATATAAACTGGAGCAATAAATCAGTGTTAGCTCAGTTGTGTTTGGAAAATTGTACCGAGGCTCTTTGCCCCCTGTTTAAAATGCAAGATGGGCAACTGAGGACATCTTTGCTTAAGCTGTAATATCCAATGAGTTATTGCTGGGGATAGATTAACTTTCTTACTGCAATAAGAATTGCAAATGGGTAAAGAATAAGGTGGAATTTCCCTTTGCTATTGTGAGCTGAGACGTGTGTTTGAATGCAGTCAGTGGATGGTGATGAATATCACAACCTTTCATCGGCTGGGTCTTGGGTTGCTTGAACGTGAGTGATGGGAATATCATACTCATTGTATTATAATGACATTAATCACAGTCATAGGTAAGTGAGCCACAGAGATAGAAAGAAAAGGAGACAGAGGTTAACAGCAAAATCTGAAATTAGTTTGTGTTAGTGGGCCATATTAGAAACTGATTAAAGATACAAGAGTCAAAGTAGATATTTCCTTTGAGTGTAACTTTTTATGTAATCCTTGTAGTGCGTACGTACTAAGATAAGCGTTAGCTGCAATGTGCTGCTCACATACACGCTGTGTATTTCAACCACACACCAATACACAGCCACAGCTTACTGAAACATTGTGTGAACTGCAACATGCATGAATTCTAACTAATTCAACCATTTGTATCCACACACAAGTTATATTTTCACAAAACTAGTGTTGTTTTTAAGTCAACACAGTTGGTAGGTCCCTGAAAACATAAGGTAACATCATAGGAGGGAGGGGAAGACTTTGACTGACACTTTTATACTAGAAAGAAAATGTCCACCCGTGGCACCTGGCATAAAAGCAAGAACGTATTCCCTAATTCACCTCCCCTCAGCAAAATGATTGGAGCTTTTTCTTCTTGTTTTTTTTAAGAGGAGAGGTGACACAATGCTGCCTAAACGCAATGATTAGGGTGAGTGGAAAGCAAAAGTGAATGGCTGATGAATATTTCATAAATGTTAGCAGCACTTACTGGACACAGGGCCTGATTGATGGCAGAGAGGCTGTAAAGGCTTGAATGCTGAAGGGCCTCAGCCTCCTTTTACACCAGTGCTTACTTCAAGCACCATCGTTAATCGCAGAATAAAGATGTATTTAGCTGAAGAGCTCTTCATTAATGGCCTGCTTTAAACAAAAGTAGCAGCATAGGATTTGTGTCATTGGAGAGAAACGCAAAGGACTAAAGTGAACAGCCATGGTGAGAACATAAAGGGAATCTTTTAGTTTTAGTTTTACCTCTACGCCATTTCCACTGCCATGTTTGTAAGTTTGCAAAAGTATATTTCAGTTACAGCAATAACACATTTCTATTGGTTTAAAAAATGTACAGAAATATGGCTTAAAGGAGAAATGTAACATTCCTGTGCATAAAACCATAAGGGCTAGTATTTCACCGTCTGAAAGCTATGGGTGACATCACAGACCATTTTTAATTATAAAGTCTTTGGTAATAAACCTTGCAATGTCCTCAAAAATGCAGGAAACTTTCCATAACACCTTAAACCGAACGCTAACTTCCAATTTTACCTCATCTTGTAACAGCAGGTAACAACTGGTTGTAATATGACCACAGGATCATTTGTGTTTATTCGCTGCTGAATCCACTTACCAAAACGGTCCCAAAATAAACAGATTTTGCTGTAATTTAATAATAATAATAAACAGGATACATATAATAACAAAACATCATGATGGCCATTTGTAAAAACTTCTTCGTACCTCGTCAGGTCTGTCCACACTTTACATTACACTTCTGTTGGTCATATACTGTAGCATACACTCAACTTTTTTTTTTTTTTTTTTTCTATTTTATTTTGTATATATACACCCATATACAGATTTCTATTTTTATTTCTAGACATATTGTTAGATATTGTAATATAATTATTATTTCCATTCTTTGATCTCGTGTGAGCACCTTGAGCAGCTGTATTGAACAAATTCCCCCCCGGGGATCAATAAAGTATTTCTGATTCTGATTCTGATTCTAAAGACTAAAGACAAGCAAACAACTTCTAAAATGCTTATTTTCTGAATGGAGTTTGGGTCAATAAGGGCTAGGCTTGCTTAGTTAAAAGTGAAGTACAATAGATAGCTTGAAGTAATAGACACATTTTTTTAGAACTTAGCAAGTAGACCAACTTCCTTGCTTAGTTTTCTCCAAGCAATCTCCTTTTTTTGTCCACTTTTCCAGGTTTAAGCAGCGCTGTTCCTCTACCTATTCGTCCTAACATTAAACTAAGGGCCAAGACGCTACAGAGACTCAGTGTCACCCCTAAAGGTACAAGTGGTTTTGACGTTTTGACATCACAGAGTATCATTGAAATATCATAAAACCAGAATTAGACCAATAACTTGGCTAGTGTATGTATACGTCTTGGTGTACAGGTCGACCAGTAATCAACAAGAAATTACATTACACTAAAACGCCAAACTAGATTTGAGGTTATTTAGAAAGTGTCAACATTAAATCATTTGTATACCAAAGAGCCCTGACAAGTAAGGTTTTCAATTGTAAAAAGACCCACCCTTTATGTGTAAAGAAAAATGTGTTGTCTGATTTTTTAAGCTATTAACATCAGCCTTAAATATCCATATTGTCCAATATAACATGCCTTAAAGTAAACGTTTATTGTACAATTCAAAAACATGATATCACAAAATTGCTCCACACTTTAAATTACTCATTGTTTAATACACACTTTATACCCAGCCCCACTCAATCAATCCTATGAAAACCATATTCTTATTATGGCAAGGTTTTTTAAAAAGGTAAAAGAACGGACCAAACTATACTGCGAGCACTATAGTCAGAGGCAACAGAAAAAGAAATCTGGCTCTAAAGTAACACATATCGTGTGTTATTGGTTATTTTGCTATGGCCACAATTCAACAATTGTTTTACCATTTGTTGTTTTAGCGTTACTATATCAGTCTGGTTTACATTCTTTGTCATTACTGAACCATCAAAGCATGTGCTTAGTGCCTTATGCCTTGAGAACCCTCTGATACATGACCCTGTGTGTACTGTGATGTGGAGAGACACCCAAATCCACTCTGGATCCACTTGTCCAGCCCTCTTTAATTAAAGCGTGTGCATTTTTCTGTTACTGACAAGTCCATTTGCAGACAACCATCCATCAGACATCTGCCCCCTCTCTGCAGGCATGTAATGAATTGAGCAAAAGTGATTTGTGGTGGTAATCCTTTAGAGAAACTGAATAAAGTGTAAGCATTGCATGTATTTTTTACCCATCTCCCTTTATTTCTCTGTGGATGAATAGTGCCCCATAGGCATTGGTATCGTATAGATGGCAGCGAACATTATGTTGACTAAGGTTTTGGTGCCATTACCATGTATTTCTAATAAAACTAAAGCCTTAAGAATGACTCTCCATCTCATTTTTCATTAGCTTTAGTGCCCTTTACCTGGAGTCCTCAGCCAATTCTTCAGCTTTGCTATGAGCCTGCTAATAACTTAAATCTCATTCAGAACATTATGGGAATAGAGGATTTGAGCAGTTATAAATGAGGTATTAGTGCAGAGAGGGTGGATGGATATTGCTACTTGCCATAAAAACTGTCACAGGGGATGTCATCAACAATATATGACATGTTTTTTATGATATTCTACTCTATATGTCTTGAGAGCTTATTTGTTTACCTTTCTTTCCAAACTTTATTCCAGCCCTAACACTTAAACGGGTAAGGCTGGAGATATTCTATATTTTTGTTATTGTTAAGAAATCCCATGAAAAGACCAAAGCAAAGGTATCTTTCTCTCAATACTTCCTTACTTTTCCTGTAGTTCTGAATTCCAAGCCCAGTCAATCCTATTCAATATGTGAATCCTAAAAAGCTGGGTGATCTCTTAAAACAGCGGGTAACTGGAGTTCTTAGCAAACATTACTGAAAAATGAGTAATTAATTAATTACTTAATTAATTAAGGCTCAAACTAACTACAGCACCCATGTTCACATGTCACTGAGTGCAACAGTGGGGTGAGCCAGTAATGGAGGTCTATGAGGAATAAGCTTTAGCAGGCTTTTAAGGGTTAACTGTTTTTATGGGGTTTTTTTTACAATTTACAATCATATAAATTTGTAATTGACTGCAGCTGTGAAATGACATGGGAAAAAAACACTGTTCTTTTGTATATAATAGCACTATTAACTAATCATAAACTTGTCTTAAAATTTGTTTGCTCAAGAGAGTTGGGGGTCATGAATGCATCCCTTAGTGGGCCAGCCGTAGACATGCCCAGCCCTGCTATGTCCCAGAGGACCTCCTGTCAGATGTGCCTCCACCACTGTCACTGAGTGTGTGTGTGTATGTATGTCTGTGTGTGTGTGTGCACGTGTGTCCTGCCGCAGAACAAGACCCAATTTGATTTGCTCCACTGGCCTGTGAAGCTCGGCTGTGAGGCAGCACCTCTCTTTATTCCCCTAATGGCTTCCCTTCCCCACTGCTCCTTACTCTTCCCCAGACACCAGTTATGTGCACTCTTGTAAATATACATATACACGATAGCGGGAGAGAAAGAGGGGAAAGACTGTGATGCATAGATCGAAAGACAGAAACAGAAGCGGGAGAAACGGAGTGAAAGGGAGTGGAATAAAAGTGAGACAAAGGATGCAGTGATAAAAAAAAAAAAAAAAAAAGTCGTTCCCTCAAAGGTTGACCTTGGGGCTGGGGTCTCTTTAATCTGGGGATATTAAGAGCCTTAAGATGGGCCAGGCAGATGCTGGAGTGGTGGGACCTGCCTATCAAAATGGGAGGAGAATCACCAGATGCAGTCCATTTCCACGGCTGGGGCACGAGCCGGGTTTGTCATGGTGTCATTTGTGTTTCACCGAGGATGGAGTTCAGGGGCAACGGAGGTTAAGCTTTCTGCTGCTGTTGCCACCCACTCTATACCACTGCAGTACATACATATGGTTTTACACTAGTGGATGTAGCTCGCTCCTTTTTCCCTCCCCCATAAGTGATCTAAATGGTAGCTCTTGTGAGTTGAACCATATAAGTGAGTGTGATGGAGAGACATGTAAATTGCATTGCATAGGACATGCAATTGGCACAGTCTATAGCTAACTAACAGCATGGTTCTGCTCAAATAGGTTCTCAAACCGTCCATGTGTGACTTTGAGTTTAAATGGGTCATACCATACAGGTACAATTCAATCACATATGAAATGAGTTTGCTGCAAGTAAACTTTGGGAATGATTTTCTTTGTCAAGTCTAGTGTGTTGAGTTCAGTGGGTGTGTGTGGTTGTAGGTGTGGGTCTTGGAAAATTGCAAGGGCTGTGTGTGTGTGTGTGGGGGGGGTTGCTAATTTAAGAGGCTTAATAATGACCCCCTACTATTCTCTGCAGGAACTGCCGTCATTCGCCCATCACATCACATGCATGGCATGACATGGAAACAGGAGATGCATGTCATTTTTGACACAGCTTGGCACTTACTGGCTGCAGGGGAAACTTCTGCATGCCTCTCTTGCTGCAGTACCTGCCTGTTTCTAGGGGGAAGAAAGGAATAAGTCGAGAAGATTTCTTTTTTATCTTCTTATTCCCTTACAAGATTGAAAGAAACAACATAGTCTTACTGTCTTCCTTTTATACTTAAGAAAACAGTAGTGAATGTTCAAAGCAGTCACAATGTACAATGATTGTTTATTGCTGATATGAAAAAATGAGATGGATTTTGAAACATATGCCTACTTAAATTAGTTTTTTTGTAAGATTAAAAAAAAGGTTTTTGAGGAAAAAAAAACATTAACTGTATGGCCTTGTGCAAAAGAGCTACTGCAAGATTCAAGGTAAATGCTACACATTTCTCCCAGAGACTCCGAAAAGACAACAGGGGGGTTTATTTTTAATTGACAGGCTTTTGTCTATAGCATTCATAGCACTGACAGGGACTATAAATAGACTAAATGGGCTTGCTGGCCACATGGGTGTGTGTATGGACAATTTAAATCTTCCATGCTGTTCAGACTCAATAGATTAATTGATCCTATCTATGGTTGACAAATCAGCATGAGAGCAGTTTGAGAAAATGAAAGGTGAGCTGAGAGAGCAAGGCGCACGCCATGTTTGAAGTAAATATCTAGGGATTTCCAGAGCTCGGAAATCCAATTGCATGACCTTTTTTTCTGGCTAACAAGAAGGCATCGTAGCTATTAAAAGGCTGCTTTGAGCTTCCTGGGAGTGTAGAGTATGTATTTCACCAGACTGATAGAGTAAGGCATGTCAGACACCATGAATGAACTGCACATGGAGATATAATGACATTGACAGGCAGTAAAATGGTGAGGTGCATGACATAAATATGAGCTTCAGGCATTAATCAGAAACTTCGTACAGCACCCAACTTTAATACTAAAGCTTAATTTATTAGTGTATTTTCACATTTTTCTATGTTATCATTGGTTCTCAAGCTATTTAAAAATACACTCTTTATAGTCTCTTGAAATGTTAGTAATTCAGCTTATTTCTATGCCAATACTTAATGTACATAAGGTTATTACTGCGTGGCAACTTCCATTCCATAACATGAGTTAGCAGCTCACTCTTAAATCTGGTTGGTTCCTTTTTTTTTCCAGAGAAGACCAAAAACCCTGGGGTGCAAAAAAGGGGCCCCTTTGCGTTGTCCCTTGATGCAACAGTCACCATAATGCAAGTGGCACTGTGTGTCCGCTGTTAAACGATCCGCATGAGAATCTCTCCCTCCCTCTTCCTTCGTTTATCTTAGGTCTATAGTCTTCCTGTCTTTGACCCATGTAGAATCTAGCTTCCCATTTGGGCCTCCATGCGTCCAGTCATTTACATTTCAGCACATTCAAACCCTTCCAAATAGGATCGGAAAGCGTGTCATCACACTGACTGTCGGGAGAGGCAGGTCCCATAATTTCATTTAAATTTTCATGTTTTTTGGGCGTTTCAGTTCAGTGGGGGGCTTTCTCAGAGGTGACTGTTTTGAATGATTGTGAGCTCAAAGTGTAAATGTGAATCATAGCTGTCTAATAACAGCTTATAGTCTGAATAAAACCCAAAGGAATATTCTGCACAGTTTTAGTTAGGCTCTCTTAAAATCACTTCCTTCATCATAAATTTATAACTGCTGAATTGTAACCAATAGCTTTCATAGTCGGCCACCTCAAAAGGACCCAACGCGACAATTCCAGGTGAATTTTTGATATTTCATTATGAAACGAGCCAACTGTCTCATTTATATCTCCGAATATTCACTCTGCCAAAATCATTGCAGCCCTCCCTGTCCCTCCATCGCCCCTGGTGGAATGTGAGGCTTGTCTGATCTGCTTGGGCCCAGCCAGGCTCATCTGGTTTTCATCTGATATTTTTCTGTCTTTCTGATGTGTATTTCACGACTACCAACCCTGATGAATTGCAACTCTGACTGTTAAACAACATTATTAAGGATTTGTATGAATTCTCAGCCACAAACAAAGGGAGAACACTTTTTTCTTTTGCACATTCAGAAAAACTGAAGTGGGCATCATGAGATTCAAGTATATCTTATAGCAACCATTTAGAATGTTCAAAAGACACAGGTGAGGATTTTAGTCAAAAAAAAAAAAACTAACTACTCGGCACATTGTGTATTTCACTGATTATGGATCCATATTAGCCATAAAAATTGTTTTACAGATATAAAAAAAAAAGCCTATGTTGCAGCTGTTTTAGGAAAATGGACAGTCGACGCACATGACATTATGCCACAAGGCCACCTTTTTAGCAGTTTTGAACTTCCCGTGTCCATTTCAAATATGTATGACAAAACAGTCTGCATGCTGGTCAATAAGGATGTGTTTTTTTTTTACTTCCTTAATTGGAGGTTGCGTGACACTACTACTGAATTCATTTCTTTAAAAAGCTGCCAGAACTTCACAATGAACAGGTCCCCCCCCACACACACACACACCCACACCCACACACCCACACACCTACACACACACAAAGCTCTTTTCCCCTTTGATGATATTCTGAAATTAGCCCTCTTTAATCAAATGCGCCATGGTGTTCAGGTGTTGAAAACTCTCTTTTTTCTCCCATCTTCTGGAGGTTGTTGTTATTGGAAAAGAATTCTGTGGATTACACTGGCAAGCCACCCCTGAACCTTTCTAACTCTGTAATCCAGTGGGGAAGCATGGCTCGTTTTTTATCAGGAAGCTCAATAGATAAACAATAATAATACATTTCAGCTAATGAAACAGACCACGATGTATGGAGAGCTTACCCGTGCCGAGCGCCTCAGCCTCGTCCCCATTTGTTTGGAGCTGTTTGTTTTTAACTGCCTGCTATTGTTACTGTTTTTAATCCTGGAGAAATAAACTTATTTGAATGTTCCATGGATTAAAGAAACTGCGATTTTCCACTTCAAACACACGCAGCATGTCGGGTGATAAAACAACTGCAGCTCAGAACCAGAGTTTCATTGTCCTTTTTCCTCCTGCGCCAAATGCTGTTTATTTAAACTGTACCCTTTTTTTTTTGGTGTCTGGGTGTCTCTGTATAGATGTCTTTTTATTTGGAGGTATTGTTTACCTCCTTAGTCAAAAGCTGGTTTGAATAATCCCAGATCCCACCTGCTCAACGCAAACCGCTCCAAAAAAAAAGGCAGGTAGGTGTTTGTGTGTTCAAGTATGTGTGCTTTTGTGGACTATCAAACATAGCAATAATACAGAGTCATTCCTTCCCTGGCTCTAATTGCAGACCAAGAAAACAATGGACCCTTAGGAGGCTCTGCAGCCACTGGATGCAGGCTTTATTTGCATCACATTGATCTCTTATCTCTACGCTGCCAGTTTTCCATCTACCCGTAATTACAATTAGCACTCTCCCTTTCTTTGTGGTTTCAGGAAGTCCGGTCAGATGGCCGCGGTAAAGGCCAACTTTGCTCTATGGGGGAAAGCAACGCCAAGGCACAAGTGAAAGATGGAAAGGAGGGTGTGTGTGATTGTGCATGTGTGAGTGAGGGAGAGAGAAAGCAAAAGAAATAAAGAGAGCGAGAGATAGATGATGTAGAGACATGGAGAATGCAAGCGTGAGAAAGTTTGCAGGTGAGTTTCAGGGTTTGGTCGGACAGATAAAAGATGACAGACGAGCTGATTGCCAAAGGTATGATACTTTAAAAGCATGAATCAGAAAAGACTTCAGATGAATATTTATGAGGTGTGAAGACACATTCATACAACCAAAGGAAAGAGCTGGTTGTGTCAGGAGAGAAATACAGCCACTATCTGAAATTACAGCTGAAAATTTTAATTAGTTACTAAACAACAACACAAAAATACAATTAATAGGACACTGAACTGACAACTTACATCAGGCAGGGTTTGGTTGGAAGTGAAAGTGGAGGGGGTGTATTCTATGTACAGGAAAGTAGTCAATGACTAATTTATGGTTTTTACAAAGTATACTTGCCAATGTTACACTGTCTACAGTAGTTATTGGGTTGAAAACAGTCATCCGTCTGAGGCAAAACTTGGACCAAAATATACCAACAGAAAAGTCACATTTTCAACACCTATTTTTAGGCTGATGAAAACCTCGCCGAAGAGACAACTTGTGTGGACTTATGTCTAACTGACAATTATTTGTTCATGTTTCAGACTTGACTAGGTTATCTTTTTTGTAACTCACCTTGTGGAGCGGACACCCCATGTACCGAGTCCTTGCTGCAGCGCCCATTGGTTCGAGTCCGACCTGTGGCCCTTTTGCTGTGTGTCATCCCCTCTTTCTCTCTCTCTCTCTCTCTCTCTCTCTCTCTCCCCCCCCCCCCCCCCCCCCCCCCGCCTTTCCTGTCGATCTTGAGCTGTCCTGTCAAATAAAATAATACAAAAATAAATAAATAAGGAAACTTTCAATTGTTTTCTTTGACGTAACTAGGAACAAGTTTTTGAATGCAATGTGTGAATTTGCAAATTATTGTTTCTAAAAAGGAAAAATGCAACATTCTGACAGTCAAGTCTGTCCCTCGATTCCCACCAACACTGCTGACACCCTCCAGGGCCGGGGGCATTTTAATTGGCCCACTTCCGAACTGTAATTTTTTTTAATTGCTTGGAGACACTCTGCTCTCTTTAAAAAAATCAATGCAGATGTAATAATATCTGTAATTGTCTGCCACGCTCCAGGGACACCACAAAAGCCTCGGATCAATGGAGGAAAGCAGGGAAGCTGGTAGGGGTTAATTTTTCCCTTTCTGTAGGTAATGACAGGGAGGCAACGCTTGGCTCCTGGCATAGAGGCACAACTTGTGCTGTTCCTATTGTCTCTACAGCGCCTAATTGGGCCAAATGCAGTTAGTTCCCCCTGGCAGAGGCTGTCGAGGTGGTGATTAATGAAGCCTCCAGTCACGTAACCTGATAAAAAGAAAAGAAAGGGATGGGAGAGGGAAAAAATATCAACCTGCTTTGTGTTCTTCATCCTTTTTCCTTTCTTGTGCTTTTTCACTGCCTTTGTCAATTCTCTAGAACTTCTTTCTCTAAGTAAACAGGTGAAGTAGTTTAAGTTTGCTAAGGTTTATTTTTCTTCAGGGAAGGAAAGGGGGCAGGCCCATTACTGCATAGTGGGAGTAATTAAACAAAAAAAAGAAGAAGAGGAATGAGGGGTTGCACAGCTTGAATCCCAAGTCTCCTTTCTTTAAGTGTAATATCACACATTCTTGCTAAAAATTGGCTTGAGTGTCTGGCTGAGGCGACAGTGTTTGGGATTTTGCAGTAATCTTTCCTGTACAGTCTCCAGAGACGTGCGTCAGGAATCCTGGATCAAGAGGTCGCAGGTATTAGCCTCCCAGGATCGTCATGGCCTTTGACTAATTACCTCATTAAGCTGCACTCCAATACTTTTCATGGTCTCTGTGGCTCGGCCTTGTTGCTCGGTGTAAAGAGGACAGAGTGGACACAGAACTCATCCACAGTGACCTGGGTGAACTGACCGCAGCTTGTTGCTGCCTGGTGGGTGGGTCGAGGGAGGGAAATCAATCCTCTGTAAATATATTAGATGCAATTACATCCTGCTGGACTTTGCCTAACACGTTTATGGAAGCATTAGGCAAAGTCTTCCTTTATCAACCCACTCCCCAGGCCATTAGGACAACGACATGTAATTTTCACACAGGTCCTATTGGGGAGGTATTGGAAAAAGAGCATAGGGGAGGGGTGTGTCTAAGTTTTGATTGCATTGAGGGTGAACTGTTTTTTATTGGTTTTATTAGGTTGATGTCACATTGTGGTTTGCTGTTATCTTAATAAGGTTTAATGCAACACAGCAACTGGGCTTATGAAGAAATCTTAAATGAGGTGTTACTTTTATAGCAGTAGATAGAGCCAAAGATGTAATAAATCAGTTTCAAACATCATATTTCCAATTTACAAACATTTATATGATACTGTATAAACCTTGCTATTATTTTAATCACTGATTAATTTAGGCACACATACATCTCTAACTCCATATGAATAACTATCATTCACATAAGTGAATTATTAAAAAGGCATTTCAGTCTCTCTCAAAGAGAAGGCCTCATTTTTAATGTTTCATTCCAGTACTTTGTTGCGTGATTATCAGCAGCTGAAATGTTGTTGCGTTATTTCAGGGATTTGATTAATGTTTGTATTTGTGTACGTTCATTTTGTCTGGAATTACGTAGGCACCTTAATTCCTCAGTAAAAAAAAGAGCTGCAATTACCATAAAATGTATGAATGATAATTGTGGAACAATGTAATGTCAATAGCCTTCTGATTAATCCCTCTGAACACAGCCAAATGGCTGGCACAGTAACTCCATAAGTGATAAGCAATTTCATTTGTTCCTAATTACTTAGAGGTCCATTTTGCTACTGTCATGATGAGATTTCTAAACCTCCTTAACCAGCCAAGGCTTATACATTTATAAAAGCATCTTGTTTTTTTACCCCCCTCTCTCTCTCTCTTTTTCTCTCTCTCTGGAAGGTATTCAAGTCTAATTACTCACAAGAGGGCATGTGTGCTTACAGTAGCACAAGAGGTACTTGACAACAAAGTTTATCCCAAACAGCTAGAGTTCTAAGTACATTCAGGTACTTTTTGAAAGAAGAAAAAGCTGTTGTCCTAATGGGAAAGAGAGAGTGTGTGTGTGTGTGTGTGTGTGTGTGTGTGTGTGTGTGTGTGTGTGTGTGTGTGTGTGTGTGTGTGTGTGTGCGCGCGCAAATGTCCTCATTGGTCTCTATGTCTGTGAGATCGAGTGTGTGCACACAGCCGCTTTTATGCCTGTGTGTGTTTTTGTGCATATTATAAGGATTTTTCTTCATGGGTCTTCAGAGCCAATAGAGCTGGTTTGTTTGTGGCCATCCATGAAATAGCCTTGAGCCTACATGCCATAGGTTCTTCAAACAGACTTTTTTCCCACCTTTCTCTTTCTTTTAGTAATGGATTGTGGAGGCGGTTTGGTCAGATGGGCTCAAATACAGCCTCACACAGTTCTACCTCAGGGCTTCCTCGCTGTCACCCAACAGCACCCTCAAGACCACTATTCTCCTTCTTATCCCAGACCTGAATTCTTCATTTGGTCACACTGCTTGCTCCTGAATAGTCACCTCTGAGGAGATTAACCCTTTCATTAAAAATGCCTGACTAGGGTCAATCTACTGCCTGGCTCTGCAGTCCCTGCGCCTTGCTTTGATCTATCAGCTATGGAGAAATTATTAGCAAACTCTAAGCTGTGCCATGTGATTTGTTTTTTGTAAATTTGTAGAAATTATTCATAATCCTATTATGTGGCCAAGGGGCAAACCTGCATAAAATATATGAGGCCTTTGTTATCATGGGGAAGGCAGTAGGAACAAATGTTGAAAGTGGGAGTTATGGGAAAGCAGAAGGGTTTGGGATCTGTCCTAATCTTCTGGAAAAGGCCCTATGCCTTTGATAAATAACTGCCTCTGTAACCGCTGATTCCACAAACCTAAAAACTAAGAACTCCATATTTACCCATTTCCCAACTCTATCCCAATCCTAAGCACACCTCTTTTGTTGCAGACAAGGAATAATTGTGACGTTACAATCCTCAGTCCCAGCAGCGTGCATTATCGGGAGGGTAATGTATTGCACATAACCAGGGGAAGAGGAGAAATCACAATTTTAACACCTCCCATCTCCCTTTCAGGGGCCAATACTTTGCAGAACAAAAGTCAATGTCTCAGCCCAAATCTTGTCTGACAACGCGTAGCAGCCCGTGCTATTTTGGGCTCTTTGTGGTGCCAATCTCCTATCTCTCCCGTGACATTTTTTCAAAGAAAGAGTAGATTTCCTAGAGACTCTGCCCTTTGCAACTTCCACAGTGTATTCTTGCACATAGAGTAAGGACCCTCCTCCTCACTCTAATGCCGTCGCTCTCTGCAGTGACCTGAGAAAGGGAAAATTAAGACAGCGTATCAGGCTAAGAGCCCTATCTTTAGCTGGTGGAGTGAAAAGACGTTATACAAATGCCATATTCACAGTTACACGTTTGGAATAAAAGGTGCAGAACCTGGGAAAATTTTGTCCAGAAAATATGGTGTAAACAAAAGCCAGAAACGTTATCATTATATAGTGTTTGAAAGGAATCTTTTGCTAATTTGTCCAAATAAAACATCTTACATCACTATTTCCAGCTTGTAATTCGTTCAATTTATTATTCTCTCTAAAGTTATTCACAAACCCCACTCTTTAATCATCCTATGTTCTATTCCGCAATAATTTACAGCTTATACAAAAACTTGCCTTCATGCTTTTAATGTCACCATTTTAGATGGACTGGCTTACTGGCAGGCCACCAACTCCATATTAATTTGCTGCAGTGGCTGAGTGTACAGGTCTTATTTGGGCCTGCTTTTATTCAGGGTGAAAAGCTGAGTCGTTCTAAATAACGCAGGTCTAATTGGCTATGTTTTTCAGTTAATTTCCATAAAGAGCCTAGGAGACTGTCACCTCAGTTTGGGAGGACAAGGCGCTGGAGCTGGAGCCATGTACCTCAGCCAGCCGTTAATCAGGAAACACACTTTCGCCTGCTTCGCAAAGGGCAGAGGTCAGGGAGGAGGGGCCGACACCATATCTGCACCAGATCGCTATAATTGTAGGAGTGTAAATTGCTGTAGAAAAATGCCCTGTCTCTGAAATTCAGCGAAAAACGCATGGTGGGGCTCTGTCCAAAGGGTATAATGAAGGACCAAGTGTCTCTTTGTGTAAGCAGAAAAGTAAGACTTGAGAAACTTATTGTGCATGGTTTCGCTATAAACTAAATACTTTTAACATAAGTAAATGTTACACAACATTCCATTCCTTCCTTTCCTTTCCACAATAATTGACATAACCTGTCCAACAATAGCATCAAAACGTCCAATTTAATATAGCAACATTTAGGTGAAAAATGGGAAACTGGTTCTACAATCTCAAACTACCACACCAACTCCAAGCCATCTGGTTTTAACCTGTGAAAGTTGTGCCGGTGCCTCGACAGGAGCATACATACTCAGCATCAGTGAGATCATCAACTTGCCTTTGGTATTCTGTTTGTGCAGTACTGTACCCCTTGTTTGGGGCCAGACTCTCTCTCCTAATGTGCCGTGCTTGATCCCACAGCTGTGATTTTCCGGCTGCCACTTAGCATCCAGTGGCTCCGGGGCCATGAATAGAGGTGGTCTCAACAGAGTCAGGCCCCCTCATTTTATGGCTGCCTGCCTGTGGTCAACAGGCCTCTAGATCACAACAACGCCACAAAAGGAGTGAGAGTCTGAACTCCAGATTTCCAACTTATCGCATTAATTTATGGAGATATATACTTATCTTGTGATATATATACAGATTCAGTATCCTCTGTCGTGCTTATTTAACTTGTCAAGTCCATATCAAAGAGTAATAAATTCAGGATACAATACCTAATCTGGTTTAAATTCAAAATCTTAAGAGGGGGAAAAGCTATGACTATACAGATGTAATCAATAATATCCACTTTTAGACTGCAAGAACACAAGTAAAAACTACACTAATACCACAAAACCACGTCATGGACTAGGATTTGGGTGGTACACTTTACAACTTTATAGCGACACTTACAACATGCATGAAAACCCACAAAATTTGAGAGCCATTTCCTTAGCACTGCTTCCCCAAAAAAAGGGAAGGGGGGGCAGAGCCTGACTTAACTGGCTTTATTTATTCAGTTTAAAGCGACCATATTGGGTCCATGGAACACACTAACCCCCAGTGGTATACTTAAGTGGCTCACAAAGAGATTCAGAGGATGGTGCTGCCAAGTGCGGCTTTATGGGGACAATTTAACATAATGGTCAAATAAATACTGTTGTAAAAAAACACCTGTGAACAGTAGTGGCAGGTTGAGGCCCATTACTATATTTTTTGTGTGACAGTTCAGCGCTGTACAACAGATTTCATTCCATTTTGCTAAAGCAGAGGGTCGCATTCTGGTTTTATAAGCTGGATCGGAAATGCAGCGCAAGTACAGCTCAGTGAACCTGGCAAGGTGGCGAGAATGCAACAAGAAATGCAATGATGCAGGAAAATAATGAGAAACTCTACTCTTAGTTCCTCATTATACTGTCTAATCATTCTGATACTCATTACTCTCTAGAGGAATATCTATTAGCACTTGATGATTTCTCAGCAAAGTCGCAATTTTAGAATCAAGTAGGGAAGAGCAACAGAGAGCTAATTGGGTTGTTTATGAAACATGAATTTGACAACAGGAAAATTCATGAAGAAAGATGCAAACATTGCCATATCACATCGCTGCGGTGTTGCTCTCTTAGTTCAAAAGTTTAAACCAAACCCAATTCAGCGAAGTCACAGCTATATCACAAAAATACCAAAGACTTAGTCTGAAGTACAAGGTGAATTGTATGTACAAGTGGTAAAACGGTAATTATGGTAACCGTCAGAGGATGTACACTTGGCACTGTGCCCTATGTGATTCAGCATGCATTTACCCTTTAAATACTGTACTTCCTTTACATATGGAAATGTTGATTAATTCCAATTTCAGAAGAAATGTGTATTCTATGAAAATAGTTAAGTATGATTATGATACTTGAATATATCGTGTATATATATATAGTGTTTTTCAAAGATGTTTTCCTTTTGTCATCTGCAAGGAGATGCCAGTTGATTAAAAAAGAAACAACACTCGGAGACTAGGTGAGTTCTGCTTAGCACACATAAACAATGGTCAGTGGCACAGGCTCTGATTACTCGGTTTCTGTCAGGTTTTTGGCACTCAGCTTAGTCTCAGGAGGGTCAGAGTGATGACTGCTATCTACAAGCTGTCAAAGTAGGCCAGAATTATCAACTAAAAGCTCAAATCAATGCCACAAAATCTAAATGACAATAATAGCTATGCCATTAAAATGGAGATTTAGCATTAGTACACATTTTTTTCCCCTTAACTATTGAGTCAAACAGGCTGACTTATAAGACAAGCTTATAACGAATGTAATTGTCCAGCAGTATTTCATATTCTGTTTTGTCTTAAAGTTAACTTCGAATAAGGCATACTTCATGAAAGAATTAAGCTTCATCTATCATCAGTATATCATCTATTAATGCTTTATAGATCAGTAATGTGCTATTAATAAATCAATTTTGGTCCAGATGCACTGCATCATTTCCCCAGAAGGTGACTGTTCAATGGGGGGTTTATAAGTTATTTTTAATCAAAAACGTCATAAATTCTCTGGTTCCAGCTTCTGAAATGTGAATATTTGCAGACTTCTTAGTGTTCTATGATGGTGAATTTTCTCTTATCTTTTGGTTTTGGACTGTTAGTCGGACAAACCAAGACATTTGAAGATCTCTACTTGGGCTCTGGAGACTTGCAATGGAAATGTTTTCATTCTTTGACATTTTATAGACCAAATTATTAACTTATTAATTGGGAAAATAATTGGCAGATTAAATCGATAATAAAAATAACTGTTAATTCTTCTTGATAAATGGAAGAGCTAATTATGAAGAAACTATGAAACAATGATATTCGAAAATTATGTTTATATTGTTTTCATTATTTATAAAGCTTTACTCATTCACTTATTGACCATTAATAAAACCATTACCTGCACCTTTAAAACCTTATTTTAAAATATTTTTGCATCATCAGAAACTAAAAACAACTAAACCTTGTGTATAAGTATAAGTATTTCAGACACTGTTCAAATAATGTTACGAAACATGCTGTCTCATTTTGTTCTATGACATAATAACACCTTACATAAACCTGACCTTAGACAATAGACATCACATCAGAAGTCAGCAGTTAAGATGCCATGCAACCAAGCCCTGATATTTCCTACTCGTCTCTTTCTCTCCCACTCCTTCTGCTTGTCATACTTCTCCCACTATGCATCAGAGAGGTGACCCCTGCCTCACCCTTGGCACAGGGTGTGAGCTGGGTGTCCCAGTCAGACCTGTCCTGCTGAATGCCTTATGACAGGTTGTTTGTGAAACTCTTGTGTTCTGTTTGTTCCCTCTCCCCTCCCCTGTCCTTGCTGACAGTGTCCCCATTGTGAATCTGAAGGGCCTTGCTTTGTTTTGCCTGCCTCATTGGAGCCAGTGTCGGTCCAACAAGGGCTCGCACAGACCTCTGCTCATTCTCTGGGAGCATCTGTTGACTTACCTGCCCATTATTTAACTTTTTCTGCCTATTAATTAACTATTATCACAGGGTTTGTGGGGTTTAATGTGCAGTTCATATCTTTTTGTTCAACTTGTGCTGCTAATATGGACAATTGAGTTATTATAACGCAAAATATTTTGAAAGTGGAATGATTATGTAATAGTAAAATCTGATTCTGGGTCATCTTTTCTGTAGTTTATATAAACAGAAAATCAGTGATTTGGCAAAAAAAAAAAAAAAAAGGCATTGAATAACAATACAATTCAATCAAATCCAGCCTCGTGTCTACATCCAGTCATCTACCTAATTCCCCCCTTTTCCCTCCTTCCCTCCCTCATCTCCTGTTCCTAACATCAGCGGGGAGCGTGTCTAATTTACGAGCGTGGGCAATGCCAACATACTCTCTGAGGAGGGCCCGTTTTAACACCTCCAAATGCTGTAATGCATCCCAGCTGACCTTAATTATAAAAGCATGTGCCTCCCCTGTGCTTCCCCCCCCAACCACCCCCCACCCCCTATATACGATCCACAAGGCTGGGGGTGTGAGCCAGTGTTCTTACCTGCAGAGAACAACACAGCAGCAGCCACCATAGCAGCTCAATGTTAATAGTTGCATCCTGAGAGAAAATCAATAAAGCTATAAAGGGTGATATCACAGTGTGTCTGGGCCCCCACGCACACATTCTACCCCCCCCTCTCCCCCTCCCCCTCCCTCCCTCTGTTGGACCTGTTTATGAGGGGGTCTGGTGGCTGGTGGGAGCGACTGAAAGGTCAGTAGTATGAGGTTTTGATCCAGGGATGAGACGCCCTCCTTGGGAGTGTGGGGTAAATGGTGGAGTGGGACCCCTGACTCATCTGGAGAAGAAGTGGATCTTTTAGAGGGCTTATAGCTGCTGTGTGTTGTCAAGGTAGCGAAGCATTAGTGCCTGTAAAGGCCCATCGATGCCGCCTGGTTACGATCAGAGCAGAATCCCAGGAGGTAAAACGGGGCCTTGCTAAACTGCTTATGAACCGAGGGAGATATTAAAAGACCAACTCTACCTCTTCTTCTGTCTGTATTGCAGATTTTTGCCCATAATATTGATATACGCACAGCACGGGGCTCTAGCATCATTGGGCTGATAAACTGCTCACACAATAGATAATCTTTTATGTACCTCCCGTGCACAGCACAAATATTATGACTATTAGTACATTAATTAACTCGCTGGCCTGGGGGTCCTCTGCCCAGCCAAGGTTAAGAGCTTCTTTAATTAAAGATCAATACGGTTTTGCAGTATATTTCTACAGCACCAAAGGAGACATGGAGCTCTTTACTGTCTACATGTCAGAATGATATAGAAGTTCACAAGATATGTATAGACAGAGATTCAAAGTGCAAAATGAGACCATTTGCAAGTATAGAACAGTGAGCTGATATATGTCAAACTGTTGAAGTGATGGTGTGAAAGACATATTAATACCTTCCTTATGGACTGAGTTATGTTTGTAGCGATAATGCGAGTTCACCTTTCTGCAGGTCTGAGCTTGATCCGAAACACACAAACCCATTAAGATCAGAGCTAATGGATGCAGCAACAATGTCCAGCCAATCTTCCACTCTTTGTTGACATTCGCCTGTCTAACATCGCTTAATAATACACCTGTGCACTGTGCAAAGGAGGTGAGCAGCGATGGTGATGGGTGAGATCAAAGCCCAGACCATTCTCTCTACTGCCATCCAGGTGTGTACGCCTTAGGATTTAGTCCTTGTTTGTAGAAGTAAAGATGGCAGGGCCCAAAGAGCACACTTTCTTGCTCAGGGCTCCGAAGTTCCCCTCAGATCTCCATAATCCGCTTGGATTATGTTTGACAGGACAGGGATCCTCCTGCTGGTCTTCACCTCTGTTTGTTCCCTGAGTAAAGCCCACAAAGGGTGGCTACAGCAAAAACCCTAACCCCAGACCCGAACCAAGCACCAACCTGCCTCTGTCCATAAGACATTTGAGGACATGGGACCTAACTGGTTAAGAACCCTCACATTGTACCATCGAGAATGCATTATTCCAGTTTTTTCAAATGCCACTTTTAGAAAACAGAACATGTGAATTTCATAATTTTGAGCCTCTTCATGCACTTTCCACCTTGTTTTATATGTAGCCTGACCTTAATGTTTTATATCAAATGTTGTATAGCATGTGTGCACACTGGATCAATTAGTATACAGTACAACAACTCAATCTGCAACACAAAGTAACTGATATGTGATTTGTGTTCTTACATGATGAATACTTTATGTTTAGTTTACATATAAATATTAAGGTAAAACTTGATCCAAAGATCATGTTTCTGTAAACATGTCTGGGGCCCTCATATAATTGATAACTCACTGAGCCATGTGCTACTTATTCTCACGTGTTGCGTATTATAGGCAAGACACGAGGATTGTAACCGAAGGAGGACCAAAATTATTTTGATTTATTAGCCTGAGGTAACCAGGGGAAGCCACTCGCAAACACATACAACCTATTATGCATTCTCACACACACACACACACACACACACACACACACACACACACACACACACACACACACACACACACACACACACACTTTAGTGCTCTAACAACTCCACTGGTGATGTGATGGATAAGGAACCCTCTCTTATCAATGCTGGCCTGGCTCTGGCTTAGCCCACCTGGGTCTCTGTGGGCCTGTTGACCAGTCTCTCTCTGCAAAACCCTGCTTCCTCTCCCTCCCACCACCGCCCACCCTTTGCCACACAAGACTAAGACAGGTTAAACAGTTAAATACCAGCAAATCCAGCACTGCCCTGTGGGAAATTTGCTTCTAATCCCTAACTTATAGGCACAGAATCAAAGCCAAAAAGCCTGAGCAACAAATCTGATCCTCCCCCTAACAATCTTGGGCCTCTTGGGAGGGCAGGGAGAAGCTCCACAGACAAGGCTGAGATGGATAAATACCTAAATGATGAGACAGTCTGGGGACAGGGGAGTAGTGTCTGGCTATGGCCGTTCACCTCCAATTTGGCATCCGCGCAATGAAAGGCAATTGGGCGGCAGCCCCCACACAGCAGCCAGTCCTTATTATTATATGTTGAAGTGTGGCTTGGGCAATGATTAATGACAGTGTCAGGGCGAAAACAAAGCACAGCACAAGTTATCTCCAATCCACCTGCTCCTGTGGCCCGATTGGAAGAGAATGGAAAAGAGTGCAGGCAGCACATGGCTTGATAATGGAAAAGAGAAGGGGGAAGAGAATGGAAAAGAGAAAGAAGAGAGGAGGAGGATCTGGGAGAGGGTGGTATGGAGGGTATGGAGAGACTTACTGACCAAAGCAAGGTGACAATAACTTCGGGAGACACAGGCACACGTACATACACATAAAGGAATTTACAAAGGCCAGTGCCAAAGTCTGTGCAATGTATGCTACAAATTCCTTTTTACATTCAAGATCAAAATAATCCCTCATAACCCCACAGGGATTTATCCTTTGCATCTTTAAACTAAGCAAATGCCAACTTGCAGGTAGTTTCCATGTGAGGTGTGAACATGCAGCTTGTGGCTTGCCTCGGTGATTGATTTGACAGACAGAGTGGACTTTCATGGCGTCTGTGTTTGTTACATCCAGGCCCACTGTCCCCTGCTGTATTGGTGTTGACATTTATGAGACATGTCGGAGGGGGCCTGCTAGACCTCACTAATGAGAGAGCTGAGGCTGACAGCGGGTAGCACAGCCTGGCACTGCCATCCAGAGGCTAATCTGGGTAATGCAGCTTCGGTATGGCGGTCAATTACCATGTTTACACTTGTTCCACTGCTGTGATTCTTTGACAGAGTACTGAAGTGCACTGCTTACAGATTATCAGAGAAACTGCACTTAAACCAAGCTTGAAAAGAAAAATAATATATAATAAACAAACAATTAACTGGTGTCTTCTATACAAAAGGCCAGTGACACAACAGTTATGGTATGGTGCGTGTGGCCTCTCAGGTGTGTTTTCAAGTGTTATCTGCCTTAATTGCGCCAGTGACTTAACGCCAGTCTGTGCCTGAGTGCCAACCTGACTGTCACATGCATTTCTTCCAATTCAGGTCAATGTGTGACAGCGAGTTGCAGGCGCTACAGAAACTGTGAGAGGACATTGGCTGTAGAATATAGCTGCCCTAAATAATGTCACAGCATGGTACAGTACTTTATTTGTGAATGCGACTCAGCCCTGAGACACCCCATACTTTCTCATTTATCTGAGTAGAAGGGAAAGCAGCGATTAGTAACCTGGTCACATACAGAGAACCTGCACTATGACCAAAGGGATTAGGGCACTGTCTGATATTTGTCCCTTTCAACAAAGAATTAATGTAAGACACTCATCTTTTCCCGCATGCTTTAAGCCCCATCAGATGACAATATCTATTCCTCTCTGACAGTGAAAAACACCTTATTATTACAATACTGTTGGACCAATATAACATTTTCAAACTGGTTTGATATTAAGCCAAATACCGGATCAGTAATACTGAGTATTACCACTAGGTGTTGCACATGACTCGGCTGTGGAACATAATGAGACCCTGTGAATGAGAGTGTAGCGGCACCAAAGCGGCAACCTCTGTGGCTGGCAAATGAAGCCAACACGGAAACGCCAAAAACAGCCAAAAACAGCTCCACGAACAGCCACCAGAAGTGTCCCATGAAATAAAATGCCCAACTTAACAGCAGAAAAATAAACATGTTTACAGCCTAGTACAAAAAACTTTTTGGATGTCTATAGCTAATTTCACCATTTATGGGGTGAATTTTTCTATAACTCACCCGATAAAGGCTTAAAGTTATGCATAACTGAGAGCCCGGTCGCTTGAGTGACAGGTGGGTGCCGTCACAGGTGGCTGGTTTCAGCAACCAGGTTTCATTCAGCCCACCTCAGCTCAACCCACGCTCCACGTCTTTGCCCATTTTTGGATTAGCCGGGAGGCGGAAGTGACAGGACTGCCAAGATGGTGATGGCCAGAGCTGACCACACTGCTGTACAACAGCTCTTGAGAAACCCATGGGTGATGTCATGGAGACTACGCCCATTTTTAATTATACAGTCTAGTCTACAGTTTTTATTTCTCACAACCATTCAACTCAACTTTTCTTGTCCTGAAGCAGGGGTATTCTGTTCAAATTCAAGCATAGGTCCAGAATATCATAATGTCTAACATGCATTATGATTCAGTGCCACATATACTGAAGTAGCTTAGTAGTATCTAGTCTGTATGTAGTCAACCACTGACAGAAAGTACAATTCAGTAATATTTAAACATTATATAGGGGAACCTCCATTAGCACGCTGTTGTGTGAAATTGGCCTCTTAGATCCATATTGAGTGGGTATGTTAGCTCAAAAGGTGCACTATGCTTTGTTTTGTTTCAAAGCTTCACTTTGCCGCTTTTAATAATCGCTCAAGTCTTGGAACATATGAGACATACTGGTTCTGAATGGCCCGTGGGAAGAATGAACATGTAAGAGTGTGTCCATTCATGACTAAAAGTTCTGCTTCCGCTGTCTACTCTTCTCTTTTTAGATCACGCCATGTGAAATTAAATTACTTTTCTCTGACTTATTTCTCTGACTCTGACTGTCTCTCATCTTATCTCCCGTGTTCGTGTGTGTATCTCACTCACTAATTCCAGTCGCAATGCTTATCAGAATGCATAGATTTGATTGGCTGAGTAGCATCACATGATGAGATGATTTAAAAAGCATGCAATTGGTCTGTGAGTTTCCTGGGCCACTAAACCAGAGATGTAAAGGCTAGAAAATCTGCCTCAGGTTAATATAGAAATGCTCCATCTCATAATAATCATAAAATCAAACCGATTTAAGCTTGTACACCGCAGTGGACCGTTAAAACTGGAAACGGACCAATCCCTACTTTAAGTCACCTAATAATTTATAACTACAGCAACAAACTCCAAATAAATTCAGTCCCTTTTCTGTTTACACAGTCCTCAAAAGCTGCAGAAAAGAAACTGAACAAAGTCTCATTTTGACTCGTGAGGACCTAGAGACTTAAAACCAGGAAATTAAAATGCACCACCCCTGGCTTCACCAATAAATGTCTCTGCACTTTCCAAAGAACCCTTTGCTGGAGGTACAATATACAACCTGGCCATCCTAGGTCTGATGTTGCCCTATAAAGTAAAAACAGTTTTGTGTAAAGTACCACCAGACTGACAAAGCATTGTGTACTTGCAAGATCCTTCACACTCTCACTGCTACGCTGCTAGAATATCTGCCTCAATAAATTTAAATTTATGACAAAACTTGCAACAATGAAACGGCAGTTTCACTAGACTGGTCTAAAGTGGAGTGAGATACCCAATGGAGCACAGAGCCTGCTGATATTAAGGTCAGAGGTCATTCATACTTGCTACAACCTTCTGTAAGTACAGCAGTAGTAGCCAAATACGTATGTTGCAAATGTCTTTGTCAAATTTAGATGTACATCAGCAGTTCTTGAAAGGGGCCCCAGAATCACAAAGGGTTTTCAAACACAACTCCCTGACTACACATTTTTTAGTATGCAGCCTTGGGGGGGACAGGGGGGTGCACCTATGAGTATATGTGGCACCTATGTATATAAGACTGTGGACTTTTCTGGCCTTTTAACCATTAGGATCTGACACAAGATCTTGACCAGATGTAACAACAACAAGCTGAAAGTGAGCAGCCCTCCCAAAAAGGCTAGACATTTCTTAACATAAAAAAATGGAGATTCTCTGTAAACAACCTGTCAATCACTTCCATTAAAAATGTTTTGTCATTTTTTTGTGAACACTTGTTTTGAGACTTCTCCAACTGTATGCTTTATTTGACAGTTCCAATCATGTAACGCTGCATCTTTCAGCTGTAGATGTGGCAAGGGTATCTTCCCTGTGTAGTTTCCCCATAGCAGTGTAATCTGTGGAGGAAACAGTAGTGTTTTTTAATGAGAAGCCATGGTCTCCTCTTCTTCATAACAGCTCCTGTCTGTCTGTAGCACAGTGCAGCACAGCGCAGCATGCTCCACTGAAATGTGGTCTGTCTATGTGGGATTGCCGGGGCCCCTTTGAAGTGCTGAGCTGTGGCTGTTTCCTTTGTGTGTAACAACGCAAAAAATCAAACCTTAAACCAAAACACCCATAAGAATACCTGAAAGGGGTACAATATAAAGTGCCATATGTATATGATGCTTTACACATCTCTTCTTTGTTTCATCCCCTCCCCTCTACCATGATTATGCATGTCTTCTGTGAAGAGCTGCACTGCGTCTGGAGAGCCCCTTGAATGGAAACTGTGGAGGTACAGAGAGGCACATTAAAATCCTCTAAAGCTCTCAAACGAACAACCTAGGGACAAAACATGAATTCCATGCGGTTTCTCCCCTTGTAGTGGTGCAGCTCAGACAACCTCACATTTAGCACCGACTGCCATCTCAGACAGTGGGTCCAGTGGGATGTGTAGCTATGTGTTTATCAGAGGATGAACTTCCTCTTATAATGTGGCACGTTTTCCCCCGTTCTCTCCTCCCTCCCTCCTTTTCCTCTTACGCTGTAGTTGAAGGTGAAGCACCCGAGTTCAGAGAGCAAGACGAACAGTCGTCGCTTCAGTCACACAGAGCTCTGCTCTTTGGGAGCTCAGGGTTTTGTCCCTGTGTAGACGCTGTGGCACACTTACTGAAGTGAGAATGTAGGATGCTTGCATATATGGTTTAAATGATCGTAACCTACATAGTATCTGTGTTTAGCAACTCAGCTGCAGAATATCATATTGGTAACTTGGAAAACACTTTGATTATTTTCATCAGGGAAATGAAATAATGATGAAACTGGTTAGGGCCACTAACATGAACATAAAAACATGACTGCTGGCATGACTCTTTTGCTACAATCTAATAAGCTTAATCTTATACAGTATAATCAACTAATAATGTGTTGTATCCCCTTTAGGAAAAGACATGTTTAAATTGTTCTACTGACCTCCTAAATTGCATCTGTCCCACTCTTCCCTTCAAATTGTCCCTTAAGTCTCTTTTCAGACTGATTTTCCCTTCCTTCCACTCTGCTTGACAATGTCACATATCTTTAATATCTTTTTAAACATCATCTATATCGGTGTGGTTAAAGTGGTTTTCACCCATTTGATTAGCATTTTCCTCCCACATAATGGAAGTCAGTTTAAGTAATAAAACTTCATAAAATAACAGGTTGTGCGAGTATGTTTTACAATTTCTAATTCATTGCTCATACACAGTTATAATGCAATCTACGTTATTGCTTCTCTACCTTTCTTATTTGATCACCCAATAAGTAAAACATATCCGCTCTATATCAAGAACAAAATGTTTTAATCACGGAACAAAACAAGATCTGAATATACAGTAAAACAGTGCTGAGTTACCACAACTGTCATCTTGAGAGGCTAGGACTATATTGAATCACAACAGTGCAATTCAATCCAGTATCAATAGCGCTCTCTAGTGGGCATTTTGCAGCACTGCTACAATGGTACTATGTTCACCAGTACACCTAAAACTCAGAGGTACAAGTTCTGATACCACAGAGTTCACAAACTAGTTTTTCATGTGCATTTTTGTTATCAAAAACCATTTCAAGAACCAACTGGGGTAAATATGGTCTTTATGAACTAATGAAGCCAAATGACCGGCAAAATGTCTCCAACAGTAAGTCCAAATTCTTTTAACGTACTACTTCCAGACATCACAAGTAGAGGTATCCTGATCAAGTTTTTTGGACCTTTAATATTGGTTATTTCCAATACCGCATCCGATCCAATACTTATATTTTCTTGAAGGACCAGTGTGTAGGATTTTGGGGAATCAGTAGCAGAAATTTAATATAATTTTCATAATTATGTTTTCATTAGTGTATAATCTCCTGAAACAAAGAATTGTTTTCTTAGCATGTTTTCTTTATTATTATTTCCAGGATTTGTATGCCTTTATCTAAAAGCAACAGCTGAAGAGAGACAGAAAAGTGGGGAGAGACCGAGAGAGAGAGAGAGCGAGCGAGAGAGAGAGAGAGAGAGAGAGAGAGAGAGAGAGAGAGAGAGAGAGAGAGAGAGAGAGAGATGACATGCGGCACAGGGCCACAGGGTGGCGCACGCTCAACCAGGAAAGCTACCATGGTGCCCTTGAATCCTTCTGTTTTCTTTTGGGATGCACCAATACAATGCAAGTATCTCCGGGTCCGGCACTCACGCTCATGTACTCGTAATCATAAAAGTTAGTTGAGCAGCTAGGCAGAGAAGCAATGTCAGCAGTAGGAGATACTGTAAGATAATCGATGATGCATATGCATATGCAATGCTAAATTGTCATGAGGGGGAAATTAAGTCAATAACATTCTTGTGAAGCTTGAATTCAACCAATGGATGTAAAAAACTACAGACTACTCCCCAATAGGGGCGCTGTGGTAGCTCACCTGGTAGAGCACCATGGGTTTGACTATGGAAATGGAATCCAATATTCATAGGTATGTTTTCATGAGTGTATAATAACCTGAATATAAGAAGTGTTATGTTTTTGTTACCTTAGAATGAGCCGTTCATATCTACAGACGCCACGGTCAGCTTATGTGGAGGCTACCATGTTCCAGAAGGGACAAACCAAACACTGGCTCTAGATGGGACCATTTGCATGTTTTTGCACTTTTCACAGCCACTGCAGTTTCTCCCTCACGCTTGGAGGGTGAAACATTGAGTTGCGATCTATAACTACACTGCTAGATGGCACTAAATCCTATACACTAAAACCTTTAAGTTTCTCCTTTCACTACTGTCACAATAAGAAAATGTTTTGAGTTTACAGTTTATTCAGCTGTTGTATACATAATTTAATTTCACTTATAATATGTCATGTAAAGGTCCTTTTGCCTGTCGGAATGAACACTCACTTTTTACTGATGGTAAAAGGATACTGATGCCTTTCTATATTCAATTCTAGTAAGAAGCTAAGAGAAGGAGAATGAAGCAGAATTGAAAACATCAGAACAAAATACAAATTATTAGTCAAAATTTGTCAAATCTAAAAGCAAAACAGCCCTCTTTTCTTTGCTCCGCTAACAAGTAAAAGCAATCTTTCCATTTGTGGCACCAGCAGTCATCAAGAACATTAGACTACTAAAAAAACTCAGAGGCAGCATTCTGCAGAGTTATAGCCTCGGTAACCTCTACCTCAAGCAAAGACCAAAAGGAAACCTGAGGATAAAAACAGAATGATGTTGATGTGGGATGACAAAAACATCAAAGTGGGCTCACAGATAACAGACAGAATTTGAAAGTCCTTTCTGCACCTCCTCTATAAATAGTTCACCTGGTTACATTTTTCTCTGCATCATTACTGAGTGGCAATGAGCAGTTGTTCTGCATCTGGCATGTTTCTCCTTGCCCTCCTTAACGCCAAGGTTAACATGTTGCAAAGACTCACTCATCAAGTTGACAAAGTATACTTCAAACAAACATACATGACACTACGGGGGAAGTTGGGATGTTCTTAACAACTCCTTGTTTGGCATAATTTTGATGCCAGATGTTGATGGAATGGACAAAATGCCAAGATGCCACAAACTGACAGAGTTGATGCTGGTATCATGGTTGCTGTGTGTGCATGTGTATGTGTGGTTGCACATATGAATATTGAGGATATACGCTGCTGTGTTTCTCTCTGAGGGGGTGTGTTAAATGACAATGACACTCATCCCTTCATGGTGACAGGATGAACACACCACAGCGATCAAAGCACTGGTGACACGCCTTGAGGAGACAGATGTTTGCTTTACGTGTTTGGGTGGGGGTTTCCATATGCATAAAACAATTCAAACAAAGTTTTTGTCACCATCAATAAACATGTGTTTGTCTCTGATAAGGTCTTACACCCTCCCCTCTCTCTTATTTATATTGATGTAGGTTAAGAGCTCTTGCTGCAACTCAACTCAACTGATTAAACTGTATACAAAATGTCTTAAATCTCATCCATCCATGCTAAAACAAAGAAGCAGGACCACTTCAAGAAGTCAAAATATGGTATAGTGACCAAAGATATGATACCCTGCTACAAAGTACAACAAACAGAAAAAAGAAAAGTAATACCAGCATTTTCTGGTAACCGCTACAACAAACCGAAATTAATAAAATGGGAATAATCCCAGCAGATGTTAAGATACAACCATCAGATAAAAGCACACAGAAATAGCAATGAGAAGAAGTGTCAACTCTTTCTTTAAACGGTACTTCTGTGCATTAAATGTTGTTTGTGAAACGTGAGACACAGCATGTGCCCTCTTAAGTACAGGCCACGTCCAGCCACATAAATAGAGCTGAAAGATATAACAAAAGCCTGGGCCTGAAACTGTCACAAAGGTAGTGATTGAATGTTAAACTGTTTACATTTGCTTCAAAAAATTCACCTGTCAGGCCAATTCAATTAAAAAAAAACAAAAAAAAAACCAGCTGTAAAAATGTAATCCTCCACAAATGATTGGGGTTTAAGTTTGCAAAATGTAAGCAAACAGTAATGAAATGCATCATTTCCCCAAATTCACACTGGCCTTAAAGGAATACTCCACAAAAGCTATCTTTTGATGAGATGAATAAATACACATTCCCTGTGAGCTTGAAAAGTGGCTCTGAAAAGTCTGTAGCTTGCTTCCTTCCTGGAGGACAGCAGATGAACAATTCTTTTCAAATTTGACTTTTTTGTTGTCAATTGTTTAGTCTTCTGAAAAACAACCAACATAGCCAGGAGGGCTATAATATATAAGTTATTTAAAGCTGCTAGAAGAACTTCTGTTTTGTGGATTCTGGCGGCCCCTGTGGATGAAAGCGGTAATGATGCCACCGACTTTTCTGATTTGAAAGGGAATCCGACTGAATGTGACCCGATGGCAAGCATTAAGAATAACTCTATAGAAATACCCTTCTCACTGATGGTCTTGTTTGTTTAGGTACGTCATTATAGAGGCGTCAGTATTAAATGAAGACCATTTCATAAGCAGTTAAATACTCCTTGTAGTAGGTTTAACTAGTTATTTGTAGCTAGTGGATGTCATTGTGTCTCCAAACATCGAACATAGAAATCTAGCAATTATTGGGTCAATGAAGAAAATTAGTTTCAGCCCTCAACGTCGAAAATTGACTCTCACCTAAACTGATACACCCATTTCACTATGCCTGCCAGAAACTTCAAATACTGTATATATTTTGGCCACACCAACAACACTGTGCTGTCCAATACACTGTTGACACCAAGTGTAACAATGTTATGGCAGTAACAAACCAAAGCTCTGTGGCATTCATGAATTACTTGAAGATTTTCTTTACATTCTTAAGACAACTGGAAAAGAGAAGTGCCTTAAGAATCTCTAAACTAACGTTACTTGCTTTATATCTAAATTAACCCCCCTTTAAGTTAACCTATATTTAAGATGTTTTTTTGTTTCATTTTGTTTTGGTTATTTGTTTTTTCGTTTGTTTTGCGATTTTGTTTTTATTCCTTTATGTCACCTTTCTGTCAATATATGCTGTTTGGACGAATTTATTATTGGGTATACTTTAGCATCCACATCCATTGATGGTGACTGTTTGTTACTTTAATAAGTTTTTAAAAAACAAACAAACAAACAAACAAACAAAACCTCCAAGACATAAAAGATGCGTAGAAAACCGGAGCTTACTAGGAAAAGTTTGACTTCAGTTAGCCTATCAAACTGAACCCGGATTAAATCGTTTAAAAAAGCAAAAGGGACACCTCATACACACTCAACGGAGATACAACAAAGGCAGACAACACATTACGTTAAACAACAACAACAACAACAACAAGCTGCTGAACTTACCGCTAGCCGGCAAATCCTCTTGCTAGCTAGCATCTTCTTCTTCACTTGTTGAGGAGGATTCAGCGAATAAAACCCAACTTCTTTAGTTTTAGTTTCTTTCTCTGAAACGTGTCTTTCGATTACTGTTTTTAACGCCACTTTATTGTTAATACCGTTTCCGTATTTTGATAAATATTCTCCAATCCTTTCTGGGCGGTTTCACTCGTTGCCGCGCGGTTCCCGTGAGGGCGCGCTCGATTTGGGTCACTTATGTAAAGGTGAGCGCCGGGCGGTGCAGTAAAGATGAATAAAGTTAAGGTAGAGATACAGTCTGGGACCTATGCCGTGGTTCAACATCTCTAATACTAATAATAATGTACAGTTTGTAGATCATTTACTATATAGTATTGTACATACATGTATTGTACATACATACATTTACAAATAAAAATAAACGAAGCTCATACATAAACACATAAACACATATATATATGATGTGTTTATAAAAGTCTATGATAGATGTTTTTGTGTAAAATACATAAAATGAACTGAAAATTTCTTCACTGCATCTGGTTAGATGACCAAAAAGAAGAATTTGGAAATTATTACAGGATGTTTCTGTACAGCATTAAACACATTTATGAACCAAGAAACCCCAAATTAATTAATTTATTAATTAAATTAGCAAATAGGAGTACAATATTTGAATGTATACGTTTTTATATACTTATCCTAGTGTTGTAGCAGAAATTTAGCTGTACTGAGAGAAGCAACTTTTTATTTAGATTCTTTCATTTTTAGTAAAGATTAATAGTGATTTTGTATATTTGTATCACCTATTGTGTGTTATCTTTTGGCAGTGACATTGTCCTTCCCCAAGTTAAACTTGTTGTTTCTTTCCATGACCTTAGGAAATTTTTTGTATATCTAGTTCAAGGATAAGAGGTCAGGAAAAGAAAAAGAAAGGAGCATATTTTACCAATTCAGATCCAGCATGATAAGGTAGTAACAGAGGATTAGAATAATGCACATAGCAGCAGACGGAGATGAGTGATACAGAGGCCACCTTTACGGCCCGGGATAGAACAATTAGGTCTGTTTCAAACTCAAAAACTGGCTTCTTTTATGTTTAATATAAGAAACAATCTGGAAAATTAAAAATATTGTCAACAATCTTGTGCTGTTGTACATCAAAGCAGACTGATGAAGGAAAAGACATCACTGGTACTTTTGGCTGAGACAAGTTTCTTGAACAATACATTATCAGCCACAAGGGGGTGCTAACCACTCGTATTTCACCAAACTGTCATGTGTTTTTGAAGATAGATAAACTAGTGATTGTTGCTTCTGACTTTTGACCTGCATTCGGACAATATGTCAGACTTTGCCCTTGACTTAGCATAAATATGTTTATGTCAAATTATGCACTTCGACCCCATACCAATGCAATGTAATGCCAATGCAAAATATATGAATAGAAGTTATACTTCAGCCTGACAATACATTCTTCTAGGAAAGAGCTTCTTCTTCTTCTTCTTCTTCTTCTTCTTCTTCTTCTTCTAGGAAAGAGCTTTACTAAAACAGTCACAGTATCAGTATCACAGACTTAAATGTTACATTTTGTTGCACGTGATGACTAGTTATTCCCAATACTATCTTCACCCACTTGATGGCAGTATAGCCCAAATAATGCACTGACAATGAAGCAGTTCAAATTTCACCTAGCAACAGGGCTGCTGCTTGTTCATTCACACACCTACATGGTTACACGTGATGCCCTTCCACTTTCACATGTACAAACAATCCATCACAAGTACATGCAAGCACACAAGCTCAGGTACAATTGCACATGTATATAGGCAGGTGATAAGTACATAAAACCTTATTCATCTGCAAACACGAGCATGTATATGCAGATAAACAGTGGGCCTCTGCGTACATAAACAATAAACAATGGAATTTAAACAAGTGAAAATCATTATAGACAAATAGAGCATGCAGCAGTGTTGAGAAGAAGCTGTGTCCATGTGACACCGGGGCTCTGTCATGCAGCCCAGTTCTACTGTCAGCCCACATAAAGCCACTTTCAATGTGAATGGAAACATTTTGATTTGGCTTTCAGGCCACGGTCAGAGTCAATGCAACAGGTTCTAATAGTAGAATTACTCCCACCACTTTTACCCCTTTGTCTCCCACTTTCCTCCATTCACCCTCGCCCCCGTCCCCCTTTTTCTTCTCCTCCCTTCCCTTCTGTATTCTCCAATTCGCCTTCCCTCTCCCCATTCCAAATAAACACACAGACCCTGTTTATTTGTCCCATTTGAGAAAACAGTCCAGAGATCCTGGCGTTGTGTAAGAGATCAAAAAAGCAATGCAAAAATCAATTGGCTCTGCAAGTCTCAAGACTGCCATGCAGTAAATTGGCTCTGAATGACAGCACTATGTGACCATCTTTTTTATAGTTCCTCTTTTGAAAAAATAAAAACAAAACTTTGGTGAATTTGGAGTTTATGACTGTTGTCTTCCTTTCCTATAAAATCATGTCGAGGGACTTTTGACTGAAAGCATGTGATTGGTTTTGTGGTATTGTCATTTTCAAGTGGCCAAACTTACAGAAACCAAGCTTCTATGGTTTTTGATCATGCTTACGGGAATGATAGTTGTATTAAATTGACTTAAATCCATCCAAACATCTTTTCATACATTTGGCTCACAATATAGTCAAATTTGTCAGGACCCTGAAAAGCCATACTCTCCGTAGGAAACAGACTAATTACTCCCAATCAATTAAGAGACCTAGTTTTCCGGTCTGTATGTGTGCTGGCGGGTGACAGACATATAAACCATAGAGGCCAACTTCCCCCATACTTCCTTGGCTCTTTAATTAACTCTTTGATCTGAGTGCTAGGTAGTGAGCTCAGGCCAGAGGCAGCTCTGAGGGCCAAGGAGAGAATGGATAGCATTTCATATACAAGCACACCACAGCAGGAAGAGAGAAAAATGCTGACATACTCCTGTTTGGATTTAAATGAGAGTTTATATTGTTGTTTACTTTGGTTCTAGTTTGGTATTAGCATTATGGGGGGGGGTTACATTGTTTGTTACACTATAGACACCGCTTAAGGTCAGATCTATGCATGTGGATACAAGATATAATGTTTGTTTCTACAGCAAAATCTGCATTGTGGTTGCATCTCGGAATAAATTAATGGGCCGTACAATTAAATTAAAATACACTGACTGGGATACTCTAATGCTGTGTGTGAAGGACTTGACCGTCAGTGGAGTGTATTGGGATTTGGGGGGGTTGAAGTGAAGGGGCAGTATATCTGGCAAGTTTTAAAAGGAGCAGTAAGCTCACTTTGTTGGTTGGAATTTGCAGCACCATGGAACGACTTAATAACAATGCGTGAAGCAATGAAAATTACACAGCTCCTTCTCGAAAGGAAAAATTAATTGCTCTCAGGTTGCACTCTAGAGAAGTTTGTTCATTCAAGCACGTGTGCGCACTCACACACACACACACACACACACACACACACACCACTCTCGGGCAGGCAGGAAAGCACTTCAACACTACCGACCAACACACACAGAAACACAGGTGCACGTAGAACCTTGGCTGCGAGTGGAACCAGGCCTTAGGACTGGATGTGCAACCGTGTGTGTGTGTGTGTGTAAGTGAACCTGCAGCTCTCCTGTGCTGTGCAGTGGAGAGAAGAATAGGGCCTGGGCCACATTCCAGCCCTGCCTCCCTGGGCGAGAGACAGTATTCAGCATTCCTCTGCCTGCCTATCAGGCCAGGTGCATTCCAGAACACACACACACACACACACACACACAACATTTAAACAAAAACACACAGTTCCGTAACACACATTTATACTCAATCCCAAATACAACCTGTGTAGGCATGTACATTCGTACCCATGTGTACATACAAGCACTTATAGGTGATTATACAGTACAGCTATAGGTATATATTGACTTTTTTTTTTTTTTTAAAGCAGCATGACCACAAAATATGAAATAACCTATTACCTCATTAACATTCTGCTAAACACACACCCAACCACATAAATCTGTGTAAGACACACATATAGAACATACTGTACATGTTCCCTGTACATACATACATGTGATGTCCCGCTAACATAAACACGCATATGCTTAAACCAAGACAAACTAGTATTATCTGTGCAGCTGCTGCTGTTCTCTACATTATGTGAAAAGATGTCCTCTGCCTCTTTAATTCTTGTATGATTCAGTCATTTTTAATGCATGGATTTTTTCTGTTTGGAGGAGGCTGAGCTATTTAAAGAGCAGGGGTTGAATACACTGTGAATGTACAGCCAGCCTCTTTTTGAAGTTCATACGGTGCTGCGATGCACTGTGAGTCACACATGACAGTGCAGACGGGGGTGGAGTGTGTGTGTGTGTGTGTGTGTGTGTGTGTCCATCCGGGTCTTTTCTTTCATTTATCAGGAGATTTGGTTAGGTTCTTTTCTCTCTAGCACAAAATAGAAAATCCCAGGTAGTCTTTATGTGAACGAACACAGCACAGATAGGAAGAACATGAAAAATCTAATCTCATCAAGGGTGAGGCAAGTTTAGGGGATAAAAGGGGCTACAGGGAGACAGCTACTGGAAAATGGGATGGAGAGACAGATGGATTTATAAGAGAGGGAATGGGACCTCATGCAAAGTCAGTTTCATTTGTAGGCTTGGTCAAATGTAAAGGCACAACAACCCCAGAACAAAAGATCCATTCAGAGTTTAACGCGCTGCTTCCCCTCCACACTATTCCACCATCAGACAGAGAAAAAGGTTGTTGGTTACATGCTATTTGACAGGCACGGGACTCCATGCTTGACAAGCCCTGAATCAGACCATTACTCTTTGGCATTCCTCCCTCACCGTTACGCTTACTTCCCCTATTCTTGCATTCCCCATCGCTATCCTTATCCTTTTTCTCCATCCTTGTCTCTCATCCTTCACCTCCCTCCCTTTCTTCCTCCTTACATCCCCGTTCATGTCTGCTGGTAGCGCAAGCCAATTCCCGCCCTTCTCCCACTCACCCACCCACCCCCCTCAGCCCACTTCTCATCCATTTCCATGTGGCGACTTTTCATCAGTGAAGTGCCTTCCTGGCCCGACTACCCCCAACCCACCTACTCCCTCCGCCACTCACTGAATGGATGCAGCATTAAAGAGAGAGGGAGAGAGAGGGCTGAAACCGTCCTTCCTTCCTCCTACAAGCACCACCCCTTGGGCTGTCGCAGAAGTGGTATGTTCCACAGCGAGGACTGCAGAAGTTGAGAGAGCACATTGTTTGTAATCTGGCATTGCAGGGGTCACTTCCTGACTCGTGTGTCCGCTCCCTGAGCCCCGCGCCGAGCCCTCTCTCCCCCCCCTCCCTGTGTGTCCGTCCATTGGCCAAGTAGCCTAGGGCTTTTGGACAAACCCTGTTCTTCCCCTTTTGTGTAGGAAAGCTTCAACATCTGAAAACAATCAAATAATCTGGGCACAATGCGTCTCTTCATGGAGGGGTGCTGGTGGTTCCCAGATGAGCGGGAGGATTAAGTGGAGGAGGCCATAGGGGAGAGAAAGAGAGGGATGGGGATGGGGGCTACACAGCTGACGAGGGGGGGCTTATTGTTACTAGATTTTCATAGAAAAATGTGTGTATGTGCGTGTAGGTAGTTTTGAGTGAAAGGATGTTTTGGGAACAGGAGAGACATCTGAACACTGTTTCGAAGAGTAATATGAGGAGTCATGTCTGACTCAGAGTTTTCACAGTCATTGATTCCTTCTCGTTTGATGCAGAATGGAAACATTGCAGTGAAAACGACACAGTGAAATTAATCGTTCACTTTTCATCTTATTTCACAGAAAAAACATTACAGCCTCTATCGTAGATCCACATTTGCGGTGTCGAACAGCAAAAAATGAATTAATAACATGGTGCAATGAGTCAAACTAACTCTGTAACTGTATATTTAAAGAGTATTACTAAGGAATAGTCTGACATTTTGGGAAAAACACTTATTTGCCTCATTGCCGAGACTTAGATGAGAGGATCGATACCACTCTCATTTCTGTACAGTAAGGAGCCAGCAGCCCCTTAAGTCGCTTAGCAGCAGCTTAGCACACAGATGGAAAATGGTGGAAACCGTCCAAAATTAACTAAATGTCCTTACCAGCACCTGTAAAGATCACTTATAAACACTTTTTGTCACGTTTTTTTAATTCGTACAAAAACTGAACAGTATGACAACATATGGATTGTACCCGGGTGTTATGTGACTATAGGCTATCTTTTAGGACATGCTAGTTGTTTCCCCCTGTTTCCAGTCTTTGTGCTAAGCTAAGCTAACAGGCTACTGACAGAACAACTCTCGGCAAGTAAGAGTATTTCTCAAAATGTCAACTATTCCTTTAAGTTTATTGTAATAAAAAGACTAATATGAGCTCTTTTCTTGCTCCTCTTTCTTTTATACATAAATGCACACACAACTGCACAAGCATGCACGTGCCTACGCACAAACACACACACACACACACACACACACACACACACACACACACACACATGCAAACTTCTTCTTCCCCTGCGTCTCTCATGCTGTTCTTTCTCATCCCCATGAGAATGGTAAATAGTCATCTGTAACTTCCCCTCCAACATATTCATTAATCCCTTCTATCCTGTGGGGCTGGATGATGATTACAGGGAAGCCAACTGAAGCCGCCCAAATAAACACCCCTCAGGCAGCAACAAAGGCCTGTCCACCTCACCCTAAACACAGCTTCCCCGGCTAGATCAGGTTTCAATCAAGCCCACGCACAACATGCAAACAATAGGAAGTAACAGAGTCTCGAGCACTGAAAAAAGCTAACTGCGGCTGAAACCAATTTAGTTTCCCATTTCTGTAGTTGAGAGGTTAGCGACTGGTACAAATTTACTGTAAAGCAGATCTTGAGTGTTAACTGTAATGAAGCCAAGTTTCAATCCTACAAGCAAATCTGAACACCCTCATGACATGTAATGTATAATATATAGAAGCTATATAATACAGTATAAAACTTCACCTTAAAGTACAGTGCTACACTTTTAGTTTCTGTTCATTCTCAGCATAAGCACACAACTTTCCCTCCACTGGAGTGTGTTTTTATGGATGCTCACATAGTTCAAATTCTAACCATTTACAGAACTTAGACAATCCCAGAAATGTGTTTCCATCAAGGGCTTTGCAGCCATAATGACCTTCCATCTGAACCAACATCCTTGTGCATGGTCACGAGACAGACTCTTTAAGCTTGACACACTCATCTAGTTATCCACATCCATCTCTCTTCTAAGACATTCTTGAAACAAAATCTTGAAAAGGAAAATCCCTTCATGCTGCTTAAATAACATCAAAGATTTCTCAACCAGTATTCTGAGGACGATTAAGCAATACAATAAATGTTTGCATCTTTAGTTCCACATTGGTCATATACATATACACACAGAAAGGGAGAAAGAGAGAGAGAGAGAGAGAGAGAGAGAGAGAGAGAGAGAGAGACAAGGGCAAGAGCTAGCACACAGCACAGAGTCAAACATGCCTGAAGGCCCTCACACTTCCTTCCCCTCTAGCCACTACACCTTTTCTGCTCACCACCCTACAATTAGCGTGCCGAAAAGTTGCAGGCTTCCGAGGCCAGGCCCACACTAATCATAGGTATGCATTGATGTGTTCAGCTGCCAGGCCTTTAAAAATCAGCACCTCCTGTTTAAGCCACACCTCTTGGCCCAGACTGCCTTGAGTCCACTGTCGTTGTCTGAGGGGTCCCGCAGACAAACCAAAGAAACTCTACAGGTGTGTGTTTTGAAAGAATGGAAAGAAATAGCATTTAACTGCTCAGGAAAGTCCACACATCGACGAAAGTTAACCTAAAGGTGTTTTTAAAAGTAACTGATTGAGAGAAAGCTGGGAGGTACAACAAATATAGGGCAGAGAATCCTGAGATTAGGTTATTTACCAAGAGCTGTCATCAGCCATCTCCGGTCTTTCTCACTAGAAGCCCTGAGGTCTCTGCAGACTGTATGGCGGCAACTACACAGACACTGAATTTCCTTTCCATAGTTGCTGTACAAAGAGAGGCCTTCACTTCTCCTCTCTTGTGACCAGAGCCTGCCTGAGCTGGTGATCACATCACCTGTGTTTTGAGGTCGTCATCTGATTCTAGTCATCATGGTCCAATAATAGGAATGAATCGCCCATGCTATTTTGAATAAAAGTGGCCATGGAGGGATGTTTTTTTATTTATGGGAATTTTCAATTCACACTATCAAGTTCATCTGTGAATGCTCAATTTATCAATTCAGTTTCATTCAAATTCTGTTTAGTATTTGCAAGCAGCCACTCACAATGAGCATTACCGCACACCTACACAAACCGGCTTTCATTCATGCATTTTGGGTGTTAACTCATATCTCAAGAAATTAAAGCGCTCAAGTTCATATGTAGAATAACTGGTCAATCCAAGAAAATGGCACATATGTTTGTAGAACGAGTGTCAGTGCTAAGGTAATTACAAACAAATCCAGAAACATGACCAAAATTAGACTACAATCTGCAAATCACTCCAGCCAGCTTCCTGAAAGTCAAGTAAGGTTCTGTTTGTGTTGGACTCAGCCGAATGAGGTTTGAGTCGAGCTAAACACATCCTTTATTTTGCGGCTGCTTGTTGGCAATATAGGAATGTTAGCTTGTTTACCGTCTTAAAGAGAATTGGGATGACTCTGATTGCGCTTAGTGAGGGAAGCCAAGGGATGTCTCTGTTAGCTAAACATCCTGTTGCCTTGTTTAAGTACACCACAGTGTGTTGTGTTCAGTGTGTGAAAAACACCGGAAATGCACTAAGGCCATCCACATTTGTGAGATGAGAAAGAAGGCTGACTTCCTGAACTCAGAATACTCTAAAGGATACAAGCATGCTAGTGGGAAAATTCATGGTCATTGCTTTTTTTCTGCTCTATTTCAAACAAGGGACACTTTATTTGGGCTTGTAAGCTTGATGACAGTGGTAACCTAATTCGAAAAGGAAGAAGTGAAGACAAGAGGCCACATTTAGTAAAATGCAGACAGTGATGGTCGTCTGTAACTTGATTACCCAATGTGAGACATTGTGTAAATGAGTGCACATAACATTCATATCAGGCTGACATCTGCATTTCTGGTGAGAAAACAATCCCAAGGGACAATTCACCTTTGCTCTCAGGCAGTCATCAGGACAAAAATATCTAATCAAATACCAAAGGAAGTGTACAATATGTGTCAGGGCTGCACATGTGAGAGTCCTATCTATATACAGTGACACAGAGGGATGTTTTATATGCTCTGCAACATAAGGCTGTGGCACAAGCTGTATGAAAGCCAGAGAAATACAAAGAAACTTCTCACACAACATGCTGTCACTATGACAACCAGGCAGAATCATTTAGCCTGATCTCTTGCCATTCCACACAGCACAGAAATCCAATAGCATTTAAGTCTTACGCAACCAGGCCACCGATTCGCACTGCAAGGCTTTTAACACATTTGCAAATAAGATTCATAGGTGCACTCATGGATTTTTCTGGTTACTTCTAGTTGCCGTTTTTTATTTTGGAGGGTGCTCCAGATGCATGGAGAGAGTTTGGGGTGCAAGGTGGGGCAGCTTTAACTATATGACTGTATCTCCTTGTGTGTATTTTAGTTCGCCCTTCTCAACCAATTTTGCAAGCTCAAAAACCCCTGTTGGTGGCTTGGTAGTGGTAGAGGTTCAACCCATGTCTCATTTTTTATTTACCATTATACGATATTGCATTACTGAAACAATACCACAATCTGCCATTGCAAACTAACCCTCAGAATAGATTTTAGTTGTGTTCCATAAAATATCCTAATTTTATGAATTGTCTCAGCCTTTCACTTGAAGCTATGAATGTATGTATTATAACGGTATTATAAAAGCCCTGATATTGAAATACTATCTTGGCTTTAGCCACATAAATCATGAAGGGGATCTAATGTAATTCCACGTGCTGCAGCGGTTGATGCTGTGTACATTTAAAGCATCCCCCCCCACACACACACACACACAATTTCACATTAAGATAAAAAAAATAAAAAAAAAGTGGTTCGGGGGCGGTCACGGTGAAGCTGCTTAATGAAAGAAAACAACAGAAATTGTTAATGGCCGAGTGTGTGTGTGTGTGTGTGTGTGTGTGTGTGTGTGTGTGTCAACCCAAGTCCTTCCTCCAGATTATTTTCTACTTTGCGTGCTATCACACAGACGCTTCCCTCTTGTATCAATGCGTGATTGAAGGGAAACTTCTTTTGGGAAGTGCGGGGACTACTTTCGGTCAACTTTGGAGAGAAACACTCCTAATTTACCGCACACGCCTACACGGGAGCGCATTTTACCACAATATGCGCTACTCTTTAACGAGATAGATTAAACTGCGTGCTGGCGGCGCTTATTTTATCGCAAGAGTGTTATGTTTTTACTACGTCGCGGAAGGATAAAATTTTCTCTTCTCAAGCGAGGGTCTACACATCCGCCCAGTTTTCCGATGTTTCATTCCCCCCGAGTTGAAAATGGAGTTCGATTAAAGCAGATGTCCACCAACTTCTAGAGGAAATTTCAAGTGTAGATGCTTTTACTTTACGCGTCAGTATTAATATTGAAAAACAGTTTAACCCTTTTTTTTCGGCTTTTGGATGCCTTTACTGCAGATTACTCGGACACGTTGACGGAGCACCGCTCCACAGCGCTTTTTCAAGTGTTGTCCTGGACCTGAAGTTGGCGAATGGATGCTCGACAGCCAGCCATAAATAACCTGCCAAACGCTACAGTCTACTACACTTTCTACATTTTTTGAGGATCTATACACATTCTTGCAAACCGGGGAGCCGTGTGCGTTGAAGAAGATGATGCCGATGGCCCATTTGTTGTGGTCGGATTTTACTTCCAGGGAGGATAAAATGAATCAACGGTTGTCATTCCTCCTCGCGATTTAACGTTAGTTCCGAGCCAGTAAAGCTAACGTTAAGCTAGCTCCACTTGGTTCTCACAGGGACGCTTAAGTTAGGCATGCCCCATTTGAACACCGCTCACTCACTCTCCAAAATAGGGGTAATTTCTATATGTGAAGGAAAATGGTGATATTTGTGGTATTTTATCCCGCCGTCACTGCGTCGTCGATGCTATTGCTAGGATTTGGATCCCCGTGAGGAAGAAAATGAGTGAAGATTCAACAAATCCAAACAACGAGTGAGTACTGTGTATACATTGTTTTAAAAAAAAAAATGAAGAATTTAAAATAAAAAATCCCTTTACATGTACCACCACACAGCTGCAATAATATGTAACTTGCATATCTTTAGATATTAACTCGATGAGCTACCAGTTCCCAGTGACATTTCTAACCGAGCGACGCTGCTATTTTATCACCTTACTTTCTCTGTATCAACAATAGGACTCACACATCTTCTATTCTTCTTTTTGTTGTTGTTGTTTGGTTAGTTTTGGAGCATATTAGACATGTATTACCTTACGAGTGTATATAAAACACAGTGTCTGACAAGCGATCGCATACACCCCCCCGCCCCCCATAATAAAAAAAAAGAAAATCCAATTCATTCTTAATAATTTTCGCTTTTTATGAAGCAACTAATAATGTATGCTGTGAGAATTCATATGAGGCCACAGCATGTGTAGGTGTATCAGTGGTTGACTGCGTGTATGTTGTTTTAACAGGACAATTACATGCCCTGGATATGTATTATTGCTTTATAGATTGGCAGTTATAAGGCAGTTTATGAGGGATCAGTCGTTGTAGACATGTACACGGCAATAATCCAGTCTAAATATGATTTCATGTACATCGACTGTTCAGCACATCGTGGCGAGAAAGCGTTTGTATTGACAGTCTGGATCTGTATGTAACTGTTGTCCGCCATGATTTCGGGACATTATCATCGATTAAAATCGTGCAGATCATGTTTTGTATTTCAATCCAGGCTTTCTAAAAAAAAACAAAAACGAAAAAGCCCTTCCAGTCGATTGCGGCAATGTCAGCATTGAAAAGCTGAAGATGCCTTTTTTTTCTCAATCACACTCATTTACATATCACAATCTCCATTCATAAAAACGCTTAAAAAAAGGCGTCACACGCACGCCCCAATCCCCACAACCCACGGGCATCCATTGTAATCTGTACATGAAGTGTTCTTGTGCACGTCGCGCCCATTTCGAGTCTCATTTTGGTATTGTTTTAATGGGCTGATCCCTTGTGTGCGCTTGTTGACAGTCAGTGAGAAATATCTGCTTCGGGAGGTGCTGCGGTCACATGATCCCCTCCATTCATAAAGTACCTGCCTGCCCATTCACAGCACTGTACACTGTTTCGCATTGCACCGACGATCACACAACGATCACATTTCCTGCATTTACTGTACAAAATGCATCGCACCTCAACACTGAATGCTCGTCTATTAATCCTTTATGTCACATAAGCGATCGCGCATGTGTTGTTTAAGCGACGCTTCTTCACTGTCTCAAAGGATTTTTCTTTCATAATGTATTTGTCACAGAGGAAGTCATATGCCCCTTTCAGCAATTTACAGTGTCATGGTTTGATGTTCGAAACACATTTATGTTTTTCCCCTTTCCATCTATTAGGCCTTTTATGAGGGTGATTGATTTAATGCATGGAGGCTTTGTCCTTGAACTACACTTCTGTTTTTTTTTTTGTTTGTTTTTTTTATGTAACATATGCCATGGAGTTCTTTTTCCTCATACCAAGCCACACCGAATACATTACAACTAAACCGCTCGCCCTCAGTTGACTATATCTTGTTTTAGGGACATTTATCTGAGCAGATTCTTTAACAAGTAATCATGATTTAGCTTAAATTGTGGAATAACCTAGCACGTTTGATGCTAGTGGGATGAAACCTCTGAAAACCTCTCATCTGAATACATTTATTTTAAAGTGTTGACCTATAGTGAGAGAAATTACAGTTAAACCATATATGATGGGACTCCCTGCAATAACCCCAGGGACTCCTCAAAGACCCCCCCCCAGGTCCCACTTTGGGAACTACTGCCATAGGCTAACATATCATCAGTGGGTGTGCAATCTACAGTACATGCTGGGTTTGTTCCACACTGCATGATGGCAGCAGCTAAGATGGCGAGGTGATCCAAGCATTGTTGCTATGATTCCACCACCTTTCCGGCTGTTGTTTGATTCATAGTAATGGAGTGAACAGAATACTGAGCGTTGCCTGAGCCATTTATTTTTGCTCAAGAGAGTCACCTTTAATATTCTCTTTATAATGACACAGCTTTTCAGACAAAAATGGTTTAATTTCTTTTAGCATCAGTGATAATAATTAGAATAATCAAAATGTTCTTCACACTTTTGTGTCCCTTTTTACATTGTGACATTGTGCTCTCTTCCCCTGATAAGATACATTCAAATCTTTGATGAGTCACTTGCTAAATCCTAAAAAGAAATGTTAGTGTAAATCTTGGTTATCTTTTAACTTTATACTTATGTTTTCGAGCGTAATTAAGGGGGAAAAGCGTGTTTGTTCTCCTGCAGCCCTCATTGTTAACATTTGAGTCGAAAAATCTCTCTAAAAATGTGCGAGGACATAGTCCTGAAGTGGTTTTGTCTGAATGATGGGTGGTAAGCCAAGCTGGTGTACACACAGCACACCCTATGCTGAGAACATGTTACTTGGCCTCGGTGCAACTATGTTCACAAGGCTGAAATGACAAGAAGGCACATTAAGCCCTGTCAGATTTTGGTTTGCATCTGCTCTGCGATGTGTGTTGGTGTGGAGAGTGTGGTATGATGTAAGAGTTTTGTAGACAACGACTATGGACATGCTGGGAGAAGTGGGAGATTTATGAAAGTGTGTGCAAGCAGCCTCTCTGCTGAATGTCACGTTTATCTAAAATATTTATTTGAACAAAGGCAGTAGTCTGTTGAGGTGCTCTGTACTGGTAGCTTTATCTGTGTACTGTAGGTATTATTTTTTACATAGTCATTGTTTACACGTGAACAGCTTGTTTTTACACATTACATCTTATGCCCTGCTAAGCTCCAGTTTAACATGTCTGGTTTCTAGACTGGAAGTTTCTTTTCAAAAACATGAAATACATACATAGTTACAGTTAGATACATGGAGGCCTATTTGTTCTCCCCAAGTCTGTATTATAAGAAAATGAGAAAAATCAAACAGGTGATAATGTAGATTTTCGATATAGACGTTTGCTAAAATGAATCACATGAATCCCTCATCCATTTTTATCAGCGAAGGTCAGTAGCCTCTATATTCTGCTGAACATAGGTATGGCCTCATTGTTTTAGATTCCTGCGGTTCTGTGGTATTGTCTGTTGCCAGTCAGGTGATCCTCAGTGATTCCTTTCTCTGTGTCCTCTTCCTATCTGTGTGATTGATTTGACAGCTCAGCGTTTTATCTGCCAATGTGGGTGTCGTGATCTTATCACCTGAGGGCTGTTTTGCACTCCCATTCCTGTTGCAGAGCTTTCCAAACACATTCCTCCTAAACAACCCCCATCATGTCCTAAAACGACAAAGGGAGACAGCTACTTCAGCTGTTAGGGTTAGTGCTTTATGGCCTGAGTAATTGCCTATATCCTGTGGCCCTTATGTTAAGCTAAATAATTTCCTGGACCTTTTTTTTTTTATAGTCTTATTTGGGGTTATTGCCAGTTGTTGGATGTGACCTCCATGAACACTTAGTTTTACTAGCTGAACTAGTCCAAGCTACAGATGTATCTTACCTTTGACGAAGTCTGCTGAGCTGAACACATCTTTAGTTTTGCTTCTGTATTCTTTTGGGGAAGTGTTGCTTGTGACTAGAGTGGTTTACAGAGACCCATGAAGTGTGTTATTTGACAAATATACATAAGGGCACTTTGTAACAGCGTTTTATTTTGGTGGTTGCTAGGCATGTTATCATGTATTATTAAATGTAGGCGTATGTCTAAAGATATACATATATTGTAGAAAGTGTCCTAACATTAAATCTGTCTGTTTCACCTTATTCATGTAGGAGGGAAAAGTTTCATAATCGTGAAAGTTATTTTGCGTACAGAATATTTATGCCCCACTGTCTGCTTGTTCTATTAGACGCTGTCATATTGTTTGTGTGATTAATGACAATGATCCTCTGTATAACCAGAGGGCTTGGACTGTCTGTAACTTAGACAAGCCAACAAACTGAACAGGCCTTGTATAGTGGTGGACTGTTCCATTCCCATGGCCAGATTTAGGCCTGGATTCTGTGTATTTTAAACCCGAGCCACTTCCCTCTTTATAATTTTCATTTCCTCTTCAAGTATTTTAGGAGCAAGCATAAACTGGCGTAAATGTCAGCAGTGTATTTAGAGCGTATTTCAAACAAATGTTCTTATTTGTAAGGCAAAGACCTGGTGTGGATGCTTTGTGCTGTGAAGCCTACACTAAAAAACTTGCTGATTTTGTCTCCATCACAACATCCAGATAGCAGGGCTTGTCTTTATTTCTTTGTCAAGAAGGGCCTCTGATGTTCACAGACCATATCTCAATGCCTCTAAGATGTGCTTTTAGCACTAAGTGTCTGAATTGTGGATATTGTTTTCAGTTGTGCTGCATGCGGGAGCATGAAGGCTGGGCCTTGTTGTGAGCTCTTTGCTGCAGCTGGGCTGAGATGGTTCTTTCCTGCGAGGCCACAGACATAAAAGGACACAGATGTAAATCCCAAACCTTGTGTCTTTGATTGAGTTTCCAAACACTTTGAAAACAGGAAGGGGTTTCTGTGTGTGCGTCTGTGCACACACACACACACAGACACACACACACACACACACACTTGTGTGTTTTTTTCTCTGGGAACATTTGGCATGTGTATGTGTTTTCTGGGAGAGATAGGCCCGGATCCTAGATGAGTGAATTTAAGCAAACATAGCTTTATGTTATTAAATAAATCAAGTTTTCAAATGTAATAAAACATTTGGAGGCCTGTAAGAACATATATTTTTATCTGCTCAGTAACTTTTGATCCGTTTTTGTCCTGTTTAGTGGCTTGTTATATTTAGAATTTGGAACAGACTTTTATTGGTTGGTAATAGTGTTTCTCGATTCTTCCAAATCGTAGCGGCAGAAATTCAATGGAAAGCTGCTTGAATGTGAATCTAATTGATTTTCAATATGCACTAATAGGTTGGTTTCTGATGATGATGATGGTGATAATGTTATGCTATTCCCAATGACGGGGCATGCTGTGATGGTTTACAACTTGTCATAGCAGTTTCTCTTTACATCCATGGGCCATCATCATGGTTTGGTGGTTTAGCCTTCCCAAGTTGCTCCTGAGATGTATTGATGGTTTCACCCACAGTTAGACAGCCATCTAAGCCTTGTTCCCTCAGCTTCCCGTCTCCCCCTTGGTTTCAGAGTAGCTGACGAGTAGATGCTTGGGTCCCTTGGGACTACTCTTACATCAAAGAAAACCAGAGACGCCGCAGCAGTTGAAATTCGCGGTCCCTTTTTTTTTTTTTTTTTGTAATGGCAAGCGCAAGGTTTTAATTTTCCAAATGCTTGCGGTACAAATTAAGATCATCTCAATATGTGGCTGTGATTGATGTTTGAGAATAGTTTTTTGGCATTTGATACACATATGGGATCCTTTTGATTTATAGTGCCACGGCGCAGCGGCACCTAGAACATTGTTGTTGGGGTTGCAGGCCCAATCCAGTAATAGAGGGGTTGGTTAGAAAATCAGTGTTAGAAACGCTGTCTGAGTGAGCGGTTCTGACGTTTATTTGCTGGTTTAGGTCTATCTTTGATTTGGACTACTGGCTAATTTGACCCACTAACTGCTGTTTGTGACTGACGCTCCCAGAAGTGACTATGATCAGTTAATTTGTCGTCATATTAGGTGGTATTTCTGTGAAAGGATGGTGGTAAATTTGAAGTGTAGCATCGCTGTGTGGTGCAGCAGCAGCAGAGTAGGCTTGTTCTGTTTTTTTTTTGTTTTTTTTCCTGAGTCAGTTGGTAGCTAAACTGAATGTTCTTGTGAGGGAGATGACTCACCAGCAGCCTGAGGTGTTGAGAGGAGATAGGGCAAATTTCTCTTTCACTTCTCTTTCTATAGCCAACGTATTAGTTTTCACTGCAGCTAATGTAGCAGGTTTGTGATGCTGGCTGCCTGTTTCTGTAGGCATTGTCCGTTTTTATTAGTTTTGTTTTATTAATGGATAACAGACAGCCCCTTCAAAGGTGTCTTGTTCTGGCCTTATGTCATAATTTGCACTGCATCCATGTTGGGTCATGTTGGTGTTTGTTTTGGGTATGTCTGTGCCCTTGAGTTTGCCACTGGTTATTTAGGGGATTTGAACCGTGGCTAATTGGCCAGCTAGTTTGCGCCGTTCAGATTAGATGCACTGCTGGAATCGACTGTCGAGTCCCAGATTGCATGTTATTCATTTCTTCAATGAGGCGTGATCACAGCGAAGGAAACTGCAGAACTTTAGCTCCAAGTTGCCTTTTGTTACTCTAGATTTTTGTTTTGGTGGGACATATTATGATGGATTACAATTTTATAAATTCTTAACTGCATTCAAATATTACACCGTTTTCTGCTACATTATGTCTACTCGTGTAGATCTTTTGGTCAGTTGATCTACATTGAATACATCAAGACTTATTACATTTTAGGTAATTCTAAAGCTGTCAAGGAAATGCAAAAGCGGCGTATTTTATCTATGATAACAGCTGTTGAAGATAGCCACGCATTTTAGTAAGCATGTAGAATGAGTCACACCCAGCGTGGCTTTTCACACCATCTTCCATTCCCCCCTCTACTTTCCTAGTGATTGCTTTCCTTTTGGAGGATAATCTATAGAATCGGATTGGGATAAGTAGCTTGTGTTTATTTTCCCAATGATATTTTAATGATTTTTTCCCCCCCTCAAAAGTCTTACAATCCAAAGTAGCCTGGTGGAGCTTGACTGAGCTTGACAGCCTTCCTCCGGTTTTGATACAGGGGAGAGATGGGGAGGAAAAGGGGCAATGGAAAAAAAAAAGAGGTTGGGGAGGGGGGGGGGTCTCCCCTTTTCTGATGCTAATGAAAGGAGGAATGGTTTTCCAGCTTTTAGCTTGCAGAGTGTGTCTCCCCTGCAGCATGCTCCGCTGCCTGGACATTGTGGGAGGACAAAACTCCAGGCCCGGGATCCAATAACGTGAAATTTCAGCAGAGAAGCGGCCATTGTGTGGAGAGAGGCAGCCGGGGAGGGGTTGGGTAGAAGGGGGAGACGGAGCGGAGGAAAGGGAGGGTGACTTGGCGAGCACCCAGGGCTCAGGCCACATCCTTTCTCTCTCCTCTCCTCCTGCACTCCTCCTCTTCGTTCTCCTCCTTCCCTTCTTCTCCCCCTCCTGTCTTTCTTTCAATAACCCCCCCCGCCCCAATACCCTGTCCTCTCGCCTCGCCTCCCCTCCACCACTCCCCTCTGGGGTGGGAAGCCCAAGGCTGAGACAGGAGCAAAGCATGATGGCATGCTGGAGCCCAGTGAGCTATGGGCCGGAGCAGCAGACAAACGGCCACTTTGTCAACTTAGGAAATGGTTGTCCCAGGATCCCCCTTCTCCGCCATACACTGCAACCGGCCTCGAGGCCCTGGCCTGCCTGGTCTGCACGTGCTCCCCCATCATGCTTTCTCTTCTCTTCTCTTCTCTTCTTTCTCTTAAGTCATGCTGTTTTGTTTGCTCTTTGCTCTCACTTTAAACAAGGTTTGAAATAGTAAGATACTCTTGATTTCCTTATTACATATGTCATATTGTAAAGATGCCATGAAGCCCTATGCCCATCCTTTTTATGAATTGAAAAGGCCATATTTAAACGGGGTTGGGAGCTGTTGACTGTCACCTTGGTCTCCACCCTGTTCCCATCCAGTCACCACCTCCTCCTCCTCCTACCCCCACAGTCCTCCGTTACACTCTCACCCCTCCCTCTGTTTTTCTCTCCTGCTTTTGGTCGGAAATGAAGTCAGTCATCCAGCAGAATAACTTGGAATAATTCGGAATGGGGGGCTCCTTTCTCTCTCTCTCTCTCTGTCTCTCCCACCCCCTCCTCCCCCTCCCCGGCTCGCAGGCCCAGGCCAGCTGATCTGCTTCCGCTCTCAATTGTGTGTCCAGTCGACTGTGTGCTCCCAGCAAGGGGCGTGGAGGCCAGCCTTTGTCTCCACTATCCCACTTTGAACTGTGTGTGTGTGTGTGTGTGTGTGTGTGTGTGTGTTGCAGCAGGTTGCACTCTCTTGCACATCTTTTAAGACCACTTACTGGTTTTACCATGAGAAAGAAAAGTAAAAGCAGATACATTTATTTATTTATTTATTCCCCTGTTTCAAAGATTTTGTTAAATGGATCTAGTACACTAGTTTGTTGTCGGTTGAGTTTTAGTTGTTGGTCTGCAGGTTTCCGAAGTGTACTTCAGAGATTTGATTTTAATTATTGACTATTTATCTACAGGGAGGATCTTACTCTTAAAACAATGTTGACATTTGTGTTTTAAGCTAGATGCAAAAATGCGCGTATACACAGTCCACTTAACTTCCTCTCTGGGCCCGGCCCCCCTCCCTGTGAGTGTCATGGTTGCTGGCATGTGTGTGATGGTAGGTCTGAAGGGTCAGGCCGTGGTCATTGTGCCCTGGTCATGGCTGAGCGACACCACCGCCTGCCTTCTGTTCACCCCAGGGACCCCTGCCTGATTGACAGCCCCTCCTGCACCCATCACTCGCATCCTTTATTGGGGGCCATAGAGGGGTGTAACAGCAGCAGTATTTCCCTCTTTTACTGCCTGTTGTACTGTTCAAAAATGCATTTTTCTGCTGTGGCAAGGGTTCTCATGTAGGTCTTAGAACTACTTCTGTGGCGCTGTTATTAGGTATAAACAGAAAGGGTGTTGCTTGGAGGTTGCAAGGGGGAAGTTAGTTGTGGTTGTGTGTCAGTCTCCCACAGCCAGTTACTGTTAAAGCTCAAGCATGTGAGAGAAAAACAGAGAATTGTGATGTGAGTGTATTTAAGTTGACAAGAGATAATGTTGGTAATTCAATAAATTCTGTATTTGTTATTGTCCAGCCCTACAGTCCATTATTATTTGCTCCTACTTATTTGATTGGCAAAATAGTTGCTTATTTTTGCATCAGTTCCCTCATTAAGTGGCAGAAAAATCCTAACATAATATTTGAAAATGTTCTTGGAATTATGATTATAATAACGACAACTAAAAGACTTCCAGTATTGTCCACTTTTGTTTGAACCATGACTGATGAAGCTTGCTGACTGTAAACAGGCTGTGGTGTGTGTCTCCTAAATTTTGAATAATTTAAGGATTTATTAGCCATTCAGTCTGACGGAAGATCGGTCGGACGTATTGATTTGCGAGGACTTATTTGGGGCTGCAGTCGGTCAGTCTGTAGGGACATGGCTCGAGAACCAGAGGGTTGCCGGTTCAAGTCCAGCACAGATCACAGTATGGAGTGTGGACTTGTGTAGCTGCCCGGGCACTGCCGAGGTACTCTTGAGCGAGGCACCTCACCCCTAACTGCTCCCGCTATGTGCTGCTATGTGGCAGCCCATCACTCCACCATGCCTCTACATTTGCATGTCTATAAGCCCTGTGTGTGCATTGAAAATGTGGAAAAATAATTTCAATAAGTTTAGATCGATCCATCATTTTACGAACATCTTTCTCTAATGACAGCAGCATGCCAAATCTCCTTGCTTGGATTTGAAGCAGTAATAGTGGCAGAAGTAACTAAACAGCATGATGTAAAACGCTTTTGGCTGCTTGGGGGCAGTGGAAACGTTATTTACACAACATTGACATATCACCACCTTTTAATTTGATATGGCAAGCAGTTTATTTACACATCCAGCAGTTATGGAGCAACATTAGCATTAATTTGCAGTTGTGTCTCTGTCTACCTAATGAATGTAATTTCAATATTCTGTCTCTTTTGCTGTGTTTTTGGTCTCTACCAACTCCTGTGAGAAATATATGACTTCTTTGCTGCTAAATGCTCCACTATGTTTACCATCTAGTCGCTAACTGTGTCTATCTGCGGTTTGGTGCTGGGCAGGTAATGTAGATTGGGTTTTTAGAGCTTTTTCACTGAAAACAATCCTATGAGAGCGCTGAGAATGAACCAAAACAGGTACAGCAAAACAATGAGCTGAAACTTATAAAGCCGAGGAGAGCTGCAGATTCTAGATTAATAGCTACGAGCGACCCCTTTCACAATGTCATACTGTTTTCACATTGTAATATGATACAATTTGATGATCTTTTTTTTTTTTTTTTGAAAATATTGTTTATAGTTTGCTTTAAAGAAACCCTTAAATAGGTTTAAGTTGGTTGCTGGTGAGAGGAGATGTTGGAATAGCATATTCGTCTTGATTCTGGCAAAGAATATTGTGTTTATGTGTCTAAAAAGACCAGAATTGGCCAGAATTAAGTGTGTGGTTTTCAAAAATGCAATCTGTTTGGTTGGTTGGTTTATTTTTGAGTTAGCCCGTATTTATCATGCTCATCAATCCTTTGAGGGAACTTTGGTCAACTATTACCAGGTGCCAGGAAATCAAAGCCTTCACATGAAGAAAAAAAAGGAAGCTTCAGATTTAAAGCTCACTGGCTCTTTTAAGATTAATTACTAACCAATAACCTGGGCACTGAGGTTTGCCAAGGGTGTGGAAGGCAGGAGGCCAAAGGTTAGCCTTATTGAGTAGACCAAGATTTAGAGAAGAGAGGCAGTAAGGGGGAGGACACAGCCATTCTTCTTAGAGCAGGAGCTACTAGTTTACATGTTGTCATTCACTGACATTTCTCTCCCATAATCACAGTTTCATATTTGGCATCTATTAGAGAAAGGATTCTTTGCAAAACTCTTGTGACCCTGTGACGTCATCCTCACCAGTCTACCCGGACGTCGGCCAGAGAGCAATGTGTCACAGGAAGACATCCGGCAGGCACATTCTTTACTCTCTTTGCCCGTTTCTATCAGCTCTCAGATCTTCCCCAGTCTTTAATATATCACCAGGAGTTTCTGCAAAATGCTGCCCTCAGCACACCCTGACCTTTGTCATTTCTGGTGGCCCAATGCAGTCTGTGTTATCTAATCAGGGAAACATCTGACTCCAAGTGAAGGGACAGAAGCAGAGGAGGTGGGGAGGGAAAGAAAAATGAAACGAGGGGCAAATAGACATAGAATTATGATGTATAATTAATAGTCAGTATCAGAGTATGGTGTGATACAGTCTACTCATATACTGGGACCAATGTAGCGATACATTAAGTTGAGCCATTGTGGTAGAGGTGTTTCTTTTCTTTTCTACAGACTTAAGGATGTGGATTATTACACTGGATGGCAGTTCAGCCTTTTTCCACTTTGTGGCTGTTTGACATTTGAATTGTGACATATGTGTTTATGTTACAGTATATCTGAAAGAAAAAAACTGAAGATTTATGCATTTTTGTATACACTGCCTCACGTCAGCTGTCAATAAACCACTGATACATATAGTCTTTCATTAAACAGTAAATAATATCACCTACCTTTCGTTCCTGCTTTGTTATTAGTAACTTTTCCTTCAGTTACACATATAATGCAATGTCTTTTAGATAACCGTCTTCCAATGTATAATGCCACGGGTCAAAGCCCTAGTAGGAGGCCTGAGAAAGATGAGTGAGAAACGTAATAAAAGTACAATCGGAAATAAGAAAGGTGCCCCTGTCATGTGTCGTGTAGCTTGAAATCACCTGCTTTAGGGGAAAGGTTTGAAATCAGCATTGGCGAGAGCCTGAACTTGGCCACATGGTCAGTCACCCTCTGGCTGGGGTTAAACATACACTGACGGCTTCAGACTTTAGAAATCATAGCCAGTAGCCTGTTATATCATGCAGTAAAACCTAATATACATTTAATCCAGAGTCGAATCCTTGACTTTGCTCCTTCACGTTTATTTTTTTTGTTTTGTTGGAGATTTTAAGGCTAGCTTATTACTAGTGCCACCTCCCAGATTTCCCCATGGTTTCATTTGTTTTATTTCATCTCAACATCAGACTAGTTCTAGTGGGATGTGGCATGTCACATTGACACATAGGCATTTTAGTGCCGTATCCTCGCTTGATGTTCTCTGTATGTCTGTATAATGTGTTCCTGACTACGCATTCACTAACCGTTTTGTGTAGGCTACATGTACTGTGCTGCGTTTGTTTATGCTGCGGTTTAACTGTATTATGTGGGCTGATGTTTCGTGTAGGCTGTCTACTTTTGTAATGTAAAAGGTCATCAGAAAACACCCTCAATGAAAGGACCTGATAGAAAATTTTAAATGCTGATTACTACAGATTATGTTCACTAAAAGCATTGTTTTCTTTTTGCTGTTCCCCTCTCTTATTATTCCTTCAACCCTTCCCTCACCTCCCTTCCTCTTCTACAGTGACAGTTATGCGCGTGTGAGAGCAGTGGTCATGACTCGGGATGACTCCAGCGGTGGGTGGCTTCCCCTGGGGGGCGGAGGCCTTAGCTGTGTCACCGTCTATAAGGTCAGCCGGGCGGAGGACAGCAACAGCACCCACAGTGGAGGCAGCGGAGGAAGCAGCAGCAACCTCAGTCCCTGTAGCTCCAGTCCTAGTCCCAGCCCCAGCCCTAGTCCTAGCCCCACTGCTGTGGAGTTCCACATCAAGGGCGAGAGGCTCAAAGACAAACTGGTAAGGGAACCACTAGCTACGCTGCATGGATTCATATTAATACTATACATGCAATTAGCAAGTTGATGCGTTTTCTTTCCTTGTTATTTAGTCATTCCTTCTCTTTCATGCACATTCAAGTGCACAAACCAGAGATGGTGCATTCTCTTGGATGAGATCACCCTGAGTCCCTCATTCCCAGACTCCCCTATCTCTGTCTTACTCACACACTCATACACACACACACACAGGAAGTGGTTATTTGGCTTTCCTCCATGGCGCAGGTATCTGAAAATAGGAGCGAACTGCGTGATGCTGTGATGCATGATGATATCATCAGGGAGACTCAAAAGAAAAGAGAAAAGAATGTGGGATGAGGGATGTGGGAAACACACAAAGGGCTTGGAAGCAACCTAAATGATGGAATAGGGGCTGGAAATTCACCCTCACTGTGGGGTTCCAGGAATACCAGGTGTTTGCCCACCTTTTTATAAGCATTTCCGCTCTTTTGATTTGCAATATAAAGATTGTACGTGTCGGTAAATACAGCCTGGAAAAAATCCTAATTGCTAAAGCGTAAGATGCCCTCTCCCTTAAAGGAATGAAAACAGAAGGGTTTTTGGTTGAACAAATGCTTTACTATAATTTCACAAAATACTATGTCTTGACAGACATGAAACTTGATATAAGCTTGAAATATGTTTTTATATTATTAGTATATATTATGTACCACTAATATGGTAGAATTAAATTTGGTATTTTAATAACACTAATATGGTAGAAATCAATTCTGTAGATGCATGTGCAAATATATATAGTATGATAACAATTCAATTCAATTTCAAGTCAATTTGCATAACATACCATGGTATGGGTATACCATTACAACCCCTAGTTGCTTGTTTTGCTGACCAACAGATGAAAAAAACCCAATGATATTCACTTCATTATAATATAAGACAAACAACAGCAACAAATTCTCACATTTAAGAGGCTGGAACCAGCAAATGTTTGGGAATTTTGCTTGAAATATGAGTCGAACAAATTATTCATTATCAAAATAGCTGCCATTACGGCAGTCTACACACTAAGCGTTACTGTACTCTAAATGCATTATAGGTTTCCTCTCTAACTCTTTGCTATGTGATTATACAGCGTATTGCTACAATCTCTAATCCTTTTTTATCAATATTGAGATCCCGATTATTTTACGATTACAGAGCACTGCCAAGTAACTTTTAACGCTTTGGACTATAACTAGCTACACGTGTTTTGGCAGTTAAATGCTTTTAATGTGAGCGGCAGCAGTAGAAAATGTTCAGTTTTTGTAAACAGTAACTTCATACTGCATTTTTTGTGGGAATAAAAGTATCCAGACTAACTGCATTTTGTGTGTGCAGCAACATGACACCTCTCCAAAAGCGAAACCATAACGATCACCCCTGGTGGCTAGCTGTGAGTTTAGGAAGGGCTTCATTTGATATGCAGCAAGGTTTTCTGTGGTTTGAGCACCCAGTGTAACTGTCAATATTGTAGACGATCACCTTCATTTAATTGTGGGAAGCGAAAATTGTGATCGCTGTTAATATTAGATTAATTTTGCAGCCCTACTATGTACAACAAAGTGTGAGGTGATTCAGTTTGTTTCTGTTTCTGCACTAATAGTTATATCTACACTTAATATGGCTTTTGCTGTAGTTGCTTTAAAGCTCATGACCTTCTTGTCACAGACTCATTCTATGTTGTAGATGTAAAACAGATCCAGTAGATGCACTGGGATAATCCTGGTCTGTTGTAATGAGAGTGTAAATCTGTGTGCGAGAGAGAGAGAGAGAGAGAGAAAGAGAGAAAGAACTGTCTATCAGATGTCAGGAGAGCGTGGAGGCCACCATGATGCAGAGTCTGGTGTCTTCTGACATTCCGACATTAGAGGCCTGTTACAGCAGAGTGTCTAAATCACCTTTTTTAATCTTCTTTGACTGAACACATTTTATGTGTGTTCTGTGTTTACGGCATGTTTGTGTTTTGTGCGTTGCTATCCAAGCGTGTGTGTGGCACAGGAAAGGGTGTGGCGGGAATGCTGTTGTTCAGACAGGGCATAGACATGGTTCAGATACCCTGGCAACTCCTCTGGGATGTGGTAAAACACCCCTATCACCGCCAGAGTCTACCCCCAGCCACCACAACAAACACCAAGCCATATGTAGGTCTGTCGGGATGCCACCCAGTGCCATGCTGTTGGCGTCAACCGCAGCGCTACCGACAGTCTGAGGCCATCAGAAGAGAAGAGGCAGAGTGATGAGTCCATGAAAACAACAGCAACAGACAAAACCACATGAGAATATGGTAGACAGTGAAAAAGAACTATCAGTACTTGTTACCACAGTGTTGTCTAAAACAGTAACGTCAGTGTTTTGATTTCGGAGGTAAATGAAAGACCATAATTATGTTGTATGAGTGATGTTGAAAACAAAAATAGGGAAGAGCTTCCAAATGTTTGAAAGGCTGTTTGGTTTGATTTGTTATGTCTAAAACACAGAAAAAGGGAAATGCTGTTCCATGTTTTAGATGCATTTCTTTGTCGTCTTAAAGGATATCATTTCAGTGTTTTAATTTAGCCAGAAATTGACGGAATAGGAAAGCACAATGACAGTCTCCATCCCTGATAGGAACCTGAGCTAGGTAGAGAGAGAACAACAACAAAAAAAACAGAGCAGAGATGCAGTTATTTTGAAATCACAAAGGCACGATTTTGGCTGGTAGAAACGAGGTGATTGGGGGTGCATAAGATATGAGATGAATCAGGGAAAGAGATGTGTGTAGTCAAAGAGCAGGAAACAGAGGTGGAGCCAGATAGACGGGAGACTGAAGAGGTGGAGGGGATCTGTCTATAAGCGCAGTGATGCGGCACAGAGTGTACTGGTGATGACTCAGCTGGCTCTCCATATAGCTACCAATCACTCTTCTTCTTGCCCCCCCTCCCTTCTCTCTCTCTCTCTCGCTCTCTCTCTTGCTCTCTCACACTCTCTCTCTCTGTCTCTCCTTCACTCTAATTCTCTGACTCTCTTAAAAACTACAGATCTAATTGGTTGATGATTACTTACCGTACCGGCTCTTGGATTATGACAAATCTTTGGTTTAGCTCTCACCTCACTTCCTGTCGTTCGTAGTCTGTGACTCCCATTGATTGATGCAGCTGTGACTGTGGTGTAGTCCAGGCTTAACTCTAAAAGGCTTTGCCTTGGAGCAAAGCGCCCTTTAGATACAGATGTTGTTTTTGCTGTTAATCTTGTCATGTGATTGTTTTGACTTATCTTTGCTAGCAAAATATGGTTTATTAAATGTAGGTCTTGGGAAAGGGGAGAAATCTGTATCAGTTGCAACCAATGCCTCCTACCAAGTCTTCAAATCTCAGTGCTTTAATATTATTGCATACAGTCTTTCATTCATACACCAATTCACAGCAGATTACTTTTATATGCTCAAAATAAACACTACTTTATTCCAAACATTGTTATTGAAATGTCTTTAAATGATAATCAGGTTGAATTAAGGCAGCGTTCTATATATTGTAGCCTGAGTTGAGCATGTAAACGTAGTCTCTACCTTCCCCCATTTCCGCTCTCACGCTATCTCTACTCTGTTTGTCTCACCTCCGTCTGTCTCTGTGTCAGTCCTCAACTCCAGCCTGTATTCCGTTTCTATCTTTTTTTTTTCTGTCAGGGTTGCTCCTCCTCCTCTCTTTTCTTTGAGCACAGTGTGGAATGTGGTGTTAAGTATCGTCCTTCCATGCAACTGTGATACTTCCTCCTCTGTCGGCCACGCTGTGCGCTCACCTTACCTGCTCCGGCTCCATTCAGTCTCGCCTCCACAATCAGCCCTAGAGGCACAGTGGACCCCCCTCCCCACAACCCCACCCCAGCCCTTCTTGCCACCCCATCCTCCTCACATCCGTCCCTCTCATCCACTGGCTCTGGGTAAACACACAGGCTTAACCTTTGCCCCTTCTTTTCTTTGGGAGGCATGTGTGCAGTATTGACATGAGGACAGATAATGCGAGACACATCTTTCTGCATGCAGTAAAATGTAAATGTTGCAAACCAAGTGTAAAAAGGCAGCTCTCACTCAGACATTCAGAATGAAATGTAGACCTGTGTGCACCCTCGCTGACACACATATCACATATCATCAACCTCTCGCACAGCTGCCACGCATCAGCCTCTTAAAGTGTGCATGTTGACTGTTGTCCAGATCGACGGGGAACCCTGCCATCTGCTTTCAGTTGTCGAGTATTGGTTTGTGACCATTATCCTCCGACGGGGCATTTGCACTGCGAAGATGCACAGTGTACCACTTGGGTCATTGAGCTTTTCATCACACCAGCTCCTGCGCTCACGCATTCTCTCACGCAGATCGCCATGCGCACACTCACACATTCACACCCCATTAAGCCACCTCTCGTGCACGTCGGTAAAAAAACCTCAAAGACTGTAATGGCCGTCTCTCATTTCATTTAATCTGCCTAGAGGAAGGCCGGGAGGCGGCCCAGTAGCCCTGATTAATAATAGGCTTTGAAAACACAGTCTCTCTCTGCCACACACTTGGGCTGCCTGGCTCCAAAACATACTCAACCCCCCTTCTTCTGCCACCGCCACTGCTCTCCAACTTTATCATCATCTGTAATGAAAACCCCACCATTTAGAATGTGTTTTACAAATTATTCAAAGAAGTATGTGAAATTATTTGGCTTAAGATGATTTTTTCCCCCTCGTTTTCTATTTTAGAATCCCTGGAGTTGTGTAGTTCCAGATGCAGGCCTTTACTCCCAACCTCTTTCTCTGTATTCCCTTACTCACGTTTCTGTGGGATGATTGAATGTGACACATTTAAACAGCTTAGGGTGAGGAGTAAGATGAAGGATTTACACGTGTTCCCCAGTGAGCTTTATCATTAAACCTTTTAAATGATGCACTTTCCAGTCCGTATGCTAACACCTTTCGCTTGACCAAATCTAATTACAATGTTGTTATTATGACATATTTAACTGTGTGTGCGTTTTGTGTATTGTCAGGTGGTCCTGGAGTGTGTCCTGCAGAAAGACGTAGTATACAACAAGGTCAACCCCATCTTCCACCACTGGAGGATCAACGACAAGAAGTTTGGACTTACTTTCCAGAGCCCTGCTGACGCCCGTGCCTTTGACCGGGGCATACGACGGGCCATTGAGGACATCAACCAAGGTGTGTGTGTTGGCTGGTAGTTAATGGTGTGTGCATGTGTGTCTTTATGGAGTACCCTATCAACAAAACACCAAGTTTATTTGGAATCTCCACTAAGAGGTTGCGCTTACTATGTGTGCTGGCAGCCATCCAATACGTGTAAAATAATATGGGTGTATGTGTATGAACATGGCATGCATTCTGTTAGCGGGTGTCTACAGCCTGTATTCCTGCCTGTTTGTCATAGGCTTTGTAATGGCTGACCTAGCATCTGTTCTAGGAGAGATGCATAGCATTGATTAGCACTGATGAGTCTACCCCACCACCACCGCCACCGCCGCTGCCACCCCCCCCCCCCACACACACACACCTCTACCTGCTCATTCACCCAAGCATGACCCTCTTGCGTTATCTTATCAGCACCAGCTGCCCAGATAAACTCTCCACTTCCTGTAGAGACTGGCAGGGCAACGCTGTGCCCAGACAGTGGGTAATATAGGACATTGGAGGAAGGGTTGGTAAAAAAAAAAACAGAGGGGGAGGTGGCACATCACACACGTGGAAGGGGTGGCAACCTGAGATGGGGGTGAGAAAGAAACTTGACCAGTTTGGGCTTTTGTGCTGCTCCGACTTACTAAGTAAGTTTGAGGACTGGCTAGTCCAGTCTAAAAAAAAAAGGTAGGGTTAGGTCTGTCTGTGCTCAGTGTGGCAATCATGCAGTTTTTTTAAAGCTAAACTAGATATTACACTTGGGTGGAGTCTCTGAGTTTAGTTAGCAGCTTTGGGTCCTGATAAGCATTATTTTTCAGTACAGTGCCAGAGGTTGCAAAGTCATCCAATTAGCAGGAGAATCGCCAGCTCAGCAATCTGCCACCCAGCCCCATGTTACACAAGAGGCTGGCTGGCTGGCTGGCTGGCTGGCTGGGGAGCTATAATCTCTTTTACTCTCTAGACCTGGGAACCCTGGGGAGCATAGAGGAGGTACAGCAGAACATATCGTAAAAAGGCTTATCACCGCTAGGCATCAGTCGCTTCTTGCCCACAAGCGTTGATCTGAGATTTGCACTTCCTGGGCACAAGTCCACACATAGTCTAGATAAAAGGTAATCACAGGCAACAACTGTTAGGCCTGGCTTTGCTAATCGCTCTGCCTGTGAATTTTAGTTGAAGATGGTGAACAAAGAATATTTGCTGGTTTTTCTTAGTCCTCAATGATAGCAAACTATTTTTTTTATTATTTTGGAGTGTTTATCAGCCACCAAGCAATATGAAGAAAGTATTCCTGGGCTCTGTGTTTTTAACAATTTCTTTGACATCTTAAATAATCTTAAGGTGAATCGATAATAAATAGTTAATAAACAGAAACCCTAGTTCACATGACAGGAAGCTTTGGGAAGAAGGTTGAGCATCTCTGATAGCTGGCCAAAGTGATTGAACACATCCCCCTCACCTCACCCATTGGCTATACAGTTTCTGTCTGCTAGTAAACGCTTCAACTCTTCTCCTATGAATGTCAGCTTACAGGAGGTGATGGTGAGTTTCATCTCCCCAGTGCCTGCCACCCCTCTCGCTCTCTCTCCCTCTCTCTCCTTTCCCCTGCTATCCCCTTCTGCCTCTGCTCTCCTTTCTCTGCTGGCATCTTCTGTGTGCTGCCAGTGTTGTGTAATGCCTCTCTTCAGCTCAGGCAGGCAGGTTCTTCTGTATTCCTGTTGCATCGTTCTGCTGCTGGACTGCTGCGTGAATGTGTGTGGGGAGAGAAGAGGCAGCAAGAGAGAGAGAGAGAGAGAATATGTTTTGCCTGTGTGTGTGTGTGTGTGTGTGTGTGTGTGTGTATCAGTCTTGCAGTCCTCTGTTGCCATGGCAACGGCCGGCACATGGCTCAGGCAGCTTCGTGGCCCAGCTCTGCCAGAGTCGTGCTGCAGGAAGCCTCTTTCTCTCTGTAGTGGAGAAATGCATACACGCATACACACACACACACACAAACACCTTTCTCCATGTGATTCAGACAGACAGACTGAATGGGTCTAACACAAGCCCAGTGAATTCTTCTGTCCTCTCTGTGCCATGTATTGCTGTATTCCCTTCCTAAATGCAGACAGACTAGCTGATGCCTGAGTGCTTCAAAAGAGGTGATCCTAATTAAGTGAACCCAAGTTTTTAAAAAGGAACCTCTTGATGCCCCAGGTACAAACAGTTTACCCTTCATCCCAATGGAAATGGTTTAATCCTTGTTTTCTGCAACATTGCCAAGACTGTAGCCCCAACCGTTTTGTCTTCTATTAAGTTTCTTTAACAGCGTTTTCTTTTTATCATGAATATTCTGGCTGCTGCTGCTTGAAAATCAAGTGCTAGGTTTGCTTTCATTATACCCACTAGTGTTGTGTGTTTACTAAGGATGGGTAAAATTACAATACTAGTCTGAATGTCAGTGATAATTATAGTAAATAGCAAATATTTGAATCTTAATCATGCAACTGGAAGTTTTTACTTAAACTAAAACCAAACCTACCTAAACTAATTCATGCGTAGGTAATATCTTGCATGTATAAACGTAGTTTTTATTATGTACATTTTTCTTCATTTTTGTTGTTGGACTTCATGAAACAAATCACAGCAACTTAACTATCGCATAAATGGTGTACATTGAACTCCCACAATGAAGTGTGGTCATTTCAAATTGTGGACACGTATGAACAGGGTTCTGTTTTAATAATCTTAAACTTGACAAAGGACAACAATACAAAAATGTTAGATATGGATGTATCCGACTCCAAGTTTTGTCAGTCAAATCAGATTTGGCTGAAGACTATTAATTTCTCTTTTTTTCAGTTCAGCACCACACTTAACTCCCATATCAGCAGTTCCTCTACATGAGTCTTAGTTTTAGCCTACCTCATGTTTTTAATGTCTTTCTTTGTCATCTGTGATATGAAAATATCAGATTTCCACACAGTCAGTGAAAGTAAAGTGTGCGTCCGGCTCATAGTTCAATTAGAAAATCCGAGCGCACCACAGTATGTCTCTCCTGCCGGGCTGTTAGGGCTGAGCAGAGAGCGTCGGAGCAGTCACTGTTCCGCTGCTCGGCGTCACGCTGCCCTCCGTTAACTTTCACTCTTTTCTGCTTTCATCAAAGGTCTGTGGTTTGTGGGCATTTTACTGGCTATGCTGTTGCTCCATATTGTGACAAAATGCGAGCCCACCCTTCTCGATTGATGATTCAAATCATAAACTTTTTGGGGGCAGCCCCATTGTTGGACAATATTGTCTATTAAACAATGGTGCTCTCAGTGTGGACAATATCACCCTGCTTCATAAGTAGAAAGGGGTTTAACAAAATATCACTTTGTGTTTAAAATATCAGTAACATTAGCGTCTTTCCTCGGGTTACACCGTCCACAGTTTCATTCTCTGTGGTCATGAAAAGCTGTAACATGGTCAGCCTGATACCTGAAACATAAGCTCTGACTCCAGCATCAGCAGACGGGGTGTTTTGGATGCGGAAATGGCACATGGCGTTTTAGCCGAGGTCGGGGTTACATTATTCTAGACATGCATATTTCATTAACTTCTGTGTGCCCCACTGACACAAAGCAGCTTTCATTTCCCCATTAGACTACAGTCAAGAGGAAAGCAGAAGTCTTGTCCTATTCTGGCCTGACAAGAATCAGCGATGTAAATCTGTTGCTTTAAACATGTTTTGTAGTCAAGATGTCATGCATTTAGACTGAAATTACTGCGTTAAATATGATATGCATTACACATTCTTAGAAATGTAGCTAGGGTTTCAAAATAGTATAAGAAAGTGGAAGTGTCTGGTACATGATTTCACTGGCCTTTTATAAGTTTTCGCCCCTAGTGGTAAAGTTCCACAAACAAGTGTTCCCTTGTTATTTATACCCAAGACAGTAAAAATTATGATATGTGTAATTTGTGTATGTGCTACCATTCAGGTTTAGTAATGTACAAAAATGAAATGAAATACTGCTGATGAGGTTTTAATGCCATAGACTATGTCGACACACAGATTCTAAGCTGTTAGTACTTTATTGTTGTAAGCTTTATATGCTTATTATTGGCTTGAGTGTATAAAATAAACAGGTCTGGCCTCTAATCTTTTCCCTGTCTGGGTTCTTTCTTTTCCAGGTTGTCGGCAGTTTGGGGAAGGGGATATTCCTGAGGATGGACTACCGGTGAGTGGAGAAAAAAAAAAAGCTGAGAGATTCTGGTTTTTGGTATGAAGAAAATGTATGTAGTGTGCCTACACATGAGTACATGTTTAATTATTGGACTTTAAGGAGTTTAGTTTTCTCTCAAATTTATTTACGCTTTAGCATTTTTTACAACATATTCTTGTTATAAAATGCACTAGAGAGTTCACAAAAAATGAAACATGATGATTAATTTTTAATGAAGTGTGTCATAGAGTGGGAAATGATTGTTACTGTAGGCTTTTCTATGGTTAGATGTATCACTCAGCTTCCCCTTGCTATTAAATAGGAGGCAGGTCATAGCTAGAACCTGAGCCATATGTTTGAGCCCTGATGTGTCCCACCCAGGCACTGACACCTGCCTTTGTTTTCTAACAGTTGTTCTTGGAGATTTACAGGTGTTTAACTAGTGCCAGCCAGACCCCAAGGTGAAGCTGGGTGTTGGCCAGCGAATGTGCTAGAGCAGGCTTAGCTGTCTCTATCAATCTAACTTGGTAGCCGTCACTCTTGTTACAATTGATGCCGATATAATAACTATTGCCTCAGGAGCTGGTTGTTCAAAGGCAGCTTGGTGAAAACGCTCTGATTTCACTGTTCTCCAAACTGAATGTGTTTCGTCACGAGCTGGGCCTCTTTTTGTTGACAGGTTGAGAACTGTTAAGGTGCGTTATGTTAAGAATTGTATGTATTTGCCCTATTCCTGGCATGTGGGGCTCTATTGACTGCTGACATGTGTGGCTAAGAATGCCGTGTTCTCTTTAGCAGAGAAAGGCAGCAGGTATATGGTGCAAGTCAACACACCCATGTTGATTTGTTTTAGATATCAGGCCTGTTACAGGAACGTCAGTCACCTGTTCTACTTCTGATTGCAAAGTAGGTGAAAAGACACCTTTGTGGGAGGAAGGGCAGTTCTTGTAATGCATACTTAGACAGAGTGACAAGAAATGCAGAAACCATCCAGTACATACAACAGTCCTGAAATAGGTGCTACCTTTGTGAAACTTATAATGAATTACTGTTGACACAGTGTCAGAGAGGTGTTGATTTCACTCGGGTCATTTTTTACACTGTAGTTTGTGGTGTACACAAAGGCACATCCTTAAAACATACTGAAGAATTGAGTCAGCACACACATAACTAAAATAGTAGCCTCAACAAGTATAAATAGGGCCATTGTGTTACATTGCATGGTGTTTCTAGTTTATTAATTATCAGAAATGCCCCACCAGCTCTTATCTTTGACATGACACTGTACCTCCCATGACTTTCAGTTAATTGCACTTGTCAGAGGTGTGTCATCACCTTTGACCTGCCTAGTATCTTACATCCTGTAATGCTGTGAACTAGAGGAGCAGTGGAGGGGAGAGAGCTGCGTTCCTGTTCCTGTGGCGAAGTTCCTCTTTAAGGAATCAGCCTGAACATACAGGAAATCCAATGGCACCACTGTTGCTAGGCAGCAGGGGGGGTGGGGGACGAGAGGGGGGGATGTGCAGCGGGAGGGGGGTAGAAGGGGGTGTTCACAAGGTTCAGTGAGTGAGCCACCGAGGGTGTCACCATGGTGATTTGGCATCCGAATGTTGCGGTCGGAGACCTGGGCTACAGAGAAAGAGAAGTGAACCAGTGGCAAGTGTTGCAGAGAAACTAGCAAATACCACCACACAACAAGGTGTGATATTAGCTGTGCTGTTTTATTCTGCATCATAATGTACAGATAACCTATTCTAGGTTCCAGCCTGTAGTTTGTGTTATTGACGGGTCCCTTTAGGAGCACGAGACGGGTTCTGAGTACCCTTGACCTTGTTGAGAAAGCAGAGCAGTGTCTCATCAGCATGGGAGGTCACCATCAAGCCTTGTTTAGTTCCTTAATTAGATTCAGACATCTCTATAAAAAAAATCTCTCTGTCTTTGCTGGAATTCATGATAGCCTCGCATTGCTACAAGCGTTGAACTTGGTTTGTGTGTGTGTGTGTGTGTGTGTGTGTGTGTGTGTGTGTGTGTGTGTGGTCGATGTTCAAGACGGTCCTCTCCACCCACATCCTACCCACTGAGGCTCAGCACCCACTTGTATGCCTTTCACAAGCTCACCACATTCTTCCTCTCACTCAGAAACACACACACACGTAACAGACACACTCTATATATGTACATACAAAGATATTTTACCCATATAAAAAAAAAACCATGGTTGCACAACACTCTACTCAGCTGTGATGACCCACTGCCAGGTATTTTGCTGTACCACCACAGTCCTTCCGATAGTACAAAGTCAAATGCGTCTTTTTTTTCTTCTTCGAATGCCACAGAAAAACATCCGCATCTAATTTAGCTCTGGCAGGAAGTTTTCTCTTATCAGTTTAGTACACAGAGGTTTTTGGCCAGTTGACTCTCACAGGCTCACTCATGTGTATCTCAATAGTCCTCAATAAAGCTACTTAGAGCCAGGAAGAAAAGCAGTTTGAAGTAATGGTTTTACATTTTAGGAAGTGTGTTTATTAGCTAGATGTGAAGATTAATGACACTCACATGTGTCTGTCTGTTGTGAAGCTGCAGCCAGTTAGCTTAGCATAGCACAAAGACTGGAAACAGCTCTGTCCTAAGGTAACAAAATCCACCTACCAGTACCTCTTAAAGCTCATTAATTAACACATAATATTAATCTGCTTTAATTGATACAAAAGCCAAAGTGTAAAAACGCTTTTTTACACATTGGGTTTTGTACGTGTTAAACAAATCAGATATAATGTGTTTATTAGTGAGCTTTAGAGGTGCTGGTAGCCAGGTTTTGTTACCTTAGGACAGAGGCTATCTCTTTCTAGTCTTTATGTTAAGCTAAGATAAGCTAACCAGCTGCTGGCTGTAGCTTCATATTTAGCCTCCGGGCATGAGGGTGCCATCGATCTTCTTATCTAACTCCCGGCAACAAAACTAATAAGCCATTTTCCCAAAATGACGAACCACTTGTTTATGGAATACATGGGGAGTAGCCTGGAACTTGGCTGTGCTTCTTTCTTTTTAAGTTAACAAGACACAGAGATGAGCACGACTTATGACTCGCCTCATTTAGGCCGATCCCTAGTTCAAGAGTGTGAGAAACACGTGTAAACAGACATAAACCATTCAGTGTTTGCGATCAAACGTCCGCACATGTGCATCATCTTTACCTCTCTGTTCTTTTTCTCTGTCTCACGCAGAGACCCAGCGTGTTCTCTATATTTCCAGAATGTGTGCCGACCCAAGCCTTCCCTTGTAAGAGCCCTTGTGCCTTTGAGGGCAGAAGTGCATGGATCCCTTATGTTGGTGTGGAGCCAGGTTGCCCCTGGCTCCCAGCACCTCCATCCCTCGTCTCCCCTCCTCTTCTCTTCCTCCCTCACCCAGCCACATCTCTAGGGTCAGCTCAGCTCCAGATTGGCCCCCACGCATGCCTTTGAATGGTGGGGCTTAGGCAAGCGCTTTAAAAGGAAGCCCAAGTCTGTTTCCCATTTCACCCCCCACCCCACCCCTCACTCCTTTCTTTCTTTCCTCTCACATACACACACAGCTGTCATCTGGCTTTTTAAGTTCTGTGCTGCATTTCTCCAGCTGGAGCTGGTTTATGACATTCCCTCGGCAGACTCTTTGGCCTCTCGCTCTCTTTCTCCCTCTCTCTCTGTCACTCTCTCACTCACACACACACACTCTCTCTCACACACACAAATAACACAAAGTCATTTTTTCCTGTTCTGTTCTTTCTCTTCTCTCCCTCCACTGTCTCCTATTCCTCACATTCCCCTGCAGACGCTCTGGATGTGCGTTACACCACTTGGTATGTTTGGAGGCAAAGAAGGAGTCACACACACATACACACACCATGTGTTAGCAGTCTGGGGGGGAGGCAGTGGAGGAGAGAGGGAAAAAAGAAAGAGAGGGAAAAAAAGAAGTCAAAGGAAGCATCTCTTAGCAACCACAGGACAGTAATTACTGTAGCAGCAGCTGGGAGCAAACCAGATTTCCGCTGTGCGTTAAAGCACTGGCGTGGGCTACTTTACACACGGCACTGACTAACCAGAGCCAGCAGCCTCCTCCACACGCAGAGAGAGGGAGAGAGAGAGAGAGAGAGAGAGAGAGAGAGAGAGAGAGAGAGAGGGTGGGAGAAGGACAAGAGAGGAGGACTAACCCTGCCTTGATGAGGTCGGGGTGTGTGTGGGAAAAGAGGCACAGCTAGCCAGTGTGCACAAGGCTCGAATTTGGTTGGATCCAACTTGTACGTGTGAAGACACCTCGGCGCATGTCCATGTTTGTGTATGTCTGAGTGGAGAGAGATATAACCTTGAAGACATTTTTTTTAGCAAATTCCTTTGAATCATTTTCAGACAGTTTATCTATAAATAGTTTATTGAGAGAGAAGGTACAACTTGAATTTGACGTTTTTCGAATATAACCGACCCCTAATCCTGCTCATTCTCGTGTAATTTGCATGTGATGTCACGTTTTGGTACATGAGCAGGGGCTGGAAGTTGTACAGATGGTTGTGCTAAAATAATGCTGGACATGAAATATCATCACACAGCCTCTTGATGTAATAACTGACTATCCTCCCCCATCTCTCATCACCTCTGCACGCATGAATCATGAATAGCCATCACTTTTGATGTTGTTGCCATGAGTACTGAAGTATTGGACTTACTTCTATTGGATCTATAACTATTTATTTTATTTTCTCAATGTGTAGAAACATTTTTTGCTGTTTATATTTTAAAATGCGTTGCAGACCGTGGCATTCACAAGACGTTATTTATAGACATCTCGTTCTGATTGATGTCAACAGTGAGCTTCCCTCTTGTAATTATGAGATTGTTTGGCGTGAGGTGGAAGGAATGCTCACACGGTTTCGAATGTTTCTCTCTTTATTTTCGCATGTTTCAAGTGCCTCTTTTTTTAAGCCTGTGTTTGTAGATTTTGCATCAGTTAAAATGTTTGTGGGAACACATGCAAGGCTGATGGGAACTCTGAGTTCTTAACAGAAGGGGCCTTGAGTCATCGCCACACAGCAGTCATTTGGCCAAGTGTGGGTGCAGGATGCCCCCTGGTGGTTACAAGTGGAACATGCAGCCTACACACCCTGAGTCAAAACAGTTGTGGTCATGAAAAACTGAATGGATCGATCATTAGCGGTTTTGACAGTGTAATGGTGACATAAAATGTGATGATGATTGATGTTAAGGGCTTCAATTAATACTTATTTTCATTGTTTATCCTTTTTCAAAATAAAATAATAATGATCGCACATCATGAGTGATACTTTAAAATAATTTGTAAATGTTTGACTGTCCAGAAAAAGTGCTAATGTGAATCTTTAATTCATTATTTTTTGTCAGTGAAGTAGCCAATGAATTGAAGGATCATGTCAGAATACAGATGTTTTGTGTTTCTTTGATGTGCATCCTGCTAAGAGGAAACATTCAAGTGCATTTCCAAACACTATCTGTCACACTATCCTGACTGAGTTGAATGTTTTCTGTGTTTTTCCAGGCATGCGACGAGCCTCCCTCTATCTGTACCCCAATGAAAGAGCCCTTCTCTCCCCTGAACAACGTCGTCTCCACCGAGCCATTCAGGGGCTGCTACGTCCGCGCCCAGCCCTTCGACGAGTTCCCCTCCAGCAACCGCCGCTACCTGCCTCCACAGGTCTGCCTCTCCGCCAAACAAACAATCACACCTCCAAAATGTTAATTACACGTTCCTCACAAATAATATGGGATTGTTGTGTGTGTGTAAATGTGGAGTCTCAAGTGCAAGATAAAATTCTATGAATGACGTGTTTCTTATATTTAGTCACTGCAACAAAGGATTGTGTTCTTGTGGAGTCATCCAACTAATTCTCGGTTTCTGTTCTTCCGAAGGTCTCCTTTAAGTCGACTCGTCATGTCAGTTTTCACATGGACGAAGAGGAGATTGTTCGCATCAACCCACGCAAAGACGTGCTCATCCGCGGCTACGAGGACTACCGCCACCCTGTCATGTGGAAACAGGATGCCGACCGCGAGGACCTGGACTTCCCCACCGCATTCCACAAACTGGACAGTAAGAAGTGCGAGTACCTCTTCCCTGATGGCCCCGGTGGGGACTCCCACTCTGGCCCCGGTATGGGCATTGGAACAGGTATGGGGCTAGGGCTGGGCAAGGACACAGCCATCAAGACTCAGCCCTCGCCCCTGCTGAAGTCTAAGAAGGGCCGGCGGCGGCGAGAGGACGGCGAGCGTTCGCGCTGCATCTACTGTCGGGAGATGTTCAACCACGAAGACAACTGGCGGGGGCAGTGCCAAGACGCCCCCGACCCAATCAAGCAGTGCATCTACAAAGTCAGCTGCATGCTGTGCGCCGAGAGCATGCTTTACCACTGCATGTCCGACTCCGAGGGCGACTTCTCAGACCCCTGCTCATGTGACACATCTGACGAGCAGTTCTGTCTGCGCTGGCTGGCCCTGGTGGCGCTCTCCTTCATCGCGCCCTGCATGTGCTGCTACCTGCCTCTGCGCGCCTGCCACCACTGTGGCGAGGCCTGCCGCTGCTGCGGGGGCAAGCACAAGGCCGCGGGGTGACCTGACGACGGACTCTGGGACACCCTCAAAGCTAGCTAACACAGGAAGTGGATAAAAGCGGAAAATTAAAAAGCCGGCATCCTTTTTTCATTCCCTCTCAGACGGGGTGATATGTTGTTGATCCCCAGCTCTGAGGGCTTTTGGAGATTTCAGTTTGTGTTTGTCGCCGACAAGCAGCAGTGGAGGACAAACCATATGCTTTGTGGGGGCTCTGAGCATCAAGCTAAGTTCAGGAGCTTAATCTGCGGAGATGAGGAGGAGGCATCAAGATTAATAGACTTGGAGATGTTACTAAACATACCTATACACACAGACACACACACACACCTCTCTCTCACATTCACACTCATGCATTGACAAAGCCAGGCCACAAATGTCAGAACTCTACTACAAGTGTAACTTTATGAAGGAAAATTGTCTTTTGTACAGAGAGCGTCAACTTAATGACAAAAAAAGAAAACAAAACTATTCTGCGTTCAGAAAAAATACTTGCTGTTTGAGTATGCTAAAAGGGATATGTTCTTGCTTTTTTGTGAATTTGCAGTTGGGTAACAGTGGCCTTTCCTTCATGGCTTAAGCATTTGCTGACAATGTAATTACTAGACAGAGAAAAGTGCACTAGAAATGGTATCCCTCCCCATTCCACGAGTAAAGGTAACCCTCTCAAATTCTTGTGGTACATTAACCACCATATTTAGTGTAATTTTAACATTTGAGAGATGTTGCTGTGGTGGATGTATGGCCAATTCCTTGTTTTCCTTTCCATCGAATGTTGACAAAAAAAGAAAAATCTAAAAGTTACAGATTGCATTTGAAGGTACAGCTTGGTATAGCTTTTGACATTCAGTTAGAAGATGCTAAAATGATTACTTTCCTGAGGTGATTTAGACCATTTGATTGCATTCCAAAATAAAGGGATCGATTCCATGATTAGAAGGGAAAATGGTAATGACTTTACCATGCTGAATTCCCCAAAATAGTTTTTCCACATTATAAAAATAGCATTAGAACCTATTGAACCATTTTGAATTGAAACCAATACATGACAATTTCATACACTTCAGTGAATTTCAGTTTTAGTCCAGTTATTTACTGCTGTAGTGAAATTGTTTGGTGTTTTTGTTTCTTCATTGTTATTTTCCTGCTCATTTTATAATTATTTTTTCGAAACAAAGGCTGAAATGTTGCTCAACCAGCAAGTTTTGTTTTGGTGAGTAAAGGGGTTACAGGCACTTAAATTAGGCTATTCTTTTATTGAGAATCCTTCAGATTTTAAACTTAATTTAGACTTAATTTAGAATTTAACATCCAATTTAGCATTGGGGGGAAAAACCCCTCCTGAAAGCACTGCTCTCCAAGCTTTGGTTGCAGCACCCTCTCCAAATTTCCATGTTTGTCCCATGATTTAGTGGTTTTCTTTTGTTCCCCCCCCCATATCCTGTGTAAATGTAGTGCTGCGTTCATCAAAAGTTAAAGTCCACTCCTGTATGTCTTCATTTAACAGGCCCTGAATGGATGAATGCATTGTTTCAGGAATGCTGAGTATCTTAGCTATTATAAAATATACACACGTTATGTATGTGTATATATGTATGTGTGTGTGTTTGTGTGCGTGTGTGTGCGCGCGTGTGCATAGGTCTTAACATGCACTGTTGATTTGATGTCATGTAACGTCACCACTGACTATGTGATTAAGGCTTTGACTCGTAACAGTACAAAGCAGCTTCCTGTTTCCCAAAGCATCTTTGTCTGTTGGCTCAAGAGTGAACAAAGAAAACGATCAAACTGGAATAGTTCGACATTTTGGGATTTTCACATATCTGCTTTCTTTCCTGAAGTTAGATGAGGAGATCGCTACCACTGTCATATCTTTTTGTTCTTTTGCTCTTTCCAGATAACTAAATCTGCCTACCTGCACCTGTAATGTTCACCTATTAACATGTGTTATGATTGTTATGTGTGGGACTATTTCTTGGGATGGGCACAGTGACTTTTTGGACTTGGTCACCATGAGGTTGCCATGCAAAAACTATTAATGTGCATGGCCAAAAAAAAATAGTCCCACACATGAAAATGCATTTTTACATGTTGGTTTCAGTACAGCTATAACAAATAAGACATATACTGTGTTAATTAGTGAGCTTTAGCAGTGGTGGTGGTAGGTGGATTTTGTTACCTTATGACGGAGCGAGGCTAGTTGTTTCCTTTCCTAATGCCAAGCTAAGCTAATCAGCTGCTGGCTCTAGCTTCACATTTAAAGGATAGATATAAAAGTGGTATAAATCTTCTCTACCTCTCAGCAGGAAAGCAAATAAGTGTAATTCCTGAATTGTCAAACAACTCCTTTTTAAGATCCTTTGGGAAACGGGGACTAGGCAGACGGTACGCCAGAGTCTAGCTGCGTTCGAACCCCATTTCCCATTCAAAACAGTAGAAGATTTTAAATTGAGCATGTGTTGCTCATGGAACCATTGTAGACTCAAACTCCCAACAGTAATAACAGTTCAGTTTGAACGTCTGGCTGCAATAACTGAAATGACCCTAATCTAAAAGGCATCGGCGTGTTGGAAATTAGTTCTAATTGTGATTCACCTCAACATGTAACGGCAGATTTGGTACAACATCCATGTGCTGTTGCTAACTGATATGCATCTCTTCTCACCTCCAGTCACTCCTGGTTAAAATCAACGTAGTGACACCTCGGTCTCATTTATTTTCCTAATTCCGCCCCCGACCAATGCTCCCTTTACTTTCTATGCAAACTTTCTAACGTGGGAAACACATTGACCTCTCTGCAGACTGAGTCAGTGACGGGACAGGACACTTTAACGCTATTATAGATAGTAGACCGACCCCTGGTACCAAACTCCAAACACGTGTAAATAGTTAACACTATATTTAAGTTCTGATAATAATCCAAGCTTTCTTTGTCTTTGAAATTTTAAAGATAGAGCTGTATTTATCGTTGCTGTCAGCATATACTGTAGCTTCAATTGACAGCATTATGTACATAGGTCACCTTTTAGTATTATTTCACATTGAAAAGTAGAGGGCGTTTGTGATGGAAATGACTATTGAGCTTCTAATAGAGTTTCTCTCTAGTTTTGTACGGTAGAAGGAAGGATAGTGCTAACACGGTACAGTAGTGGCAGTCCACTTGTTTCAAAAGTTTGATATATAAATATATATATACATACATACGTATAAAGCTGCTAGATACAATCACTAATTTTATTGTGTTGACAGAGAAAATCAGCTATGAACGACTGTTAAACCCTAATTCTCCAACAGCATATAACCGTGACGGTGAGTTTTTAAATGTTTGATTGCTCTGTGTGATGAAGTGGACACTTGTGCATGTGTGTGGGTGCGCGAGTGTTACTATATATGTGCGTTCTTGGGTTGCCCACAAGTGTGTGTGTGTGTGTGTGTGTGTGTGTACTGTATGTGTGTTAGTTTCCAGCATGCTGGCGGTGTGTTTGTGTGTGTGTGTGTGTGTGTGTGTGTGTGTGTGTGTGTGTGTGTGTGTGTGTGTGTGTGTGTGAGTGTGTGTGTGCGTGCGGGGTTGGTGTGTAACCAAATGTTTGGTTGGTTGTCATATTCTCCCATTGTAATTGGATTGCCCTGCATTATTGCAAGCTGAACCAAGGTTTGATGAACCTGATTAAAACTTGCTGGCTGAGAAGCAAAATGTAGGATGTGCATTTATACAAAGTGTAGAGAATGCTGAAATAACACTTCTCATTCTGCATTAACCAGCACAGTGCAACTTCCTGTCATGTACTGTATTATATATGCAACATGTGTCTGTCTGCTTTAATATATATATTTTTTTGACCTGCATTATATAAGACTTCAGTTTTAACCACTTTGCTGCTAGTCTTTTATCCTCTTTCAATCTTGGAAATTGTGCATATCTTTGGGAATGCATACAAGTGTACATTCTTGACATTGTGTAGATTAAAAAAGAAAAAAGCTATATAAACCTGTTTCTCTTCAGTGTATTGTTTTAAAAAGGTTACTTTTCACAGCAGTTGAGTGGTTATGTTTCAATTCTCCGATGCTTTGGTGCACTGATGATACTATATGTAAGCTTTTTTTCATCTTACAGCGCTTGATGTAACATTTATGTGATTAGTTCTAAATAGTGGAAGACATTTGTGTTTTGAAACTTGCAGTATAAATGGTACTACTCTTAACTATTCTGTAAACACTGCCTGTTTTCTTTCCTTTTTCTTTCTTTCACTCTCTCTTTGTGCATATTTCTTTCCTCTGCATCTTCTTTTCTCGACGTTTCTTAGTGCCATCGGCTTTCACATCCTGACAACCTCAAAAAAGTGCCTCACGTCCATCCTAGTTTCTCATTTTATAATTTAACATCTCTCGTTCTGGTTCTATTGGTTTCTACACGTCTAGGTATTTCTTATCATGGTTCGAGAATACCAAGTATATGATGTAAAATTTATAGTCCCAATAACTCATGTCATAGTTGTATTTTCTTTATACAGATGTAGCTCGTTACTTTTCATAAATATATAATGTAAATATGCATACATATGTTTGTAACTGTTTTTATGTTACATCATACACTTGTAATTTGACATATCAAATAACATTATCATAATAAAATGGTGAGTTTTAATCTTTTGCTGTGCAGGCTTCGTTGTGTTTCTTTCCATCAACCGTTATTCGTGTGAATAAAATAAGGTTGGAAGCTTCAAGGTGTGCAGATACGAAACATGAATGAATTGTATTGTCTACTTAGATTAGAGGATTTAAATAACCTTCCTCTCTTGTAAATACTTGTAAGTCCGACTATAAGCACGACATCTCCAAATGCTTCAAGGGGGGAGACGAGACACTATTATACTAGTGAGTATCAGAGGTACTACACTTAAGTACTAACACCGCACTGTGAAAATACTCCAAGTAACAGCCCTGCGTTCAAAACCTTCAGCAAAATGTACGTAAGTATTATCAGCAACATTGACTTAAAATATCAAAAGTATTGATTCTGCATTAAAATGATCCCTGTCAGTGTTTTACTTTTAGTTAGGATGATTTTAGATTCATTTTACTGCTGTGGATGTTTTAAGGCTGAGCTCATTTTAACTACTTTATATACTGTTTGGTAGTTTAATCTACAGCAATGCATCATATTCAGTAAGATCATCATAAGTTTCTAACATCGCTGTCCTGTGAGAACCACGTAACTCTACAAAGTCCACTGTTCATGAGCTTGTAAAAAAACCAGCCCTGTTTTTAGCTTTGTGACTGCATTTTTAAATAGTATATTGAGCTTAAGAAGACGGAGAATTTTCTCAACCCATAAAGGAATTCATGGAGATGCATGGTTTGAAAGGGTATGAAGAATTGTTATCTGAAAAGTAACTGAAGCTGTCAGATGTCAAATGTTGAGTAAAAAGTACAATATTTGCTTCAGAGGTAAGTGTACAGTTGCATGAAATGGAAATACTCGAATGAATGAAGTACCTTGAATGTGTACTTATTTACATTCCACCACTAGTGATTATATTTAAGGAGCTGATGATTTATATGTCATAAGTTATAACAGAGTAAGTACTTAGCCAAAACAAAAAGTCTATTTGCATCCTACAACAACAGCACTGATCATTATCCTCCTATTGTTACTCACCCAGAGACGATATATGTTGTGTGATTGTTAATAAACCTTGAATGGAAACTAGAACAAGAGTTTACAACAACTGAATTTAAAATAAGTCTCTAATTGGATTGACTGAATTTCTTGATTTTAACTGAGATCATTTTTAGGCACTCTTTGATGTGTTTCTAGTTCCTCTGATTTTATGCTTTTACTCCACTACATTTAACAAGGTGATCATGTATTTTTGACTTCTCTACATTGACCTGCTATCAATACTTATTCATTTGCAAATGAATATTTCACATTCAACGTGAACTGGGATCATAAAATACAGCTAATGGCGTCTGGTAAAAACCTCCAAACTGTGAACTCTCTTTCAGTTCAGGAACTCTGGAAAACTGACTTGTTTGAACTCAAAGACAGAATAATAATAAAAGCATTTCCTCAACCTCTAAAGAACTGTTTAATCCTCCACATTTGAAAGCATGCAACCCACAAATCTGAAGATACACACACCGTGTCCTATAACAATTGTTGAAAACTCCTTTAACTAAATTAACTAAATCAATTTTACCCTCTGACAAGAACCATTCTTCACAGTGAACACATTTAATGACCAAAATATGAACGTAGAACATTTCCATACGCACAGAAGCGGAACCATTGCAGCGGAACCATTAACCCGTCCGACGTTACACTCCGGCTCACGTACACAACCACAACAGCGAGGAGGCATGATAGCGCCGCAGAAAATGAATGGGTCCAAAAACCGTACATGTTGACTAAGATTTTACCCGCAACGCCGTCATGTTTTAAGTAAATAACACATAAACAACAACAACAACAACAACTCGCGGATTCAGCCATGGAGGGCGACATTCTGGACTCGTTAGAGCAGCTCGGGTAAGCTAACTCCCTGTTAGCACGGTGTGCTACTTGCTCTCCGTGTGCAGTCTCAGTCACCGTTGTGTTCTCAGTCCGTCTCTAACCAACGGAGTGGCAGCCGTGGCTCGTACAAACTTTACATTTTCTCCTCACATCTGGGTGTTTTGTGCTCCTTTGTCAACGCTCCTTAGCTATGACGGCCCCGTGCTGGAGGAGAAGGCGCTGCTCAGAGCCGCAGAGGGAGGCCTGTCCTCTCCTGAGTATGTGGACCTGTGCAGGTGGCTGGCATCCAGGCTGAAGCCTCTGTGTGGTCTGGAGGAGAGCATTACTTCCGGTCCAGGTGAGCCCCATCCATCCATCCATCCATCCATCCATCCATCCATCCATTCACACCTGATTCTGGTGCTCAAAGCTGTGAGTTGTGTCCTGTTTTTACACTGCTCTCTCTCTCTCTCTCTCTCTGTCTGTGTGTGTCTGTGTGTGTGTGTGTGTGTGTGTGTGTGTGTGTGTGTGTGTGTGTGTGTGTGTGTGTCCTCCCTTCTAGACGACATTGACAGCCTTCAGGTGGAGATGAGTGGTTTGCTGAAGGAGCTGCACTGTCCTTACAAAGAGGTCGTCTCAGGGATTCTCAAAGGCAGCGTGCCAAATGCAAAAGATCATCTCAAGTTTGTGTGTATGTGGTCATTCGTGCTCCGATCGTTGTCCCACGAGCTCTCTGTGTCTGTAAATATCGTTTTGAGAATCAGATTTTTTTTTGTGTCTCTTTTATAAAGTGTTTCTAAGCTCCGAGCTCCAGGCGGCTCAGATTGTGCGGAGCGGACGAGTCTCTGATAAGCAAACAGAGGAGAGTCCGGTGTGTCAGGACCTCCTGGCAATCTGTGAAACACTGAACCTACCGGAGCCCCGAGGACAGGACGCGGCAGGGGTTTTCTCTCAAATCCAAGACAAGGTGGGACTATTTAATGCAGTTTATATGATACCTTTATATCAGGGAGGGACACCAAACTTACCCTGCCAGGTATCTTCACTGATAGTCTTGTTAGTTTATGTTTACAGCTCACAACACACTGGTTGAACATTGTAGTATAGCAGAAACATTTAAAAGCACAGTTGCCCCCCCCACACTGACTTCCTGTTAGGCGTCATATTGATAAAATAAAAATCCTAGCAATGTTTCAGGCATTAAATGGCAAAAAAATAAAAAAAGTAAAAGAACAAACAAAGATATACCTCACATCTTGTATACTGTATGTATATTTATCCATTCTTTGTGTTATTGTGTGTCCTTTTAGGTTGATAAAGTACTTACAGATCTTCCAAATGGCTCCATCGGAAATCCAGTACTAAAGAAATCTCTATCCAGTGAACAGTGGGTACGTAGACCTGAAACATATTGAACTAGTGCGTCTGTATCTGAGGTGCTGGGTGTGATTTGTATCACTGAAAGCGTATTTGAATTTAACTCATTTTGGGTTGTTTTTTATTTTTAAATCTCTGCAGGAGAAGTTGCACAACATAAACACAGTTCTGTCGTCAGAGTACGAGTGTCGGCGCAGGATGCTGATCAAACGGCTGGACGTCACAGTTCAGTCGTTTGGGTGGTCGGACAGAGCCAAGGTGCGTTCATATAACTTCTTTCTCCATTACTGATTTAAATTACGGGAGAGGTGTTGATGCTTCTATTTACAAAACCTTATTCCAAACATCGAATTGGACTGTGTAAAATAAATTGTAACATATGCTTTTGTTTTTATTGGCATGAATATTACTGATGCCAACTTTTGATTGAGTGACGCACGTAGCAGAACAACCACATCTTTGTGTGCCTGTGGTCTGTTAAAGGTAAAGGTCGACAGCATGGCGAGGGCCTACCAGCCTAAGAGACATTCTCTGAGGCCGCAGACCACAGTGGACATGGCTGAGCTATTAGCTGCCAGAGAAGACATCTGCAACGTGGTGAAGACAAGCAGCGGCTCCAGCAGGGAGAAGACCGTTTGTGCTGTCAACAAGGTACAGAATAACTTTTCCCCTTTCCCAGTAAATGCCTTAAATCTGATGCTTTCCTCCGACACAACGTTGTCTTTTTTTTTTTCTTCTTTTATCCACAGATCCTGATGGGTAGGGTTCCGGACAGAGGAGGACGTCCCTCTGAGATACAAGCGCCACCTCCTGAGATGCCGCCCTGGCAAAAAAGACAAGATGGCGGAGGAGGTGGTGGCTGGGGAGGCCGTGGTGGAGGAAGAGGAGGAGGAGGTGGTTGGGGAGGAGGTGGTGATGGAGGTTGGAGAGGTGGTGGTTGGAACCAAGGAGGACATGGTGGACATGGAAGTTATGGTGGACATGGAGGCAAGAGAGGACGGTACCAGTATTAATGTCCCGTTGGTTAGGATTTTAAAAATCTGATCCACATGTAGTGTTTCACATGAACTGTTGGCAGTGAAAAATCTTCCTAATTTCGATGTTTCTAGTTTTTACTTTGAGTGTATCATTCTTCTTTTTTATATTCCCATCAGTGTTTTTTTTTTAAGTGAAAACACCAGTATTACTGTAACATCCATACAAGTACTTTTTTTGTACAAAAACAAATTATTATTTAACATGTGCATTGGGCAATAACACTGAAACTGGGTCCCAAATCCATACTACATACTAATCCTAGGGAGGTTTGGTGTAAGTACTGTGTGTTCACACTGTGTAAGTGACACTTACATCATTAATTTAACTTATGGAGCAACAGGAAAAGATCAAAACTAATAGTGGATGGTCGTCAAATATCTCCAGGAACCAAAAACTAATCAAATTCAAATTCTGGCAATTTTTTTTAACCTTTTTAAAGTGTGTAGATTTCCAATTATAAGTGCAAAAATAGGATACTATGAAGATTAGGCTGTGGCTCAGAGGCAGAGCGGGTCGTTCCTTAATCGGAAGGTTGTTGGTTCGATCCCCGGCTCCTGATGCCACATGTCGAAGTATCCTTGAGCAAGATACTGAACCTTGAATTGCTCCCGATGCTGTGCATCGGTGTGTGAATGCATTAGCTTCTGTTCGATGGGCTGTGGTGTAAAAGCGCTTTGAGTGGTCGGAAGACTAGAAAGGCGCTATACACATTACCATTTACCATTAGTGAATAATTAGTGTGTTGTATGGAACAGGGACACAGCTTTCAAAATAGTTCAGGTATCAGAGGGAAATCTGACTTTTAAACACTGAAAACTGCAAAAAAGAACCTAAATATTGTGAAAATGTATGTAACTGAACTGTTGGAGGGGTGTAAGAGTGGATTGAAGGATGCTGAAAAGGACATCTACAAAACTTCTAAGGCGAATTGCAGACCAGCAATCTCTCCCTGGCTAAAGAGACGTAATGACTGCAACTGCTGCTACCTGTCAGAGAACAAACTGAGGACACTGTAAGAAGACTGGACTAAAACACAGGGAAGTGTGTCCGTCCTCTGCCTCTATTAATCTGTACTTTACATTTCAGACTGAAAAATATCCTCTCGACTCAGTTTCTTGAAGATTCTGTACCAGCTATCATGACTGTGATCCCTTTTTCACCTCTGAATTTATTTAATAAAGAGATCTTCCAATAATGTACAAACCCCCTCTTGTGTTGATGTAATTAACAGAGAAGTGCAAGCAGAGAGACGCAGAGAGCCACTAGCTAATTCTTACCACAAGGTGGTGTGACAGACTGACATGCAGAAGAAAACAGTTTATTTCCAAATATTTATTCTTGGCTGAAAAGATTTTCTACACTTTTTTTTTTTTTTTCCAATGGCATACCATTCTTGTTCAATAGATACAGTTTATACATAGTTTGTACAATAACCAATATTCATAAAAGCAGAATTTTACATTGTGTACATTATGAACAACATACCTGTACATGGACAAAACGGTTGCACCTTGGCCACAAAACTCACTCTTTTCAGTCTTCACACTAAGACTCAATCAGTATCTTAAAACCAAAAAAAAAAAAAACATAAAATCTGAAGCAAATTCATATGGGCCTTTTAAAAAGATCCAGTAAAATACACCTCAACAGCCGTTAAGACGTATTTTGTCTCCTGTTAAGTAAGATCACTGCCCATGCATCACCAACAACAAAAACATGAGGGTAAGACAAATGAGGGATTAACAATCACTTCACTTTGGCCACATTATAACTTAAGTTGGCGCCTTGAATTGATAATAAAAGGCAAAAATATTTCAAATTAACATTGTTAAAAAGATACTTCACTTCATGTAAACTTTGTAATGCCTGTAAGCATTGTTTCTGTACAGGTGAACTTCATAATTGAGCTTTAAATACCACCTATAGCTGCAGCAGGAAATGGACACATACTGTGTTTGTTTGTGTACCGTGTTCATAACAGCGAGGGAGGCCATTTGTAACAGCAGGAAGTGTCTGCAGAGGGACATTTCTCATTGGAGTGAAAACAAGTGTGGCAGGCAGAATACTGTAACTAGAGATGATCTGTCCCTGACACTTTCTGCTTCACACTAACACAGAGCACCACAGCCGACAGGCTGCACAGCACTAGTTAGTTACATCTCAATACTGTCAAATGGCCTAACGTCCCAATTTCTAGCTACTAGTAAGTGTCACAATTTAAGGGGTTGAAGGCAAATTTAAATAATTCTGATCATTATCGTTTGCAATTCTTGTGCTTAATGCAGGGGTGTTTCTCAAATGTATTGATTGATTGGCATTAATACCCACATCACTGCAATCAAACAAGCAAATAAATGACACTGAATGAGAGAACCTCCACATTTCCTTCACATTATTTAAAAATACACACAGCCCCTTTCAACTTTACAATGCAGATATTTAGACACATTGTCCTGACAATATTTAAAAGTATATTGATCTTGCCCAAATACAGCAACCAAGAGTTCTCATGATACAAAAAAAAAAAAAAGGATGAAAAATATGAGTATAAAATAGATTTTCCAGTTTTACTCTCAACCCAAAATAAACCTGCTGTGTCACTCTTTTTCTCCACTGGAACCTGTGTGATGCATTTCTACTTCCCATCAATTCAGTGTTTTACAAAGACCAACCCACTATCTACTAACCCTTTGTAAGGACAGTGATATTTGTGCACTGAGAAGATATGTATGTTTGTTTTTGGCGGGTCCTTACGGCTTTTTAAACATAGAAACTGTCCGTGCCAAGTAGCACGGCCCAATCACAGGGTATTTGTTGTAATCATTCTGATGAATGTAGATTGGTATATTCCTATTAAGTTAACTATATGGACATACCAGTCTGTGCCATGTTAAATTCCACCTGAACTCTGGGATCTGCAATTAAACCTTCAGATGAGACAATCTTATGATACCTTGTCTTCATCACGACAGAAAAGGTCTTAATTATCAGAACCAATAGTTACCAAACAGCAATCCAAAACATATTTATTTAAAAAGTGATCTCTGTCAATTGAAAATAAAACTGTTTTTGATACACATCTATAATAAAGATTTTTTTTTAAACGCAGCTTAATATTGGTTCATTATGTACAGCAAAGTACTGTAAAAGTGCTGGGCTTTATTAAGCAATAATGTATGTAGAAAATAATATATAATACTGTTTAGAGGCAGGTCGTAAGTCTTTATACTCCTTTGTGTGGTATTGCTTCTTTCTTCTATATGGACACATCATTCCTTCAGCCTTGCCTGATTTAATACCACCAAATACTGACCACTACATGGAACAGGTTTGTGCTACTGCACCATCACAGAGCAGTGTGGCATAAACCTGGAGTGAACTCCATCCTACAATCATCTGTGATGACTTGTGTTTGCTGGGGGAGACAGACACTTGTGCTCATATGAGCCTGGAGTTGCGGAGGTATTGGATGAGGACCTTGTAGATGAAGGTGTACTGCGACAAAGTCTGAACCATCATCATTCTCTGAGCACGCAGCTTCTTCAGGACTTTTGGGACATCCAGCATCTGAAACAGACAGACTTTTTTCTTTAGAAAATATGCACCAGATGTCGTTATAACTTGTCATAGAAAGCTGTACCACATGAAAATGAGGAACTTACCTCATTGTGCTCTAAACAGGCTATCATGACCTCAGACAGGATGACCACTCCGGTCCGTCCCACTCCAGCACTGCAGTGGACCAGCACAGGTAGGTTGGTGTTCTTTGGGTCACTGATGCTGTTTGTGTGCCTCCTCACAGACTGGATCTCCTCCAAGTAGGCTGGAAAAAGACAAGAGCACTCACTAATGAATACAGCACATTTGACACAGAGCTTTGGAAACTTAAGTGTTCTTTTAAAAGACTTCTAAGAGAAGTGTCATGCCACCATATGGAATTAATGTTGCTATCAATGCAAACACTCGCGTTAGGTTCCAGGTAGATATCTGATTGTAAAAGCAAGATGACCGTAAGAGGATAAACTGATGCTGATCCCACTCACTGAGGAAGCCTTTGAAGTCCTCAGGACAGCCGTGGTCAGGCCAGTCTGTGTACTGCAGGTGCCAGACGGTCCTCTCTTGGCCTGTCAGGAGGTGTTTGATCTTCAGCCCTGTGGTGGCGTAGCAGCCGGACTCTGTGCGGAATCGCGTCGTGATCTTGAAGCGACCGTACGTCACCGTGTTGTGTCTCGAGCCAAGTCGGGGCCAATACCGGAAGCTCTTTTCTCGGCCGCTCTCCTGGAGGAGGCAGGTGACATAAGTAAGGTCAGTCCGGGTAGTGAGGAGACTTACCGGTAATTATAATAAAAATAATAATGTGGAGCTGTAAATATAGAGTCAACTCACCTCTTCAGCAGTGACCATGGCAATGATGGAGACACTCTGTTCCCACACCATCTGCCAGAAGTCCGGACACGTGTTCGACAGGGGACCCTGAGTGGCTATGTAGCTCCACTCCTGTCCACCTACTGTTATCTAATGAAACAGGACACAAGGATAGTCACACACATTAGTCACAGGATCTGATCAGCAATTCTTCTAAAAGCTGAGAGCTAGAACAGCAGAGTTATTCTGTCAGAGACAGAGGAGTGAATGTGACTAAGAGGCAGTCATTGCCTTCCCACAAACAACAAAACCCCCCTGTATGAGCAGCTGTAATCCACCAAAGTATTTCTCTGGTTATCAGGGTTAGACAAGACAATGAACTGTGTAGATGGGTGGAATCAATGCTAGTGTTTTTGGTCATTCAGCATTCTCAACACACCTAGGATTGTAATTACTCTGAATGAGGATGTGAAGGCTTAAAGTGGAACTCCACCAATTTTGCATTGAGAGTCATTTTACCTTTCATGAGGAGTATTACACAGCCTGTGTAAGATAAGATAAGATGAGATGTTCCTTTTCTGATCCCCCTTAGGAGAAATTCAAAATTGACACAGCCGCATAGGGCAAAGTAGTAAAAAAATATTACGAAATATAATAGAAAATATAAGACATATAAGACTGTAAATGAAAGTATATACACTATGCAATATTCAAGTATGAATGGTGTGCAAATATATGAGCAGCTTGACTAAAACTAAACTGTACATGTGGAAATTAAATATAAATTGTGCAAAAAGTTTGTGCGTTGTAGGTTGCAGTCTTTGTCTGTGGGGGTTGGAGGTACTGGGTGCTGTGGAGTGTGGAGTCTGATGGCTGATGGAAAAAACAAGCCTCCAAACCGCTTTGAGGCTCGGGGCTGGGACAGTCTGTAGCTGAAAGTGCTCCTGAGCTGCCTGAGCGCAGTGTAGAGAGGATGAGAGGGGTTGTCCATGATGGCTTTCAGCTTCCCTCTCATCCTCTTCTCAGTCACAGCCTCCGCACTGTCCAGCTCATTCCCCACCACCAAGCTGGCCTTCCTCACCAGCTTGCTCAGCTTGTTGGCACCCCCAGTGCCGATGCCTCCACCGCAACAGCCCACGCAAAGAAGATGACACTGGCCACTACAGACTGGTAGAACATCCGTAGTAGCCGAGTGCACATGTTGAAGGACCTGAGCCTCCTCAGAAAGAACAGCTGCTCTGTCCTTTCCTGTAGAGGGCCTCAGTGTGATCTGTCCAGTCCAGTTTATTGTTAAGTGTCACCCCCAGGAACTTGTAGGTGTCCACCATCTCTACCTTCTCCCCCCTAATCGCAACTGGGAAGGGGGTGCTCTTGCTGCAGCGGAAGTCCACCACCAGCTCTTTGGTTTTCCCTGTGTTGAGCTGTAGGTGGTTACCATCCAATGAAGTTCTCAATCAGGTCTCTGTACTCCTCCCTATCATCTGTGATACAACTGAGAATGGAGGAGTCATCGGAGAACTTCTGTAGGTGGCACGCTCCCGAGTTGGAACAGAAGTCAGAGGGTGAACAGGAACGGTGATAGTAAAGTTCCTTTGGGTGTGCCAGTGCTGCTCGTCACCACATCTGATAAGCAGCTGTGCTGATCCACCTGCATCACAGAGAGCTTCTCTGCCAGTCGGAGAGACTGGATGGTGTCGAAGGCACTGGAGAAGTCAAAGAACATGATCCTCATGGTGCTCTGTGGCTTCTCCAGGTGGGTGTAAGCTCTGTGAAGCAGGTAGATGATGGCATCATCCACACCGATGTCAGCCTGGTACGCAAACTGCTGTGGGTCTAGGCAGTCGTGTACCAGGGGTCTAAGCTGCTGTAGATCCAGTCTCTCAAAGGTCTTCATAACATGTGACGTTAAGGCTACAGGCCTGACGTCAGCCTTTTTTGGGAACAAGAACTAAGCAGAAAGTCTTCCAGATCTTTGGCACCTTCTTCAACCTGAGGGAGAGGTCAAAAAGATGTTGGAACACTCCTGCCAGTTGCTCTGCGCACACCTTAAGGACTCTCAGGTTGACGTTGTCAGGACCTCTGGCCTTGTTTATCCGGGTCCTGGTGAGCTGCCGTCTCACCTGACATCTTGTAATGACCGGGTTGGTTGTGGTGGTGATTGGGGGGGTGACAGTTCCCAGCTGTGGGGTGATTGGTAGAGGGGGGAGGAGGGGAGTGGTGCAAGGGGGAGGGAGAGTGGGTGTAGTTGAGAGAGGTGGGGGCGGGGGGGGAGGAGGTGGAGGTTTGTGGGGTGGAAAAAGGGAGAGGATGGGGGGAGGGAGTGGAGGGGGTTGAGGGCAGATGAGGGGGGTGGTGTTACTGTCGTCAAGGGGGAGACGGGTTGTGGAGGAGGAGGGCGGGGTAGCCAAGTTGTGAATGGAGGTACCAGAGGAGGTGGAGGGGGTTTGTGAGTCAAACCTGTTGAAGAACAGGTTTAGCTCGTGGGCACTTTGTCCCCTCCACTGAACCTACTGACCTTTTCATGCCAGTAATGCTCCTCATCCCCGAATCCTCTTGGTGGGGACAACGCTGTCCTCACAGAACCTGATGTAGTCTGTGACACACTGGGTGAGACCCCTCAATGTCATCTGGTCTTCCTGGAACAATTACCAGTCGGTTGTCCTGTAACACCCCATCAAGGCCTCCTCTGCTTCCACCGACCACTGCTGCAGTGGTGGTGATGGAGTGTCTCCTCCTAACAGCAGGCCTGTATGTAGGAGTTAGCTGTATCAGGCAGTGGTCAGATTTGCCGAGAGGGGGAGGGCGGGCCTCCTTTGCGTTGGCAAACAGCAGATCCAGGGTCTTTTCCCCTGTGGTGTTACAGGTCACATATTGGGTAAAGTTTATTACGCCAAATGCTCTGGGATGACGCATTTGCAGGGTGATATCACAGCGGTGCGCCGCTGCTGCCGATGGAGGAATGTAAACAATGACAACAATGGTGGCCAAAAACTCACGGGGCAGATAGTATGGTCTTCACCTGATGGCCAGCAGTTCAATATCAGGCGTGCAGATTTCTGCCTTCGTGACAACATGTCCAGGGTTACACCATTTAGAATTAACAAATTTACACATTTTTATATATAAAACTAAGTTCAACTAAGGCTAAAAGAAAATAAAAGAATGAATTGCCAACACTGTCGGTCTATTTACAACAATAAACACAGTGCTATTTAAGAAGGAATAAAGAGAAAGTAAGATTTAAGGCGAAAATAAAGCTGTTGCGTCGAGCTGCCACACTCTGTGGTGCCGGATATACACTGTTAACATGCCCTTTCATTCAAACAACTAAACCAAAACTAAACACATCTCAAATTACAACGGCACTTGTGAAACAATATATCACTGTAATTTCATGCACTCTATAGGAAAACTACAGTTTATGGTGATAGAAATGTGACAGAACAAGTTTATCACAAAGAGAACTCTATAGTGTGTCACAGACACAGTTTATGTCGCTGTATGGGAATATAACAATAAGAAGCCTGTAACATTACTTACTTTAATATGCGATGCATTGATATATCCTGTGTTGTTCTCTTTAGTGGGAACCAGCTCCACTCGGGTACTATCGTAAGGCAAGACGTCTTGGAAGCGGTTTTTGTCCCCACTCTCCGGCAGCAGGGCGACGGTACATTCCTCTGATGGATCACGCTTTGGGATACTCTCATACTCTTTTAACAGCTCTCCTCTCTCCATATGCTGCTCCAGCACTTTACACTAACGCACAAAGACAAAGACAGTAAATTGACCAGCATGTTTAACACGGCCCTGATTCATAAACAAGTTTACCTCATTTGACTGCGGTTTTTATTTTAGAAATACATAAATGATGTGGTGAGATGTACAGCATCATTCCTTGAACTTTGGTTAAATTTGAATTGGCATTGATGCTTTGTATGACGCATGAATGAATAAGAGTATTTGGATTTTTAACAAAAAGGTGAAAATCTGCATTTTTTCAGATTAATTTATTGTATTATGAGGGACTCTGATGCACAATCAGCACCTCATTTGTGCTTTAAATTCTATTCCTGTAGTTTCACTTTCTATTACGGTAGAAATACTGAGTTGTGCTGGCAGTAAGAGGACATAGTTCACTGTAAACGGTGCAGAATAGTGTTACAGTAGGATATACCAAATTTGGGATCCACAAGGACGTAAGATCTAGGTGGACATCAGTTTAAATTGATTGGCTGTGTTTAAATCTATGAAAACTGAAAATATGTAGCACTCACACTTTATTACTTTTGAAACAGCCAAAACACCAAAGTTAGATACATTACCATCCCAAATTATGACAAAATCTAATCTGCAGTTGTGGAATTTTGTGCACGATGAATAGATGGATAATATAAAGAGATGGATTTGTACAAAAAATAAAGAAGCACGCAAACAACCTGCCATGGGTAGACGTGAACATCCAATCGACTACAGGTTTGTAATATGGACTGTAAGAACCTTCCATCTTTGGTTGACAATCATGTGTATGAGTGCTCATGGATGACATCTTACCATGAGATACAACTTCATCAGCTAAACAGCTAAGTGTCTGGAATTTAACTTCACTGTCGAAGCAACAAACATCAAGATTAACAAGGCTACCCTGTTCAGCTAAATCAAGAGAGTCAACAGTTGGAACACTGACAATAACTGCAACTTTCTCCTTCATGTATCCTTCCTAACACGGCCTAATACTAAACACAACCAGCAGCTCCTGTAAAAAGCTTTTTTCTAGCCATAGAAAGGTTCCTGAATGACAAGTTATTGACAATACACAACAAACATATCTCACATATCTCGAGTTTCAATTTCTTAAACTAAACATTAGACTTCTTTTGGCTTTACAACCCCATTTTTTAGGAAGGAAATCAAAAACCATTATGTGCCCTACCCTCTCGTCATTAGAGGCTCTTGCAGGCTCATCCGTGACCTCGGCGTGCATTGGCTGCCTCGACACTGACAGGCCATTGAGATGGGCCACCTTCAGAGGGCCCATCTTCTTCACCTCTGACCTAGGTCCTTTCTTCATGCCCTGGTATGAGAATGGAGTAAAGACAAAGAAAAAGTGAGATTTCTGTGTCTGAGCCGCACAGAGTGGTAGTGTGTATACAAGAGAGGAGGGACAGCGCAGCCTCACTGGGTGCCTTCTGGGAGAATGTCACCTGTCCGGTTTTCCAACTAGTCCGACTACATTCTTTTAATACGTGTCAAAGTGAGACTGTTTGCGTCATTCAAAGCTGCCCACTGAAACTACCTCTAATACCTACTCACAAGATCTTGATGAGACACAGACATGTCGTGTTACCATTATTTTAGAAGACAATGGGAGCATTTCTTTTGCTTTTTGAAACTGGGTATTACAGTGCAGCCACAGAACAATATAAACTGACTGAATGTTGTAGCATTTTTACAATACATTATCAGTCATTCTTTCATGCACATTTAAAAGCAAAAGCATCTTAAAAGGACAAACATATCTCTCAGAGATAGCATGTCCATTTGTCTATTTCAAAATGTTCATTACACTATGCCAATAATGTAAACAACTACATGGATATATTAGCTGAAGTAGGTTGAGTTCTAAGCTTAGGAGGAGACTTAGGACTCACCGGAGGGGGCAAACCTTCCACTGTTTTCCTCCCAGGAGTGTCAGAGACAGGCCTCTTCTTGAAGTCTTTCTTAGTCTTCTGCTTGGCCTGGCCACTAAGGTCTCCCTCAGAGACCGACGGCATAACCCTGGGCTGTCGTAACTCTGACGGCAGGTACAGAGGCTCATCCTCCTGGATCAGGGGGTGAACCTTGTAGGTCAAGGAGCTGGTTATAGAGGGGTCGAGTGAGGAGCCTATGGGGTATGCGGGAGGCGGCTCAATGGGAGTCTGTTGCTGAGGCGGAAGAGAAGAGAGCGATGTCAAGCTGGGATGCTGTTGTGGCGGCTGGTCAGGAACAATCGCCGCTACTGCATCCTGAGAAAGAGGAGTGTGACGTCCGCTATCGTCCTCAAACTCCTCTTCTTCACCACTACTGTGAACCAGCATGGTTGCATCTGAAAGGGACTTTTTGTGTCCGTACTGTAGATCCTCCTTAATGTCAACCCTGTCCTCTGTCTTTGTACGTTCCAAAAACACGTTGAGCTGAGAGCCCTGAGAGCGACCGCCGCGCAGGGCAGGAGGCGGCGTGGCAGTTTCAGCTGCTGAAGAAGACACAGTCCGCTCTTTGACCCTCATCCCCTCGAGACTGTGTGCCAATCCAGCAATCTCAATGGAGTTACGCTTCTGAGCATGGTATGGATGTCTCTGTTGGGGTCCGCTGAAGAGAGGCTCAGACACTTCCTGTAACGAGTGGGCAACAGGCAGGCTGTCCTCCTGGAAAGTCTGGACTGAGTGGTGCACACGCCTCGTGATGATCAAGTCTGGGTTGCTACTGCTGACATACAGGTGACGTGACAGGTCAGGTGTGCTGTTCGCGGGCCGAGGATGGGCGTAAGGGTAGGGCGGAGGTGGTCGGTACACGTGTGTTCTCATGATGTTAGGGGCCGGATACTCCTGTGCCTGCTGTAACTGGACATTAGTGAGCTCCGGTACACTGACTGCCCCCACTACGGGCCTCCTCTCTGTAGGGTAGGGGTATGGAGAGGGGCTGTGGAAGCTGGAGCCCAGATGGAAGGGATAGTGGGGGTGTTGGGCTGCTCCCCCATGCTCCCCTCTGATCTCTGGCTGGCTGTAAACAAGAGGGTCTGGTCTGCTGTAGGCATACGAGTTTCCAATATTCAGGTTTCTCATGGAGTGGCTCTGCCGGTGCTCTTGAGACAAAATCATCCCTCCTCCTGCTCCTCGGGTCTTCTGCCGCATCACTGTCTCATAATCAGGAGTGGCACGGTAGGAAGGTGGGATGAGAGCACTGTGGCGATGCGAGGGGACATAGTCCGGCCTGGTGATATCGCTAGTGATAGAAGGATTTGAGGACATGGGTGAGGGCTGCAGGTAGTGCTGGGGATTGGTTAGAGAGCTGGTGCTGTGGGCGCTGTACACGCTGCCATTACGTAAACGCCCACCGCTGCCGTACTCCAGAGGAGAGCAGTCCAGGCTGGTCTGGGAGTGGTAGTAATAACCATTCTGAGTGTTCATGTATAGGTTGTCTGTTCAGAGAGCAAAGCAATGCTACATTAAAATGTAAGCTTAAGACAACAAAACAAAAAACATTATTAGCATATAGCATATTAGCATGTAATAACTTAAAAATATCCCATGCACTGTTTAGTTGCGCTCTCTATACAGTAGTTACCTTGTGATGATGTGTAAGGCTCTGTGAAATGGCCATTGTAGTGCATTTGCGGAGGGGGCATCATGTAGGCTTGAGGCTTTGGCTGTAAATCAACAAGAGAGGGATTCAGTTGCGGCTCTGTCCAAGTGCAAATAATTAAATATAGCGGTGTGGTCAGACACCCCTACATAACGATTTTAATATCATGTGCTGCAATGCAAGCCAGAAATGGCATATGAGTGAGCTTGGACTTTACCAGAGATATTCTGGTAGAGGATCTCCGTCTGACTGGGTTGACGACTGTAGGCTGGGTTTGACTGTTGGGAATATAAATAAATGTCAGTCAGAAGAAAGATATTATAATACTAAGAATACCTTTACCAATACCTAATTTTGTTCTTTTGTCATTTAACTTTGAGAACGCACACACAGCAAATGGTGCAAACCAGGTGCATCAAAATTAAGACAAATTGCACAATTCTTCTCCAGTACACCATGCACAAATGTTGCAATTTGTCTTAATTTTGGTTGGCATTTAACAAAACACCCGTCTCCATAGTAAAGCAGGCAGAACAAGAACATGGCTCAAATAAAATACAGTCTAAACTTAGAACAGGTGTTATTTAGATCTGGAAATATTTGCTCAAAGAAAAAGCACACAAGACCAAGCATTCACTGCTACCTAACTTTCAATACTTAATTTTATGGACACATCTTGGATACCCAGCACTAATTACAGTTCGACGAAGATTAAAGATACAAACTGAATTACAAGACTATAACAGACACTGAATAACATTTAAAATGACCTTGAAGTCACCACAATAAATAATGAATAAAAATCTACTTGGAGAAATCACATCATGCTCAACAACCTAATCCATTTCAGATATAGATAGGCTGTTTGCTGAGGCATTGTTGGGCTAGGCAATCAGGAAGGGTAGGGTGTTGGCACCTGCTTAATAAGCATACTGTAGGCGGTGGCTGACAGTGTTGCTCACCCCTTATTAGAAGGCAGAGAAGGACGAGAGAGCATTGGAAAGCGAGGAAAGGATAGAGTGAGAAGGGACTTCTGGGAGCCCTCAGAAGGCAGGGGGTCACACTCCTCTCTAAAGAGAGAGGAGGACAGGAGGGTAGAAGTGAGGCTACACCAAAGAGGAGACACTCGCACGAGACGACGAGGAACAAAGAGACAGGAACTAGGCTAGACGTGTTAAAAACACTTACAGGCTACTCTTGTTAATCTTATAAAACTTGAGTCTGGCCAGACACATCCGGCACACATATTTGGAGGTTTCCATGTCTTCCTGCGAAGAAAAAAAGGAGAAAACAAAATCATTAGTTGGTGAAACAATTAGTACAGAGGTGGTGTTTGCTCAGTTATCTCAAAGCATCACTGTGTATGCCCTCAAATACTTCTTCACTGAGTTTCAGCTAGTGGTATGTGACTTTAAGACCCACACATACGTAAGATACCCAAACAGCTCTAGTCACAGCCCCACCCACACACACAAACATAGGTGCATTGTTAAGACTGATGTAAGCTCCACGACGCATTTCCAATTTTTCTAAATCAAATAAGAGACTGACATGTCCCAGGGGATGGGTAGAGAAGAGAAGGTGCAACGGCAGCAGAGACTTACAGTCTGGAACTGAACACTCTCCTCTCTGTTGGTTAGCTCCAGGGCAAAGAAGGACCTGTTGTGACTCATGTTGTTAATTTCATTCCACCTACACAGCCAAAGAGAAAAGGGGGAGAAAAAAAACCAACACATGATGTCATGGTGGTCACAAAAACCTTGCAGCAATTTTAAAACAGACAAGAGGCACTACCATAACAATTTATAATAAAATCCGTACATGTGTGGGAGTCAATCAAAAAGATATGTAGTACTCATAATGGTATGTAGATAGATACAGTTCAGCCGTGCCAAGAATGTTCACTTGTTCACTTGACTGACAGATAATGCTTTCCCTAACAATCCTTATCAGCTACCACAGTCTACCTGACTCATTTCCTCTTGGGCTACATTCAAGTCTAGAGCACATTAAGGATCATTACAGAAGACCTCAACTAAGAATAGCTGTGAGCTGCGCCACAAAACTCAATCTATACTGACAGAATCATCTGATTCAATAGAATTACTGCTCAGAGTCACAAGTTACGAGACAAAGCTCTAATTCAGTATTCATGTTTTTTATTTAGAAGCAGACCATATTTCCCGACTTTTAGGTGTTTCTGTATTCGTCCAAACAAACATTCAGTATTTCGTATTTTTTAACTTACCTAAATAAAAGAAGCGGCCTGCCATTTTTATACTTGACAAAGATGCCATCGAGGCAGGATCCCAAGGTAACATCTGTGCCTGTACTGTCCTGTTTAGATGAAAAGAGGAACAACCTTCAAAACTGTCTTTAAAGTGAAAAAATCCAGACCATTTTTTTTAACCCAGTAATTATTTGATGCAGCTGCACAGTAATAGCAACAATACGCTGCTTATGAGTTCAGATCCTAGTAAGCCAGTGTCATGCTTTTTTAATGTTTGGGCTGTTGGGGATAAGCCAGCTAGACCTTGTGAACTTACCTTGGCTTGATAGCTTTCCTGACCATAGCCTTCCATTTTCTCCACCTCCTGCATGTACAACATCTCTGCCTCTGGGATTGATAAACCCCTGAAAATGACAAAAGGTGACAAAAACATGAAGAAACAATCGTCGAAACCAACCGAACCTACATAAAATACCGAGACAGGAACACAAACGAGCACAGCAATGCATAAACATATGGTATTCAAATAAAGTCGAGGTAAGTCGAGTAGTCACAGAGAGAAATCCCAGAGTAAACTAGAATGAACGGGGATAGATGGGAGTGATGCTTTGAACACCTGCTCACCTGAAGGACTGATAAAGAAGAGCCACTTTCTGAGTGGCCTCTTCCAGCACTCGCTCATCCTCGATCCAGTCCTGATAAAAAGACAAAGAGTCAGGATTGATACAGTGCTGCCGTTAAACACAAATGAGCACAAGACATCTGCAACATTTTTAATATCACACATTGACCATAAAAAAGAAAACTCTTACAATAGGGAACAGTGCAAACTTCTGGAGGAACTCCTCAGAATCATATCGATTGAAGTCTCCAAAGTCAGCTGTGGGTAAAAGAGACTAAATTAGTAAATACAGCACAAACAATTCCACATGACACTGCTATCTGAATAAACCCAATTACATGTTCATTCTCCATTTAGCACAAGATTCAAGAATGGGAAAAGCTGCAGTGTATGACTAATTTTAGGAGACGAGGGGCCCGTTTGTAATGAAAGGGAATTGCTTCAGTGTCTGACAACGTGGAGGTCCAAAACTGGTACCAGCTTCACCCCTCCTGCTGGCAACATTCACAAAAATGTTGGGTATCCCAGGCATCAGTACTGCTCAAGAGTTACTACTGCCCTTCACTCCAAAATATCCTAGCCAGGCATACAAAATTGGAACTGCACAACTTTATTTACAGCACAAATGCCAATTTTGCATGACAACTCAAACAGTGACTAAATCCTATGGGGAACTTGCAAGAAGTGACTTAGGGCGTTTCTTAAAAAGGCACATATTGCATGCTGGCCAGTCATTTGAACATGGCTGCAGCAGTAAGTGATCTCAGCAGCTCTGCTATGCTAACACCCAGGCCAGTAAGTTGCAGTGACTGATATAACTTTGCCAGCAGTGTTTGAGATTCTTCTGGCTGGGAAAAAGTTGGAGGACGTGTCAGGGCTAAAGCTCATGGAAGAGGAGTTCACATTCACGCACACAAACACATACACGCACCTCTGTCCAAATTAATAGGCCAGTTTAGGTTTAATGGTGCTTGTTAAGTGCTGTATATTACAAGAACCGTGAAAATGTTCTTATAAACCCCTGGGTTTCAGACAAACTACTGTGAGCAGCAGAAACTTGATTTGATGATGGTTATGGTTAATTTGCAAAATTCCGCCTAAAGTCCAATTTTTTTTTCTAGCTGTGCTTTGAGAAGAAACCACATTAAGGATACAAACATATTTTTTCTCCTGCTCCGACGGAGCTTAAAAGATAACTGTTTGAGCAGTAATAGGCTTACTGCAGTTTACTAACACCATAACCCCCTTGCAGAATTTGGCAAAAACCTTAATGAACTGGCATTCACCGTCTGTCTAGAAATAATTGAAAATAATTCTGGTGTTTCCAGAACAATCTTTGCAGATGTGAGTTTACGATTTCAGCAGGTGTTGCCTAATGTCATGATTTTTGGACAACTGCTGTGTAATTGCGCCAGTCATTACTTTGCCTGAGACTTAAAGCTGCTGTAGTCACCACATAAAGATTTAAGCCAATAAACACCAGGCTTGTCAAGCTCAAGTTTCTGCTACTCGGTTAGCATTATAAATGTATATTACCTTGCACTGCCAGGCTAGCTAAACGAATGGCTTGTTCTATTGAGCATGAGATCTTGCCCTCCAGAACATCCTTCTTCAGCTGTAGGTAATACTGATATCTGTAGGGAGAGAGAGAGAGAGAGAGTTACTTCAGAGTGGAGAATAGACCAAAACAGCAGCAAAAACAGCTGAAAAGTTATTACAAAAGGTAAACTTCTCAAATACAAAGATATTATAATAACTTGTGAGATATTTTAACAAACTTAATACCCCTTTGCTTGGATTTTAAGTATTAAAAGAGATGGATGAGGAAAGGTAAAACTGGCATCTGGTTCAGGGGGTATAACTGTGCACCTAAACTGCTTCCTCAACTTCTTGCCCAGACCCTAGCCTGGCCAAAGCTTATTTACAGACCCCCCCACCCCCGAAAAAAAATACCTGATGTGGTTGCGCTAAATTTTTTTTTGGAACTCATTTCATAACTAAGATTTATAACATTTTGACTGCTATTCTTGAAAATAAGTTGACTCTAAGCTAATAAGGTTGGTGGTGTAGACATCGTGTGGTGTCACTGATGGAACATCACCTTGTGATCTCCTGTTGCAGTTGGGTGACACTGGGTATGTAAAACACGACTCCAAAGTAAACGGTGGGCTCCAGCCCGTACTTGTCCAGCTGCTTTTTAAGTGGCTTCTCCAAGTCAATCCATCTCTGCTGGTTCTGCTTGTTGAAGTACCACAAGCTGAAGTATGTTATCTACCAAGCAAAGAAAGCAAACACAAACTTTACACCTGAACAACACTGACAACCTACGTAGAACATACTTACCAAAAACTTATATTACATCTTAGACTTTAGAACAATCTTATGTGACTGCTTGGGATCAATATCACACATTTCTTCTGTAACTTATTCACCAATCTAACTGCACATCGTCTCCTTATCATCTACATAATATTCGAAACCTGAAAATTCAACCACTGCAAAGTTCTCTAGATTTATAGGTTGTTGGCACTCCTTGTTCAGTCTTGTGACTGTCTGAACATCTCACAATGAACACTGGTAAGAAAAGTAACGCCTGTAGGCTTGCTGTTTATGACGGACAATTGAGCTGAAAGAGACCTATTGTGATTTGCAGCCACTCTCAAACCACAACCTGAAAATAACTGGCCAACATAACTATTTCACATCAGATCAGATCAGTTAGCAACGATGAGTAAACTTTTTGTAAATGTTATCCAATTAAAAATAATAACGAGAATAAGACATAGGTTAGCATCTAATCTATTTTAATCTAAGAATCTACAGTCCAATGTGAACCAAACTGTGGTCCTCATTACATTTTACCAACATAAGGCTGAAGATGAATTCATACTTTGCATGTGATATCACAACTACGAGCTGGCGGGCAAGAACATCGTTCTCCAGCAACAAAACCCAGTAAACTAATCAAGGATCTTGCCAGGACGTCGCCAGTTTTACTATACAAACGTAATATATATATATATATATATATATATATATATATATATATATATATGTATACATGATTTGATATGATATGATGAGATAGATAGATATACATATATATAGTACACACGATTTATAGATAAGGGAAACATGTTACAGTACACACGTCTACTGTTGTACTGCGTCTACTTACTTACTTACAGTTACTTTGCATACATACCATCGTACAGTTATTACTACTACATTAACGTTACAACCTAACAGATTGCTAACAGGATTAAAGGCATTTCGCTGCCCCAGTTGCTCTTGTCTGTTGTCTGATGCAATGTGGAGTGGATGAGCAGGTAGGCTACAATGTTTGACATCCTGCTAGCCATATGTGATACAGCCTAGTTGGCACAAGGTTTTTTCTAAACTAACGTTACTTATCAAGCTGTCATTGGCGGGCAGGCAGGGTGTACATATTCAGATGAAGACTTCATCACACAACGGAACAGATGTCACTTTGTGTATAGCTACAAACATTAGCAAACATTAGCGGGTAACGTTAGCTAGCTAACTAGTAACACTCACGTTTGCTTCGATTATGAAGATATTCCTGTTTTTCACCTCCCATACGACAGCTTGAAAAAAAAGATAGCTATCCGTACTTTTGTAGGCTTTCATTTTTTGTGCGGTGTAAGGTGACGGATATATGTAAATTTATATGTTTCTTTCCCGCCAGGTAACCATGGTAATCACGTGACTGCAAAGTATGAATTAAAACAGATTTTCAAATACAGGACCAACGGTTTTACCCAAGTAGCACAAATCACGTAATTAGCAGTGGAAGCAAGTGTGACAGTGAACTTTGATTGTCTGGTAATGGAAACAAATATCAGTGCTAGTGTTAATATTGATGATGATGTTCTTTCCCACATCAGATACAGTGACAAACTCACGTAACCTTTCAATCAAAGACTGAGAGAACCACACGATTGCACAACAACCCTGGTGACATCAAAAACAAACATTACTCACTGCATACTAGGAAAAACTTTAAAAAGAGGGTGGAGGCCCGTCGCTTGACCAACGAGAAATTTAAGCCTTGCCACATTATGCAGCAATATAACAGACACTGTCACATAGGGCAAGTTCCTTTGCCAGATCGCCTGCACATTCAGGAGTCTCTGCTGTTGATCTGGGGTGCAACTGGGTATGACAGCATTCAGGCTGACTCTTTTGGTTCATGATTAACAGGTGGTGTCACAGTCTGACCATGATGACCAAATGCTCAATACATTGTTCTGTCCTGACTCATAACTACCTTTCTTGACCATACTGTGCATGCTATGCGAGAGCTGCTACCTCTGTTTGAATGAAAATTTAAAAAAAACACAATATGTCTGCTAATATGTCTGATGAGAATTACATACATGTAATTACATATAAATTTAGAGTATGTAAATTCCTATGTCATGTCATAAGCAGGACACAGGTTATGAGAAACTGTATTATATGAGTAAACAATGACAAACTAGTCATCTCAGTTTCTGTTAACCTTGACAAAAACACTTTTTTGCTGAGGTGGTGAGTCTCTAAAAAAAAAGTCTATAAGACAGAACAATAAGCACTTGTGTTGCGTGAAAACACATACATACCTCTCTTAACTCAAGTCTCTGAGCAACTGCCTCCAAACATTCCTGCCCAGTGCTCTCCACTGAAAGTGTAAACTCAACAAACTCTCCATTGAGCAGCTGAATCCGACTGACAAGACAGCTCTTGCTTGAAACAGTATACCTTCGAGTCCTTTTGAGTTTAAAGCCAAATGGCAAGGGCATGTTTCGCGCTTCTTCAAGAGGGAGTTCTTCACTTTTAAATTATTCTCCTCGCTATCCCCTCGAAAACTGTGTGAATGTTCCAAGTCATGAGGTTCATCATCAACAGACAGATCTGAAAGAGAGAGAGAGACAATAAACATCATAAAATCATCACCAACATGCTACAATACACAACAAAAAGCCAGAACTGCAGCCTTAGAAAATGGGATGCAAAACAGGGTGAATCACTGAGGAATATGTTACAGTACTTAAGGATATCGCACCTCACACCTGGTCTGTCACCCTGAAACAAGATGCCAGACGAGACAAACACAAGATTTAAAGAAAGTAATCCTCTTAAACGCGGCATTTTATTTTAAGTTACTTAACTTGGTTATCTCGGATTGGCTACCAAAAGGGATTCGTTTAGCGCTACCATTTTTTCCCTTAAATTCAGTTAATGTTTTATTTTGATACTCTGGGGGGGGGGAAAGAAGCAAGTCTATTTTCACATGGCAATGTGTAGAAAGTTATCTGACTTGTGTAATAAATGTTGTCTCTAAGGTTTGCTGGCCAGTTTTTCCCCCCAGCTTGTGGTTAGATTAATCCCTTTCCGGTGAATAGCCTGATCCAAACACTGACCACAGCGACCCGATTCAGTACGCAGCAAACTACCCCTACGTCAACCATGCATCCATTTTACTTCACATTATCTACATTATTTACAACTTAACTCACTCAACTACTTAGTTTAAATACGTCTATCCCAACTGTTGGTCATTTCCCGGACTAACTAGCCACTTTTCATTGGTAGTTTCCATACCTCTTTAACTTTAAACGCGTTGCCTAACTACAACTAACGTTAAATTAGCTTTACCGCTAGCGTGCTAACTTATGTTCCAGCAAATAGACGACACCCTGGGGGGAAGCTGACGTCGCCGGTAAATATTTTGGGCAAAACAAAAAAACGTTAACGTTACCGTTAGCAACAAGATGCACTTTAGTGATCCAACGAGGATTAGGTCCGGAGGGATTCCGCCATTAAGGTCAACGGATTACCACTTTGTAGATTGTTATCGGAATTAGACAGAGTTGATGTGTCTGTAGTTTGTTTATGGATCTAAACTAACATTGGAGCCCATGCCTCTTGGTCCGACAGTTCACTCAAGTTCCAAGCGTGTTTCGCTTCCTGGGATTGGAAGAGCAACAAGCGTATGCGGTATACATCCGCGGCTCTATAGCTCTAATAAACTGCGCTTCGGCGATCGATAAATCGTCGAATTACATCGAATTACACTCCGACTCTTCAGTAACGTTTATCTAGACACATATGGTTTGTCGTACTTTCTTGAGCAGACGCTTCAAAGTGCATTGTAGTGCGTCTGTGGCGGAGGAATACATAGAGGTTTTCGGAGCTATGACATCAGACAGCTGGAATGCCGAGTGGTGAAAATGCCAGAAATGGGACAGCTGGCTGGAAGTGCGGCCGCTGACCTGTCTGTTTACCCTTTATATCGGCAGACAGCTGTAAACGCTAACTCACAATATCCTGCAATGATTTATTGAGTGTCCGTCTTTGTTTGCAAAAATGGCTCATGTGGTAATAATTTTCCGCACTGGTTTTGCTGCTGGTTGCAGGTTGAGTAATGGCCAGTTTATGTAGATAGTCTAAATAATCAGATGCATGCATGCAAGAAGCAGAATATAAAATTTATTGCAATTGTAAAAGACACTTTCTGGTGACAGTCAACTCCTAGTAGCTACATGTCAGAGGCATATGTCAAGTCAAACACATTTCTTTATAACAGAATTGTTTTTTCTAGAAATCTGAAAATGTAAACTGCAACTACATATATACTGAAGACTGACTGGGCACACTCTGGGCACACTGCAATCCACTAAAACTAAAGGACACCACACTAATTCCACACATCGGACATTAGTGCAGTGCTATGGACTATCATTTGCAAATTTGCAAATCATACTATTTGCCATGGCGCAATCATTTAGAAAGTGTAGTTTATTATTCTGGAGGTCATTTGGACCTCAACCACTATGTCTGAGGTATGTGCCCAATTTTATATTATTATTATTATAATATTCAAGTCTGCAAAACCTTGTTTGCGTATGTAACATTTTCATTATGCTTTTGTAAAAAGATAAAAAGCAAAAATAGAACTACAACACCACATTGGTGGGGGTTTCAAAACACTGAACCAGTGTTCAATCACATTTATAAAACTATACTTTTAGAAAACTCATATTAAATTTCTCTCTGGAAAAACACTCTTGGTAAGAAAAACACATTAAAGGAAACTTAATCCCTGAATACAGTAAAAGTCAGAACTCATCATCACTGACATTAGCAACAGTATTTGTTTGTTGCTCAGTGGTGTCCACATTGTCGCTGTGTGTATTGCTGGACACATGAAGGGACTCTGACAAACTTTTCCCCAGATCCTCAAGATCTTTAGACTGTCCATCGTAACTGCCCTCAGCTTGGTCTTGATGAAACCCTGTGTCACTGGTTATAGTAGTATGTTCATGGTTTTCATTGCCGACTACATTTGTCACACTTGTGCCTATTTCATTTTGATGGAAGTCCTCTTCACTGATTCCTGCATTATTATTGGAAATATGCTCACTGAGCCGAGGAGAGCTAATACTCTTTTCTAGATTGTCATCTTCTCCCTCCATTTCATTTGTTTTAGTTGGTGAAGCAGTCCTTTCAGGAGAGCATATGGGTGTAGACACTAATAGGGGATCAGCATAATCTGGCAAGTCGCAGTATTTAATTAGAGATGCATAAGGGAACTGGTCATTGCTTTCTTTGGTCTTCACTTGTTTCCCTCCTGAATCCAGATGTGGTAGGAACGCATCAAGCAGACCATTTTCCTTTTTTTCAAGCTCTGTGCTGCAGGTGGATATGTTGCTCGGCTCTTCAAAATCTTTACGCAGCACTTCCAGAAGGTGGCGCATTTTGCCCTAAAAACAAATCAGATGCACGAGAGGAAGTTTATTTAAAGCTGTAAGCTGAACACTTAAACAAGACCTGCTTAACATATTTGGTATTCTGCATAAAGTTATGGACTCACCTCATCAAGCTGATGCCGATTCATTTCAATATGGCGCTTTATCACCCGGTCCAGGACCCTTATAGAGGACATGGACAATTACACTACAGCAATAACTCATCGCAAGTAGTTCATAGAAAACAGTCAAAGAAGAAAAAACAAACCTTTCAGAGATATGCCCCCTGGACAAGATATCCTCTGTTACAGCAGAAATGAATTCGAGGTACATTAATTCTTCCTCCCTTTGGAAGAAAAGATGGACATTATTCTCTTCACATACATTTTAGATGCTTCTGACGATTCCCTAAAGCATCACACTGTCAAATCCTTACATATGGCAATAATTCCCCACTATATCAATTAAAATATGTACAAGCTTTAAACATTATCAAAGAGAACTCACTCTGCAGATACATTCTTCATAAAGGGAGTTTTCCTGCCTTCTGGTGAGACCCTAAAAATTAGACAATTAATTTAGAACTTTACACAGAAAATACATAGGGTAAACTTATTTGCTGAAAAAAATGCAACAGTGTTTCCATTTCATGATTTCACCTGGATGAGGAGTCAAAGAAGTCACGGTTTCTGCTCTTGTTTGCTCGACTGTGTTGTCTTGACGCAGAGAAATATGTGCCATTAAACTCATCCTCAGACCACTCATGCTCTGTATTAAATCCCTGTGACACAAAAAGGACTGTAAAATGAGAAGGAATATTCAACATAGTCAAGGCTAACTCATAACCAAATGTTTAATGAGGCTGTAAACACTATTTTTTTTTTACAGGGACAATAAAACACACAACGATTACTGACCTTGAGCAACTAATAATTATACAGCGCTATTTGTCATAGCGTTTATTTTGATTCCGTACGACAAAATGTCATCCGGCTCAGTTAGTTATTCTAAACGCAGTGGTCTTATGTAATAACAACATTTGCGGGTTACGCCTTCAGAAACAATAAACTCTAATTGCTACAAAATGGTTACATTACAAATACATGTGGCTTCTAATCATAATAATTAGGCTACTTTAAGACATCACTTTGATAATGTGATGGACATTTGTCATGATCTTGTCAAAAAGGGAAAGTAGTATTAGACGCATTAGAAAATATGTAAAAATAATCCTTAAATCCTCAAAATTACCTGAGATGGCTCATACAATTCCTGTGTGTATCCTTTGGTTTTTGTGCTGCATAAAAACGATAGAATCAAGTTATTTTTTAACATATTATTTTATATATTGCACATGTTTTAAAGACACAAATCTACTGCTTTCCTTTGAGTCTCACTCAAATGTTTGGTAAGTACCTTCCATGATATGTCTCCTGTCGCATCAATCGTGACTGAGTGCAATCCTGAGTAGTTTTCCTCCGTGGTGCTCGGTAGTAGCGATAATTTGACAGGTATGAACTCTTATCTGATTTCAGGGTCTTAGGGGTGAAAGGTTTGTCTTGGGTAAAGTGCTGTGAATGTTTCTGGATCAAGTCTCCACTGTACGTCTTCTGTACAGGGTCCTGAAAAGTCTTATAGCAACTTTGATCTCCAGAAGCTGCCTGTGAAAATGCTGACTGCTTTCTGCGTGAAGTTGCCTCTGGGTACCGGTAATTTATTTCTGATGCAGGGCAAGTGTGATAAAGCTGGTCCTGTGAACCGACTTTACATGACGGATAAACTATCTCCTTTACGTGAAAGGAGGAGCTGAACCCTGGGCTGGAGACAGTGGAACTTCTTGAGCAGTGGTAGGGGCTGTCGCCATACTGCATGGATAATCTACTCTAAAAAGCAAACACGTTGTATTGAATCAGACATTGTACATGCTGAAAAGGTTTGAATGACAAATGATGCATTTAAAGTCTTTGAATGCTTGTGACCTCAAGGTTTTTATGCCAGACAATGCCATGGCTACTGCAAAAGATACATTGGCAGCACACAAAGCAATGAGAAACTGCCTTGATTCCTTACCTGGGCTGAGGAGCAGGAGGCTCTGCTGTTTCTCTGTGACAGAGAGTGGGCTGACTGAGGACGAACACCTTTCCTCAACTGCTCCTGTCTGATCTGGTCATTGTCTGTAAACAGGCAATAGAAAACAAGTATAGACACAGGCAATAGTCTACTTTGAAATCTGTAACTGTCACAGCCAGTAAAGCAGTTTCACACACACAAGGAAACATGGTTTTAAGAAAAAGGCCACCATTGGATAATCTAACACAATTATATACACTTCTCAATACATTTAATTGTGTCATTTACACAATTTATGTTGAACGCACATCTCCACATCAACCTGCTGTGTGATTCACTTTGGGTAACCCCAAGAGAACAGGAAAAGACTCACACTGCACTTAATAGTGAGGGTCAAGAGCAAGCAATTGTGATAGTATAGTCATAAGAAGAGAGCAAAGATGCGGGTGAACTGCATGCCTGTTATTATTGCTTATTGTCATATTGACAATAAAATATGAGGATAGATCTTCATTTTAACAGTTGGGTACTTACACTTTACACTATGTATCAAGCTTTTGGGTACTGAGGCATCAATGGCAGCTGTAGAACAAGGCACAGATGTAAGATCACATTACATTATTAATCTAATTACAACAGACTTCAACATATAAGCATATTGTGTATGCTAGTAGCTGAACTACTTTGGTCTACTGAATGTCAGTGTAATGTATTCCTGCCAGCTCACCTTTAGCTGAGTAAACCTTTTTGTAATGAGACACCATGTGGTCTTTAACGATGGACTGTGTCAACTTGCTGGAGGAGGGAGGGCAGAAAGCTAAAAACACAAGACAGAGAACAACATATAGTGCACTGAAAAATTAAGCTCATATATCTTACAAATGACCAATACTAATCCGACTAATTTCTCATTATAATATTAATACTTACGGCTACTTTTTGAAGTGTGTCGTCTCATACCAGGGCTCGTCCCCAGTCCAGACGATACACTCCCTAAAAACAAATTACAGTTTTAATAAATACTTAAAAAATAATTCTTTGTAAACTGAATACCTTTGGTGGTCTCACTTTAGGCTTTAATAACTTGTGCTGAAATGTATGAATATTTAAAATGTATTGACTAAACAATTTAAAATGTTTTCAGCAAGTATTTAAAATTTTAATTGTTTAAGTAATTTCCATATTTGGAGTACCAAATAATTTGTTCTCATCCTTTAAGACTAAACAACGTGATATTATTGCATTCACAACTCTTTTCAGAGGATTCAGTTGCCTGGAAATCTCCCTTACTACCTTCACGTTCTGGGTGGTTAAGAGATATAATGTCATATTTAACTTTGGCCAATTTTAAATATACATTGAGAGGATCTAAAGAACGGTTTTACTCAAAATGGGAGCCTTTCCTTTCTTAGTTTGCGAATCTGTCTGTACTAACATCAGAGTAAAGACCAGATTGATTCTGATTGACTGTCATTGCTCAACTATACATTTTCTGTTTTGGCTTGCTTGCCTACTTTTTTCATTTATTTTGTAGATTCTATTCTTTGTTTGTTTCGTTTTAGTTTGTTTTTATTTCGCTAAATATGAAATAAGATATTTCTTATTCGTGGATACTGTATTTGTACATACATCTCCATTAAATGTAAGTACATGTCATTATTTTTCAAAGTAAATTCAGAACATATATCTATTCAACAAGAGTTTTATGTAGCAATAAAAACACTTTGTGTTTAAACACAAAGATATAATAGTTTGATTTAACGTTGAATTTATTCCTATGTTTTTATATCGGTTGTTAATAGCTAAATACAGTAACGTTACTGTAAAAACTACGTTAACACTCTAATACTCTAAAAATAGTAAACGTTATCTTCGACAATGCAAACCAATAAAACTACTTACAAAACTGCAACTTAATGGACCAAAACCTGGACAAACCTGTAAACTAGCGTTAACTGAAGCGTTGTGTTGAATGCTAACGTTACAGCCTTGGTCACAGATATTTTTTAAGTTTCAGTCTTGAGAACAAGCAGTGTGAGTAAAGGACTGACTATTGTCTAGATAAACCTAAAGCCATATTAGTGAGTGTATACCCTGTCAGCATTACTTTATCTTTGAGTTGCTGCCTAAGCACAATTTGAATTTGCTCCCTTCTGCCGATTAACTTAGCTAGCCAAACAGCTAGCTAATGCTAACAGTTTGCCTACCTGTTCTCGATTCCATAATAAAGTTACACTCAGCGTATCCCATTTTCCTCAGAAATATTCTGAGGCAGCGACGGCAGACCTCGGATACATCCAGAAACTACCGTGTACTTAACTGTAAACATTTGAACGCTGTACGATAAATAAATAACGTAAAGGTGATAACCTGATACTAACGTTAGCTTATAAGCAGCTGAGAGGCGCAGCAAAGCTTCTCCGTCGCCATGCTGGTTGCTATGATTACCTTCGTCATCACGCTCATGCGTAAGAAAGGATACGCCACACCCCCCACCCCCAGACGCACAGATAGACACACTTGTCACTTCACTGGGGGAAATGAACAGAAATAACAACACAGCAAAAGTATTTAAGGAAGAATTTAATCAAATCCAATTAATTAATAATGATCTTAATAATTTTTTTGTATAATAAAAGCTTGACTTTATTTCAATCCTAAATACAGGCTTCATATCTACTGAGGATGGCATTGTTAATCATTAGTTCATAGAATACAACACATAGCCTATGCTAAAGACAGCAGGGAGAAAAGTAGATAAAAATTAATAACATCCCACATGAATATTTGTGTTTCAACATTGTAGGATTTCTGGGTGTGGACATGATATTTCTGGAGCCACAGTTTGTACATTGGACAGTGTGAAGCAAGTGCAGCCAGTATGAGGCCTATAAACGTCAGGAAATAAGCCTATATTGTCCTCACTAGTCATAAAACACAATGCCATGTGTACTGGAGCCCCTGTTCCTACCAATAAGACCAAGGTTACTCAGAAATGGCCTTGTGCTTGCACTGATATGCAATTTTATATAACTCCCAATAATGCAGTTATTTAAATGTATCTCTGGAAGACAGCAGTCAGAAATTCATTCCTTTGAAAACAGCTCTCAAGGGCCCTGAAACAGTAAAACTGATCTATAACACTTGACACATTCCAGGGATCCAGTCTTAACAATGCACCGCATGAATCAGAGTCTCCTCCACCGAGATGAGAAAACACAGTAGAAAAAAGAAATAAATGACTTAATGCATAAAACATTGTGTGTCTTTATTTTTTCATTAGAAAATGGGACTTATTGGAAATTGTAAGTGAAGATGTTACATGTCTGCTTCAATAAGTGGTGGAACAAATATGCATTACTGGTGTTGTTCACACTTCTCTACGGCTATTTTATATAGTCACGTAGGAAAGGCACAGGGACATTGACAATATAGCTCTATTCGGGTGTTTCAGGTTCCTACCTACCAGAGGCACCACGTTTATGAATAATCATGAGGTGACGGGTAGCCTTTCTTGTTTATTACCAGTGTGCTGTTTTCAGGGCAGTTGGTGGTATACATACACCATCTGGCCTGCTGAAAACAAAAAACACCATGGTTGCCTCATTTACAGTAATGTGGCAGTGTGAAAAAAATGGACCAATGTGGGAAAACACAGAATGCAACAAATATAAATTCTGATTCAACCGAGTACACGTCAGAGAACATTCTGTCAACAGCATATTGTTTATTCTGTTTATTGTGTTCCTTGTATTGTTTTATAGACCTTTTAACCCCTCACGTCATTTACTAACAAATGATTGTGAGTTACTTAATAGTAGTGTGACAGGCAACATAACTTTTTGAACAGCGTAGTTAGCCTTAACCACGAGCCAATTCATGCTCCATTTAGTGTTTTTCAGTTTTAAATTGTTTGATTTTATTACCAGCTTAAATTTCAGATGGATGTAAAATGGTATATAAATGATGCTGCACTCTAAAATTGAATGACAGTAAACAATAACTATATTAACAATAAGTAATAAGTTTATTCCTTATGCTTTCTTAAAGATCTGTAAACACCAGTGGGCATTTACTGGAGGGGCTATATTTCCAATTACGATGAGCTGAGAAAATCTTTATTTGGCTTTGACAATATGTCAAATGGATATGGACATTAACATGTGGTCATAAATAAATGTTACTACCCTAACTTTTGATTTGGTTTCTTTATTGTTCCAAAATAAATCTGATTCAACAAACTTTTTCTCAGCCTGTAATAGCAGGAAAAGCACAGATGAAACTATTAACGATGGCTCCATTGCAGCCATTCTTGCAATGCAATCCAGTAGTTCATGTTATTAGTTACACCTGTGTTTGAAGTCAACAGTTTTACCCCATCTTTTTCTATGGATACATGTGTCCTCCCAAGTTTAATGCTAAATTTAAAAAAATGTTTGTTTAAGAGGAGGTTTTACTTTCTAAGCAGCCAAGGCTTTCTTACTTTTTTCATGGCTGATTCAATCACAATCATCTGTTAATTCCCTTCTCAAAACTCACTTTAATATTTTTGTACTTTTACTCTGCCTTTATCTTACATTTAGTTTTTCTTTCTTTTCTTTTTTACCACGGATTTTATTGATTATACATTTGTTAGACATTCACACTTTGACAGTCTGCCTTAATGACTGCTGGCTCCTACTTACTGCCTGCCACACTACTGCACTTGGCTGTACTATATATGCTTTCATATAACCATGCATATTTATTCAAATAACCATATATCTGACATATAGAGTATTTATATTTATACTACTGCCTACACTGCATGAATCTGATTTATAGTGTATCAGTTCCCCCTGCTCAGCAGGAGCCTGAGCCTCTCCACACCTCAGTGGCAGCACTCTGCCTCTCAGAGAGCGAAGTCAACAGGATCTTTAAGAGGCTGAACACCAGACCAGACTCTGTCTCTCCATCCACCCTGAAGCACTGTGCTGATTAGCTGTCTCCAGTGTTCTCTGACACCTCACTGGAGACATATCATGTCCCAGCCTGCTTCAAAGCAGACCACAGGACTCACTGACTACAGACCTGTCACCCTGACCTCTGTGGTCATAAAGTGGTTTGAGCGCCTTGTGATGTCCCACCTCAAAACCTTAATTGACCCACTCCTGGACCCCCTGCAATTCGCCTACAGTGCCAACAGGTCTGTAGAAGATGCAGTTAACATCTGCACTGCATCCTCCAGCCCCACCCACCCCCATCATCCTGTGTGACTCCACCCTCGACACTGCGGAGTCCTTCCGCTTCCTGGGTACCATCTTCACCCAGAACCTCAAGTGGGAGCTGAGGATGTACTTGCTGAGGCAGCTGAGCTCATGATGGTGCACTTCTACACTGCCATCATCGAGTCCATCTTCACCTCCTCCATCACCATCTGGTACACTCCTGCCACTGCCAAGGACAAGGGCATACTGCAGCATATCAGCATATCATTCGTTCCTCTGAGAAGGTAATTGGCTGCAATCTGCCATCCCTCCGGGACCTGTTCGCCTCCAGGACCCTGAGGTGTACTGGTAAGATTGTGACTGACCATTCACCACCCTGAACACAAACTCTTTGAGACACTTCCCCCTGGCAGGACCAAAACCTCCTGCCACAAGAAGAGTATTTCCCCATCTGCAGCTGGCTTCATCAACAAGGCCCGGGACCCCTGCACTGACACTGACTCTTATATACTTTACGTTAATGCACTTCCCTTGGTTTTATTGTCCATATAGTCTCTCTTTATATTTGTATATATTGTCTCTTTTTATATATTTTTATTTTGACCTTTATGTATATTATCTGTGTTTACTGTAATGAACCAATTTACCAAAGAAAATTCCTTGTATGTGAAAACCTACCTGGCAATAAATCTGATTCTGATACAGTTTATTCACACCTCCAGCTGTTTATTCTATATACATTATTATTATTATTATTATTATTATTATTATTATATTGTCTTGCTATTGCCATTACTTGTACTTACACCTGCATTGTATAGCTTTACACTATATCTTCCCTTATTGTTTGTTCTACAAATACAGTACCTATATTTATACACTTTACTGTTTTTTTATTATTATTTCTGGTTACTGCATTTCTACACCTTTACACTTTTCTGACTGCATCTTGCACAACTGTGACAAAATATGTCCCCAGACAGACAGACATACAGCCCAAACACCTTGAAAGGTATTCAAAGCCGCTTCAGTGGTAGGTGCTGGTACAGTAGGTGTTCCCTGGACCATATTTTGCCGTAATGACACACACACACACACACACACACACACACACAACAAGGTACCAACCACACGCTGTTGCTACGGGTAACAAGAATATAATCCTTTAAATGCAACCCAATTTGAAAACATGCAGCACCTGTAGGACATTTTGACTACAGAATCATCCGAACAAAAGTACAGAGAGTTGAGTTTCATGTACTACAAACCAACAGGCTTATGCTGTACCATTTCATATTTCCGGAAAATAATTTGGCATAATACATACATAATTACACTCTATAGGTAGGCCTAATGGTCGGCGTCATCATCTGATTGAGGCTACACTGCGAGTCTGAGGGGATGGACCTGTTCATAAATAATGCACTGTTTCTCATACATGCGAATGATGTAATGGATCAAATCTGCTGCTGATTTGGCTTACATCTCTGACTTGCCGCCCTGCGCCATGTGCTCTGTCACCGGTTGCCAAACGATGAACGGATAATCCTGTTTTGGGGGGAAAAAAACAACAAGAGTGAGTATTCAAAAACGGATTATAAAAATGAAAATGTAGCTAATGCAAAGCTAGAAGCTAATTTCCTCCAGCTATTTAGAATATAAAGGCAGGTGGAGTAGTGCGCTTTGGGAATGAAAGGGAGGAGAGCATCCTTCCCCGTTGTTCTCGGTACTGGCGTAACGCGTGGGCAAAGTTGCTTACATGGACACACTCTGGCTGTGTTTCTGGATCGGACCACTGGTGTGTGTGTGTGTGTGTGTGTGTGTGTGAGACGGGGTGAGGTTTGGTGCGACAGCTCAGTAGAAGGTCTCACAAGTATCTCAGCCTGTCAGGCGACCACCACGCGTCCAAGCGAGGTGGAGGAAAAAAAAGAGGAGGAGGGGGGGCAGTAGAGGCAGACAATGCGGTTTTACTATGCGTTTATTCCTCCGTTCAATTTAGACCCACATCCACGAAAACATCATGTGCCGAAGATGTGGGAGAAGATTTCTCCGTAAACTAGTTATTGTTGCCTATTTTGTATAATCGCACTGAACAGATTTCTCTACGTTTTGAGAACAAAAAAAAAAATAAGATGAAATTTCCAATAGAAACCCCAAGGAAACAAGTTAACTGGGACCCGGAACAAGGTTGGTAAATTCAGTTTTCTTATTGTCTGTTAAGTTTTGATATTTGTCATTTAATATTACTCCTAATCTCAGCAACATCATAATCCAGACTGAGGCGCAATAAATTACTACACCAGCCTACATTATCCTCCGGCAGTTTTGCACAATTTCTTAATCATTATTTTGTTCATTTCGTATTTTGTGTTTATTTATCCTGCAAAAAGGAACCTTAACACAAGACAAAGCGGCTGGGGGGGTTATTTCTTTATTCTCCTTTCTCCTTGTGCTCAGCTGTGGAAGGCATCGCTCCTGGAAGCGGAGCCACAGCCGCGCAAAGTTTACGGGAATAACCAGAAGTGAAACCGGAAAATGTGTAAAAATAAAAGCATGTAAGGTTGTTGCCTTAAAAATAACAATGCGTAAAGGAGTTGCGGCACAAAATTCCATGCATGAGGCTATAATTCCCTCACTTAACTACCAGACATGCGTTATTTTTAGAGACACTAAAGTCACTCACTATTGATTGTAACCATTTTACAGGAAACAGGCTCCTCCATTCCCTGTAATGTGAATGTTTTTTAAATGTATTTTGCTTGGTCTTCAAGCTCTATGAAATGATTTAATTTTGTTTTGACACAAATGCAGGGAAACTAGGCCTACACTGCGACTTTCTCAATAAAGGTTTTATTTTGTTCTATTAGTTTCTGCCGGAAGTCGTGTGTTATTCAGGCTGACTTAATTTTGAGGCTCAGCTGGTGAGTTAAACGCCTACAACCTGTCCAGTGCCATAGGGAATAAGTGAGCCAAGAGCCGACCTGAGCCAACCCAAAATTCATGTTTACTATTACTACACTTAGTTTTATATTTTGTTCACCAGTGGGTAAATAATGCTTTTGTGCAGCTGACATGCAGAAATGTTGACAAACTGTTGCCCTAACTGTGCCCCGCTAAAACACAGTTTGGTAAATGGTTAATGCAACCTTTCCTTCTCAAAATCCTCACCATCACCTACATATTCTCTTATTCTTTTTTGAGGAACATCTCTTTGATGGACCAGATCCTCCGGTGAACATTTCCTCTGCTTCGGCCAGACAAGCTGGAGACAGAGAGTGAGAGCTGAGAGAGCTCAGATAGTATCAGATCGTATCAGATCAAAAGCACTGCTTTCCACTCAGGCGTTATTTAATTTGCAAAAATCAATATGAAGCAGATCAGTTTGAAACTAAAACCAAGTAGGCTATGTCACAGCTCTGGTTTTACCTCTAATTTTAGATATAGACCTTTTTATTTTACTCATGATTTTATTACATTTGTTGTTTTTTTTATATAACTTAGCTACACTAAAGTCAAAGAGATGTCTGAATTGCCCCACACTGTATAGCTGCCTCTGTCCTGATGCATGGTGCTGATTCATTCAAATTCACTCACTCACCAGATGAGATGAAAAGCAATTAATGTCTTAGTAAGACTAGTTACTGGATGCTCTACTGTATCCATCAAAACGACTGAACCAAAAACAGCTGAGGATATTGATGTAGGGTCATAGTCTTTCTGCTGTTTCACCTATCGGTTTTAATTTTCTAATTCATCTCATGTTCTAAAAATAGCCATAGCCACCGCCCTTAAAGGCATATACTGTAAATTGAAAGTGGCACTTTTGCACCTTCCTAAGCTTGTGACACCACTTTGCTGTTATTGATTCACTCATGATACAGGGATTAACTAACAAGATTCATAGCTCTTGGATCAGAGAATGAGACACTTCCTGGATGTCCTTGACTCATCAGGGTGGGATGTGTGTGTCTGTGTGTTTGAGCGCACATGTTTTACTCAGCGTATCCCATAAGTGATACCATCCCATTAAACAAAAGAGTGCCTCCCTCAAACAAATCCATTTCCTTTTCCTACCTTCCAGAGTTGCATCTTTGTAGACAGCAGACTCCGCCCATGGCTCTGAGGCACACTATCCGATCTCTGAGAGTCGGTGGGTGTCAAAGGGTGAAGGCCAGAGCTCTGAGTAGCTTATGCAATGCATTATAGACATTGAAGGAATCGCTTCCTCCAAGGTGCTGCTTGCCACTTGGTTGACCTGCTCCAGCACACATGCATTTATTATAAAAACCCATCCAGAAGCCAATGACCGAAAGTGGCACTTACGGTCTATTAGAAAAATTTTATTCTGCTCTTCAGCAAAAAGGATAACACAGTTTTCACCTCCACCTAGCAATACTGTAAGGTTTTTGTCATAAAGTGGTGTTTAAATATTTGTATAATACCTTATTTGTGTATATACATCCATGCAGTCTTCAGGCAATCATTTGATTATATCAGAATGTCTATCCAGGTTTTTCAATGATTACATGAATTAAATTACGATGTTTCCTGCATTAGTGATTATGGCCGTGGTGGTGGACTTTCAAGGCTCCATTTCACAGGACTAATTGCTTTTACTGTATGTGTAGAACCAGAAACAAATTCTCAGCATGGAAAGATGTTGAGATGACAGAGAGTCTCGCTGCTGCCTGGCTTTGACACAGCTGTGCAGTAGGCCAGATAACAAGCATTTTGCTGAAAGCTTTGAGTGTTGGCTTTCTGAAGTGCCGTTATTACCTCAGAGTAATGGAAAGAAATTACCTTTTAATGCTTCATACAGGGGGGGTATAGATTTTCAATTGCTGTAATGAGCTTGTGTTTATGTCCTTATAAAGTAGTCCAAACCTGTGCTGTGATGTCTTCTTCCCAATGAATCACAACACTGTAATGCTCCTTTTACAATAATTTACTTTATTAAATTAAAACAAATGAACAATGTTTCGAGTCTTTCCTCAGGTATAGAAGCAGACTATTAATTTTTATACTTCTGTATCGCACAAAGAGCCAATTTGATCTCAAAACATCGAAAAGTTGTATTGTTGTCCCTTTTTTTGCAAGTCCTTGGAAAGTGGAAACCATTTCTAAACTATTGGCCCTTTTGCTGTTACTGTATTTGACATGTAAGCTACCTAAAAGTTTAAAGGTGGGAAAAATACTGTGATTAAGCTCATTAAATGCATTCATTTAAAATTTCTTATAATTGCCACAGACTAGTTATCACAGACCAAGACAAAGGGACAAACCTAGGGATCTGTAAACACATCAACATTGGAAATGCCCCGTGTTATCATTTCAAAGACTGCCTAGAAAACAAAATCTCAGAAGATACTTTTCTAATTATTCAATCTGTCCTCACATTTTTTCATATCCAGTCTGTCACAGAGTCATTTAGCTAATTATTAGAACAGTCTGTTCAATTTTATTTGCAAAATCATCAGAATCACTTTCAGAAGATACATAATTGCTGGTTCTGTCTTGGTATCCTCCAACACAAATTTAAACAAAGCATAAATAAATCTTCCCTTTCCTCTCACTCTTTTCTAGTGGCGGTCCAGACCAACCTGGTCCCTCCCAAAAAGGTCCAGTCTGGCATGGCGAAGTCCAGTCTAGTCCAGGCCAGTGTGGCCACTATGCAGAACCCTATGGGCTGTGACCCTAAGACCAACGGTCACTGTCCACTGCCACGCCTATCCATCTCCTCCCGCTCTGCCAGTGTGGTGGCCAGCATGGACACCAGCTGCGACGGCTCAATGGCGGCGCTCCACTCGGTGATGAAATGGAAGACAGTGCTGGCAGTGTTCATCGTGGTCGTTCTCTACCTGGTTTGTGGAGGTCTAGCATTTAATGCTCTGGAGCAGCCATTTGAGAGTAACCAGAAGACCAGCATCACTCTGGAGAAGGCTTCGTTCCTGGAGAGACACCCCTGTGTTACTCCTAATGAGCTGGAAGCACTCATCAAGGTGAGTGACTTTTTAGCTTTTGGAGTTTTAAACATTCACCTTTAATAGACTTTTCTCCTTTCAGCTGCTCAGACAGCCATGGAATAATACATTGCTTTTGTTGAATCTATTCATCATCAACACATTAGTTTATAAGAGGATAGGAAGATAAGAAAAAATGTAATGATCTGTTAAATAATACTGAGTGGCATTCAATTTGATTGGTAGATAAGAGGAAGAAAGTCAGAGGACTGACCTTTATAGCAGCAGTTTGATGATGATTGCTATCAGGGGTAATTAGACGCTCTCGGGGTAATTAATTCTGGTTTCATTAGCTTGTCACATGATCTTGAAAAGCTTGGATGCTACTTCCTTTCATGTCCAGATTGTCCTTCAACAAATGAAGCCCTTAATTCCAGTGTCCATCACCAGTCATTTCCACATTAAACTTGCAACAGCACGTCACGTTTGTTTTAATAAGAAGAAATATTGCAATATTGAGTAAAACATTGTGACTTTTTATGCAAAGTTGCCCCAACCTAAAGCAGCTGTAATCGTTATTTTTGTATTTTATGATTTTGTTAATGTTATTTTTTATATTATACCAATTTATCAAATGACAATGTGAAATTAATGTGGTAGGGGTATGCTTTTTAAAAAAACTTTTGGGGCCTCTTTCCCTTTATTAGATAGGACCGCTTAAGATAGACAGGAAAGGGGGTAGAGACAGAGGGGATGACAAGCAGCAAAGGGCAGGTGAGCTATCCAGGCACCCTGTTTTCAGTGAAGCTCTAATATACGCACTGTATGCCACCTGCTCAACACCAAACAGCAGACAGACAAAGTTAGAGACTAGCTACTGAAGATAGTGGAGCATTTAGCAGCTATAGAGCCTGATATTTCCTCTGGGAGTGGGTAGAGAGGTTAAATATTGGACTTAAATTCATCAAGTTGCTCCTTACCTGCTTACAAATGCTGTGTTCACAACTTGTTTCCACTGCTTCCAACTGGTGAAAGAAGCAGTTGAGACCATTTTGTCACATTTACTGATCTCAAAGTCATGAACTTCCATTCTCAAACTCGTGTATTGGTTGCTTGTTTTCACCTCATAAAGATGTATTTACAATGCCAGGCATCATAATTACAGATTGTGTGTTTAGTTTCTGTTGCTACAAAGACAGACACTTGAGAATGACCTTTTGAGATGCTGATGTGTTATACCTAATCAAACTCTATTACTTAGCCACTCTACCACAGACTTTTTTCAAAGGAGCCATTTTGATATAAAATTGTAGGGTAAACACAGGTTTTACCAATGATACTAATCAAGGTTCCTTTCCATACAGGTCAAACAGAGTCAGTGCTTATGTGCATGTTGGCTCACCATAAAGGCTCTGCTACACTAAATGGAACAGAACCTTAATTAATGCTCTGATAATGCTAATTTACAAACATCTTTAGCAGCAATTTTAATAGATTTCTTCCTGCTGTGTTGAGTCAATAAATTGATTATTTAATGACTAGCATGATCAAAAGATATACCCCCCACTCTCTGCCCCCTGGTTGTTGACAGTCGATGGGTAAATGCCATGTGCAGACTTAGAGGCAGGCCCATCCTTTAGCAGGAAGCACAATAATACCTTCAGGGTCACCCCAGAGATACACATAATTCTCAGTGACACTTCATGTATGTTGGCAAACTAATGTACAGCGCATGCTTGCACATTCAGCTTTATGTTGCATAACAGTACATTAAAGTAATCTCGGAGAAAAGGGCAAATAACTGTCTATGTCCCGAGATGTTTATCCTTGTAAAAAATAAGGTCTGTGACCTTTATGTTGTATCCACAATTGCTTGAAAATGGAAAATTGCAACTTGTTTGTTGTCTTCCGTTAATATGTACACAAATCGTAATAGTAGTAAACAAAACCTACCATTTTTATTACAATTGTAGTTGAATACCCTCAACAATAAATGTATTAGGTCAGTATGAAATTCCAGAGTGAGGCTTTAACAACACCCACATGTTTTAAATAAGGAAAGTAGCTCATGGCTATAACAGCACAGTCGTCTTTACTGTGAGAAATGTTTTTCTATCTATACATAGTGTGATATCTTCTATTTTAACAAGGGATTTAGTTCAACCTTAGGGGCTTGAAGGAATATTTCAGGAACCGAGTGACCCTCAGATACTTCATAATCTACATGACACTCGGTCATGTCTGACCATAAAATTAAACTTTTTGGCAGATCTCTTGAATAAGAACCTGGATAAAATTAAAAACATGACAACATTTAAACTTCTTGATTCAAGTTTATTTGAAACATGCCGTTTCTGCAATGTACCACATTTTACCAACAAGCTTTCATTCTCAACGAATACCTGTGTGAACCGGACCACATAACAAGCAGATTGTGGGGGGAAAAAAATCCCATCACATCGTGACTTAACTATGGTGTCAGCCACTTTATAACTCAGGGTATGGGAGTGCTTTCACGCCGCTCTCTAATATCACACGCTGAATTATAGGTCAAGATTTAAGGTCACAACATCAAGCTGACATGTACAACTGGAAACAGGATTGGAAAATGATTTGAGGTGTGTTCCGCCGTGGAGTTGGCTGAGTGGAAAGTTTGATTTGTGAGGGAATACAGTGGTAGAAAAAAGTGGAGCTAAGATCAGTCAATCAACACTCCTTTGCAGATGTTCACAAAGAAAAGAGAGGGACATTCTTTGTTAATATGGGTTATTTTCTTTGCATCTTGCACCTTTTATCAACAGCAGTACCTTAGCAGTATTCCACAGAAAGCATGGCAATGGATGCACTGCAAATTGTTTATATTTGAAGCAAAATCATAACATGTGGTTAACATGTCAAGAGAGAAAAAAGGAACCTTTTTGGAATAATGTGCTTTCCATGTTTCTCTGAGGCAGTCTGAGAATAGTAAATACAAGATTCACGTTCTCTTAAACTTAAAATAACCCCAAAGAGGGAACCAACCACATGGCATTTGGCATGCTCCACTTTCCGCTAGAATGGCTACATTTGATGTTAGTTTCTTCAACACTGCTCCAGTGAATATTGGACTGCTTGTCTGTCTCCTTCTGCCTCTCCACACCCACCTCTGTTCTTTTATTATTCCTCAGGGAAGCATCCTTTCTTCTTCATCTTCCCTTGCAATGCTCCACCTTTGAGCCACAATAGCGCTATCATGAGTTTGGAGAAAATCAATGACAGTATTTCCTAAGGAGAAGTGTGGAAATAAAAACCTTTAGCGTGGTGTTCCTGGGGTCCGGAGGGAATCAATTATTCATTGCACAGGCCAGCAGTCACAGACCTCCTGCTGAAAAGCGGTGCTAGTAGCTGCAGCTGAATTATAGACAAGACTGTCTCCTGGACAAATGATCGGATTCAGATACATGAGATAATCTATGACAGAATGTCTCACCAGCAACTGAAGGCTAATGAGTTATTTGCCCATATGAAATTTCTCAGAACTCATTTACAATGTTACATCTGACAAACTGAATGTATTAAAAGAATAATGAATGTTGAGCTACTCGCATTTCTGCAGACAGATGAGAAGATCAATACAAATCTATTGTCTATATGAAAAATGTAAAGCTACTACCAGCAGCCGGTTAGCTTATCTTAGCATAAAGACTGAACCACGGGGGAAACAGCTGGCCTGGCTCCGTCCAAAGGTAACAACTGGCGCCTCTGTAACGCTCAAATGAACATATATTAATCTTTAACTTGTACAAAAACCTAAACGTAAAAACAAGTTGAGGTTTACGTGCCAGATTATATTTTGGATGGGAGCAGTGACTGTTAAACCACAATTTATATAACGGTGTAATTCTGAGCTTTAGTGGTGCTGATTGGCAGATTTAGTTATCTTTGACAGAGCCAGGCTAGCTGCTTCCTTCTGTTTCCAGTTTTTATGCTATACTAACTGGCTGCTGCTTCATACTGACCGTACAGACTTAAGGGTGGTATCAATGTTCTCAGCTAACTCTCGGCAAGAAAGGGAATCACTCTACTTAGTTATGATGGAACTTCGACATGTGCAAAAATAAGGAATATCATGCCAAGTGTGAAGCTCACACTGACGAATAACACCATTTTTGTTACTGCTGTCTCAAGAAAAGGCCCTCGGGATATGCTACTTCACCAGCACTCCAACAAAGGGTCTGTCTGGTCTTCTAACATGTTCCGTTATGGGTCTGTTCGTGCTGTATCGAGCCTGTCACTCAGACAAAGATCTTGTGTGGCGACACAGCAGTGGTGACTCATTTTTGTCAGACTGTTTGGTGGAGGAGTTGACAGAAAAATGGCAACCTTGGGAAGTATGCGTGCGTGTGTGTGTGTGTATACAGCGTGTGTGCATGAGACGGAAGAAGACGATGCATTGGAGTTGGGCTTGCTCCACAGCCTGTGTTGACTTAATGTGAGTGAGTGTGTGTCCATGCACGTCTGTTGACCTCCTCATGTCTGCTTCAGTGTCTGTGCTGTCCACCTACCCACTGTGCGCTCACAAAAACACCAGACCTAATTGGCTCTTCACAGTGCCACTGGGATGACTCACTCTGTGACCCAATGTGAAGCCGCGCTGTTATTGACACCAGTCAAGCCTCATTTATTGATGAGTCACTTACCTACAAAAAAAACTTATATGAACACTCGGCTACCTGCAGTAAAAGTACGTCAGGACACGCAACCAACACTGTCATCATTCTTTTATAGCATGGATTACATGATTTTAAGTGGAGTTTTAAAAAACATATGAATTTGTGCTGCAGTGACTAATGAGGAATCAGCTCCTCAGGTGTCCACACAGCATGCACCAACTAATGAAAATGCTAAAAATATCAACAAACCCTTGTGTCTTCAAATGCCTTAACCCAAGATTCTGTACATGCAGTGTTGGAATGTAACTTAGAACATTTACTCAATTACTGTGCTTGATTACTGTAAATTATTTTAAAGTACTTGATTTCTAGTTTATGCCAATTTATACTTCTCCATTACATATCAGAGGGAAATACTATACTTATATTCTATTCCACTATTTGATTATGGTGTTATACATATAAAAAAATAAACTACCTAACAATATATAAAGTAGTAAGCTCTCCCTTGATCCACCAGAACGTTAAAATGCAGTTTGCATGTTAATGTGTTAGCAATAATAACACAATGTTGGAATATGAACTCAGTGGCCCCTTTCACTCAATTCACGAACATGAGGGGGAGGAATATTAGAAACACATTTCAGTATAATGAACTCCAGTCTAGCTGAATATTATTATCTTTGTAAAGGTAGAATTTATGGCTCAACTGTTGTATTGGATTGCTTTAGATTTTACACTGAGTGTAATATATATTGACACTGACTGGAGCCATTCTGCTCAGTAATGAGTAGTTTTACTTTATACTCTATGTTTTCTGGTAATACTTCCATAGTTGTACTTAAGGTTTTGAATGCAGGAATAGTAATGGAGTATATTTCCACTGTGGTAATTCTATTTTCGCATTTTATAAATATTAATTTATTTTTTTATAACCGTCACAACTATAATATAATTGTAATAGAGTTATGAAAGAAATATGTGCTTGATGTCAAGACAAAACTGAAAACACAGTTCTCAAGGCTCACTTCCCAAACAGTTCTGGTAAATTTAAATCAGCCTTATCTGTGATGGATGGACCCAACTCTTCCTGTTTGGCAGACATCTGTGCAGCTTTAATGCTTGAAAGTGGTCAGGGTAAAGCAATGGATATTAGTGATGGGGAAAGTGCTGCAGAGGAGAGAATGCTTGGCATCGGCTCACAGTGAGGGTGGGTGAAGGAAAGCGTGAAGCACCATGCTGGCTGGATCACGGCCGTCACCTGCTGTGTGGTAGAAAGACACACTGAGAGGATAAAGATCTGCAGTGAGTTAGCTTGCTCTCTAATGACCCTGCAGTGTAGAAAATGAAAACACATTAGCAAAGAGAGACCGTCATGATTGTGTGTCTGCAAGAATGTCTGTGTGTTCTTCTGTACAGTCAAAATGGAGGAGAGCCTGTGTGAAACAGAAACACCATTTGTCGCCCTAATTAACAGGCTGCAACACAAATCAAAGTCTCCATCCTCATGCCTCAAACGTGCACGTGGAGAAGAAGGATTTTCCTCATCTCTAATGCAGCGTGAACTTGGCTGTGAAAAAGCCGAGAGACGAAAATAGACCTTCTCATAAAGTATTCAGATACATTGTGAGGATATTTATAGCTCTCCCATGACTCCAGAATTACGTTATTTGGGGTTTATTTTATAATTACTGCTTTGATTTTGCCTCTATAAAGAAGCTGTGTCTGCTAAAACCTATGAAATAGCATTACTGTAATTGGCTAATTTTAGATACAAAAATCGGGGGGTGGGGTGCACTGATGGAGCCGAGGTAATCACTTGCAAGATTATGAGTAGGCATGTGCAGCGATGGGTGTAGAAGTGGTGCTCCCCTCTGTCTGCTTTGAAATGTATGTCACGAGAGTTGATACATATTTTATTGGATGGACGTGCATCTCACTAACAGCATGGGGGTTGCTCTAAATAAAGAAGCTATACTGTATCCCACCAAGAAGCTTTTTTTTTTTTCTATCCAAAGGCATCCCCCACAATAACTTTCATATAAGCAGAACCTGTGTTTATTTAAGCCTAGAGGTAAAATTCAAATTGTAAATTTCCAGGGAGATAAGAAAATAAATGCCTTTCACATAAAAATGCCCATAAACAGGGGATTTAGAAAGAATGCAAGTATATTAAGTTCTTATGGCTACATAATGAAGCACAGAGGGAGATCAATGGGAATAATGATGTAGTAAATGCTGAACATTGTGACTTCTTAATGTTTTCCAGACACTAGACAAGTGTGTGGATAAAGAAAAGCAGGGGGACTCAAGAAAAAAGCTGACACTGAAGAAAAGAGAGATAAAGGTCTCTCTGGTGCAACGGAAAGTCTGTAGATTTAGTCAGTGTGAACTGTAAAAACATGCAAATTGGGTACAAACGCTAAGAGGAAAAACAGCTCATGTGAAGAGCCACTGAATAATTTGAACAGATGTCATGCTAGATGTTTATGCGTATAGTTACTTCACTGTATGTCCACAGGAGGTGTGGTTTTATACAGTTTATTGACATTATAGTGGTTGATTTTTGTATGCGCATAATAAAACAGTGACTGCGTATTGCAGAATACAATAATGTGTTTTTGCTACAAAATGTTATGCTTATTTTTTCCTACTTTCCTCTAATTTGACATCATTAGATCTCAACTGCAGCAAGAAAAAAAATCACTAATTGGTTGCAACCGGCAGACAGTGATGAGGGTGACATCGCTCCGTTATAATGGTCCATAAGCCAAAAAGATTGAGAACACTGTTCTGGATATCTAGGGATGGGCTCTGTATGGCTGAAAGTATGTGTACATCATAATATAAATGTATGCAAAATGATAAAATAATCAAAATAATGCTTATTATGTTTGTTTTTAATTAACTTATCTCCATATAACTTATATTCCCCTCCCCCTTCTCAGGACTTTCCCAGGGCTCTTTTGCCCCCTTTCTCATAGTCTTTTCTCTTTTATCAGGTAGCGTGACCTTCCAGTTTGATCTACAGATAGTCACACACCACCATGTGTTATGCAATCAGCAGCAGGGGTCACACACGAACACATATAACACCTGTACACAGCAACACAAACATTGGCAGGAGGTGGGTTAACGTGCTCATTCTCTTCAAGCCATCAGGACACGTGTGTTTGTTGTGTTGCCGTCAGCCAAGCTGGCACGCAATCATGACCCTGAATTACTGTGTTTATGAGAATTATGATAATTATAATTCACAAGTTTTGCTCTTTTTTTTTTTAGCATGCCATAGATGCTGTGAATGCAGGAGTGAGTCCTATTGGAGACACATCCAACAATTCCAGTTACTGGGACCTTGGCAGTGCCTTCTTCTTCGCTGGAACTGTCATCACAACCATCGGTAAACTTTTCAATCATCCACTTGTTAATACTGTATACTGACTAATACCATTTTATTCTCCTATTGCTGACTGTCAATAAAAATGCCATTTATATGTGCTGCAGGGAAATATAAATGTAATATTTTGGATAATGTTACATTAAATGTAAAGTCTTCTCATACATGAGCAGATATGAGAGCGTTTATACGTTTACATGTAGATATGCCTGAAAAATAACAAAACTAGTAAAAAAATGCCCAAATGATCCCAAGCTACACAAAGCAATTTTTTAATACATTCTGTAATATATATAAATGAACCAACAATTTGTGAAATAATTGAAGAAATAATTAAAATTCAATTAATTTTAATGCAATTAGTTTATTTTCATAATAATTATTAGGATATTTGTATTGAATTATAGAGATTTTTATTGCAAAATCATCCAAAGTATTATTACTTTACATAATTTATTCATGTAAATTATTATTATGTATTACATAATTTCTGATTTATTTACATCATATTGGATGCTTTGTTGTTCCATAGAAACCCACAGAACATGTATGTGTATTGAGAAAAAGGCAATATTACATTGTCACGCAAAATCTCTATCTTTATAATAACATTTTAGCCTTTAGTCTTACGTTTTAAAATGAGAAAAATGCTCCTCCAAACAACACAAACTTATAAATGCAAGAAGAACAGGCAGTAATACATTCGTTTTCAAATGGTGCTTTAGTTGGGATTTGTCCTTTCAGTTTGCCATAGGTGTTTTCTTATTACCAATGTCTGTAAAGCTATTTAAATCCTTCCCTCAGGTGAGTTTTACAAATCCCTGTGCCCTCATGAGGTAGTGCTAAATGATGCAAAGCCAACTGTGGGATTTAACAGCCTGTGAACAACATTATCAAGGATGCTGAGAAAACAGACACTGCTGACATAAACAACGTGGTTTTACTTTATGTCAAAGTCTTTCTACTTGCTTTTTTTTAATATAAGGCTTTTTTTCTTTTACAAGACAAACTAACAATTTATGATTCAAAATTATTTTTGAATAAAAGCAAAATGCCTGAAAGCTTTGCTCAGATGAGACGGTTGCCATTTAGAAGTCATTTCCGACATCAAAGCGTCAGTATTAAAGCATTAACGTTCTTATTCTCTCTTTATTAGCTGGATGTACCTTCATTTAAGTGACTGGAAAAAACACAGTGGCCCTGGCTTGTTGTTATGGTGAAGCCCAGAGATTTAATTAACCATGTCGTTTGCTAATAGGCTGCTGAGCAGTGGCTTTCAGTCGCTTCATTTACTTCACTGACTTAATGTTATTACGAAATATCGGAACTTAGAATGCAAAAACTAAGACGTCCAGCTTCAAATAACCTAACAATACAATAGTTACAAATACAAAACATATTTTTTCTCTAGACATGCTCAGATTAGTTTAAATAAAATGAAATATGTAACATTGACAATAAAATTGTGCTCTATGTGAAATAAGAAAGAAGGAAAGTGAAACATGCTACAGACAGGATACATGTCAATGCTAATATTGTAGTGACAAAAATAACAAATATATGCTTTGTCCCTTGTCTCCCTAGCTTCTTCATTGCACCTCTGTCAGTGTAGGGCCATAATTGATGCAGTTATCTCTAAGGGGAACCTTGTTGTTGTCTGTCTAGGAGCTTATTTACGGCAGTCCCCTGCTTCAGGAACTAAGAGTCATTATATAAGGGCTCCAATTGATTATGTTGCATAAGAAAGTCTTGATTGTCTTCTTCTGCTTCTCATCTTACTCTTAATACTCCACCTCCTCTGTTTTCTTATGATTAGGTCACGTTCTTCATTAATTTACCCTCTTTTTTCTTTATCTCCTCTTCCTTTTGTTTTCCTTGTTTTGACAGGTTATGGAAACATAGCTCCAAGCACAGAGGGCGGGAAAATCTTTTGCATCCTTTATGCCATTTTTGGCATTCCTCTCTTTGGCTTCTTGTTGGCGGGGATTGGAGACCAGCTGGGGACCATCTTTGTTAAAAGCATCTTGAGAGTTGAGAAGATATTTAGGGTGAGAATCATAATGAATTACATTTTCTTTGTTTAAGCGTTGTAGTGCTTTTGTATGTGGATGACATAGCATTATTTCAAAAAAGCATTATTCTAACATGTTAATTAACAACAAGCTAGTTTTAGTTCTTTTAATTCATATTTGCTACTTTTTTTACACAATTGGATATTATTATATATATTGCCTTTGGGCCTTTGTTGATCAGATCCTTAGATGACTTTTACGAATTGCTTGTATGAGTTCTAATAGTTTCTCTCATTTGATTTCTCAGCAAAAACACAAACAGATTAGTCAGACGAAGATCAGAGTGACGTCCACCATCCTGTTCATCCTGGCTGGCTGCATCGTTTTCGTCACCATCCCTGCTGTCATCTTTAAACACATTGAGGGCTGGACTACACTGGAGGCCATCTACTTTGTTGTGATCACTCTCACCACAGTGGGAATAGGAGACTATGTTGCAGGTAGAACAACTGTTGTTCTGTCATGAGGGTGAACCATTTTGTCAAACTATCATGGATTATTTTTGATCATGCTGTTATTTTTTTCTCTCCCCCTCGAGGTGGAAACAGCAGGATTGACTACATGAAGTGGTACAAGCCTCTGGTGTGGTTCTGGATCTTGGTGGGTTTGGCCTACTTTGCTGCTGTCCTCAGCATGATTGGAGACTGGCTTCGAGTACTGTCTAAAAAGACCAAAGAGGAGGTAGGGTTCATTCAATTACACCACTCAGTATTACATTAGAGAGGTAGAAAATAAAAGGTCACTCAGCTGCTGCCTCCTCTGTGGCTTCTGTCTGCTCTCTTATTTTGCCTATTAATTGCTGCTTGTCAAAAGGTTCTTTAACAGGCTGCTGTTGTTGGAGGTGTTCAATATGTGAAGCTCTTACATGGAAGTCCATACAGAAGAGTCAATGACTTATCTATCTTCCAGAAAGGAAAAAAATATTACATAGGGGCATAGCGATTATCAGTTTTAGCAAAATATTATTCTAGAAGATTATTCATATATATATATATATATATATATATATATATAGCATATCAAAATTGTAATTTTAATGTCTGAAGACTGAAGAACTTAACACTGCAATGATTTCTCTAAAGCATTAAATATTCATGGTTAAATGAGAAACAATCAAAGTTATAGTTGAGTAAAAAATATCCTCCATGGGGACTGGGTGTATGTGGTTTGATCACATTTGTATTACAAAGCACATGCTACTTTAAAAAAAAAGTAATGCTAGTAATTTGTTTTACTTAATTACACCCTCTAGAAAGTAATTTGTTACACTACTTTTGAATTACTCCGCAACATTGCCTGAGATGCATTGTCACATAATATTAATTACATTTAACAAGCCAAACTCAAATAAACTCACTGGAGTCTCTTGCTCAGAAAACTGTAAATTGTTTCTATCTGCCTGTCATGCAGAAAATTTAAGAACTTGTAATGCTTACTAAGAAGCTGATTGATAAATTGGTTTAAGCCCTTTAAGAAACAAAAGTTTACCACGATGACAATGTCTTGTACCCAATATGCTTTCCTAATCTCTTCTTGACCCTTTTCTTACTGCACAGGTTGGGGAGTTTAAAGCTCATGCAGCCGAATGGAAAGCAAATGTACGAGCGGAGTTCCGTGAAACACGGCGGCGCCTGAGTGTCGAGATCCATGACAAGCTCCAGAGGGCTGCCACCATTCGCAGCATGGAGCGCCGTCAGCTTGGCCTGGAGCAGAGAGCTCACTCCCTGGACATGCTGTCTCCAGAGAAGCGGGCCTTGTTTGCCAGCCTGGATGCTGGCCGATTCAAGACTTCCTCACAGGAGAGCATCGACACCAAGCTCAACAACCTGAGGCTGAAGGGGGCTTGTGAGCCATACGACCATCAGGGGAGTGAGCAAACACAACAGACAGCGTCTTCCTCAGAGGAGAATCTTTTCAACCTACGCTTTGGATCCCTCACCAAGCTGGCCAGACGCAACAAGAACCGAGAGCTACGGAGGAACATTACTGAAGATGCGCGGCGGGCAAGTGTAGGCATAAACAATGGCAGTGCCATGCTGGGTGAGGAGAGGACGGAAGAAGAAGAAGAAGATGGGGAGCAAGATGAGGAAAACGGAGAAAGAAAAGAGGGAAACACGAGTCTGACAAACCTGTCACAGTATGCAAGGGAGCGCGCCAAGTTGAATGGGTTCATACCAGTACAGGCCAAAGATGGAGAGAACGACTAGAACGGAAGAGCCCAGAAACAGAGTGAAAGATACAGAGACAGAGACAGAACAAGAGTGCATGGTCCTTTGAGATGTCAAGAAATGTGCCTTTCTGTTTCCTATGCTTAGATTGGAACTGCTCCTAGGAAATTCATCGTGCCATAGCCATGGGAAGATAATGTATTGCCAAAAATGAACGAATAGAAGAGACACAAGAGGCTGTAGTTAAATACCTCATATCGGATGTTACTGTAGAACGGGCTTCTTGAGAATTTCTACAGGAGCTATCTTTACAGCTTCGTTGGCTTTCAGCCCCGACGACTCTTACGAGACACTTGGGTAACGGCTGTCTGTTAATGCTGAATCTTTTTTTTTAAACAATGTGGGCAGGACAACCCAAGAGCTAGCTTCATGTCATCCATCTTCAGAAACATTATCGATCTCCGCTTTGTCATCTCATACTGTGGTGGCTATTTTTAGCTCAGCTGCCTGCTGCAAAAGGACTTCCACGTTAATGATGGAGAGTGGGAGGTAGTGTTTCTGCTGGATCAATAGACAATACAAGCATTTACCTAACCGACATGTACAAATATTCCTACATGGTATGTGACTTTGAAAATGTAGCCCTAGGGCATAAACTACTGCATAATAAAAACAAACTATTCACCTTGTGCATAGTAAAACACACAACCATAGCATTAAAAAAAACTTGAAAGCTTAAAATTATAGCTGTAATAATGTTACCGTTTGTTTTAATACAATGAAATGCACGGCTTTCATTCATATTTGGTGTAAAAACCCATTTATTTGAGTAATATTTGCTACCATTTTCTTAATTGGGGATCAATACTGAGCTGGAATTCACCTGAGAGACACCTGTTTAATCACCTTTGGCCATGAGATTGTCAGAAACACTTTTATTTTGTATATGACATTCACTTCATCACAAATGTCTTGAGAGTGCTTAAATTAATTTTTTATTAATGAATGTGATGCTGTTGATTTTGTACTCACCAAGCATGTTTGAATCTGTGTTTACTCCTTTTTATATCAGCCACTTGAGTTGAATTTTCCATTGAACTGTAAAATATGAACAAAATGTGTCAGGTTTCTTTCTCGTATTCCTTTTCTGAACGTGTTTTCCTGTAGTTCCTAGAGTTTTACTGACACATGACCATTTTAAACTTTATTTGCATTTTACAGGCACTTACATTACTACCCATCGCTTACTTTCAATTTTACAGAATTATTAAAAGTATCACAAGTGTGCATTGTATGCATCTATAAAGCTGAATTACACACACACTGGCTGCACTTGTAACCTGTTTATCTGATATGAATTTCATTAACCTTTCCATGACCGTGACCTGTGATAAGTTGAGCGACTATTTGTTGTGTACAGCCTATTTTATGAACAAATCACGTTAAATGTAGTGAGTGCCTTTTTCCAGATAATAAACACGATGAAAGAAATTTAAAAGGTCGGAATTGCTATACTCATAACAGCATTAGCATATTAATTCAATATATGTTGGTGGTATCACTCTCATATACTGGAAAGACCTTGCTTTTCCAAGGGCATCTACAAAATGATATTCCAGAATTAAATCCATCATAGGACTTGTCATAGTAGAAAAAGCACAGGTGTTATAACATTAGCATTAATAACATTCGTTCAGTTTAAGTGACCAGTTAATCATGACAGTGTGACGGTGAGCTAGCATGCACAATACCAGGAGCCTAAATGGGATTCAGCCTTCATTAATTTTATTACTCACACGTGTGCTTCTCTCACGCTGACATGTCAAAATGTCTTTCCTGTGGACTGTTTTTCATCAAGAGGTTTAACAAAGACCAATTGCTTTTGAACACACATTCATCACAGTCTTTAGAAGTGTGTGAACATGATGACATACTTTCCTGTAAAACGTTGACAAATTTTATTTAATTCAGTTTAATTTCACTATCCAAACATTTCTATAGTATAGTATAGAACTATATAATGATCACAAGTTGTCACTTTTTTTGTGTGTATTATTCATAATTTAACCATGAAAAATCAAGGGAACAAAGACAAAAAGGGACACATCGCAATTAACTTAATTTAGTCACAACACAACACAATATGTCAACACAGCACCGCTCCTCTGCACACTTGAGTTTGTTTTTATCCATTTCGTCTTTTCACTCCTCTCAAAATTTTAGCCTAACCGATTTTTCAAAATATACATTATCACTGTGAATTTGCCTTGATGCAGCTTTTGGGTAATTAAATTACAGAATTCATTATTATGTAAGTGACTCCCAGGGTGTTGCAGGATGCCTAAGGTCTCCATCCGTGCCTCTCTTGCTCGGAGCCACAGTCACGTGTGTCAAAGTGTGTAAGGGACCCAGGAAAAAGACAGCGCCACAAAATAAATTAATCAGGGAGGCAGGTCAGTAAAGGCGGAGCTATAAACTCCATGTAATAGAAAGGGTGTGTGTGTGTGTGTATGTGTGGGTGTGCGTATGTGTGTGTGTTTATAGAGGTTTTTCCTTCAAGGTGGAAGTGACCTCAAACCCTCTCCTCTTTCTCTTTTGTTTTCTTGTCTCTCACTATCTGCCCTATCTCTGTTCCTCCCCCACTCTACTGAATCCTCACTTTTTTTTCTTAATGTTTTCTTCTATTTGTGCATTGTTTGTTCGTCTATTTATGCAATCCAAGTCATCGACATGGAAGAGCCTAGTAGAGTGGGTATTAACTGCACAGCAGGAAACAGAAAAAAAGAGGAATCAAGACATGTCCATCAAGCATCAAGTGCTGTGTAAAAATGCTCTCAAAGTTTGTTTTTTTAACATATAAATTACAGTAATATTCACATTTACAACACCTAGATGAAAAATAATTATCATTTCAAGTATCTGCCTCTCATCATGTGTTAAAAAATATTTTTTAATGTAATGCAATGCCATACAACTTAATAAAGGCTCAGAAAAAAATCAACACCCCACTAACACAGTGTTGGTGAAAACTGAAAAATAGGCTTGTTTGGTTTGCACAGGTGTACCCAATTATCGGGTAAATCGGTGTGTGATCCAACTGCTTTTACTGCATATAATTGCTCTGAGGCTACAGGAAGTCCTTGTTGACCCTCACACCCACCGAGTTATAAATATCTTTTAGATTTTTTTTCACATTGTATCATATGGCATGCTTCTGTGGGATGAAGTGTATATGATGTTGCTTTTTGGGATAGTACACCTTCAGAAGCAGCCATGCTGCAGTGCTAGAAAGGGAAGAAAACATCCAAATAACTTGACAAGAATGTGCATGTGAATCTAAAGACAGTTTAAAGACATTTTCTTTTTTATATATTACATAAACCTTACATAAATGTTACATTTGCAGCCTCAAGTAGGTGGGTGAGTGGATGGGTGGGTGGACACATTATAATTATTGCAGTATTCCCTGGGTCATACAAGCAACACAGTGAACGCTACTGTAGAGAAACTATAATTTTACACTCTTGGAGGCTTTAGATTACTCGTCTTGTGTTCACTTTGCAGACTGCGATCATCACTCGCCTGCATTTGTACATGTGTGACCATGCCCTCAAACAGGACCCTTATTCTACAACCTGTAGGGGGAGAAAGGCAACTGTGATGGGTGGCCACTCACCTCTGATTGCACCCAAAGGTGTTGTCTGGTCACAGTGAAAGGTGAGAAGGAAGTTTGATCTTATTGGCTGAAGAACTGACTATTCTGACTCACAGGCTGTGGGTGTAAGCCTGCTATTGAACAACTATTTCAGTCAGAATTCCCCTCCCCTTTCGCTATCTGCATGTTACCATTTTACAAGGGCACCGTTGCTTCATCCTGTGCTTAGTGCCGCCTAAGACGATTGTGATTGGTGTAAAGAAATACAAAAAAGCTATGGCATATTTTCCCAATACCAGAATGAAAATGGGTTCAGCCAGAAAAGCTTGAAAGTTACCTCATGATTGCATCTCTCTTACTGGCACCTGCAGTTTGAGGTGCAGTTTAAATCTAATTTACACACACTTTTAATGTGATGTTTTAACAAGACTGGAGTTCGTATGCAACATAAAAAAAGATTTATTCATTTGATGCTTTTGCATTTTGGTGATTTCATCCATCTGGCCTTCATCTAAATTATGACACTTTGCCAGTGAGAGCAACTGAAAATTCCTGGTCTCTCTCTGATGCCAAGAAGCATTTCTCATTTCTGGCACACTCGCAGTTAAGGAAACATTAACGAGAGTGTTGTAGCTTTACAGTTCTTTCCTCCATTAGAGAGCTGTGCAGCGTACCTAGAGGGATGATGCAGAATGACAAATCCATCAAACAAGAATAGTTTTTTAGAGTGAACGAGGGCTTGTGTGTCTCATCCGGAGAGGATAGCCCAGCATACATGGAGACTACTCTTACCATGTTTGCAAATGCTCTTAAATAAAAGCAGTCTCAGTGAAGGTAGCCACAGCTACAACAGAAAAATTGTTCCTCTTTGAATTGAACGATGAAGGGCTCAAAACGAGTTCACTCCCGGTTGCAAATAGAGAATCCTGCCCACTTTCAGTTCCCTATAAACATGTTTAAAATGGCCATGAATCACCCACAAGCAAGGCTTCTGTGGGGGCTAACTCATCCCCTATGTCAGTGCATCTTCAGTCGTGCATGAAGCTTTCATGTAACAGGCAATTCTGCAGCTTTTCTTAGACAGAAATTGGACTTGGCTCCCTCATGTTAGTATAACTAGGATCTCAAACCATCCGTCTAACAGACTTCCAGCTTGCTGAGCTTTGACCTGCAAAGTAGCGTGAATCACAGAGGCTGTGGGTGGGATTGACCACATGTTTTCTCCAAAAGTCACAATAGAGGAAGTATTGTTGCTATTTTAGGTAGTGCCCAAAACAACAAAAATCAAAAATGCCTTAAAGGCTGAAAGCACTCAAAGTTTTTCACTTAAGTGGGACTAATGTTAATTAGCTAGACCTAGGATGAGTACACTTGTCTACATTATGATTTCAGCATCATTTTCTTACACGATTTTACCCTGTTAATTCTGTTCAGAGAACAAATCCCTGATCCTACCGTGTGAGATTATTGTGAAAAACAGAATTATCAAGTCACAAAAAAGGTCTAAAGTTAACATTTCTTCTCAAATGAAAGCCTTACTTACTTGAACCTGTGTTTTGCTCACTGAGCATATCAGTTCCTGCCAATAGATGTTACACATTGGACCTTTAACCAAGCTATATAAAATTCAAAATGATTCAGATTTTTCACCAACTGGACCTGTAGATTTCCCACATTATCCACATTTAAAGTTGACAAAATCTTCGTATTAGTGACACTGTTTCTAAAAAATTGCAAAGTATCAAGAGGTAAATATAAGGCATCCAAGACGATAACAAAATGTCCTTTTCCTATTTTTAACATCCTTGTCAGCCACCATTTAAGATGTAAACAGGCTCATTTGATACACAATCGGTCCTTTTGATTACACCTAATCTGCACTAGTGGAGTTGATAAAAGCCTGACATTTCAACATTCTCATTTATTTTTTGGTTGCTTCAGCTGTGCCACTGTTAAATTTGTTACTTTGTTATTTGTTGTATTTTGCATTTCTTTTATACACTTAAACTTTCACTTCAAAAATCAGATGCATTGTTAAATCTCTGTATCTGGTCTAAATTATATAAACTAACAAGTTATCAAGCAATAGTTTCAGCAGAATTAAACTCAGAAAGGAAAAGAGGCATTATGAACCATGTTTCTTTTGTTAATATATAATAAAAATATAATATAATGTCAAGAGTTCCTACATTCCTTGAAGTGATTATAATTTCCTCACACTGAAGATTTTGAGAGGCTGTTGCCAGTACAAGCAGTTGTGCTTGTACTTGTTGTGAGGAAGGGAGAAGTGTGAAAGTGCTGAGAGCGACAGGAAGGCTGATGAAGAGGAAAGGTTGGAGGGAGTGTCAGACAGTCACCCGGAGGAACCCAGCATGCTTGACATCAACAAGAGACAGATGTGAAATCTGCCTGACAATGAGTCTGGCAGCTGAGATACTGAAATGAAGAGAGGTGTAATATGACGTCATCCAGACCAGTCAGGAGAAACTACTTCAGCTCAGACCAGGAATTGGGTTTAAACTTTAAAGACAACTTTGGGACTGAATGGGGTTGACAGCTACAGTAAGACTGTCTGGTTAAAGATAGCCTATCAGTTGGTGTGCTGATGCCCGGTTCATGCCATCCCTCCTCTCTCTCTACCTTAATTTCCTGTCACCTCCTAAACAGTGGCGTATCCAGGACATTTTTACTTGGGTGGTCAAGATGGGACACAAAGCTAGTGTTGGGTGGCCATGGCATAGCAAAGTTTAATGCGTATACGTACGCAGCCGACCACGGTTCGAATCCCGGTCCTTCGCTGCATGTCACATCCCCTCTCTCTCCCATGATTTCCTGTCTCGTAACTGTCAAATAAAGGTGTCTGCTGGATCCTCCTCTGGGTGTGGCTGGTCAGCTGTGGGAATACACAGATATCTGAGAAATCTGAGACATCAATAGGCTGGAGGTTTTCACTGCTGCTAGTAGAAGCTGTGGCTGGCTCTGACTCTTTTCTTTTTTTTGAAGAAGAAGCTCTGAATATCTCTGCTTCTCTTCATAACTATTCTCTTAATATCCCTGGGGGAAATGTAATTCAATCACTCAATCACTCAATCAATCAATCAATCAGTCCGTCAATTCACTTTGAAGTAATAGCTATAACTACAAACGTCAAGCAGGATCATTGTCAAATTGGGTTAGAATCAGTGTGCAAAATACAAAAAGAAGAAGGAGGCGTCAACAATGTGCCTAATTATGTCTATTTATAGGATCTACAAAGGTTTATTTTTACATAACAACCACTCTTACCACTCACTTTTAATAACACAATTAACACATATTGCATCTCAAGCATTTGTGGCATTTGAATGCAATTTGCTCTGCCTCTGTCTATTTAAACGTCTAAAAACATGTGAACGGTGAAGATGAGCTACTTGATACGAACAAAAAGTCCTTTATCTCCAAGAGAAAAAAGTCTTTAAACAGCCCTTAAAGCACAGAGCAAATAAATAAGTCACAGCTTGTTCTTGTGTTATAGCTACTTAAATCCAGACTGTCACACTTTATTTCACACACCGGTTGGCCAAAAATATAACATTAGCTCTATTGAACACTGCAAAAAACACCCTCAGTCTTCAGTCCAGAAAATAGCGTTTCATATTTCATGGCGGTATCCAAATAACATTTAAAAAAACTAAACGCTAACGTTCAATGCTTAACTTGGTTTGCAGGCTGCTAAGCTAGATAGTGCAGTGTAGTTGGACTTTTAGCTGCTACTTAGTGCTAGATAAAGTTTAACCACACATTCAGAGGGAACTACGATATAACTACACATTAAATTACCATACCTCTCAATCGACAGATTTCAGTGTTTTTATCGTTGTTGTGTTGTTGATGTTGTAACTGTGACTGTCCTCCTGTTTCACGGACCAGCAGCAGGTGCAGCGTGCTCCTCTCATGGGTCATCTGAGCCGCATGGCCAAACGTCCGCTGAGCAGAAATCAGCTCTCACAGCCTCAGTATGACCATTACTGTGTTAGTTAAACATGTAAAACTGGCCCTAAATCAGTTGATCAGCTGTCATCATTGATTGACAGCATTTCTCTTGTTTCTTGTGTTGACGAACTTGACCAACTACCAATCAGATCTGGGGTGGCCAATGAGCTTTCAGAATCGCCATTGCTCCTAAACTGCCCACAATTACGACAAAGGAAATATTTTAATTGTGAACAGACAGCTCCTGTATATTCCTCCACACTGATGCAGATTTGAAGGGGCTATAAGTAGAATTTACCTTTAATGCACATTATGACCATACTACACTGCCATACAAAGCCTGCAGTCACTATGCTAACAGGGAAACTGAGAAAAATGTTGCCTGACTGTCCAGCCAAATGTGTTTTAGGTAGAACAACGGTTATGTGTTTATTAAATACGTAGTTTCTTTTTTTGGGTTAAAAATCACGACCAATTATTTGATCTATGACCCCAAAATACCACTGCACTGTCTTTGTATTACCATAAACAGATGCAGTAACTATGGTTTTAGTGTCTTCTTCCTGAGAAACTCTAAATCTAATTTGATGTCTTATTACATTAAATCTGTATTTCATATTGTTGCATCTGTAAAAAGTTGAAATAGACGATTATTTAAGAATTTAAGTATTATTTTGTGCAGTCTAATTAACACAGGATTCCCTTGTCCTGTCTGGCTAGTCAGCGGTGGCACAGTAATTGTCTAGAATACAGGATTTACTGACACTGAAGCCGCAGTAACTGCAGCCGAAGCTCTGAGAAGCTGAGGGAGAGCCCAGAAAACAAGGTAAGTAAGGTTTGTCTTGGTTTTTGGTTGGATTTTGTATATTTTTATATTGTTTTAGGTTTTAAGATTTGAACTGAAAATGTGTCACAAAAACAGACAGTTTAAAGTTCATTTTCAGACATAACTCAGTTTTGATTAAAATTGTAGTTACTGTGTTGTTGCACTTGTAGTTTGCCTTTGTAGTTCAGTACAGTACAGTACAGTTAGGGTGATGTTTGATAAGGCAGTGGGCAATCTTAGGCCGGTGGTCATACACAACGAAACCAGCATTCAAGTCAGGGTCCACATTGATAACACACTTAGCTGGAGGGCCCATTTTGATAGTCTCTGCTCCAGATTGCAACAGCGGATGTACTTACTTACTTACTTACTTACTTACTTACTTACAGCGGATATTTTTTAAGTAGGATCAGAATTGATGAAGATGAAGTTCACCTTTTTACCATGCAGTCCTGGGTAACAGCCTAGGATGGTTAGTTGTCTGTCCAGCTGATATAACAAACTTCAACCTTCATTCTCCACCTAGAGTTCCAGCTTTTTTACCCTCTGGTAGAAGATTCAAGGTTTGCCAGAGCAGGCTGAACCGTTATAAACATTTTAATTTAATTTAATTCTTGCCTATGAATATTAAGATTCTCAAACAGGTAATGTAGGGTGTTGGCCATGAGGGCTGTGCAATATGTCGCCATTGTCAGAAGCAGTGCATGTGTCTATTCTATTCTATAAAATTAATGGTCCAGTGTGAAACATTTAGGGGGATTTATTGGCAGAAATGGAAACTAATATTCATTGGTATGTTTCCATTTGTGTGTTTTTGTTACCTTAGAATGAGTCTTTTATATGTACAGACACCTCATGTTGCCTTCTGGACCTTTAACTGTGCTATAGCAATAATATTTGTTGCCTAAAATTCAAAAAATACCCTGCTCAGTACTGTATTGTACAATAAACAATAAACGTCCTCTCAGGCTGAAGAATTACACAAAAAAGGAACATTATTATTTTTATGGGGATATGCTGTCTTTTTATGACTCTATTATCTTTTGATGTCTTATATCTTCAGTTTAACAAAAGTCTAAGAAATTTCTTAAAATCCAAATGTGGTAAAGAAGCAGTGTATTGCCAAAATGGAGAAATATATAGAGAAAAGGCTACTCTTGATACTTAAATAAAAAAGTAGCAACCTTGAATTCTTGTCAAACACATAGTTTTACAGGCAGAGGTTTAGAGTAGAGGTAGGTAGAGATGCAGCTTAATATGATTTCAATGTATTGTTTGTTAGAATATTACATTTTTGAGTCTCTAATTTAACTCATATAGGCAATGTTATGTGTTGCACTTCAAGACTACACATTATACATGATGATCAACAGCAACCTGCTTCATTTATGGTTCAATGAAAGTTCTGTTGTTGTTACAACCAGACAATTTCTGTCAGACTGTCACAAATAATTGATTATTAGATGCTGCAAGGTAGTATTTATATGGGTTTACATGAGTTTTATATTTATACCCCTTTGGAGAGGAGCCAAATACCTTTGTGGCAGAGCCGGAGTGGTCCACAAGCTGTCGCTGTCCTAAAAGTTACATTACATGCAATTATGGACACAATTAAGAACAGAGCAATTTACTTTAAAGCTTACAGTGGTCTTGAATTCTGCCAGAAATATCATGTTTAATTAATTAAGATAGATATATATATGTACATACAGTATATTCATCATATATGATTCTTCAACATGACTTTTTATGGGAAAATATGTCATCTTTAAATAATCCTGGTTCAGGTGAATAAGGGAAGCTATAATTTAAATAATTTTATTAAAAATGAATGCAACCAATGTTCTTGCATTCCCCTCACTTTAGAGCTGAATATGACTTGATGCCCTATTAGATAAATAAAAGGCTCACATTTCCGGGGGATTTTTTTGAGCCACGTTACGTCACACAAACTAATAATCCATTTAGATATGTGGAAAGGAGTCACAGGGAAACAAAGAGCTCTTCAATGCTCTCCGCTCCTCTGCTCTCCAGTGAGTAAAGATAACTATTATTATGGCTGAGTCAGACAAGTGGGAAAGAAACACGTAAAAGACAGTGGGACAGTTTGGATTATAGATGGGAAGATAGCTGGGGAGAGATGTGTCTGTGAAGAGCAGATTTATAAGGGGATTTAGATTAGAATAATGTATAATTTAAATTGACAAAATGTCATGAAAAAGAGGGGCAGGAGGAAAAAGATTTCATGCTAATGAGTCAATGAGAAAGGAAATATTAATGTTATGATACTTCGACTGCAGCAAATCCAATTTATAGTTGGAGCAAATTGCTTAGTGTAAATTAAACCAAATTGGCAGCCTGATTATTCATAAAACTACTGAGGTAAATACAGTTCAACTATAATGATTCTATTCTTAGTTTACATTACAAATGGCTTATGTAATGTTTTTACCCCACAACTGCTATATTTGTCCATCTGTTTCCTTTTTTAGCACATGTCTTATTTGGTTCAGATTTTTTCTGCGGCACGTGTGGTATGAGTACAAAACCCTGACTACAGCCTGCCTGCCAACACCTAGAACCGGTCACAGCTGCCAGGGCAGGGATTGGCCAAAATGTAGCTGTGCATCCTTGTTCAAGACCCGTTTTTTCCTTTAAACCAAATGTCCAAAGGCTTGTTGCATAGTTTGACCCTTTTTGTCCTTAACCAACACTTTGACTCTAAATACAGGCTCACTTTGCACCCTCCTTTTCATTCCAGCGAGGATCATATTTCTATTACGTGTGTGGATACAATCAGATCACCAGTGTAGATTACATTCATTCATCATGCCTGAGAGGGGACAGACTCTCACACACGTGCCACTGCTGAAACTCTGCCAACATCCAAGTAGAGGTTGGGATTGACTGACAATACCTATTGATCCCCAGTTACCTCCAGCTTCAGATACTAGCGTACCTTACATATAAAGAAGGCTGTCTGTTGCAGCGTCAAGGACAGTGGAAGGTGAGAGGTGGGTGTTCAGATGGGCTTCATAGCCTCGAGGTTCTGCTGATGCAGGTTATTCACTGTTAGGTGAAGCATATTATTTGACATGGATGGATGGAAGAAAGAGGCAAGGACTCACATGGAAGAGCACATGTGCTTTCCAGCCTTTGTTGTTAGGAAGGCGTGACAGTGAAATGAGCAGTATCACACATTTTTAAATCCCATACAGGGACGCAAAGTTGGTCCCAACAAGGTTGATATTATGTTTTTTTTTTTAATTCCCACAGCCAAAGTCTGTGTGTGTATGTGTTTATTAATTGCAGAGACATGTGTTTGTCTGTGTATGGTTACTGCGTTAGAGCAGAAGGACCACCATAGACCACCTCTGAGATCTTAGATAGATTTGGCTAATCCTGGTATCATGTTGTCAAAATAAAAATAACATGACAATGTTCATGGCAAATTAATTTCTTTATTAGGTGTAATTGCTATAATAAAACACTACAGTACAAGTATGTCATAAAACAATTTGTGCAAAGGCAACAGAGAAGAGATCTAAAATAGTCAAATGTTCTAAGTGTAAACAGTGTAGAGAGCTCACTGAACTTCCATAATTGTCCTCTAGAGAGCTTCAGATATCCATGTTTCAGTTTGCCACACCTCAGACCAGTAATCCAAAGCTCTTGTTACTTTTGTGAACATATGACAAAACACAACCTATAGATAAAGAAAAAGAATTGTACTGAAATATTTTCAAATATTAGGTACATTTTATATTTTATGGGTACTTTTATGTATATGTGTGCATGATGTTATTGGCCACAATCACAATCAGAAAAATGTTCTTTTATGACGTTTATTTTTTATCAAGAATGCGGAAAAATGAGCAGTTTGCAACCATGAAAAGAATTTAAAGTTACATTTTCTTCACAGAAAACACTGAACTTACATACAATTTAGTTTTTAGTTGGAACATTATGAATGTAATTTTATTACTGAAATGATTATTGAGCCCTTTATTTTTAAATTAACCAGTGTGACAATAACAAGCATTTGCATAACAATCCCTTTATTTCCTTTGGACCTATTTAGAGAAGGTCTCACACAACAGAACAACTGTGGTGTTTGACAAATATTCTACCATGGAACAGCTGGTCTCCATGGCTCACTGCTGATAATATGTTGATGTTGGCACAGGTGTACAGTACATGCAAAAGTGAACTGTTAGTTTAGTGAAGGGTGGACAAAATAATGTGAATGCTCACTCTTAGATCTGCAGTTGGGATTTAGAAATTTGAAGTTAATGAGTTCCAGTTGCAAACACTGAAAAAAGGCAACATTTGCAATTTGAAGCAGTGTTTGTAATTGTGTTGTTGAATTTACAATAATTTATCTACTATTTAATGTCTAACTGTAAAGTTTACCACAACATTGTTACATTATTTCATCCTGTACTTTATTCAGCCTACACCACACATTCATCTTTGCTTCTCTTCTTTAGCTGGCAGAAGAGAACAACCTTAGAGACATTTGCCTTCCCTGTTCTAGTGATGAAGCAGTAAAGGAGAGGGTCTGCAAGGCAGTTGAGGGTTGAGATAGCTATGCTGATCTTGTACGGATAAAAGAACCATGCAACCTTCCTGCAGTCATCCACTAGTATGCGGATAAGCATCATGACATGGACAGGTCCGAAGCAGAACAAAATGCAGATTAGAACTACTGTCAGCAGCTTTGAAATCCGTTTACGTTCCTGTTCCTCTGTGGCCTGGTTGGATTTCACTGCCTCACAGATACCCCAGGTGGTAAACAACACCAGGAGAACCGGAACAATAAAGCCCAGGAAGAAGCGTGCCACATTAGCCCGAGCCAAGTTCTCTGACAGCGGGAGGAAGATATCAAAGCACACAGAAAACTTGTTGTTTTCATGGTATGAGTCCTCCCAGGTGATGGTGGTGGCATTGAAACAGACCACCAACACCCAAATGGCAACGCTGACCACTACTGCAGTGCCAACTTTCCTCAAGAAGGTGTACTTCAATGGGTGAACCACTGCCAGGTAACGGTCAACAGCAATGCAGCAGAGGAGAGCATCGCTGGTGTAAAAGTTAGTGAAGAGAAAGTAGACAGATAGCACACAAACGTAGCCTCCATGGGTCCAAACTCCTCTCCAAAGGAAGTCCAGCCACAGAGAAAGGCCGACAGTGAAGGTCAGGTCACTTAGGGCCAGGCTGAATAGATAAACACCAAGTTCGTTCTTCTGTCTAATGTGCTGCCAGGACACATAAAGGGAGAAGGCGTTGGACGGGATGGAAGTGATGATTATAGCCAGGTAGAAAAACAGAAACAGCTTCCTCCTGGATGCGCTCTCAGCCAAGTCACATTCTGAAAGACTGGTTGCCAGGGTTAGGTTTTCCATGGCAGATGTGGCGTTCATATGCTCACACCTTGTAGAGAAACAAGGAAGGAAATGAGGAAGGGATACATCAATGCATATAAATACTTAAATTAAAGGGGATCTTCACAGATTCTACACATTAAGTTCAGTTTAGCCTGTAGAAACTGTTTAATAATGTCTTCTGTGGCTTTTTTGGAAGCTGTCTGAGGATTGGAAATTGAACCCTGATATCATAAAGTTTATTAACTTTTAACAGAAAGCCTGTGCTACAAACTGTTAAAAATATGAGCACTTAACAGTCAAAAAGAATCTACTGAAAGAGGCTATTGAGTTGCGTTGTGGGAAATGTAGGATATAGTGTTTTTGGGTCTTGAACCATGCTTGAAAGTTAAAGTCAGGATTTCACAGCCTCTGCTATTTTAACTTTGACATCTTAAAAAAAAACCTTTAAAGTACCACACACACACAGTTTTGCTGGTTTTAGTAAATTAATCACAAACTGCTTTAAGTTACTGTTGAATACTTTCTTGTGTGTTGAGATTTGTTTCCACCCTCCAGGCAACTTTATGTTTAGTAAATTTGGAAAATTGGCCTGTATTTGACTAACTCCCTAACTTGATGTCCAGATTGGTAATCTATCACAGTAAACATTTGATCTGTTTCATTTTTGTCAAAATAATGGTATTTTCACAGCTTATGTAGTCTCAAATGTCTGATGTTGTGCTTTTTTGAATACACTAACACGGGGGTCATTTCACAACACATCCTGCTGGCAAATGCACATGACAGCAATGTAAGAAAAAGTCTTCAAGTGTCAACCATAAACACACAATATCTTAGTATTTAATAAGGAAAATCGTACACTCAATTTGACACATGTGAAGGTGTACTTACATTTTATTCAGTTTTAATTCCACTCCAAATTCTGTCCATAAAATTCATCATAATTGAATAGAAAACATTGAAACAGATGCAGAGACGATTCATTCAGTTGTCTTCCACTGCTTAAATAAGCCAGCTTAAAGAAACAGGAAGAGTCAGCAGCTGCCTCCTTGTCGTCCCTGACTACCGTATGTATTTTTACTGGGTGACAGGCCATGACAGAACAAACTACCGGTGTTAGAGGACCACACGGCAGATTTAATTTGGGTACTAAGTCTATATGAGACTGCTTGTCTTTATGTTTGGTGTGTCAATATAGTCACAAACTCTGGTAAAGGTGATACTGATTATTGTCTGATAAAGGAATATATATACGCTTGACTAATTATTTCCATAGCGTAGTTATGTTGTTATGCCTACGTGCCCCAAAAGGATATAGCATACACATATTCTTTAAGTCTGTCTTAAAAACAATACTTACATGTCCATTATGTACACTGAAATCATTTTTGTGGCTGTAATTGTTTCTCTTGTATATAATAGCCACAAAGTAAAATGTACAATTGGGGACAAAATCCACAAACCTTGATCTTAACATGTACATATTGATATTTTGAAGTACATTATTATTTATCACTTCTTTATCTGTAGTTTTTCCTATGGACTTTATTGACTATGATGATTAACCACACCTGCCACAAAAGAGCTTGTCAGCTTTTTGATGTGCATAATTTATAAATATGGGTGTGGTTTCAAGGCTTTCAAACATTATGACCTGATAAAGATCCTTCTAAGATTGAAACGTTGCTAGTATTAAAAATAAATTGTGGTAGTGAGTAATAATAAATAAATCAAAAAATCAATTAAGTAATGAATGTAAATGTGATCTTGTTTGCACCATAGTCAACCACTGCACATAAAAGAGATGATTTGTCCCATTATTGTTATTATTATTTTATTATTTTCTTTCAGGCTACATCGGTTTTCAAAGCACTGCTTCAACTTAGGGACATGCCCCATTCCCATGGAAATTATGCCCTTACAACAATAAAACATTGCTTACAATTTACCGTCAACATTACACAATCCTAAATCATAATTTGTCTGTCAATTTCACAGTTTCCATTTCATTCACAATTACAGGTTAAAATGAAATGCTTAATATAATGCTGTTGTTAGGAAACTGACTCAATTCCAGTAGACCTGTCTGACCATCTTCCCCTCAAAAGAACTCCCCTACCTTTCTCTACAGCTTTCCTAATCTCGTTCTTAGCGTTCTCATTGATTAAACAGTATATTATAGGATCCATTGTACTGTTTATGGTGGTCGTGGCAACTGTGACCAGGTATGGATCTTTGAGCTTTGTGGCCCAGATGCAGGCCCCAGGCTCCAGTATGGCCCTGAGCAGCATGACAGTCTGATAGGGCGCAAAGGCCACTATGTAGGTTAGGAGAAGGAAAAACAACATCAGTCCCACTTTCCTGCGCTCCTGTGCCAGGATGGAGGTGCTCTGTCGAAGTGATTGCATGATCTGCTGAAAGCAAAAGGTCATGATGATCATAGGGACAAAGAAACCCAGGGTGACTCGTGTAAGGGTGAGGTGGACATCTTCTCTTGTCATAGGTATTCGCTCCACACACAGGTGTCTTGAGGAGAAAGCTTGCAGCGCCCCTGTGTGGTCAAGCAAGATAATGTGGATGGCAATCTCCAAAATCCAAACAGCAATACTCACAACTGCTGCTGTCCGCACCTCTCGGACCCAGTGAAAGTGGAGAGGATAGACCACTGCTAGGTAGCGATCAATGGAGATGCAGCAAAGGAGGCCTGAGCCGATGTAAAAGCTGTTGTACATGATTACAGCCACCAAACTGCAGAGACCACCCGCAGGCCTCCGCAGGGCCAGCTCAATCCAAACTGGCAGAGAGATTGTGTAGAGCAGATCAGAGATGGACAGGTTGACGAGGTAGACTGCCGTGCTGTTCCCATTCCTCATCAGCATCCAGGCTGCATACAGAGACAGGCAGTTAGCCGGAAATCCCACAATAAAAAAAAGAGAATAGACAGTTGGATACATGTTCTTTTCCACCGAGGACTCCACGGTGCAGGAGTTAGATGTACTTGAGTTTGTCTGGCTGAGGAGAGCTGCATCCATTCTTACGTGATGATGATCAAACCTCGAATGTGAACAGTAATAGGAAGCTCGGTGTTGTGTTGAATGAGATAAGCTCTGCAATGCAAATAGTTCCAGGCAGAACATGTTTGGTTATGCTAAAAATGAAAATAGCGTCCAGTGCATTCAATGTGGATGTTGTTTTATTTCCCCAGCGTTGACACAGGATGAACCCAAAGATTAAATTGTAGCCTATTTTAAAGTTTGGAAACTTGAACGGCCGGTGAGATTTACATGTTCTTGTGATCAGCAGGAACATCCAGACAATGCAACAGATTGTATATTGCCTTGCTTAGGGGCTCTTAAACAGCACACACTATATCATCAACTATAGGATCAAATCAGCAGTGGTGGTATCTAAGCAAATTTACTAATTACTGTGGATGTACTGCACTGATTAAGTACTAATCTGAGATAATACGTTACGCTACTATACTTTTACCAGTACAAGATATTGTACATTTTTCGCCACTACATTTATATTCAACCTTTTCCAAACTCTCCATGGTTTAACTGTGTTTTGTATGGTTACTTATATTTTTATATCTTTCGTTGTTGGTTTGTTTTGATCTCATTTATTTGGTCCAGCACTTTGTAACCTTGTTTGGATGAGTGCTATGCAAATAAAGTTTATTATTGTAATTTATTATTCAGATGTTGAAGTTGTCAGCTGTTCAACCAAAGAGACATTTCCCTTCTGAACTTCTCAGATTTTTTATTTCATTTAAATAACTGCTTGGCCTAAAGGAGGGAAATTATCCAATGTTTCAGAAAAAAGAGATAAAACTTTAGAGAACAATTTAAAACAAAATCGTAATGACAGACTTTTTGAAGGGGTTCTTGTAGACTATAACAGTAAAATGATTGTAGTATTTACAATCGAATGATATTATGCATAATAGCATATCCTCATGATATTTTAAATATTTAGCTGGTAATACTTAGGTATAGTGTAGGCTTTTAAATGCAGATTTTTACTTAAAATGAGTATGAGGAGTATTTTTAGATTGTGGTATTGCTACTTTTAACCTAAATAAAGGATAATCCCTCGACAAAGCAAACGGGTGAAGACTGGTTAGTCTAGACCCATGGAGGCTTTTCTGGACTTGGCAGGAAAAGCATGCATTTGCATATTGTATCATCTCCTGCCATCAGTGCCAATGTGATGCAGTGGAGGATCCTGTTACTTCAGTTGTATTTCATTAAGGTGAAATATGGCAAAGCATTGTGCTCCTGAGACAAGCCAGGCACAGACAACCTGCAAAGCAGCATCAAGTGGAATAGTCATCTAGTTGCTGTTGAGATGCTGTTGACACTGACAATCCTGCTCACTGAGTTGGCTCCATCCAAGTCCATTTTTAGTCTAATACTCAGGAACCCCAGCTCACTAAATAAAGGCATGGTGGACGTGCTGGTGCTCACATCAACTCTCAAGTATACCTAAACATCTGTTTTTTTTTAGTGCCTGATTTTTAGAAGCAAGGTGTGTTATGGTAGTTGCTGCTAATGTAGCCTCGGTAGTCTGGCCTTGTGCAGAGGCGGATGTTTGGTAAACTCACTTTGCCAAGTGACTTTCTGGAGCTGTACAAGGCTCTGTAAAACTCCCCCCCTCCCCCCCCATGCAGTAGTACTCCCCAAGACCTGTAAACAGACTTTGGTGTGTAGAATCGGCACATTTCCCCTTTAAAACTGAAATCTGTTGTTCCCCTCCTCAATGACTATATAAAAACAATTAATTCACTAAATTAATTGATATACTGTTATACTGGGGACTAAGAAAAAGCCACAAGCTCTAATTTCATATTTATGTTTTATTATTTAAAGGAAACAGAAATTACAGATGTTTCTGATGGAATCAATTTTTTAAACATACTTCTGAAAAAGAAGGAACTTTATTCATCATGGAAAGCTTCTGTCTTTTTTTTTTAACTCACATAGCTGTAAATCTATTTGTATACCAGCGTAATAGTCTTGGTCTTTTACATTTATGCCACTCCAGGTGTTACATTACATAGATTATGCAAAATGTTTCTGAGTTCATTCACAGAGGTTGTTTCAGCGACAGTGGCACTGTGTTTAGACTGTAAAGAGACACGGGAATGACTGTGTGAGTCACTACTCTGAAGGCTACTGTGACTTTGAATAGTAAATAAAATGTACAAAGCAACAAACTGTACAAGCATGCAAATGTATACAGAAAGTGTAGATAGTGGAGTTAATTATACACAATGGTAAGGGATATATGGACATATGTAAAATATGGCAAGGTTTGTTTTGGGAATTTAGCATTTAAATATCACAAGACAGCCAGACTAAGACCATGTAAATATTACAAGACAGGCTGAGTAATACCATGCAAAAGTACAGAAAAACATATTTAAAGGGATACACACAGACAGGCATGGAACACCATTAAAATGTCATATTAAGAGGATAAACCCTTGCAGTATCAGACAGAGACAGTTTCCATCTCTTGTGTACATTACTTCCATTATCTGCCCATTACTTCTGTAATATATAACACAGTATGGTAGTTCTGTTAAATTATGGAGCAGTGTTGTTATTGTGTTAAGTCTGAAAGCATTTCTGATCACACAGCAGTTAGGTCATTTGTTCTCGTTCTTTGTTCTAGAGGCTTTTTGGAAATTTTGTCACAACAGTTTCTGAAATCTCAAAATCTCAAAATCTCAAAATCTCATGCTGACTTTGATCCTAAAGTTTGGATGTGGGTAATGCCAGCTCACTTAGCGTGGCATTAGAATTTTTTTTTAACTGGCTGCAGCGAGAAAATGTTTACTTTAAAACTGGACTTGCAACTCCCAACGGCAAAAAAACTGTATCAATGAATATAGAAAAAATACTGCATTCTATTTGACCTTTGACTGTATGTTGGCCCTTGATATCTTATTATTTATTAGCATGTATTGTTGTATTTATACCAATATAAATAACAAATAGTTTTGAATCATTCTAGTGCATTTACATATTTTATACTTTGTATATTTCCCCAAAAATATACCCACACAAAAAAAGACCACATCCATGATTTCTTCTGTTGATGTTAATAAACGCAACAGAGCATTTATATATGGTCGTATGATTACCTGTGATCATGTCTTGTCTTCCTTCCTGACTTCTAGCCTTCCTCCTGAAGTGTTGCCCAGAAATTAAATGGGCTCAGGAGAATGTTAAGAAAGGCCAGATGCACTAAAACCGGATTTTTCATATGGAAGTGTGAGACTATCTCTACATCACAGAATGTGTTGAGAAAGGTTTAAGACTGGTAGTCAGAGCTAACTCAAAGTGGAGGCTGGTGTTAATGCCCTCCAATCCTCTGATTAGTGTGCATTAACACTTCTTTTTCATATAAATGTCTTGATGTCAATTAGTCCTAAACGGTCGACTCTATGTCAGCATTGGGTATATGGGGTTGAGGGTGATTTAAAACAGTAGAGGGCGTGTTGAGCCTTTTTCAACCTACAACATGCAGATTTTCATAAATTTGATAAGAATGTCAATTTTAACACCAGCATCATCACAGTACAGTCATATAATTAGGTAAAAAAAAAATGTTTTATGGTGGTGTACTTCTTTAAGTAAAACCCTGAATTATGTTCCACCCACAGCAAACAATCATATTAAGCAGAATCTGATGGGTAATTGTAAAAAGGGTATATCATGCTCCTAATCAAGTAAGTCTCAAATTCACCTTTTTGCAAACTGTGGGTGAAACAGAAAATAAAACCTGTGTATTCAGACTACACAAACATATTGTGGGTATAACTTCAACTATTTTTCCTGTAGTACATCTGTGCAAATAACAGCCCATTTTATTATGTGAAAGTGTAAAAAAATAAAACAAATATGCCCTTGGTCCTCAAAAACAAATCCCAGTCCTGCAGATCACCTTATTCTCTGACGCTTTTCATGAGGTTTGAGGTGCGTGTGCAGGACGTACTGAAAGACACTTTCCTGTCTTCCTGCTTAAAGAGTTCCGTAACTTTTTTACGGAAGTTCTTTCCTACAACAACGTAGAGGATGGGGTTGAGAACACTGTTGAAGAAGGCTAAACAGGTGAAGATGTAGCGGCAGTTGTCTAGGTGGTTTCCCTTCAGGACATCAGGACTTGGGAACAAAGTTACCAACTTAACCAGGTGGAATGGCAGCCAGCAGATCACAAAAGCCAGGAGAACTGCCAGCACCAGAGTGGTGGCCTTGTGCTCCGTTTTCTGGTTTAACCCCTCTGTTAACCGGCCATTCAGAGCTTGAATAATCTTGACAGTGCAGCAGGAAACTATGCAAATGGGGATGATGAAGCTGAAAAAAGTCAGCATGCAGTCAAGGAGCCGGGCATCTTTTTCTTCCAAATCCAAGCCGCAAAAAGTAATATTACAAACAGGTTTCACTTTCCTGTATATGATCACAGGGACACTCAGGAGCAAGCTCAACCCCCACGCCAGCAGACAGGCCAGTTTGGCATACTTTGGCCTACGCATTCTGTTCTTGGACAGCGGATGCACCAGTGCCATAAAGCGATCTATGCTAACCAGAACGAGGAAGTATATGCTGCCGTAGACATTCATATTTATGACCATGTGGACAACTTTGCACAGGAACAGACCAAAAATCCAATTGAAACCATTCAATATGTTGACAGCCCAGAAGGGCAAACAGGACACCAGAACAAGGTCAGCAGCAGCCAAGTTGCTCAAGTAGATCTCAGCCACGGTGCAGGGCTTCTTATGAAACCAGAAAACCACGAGCACAAACACGTTAAACACAATCCCCAGCGCAGTGATCAGCAGGATGAACACCGGCACCGAAGTTTTGGTCCAATTGTCAGAGTCTAAAGATGGACAGTCAGGAGGGGCACTGTGGAGAGACAAAGGACAACGTTTTGTTAATCATTTACTCCTGAGTGACTCGGAACACTGTGAGATACTGTAATACTTTATCTAGTAATACTGAATACTGAATGCCTGTCTACTGTGAAATGAAATACTGTAAAATAGTTATGTTCTCTGTTTATTGCAGTCACCAGAGAAGGTGATTGTAGATAAGGGTGGTATGAGTCAGTTTTACAGTCATTAAATAAAACAAAGGGCGCTGTCAAACGATTAAAATATTTAATCGCGATTAATCGCATTAATGTCATAGTTAACTCGCAATTATTCGCACATTTTTATCTATTCTAAATGTCCCTTGATTTCTTTTTGTCCCATTATTTTTTCTCATTTTAATGCTCTTATCAACATGGAAAAGTGGATCGGCTTGCTTTGTGAAAATGTTGTTTTTATCGAAAAATCATCCACGGTCGCCTGGCTTTGACGAGGGGTCGGAGAATTCCTATCGACTTTGTGTTTGGCCTCAAGTGGTATTTCAGACTGGACGTGCTGCGATGATAGCTCAGTTCACAACGACAAAACACACAGATCACTTTGGTCTTGTCAATGGAACCATTTAGCAACTTTTTAAAAGTAAACTTTCCATTCAGAATATTATTGGCATCCATTTCGGCGTCTCGCGCTCGCCATCCACTCAAAACGTAAAGTCTACTGCTCTTTGTTGTTTTGTTTCAAGTCTAGCTAGATCCGGTGTGGTGTTGTAGTTTTTCTAACGTTACTAGTTGTTGCATCAGCATGTGAAAAAAACTACAAAGTTAAACAAACGTTAATCTTGCGATAAAAAAATTTACGCCGTCAAAATGTGTTTGCGTTAACGCCGTTAATAACGCGTTTAACTGACAGCAGTAAACACAGTAATGAAAGACTATTGGAGTTGACAGTTTTTGTAAAAAAAAACCAAACAAACAAAAAAAGCCTTACATTTAAACAAATATCACTCTTTAATTTTGCATGTTAATTTTTTTTTTTTATATATATTTATATTTTTTATTTTACTGATAAACAAATCATTAACAAATAATGTTCCAACTTTCGTCAACGACTAATAAATTATTCATTTTATACTAGGTGCTCTGTCCTGACACAAACCTTAAAATAATGAAGACTTGGCAAATAAACAATGCAGAGGGGAGGATATTCTGCAGCTGTGATAGTTGTTTCTTTGTTTTAGAGTTATTTTCTGTTTGTTAATAAAAACTTTATTTTGAAACTTTTGTCTGAGAATTGTGCATTTGGGTTCTGGTCCATAGTTCAGTCGTGACAGTTTAAATCACAGCTCTTTTTCCCACTTGAATTCATATGCAACAGTTGAATTTGTCAAGTCTAACTTTTTGACCTGTTGACATTTAGCACCCAAACCCACCATTATAGTGTTAACCTGCTTTTAATTTAAACGCATCAATAATATTTTTACAAAGTTGTTGCAAACAGCACAATGGTTTTAATATTGGTCGTAAAGATCTTATTGCCAAGATGTAGCACTAAACATGTTGAGACAATTAAAATCACAGAGCTGCGGTTGTGGAACAGTAAAAGTACTTGGGATTATTTGAGCGGGTTGTCCCTCCCTATATGCCCTGTCTAGATTCTAGATTTCTGTTTGAGATAGCTTTTTTTAATAAAGGTTGGTACATTTTTGTAAAGCGTCTGCATACTGTCATTCACAGACAGTGTTTTAAAGAACAAAACATTACTGAGGTTATACAATGTTGTTGTTCGTGGCTCTTGTTAACTACTGTGAATAATGGTAAAACATAGAAAAGTAATATATTTGCATACCTTGTAGGCACAAGGGTCATTCCTCCTTCCGTTGTTAAATTCATGTCTATAAAATGTCCAAATACACACTGTTCCACACGTCTGCTACTGTACTCTGTTTGTCTCTGACTCTGACCCTCTCTCTTAAAGGAGAAAGGAAAATTACGTCATAAGGATCCTTGGAACTCCTACTTGGCATGCTCTATCAACCCCCCCCTCTTTTTCCATATTCCCCATTCTATTTTTTTCCATCTTCTATTAACACTGTATAGAAAGCACTTTAGTCTGTTTGCAGGAAGGTATCTGTTTACAGAATTGTTTTTCTTCTTTCTTTTTTACGTCAGAGATCATTCATTTTATTGAGATTGTTTTTCAACATACTTGAACTATGTGTTAAAGGTTCTACACAAACTTGGGTGGTACTTTTTCTGTTGCTTTATAAATACTACACTGATATAGTTATAAAAAAGGGTGAAAATTCCATAGAAATACACAAGAAATATTTACAAGCTGGTCATGGGAACTTGAGGTTCTGTGTTCGAGTGAACCAACTCTTTAACAGCGGGTTAAATATTTGCTTTTATTGTTGATTGTCTCACAATTTCACAGTTTCCATTTCATTCACAATTACAGGTTAAAATGAAATGCCTAATATAATGCTGTTGTTAGGAAATGGATTCAATTCCAGAAGACCTGTCTGACCATCTTCCCCTCAAAGGAACTGTATGTAGCCTCGGTAGTCTGGCCTTGTGCAGAGGCGGATGGTTGGTGAGCTCACTTTGCCAAGTGACTTTCTGGAGCTGTACAAGGCTCTGTAAACTCTATATAAAAACAATTAATTCACTAAATTAATTGATATATGCAATGCAAATAGTTTCAGGCAGAACATGTTTGGTTATGCTAAAAATGAAAACAGCGTCCAGTGCATTCAATGTGGATGTTGTTTTATTTCCCCAGCGTTGACACAGGATGAACCCAAAGATTAAATTGTAGCCTATTTTAAAGTTTGGAAACTTGAACGGCCGGTGAGATTTACATGTTCTTGTGATCAGCAGGAACATCCAGACAATGCAACAGATTGTATATTGCCTTGCTTAGGGGCTCTTAAACAGCACACACTATATCATCAACTATAGGATCAAATCAGCAGTGGTGGTATCTAAGCAAATTTACTAATTACTGTGGATGTACTGCACTGATTAAGTACTAATCTGTGATAATACGTTATGCTACTATACTTTTACCAGTACAAGATATTGTACTTTTTTCGCTACTGCATTTATATTCAACCTTTTCCAAACTCTCCATGGTTTAACTGTGTTTTGTATGGTTACTTATATTTTATCTTTCGTTGTTGGTTTGTTTTGATCTCCTTTATTTGGTCCAGCACTTTGTAACCTTGTTTGGATGAGTGCTATACAAATAAAGTTTATTATTATTGTAATTTATTATTCAGATGTTGAAGTTGTCAGCTGTTCAACCAAAGAGACATTTCCCTTCTGAACTTCTCAGATTTTTTATTTCATTTAAATAACTGCTTGGCCTAAAGGAGGGAAATTATCTAATGTTTCAGAAAAAAGAGATAAAACTTTAGAGAACAATTTAAAACAAAATCGTAATGACAGACTTTTTGAAGGGGTTCTTGTAGACTATAACAGTAAAATGATTGTAGTATTTACAATCGAATGATATTATGCATAATAGCATATCCTCATGATATTTTAAATATTTAGCTGGTAATACTTAGGTATAGTGTAGGCTTTTAAATGCAGATTTTTACTTAAAATGAGTATGAGGAGTATTTTTAGATTGTGGTATTGCTACTTTTAACCTAAATAAAGGATAATCCCTCGACAAAGCAAACGGGTGAAGACTGGTTAGTCTAGACCCATGGAGGCTTTTCTGGACTTGGCAGGAAAAGCATGCATTTGCATATTGTATCATCTCCTGCCATCAGTGCCAATGTGGTGCAGTGGAGGATCCTGTTACTTCAGTTGTATTTCATTAAGGTGAAATATGGCAAAGCATTATGCTCCTGAGACAAGCCAGGCACAGACAACCTGCAAAGCAGCATCAAGTGGAATAGTCATCTAGTTGCTGTTGAGATGCTGTTGACACTGACAATCCTGCTCACTGAGTTGGCTCCATCCAAGTCCATTTTTAGTCTAATACTCAGGAACCCCAGCTCACTAAATAAAGGCATGGTGGACGTGCTGGTGCTCACATCAACTCTCAAGTATACCTAAACATCAGTTTTTTTTTAGTGCCTGATTTTTAGAAGCAAGGTGTGTTATGGTAGTTGCTGTTAATGTAGCCTCGGTAGTCTGGCCTTGTGCAGAGGCGGATGTTTGGTAAACTCACTTTGCCAAGTGACTTTCTGGAGCTGTACAAGGCTCTGTAAAACTCCCCCCCTCCCCCCCATATGCAGTAGTACTCCCCAAGACCTGTAAACAGACTTTGGTGTGTAGAGTCGGCACATTTCCCCTTTAAAACAGAAATCTGTTGTTCCCCTCCTCAATGACTATATAAAAACAATTCACTAAATAAATTAATATACTGTTATACTGGGGACTAAGAAAAAGGCACAAGCTATAATTTAATATTTATGTTTTATTATTTAAAGGAAACAGAAATTACAGATATTTCTGATGGAATCAATTTCTTAAACATACTTCTGAAAAAGAAGGAACTTTATTTATCATGGAAAGCTTCTGTCTTTTTTTTTTTTTACTCACATAGCTGTAAATCTATTTGTATACCAGCGTAATAGTCTTGCTCTTTTACATTTATGCCACTCCAGGTGTTACATTACATAGACTATGCAAAATGTTTCTGAGTTCATTCACAGAGGTTGTTTCAGCGACAGTGGCATTGTGTTTAGACTGTAAAGAGACACGGGCATGACTGTGTGAGTCACTACTCTGAAGGCTACTGTGACTTTGAATAGTAAATAAAATGTACAAAGCAACAAACTGTACAAGCATGCAAATGTATACAGAAAGTGTAAATAGTGGAGTTAATTATACACAATGGTAAGGGATATATGGACATATGTAAAATATGGCAGGGTTTGTTTTGGGAATTTAGCTTTTAAATATCACAAGACAGCCAGACTAACACCATGTAAATATTACAAGACAGGCTGAGTAATACCATGCAAAAGTACAGAAAAACATATTTACAGGGATACACACAGACAGGCATGGAACACCATTAAAATGTCATATTAAGAGGATAAACCCTTGCGGTATCAGACAGAGACAGTTTCCATCTCTTCTCTTCTGTAATATATAACACAGTATGGTAGTTCTGTTAAATTATGGAGCAGTGTTGTTATTGTGTTAAGTCTGAAAGCATTTCTAAACACACAGCAGTTAGGTCATTTGTTATCGTTCTTTGTTCTAGAGGCATTTTGGAAATTTCTGAAATCTCAAAATCTCAAAATCTCATGCTGACTTTGATCCTAAAGTTTGGATGTGGGTAATGCCAGCTCACTTAGCGTGGCATTAGAATTTTTTTTTAACTGGCTGCAGTGAGAAAATGTTTACTTTAAAACTGGACTTGCAACTCCCAACGGCAAAAAATCTGTATCAATGAATATAGAAAAAATACTGCATTCTATCAAGAAAAATACCTTTGACTGTATGTTGGCCCTTGATATCTTATTATTATTTATTAGCATGTATTGTTGTATTTATACCAATATAAATAACAAATAGTTTTGAATCATTCTAGTGCATTTACATATTTTATACTTTGTATATTTCCCCAAAAATATGCCCACACAAAAAAAGACCACATCCATGATTTCTTCTGTTGATGTTAATAAATGCAACAGAGTATTCATATATGGTCGTATGATTACCTGTGATCATGTCTTGTCTTCCTTCCTGACTTCTAGCCTTCCTCCTGAAGTGTTGCCCAGAAATTAAATGGGCTCAGGAGAATGTTAAGAAAGGCCAGATGCACTAAAACCGGATTTTTCATATGGAAGTGTGAGACTATCTCTACATCACAGAATGTGTTGAGAAAGGTTTAAGACTGGTAGTCAGAGCTAACTCAAAGTGGAGGCTGGTGTTAATGCCCTCCAATCCTCTGATTAGTGGGCATTAACACTTCTTTTTCATATAAATGTCTTGATGTCAATTAGTCCTAAACGGTCGACTCTATGTCAGCATTGGGTATATGGGGTTGAGGGTGATTTAAAACAGTAGAGGGCGTGTTGAGCCTTTTTCAACCTTTTCAACCTAACACCAGCATCATCACAGTACAGTCATATAATTAGGTAAAAAAAAAATGTTTTATGGTGGTGTACTTCTTTAAGGAAAACCCTGAGTTATGTTCCACCCACAGCAAACAATCATATTAAGCAGAATCTGATGGGTAATCGTAAAAAGGGTATATCATGCTCCTAATCAAGTAAGTCTCAAATTCATCTTTTTGCAAACTGTGGGTGAAACAGAAAATAAAACCTGTGTATTCAGACTACACAAACATATTGTGGGTATAACTTCAGCTATTTTTCCTGTAGTACATCTGTGCAAATAACAGCCCATTTTATTATGTGAAAGTGTAAAAAAACAAAACAAATACGCCCTTGGTCCTCAAAAACAAATCCCAGTCCTGCAGATCACCTTATTCTCTGACGCTTTTCATGAGGTTTGAGGTGTGTGTGGAGGACGTACTGAAAGACACTTTCCTGTCTTCCTGCTGAAAGAGTTCCGTAACTTTTTTACGGAAGTTCTTTTCTACAACAACGTAGAGGATGGGGTTGAGAACACTGTTGAAGAAGGCTAAACAGGTGAAGATGTAGCGGCAGTTTTCTAGGTGGTTTCCCTTCAGGACATCAGGACTTGGGAACAAAGTTACCAACTTAACCAGGTGGAATGGCAGCCAGCAGATCACAAAAGCCAGGAGAACTGCCAGCACCAGAGTGGTGGCCTTGTGCTCCGTTTTCTGGTTTAACCCCTCTGTTAACCGGCCATTCAGAGCTTGAATAATCTTGACAGTGCAGCAGGAAACTATGCAAATGGGGATGATGAAGCTGAAAAAAGTCAGCATGCAGTCAAGGAGCCGGGCATCTTTTTCTTCCAAATCCAAGCCGCAAAAAGTAATATTACAAACAGGTTTCACTTTCCTGTATATGATCACAGGGACACTCAGGAGCAAGCTCAACCCCCACGCCAGCAGACAGGCCAGTTTGGCATACTTTGGCCTACGCATTCTGTTCTTGGACAGCGGATGCACCAGTGCCATAAAGCGATCTATGCTAACCAGAACGAGGAAGTATATGCTGCCGTAGACATTCATATTTATGCCCATGTGGACAACTTTGCACAGGAACAGACCAAAAATCCAATTGAAACCATTCAATATGTTGACAGCCCAGAAGGGCAAACAGGACACCAGAACAAGGTCAGCAGCAGCCAAGTTGCTCAAGTAGATCTCAGCCACGGTGCAGGGCTTCTTATGAAACCAGAAAACCACGAGCACAAACACGTTAAACACAATCCCCAGCGCAGTGATCAGCAGGATGAACACCGGCACCGCAGTTTTGGTCCAATTGTCAGAGTCTAAAGATGAACAGTCAGGAGGGGCACTGTGGAGAGACAAAGGACAACGTTTTGTTAATCATTTACTCCTGAGTGACTCGGAACACTGTGAGATACTGTAATACTTTATCTAGTAATACTGAATACTGAATGCCTGTCAACTGTGAAATGAAACACTGTAAAATAGTTATGTTCTCTGTTTATTGCAGTCACCAGAGAAGGTGATTGTAGATAAGGGTGGTATGAGTCAATTTTACAGTCATTAAATAAAACAAATAGCGCTGTCAAACGATTAAAATATTTAATTGCGATTAATCGCATTAATGTCATAGTTAACTCGCAATTATTCGCACATTTTTATCTATTCTAAATGTCCCTTGATTTCTTTTTGTCCCATTATTTTTTCTCATTTTAATGCTCTCATCAACATGGAAAAGTGGATTGGCTTGCTTTGTGAAAATGTTGTTTTTATCGAAAAATCATCCACGGTCGCCTGGCTTTGATGAGGGGTCGGAGAATTCCTATCAACCTTGTGTTTGGCCTCAAGTGGTATTTCAGACTGGACGTGCTGCGATGATAGCTCAGTTCACAACGACAAAACACACAGATCACTTTGGTCTTGTCAATGGAACCATTTAGCAACTTTTTAAAAGTAAACTTTCCATTCAGAATATTATTGCCATCCATTTCGGCGTCTCGCGCTCGCCATCCACTCAAAACGTAAGGTCTACTGCTCTTTGTTGTTTTGTTTCAAGTCTAGCTAGATCCGGTGTGGTGTTGTAGTTTTTTCTAACTTACTAGTTGTTGCAACAGCATGTGAAAAAAACTGCAAAGTTAAACAATAGTTAATCTCGCGATAAAGAAAATTACGCCGTCAAAATGTGTTTGCGTTAACGCTGTTAATAACGTGTTTAACTGACAGCAGTAAACACAGTAATGAAAGACTATTGGAGTTGACAATTTTTGTAAAAAAAAATCAAACAAACAAAAAAAAGCCTTATATTTAAACAAATATCACTCTTTAATTTTGCATGTTAACTATTTTTTATTTTTTATATATATTTATATTTTTTATTTTACTGATAAACAAATCATTAACAAATAATGTTCCAACTTTCGTTAACGACTAATAAATTATTCATTTGATACTAGGTGCTCTGTCCTGAGACACAAACCTTAAAATAGTGAAGACTTGGCAAATAAACAATGCAGAGGGCAGGATATTCTGCAGATGTGATATACTAACAAGACTACCATTGTGCTATAAATAATGGATAGGATCATTTTCAAAAGTAAGAAAGAAAGAAAAGAAAGAGAGAAATAATGGAATAATATCTGCGTGGGGTTAAAGCACTGAACATGAACTGCAATTCTGCTGCATCTAATCTGTGAGGGAACATTTGTTGTATGTCAGGTTCCTCTTGTTGTTGTAACTATTGTTGTATTTGTTCAGTAAACTTTTCTCTGTGTTGTCTTTAATACATAAGCCATACACATGCAATTGCGAATAACACAAACTTTGACAGTATTTACATCTGAAGGACTGCATTCATCATAATAAATGCAATTTAATTTAATACATGTATGTAATTGTATTTATGTATAAGCCAGACACAAATAAACTTTTAGAAATTTCTGTCTCACTAAAATCTCTCTGATATTTACTCCTTAAAGTGCCAAAGACATAATATTAAAAGCAGTTGCAGGAAAGGCTGTTTATGTCATGTCCAGGAAACTTTGTTAAGTTAATTCACTCAGTTTCGTCTCGTGTCTATGTTGTCTTGTGATTTCCTGTTTTATTTTGTTTCCACTTCCTGTCTGTCTCTTGTCACCAGTGTTACTTTCTCCCTTTTGTCTGTTTTCCCGGTCTTGGGATTACTTGTCTCCGCCCTGATTGTTTCCACCTGTGCCCTTACCTTGTGTGTATATATAGTCCGTGTCTCCCTTTGTCCTGTGCCAGTTTGTCTTTTCCCATGTGTCAGAGAATCAGTGCTTTATCTGTACCACAGCCATTGTCAGGTCTTGTTGTTTTCTTATATTCTTTGTTTTAGAGCAGGGGTGTCAAACTGATCCGTGAAAGGGCCGGTGTGGCTGCAGGTTTTCATTCCAACCATGCAGCAGCACCCCTGACTTGGTTCATTCAATCAACTGAACTGTCTTCACACAGTCAAAACCTTGCAGCCACACCGACGCTTTAATCAAGGGTGGGAGTGGCTGCAAGTTTTTGTTCCAATCAAGCAAGAGGGCACCTGAAATGACTGCGTGAAGACAGTTCAGTTGATTGAATGAACCAAGTCAGGTGTGCTGCTGCATGGTTGGAATGAAAACCTGCAGCCACACCGGCCCTTTCACGGATAAGTTTAACACCCCTGTTTTAGAGTGATTTTCTGTTTGTTAATAAAAACTTTATTTTGAAACTTTTGTCTGAGAATTGTGCATTTGGGTTCTGGTCCATAGTTCAGTCGTGACAGTTTAAATCACAGCTCTTTTTCCCACTTGAATTCATATGCAACAGTTGAATTTGTCAAGTCTAACTTTTTGACCTGTTGACATTTAGCACCCAAACCCACCATTATAGTGTTAACCTGCTTTTAATTTAAATGCATCAAGAATATTTTTACAAAGTTGTTACAAACAGCACAATGGTTTTAATATTGGTTATAAAGATCTTATTGCCAAGATGTAGCACTAAACATGTTGAGACAATTAAAATCACAGAGCTGCGGTTGTGGAACAGTAAAAGTACTTGGGATTATTTGAGCGGGTTGTCCCTCCCTATATGCCCTGTCTAGATTCTAGATTTCTGTTTGAGATAGCTTTTTTTTAATAAAGGTTGGTACATTTTTGTAAAGCGTCTGCATACTGTCATTCACAGACAGTGTTTTAAAGAACAAAACATTACTGAGGTTATACAATGTTGTTGTTCGTGGCTCTTGTTAACTACTGTGAATAATGGTAAAACATAGAAAAGTAATATATTTGCATACCTTGTAGGCACAAGGGTCATTCCTCCTTCCGTTGTTAAATTCATGTCTGTAAAATGTCCAAATACACACTGTTCCACACGTCTGCTACTTTACTCTGTTTGTCTCTGACTCTGACCCACTCTCTTAAAGGAGAAAGGAAAATGACATCATAAGGATCCTTGGAACTCCTACTTGGCATGCTCTATCAACCCCCCCCCTTCCATATTCCCCATTCTATTTTTTTCCATCTTCTATTAACACTGTAAACAAAGCACTTTAGTCTGTTTGCAGGAAGGTTTCTGTTTACAGAATTGTTTTTCTTTTCTCTTTTTTACGTCAGAGATCATTCATTTTATTGAGATTGTTTTTCAACATACTTGAACTATGTGTTAAAGGTTCTACACAAACTTGGGTGGTACATTTTTTGTTGCTTTATAAATACTAGACTGATATAGTTATAAAAAAGGGTGAAAATTCCACAGAAATACACAAGAAATATTTACAAGCTGGTCATGGGAACTTGAGGTTCTGTGTTCGAGTGAACCAACTCTTTAACAGCGGGTTAAATGTTTGCTTTTATTGTTGATTGTCTCACAATTTCACAGTTTCCATTTCATTCACAATTACAGGTTAAAATGAAATGCTTAATATAATGCTGTTGTTAGGAAGTAGACCTGTCTGACCATCTTCCCCTCAAAAGAACTCCCCTACCTTTCTCTACAGCTTTCCTAATCTTGTTCTTAGCGTTCTCATTGATTAAACAGTATATTATAGGATCCATTGTACTGTTTATGGTGGTCGTGGCAACTGTGACCAGGTATGGATCTTTGAGCTTCGTGGCCCAGACGCAGGCTAAAAGCTGTTGTACATGATTACAAAAAGCTGTTGTACATGATTACAGCCACCAAACTGCAGAGACCACCCACAGGCCTCTGCAGGGCCAGCTCAATCCAAACTGGCAGAGAGATTGTGTAGAGCAGATCAGAGATGGACAGGTTGACGAGGTAGACTGCCGTGCTGTTCCCATTCCTCATCAGCATCCAGGCTGCATACAGAGACAGGCAGTTAGCCGGAAATCCCACAATAAAAAAAAGAGAATAGACAGTTGGATACATGTTCTTTTCCACCGAGGACTACACGGTGCAGGAGTTAGATGTACTTGAGTTTGTCTGGCTGAGGAGAGCTGCATCCATTCTTACTTGATGATGATCAAACCTCGAATGTGAAAGGAAATGGAAGCTCGGTGTTGTGTTGGATAAGATAAGCTCTGCAATGCAAATAGTTTCAGGCAGAACATGTTTGGTTATGCTAAAAATGAAAACAGCGTCCAGTGCATTCAATGTGGATGTTGTTTTATTTCCCCAGCGTTGACACAGGATGAACCCAAAGATTAAATTGTAGCCTATTTTAAAGTTTGGAAACTTGAACGGCCGGTGAGATTTACATGTTCTTGTGATCAGCAGGAACATCCAGACAATGCAACAGATTGTATATTGCCTTGCTTAGGGGCTCTTAAACAGCACACACTATATCATCAACTATAGGATCAAATCAGCAGTGGTGGTATCTAAGCAAATTTACTAATTACTGTGGATGTACTGCACTGATTAAGTACTAATCTGAGATAATACGTTATGCTACTATACTTTTACCAGTACAAGATATTGTACATTTTTCGCCACTACATTTATATTCAACCTTTTCCAAACTCTCCATGGTTTAACTGTGTTTTGTATGGTTACTTATATTTTTATATCTTTCGTTGTTGGTTTGTTTTGATCTCATTTATTTGGTCCAGCACTTTGTAACCTTGTTTGGATGAGTGCTATGCAAATAAAGTTTATTATTATGTAATTTATTATTCAGATGTTGAAGTTGTCAGCTGTTCAACCAAAGAGACATTTCCCTTCTGAACTTCTCAGATTTTTTATTTCATTTAAATAACTGCTTGGCCTAAAGGAGGGAAATTATCCAATGTTTCAGAAAAAAGAGATAAAACTTTAGAGAACAATTTAAAACAAAATCGTAATGACAGACTTTTTGAAGGGGTTCTTGTAGACTATAACAGTAAAATGATTGTAGTATTTACAATCGAATGATATTATGCATAATAGCATATCCTCATGATATTTTAAATATTTAGCTGGTAATACTTAGGTATAGTGTAGGCTTTTAAATGCAGATTTTTACTTAAAATGAGTATGAGGAGTATTTTTAGATTGTGGTATTGCTACTTTTAACCTAAATAAAGGATAATCCCTCGACAAAGCAAACGGGTGAAGACTGGTTAGTCTAGACCCATGGAGGCTTTTCTGGACTTGGCAGGAAAAGCATGCATTTGCATATTGTATCATCTCCTGCCATCAGTGCCAATGTGGTGCAGTGGAGGATCCTGTTACTTCAGTTGTATTTCATTAAGGTGAAATATGGCAAAGCATTATGCTCCTGAGACAAGCCAGGCACAGACAACCTGCAAAGCAGCATCAAGTGGAATAGTCATCTAGTTGCTGTTGAGATGCTGTTGACACTGACAATCCTGCTCACTGAGTTGGCTCCATCCAAGTCCATTTTTAGTCTAATACTCAGGAACCCCAGCTCACTAAATAAAGGCATGGTGGACGTGCTGGTGCTCACATCAACTCTCAAGTATACCTAAACATCAGTTTTTTTTTAGTGCCTGATTTTTAGAAGCAAGGTGTGTTATGGTAGTTGCTGCTAATGTAGCCTCGGTAGTCTGGCCTTGTGCAGAGGCGGATGTTTGGTAAACTCACTTTGCCAAGTGACTTTCTGGAGCTGTACAAGGCTCTGTAAAACTTCTCCCCCCCATATGCAGTAGTACTCCCCAAGACCTGTAAACAGACTTTGGTGTGTAGAGTCGGCACATTTCCCCTTTAAAACAGAAATCTGTTGTTCCCCTCCTCAATGACTATATAAAAACAATTCACTAAATAAATTAATATACTGTTATACTGGGGACTAAGAAAAAGGCACAAGCTATAATTTAATATTTATGTTTTATTATTTAAAGGAAACAGAAATTACAGATATTTCTGATGGAATCAATTTCTTAAACATACTTCTGAAAAAGAAGGAACTTCATTCATCATGGAAAGCTTCTGTCTTTTTTTTTTAACTCACATAGCTGTAAATCTATTTGTATACCAGCATAATAGTCTTGGTCTTTTACAATTATGCCACTCCAGGTGTTACATTACATAGATTATGCAAAATGTGTCTGAGTTCATTCACAGAGGTTGTTTCAGCGACAGTGGCATTGTGTTTAGACTGTAAAGAGACACGGGCATGACTGTGTGAGTCACTACTCTGAAGGCTACTGTGACTTTGAATAGTAAATAAAATGTACAAAGCAACAAACTGTACAAGCATGCAAATGTATACACAAAGTGTAGATAGTGGAGTTGATTATACACAATGGTAAGGGATATATGGACATATGTAAACAATGGCAGGGTTTGTTTTGGGAATTTAGCATTTAAATATCACAAGACAGCCAGACTAACACCATGTAAATATTACAAAACAGCCTGAGTAACACCATGTAAATATCACAAGACAGTCAGAGTAACACCATGTAAAAGTACAGAAAAACATATTTACAGGGATACACACAGACAGGCATGGAACACCATTAAAATGTCATATTAAGAGGATAAACCCTTGCGGTATCAGACAGAGACAGTTTCCATTTCTTGTGTACATTACTTCCATTATCTGCCCATTACTTCTGTAATATATAACACAGTATGGTAGTGCTGTTAAATTATGGAGCAGCGTTATTATTGTGTTAAGGCTGAAAGCATTTCTGATCACACAGCAGTTAGGTCATTTGTGTCAAATATCCTAGAAATCACTTGCATTACCAGTACCACACCCACACAGACACTTTCAATATAAAATCTTACAGAGAACATATAATAATACTCCTTATAAGCTTAATTTTGGAGTTTCTGCTATGTGTCAGAGATGTAAAATGTCTACGGGGACTCTTCTTCACTTTCTTTCTAAGCTGTCTGGTCCTAGAGGCTTTTTGGATACTTTGTCACAAGAGTTTCTGAAATCTCAAAATCATGCATTTACATATTTTATACTTTGTATATTTCCCCAAAAATAAACCCACACAAAAAAAGACCACATCCATGATTTCTTCAGTTGATGTTAATAAACGCAACAGAGCATTTATATATGGTCGTATGATTACCTGTGATCATGTCTTGTCTTCCTTCCTGACTTCTAGCCTTCCTCCTGAAGTGTTGCCCAGAGAATTAAATGGGCTCAGGAGAATGTTAAGAAAGGCCAGATGCACCACAACCGGATTTTTCATATGGAAGTGTGAGACTATCTCTACATCACAGAATGTGCTGAGAAAGGTTTAAGACTGGTAGTCAGAGCTAACTCAAAGTGGAGGCTGGTGTTAATGCCCTCCAATCCTCTGATTAGTGGGCATTAACACTTCTTTTTCATATAAATGTCTTGATGTCAATTAGTCCTAAACGGTCGACTCTATGTCAGCATTGGGTATATGGGGTTGAGGGTGATTTAAAACAGTAGAGGGCGTATTGAGCCTTTTTCAACCTTTTCAACCTAACACCAGCATCATCACAGTACAGTCATATAATTAGGTAAAAAAAAAATGTTTTATGGTGGTGTACTTCTTTAAGGAAAACCCTGAGTTATGTTCCACCCACAGCAAACAATCATATTAAGCAGAATCTGATGGGTAATCGTAAAAAGGGTATATCATGCTCCTAATCAAGTAAGTCTCAAATTCACCTTTTTGCAAACTGTGGGTGAAACAGAAAATAAAACCTGTGTATTCAGACTACACAAACATATTGTGGGTATAACTTCAACTATTTTTCCTGTAGTACATCTGTGCAAATAACAGCCCATTTTATTATGTGAAAGTGTAAAAAAACAAAACAAATATGCCCTTGGTCCTCAAAAACAAATCCCAGTCCTGCAGATCACCTTATTCTCTGATGCTTTTCATGAGTTTTGAGGTGCGTGTGGAGGACGTACTGAAAGACACTCTCCTGTCTTCCTGCTTAAAGAGTTCCGTAACTTTTTTACGGAAGTTCTTTCCTACAATAACGTAGAGGATGGGGTTGAGAACACTGTTGAAGAAGGCTAAACAGGTGAAGATGTAGCGGCAGTTGTCTAGGTGGTTTCCCTTCAGGACATCAGGACTTGGGAACAAAGTTACCAACTTAACCAGGTGGAATGGCAGCCAGCAGATCACAAAAGCCAGGAGAACTGCCAGCACCAGAGTGGTGGCCTTGTGCTCCGTTTTCTGGTTTAACCCCTCTGTTAACCGGCCATTCAGAGCTTGAATAATCTTGACAGTGCAGCAGGAAACTATGCAAATGGGGATGATGAAGCTGAAAAAAGTCAGCATGCAGTCAAGGAGCCGGGCATCTTTTTCTTCCAAATCCAAGCCGCAAAAAGTAATATTACAAACAGGTTTCACTTTCCTGTATATGATCACAGGGACACTCAGGAGCAAGCTCAACCCCCACGCCAGCAGACAGGCCAGTTTGGCATACTTTGGCCTACGCATTCTGTTCTGGGACAACGGATGCACCAGTGCCATAAAGCGATCTATGCTAACCAGAACGAGGAAGTATATGCTGCCGTAGACATTCATATTTATGCCCATGTGGACAACTTTGCACAGGAACAGACCAAAAATCCAATTGAAACCATTCAATATGTTGACAGCCCAGAAGGGCAAACAGGACACCAGAACAAGGTCAGCAGCAGCCAAGTTGCTCAAGTAGATCTCAGCCACGGTGCAGGGCTTCTTATGAAACCAGAAAACCACGAGCACAAACACGTTAAACACAATCCCCAGCGCAGTGATCAGCAGGATGAACACCGGCATCCCAGTTTTGGTCCAATCGTCAGAGTCTAAAGATGAACAGTCAGGAGGGGCACTGTGGAGAGACAAAGGACAACGTTTTGTTAATCATTTACTCCTGAGTGACTCGGAACACTGTGAGATACTGTAATACTTTATCTAGTAATACTGAATACTGAATGCCTGTCAACTGTGAAATGAAATACTGTAAAATAGTTATGTTCTCTGTTTATTGCAGTCACCAGAGAAGGTGATTATAGATAAGGGTGGTATGACTGGTATTACAGTCATTAAATAAAACAAACAATGGTGTGGCAGTTTGTGGTCTGGCCACTGATTTCAAGGTAGATGTTTTGGGAAGTAATGAAAGACTATTGGAGTTGACAGTTTTTGTAAAAAACAAACAAACAAAAAAAAAAAAAGTCTTACATTTAAAAAAATATCACTTTTTAATTTTGCATGTTAACTATCTATTTTTTATTTTTTTTATATATTTATATTTTTTATTTTACTTTATTTTTTCTTTATGAAACCAAAGCAACCCAACATCTGTTTTATTGATAACACCTGGAATGCACAAAATATCAAATGTATTATTCTATTGTATGTCCTTTATTAGCTGTTCAGTACTGATAAACAAATCATTAATAAATAATGTTCCAACTTTCGTTAACGACTAAATAATTATTCATTTGATACTAGGTGCTCTGTCCTGAGACACAAACCTTAAAATAATGAAGACTTGGCAAATAAACAATGCAGAGGGCAGGATATTCTGCAGATGTGATATACTAACAAGACTACCATTGTGCTTTAAATAATGGATAGGATCATTTTCAAAAAAAAGAAAGAAAGAAAAGAAAGAGAAATAATGGAATAATATCTGCGTCGGGTTAAAGCACTGAACATGAACTGCAATTCTGCTGCATCTAATCTGTGAGGGAACATTTGTTGTATGTCAGGTTCCTCTTGTTGTTGTAACTATTGTTGTATTTGTTCAGTAAACTTTTCTCTGTGTTGTCTTTAATACATAAGCCATACACATGCAATTGCGAATAACACAAACTTTGACAGTATTTACATCTGAAGGACTGCATTCATCATAATAAATGCAATTTAATTTAATACATGTATGTAATTGTATTTATGTATAAGCCAGACACAAATAAACTTTTAGAAATTTCTGTCTCACTAAAATCTCTCTGATATTTACTCCTTAATATGCCCTGTCTAGATTCTAGATTTCTGTTTGAGATAGCTTTTTTTAATAAAGGTTGGTACATTTTTGTAAAGCGTCTGCATACTGTCATTCACAGACAGTGTTTTAAAGAACAAAACATTACTGAGGTTATACAATGTTGTTGTTTGTGGCTCTTTAACTACTGTGAATAATGGTAAAACATAGAAAAGTAATATATTTGCATACCTTGTAGGCACAAGGGTCTTTCCTCCTTCCGTTGTTAAATTCATGTCTGTAAAATGTCCAAATACACACTGTTCCACACGTCTGCTACTGTACTCTGTTTGTCTCTGACTCTGACCCGCTCTCTTAAAGAAGAAAGGAAAATGACGTCAGAAGAATCCTTGGAACTCCTACTTGGCATGTGCTCACTCCCTTTTTCTGTTGCTCTAAAAAATACTAGACTGATATAGTTGTAAAAGAGGGTGAACATTCCATAGATATACACAAGAAATATTTACAAGCAGGTCATGAGAACTTGAGGTTCTGTGTTTGAGTGAACCACCTTTAACCTTTAACAGCGGGTTGAATGTTTGCTTTTGTTTCCAGACACTGAAACGCCTCACTCTCCAGTTCCAGGCAGATCTAAATTCCCTTTTAGGCACTAGTCCTTAGTAGTGTATGAGAACTAGACTGTCTTGTGTGTTCATGCACTGTCACAACCAGAACTTGTGAAGTGTGAAACTTAAAAAGTAGATAGAGGAAAAGAGAAGGTTTCATAAAGTTAAATTTAATACTTCTTAAGACTACATAGAATGCAATTTAATACATGTTTTACAATCATACTGACCAAAGTATGATTGTAAACATGTTCATAGCTATCTGGCAATAGTGAGTATTTGCAATAGCTCTAACGGTGCTCACTGAAACTACAAAAAAGGATAGAAAAAACAACACAAGTTAGAAACCTCTCTGCATTTTCTTGAGTGAAAGAAAACACAGATTTTTGGCCTGCATAGCACAAAACTTTCATAAAATACACTTCCAGGGAATGAAAGGCGTAGCAAGCTAGGGAAATGGGATGATCAGTACAATGCATGGGCATAAACAAGATTAAATCAGGCCAAAACAAAGCCTTGCAGTAATTAACTAGGGTTGTTAATGTAATTAGATTTAGACAATAAACTGCTGGAAATGGATCTCAAGTTGGAACATAGACCAAATGGCTGACCCATATTAGCACATATGGATGTAGTCTCTGTAATGTCCCCCATAGGTTTGTGAAAGCCATTGTAAAGCTGAGAGTGGTTGGCTATGGCCATCACCATTTTTGGCAGTGCCTGACTCCATTGGCACCAGGGTAATCCAAAAATAAGCAAAGATGTGGAGTGTGGATGGAGCTTAGGTGGGCCAAATGAAACCTGGTTGCTGAAACCAGCCACCGGAGACAGCACCCACTCGTCCCTCAAAGTGGGCACATCCTTAATTATGTATAATTTTTAGCCTTAATATAATTTAGATGGGTGAGTTAAATACAATTTCATCCCACATAGAGTTGTCATAAACATGGAATTTAGCTATATAAACTAAAACCGTTTAACCAGACTGTAAACAACAACAAAATTTTTTTTTCTGGTGTGAAGTTGGGTTGCTGTGGGTGGTTATGAACATCGACTTACTTTTGCAGCCTCAATTAGCTGTTCATGGAACTGCAGTGTTTGTGCATTGGCGTCATTGCTGATGTATGACTGAGTTTACAATGACCATGGATAAGAGTACTGTTCTTATTTTTATTAAAATTTACATTGTTGCACTGACATTCCTTGCCGTTTCATAAGTATGTAATCACCTGAAAATAAGAATTTTTGTATTTTCTTTGCCTTCATGATCACAGGCCACCATAGTTTCTCCAACACGCTCGGTTGAAACAAACTTCAGAGTTTGATGCCACTGAATCCTACACACTGCTCCTTTAAGTGTGATAATGTTAGTAGGTAAATTCATCACTTTGGACCTGTTAACTTGATTTTACTCAACAAAGTCTCCAACAGGTAATACCTTACATCATGTCTTAACATTCATGATTAATGTTTTTATTATTTATTATAGTACTTCAGGTGTTCATTGAAGTTGTTTATACAAATTATTCCAGTAACAAACAATCATAGCTTAAGTACAGAAGCGTATTGCAGTCACTTGAAAAAAAAAAAAACCTGCGGTTTTTCTGAGTAATTTATTTTTTGGTTTGTTTTTTTTGACAATTTTTTTTTCCTGTTTTTCTGACTAAATGTTTCCCCTGTTTTTCTGACTAAATGTTTCCCCTGTTTTTCTGAGTAATTTTTTCCTGTTTTACAAAGTATTTTTTTTCTGTTTTTCGGAGCCAGCCTGAATGCATTTCAAATGCATCATCTTGTATCCATGGAGCATGCCATATCTGTCCAGCTGATCCTGGAGAAACATTGCTATGTCTAGCAGATCTGAATGGGCTTTCCTTCTGAACAACCACAAAGTCCTCAGGTGCCTGCGTAGAGTCAACAAACTAATGATAATACCATCTATATGACTTAAAGACGACTATCTCCCAGTGTCTTAAACCCAGATCAAAGTAAAACTTGATTGAACTAAAGAAGCTGGTCATGTTTGTTTCCGTTAAATTGAGCTCTCAATAAAGGAATGAATGTGTCTATTGTTTCAAATGCTCTCTAAACTCAGAAAAAAGAATTGTCAGAAAAACAGAAAAAAAAATATTCAAAAAAGCAGAAACAAATTACTCAGAAAAACCAACCATAAAAATAAATTACTCCGAAAAACAAACCAAAAATAAATTTTCAAGTGAATTCAATATGCTTTGGTAATGGGTGTTGATACTTAATATAAACTGGCATAACTACGTATGTAACTATTGAACAGATGGTTTGTTTACATGTCTAGATATACTGTAAAATGTAAATGTACACAAGGGAGATGGGCAAAGAGTGTAAACTGCTTTGTGTAGTCAAGACAAAGAATGGACAGTATGCAACAGCTGAAAGAGACAGAGTCGGATACACATAATCTTTGTTCACAGAGAAAGGCGTAAGTGTCTTTATGGAGACTGTAAACATAAAATCTGCTTCCTTTTCATCAACAGTTTATGTCCATTATCTCTGATTGTGTCCATTATTTCCGCAAAGCAGTATTAAACATCCCCTGATAGTGCTGTATAACCCTATAACAGAATTATTATTGTGTTAGAAGACAAGAAATAACAATTTGAGGCTCATATCCTGTATATTGCATCACTTCCATAAAAAGTAATGGAAGTTGTGGTCAAGATGTCAGGAAGAGTCACATCTGATCTTTTGCATAAAAAATGACCACAGGCTTAATGTGCTCAGTTCTGTTGATGTAAGTGGACACAACAGAGCGCTGGTATGTTGTCACATCTGACCCTCTGCGGTGATGTTTCGTCCTCCTGTAGATGGCGCTAACTTTTCTCCTAAAGTATTGCCCTGAGAGGACATACAAAAGTGGGTTCAGAGCACTGTTGAGAAAGGCTAGATACACTGAAACCTGGCCGCCTATATTGAGTGTGTGGAACCACAGCGCCTCATCCAACACGTGAAAATCACAGAGTGTGTCGAAGAAAGTGAATACTTGGAAGGGACCCCAACACAGTAAAAATAGTAGTGTGACAGCATACACCAGCGCTGTGGCCTTTGTGTCATTAATGTCATGAAAACCTACACTCTCCCCCCTCTGTGCTATAGCCATGATTATGTTTCGACTGCTGAAAACAATGACCAGAACAGGGAGTACAAAGCCCACCACGTTCATCTGAATCTGATGGGCCAACTTCCAAGAGCTGTAATGGCTATAATCAAGTATACAGGACATTGTGTCGAACTCCTTGATGAACTTCACCTTTCTGTGAACCATGGTTGGTGTGCTCAGTAAGATCCCTAGTATCCACAGGATCAAGCAGATCACTTTGGCATAAAGTGTCCGTCTCAGCCACCTGGCCTTCATGGTCTTCACAAGTGCCAGGTAGCGGTCAATACTAATCATGACCAGGGTGTAGATGCTGGTGTAGAAATTGATGATGATGATGGAGTTGACCATTTTGCATAAGGTGTCTCCGTATGGCCAATTAAAGTCGTTGAGGATGTTCATCGCCCAGAAGGGGAGGCCACATAGGAGAATAAAGTCAGCCAGTGCCAGGTTGCCCAGGTAGATCTCGGCTACAGTCAGTCGGTCCTTGTGGGCGAGGAACACCACCAAGACAAAGCCATTAAAGATAAGACCTAACAGAGATATGGAGAAAATGTATGGGGGGATGATGGTTTGGACCATCTCCCATTCTGCAGAGATCGGAGACTCTGATGGCAGAAATGCACTGGTGTTTTCAGACCACAGTTTTTCCACAGGTACAAACTTGACTGGCTCCATGGACTAGGAAACAAAATAATAATAGATTTCATCTGTAAAATGCTCTTATTTGATTTAAAACACATGATGATATGTGATTACTACTGCACCGGAAATAAAACAGAATATGTAAAGTTATTTCCACTTTAAATACAATAAAATAATTAAAACATGTTGTAAAATGATACATAAACGAACAAATATTGCCAACATGGTGACATGTTCATTCACAGTTAGGCTGTTTTGGATCTGCAGATGAAAACAGGAAACTACACATTAACAAATTTATTTATTCCCTTTTAGTTTAACAAGATTTATATAATAATATTCACAGAATAACTGTTGCTCATCAGTTTTTCAGTAATTGTCTCAGTAAGAGCGTCTGTAATGTGTATTGTTTTCATGTTGTGCCATAAATCTTCGGATGCAATTAGAGTTAGAACAACAAGAAAAAGAAATATGACAAGAAACATTGTGAAGACTGTGTAGCACCTGTTAGTATTTTTCAAGTACAGACTTTAATGCTCAGAACAAAACACAGGACGAAACATGAACAGTTCTTACCGTACGTTTCATGAAAAGGTTCCTCTTATGGTCAAAATGCTAATGAAAAAGGCACGTCTGCAACAGGGCTCATCTGTGTACACTGAGCTCACGGTAAAAGTACACAGCGAGGCAGAGGGGAGTTCTGCTACGAATGTTTTTGTATATAACTGCATTCTTCCACACCCTCGGCCAAGGAGTTCAATATATCAACTTGTTTATCAAGGAGTCAGAGTTCGGCCTATGCACATGTTAGAGACGGAAACTGAAGTACACCATATGTGCTGGAGAGGAGATAAAACTGGACGTCATCAGCACTACTGCAGACTTCAGAAAAGAAAAAGTGTTACTTACAAATGAGATATCTAAGGAAGCATTGTTGTACTACTTAAAAAGTAAAATGATCACTTATGTGATACTGATACAGATTGTTTTCATGTAATCATAACATTCCTCAAGGCCAAATGGAGGATTACCTCAATGCATTAGGAGCATTTCATTCAAATGTGGTATCTATTCGTTTGACAGGATCATCAACAGGATTATTGCGTATTTACACAGTCTGTAATACCTCTGTCAATGCTTTGATCAGTAATTAATCAATTTATGAACATTACAATGTTTATCTACAGTTAATAATTTCTAAATATTTGACTAAATAAGTAAGCAAACAAAAATGGACTTATCCGTACGTCAGTTTATCCTTAATTCACGTATAATCCTCTCCTTATCTATTCTAAACATCCTGCCTCAGGTTTATGAGATGGCAACAATAACAAGCTTGATATGGTCTAAAACCAAATAACAATCAAACTGGATGGAAGACAAAATATAAACAGCATTTCTTGTCAGTCTGCAATGAGAAGTGTTATCCAAAAATGAGTATAGTTGAGGCTGTGGCATCCCTTTTATGGTCAAAGTTACAACAATCATGCAGTTTAAAGGGAAGGGAATCTGGTTCATTGTCCTCCAGTATAAACAACACAACACTCCATCCTCTTCATAACTGTATATGATACTTTATTAACACTGATACATTGTTGATTGTTTGGTTGTTTAATTATTTTTTAAACGCCTTAATGGACCATTTATTTTCTGGAATTGCTCAGTGGTTGATATTTGTTTTACAAATTTTTTTGGGGTTATATTGATAGAGCAGAAGGAAAAGTTATATTTCACTCTATACATACAGTGTATACTACAGTGGCAGGCTTACACACAAACATGATGGATTCAGCACTTCAAATGTCTTTCTCATGTCATCTGTTGGAGTTCCAACGTGGGTTCAAGATTCTCCAGAACTCCAATATCTTAGAAAAACAATCCTGGTGGTTGCTTAGAAAAAAGATAACACATGCTCAGATTTCAGCCATGAGAGATGGCACCAAATTAAGCTTTGCTAAGACAGCCCACTTCAGCTTTGTTTAGCAAGAACAAGATTAACAAGCACAACACAGTATAATGGAAAACACTAATTAACATTAACAGTTCTGGAGGTTATGTATCACAAACAAAACTGTGAAGCGGCATAATTTCACATGAAATATTTTACTTTGAACTTTTATACAGTTTAATCAAGAATTTTTTTATGCTTCACTGACATGGACTACTTCCCAGAAATATCAGTCAGAAATTCTTTTGCATCACAACAGATTACTTGGTGGGGATCAGTATACTGATACCACTCTCATGCATGTATGGTAAATTTGAAGCTAGTTAGCTTTTCTCTTTCTCTGTCTTCCCAGTCTTTATGCTAAGTTAGGCTAACCGGTTGCTGGCTATAGCTTCCTATTTAGCCTATAGACATGAGAGTGGTATCGACTGTCTTCTCTGGCCTTCGGCAAGAAAGCGAATGAGCGTCAGCTGCTTTTGGTCAAACTTTTCTCTATATGTGTAGACTTAGATTTTAGTACTCTCAGTTTGTTTAGTTGAGTTAAGATTGGCATTGGAATGACCAGACTTCCGCCACTGTTGTTTCCTCCTGCACAGCACAAGTCGTAACACTTCCCTTGCCCTTTGCTTAAAGTGCTTCCCCACAATCACATACAGGAAAGGATTCAATGAGCTGTTACTGTAGCCAAGATAAGTAGCTAACTGGTTGCCAATGTCCAACACGTGTGCCCACGTACATCCAAAGACAACTTCATAATGATCCAAAGTGTCCAAGAAGATCAGAATCTGGTAGGGCAGCCAGCAGAGAACGAACACAGCCAGAACAACAAGAACGAGGTACGCAGCCTTCCTTTCCACACTGCCACTGCTGCCTTTTCTCATCTTCTGGCTGCTCTGAAGGACTTTAGTTATGTGGTAACTACAGAAGGATACAATAGGAACAGGAATAAGGAAGCCTACTATGCTGACAGTCATGTTGTAGCGCAGTCTCCAGCCTTCATGGGGATACGCTAGGTAGCATGCGTCAATGCCCAGATGAGGGAAGAATTGGACAGAGCGGAAGAGGATAGCAGGGAAGCTGAGCAAGACCCCAGCAATCCAGATACTGAAGCAAATCCAACGTGCCCAGAAAGCCCGTCTCTCCCTCCCCTGGGTCAGGGGTCTAGTGAGGGCCAGGTATCTGTCCACACTCACAAGCGTAAGGAACAGCACACTGCAATAATAATTCATCCCAATGACAATGTTGATTAGCTGGCACATGGGCTCCCCAAACCTCCAGTGGAACTTGTTGATTATGGTTGCAACCCAGAACGGCAGGCAGGAAACCATGAGGAGATCAGCTGCTGCCAGGTTGCTCAGGTAGATGTCTGCCACAGAGCTGCGTCGCTTCTGGAGACAGAACACACTAAGCACAAAGGAGTTGCCGATCACTCCAAGAAGACAGATGATGGACATGTAGGCAGGCTGCATGGTGTAAACCCAATCCCATGCATCTGTGTGGTTGCAGACAACCTCAGCTCTTGCGGCACTCTCCATAAGTAACCGACCTTGTGAATTGTGGATCACTGTGAAAGCTGTAGCACAGTAACAGCGATTTTAGAGGAAAAAATAAGGGTGTGTTCAAAATGAACACCATCCAGTAAAAGCTTTTAACTGTGTCAACACAGGTTTAATGTATGTGGTGCTACCGTCATGTCATGATTTGAGTTTTAAAGTGTGAAGGGATAATAGATTTAATGGAGTGGATAATAGTGGTTTATCAGTCAGAGCACACACATACCATCGTCAAAGAGGGAGGTCTTAGCAACGGATACTGTATGCAGCATGTCTGTGATCGATAAGGACCCTGACCACACATTCATACCCGCATGGACAAACACATACAGTATGATTAAATACACAGAATTAGAATTTAGTCCAACTGAAATTTGAACCCCAGTCACTTTTTGTCTAATGCAGTATAAAGTTAGATGTGAGGCAAATATTTCCATTTTTGGTAAGAGGATAAAACTATTTTTAGACTAAGCTTCTAAGTTCTAAGCATCTGGCGAGGCGTCACATAGCAGCTGTTGATTGACATTTGAAGGCTGGCTTTATTTGGAGACATGCTGTCAACTTGCATGGTATACTACTGACAGGAGTAGGGGAGAGCTGAATCAATTATAATAAGGGGCAATTATAAAATCTTAAATTGCACCAATCAGAAATGAGACAGAAGAATTAAACTCATTTTGCACATGGTCTCTGCCTGCCAAAGGACAAACTCAACACGCCATCTTCTGTTTTCAATCAACCCGTAACTTTGCAAGGCCAATGCTGACAGAGTCAACTGTCTGAGACTAATTTAAGTCATGATATTTCTATAAAAAAACAAACGTTAACACCCTCTAATCAGAGGTGGGCGTCCAGCCTCCACCCTTGAGTGGGAGCCTGTGAAGCCATATTCAAATATATGCTGATTGAGACACATAATTCACAGGACTTTCGATAGTTTTTGCTAACCGTCAACTCAGTATTTTTCTATTTTGACACAGTCTTTTGGACCCTTGACGGATGTAGAAGCCCACTGGACTGCAATCTTTTCCTTGATGATGATCCCATGGTAAACAGCAGAGTTAAAGCTACATCCTGACACTCCACCAGTGCATCTGACTGGTGCTAAAGACCTGAATCTGTCTCATAATTGTAATCAAGGTATTCTTTGGGAAGTTTTGAGAGGCTTTTACCCATCCACAAAAAAGATGACATTCTGTTTATATTATCAAACCAAGATGTTGGAATATACAGAGGAACTGAAGAAAATAAAAATCTTGGGAGAATGTTCATCTTCAGCACTTTTATAAGGACAGAGGCAGGGTTGACCACCTTCTACACTCTTCCTTTATAGAGTATAATAAAGGTTGTGCATTCAAATCAAATATGTTACTAATTAGGGTTATAATCAATATTCCCAAATATTTCAAATATCTCTGCTGCATGGGGGTGGGTGTGTAGTTACACTTTAACTTTAAAGTCTATTAAGTTAAATTTGTCTTATTTTGATGACCATTCTGTTGTCTAACATTTTAAATCTTTGTCAAATGTTAGCTTCATTGTGTTATTTGGAACACAGCATTAGATTTGCAAGAATTTAGTGAAAAATCCTGAAAGGCAGACAAAAACACATGGAATGGGGTCAAATGGTGTATTTTTGGCATACTTTGAAATAACTTTGTCTGCCCTCATGTTTTTTGTTCCCCAACAATTTCCAACCCTGGCATTGGTGGTGAAGCCTGACTCCTAACAAAGGTTTCCTGTTTGGCAAGACATGCCTTCATTTTGGGGATAAATAGGGGTGTACCCTTGCCCACAGCCCACAATGAGTCAACAGCAGGCCATTAAATGGTGGTGTGTGCAGAAATGTAGAATGTGATGTCCATACAGCCAACAAAAAGAATCAAGTTTCTCTGTCACTGTGGAAACTCTTCTACAGAATCCTGTTTTTAACTCTGCAGACAATGAGTCAGAAACACCAGAAAACATTTAGCAAGCAGATACTGGGTCCCTCGCACATTCTGGGGTTTTTGCTCAACTAAACATTTAAATGCATTATAAAGTTTCAACAAGATATCCATAAACTCATATGCTTTATTTGATGGTTATGTACATAGAAAAACAAATACTGGTTCTATTTACAATAGGAGTTATTAGAAATACAAGACATTATATGAAAACTGTATTTACATAAATTATTTTACAGCAACCAGGCTGACTTAGATCACACCACCTATACATTCACGATACTGTTACTTGCCACTGTTTGTAACAAAGGGTTGTGGTTTATTGCATGTGATAAAACGTTATAAAAGTGAGAAAAACAATTGTATGTGGTCAAGCTTATAATAAGTGACATATAAAAAATAACCACTTTCTCTAGGAAGGAACATTCATACAAGATTTGTATGGCCATATACAAATAATTACATTTTCTAAAAATAGTTCATGCTAGAGGTAATGTTTTTAAGAAGATTGATTTGAAGGGTAATTTGGTCCCATTACTACACAATTACATCCACTACAAACCTAATTACGAATCATCTGAATCATTTACATTGGCAGAAAACTACTAAGTGACTGTCCACCACCGTTATGTTTCTGCAAAGTCTATTTCTGAGGAGAACAGTGCTTTTGAAAGCAATATTTTATACTATAGTCTTTAATGTAGAGGACCCATTTGATCGTGTGGACTCAGAAGACCCTGTTTTCTTAGTCCTCCACTGCTTGAAGACTTCCCAGGCTTTTTTCCGGAAGTTCTTTCCCACAATGACGTAGAGGATGGGGTTTAGAACGCTGTTAAAGAAAGCTAAGTAGGTGAAAATCTGGTTGCAGATGTCTAGGACAGTCGTGAGGTGACACCCTCCAAAGACGTCAGCTCGTGTCAGCACGTCCAGTGTGGTGACCACGTGGAATGGCACCCAGCAGATTAGGAATGCCAGGAGGACCACTAGCACTAGAGTGGTGGCCTTCTGCTCTGTTTTCTCAGCATTGAACCTTTCTATTGCCTGGATCTTCAAAGCCTGAATAATCTTGAGAGTGCAGAATGAGATAATCGAAATGGGGGCGATGAAGCTAAAAACAATCAACATCCCATCACAGAAAAGCGCTAGAGTGTGGTTTGGGTAGTTCAGAAAGCATGCATGTACACCATACTCTGGGAAATGTTTCACTTCTCTGAAGATGAGTGTGGGGCTGCTCAAGAGCAAGCCAAGACCCCACACCAGCAGACAGCCCAGTTTGGCGTATTTTGGCCTACGCATTCTACCATGAGACATTGTATGCACCAGTGCCACATAGCGATCTATGCTAACCAGAACGAGGAAGTAGATGCTGCAGTAGGCATTCATCTTAATGCCCAGGTTGACGACTTTGCACAAGAACAGACCAAAAGGCCAGTTGAAATCGTTGTATGTGTTGACAGCCCAGAAGGGCAAACAGGACACCAGAACAATGTCAGCAGCAGCCAGGTTGCTCAAGTAGATCTCAGCCACAGTGCAGGCCTTCTTGTGGAGGCAGAAAACCATGACGACAAACACATTAAACATGACTCCCAGCACAGTGATGAATAGGATATACACCGGTTGCCCGGAGTTGAGCCACTCCCAGAGGTCCGATTCAGGACAATCAGTGCCATTGGTGTTGTTTTGGTCTCCATATACAGCTGTGGTGCTGAAATCTGGGATGCTGTGGAGAACATAAAGCAAACACTGACATTAAAGCAACATTTTGTGGAAAATGCCTTGTCAATAGTTACACTATAACTAACTATAGTTAGTAACTATAGTTGCACTGACTGTACAGTAAACATGTAGCACGAGCCAGGAGCTGGTGAGCCTAACTTAGCATAAAGACAGAAGAGTGGCATTGATTCTCTCATCTAACTCTCTGCATCTAACTCTCTGCAGAAAACCATTTTAACAAAGACAACATATAATAAGGACCTGTATTTAAACCTTTGCTTCTTTTGAGGAAATTTTGTTAACTGATATGATTAACAACAAAGGTGATGGTCAAGCCATATGCACAGTTTTTATCAATTGTTTAATTAATGAATCTCCTTGTATTTCTCTTTCAACTGTGTGACATGTTGTTCTGATCGTTTGGGTCTGCCTATACACCCACGGTGGAAATGTTCATTATGTGGTCATCCCTGGACTTGGCCTTTATGTTTCCACAGGAGTAGAGTTGAACACGCAGCCTCTGCTTGTACCACTTGTTACTTTCAAGCAGTGAGCTTTGAACTGCGCTAAAATAACATAAGCTACCATAACAACATGCCTGAGCATTTACTTTAGTAATAGAGCCTCTGCAAACAGCGGAACATCAGCTTTGCTCTTTGAGTGCCAACCACATCCTACATCACATCCATACCTATATCATAAAACAGAGCGGTGTATTCCATATTTCCATACTGTAAATCTCACTGCTATTGCATTTACTATTTGCTGCATTGCAATCTTTACATGCACATCCTATCAACCCTGCCTTCACCGATAAATCATTAGGTATTTCCAGTCTTCCTGTGTCTAAGTCATTGTGTATAGTGTGTGTACCATGTTGTTATAATGAACAACAGGTCTGGCTCTGTTCGCCCAAATTCCCCCTGGGCTTGTTTGAATTTGCTCTGCACAAAATAAGATATCATCTTACACGAATCAGTTTTGCACTGAACCATTACGTCAAAGACAACTGTATTTTTAAATGCTACTTAACATATATGAGAAGGTTGAAGGGGTGTGTTAAGCATCAATAACAATCATTTGAGGCATGAGCAGTGTATGAGTGTATGGCAATTTCCCATTCAGTCAACACATATATTACTGCTTCTTTGTGTCAGCAGAGCACAAATTAGAAAATAGATAATGCTAAAAGACTTGTCTCAACTGGTAGGGAAAAGTCCGGTTTTTCACCTCTGAGTTTGTCTTGGCTGTATTTCACTGTACTCCTGTTATCCATCACACCTTGATGTATTATTCATTTTGATAACAGCTGTCTTCACAAAGATCACCACATACTTACATACTGTAAGTTTACCAACTCTAAGTGAAGAGATAATGCTGCTTTGGCAATATGTACAGTGTTACGTCATGCCAATAAAGCCATTTGAATTGAATTGAATGTACCAATGCTACTGTGAAACATTTTACAATGTATAAACCAGTGAAGCTTACCTTGTAGGTTGAAGAGTCATTTCTCCTGATAGGTCCAGATGTGAAATGTCCAGATGTCAGACTACACTGCTGCACTACAGTGCCCTCCCTTACTCTCTTCAGTCTGTCCCTGACTCACTCTCTTATAGGAAACTGTAATTAAACTGTCAGCCAAAACGTCATTCTCTAGTCTGCATGCTTTCTTTCTCTCTGTCCCCTATCCTCATCTTGGTAAAATTATATACAACATGTCTATGTGTTTGTGAGATGACATAGTTAATGTTTACTTGCTTGATGATTTAGGATTGGATAAAGATTTCTGGGATTGTAAACGTGTTTAGATACACATAATCATTTCAGCCTATTCACCCTATTGGTGTTAAAAATTTAGTTGCTGTATCATCAGTGTTGAAACATTTGTGTTGTAATTCTTATTTAGTTTTTAGTATGCAGCCACTTGAGCTGGAAGGTAAAGTTTCAAGGTGGGTGGGAGTGTGACGGCAGTATAATTGAGACTTTCAGTAGGAACAAGCAACACATTGCCATGTCTCATTCAATATAACCCATCTGCATCCACTTAAGTATTTTTGTGAGGTATCTGCTACTTTTATGTATTTGAGTGTTTCTTTTTCTTATAACTTTTTCTTTTTACTCCCTAAATTTTTTACAGAAATACCTGTACTTTCTTCTCCTTACACTTTCAAAACAGGCTCATTACTTTAGTTTTGATGCATTTGAGCGTAATTCTAATCATTGCACGCTTTCCCAACATCAAGACAAGTGTATACAGCATACAAAAAAACATAAAAAAAAAAAAAAAAAAAATTTGAAAAAAAGAAAAGGAGACTCAACCCTATTTGAAGTTTCAGTTATATTAGCTTTGCACAGAAACAGCCAGTAGAAATATCCTTCAGAGAAACCAAGACAGTACTATTTTGCTTTCATACTTTGAGTACATTTCAGAGTCTGTACTTTTTCACTTTAACTTGAGTAAAGAAGTTTAATCGGTAGTTCTACTTTTACTGGAGTCTTTTTTTACACAAATATCTGTACTTCTACCTGAGTAAAGAATGTGTGTACTTTTGCCACCTTGGTTAGTATACAGAGTGACAAGGTCCACATAGGAAAGAGGTCTGGGTGGATGGGTCATACCCAGGATTGTCACTCAGGAGACTTGGGATTGAGTCACTGTTGACTTTTTTAAAGTTTTAAGCCACTTCCCGTTAGCAATGTGACCTGTGTCATAAGACATATGTCACATTATGTACTTATTTTAACCCAAACTAAGTTCCTAAATTCCTAAATTTAACCAAATAGTTTTGTTGCCTAAAACTAACTGAACTGCAAACACTTCACAATGTTACCAATGTGTTTAAAATGCCTCTCACACAGTACTAAACTAAGGGTACCTTGTGTGTCTGCATGAGATGCTTAGGGGCGTGACAAAGCAGCATCAGTATTTGACAATCTGGGAAGAGAATGTGTTGGAACAAGTTCTTGGATATTTTGTTGGACAAATGAGCATAGGAATGTTATTTCCTCAGTACTGGAGAAGAGATATGTACCTCGTCTATGCTGATGTTATGATTATTATTACTTTGAATAAGAGTTAGATAGGTTCAGGTCTAAAATATGACATTTAATGGCTTCAGAAGTGCATTATTATAATGACACTGTTACACAATGATATGTAACTATGGGACAACTGGAACCATGGCTTACCTTCAGGCTAACACAAGTGTTAAGGTAGACAGAAGCACTACATGATAAATGTTAGGTCATTTGGCCAGGCACTGCATCAGACAATTTAATACCTACAAGCACACTTTACTAACAGATCTTGGTAATGTGATTTGTGTGTTTCTACTGTTTACCTTGTGATCACTATGATGGAGAATAAAATGATTGTCTACGTTTCACAGAAGCAATTTGCAAGCACTGCTTCCTGGATCATATTTAATCATGTCAGGTATAATTTTTTTTATTGTTTCTACAACTGAACGCCTGGTAAGAGCATGAATGGTCTTTGTCAGGATCCAACTTCACCCTTTCGGCATCGTCTTGACGTGGCACAATCATCATCCATTATTGCTCTCCTGGGGTGTATAAGGACCTTTCCCCCCATGTGACATCCATATTGACCCTCCAATTTCCTCCTAATCTACTAAACTAAGATTTATAATAGACTAATTACAAATGAATCATATTTTCTAAACTGTGCTCAAATAGACATATGTCTGTGTGTATTACTAACAATATGGGGAGATGGGCTAGTGGCTCCGTCATCATGCCCGTGATTATCAGATCTTATCTGAGGTTTTCTGAGATTTTCATTAATGTTAGAGACAGCATGTGGAACAACAATGACATTTGAGGGACATTAAGATCTCACAGTGCAGCTAAATAGACAGAATGTACTTAAAATCAAAGGCAATTTTCAAGTTAGCATTGATTAGACTATACAATGGGCTTAAAAGCAGCCAATAATGTGTGAAAACTGATCTGGTGTGTCATGTTCTTATGATTAACCGAAGGTAAGTGCATGTTAAGTGTTTCCCTGAAATAATGTTGCAATGATGAATTTCAATTTTGCAACATCCCGTTGGTCCTAAACACGCACACATTGACATTTAAGGCTACTCACGTGATATTTTGTAATTCCTTATAAGCTGGTACCTTAGAAGCATAACTGTGACTTCACATGAACCCTCAAACATATTTTAGGTTGTGTAAGTGGTGACCTTGAAGTGACCTTCAGCAGGTGGTAGCCCTGTAGCCAGGCTGGAGCAGTTACTGTAGCATTCAGTTGTAGATTTACAGTTGCTGCTGGCGCCGTTCTCTCAGCCACCATTTGTTACCCATGAAGGGTTGTAGCAGGTTGTCTGTCATACAATCTAATAACAGCGACGTAATGAGACTTCCGGGGGCTGCAACAGAGATACTTCCTCCTTTTCTCATCCACCCATTCCTTGCTTCTTGAAATTATAAGAATCAAAATCACATGTCATGTTTAATGGGTGTTTATATTCACTTGTATGATTGATTGGTCCATGTATCAAGGAGTGTATTGTAGCCTACAATATTTACTTCCCAGTCATTTCCCCTAGAGATTTCCTTGGAACCAAACACTATATCCAAGTATAAGTGCATGTTAAGTGTTTCCCTGAAATAATGTTGCAATGATGAATTTCAATTTTGCAACATCCCGTTGGTCCTAAACACGCACACATTGACATTTAAGGCTACTCACGTGATATTTTGTAATTCCTTATAAGCTGGTACCTTAGAAGCATAACTGTGACTTCACATGAACCCTCAAACATATTTTAGGTTGTGTAAGTGGTGACCTTGAAGTGACCTTCAGCAGGTGGTAGCCCTGTAGCCAGGCTGGAGCAGTTACTGTAGCATTCAGTTGTAGATTTACAGTTGCTGCTGGCGCCGTTCTCTCAGCCACCATTTGTTACCCATGAAGGGTTGTAGCAGGTTGTCTGTCATACAATCTAATAACAGCGACGTAATGAGACTTCCGGGGGCTGCAACAGAGATACTTCCTCCTTTTCTCATCCACCCATTCCTTGCTTCTTGAAATTATAAGAATCAAAATCACATGTCATGTTTAATGGGTGTTTATATTCACTTGTATGATTGATTGGTCCATGTATCAAGGAGTGTATTGTAGCCTACAATATTTACTTCCCAGTCATTTCCCCTAGAGATTTCCTTGGAACCAAACACTATATCCAAACAATAGAACAAAAGTAGTTATGCAACAGTAACTGCCAGGGTTACTATCAAAATATTTAAATAATGACATTCATATCAAGTATTTCTAGTTTTGGATCAGTGTTGATTCAAGGCCATCTTTTGATGTTTCATATTCTGCCAACATCTTCCCCAATCTGCACACCTCTCACAACCTTCTGACAAGACTTGTCTTAGTTTGGAGACAGTGGCAGGAATTGCGTTAATCAAAGAAGCTATTTTATTTACATATGGAAACAAATCTTGAGGTCTACTAGCATGTTGTTTTAGGGATATGGATGAATGTTTGATTTGGGTCCTACATTTAGTATTTGAAGAATGATTAATCCACAACTTACTTTTTCCATCTTTATATACCATAAATCAATGGAATACCTCACATCCACAAAATGGTCTTTGTGGCTTTTTATGTAATCAAATATTGTTTTTCTTTTTTTTCTTTCCCAAAACATCTGAGCCTCAATCTAAAATGTCTGGTGACATGACTGAGTATCATGCAGTGAAAACTACATTTGGCCATATCAGGCATTCTAATAGGCTGAATATAGAAAAGCTTAATGGGAAAATTAGAAAAACATTTTCACAGGATAAGGTTGAAAACTTTCCAACAAACAACTGGGCCAAATCATTAAATTAAAAGTACAATCACTGCACTTCTGATAACTGTTCATGGAAAAGTAAACAGTTTTATTTATTACATTGTTTTTACAGAATGATTTGTGCTTTTGCTTCCTAGAAATATCTACCATATTGTCTCAACAGTTTTACCAAGAATTACAATACAGGCAATGAAAACATTGAGGAGTTTTACTGTGGCTTATCATCTTAAGTCATGTGCATGTTCCTGTTTCCTACTGCAGGATATTATGGGGCTGGTGGAACTAAACTAGAACTAAACTTAAAGTTTGAATGGTGTACAAAAAAAGTTCCACAGCCACACCTGACAGTGACACTGACCTTTCAGTTTTGAACAGTCTCCAGTTTACTTTACGCCTGTCATTGTGCCAGCCATTGTGCTTTATGTGATGTTGATATCTGTCTATGTTTGATGTTACTTGACAATTATTATTGTAGATAGTTTTCATTAGAAACCATTTTTACTGAACAGTAAGGTCTGTAGCTTATCCAAGCAAATATGTTCTGTAAGCTGCTATTACGTTTATACAATTTAATTTTCCAATGATAAATGCCACAAACACAGTTCCATTGTACTGGACTGGCAACATAAGTCGTTAAGTTGTGGCTATCTCAAAACTATAGTAAATAAAATCTGCATGGCTAGATGGGATGGGTGAAAGAATGTGATTTTTTTGTAATATGACCAAACATAACATTTATTAGATTTAACAGCCTTAAAGGCCCACTATGCAAGATTCTTACCTTAATATAACAGCTTAAAAGTCATTTCGATGGTAAACAAACTCATAGTATAGCGAATCATCTCGATAGCAAAGCAGGAGAGGGACGCCACTGGCAGAACCAGCAATGCAAGTCTGAAAGGTGGCGTCCCGCCAAATCTCTCGAGAATCACAAATTGCTTTATGGTGCAACATCACATACATCAGCAACATAAGAAGCAGCCTCAATGGAAGACACTAGCAGGCATTCACTCAGACGTTACCTGGTCAGTAGACATCTTCGGAATCTATCTTTGCCTGTTTGATGTCCGACGCTTCCATCCTACTGAACATGTACCGGTATACAGGGGGAGGGGATCAGGCCGTGAGTGCAGAGACGCAGAGCCGTATATAGAGACGGCTCTGGTGAGTGGTATTTACGACAGTTAACGTTAAATACAAGTACTCCGCAGCAACTCTAGGGGTAGCTGTTTGACAAAACCGGAAAACTGCATAGTATGCCTTTAACAGACCCTGGCCCAATCTTTCAGAAGTTTACAGAGACACACTCTGTGAATGCTTTACCTTGTAGACCCCAAAGTAATTTATCTTTGTGCTTGAGTAGTCATTAAAACAAACTTAAACTCTGTCTGCTGCTGTTAGTTATGTCTCAGTGTTGTGTAATGGGTTATATATAAAAAAAAACGTCTGGACGAGGGTGTGGCAAGGCTCATGATCCTCTTCCAAAATATTTAGCTCATTTCCTGTCTCCTTCTGGCTGTCTCTTAAGTTGTTTTCCAGGCTGTGAACTCCCTTTTTCGGCATCGAACCCGCCCCCATTCAGTTTCATAATTGCTCACAGACAACAGATAATCATCACAACTGTTTGGCTGCAATGAAGCCCTATGAAGGGAGAGTGAGGGAGAGCTCATAAAAGATGGAATCAAACCAGCCCCAGTGTGTGACACAGGGAGCGGCTTCAGGCCTTGGCTCTTGTCTGAAAACCACTAATGCGACTTGAAACATGAAACACAAAGCAATTTTTTCCAGTTAAATTCAACCCCCGCTTTTAATACTGTGTCTGATTGCTCAAATTGTCCTGGCAGAAAATACACAGACCACCTAATGTTACTGCATTTACTGTGCAATGGTGTGGGACATATTGTGGAAAGTGAGGTGTGCTTTCCTTTATAAGTTGACCTCTACAGCTAATGGCTGCTGTATCACTTTCACCTCTGAGATGAAACTGAAAATATAAAAATAGGATTCAATTTGACATAGTTGTTTTTGTATTATCAAACAAGTTGACACAAGACAACATTAGGCAATACACTGAGTCAACTACCTGTGGGTGGCCACAATCCAAACTTCTGACTGAAATTTAGTTTTGTTTTTGTTCTGTGAATTTGAACGTCAGAACAAATAAAAAACATCTTAGCTAGTACAGGAAATCTGCCATTTATGGTGAACTAAGTTTATGTGCATTGACCAAGCTGAAAGTTTACGTTTCTGGGTGTTTTGTCACAGTTTAGAGAAGAACTTAGAAGTAAACTATGTGGGAGAAAGCCACTTGATTGGGAATGAAAATTTGAGCTACTTGCAGGGTGGGTATTTGTGGTTATGACTCCAAATTATAAAACTGCACCAGACTGATTACGTTACGATTAAGTGTTCAGATGTCATAAAACCATCTCAGCAAATAATTTTGCCTCACACTCTATCTTATGAACATGTTCTTAAAAAGCCTCTGAAATTAAGGGTAAAATATCACACAATAAATCAGTTTATGAGAAAACTGTGTTCCTGATATTTTTTTTTTGATTTTCCACTATTAGAGGAATATCTGATAAATGAAGACTAAAATACAATGTAAGACAAATAGATAACAGGCATGTTTTGTCTTAGACTGTTATATTGTGTTTTTTACTCTGATGCCGACTGACAGACCACATGGCCAATGTTAGCTCAGAGGGACAAAAGAGGTGACTGCTTGATTTACTGAATGGCTTTGACAGTATGGTGATACTTACAGAGAGGACTGCTACCACATATCACTCACTAACTTGTCCTCTTTTATATGCCTGACACATCTCTTCAATCTATAAAGGAAAACTTTTAGGAAACCTAATGTGATGAAAAAATAATGTAAACGTATATTTTGTTAAAACTTAGACTTTCAATCTCAATTTAAGCAAGTTATTTCATATCCATATAAATATGACTTAAATTTACATGCTTCTGCAAAATAATGTGTGTTGTTCTATATAGACTGTGATGGCAGGGCCCTCACACCATGGACATAATCTATTTCCTTCAACCTATTTCTCCTAGTAGGGGCTACACAACTCTTTCCACACATGTTCATGTTACATGTTCATGTACAAAGAGCAATGTCTCTGCAACAATAAACCTGCAATATAAAAAGATCTACTGTACAACATATGTATATATATAGTAAATCCTTTTCTATATAAGTCTGAGCATGGTGGAAGACATATATTAAGTAGAAGGACCAGTATTAATATTGTGTGACAAGTAAAACTCTTGCATTCATTCCTACCTACCCTCTCCACACAAAAATGTTTTTCTTCTTGATCCTACAGCTGGATGTTTAAGCTTTACTGTGCACAATGATATATGTGCAGAGTTTGTTTGAAAATGTGGAAAGTCTCTCTGTGCTCTGTGGGCGGGGCCTATGAGCATGATTTGTTACATCACAAATAGTTTGGGAGCCAATCCTGGTCTAATATGCCACTTATACAAGTGTGATGTAGACATTTGATGCCTCCAGTCTACATACGCTTTTTTTTTTTAACTTACTTTACTTACTTTACTTAACAGTGAAGTAGGAGACATCTTGTGTCCAGCAGGAAAACTTGAAAAAATTCACAAAAAAACCCATCAGACACACATTATTGTCCCAAGCAGACTCATTTGTATAAATCCTAAAACATGTCTGGAGGTGATCTCTATATAAATGTATTATTAGGTATTATTAGTAAAAAGTAAAGTATCAAAAATAAAAGTACTATTTCTACCGAAAATCTGATTTGCCAGACCATTGCAATATTATTATATATCATATAAATATAGTTTATACATCGATGTGTGAGCAGCATTTTATTTAAATTTTTAATTGTGTCACAAGCCAAAATGGTTTAAAACCACTGGTTTAACCTTTAACAATATGTTGTATTTTATGAACTTTTTTATGTAAAATCTTCACCTGAAAAAGAACTAGTAACTAAAGCTGTCAGATACATTTAGTGGAGTAAAAAGTACAATATTTCATTTTGAGATGTAGTGTAGTGGAAGTATCAAGTATCATAAGTGAGTACGTACAGCCTATCACACAAGTGTGAGTATATTTAGACCTACTGATTTCTTGTATGTTGCCAATAGTTTATTCTTATTCTGCATACAGTGTGTAATGCATGTACTGTACACCCTCATCATCTTAGGAAAAAAAATATATGGAGCCCTCTACTGGATGAAATATGAAGTGTTCTGAGCTTTGGAAATTGAGACAAAATACTAGTACAGAAGGACAGTGATTGAAAACACATGCACAATAGAGCATGTATGGAAATTGTTATTAATTAATACTTACACACATTGTCATCAGACTATCTCAGGCTGCTGAAATATTTGATTTGATGAGAATTTGAGGATTTCTGTCTCATCTGTAACATAAACTGCAATTTGTGTATTTTCATTTTCTACTCCACTACAATTTAGAGGAAAATATTGTACTATTAATATAACATTGCAGAAACGTATATAATAATTTTAACACTGACATGGGCCATTCTTCATTATAAGCGCTTCCATTTTGTTGCTTTGAGTACATTTTGATTATATTTTGTCACTTAAGCAATGTTTTGAAAACAGGCCTTGGCCCTGTCGTGCATCATAAATAACACTGTAGATAGGAGAATTGCCAAAATCACAAAAAGCAGTCCCCTTAGCACACTTGTCAATGTTTCAAAATGAACTAGAGTTGACAAAGATCAGCATCGATCAATCTCTGCTCCACTCTGAGAGAACACCTGTCAGACATTCATCACCACACAGAGATATGGACAGAGGTTTCCACTGTTAATCCTGATCCTTTTCCTCCCCGTGCTCATGCATTTTTGCTCTTCTCAATCATCCTGTCATTTTCTGTCAGCCTGTGCATCTGTCTATCTGTCTCTCTACTTGTCTCACTCTCTCTTCAGTGGATCCTGCATTAGCCCCTCGGAGTGGTTTCCACTTTAATTTTGGCCAGCGACCATGTAAGTGAGACTCAACTGCCAATGGGTGCTTCAGGCAACCGAAGTGATACATGTCAGTCTCCATGGTGACAGGCAGCATGTTCTGCATACTGATATCCAATCATATCCAGTGTAGTGACAGAGAGCCCTAGAGGACCAATCCTACTGACTTTAAGGATGCTCTGACGTGCCTACATACAGCCTCACATGGCTCTCGTTTCTGTATGATTTCTACTCTTAGTACTGCCAGGGAGCATTGCAAATAGAGTAAATATGGTATGAATCTGCGCTGTGTCAAATTGCTTGACAAAAATGAAGGTTATATCGAAGAAATAATAACAGCAATAAGCTTCATATGTTAGAGATTTGGCTCAGGGCACAGGTGGGCAGGGCTGTATCCATCTTGTTCAAAGGGCAGCTTCTTCATAAATCCCCTCTCATTCTAAGGATCTTTTCTATATGAGATGACAGGCAGAGACAGATACTTTGTCAGTCCTCCTGTCTCATGGAAAAGTACGTGTGTGCAAGAGAGAGAGAGAGAGAGAGAGAGAGAGAGAGAGAGAGATGGAGAGAGCGGGACCCAGCCATCCACACAATAGTGATACTAAATCAAAAGAATAGGGCTCCTGCCTTTTGGATGACGGGTGATGCTGAGCTCCCATCATGGAGTAACAGTAATGAAGCATTTTCACTGAGGCTGCTGCAGCATCAGGGGGTGGCGAAGCCCCACAGGATTGCATTAAAGACTCTCTGTTCCCTGTCACAATTGGCACACTATTTACAATCCCATGAGATTGGAGGTAGAAAGGAAAGCCTAATGCAGAAATTGATTACATGTGACTTCTGCCTGAGTCTTGTGTCCTGATAAATGACAGCTGAACGAAATTAAATCGGTGGGAAAGCTTTCAATTGGTACTCCGTTTTGGAGGGAAATAAACATATTGAATCTTTCTGAGAATACCCACGATCAGTTAAGTACTCTGTGTTGCTGATTGTTAGTACCAGCCCATCACAAATTATTCTGCTTACGGGGCTTAACATCTTGTTTAATTATTCTGATTAGTCAAAGCTGTAGGTGCAGCTCTGTGAGCTCCTCATCAGAGGATATTAGCTGGTGTCTTTAATGAGCAGCATAATTAGAGGGTGTGTTTGTTTGAGAGAAAGAAAGGTTGAAAAGAAGAAATCCCAAGAAAAGCGAAAAGCGAGGTCCAGAAATGGCTGCCACAAGCCAAAGGTGCTGTCCAAATCCATTACAGCTTGCTGTTGCCATGGTAGCAGCCCACCTAAAATCGTTTCCTCACCAACCTTGCTTCCCTCTTACATGTAACCAGGAGGCAGTAACAGTTGGTAGAAGTCTCTGTTATTGTGATGACAGCTGTCAGTTGCTGATAGTTGCTAGCCATTGGACCAGAGAACAAAACTCCATCCTGCTCGTGCACTAAAGCAGTTACCATCAAAAACAATGTCAGAGTCGATTACGGATGTTGCAAACATTGCGTAATTCATGTTATGCTCCATGTGCCATATTAGTCCCTCTTTTAATCAGACCTGTGGTGGAGCCAGTGCAGGCTGTTGATCTTTCTTCTTCTTGGAAAGTGACCTCAAGCCAGAAACATTGTGATCGAAAGCCCATTATTGATTCTCTTAACAACCTAATCCTATGAGTCAGAAAAACAAATTAACATTAATCCGCAGGAAGCTAATGCACCTCCATTATCCTCCCTCGATTGTGGTCTGCTGCCATGAGCTCATCCAACTATAGACATCAATTAAAATTTTGACCTCAGCTCCCTGCTGAAAATGAGGCAAATGTTTTGATACCATGACTCCTGGTAACATCACTTTATTGGCTTGGAAAGATACTGTGTGATTTCCAAAGAGTTCTGTGTCTACCTTTGGAGAGTTGGTCCAGTTGGTGAACTCCTGGGACAGCATGTAGCTTTGTCAGCTGTCCATGCTAATACTTTAGCATATAATATGAAGAACTAGAAAATTCCTAAAGCAATTTTGATTGTGCCTTGCTCTGGCCCATATGTTAATACCATGTCTACGTGCTAACCGCTCATCGCTAGCCGTGCGCTAATCGCTAGCCAACCGCTAATCGCTAGCTCTGCGCTAATCGCTAGCTAAGTGCTAACCGCTAATCGCTAGCTAAGTGCTAGCTTTGGTTAATGTGTTTAATTGTATTATGCTCCTGAAGGAGTGCTAATGTAAATTAAGGAACAGCTCATAGTAGGGTAAAATATTTAAGGTGTATTGAACTTATTTTGTGTTAATATTAAAATCATTCAGCTTTAAATTGTTTGCTTGTTAGCCACCTTCTAATTATCCTTAGCTAGCCAGCCAGCTAGCGCTATCTTATTAATGTCTTGTTAGCCTCTGAAGCTAGCTATGTGTGTGTGTGTGTGTGTGTGTGTGTGTGTGTGTGTGTGTGAGAGCAGGCTTTTGTTGTCATGGCAATCAGGGGAGCCCACAGCAGCTGCGCACGCTCTCTCTCTGTCTCTAACTCCTCAGAGAGACAGAAACATTTAAAATGAATCCCCTCGAACCCATGGCCAGGAACGACCGAAATGAAAACCGAAAAGACCGTGAGCGTCGTCATCTTGTTGACTACAGCACTGCCGAGTTTCAGTGGCTAAAGTTAAAAAATGTGACCTGGGGAGATTGAGAGAGAAGAGGTTCAACGAGCTCCTTTCAAGATTCCTCCTCTCCATTTTAACATGGGAGTAGATGGGGCCGTGAGAGGGCGTTGCTGGCGCATCAGTGTGTTTCCCGCCAAAACTATTTGTCTGACAGCTTCAGCAGTGGTATCACTGCGACCCCAACGAATTTACCTACGTTTCTATCTATAAATAATTTCTGTACAGTGAAATTTGTGGCCATGAGAGCAGTTTACAAATTTATTTTTCGACAATTTTTTCTCTCTCCCCACACTCTAGCGATGATGTCACTCACTCTGGCAGTTTTTTTCAGTTGGAGGTTCTCGCAATACACACCCATTCATTTTTTGGACCGGTTTTTGGCGATTTACCGGCAAACCGTTTGGCGAAATTCTTAGAAAAGTCATAGCACTAATGTCCTCACCGAGCCGCACGTTTTGATACCTTTTTTGTGTACGTGTGACAAAAGCTGCGGGAGAAGAAGCGCGCCGAAAAATATATGGAAGAATAATAAGCCCGAGGGATAATAGTATTGTGCTTGCTTATGCAAGGCACAATAATAAAGACCAAGTTTATTGTGAGACCAAACTGGTGAAACTGCAAAAGTCCACAAGACAAACAGCATCGGTCTACAATTAAGCTGATGTTCAACTGTTGCTGTAGTTTTGACCTCTCATAGGAGTATGCCCTACTTTAACTTACTTTAATGTTTGTGCACTGCTTATGAATACTTCTAAATAAATGGTGAGTGACAGTATTGTGTTTTTGTGTTTTTTATTTCTGCATGATTCTGTCTACATTGATGGATAAGTGCGTGTTAAAGCTATATGCAGACTCCCGATGATACTGAAGAGCTTCAGTATTACTCACTCACTCCCTCACACACACACCCACTCACTGTAAGCACAGACACTTGCACAGTGTAATAGACATCCCCTTCTACCTCTCTTGCTGTTGCACTGCTTTGCCACAAATATCGAATTTGCCGTTACAGGCATATTTATGTGACGCATTGTATAGATGGTAACGTATAGCCTTTGTTAAGGCTTGGGATAAGTATAGACCCATACAGTATGCTCCCATGTGTCTCTGAAGTGACAGTTTGACAAGATGTGTCTAAGCGGCTTGGCATATATTAGCATACCCAGCACCTCATCACCAAGCTGTCACTCTCGACTGGACAGGAGTCGGGCTGAAGTGTTACAGACTCTGGGGGCAACAGAGGAGCAACAAGACAACCTCTCCTTATATCATCCTTTTTCACACTTCCCCCTCCTCTTCTTTTTTTCCTCTCCTCTCCTCCCCTCATACTTTCAGACTGATTAATCTCATCCTGGCTTTAAATGAATGACATTATCTATTATTCACAGGCAAAGCTAGCCTCATCTTGCACAGACTATATAAATGAAGTCTTGGCCACTGAAGAGTTTCTCTCAAACCATATTATCACCCGAAAGTCAGAAAATTACCATGCATTAGCATAGATTAGCCCAGGCAAGGTCAATGGTTATCCATTTCATCTTGCTTTTTCTGAGGGGGTTTTTGAGACTCCCTCGCCTCTAGGAGTCAGCGGCTGTATAGCGAAGCCCCTGGGACTTCTTTTTTTCAGAATTTAGTTGCTTGATGGGATAAAAAGGAAAGACACAACAAGCAGCAGAAGCAATGTGAAGGTTATTCGAAGATCATGTGCAGCCGACTTTACTTCTAGCTCTATCCCCTCTGCTGAGGGGGATCAGAAAGGCCCATGGCAAATTTGTGGGGAGCTGATCCAAATATTATCAAACCAAGCTGCATTTTCAGTGATGAAAGTCTGTAATGTGGCATAAAGGTTGAGCAGTATAGGTTCATGAAGTTATGAATATGATCTTTAAATACTTTTGACATCACTTCTCCCCAGGGTGTCAGAGATTTGCAACCACCAAAAACTTCTGGGAGTAAACCACAGTGGATCCGATTGTTACAGTTATAAAAGCACCTCAGTAAAGTTATAAAGTCAAACTTTTGATTATGGTAAAAATGTTAGATCACTTGTGGTATCTCTTTTTTGTAAATAACCGGTCATTTTCTTTTCTTTCATTCTTACATAGTGAGGTATATAGTCATGCTAGTGACATGGCTCGGCAATGTCGGTCAGTCATCCTGCTAGTTTTTTGGTTGACCACTTTGGTCCAGACTGAAGTATCTCATGGATATATATATATATGGCTGGCTGGATTGATTGATTAATGGATGGATGGGTGGATAGATGGATAGATGGTTATCACAGGATAATTCGCTGACTCTATACAGTTTTAGTGAAATTTCTCAACCACTATTGAATGGATTACTGTACATTGCTGTGCGTAAGTGCAACCTCACAGAGCTACTAGCATGACTGTAGACTCTTCTTGTTGCACTAAAAAATGTTAGTTCACGTCATCAAGTTAAAGTCTGTTCTGTGCTACTGTAGAAACATGGTGGTTCAACATGGCAGCCTCCACAGAAGGAGAGAGAAATGGCCCATAAGCTAATGAATGCACAACAAGTTTTTTCTACTTAAGGTTTCAATGTGTATGTTTTTTATGAGTGTCTTAACTTCCTGCACCGCCTGGTTCAGCAAAATGAGTATGAAGACAGATAGAGATGGAGGGGTGCAGGGGTCCACAGAGGAGTGAATCCAGGTGGTTTCTAAACAACTTGTGCCTGTGTCAAAATGACAGATGGCACCAGCTAAGCCTCGCATCAATCTCACCTGATGGCTCAGCAGCGACTGGTGATGTCAGTGGGTTGGCTTCACCAGGAGCAACGCCAGGTGATTCAGGCGGAAACAAGATGGAGCTAAAACACCTTCTCGCATGGTCGAGCACTGTGTGCAAAGCCAAAAGTTTGCGTTTGGCCAAGAGTGTTTCCAGGGAATCATTCTTCAGTTGACACTTAAGGTTCAGATCAGATGAACTGTTTCTGTGGACGTGTGCCTCTTTTGTCGACAGTGAAAGACAGACTGCATTACAGAAATTTTAATAGCATATGTCTTTACAAAAGGAGCATTGTGTACGTGGTTTACAACATGTCTAAATACAGTATTTCTACATCAACCATTTATTAAAAATAACAGGCTTGAAAAGTCCTTCTTTGAACATTATACAAGTATACTCATAATAACAGAGATTAGACGATTGTGTAACTGAATTCATCCTTACACTGGTACAGTTGATACAGTAATCTAGTATTGTAATTCGCAGTGTATGAACATTTGAATGTGTATGGTGTTTACAAGACAGGTTAATATCTTTTAACCTAAAGCACATTGATATAATCTCTCAAATCCCAGAATAAATGAGAAAAAAGGAGCTCTCCCTTTCTATTTATCTCTCTGTCTAAAATATATATCTTAGTCAGTTTGTCAGGTAAAGAAAGACCAGATGACAGACAAATAAAATCAGTTCTCTTATGGTAGCTTGCTGTCTTAAAAAAGGGAAATAAACAGTGTAAGCGAAGCACACATAGTTTGTAAAGTTGAAACATTCACTGGTTACCAGATGTAATATATGTGTAAATGCAGTGCAGTGACTTTCTTTGTGCGGGAGAAATTATAAAATGCTCACAGAAAAAAAAAAACATAATTGCATCTGTGGCCACAGGTTAATGCCTGAGTCTCAGAGTAAAGTTGCTGTTCCCAATTAGGATGACGATTAGTTGCCATGGATACAACTGCCTCCAGATTCCACAATAACACAAAACTAATTTATTGAACAGTGAGAAATTTAGAGGAACAGCTTCATATATAACGTTTCATTTCAAAATAAGGCCTCCTGTCCCCATTCACATTTGCATACATTTATCACAAGTTCAGCAGAGATGCTAAATTACTTTTGAACACATACATTTACCAATGTGCCACATCTGTTCTTACACATCTGTATTATCATCCTTTTGTTGCTAACAGTTTTCAGTATGAGTGATAAAAAATACTTTTACAAGCTACGAGCTACTTTAGGAAAACTAATACAAAAAACAGGTGCAGTAAGTAAAGTATGCTACGTCATCTTCCAGTTCAGTTTGTGCTTTTTTAAATTGTATTTTGTTAACATCTGTAGATAATATCCAAACATAACTGAAGGGACCATGAATACAATTAGATTTTCTAATAATCCCTGGTGAATATTACTGTAGGTATTTGACAATAAGACCATTCATTTCAAAGGGGTGGACTTAGTTTTACACTACACATCTAATTATAAAGTCATCATCCATTGTGTATAATTGAGTTTACATTGCAGAAAGCATTTTTATTAGATTTTAAATGTGTACCAAAAGGAGTCTAATGATATTCAGAGTTGTATTCTTTGTTTCCTGTTAGTAAAATTGTTAGAAACATACTATATAGACTGATGATCAGTGTCCATACGATGTTTCATCCACAAATTAGTCCTTAAATGAGCTCCAACGCCCTGAGCCTCAGGGCTGCCTGACATGAAAATAATCCCACTACTTTGTAAATGTTTTAACATTCACCATCTCGGTTCAGCAGCATAATTAAACAGCACTGCCCTAAATTGCTTTGCTACTATCTGGTGGATGTTTAAGATGGCCTGGATCAACCCGAATCTTAAGCCTCATTTAATCTCCATTCTCATCTCTGCATTACAAGTGAAAGTGTTGTCTGAGGAGAAACACGGAAAAAAACTTAGGCTGAAAAGTTCCTTTGATTCTTGCTTGAGAGCGCAGGTCTGATGTTCCTGTTTTTAACTAAAGAGCTGTTGTACACAAAAGCTTCTTTTCAAACTTGTAGATGTGGCATCCAAACACACGTGGTCCCGACAAATACAGCCAAGTCCCAGTCTTTCCCTCTGATGAAGAAAGACAGAAGTCTATATGTCATCGTCTGGTAACACAACGCCTGCACCCTTAGGGGCCCAAACTGATTTGAGTGAGAGGGGGAGAGAACAAGAGCGATAGACATAGAAAGAGAGTATGTTTGTCTGTCTACAAAGCATGGCCTCACTCCAGAGATCTGGAAAAAGCCGGATGTGTGCGTGTGTGTATGTTTGTCTTTGTAAGCATATGTTCATCAGAAAGTGCAGGCATAGACAATGCCCACCACCACAATGTTTCCGATGGTGGCAACGATGGCGATCCAGAGCCAGATGGCGTCGCTGGACATGGACTGGGACTCATCCTGCTGGCCATGCACCGAGGCGGCTGAGGCAGCGGCATGGACGCTGGCCGAGGAGTTAAAGAGTGAGTGCTCACCGCTGTAATCATCATTGGGCGAGGAGTCCATGAAGGCTCCCGTCATTACTGGGATCTGTGAGGGAAAGTCAGGAGAAAGGTTAAAACGGTTAATTTATACGGTTTATGACCAAATGGAAAATGGAAAATGAATGACACCCCAGCAGCGTCACTTGGGCTTTGCAATTAATGCTAATCAGTGTTGGGCTAGTTACCCATTACTCTTTTCAAAAGAAAAACAATTATTTTACCTATTGCTCCCTGCCAACAGTAATTAGTTAGATATACTTTCCTGCAACTCCGTTTCCATCTTCCAACTAGTTTCCTCCACAATGGATGTGACGGGATTGTTGGATTTCAAATCAGTAGGTGGTGTTAGCATATTAAAGGTAGCATTTAGCTCAAAGCACTTCTTTGCCCAACGACGGCCCCACAGAGCAGTAGCATCCTGAAGCTCTTGGGATTATTTCATTTAAGCGTGATAATGCTTTCAATGACTTTGCCTTTTTTTGATGGAGTTGGATGGCTATAAAATGAGTAATAATTTAAACTCAATAAAAACAAAAACACTTTACAGCCAAACCTCCAAGAGAAATCTTGCCTTCTCCTGACAATCATAGCGTGCCAGATTCGTTCCCAGTGGTTGTGCATTAGCAAGTGCTATATTAAAAAAAATTAGAGGTAATTGCATCACGACATCATTAGTAAATGGTTGCAAGGTTTCCCACACAGGCATGCAGGGTCCCACTCTGTCTGTGTCTTTGCATGTGTGTGTATTTAGAAAGCTGTACTTGATTAACATGGAATGAATATTTCAGATGTGGCAAGTGAAAATGATTTATTGCTTGGGACAATCAGAGCCCTTTGAAGGTTTTCCATTAAAGCAGAAGCAACTAAATGCTCTTGTGTGTGTGTGTTTGTGTGTGAGTATTTTTACGTGTGTGTGTGGTAAAATAGCAGGCTATATGATTGGGGAAATGCATGAGAGACCCTCGCTCAGACTGGAAAAGAGACTGAAGATGTTGCAAAACAATGCTAAAAATACCTCGGAGGGATGTTGAGCACTCGGGTACACAGAAATTCTCCCTTGCTTGCTCATTTGCTCACCTTCACCCTATCTCTCACACTTCCTCTCTCTCTCTCTCTCTCTCTCTCTCTCTCTCTCTCTCTCTCTCTCTCTCATGTACACATGGGCTAATGCACAAAGACGTTAACACACACACAGTCACACACAGATACTTCAGGTCTTCCCTCGCACTGGGGAAAACACTGTTTAGAAAGCGTTGTGCTGCTCTCCGTCTATTGGCCCCTGGTGGTGAATAATGACATGACACATCCTGTGGAGCGCCTGCTGTTCACATGAGCATGATGAAGGCAGACAGGCATGCATGATGTCCAGCAACCTGGGTATCCCTGCCCCCCACACATCTACTGTATCTGCTGATTCCTCCTGCTACAAAATCTCACATGTACTTTTCATCCATTTTAAAATTTTTTCTATTATGAGCAGATTCATATCACTCGTCTAGCACCCGCATCACGTGTAGGCTATTGGAAACTAGCACCAAGGAGAAAAGTAATATCTGCACACTGATTCCAACCTGCATAGTTACCTTGCATATTTCAATTCATGTTTGATCTTAATTATGTCTAAACATGGTCACCACACCCATAACAATGAAAATAATTTTTTAATATTTAAACTACTCCAGAAGTGTTGACAGTAATAATATTCTTAGTATACATTGATCTGCATGAGAAACTCAAGATCCTTTTGTCATTTAAGTATAGTCTTAAAAGCTTATTTTGACATCTACCTGTTACTTTGAAGGCACTCATATGACCTCTATCATCAACATGCTGTTGATCTGATTTCTTATTTCTTTAAATCACACCCTACTGTGATCTCTAGACACCAGTGGAAACCTTATTCTGCATTCAAAATGGCATCTAGCTTAATCTAATGTTCAGTCAGACGATAACTGAAGCTCTCAACCCTGTCTGCATTCTTTATATTTATGTTTTATTTATAATAACTCATTGTCCACAGGAGTGAGCTGTTTGCATAAATGGGGAAGTGTACCGGATGAAATGAGGCGGGTACTGGGAGTGTGTGCAAAAATATTCTAGTTGTAAGCCTGAATCTAAATATTTAATTGCCCACGTTTACTATTTTTGGCAGAGATGGTGTGTCTATATATACACAGTACATGTAGATAGGTGTTTCGATTACATGTCAGTAGTATATCATCATTCTTCATGGGACATACTCCTCTATCCATTCATCCAAGCCCACAACTCCCATGTGTATCATGTACATGAGGTTGAGCAAGCGATTAAGCACTAATGGAAAATAGGCAAACAGAGACTTAGAGAAAGAGCATCCTAAAGCATCTGAGCACTTATGTGGGCAGTGAAGGTCATCGCCTTAGCATTACTGCCAATAAACCCATGCTTGTTGACATACAAGGATGAATGACTTCCATAATAAAGTTAGAGTGACAAAACTTTCCTGGAAACCATACACACTCGCCCCTCCAGTAGAACTGTAAACTGGTGGCTAAATGTCTTTAACGGGCACATCCAGATAGAAAGCTTGGTACTAAATCAGTAAGTGCGAGTATCGAGCTTCCTGAACACACAACTCAAACTAAAAGTGGTTTCATTTCCCAGGTTATCTGATGTACAAGTTATTTTATTCTTTAACTTAAAACGGAAGGTAAACTGGTTCACACTTTCATTTCATTCTTGAATCTTTCTTCTTTTGTAATGCATGTCTTCCTTAGCGTGCATGCTCTGGAAGGCATCAGGCAAAATGTTTGTGCTTGTTACTTTTCTGCATTACAAAAGAATAAAGATACAACAAAATATGGACTTAAAGACACTATTTGTTTTACTGAATGTGGGCCAGTCTCTCATACCCTGATATAATCCAGCTGCATTCTGACCCATGGGTGCTGCAGCAAGGTCTCAGCCTTGGTATATGGGGTTCCAGCTGTAAGTTACGGGGGCGCCTCCACACTGGACTTTCAATGAACTTTCAGTTACTCTTAGCCACATCTGTCTCCATTGGCCAGATCCCAAATCTGATTGCAATCCATCCTGGCTTTCCCAGGTTACATGCAAATCAGGTTTGGCCCTCCTCCAGTCCAGAAGGATTTTAATGAACAACAGTCTCAAATGCTTCTTGCTTTTTGCTTATCCAATAGCTATCCGATCCACCCAAGATGCATGAAGTGACTACATCTTTATCTCCAGAGAGATAAACACAAGAACAATGATACATTAGCAATTTGTGTTATCTTGCGCAAACTTAAATCCCTCATTTGTGAAAGAGGAGAGTAACATCAGCAGAAACACCGATTTTATAAAGCTTTGAAAGGGACTTTTTCAGCAAAAGAAAATAGTTCAAATGAAATCTATTCAGAGTGGGGAGAAAACTTTGGATTATTCAAAGTAACCAGGACATTGTTTCTTGAAAGACATGTAGCCACTGAATTTTTCAGTCCTTTGAGCAGCAAAAAATTACAGTCAGCTCCATTCAACAGGGGTGGTGCCAGACGTCTCAGCAAAACTATCTGCATGGCTAGATACTAGATAAAGGTAAGAAAAATAACTGTTTTTTTTGTGGTCTGGCCCTTTAAAACTACCATTTACATTTTCAATCAATCAATATCCTTCATGGATTACACTACTTCACAACTCTGAAGTTTACATTTGATATTGTAGCCGATGAGAAAAAAAAACTGTTTCATTGTATTGTGTGAAATAATCTGAAAAATCACTTCCCTCCATTAACTAACACCAGAGAAATCTCCAGACTTGCATATTTTACACCCTCTTGGCTCTGAGCGATACCTACACCTGTGCAATACTCCCCAAAAACACCCCAATCTGAGGTAGACGATACAGTATTCACTGTATGACTACACCTGCTCTGCTCTCACAGCTTTGATTTATTCGTCCCAGCTGTTCCTAGAGCTGAGCCATCCTACACGGAAGATCACAGTAATTGTGAAATAGAAAGGGCTGTAATTGCCTCCTGTGGGATGTCGCCACCACTAAGTGCTGAGTGAAATGGGTTAGGAAGAAACAAGCAAAACCCAAATAAATGTTTTTGGATTGCGGTGAAACCAAAACATACACCAAACCACAGAAGCACTCAAGCATGGCTGTTAATACAAAATCAGAGATAGAAGTTGGTTTTCTGCGCCCAGTGATAATATGAGGTCAGTCTCTTATCCAAGTTGATTCGTGTGTCCTTGTCGAGAACAAACTTCAAGGTGCACTTGAGAGAACAAACTGTATCGGAGAAAACAGGCACATAGGGAGACCCCCTGCTATGTAAAGAATGGACTTTGTGTTTGACATCACACACACACGATCAATGAAAACACACAGATGTCGATTGTCTCACCAGTCACAACCATCCTCTATTGACTTATTGTTATGTGACTTTTGTGATCTTATATGTTTCATTGGCAGTGCATACATACTCCTCTGTCTGAGAATCTCTGTGGTATCACAGACTGGGAAATTAACTGTGGCTTATGCATGCTATAATGCCTTGAAAAAGATGTATACGTGTATGTTTTGTAATTGCTGAAGTGATTCATTTACATGCTTTCCTTGCATCATGCCTTGTTTTCTTTACATTTTTGAGTCCTAGACACACTAATCTGTCAATTAAAAGCAATGTCTGGATGACTTAAAAGGAACCATGAAAATATTCTATTACACACCCTTGTCATCCTAAAATATTAATAGGCCTGTTTCACAGCAGACATTTTGACTTGTCATCGTAATTAAAGTGTCCCAGTCAAGCCATGACAGTGTGACAGTGAGCCCCAATGCACAATACCAGCACCCTGAAACTGAAGCAGCTACATGGAATCCAGCCATCATCAACACTTGTGCTTTTCCTACTGTGACATGTCAAAATGTCTTCTGTAAAAAAAGAAAGCCCCATCCTGTCCAAACAAGGCTTTTGCCAGCCAGCTGAAGGCAGTGCATGATGGCTCATCCCGCAGGAGCAACTGAAACACACAGATTTAACTGCACACAGAGGTTGCTTGTAGTTCTGACGAGCCTACCACTATCTCACTACCTCAATGCTTAATCACCACCCTGCTGCCACAGGTGTGTGTCACCATGTAGATTAAAACATTAAATTAAACATGCAGTGCTTCGTTAATTCACTTTTATAAATTGGATATAATAATATCCACGACTGCAACTCAGGGTTATTTACATTATCGATTAATCTGCTGATTATTTTCTGAATTCAACGATTAATTGTTTGGTCTAATAATTGTCAGAATATATGGAAAAATTTCTAACTTGATCTCTTTAAATGTCTTGTTTTGTCAGTCTAAAACCCAAAGATATTCATTTTTTGTATATTTTTGCATGAAAATTACATTATTGATTATTTATCTAGCAATTTGTCAACTAATCATTGCAGGTCTAGTGGGGTTGTTAGCACAATTTGAATTTTAGAAACACTTATGGTACATTTTGGGCTCTCTATATATATTGATTTCAGATATTCATACACTGAACTCTCACTTGAGCTCTCAGTTAAATAGTGCACACAGTAATTCTCCAACTGCACATTGCAAAGAAAAGAGTTACAGTAGAACAAAAAGGAAAACATTTTTCCGTTGTAATTGTTTTCTATCTATAATTCTGATTCTCAATCTATACTCTTTCCCTAAAAACTTTGTTTAATTTAGGCCTTGATTTAGTTTTTTGTGAGAAAAAAGTCACAGACGTACACAACTAAGTTACAATGCCTGAAATTCCCCAAAGGAAGCATAAGACATAATGTCAGTTTTTTTGACAGGGGATGTTATCTATAACCTACTACATGAACAATTCAGGACACCATAGATCAGGTAAATAAATAAAAAGGGATAACGTGTAAAGAGAGCAGCTTGCAGAAAAATAGTAGCCACTCCTCCTAAACAACAGCAAACACTTAGTGAAAACAATAGAAATGGTCTGAACCAGACTCTATACCTCTTGCTATAAATCTGGAGGGAGATTTACAGGGGTCTTAAGGTGGCTTGTTCACCCGCACAGAAGTGGTGAGACCTCTACTTTCAGGCCTGGTTCCTGCTGGTCAGATTTACAGCTAAGCTTTCATTGATTTTCCTTGTCTCAGCAGGCCAGCAGAATTTTTTTTTAATAAATCTTACAACTCAGTGGAACTAGTGTAGCCCAAGTGATCCTTGCTTGACACCCTGGTCAATCTGTCAGCTCAGGGGAAATTGTGCAGCGTGAGAGAAAGTTTATTATACTTCTTTGATATTATGAATGATACATCTTCTCTCAGTGGTACCTGACTCTGCTGTGATATATACACAAAATCTAACAGTTAAAAAAAAATAGGAATAGAAGAATAAAGCCTTGAAAAAACATCTCTCTATAAAAGCAAGAAGTCTCTGTCTGTCTGTCTGTCTGTCTGTCTGTGTGTGTGTGCCTCAAATATCTCTGCAGATCAGGATCAGACTGACCTGAGAGTTTCAACATGGCTGCTGTGTGGTGTAAGGGTGTGCAACGTCGGCTTTGTTTGGATTACAAAGATACCGTTAATAAATTATTTCATAAATGATTGTCAACCATAGCCACCATAGCCATGTGCGCACCAGAACCAATCACTGCAGAGCCCACCCCCAAGACACACCTTAAGAAACTCGTAATATATCTATACCTGCAGCGGCGCGAGCGACTTTATACCTGCAGCGGATTTTGCCGGCTGTTCGGTCCCGTTCTGTGCATAGAAACTGACTGTTGTGGATTACTGAGACTGAACGAGTCCGCCCGGACAACAAACTGGAAACGGAATCTGTGGATGTTCGTCTATAGTTAGCTGCTACACCTTCAAACACAACCTCATTTGGCCATCCATGAAAAAGCTACTTAACCTCCCACTTTTCTATAGCAATACATACTTCCTACGGGCACTGCACTAGTTTCTATAAAACATGACATAGGGAGGAAATAATGCATGTTCACATCTGGAACTGTTGCTCACTGATATATGCTGCTAATTAGCAGTTGCGTGATGAGTTAAACTTTGATATGAACCAAACTCATCAGCTATGAAAAATTAAATCCACCACCAACAAAGAGTGATTTCTTATTCCTGCCAGAGGAGAACTAAGAAGCAATGCCAGATGATCACACGGACAGAATTTTAAAGGATAAAAAAGAGACAGAAGCTGTGTGTGTGTGTGTATGTGTATGTGTGTGTGTGTGTGTGTGTGTGTGTGTGTGTGTGTGTGTCCACATGTGTATTTTAATCTAAAGCTGACATTTCTATCGTCCTAGTGTCTGACTCTTGACGTGTAGTGTATGTCTGACTCTGTAGTCTTTGGTCTGTGACTCCCCAAGCTGCAAAGACTCAGTTCACACAGGAATAAAGAAATAAAGAAATATGAAAACTAAACAACTGTCAGCATCTAAAACAAAACACAGACAGACAGACAGATGAGAACAGAATTGGGTAGTTAAAAGTCTTAATTTGACAGCGAGTAAAGATTTCATCTTTAATCTTCCAGAAGATACGGTAACTGCACCCTGACTATCTCCCCATAACAATAAACTAAGAAGCTCAAATCAGAGACAATGCAGCACTATAGGAAGGTGTATTAAACTGTCAGCCTTAAGTCTTTTACATAAATATTCTATTTTATTATCTAGATGATTATTTTGGTAAACACCTCTTCAGGCTTTAAGATTATACTTCTGACACTCTATTCATGCTTTATTTATTATTGGCACACTAAGACATTTGAATTAAATTATTTAATTTAACTGTAACCAAAGTCTAAACCTGACATTAAAATATATTCAGTTTGTTGTCAGCTCTACATATTTTACCCTGGATCATTCACTTTGTTTTAAATATCAAGAATCCAACAAGTCTTTGGAGCCTTTTGAATTGTAAATTTGGGTGTTCAGACTGAATCAGATGGTGATCATTTGTGATATAACACATTGCCTTTGGTGGCTTTATTTAAAAAAAGAAATACTGTGCTTAACTCAACTTACAGGTCCATTAATCATAAAAATACTTCTCTCACGCTGCCAAATCCCTGCACTGAAATACATCACTGGCATATTTAACCTTGATTCATGAACTATTCACACATTGAAATACTTTTCAAAATCTACAGAAAAATGCTTTTTCACCAAAGCCTGGGGCCATTTATTATTCACTGGAGCAGATATTTTAAATATGCATAAACTGGATTATGTGCAGCATGTGTTTTATGGTACAGTTTACACCAAATAACACGTCATGCTATAGCAACAGAGACTTCTTGCTGTGCAATGTCACACACCACTTCAAAATCTCTATGCAGAGTTTGCTCATGTATTTTACATTGTGAGCAATTTCAATTAAAACACACCCAGTGGAGTCGCATGTTACCTCTCTCAGTGGCGGCTGCTGTCTATGATTGGCCCCTGTGGTAAGTAAGTAACACACAAGCAGCCATGTGAGCAAACAGCAAACAGACTTTATTCTCCTGTGAATAAAGTCTGTTTGCTGATCTGATATGGATCTGATACAACATCACAACGATCAGTGCCGTTTCATGCCAAAGTGGAGCAGCAAATAACAAAAACAACTCAGTTTTAGATGAGATTTTTTCTGATTCACCGTTAAAAATAATGGATCTGTGTTGTGTATAGGTCTGATTAACAAAGGAATACTAACGGCTTCAGATGCAAAGAAAAGAGCCCCACCCCTACTCTGTGGAGAGCCTCTTACTGCAGGAGCCCGAAGCTTATCAGGAAGATTCAGCTCACCTGTGCTGATCACACTTTACACTATCTAAGCTCGAGGCCGTCCAGCTGTCTTGCTTTGTCTCTCCTGACTTCCACCCTGGTTTGGTTTATTTAAGTAGGAATCTATGTAAAATACACCCATGTTAAATGACAACTCATGAACTGTCTTTGCTTTTTGTAGCAGCTACCCTGAGCTGAGTTTTGACATGAGCTGGATTTATAAACACTCAATGTCACACAATGAGACCAATAACTCAATTCAACTAAGTAGCCCTTTGTTGGGATGTCCAGGTTTAGTGTCACTTTAACTTGTTTCATCTGTGTTCAGACTTTTAAAAAAGCAAAACAAAAACGGACACCTTTCTTCTTGTTGAGTCGCTGGATCAAAGAAATAAGTGGAGAGCTCCACACTTATTACTTAATATAATATAACATAAATTCTAAAGTTACTTTAGATCATACAGAATTGGAAATAATAAAAATAGTGTGCAAAGAAAAAAGAGCTTTATAACTAACCCTGTTAAAAAGAAACTAATGTCCAAATCAATATATTATGTTTTTTGGCAGGTCAGAATATAATTTCTATGAAAGCAAGGTGAAAAAAATAATGTTCCTTGGGTGAAGATAATTCCATATTTTCTGCTGCAAATGAATGCAGTGTTATTTATCTTTTACTTGTTTCTTGAATAATTTCATTGCTTTGCATTGGAAATAATGAGGCTAGAGTTAAGGGTTGAAAGAATGGTTGAAGCCAAAATGTAAAAAATATAAAACAACAGTGTTTATAAAGACAAAATTACTTAAAATAAGCCTTTTATCACACAAAACTCAGTCAAATCATTGTCATTATTAACCTTCAAAGTGAGGCACAGTATCTGGGAAGCTTTCCACAAATTATGTAAGAAAGCTTCCTGAGTAGGAGAAAAAAAGATCACCACGCTCTCCTGTGTGTCTGTTGCTGGCGTCAGCTGCCCCTACGGCTCCATCTTTGCCTGCTCATTCACTGTGCAATACAGAGAAATTTGAGGCGAAGAGATGGAAGCCCTTAATTGAATCTCCACTCATGTAAGACTTGGTTTGGAGTGAGGTGCAGCAGGGTCTGGCCCTGATTTGCACCCTCTCTTAATATACAGAGCAAACAGAAACACCCCCAATCCACTTTAATATCTGAAGTGCAGCAATAAAATAATGAAGAAACATTTTTCGCCACTATCTATCAGATGACTAGAAGCTTTTCCTCAGGGCCAATCTAGCTCAGTGATATTGCCATTTGTAAATAATCATTAGTAGAGATAATTATCATGACAAATTGTGATGTTGTGCAAATTGCTCCCATGGTCAGCCACTCCAGAGACGAAAAGCTCTCATTCTAGCTCAACTATTGACTGAATCTCTTGCTTTTGCTCTTAATCTACCACATTTTTATAACTCTAATTCTCGATCACTGTTCACATTCCCCAACATTTGTGCATGAAGAGAATTTTTAACCGTGACAGAATATTCAACAAAAATCTGTTACTTATAGTATATAAACATATTTTTAATACAGATTCTGCACAGAGAAATGCGTCCTGCTTGCAGAGATTAATCCACTGTTACAGTTAAAGAATCATTAATATACCCAATAGTGCCTAATAATGCTAATTTGTTCTGCATCTCACTGATATGCACTTCCTTTGGTTTGGTATTGGCAAAGAAGACCATTGCTGTTTGAAGCTTCTAATACATTTAGCTCTATTAGTGTGAACACAATGTTGGCAGGGAGCTAAAAGTAAAATTAAACTGTCTCGCTCACTGGTGAAATGTGAATTACAATACAGAGGGATATGTGCAATGTTAACCAATGGCAGCAAAAACATTACAGCCCAACCTCCTCAAATTCACTTCATCACTTTTCTCCCTTCAAAACCTTACAAGGCGGAGAAGAGCTCTGCACTTCCCTCAACCCCTAATCAAGCCTCCAGGGTCATGGTTCAGTCCTGGTCGCCAGACCTCACTTTTCCGTTGTCTAAGGTCTCTTTAGCTCTCTTCTCTGACCTTATCATCGCTGGTCTCAAATCTTTTCCCTCCTGGCTCCACCAAGGCTGCAATGACATCAGACAACTTCTCGTGTCACCCTCTCCTTTCTGAATTACATCTAGTATCATATTTGTTCTCTGATCTCCTTTTAGCTATTAATTATCAGCTCTTTTTCTCTCCTCTTGGTATAAATGATGGTTAATAGGAAACCTTATGAGGGACTGTACAGCTGATTCTTGCACCCTCTTATGGCTCGCATGTGATATGTTTGATTACAGTGCAACAGTTATTGAGGAGGTAGAGTGGGTCATCCATTAATCCCAGGGTAGGTGGTTCGATCCCTGGCTTTCCTGTCCATGTGTTGAAGCATCCTTGAGAAAGACACTGAACCCAGAGTTGCTCCTGATGGGTAAGCCAGTTCCTCGCAAGGGTTCCCCATCACTATGCGAATGTGAGGGTGAATGAGAGGCAATACTGCGCTTTGTCCGATAAGGTAGAAAAGCGATTCATAAATTCAGCCCATTTACCATTTAAATCACTCTGTGTAACAGCATCTGCTGCGTCTTCCTCAGCTTCTTACGGGACAATTTGTATTCACATATTTCTGCAGCTCTTTCCTTTTTAATATCCTGTCTGATTCATTTCTGTATTCCAGAGCTGGAGTGATCTGCACGACCTCCATATATTGATTTACATTTAAATTTATAGCATTTGGCAGATGCTCTTATCTACAGCGACTTACACTATAGTGCTATGTCTTTCTGTAAAATAACTCTACTGGGAAATGTGACTGAAGTGTAGCAGGAGTTATTCAGAAACGATAGCCAGATGGTGAGACTGTCTCTCTCTTGCACATGCAGTATGCATTGAAGTAAACATGCCCACAAGAAACACATATTTGCAGGCACTCACTGTATGTAGTCATAATTATGTGCTTACTATTATGCTCAAGTTAGACAACTTTTTGTTCCAAAAACACAAACTTTGATGCAAACCTTGATAGACCTCAAGGAGTACCAGCAAACTTTCTCCACTATTTTCCCTTAAAACCATAATAATCCAGTATGTGTAGAATAGATGTATTGCAGGTGTGTTTTTAAGGAATATCAGCCAATCAAGCACTGCAGTCTTTCTTCTTGTGCAGTGTATGTGTGTCAACCCTCAGCTATAGTGCTACAGACCCCTCTGAACCATCACTCTTCCTGTCAAATATAAATTAAGAAAAACACACTTCAATTCCTTTGAGCTTTTATACCTGTATTGTTTATTTCTTAAGTCAATTTTTTACATATAAAAGCACCCTTACAATTATTTTTCCCTTGTTCTGTTCCTCTCTTGTGTAATAGGCTTCTTGCTACTGTCACAAAGTGTCAATCTCATGAAGAAACATGATTAATTATCCTCTATGTTAAAGCTAGGAAGTTGAGGAAAAGCTGTAACCCTTTCCTCCTAAGCAGGTTTTTAGTATGTCTATTTACAAACATATAATGTATTGTCAGTTTGCATGCTAAAAATTGATTGCTTGATTTTCCCCACCACGCAGTGCACAAAGGAATAGGGAGAAGGTCGTGGTGCTTTAATAGTTTACAGAAGAGCTTTGGAAACACATTTCTTTTGCAGTTTAATGTCTGTCAATCCACATTAGACATCTTTTCATGTTAGTAAGTATTGGTTAGAAAGAAAGTATATTTCTCTTGTATTAACTCAAAAGAATATGCAGTGGGTGATATTACTCCTATGTTTGGTGCCATTCAGACTTACTTGTATGGTTAGATTTGATATGCATTAAATTGGGAGACAGCATTGACCACTTATGAAGTGATATAATAAAGTTTCTTCAGTCTAAATATTGTTTAACTGTACTTTACCAAATTGAATGTAGCTTAAAAATTTTGTCTGTTATGTATATTTCTACTATTGAAACTAAGTATATGTTGGATCCACTGACAGAGAAAATAAAATAAATAAAAATGAGCCCCAATATCTCTGTTGAAGCCATCATGAACAGTTTCTATAGTGTGTAAATTGCCATCAGCATAACAACATAACTGCTGTTAAATGAAATTCATATGTCGCTGTTTATCCTGGTTTAGCTACTACTGTGCTGTATATACTGCTGCAGGTTGGCATCAGCATTTATGAATGATTACTGTATGTATTTTCCCTGTGGGAGGAGATGGTGTTATGAATTTGTCACGCGAGTGCCATGTTGGCCTAGTTACAGTGTAACAGTTCAGTAGTCCTCCCTCACTTTACATGCCCTCAGTCTACATTTAATATGATTTGTATAGGTTATATGGCTCCATGTGTGCATGTACAGTATGAGGCATCAAGGAAAGACATTTGTTTATGGATAATGTGACAAAACACATGTATAAAACAACCAAATAATTTCTGAATTATTCCTTTGCAATGAGTAATTCCTAATTCATCTGATTACATGCATTTACACAAATTGAAAAATAATTCCTCTCAATCATCACTTATGTGTGGCTGTCTGTATTTTTTATTTTATTTTGCTGTGTTTGTGCTGTTTCTGGGTATCACCCTTGTCTCCAGCCAATAACAGCGAGCAGAGTATAGGGGAAGGACTCGATAAAAATGTGGTGACCAGGTGCCAGATTGTAAACACGCATAAAAGAGGAGCCGCTGAGCCTGGGAGGAGGGGCCAACTTGAATGTTGTGTTTCCAAACTGCAACCGACACATCCTGCTCATTCTGCCTTTAAGGTACTGCATTTATTGTTTTGGGCCTTCTGTCCGTAAATTACAGCTATAAAATAAATAGATTCCTGTGCCTTTCACACTCTTGAGATGGATATATGTCACAAGGAGCAATGAGGTGGGCGTCAGGCATAGAGTCTTGCCTGTTCACGTGCTTGTGTTTAAACTGGGAACGTCAAGACTCTCAGGTGTGAAATTAATCAAACAAATGTATTATGGTCTTTGATTAGTAATTCAACAAACAATATCACTGGTTCGTAAAATGTTTAAATGTTTTTTTTTCTACACACTAGTGGGTAAATAGTACTCCTCCTCAGCACCAACCCTGTAGAAGCTGTGTAATGCTTACAGAGTAGCTGTAAGCCCAAATGGATATACTGCACGCCAGACTGTTGTGTTGCACTACAGTATTCGGGGCACACTGGTACATGCTGTTGGACGATATGTTAATTTTCCAACCAGCAATTGCTGATATATTCGCACATGTGCCAGCATCCCCCCAAATCACTGCTCCAGTGGTTGCACCTTGGAAATGAGCCACAAGTTTGCTTTGTGCAACAAGCTCTCATAGCTTTAATAAACAGAATAAACTCAAATGTCATGAATAGAAAATATATAAAAACTCTAATTTTCCTCCTATGAAAAGGAAAATACAACTGCACACTTTCTGAATTCAAATGAATTTCTCTCTTTTGCCAAGCTAAGATCAGCTTAATTGCCTTGTTAAGAAATCTTAAAGCATACTTCATTCAAACTCAATCAAAGCAAAACTCACCAGAAACTGTCTTTATTAGTCTTTTCACTCTTCCCACAATCAGTAACTGTCTAACAGAGTTAGATGCGAAAATATTCTGACTCTGCACGCTGTGGCTTCTTCACTGTCACCCGACCTCCCTCTCGCTCCTTACCCACTTCACGCCACTCTTGTCCCGGCCTGTCCCAGCCGCATCCTCATCTTCCCCAGAGGCAGAGTCTTGGTTGAAGCCTCTATGAGTCACCTTGATACTGTATTCCCTGTGGTCAAACTAGCTGAAATAAATCCTTACTTCACCCCAGTTAGATGTGAAAATACTCTGTCTCTACAGCTGCTTTTCCTCTCACTTGTTCTTCGGCTCAGTGTGTTTACTGTGCCGCCAAGCAGCAGCTCTTATTCTTCAGAGGCAGACTTTTAGATAAGCAAAATAAAATGACAAAAATTGCCCCAAAAAAGTCAACCAAAAAACTACCGGCGAGTCCAATATGTTTACCCAATCACAGTACATGCAGACACACAAAAGAGCTCCACCCACCAGGGATATTTTGACAATGCCACAGGTTTCTTTCCTTGCCAAACTATACCAAATGTTGCATCCAATATGTAAGAAAAACAAGGTGACCACTTAGATTTAGAATTAGTAAACAAAAAAAGCTATTTGCCATGCTGATCTTTAATGAGATGTTGCAAGACACTTTTCAGATGGCAATCATTTGATTTCAGATTTGGCATTCAGTAACACTGACATGATGATTCCTAATAATCATGGTGGAAATGTGGATGAAATTATACTCGAGTGGGAATGCAGCTATACCTTTCTTCTACCTTTTTTAAAACACTACATCCTAGTGTCTTTATTGTCTTGTCCATGTATGTATATGTATCAGTATATGTATGAGAATGTCATTCTTCTGATGTGTTTATAATGTCTTTACCTGCTGGCAGTTGGCTTCATGTGTGTTCGATCAAGCCCTAGATCACTGATAGGGGCACCTGTAGAGTGACCCATACATAGGATGACTCATCATGCATGCTTCATTTTGCACTGAGGGATGTCCAACATGGACTGAAATGTTTGCACTTTTGCACATTTTTCACTTATGTGTACAAGTCCTCCCTTGCTGTATTGTAACTTTTTCCCTGAATACCCACCCGACCAGAGAAGACAAACACAGGACTACAGGTCAGGTTGCAACATGGAGAAGCTCACTACTCACTGCCAAAGCAAAATGCCTAAAATCATGATAAAATGCAAAAAAAAAAAAAACAGCTCAGGGGTTGAGTTGTGAAACACAACAGCAACCAAGAGACCATAGATCCATCTGAGATTAGAACATTGGTTAGAACTGAAATTGTACAGTACAGTATGGTATTTAGCTCAAACACATCACAATAACTGCAAAGAAAAGCTTGAAGCTCTAGCTGTGAATTGATTCACAACTCCATGTAAGCATTGTTAAAAATTTAACATTTTAAGAAAAATGTAAGTTAGTGTACTTCTCTACCACTCATGCATACCAGCGGGCATTCCAAATGATTTCCATAAGTAATACAACTGACTGTACTGTAAGTGCCTGATTCATCATCCGGGCATTAAAGTTGCATGCACCTGAAATGAGAAGGTCACAGTCAGATTTGCTATATATAAAGCATCGTAAGAGCCATAGAGCATTAGGCGAGGCTTGGCTAGCACCGTATAACAAAAATAGCTGCTATAAATCTGATGTAAACTATCAGCAGCTGGTTGCAGACAATAGTAGCGGCACATTGTCGTTAAGCACATATGAGCGGTGTGATTTATGCTTTGAAGAGTTCATCAGCAGGGAAATTGAAACAAGTCCATTTGTAGCCTAAATTATCAGACGCATATGACACAAATGAGCCAAGAGACTGAAATACAGTCATTGAGTTCTAATAGGAAGGGTGTCACATAATCCCGGATAATGAGATGCTATATAGATACAGTGAGATTGTTCTCGAGCTCTGGTTCATGGCTCAGTGAAACCTTGGACTCCAAGCTCAAAGAAATGTCTCTTAGGGCAAGATTATTTTTTTGGGAGGTGAAGGTACATTATGTGCAACATAACCTCAGCTCTTTGCAGACTGAACACGAGGTGAGAGAGAGGGAAAGAAAGACAGAAAAGTCTGTCTGTACACTGTGTCATTAGCTTCAGGGCAGTTTTCTTTGAACGAACCCAAGGTCAGGCTCAAAGGGTAAGGCCCGGTGAAACAGTTCAAATCAAAAGCAGGTTTTTATTTTGGTATTATCATAGAGGCATTGTTTGAAGTCACTAGGGTTTTAAAGCTTGAAAGAGTGATGAAAAGCTGCACCAGAAAATCTATAGTGGAATGGAAAACAAACTGAAAATCGCTAACGTTAGAAATTTGTGTTCACATCAACAAGAAATCATTCTTTCCTCACTTTGTTTGTACACACAGGGGTAACTTATTGAAATTGCACCTAGGGATGAAAACATTTTAATTGACATCACCTGGCAACCTGGAGAAGCTGTGCTGGAGACTCAATACATAACACACTTAAATATAGTTTTATTACTTTATGTTTAGCATGTTAATGATTCTAGAAATGCATAATGGTCCCAATAAATTACAGCAGCTGTGGTGATGTTTAACTACAATCAGGATTCATCTCTGCTTCCTCTTTTAATAGTGTATAATCAGCTGCTGCCATTCAGCATTTTGCCAGCCTTCAAAATAAAGCAGCCACCCACTGTTTAACTTCCATAATTTCCACCCGTGTTCCCATTACATCAGAAGAGCTGATCATGAGCTGAATTCAGATTTGAATTTTATGTGCGCTTCAATTGCAAAAATGTTGGCACGGAACTTTTATGTTAAAGATGAAAAGGCTGCCATATGCATCAAAGTTTTACCCCAAATCATAGTAATAATAATCAAAATACAAGGGACAAATCTGCTTTGAAGTTATTTCAGGATGAATGGAGAGTAGATTATTTATGTAAGAGTACATAATTCATGCAGAATATCAGAGGGACAGTTGTATAGGAAACATCATGCAGTTAGGGGGTTAGGTCTATCAGAGAAAGATGTTATTACTTCATACTTGGCTGTCACAGTCCATTAAGTCTCTCTTTCATTCTCCCCAGGACTTCTTTCAATATGCAATCACTCATTTCAGGTGCTAAACAGCTGGGAGATGTACAGTGCAAACATATTGTAAGATAAGAGAGACACTGGGAAATTGTACAGTAATGTGGCAGCTGTGTCAAATTATTTTCATCAATCACTGTCTTCTGTCAACTGTCCCCCAGTTTAACCAGTAATTGACACATTTTGCTCTGAAGGCCTGTTGTTTTCCAAACAAATAATATTACCAACTTGCATATCTAATTCAAGTAAAAGAACTATGCACTTATTTTAATCTAAACTACGGTCCTTTCCTAAACTTAACTAGGGGTTGGCAGATGGATCTCAAAGTATTGATACTACAGATACTATGTCTTGTTTTTGAACATCTATTCTAGCGTTCATAGGATCAATACCAAAAGGGATCAATTTCTCTTTTCTATGTGGTACCTGTTTGTATTTAATCACAGAGCAGAACTGTCTGTGAAAACAAGACTCTCTGTCTCTTTTTCTCTTCTCTCTTCTCCACTGTTGTTGTGTTGTGTCACGGCGCCACAGACCACACCCTGACAGGTAATCCGACACTAACACAGAGGGCAGATGTGGCTCGGGAGGTAAAAAAAAAAATCAACAACCACCAGCATGTATAAGACACAGAATTAAAGAAACACCTTTGTTTCTACGGTGTATAACTAGTGACTCCTAGTGTTATAAGTATGATCAGGAAACATGTGAGATCAAATTTCAAACAGTATGTCTTCACTTTTAAGAGAAAAGAAAAGGCTTTTACAATAACTGATGTGTTTTGGTGAATGAAGCACGAGTTTGGCTGTTTGGAGCGTGAACTTCCAACCTCCAACAAAGAGCCACTACTGTGATATAGTAGCATCCAGACTGGGGGGAATACAACACAGTTGTGGCTTACTTTAGAGAAGGTAAACACTGTTTAATCCATTCTTTGCATTTTTGCTCTTGTATTTTGGGTTTTGGAGAAAAAATTAAACATATAAACCACAATGTTTTTGCTTGACCTGCCATGCCTAGTTAGTTACTAAACTGAAATTGGATAAGCTTCAACAGTTATCAGAACCAAAAATAGAAACCAGAAATTTCCTGGTGGTTAGTCAATTGTTCCCATTGAGACAATAAAGATTTCTCACTTAAACAGGAAGAGACAAAGCCTTGGGCTGTTCATTTAACATGACCACCTGCAGCAGCACTCTGCAGACTCCCTTCACAGATAGAAAACAAACTGTTATTTTTAACGAGTCTTTGGTTTGATTATGGGGAGGATGACATAAAACTCAGTCAGCCAAAGCAAACCTCCAACAAAATGCAGCACATTGTGTTTGTTTTGAATGTTTCTGCCTCCAGTATTTCATATGTTTCTCTCTGCACAGGTTGCATCTATCAAATGAGAGTAAACTATGAAGTGGCCCTGCTGTGATGAGCCTGACCTCTCTTTCAACCCAGCAATAACAATCATCTATTAATCATTAAGCATCTTCACTTTATGTATGTTTTTCCTCATTAACATAATAAAATGGTTTATGTTTTAACGTTGCTTTACTGGCCCTTTAAAGCCTATGTGTTTGTATGCTCCTTCCATTCATATTGTACACACAGAGAAAGACACACACACAAAAACAAATGTGTTATGATGGAATATAGACCGGAAGGGATAATATGTGCAGGTAAAAAAAGCAAAGTATGAACGATACTAAAATGAAAAGCCTTCAAATGCTCAAACAGCTCTTCCTGGAAAGCTGCTGAAAATAGATCAAACTAAGAAGGATTCACCTCCTTTTCATCTGTTTAAAGAATTGATTTTTCTTGTACATACACCTCCTTCTAATTGGTTTAAGGTGATTATTTTCTCAACCTGTTTACAAAACTGCAGGGTCATAAAAGTGGAAGAAGGCTGAGAACTGGGGGCTGTTGCAAGTTTCCACTATCTCAAGACTACAGCTTTCATATAAAATTGCAAAAAAAAAAAAAAAAAAAAGGCAGACAAAAGACCAGAGGGGAAATGAACTCCGAGAGATGAAAAGACTTGGTGTGCTATTATTACACTCTTCAAATAAGCCTCCACTATAGAGACCAGGAGATTTATTTTTAAAAAGGACAGTCTGGGCAAGAAGAATGCACAGTGAGATAACATGATTATGTAATTGAATTTTTTATGCAATTGAGAACAAAGATGGTCTTGATATAGGCCTTGTGGCGACTGTTATTTCGGAAAGTGTGTTTAATAGGAAAATCTCACATCTTGTTGAGGTAGCGTTGCAGAAACAAATCTTCTTGCTACATATCCTGCCAATCTTTCTCTTTGACCTTATACTCAATGTAGTTTTTGCAAATAATTCTGCAAAAGCTAGTTATAACCTACATGAGAGTATGAGGAGCTGACTGCATTAGGACAATTTATTTAAACACATCTACTAACTTTAAAATCTTGTGCTCTGATTGCATTGACTTCCTGGCACTTATTGCATTGTCTGTCATCTGGCAGCAAAGTTAAACCAAAGTGTATTTGCCAGTCCTGTCTGATCCCGTCTGGTCTTGATACTGAGGATAAATACAGATGGCTGTTTGTGTTGAGGCTGTCAACCACTCCCTCCATCCTCATTCTTTCACTCTCATCTGTCCTTGTTAATGCGAGCAAAGATGGACAACCATGTCAGGTAGAATGACTCATAGCCATAGCTTCACTGAATAAGTAATTGAGTAATGAGAAATGCTGATGGCCTGTCATGAGAAGACAAAAACATCTTAAGTGAGAATATGGAAACAGACCTATAGGATCACATTTAAATGAATTAACTGTCCTGACATGTAATTAATGGAAAGTAAAGGACATACATACAGTGTTGTGTTGACATTCCCTCTGTGCTTTTGTCTTATGCATGGCGATCAAATGTTGCCAATAGTATGTTTTTAAGGTCTGTGCATGTATGCACGTGTGTTCATGCAAAAATTAGTAAAAGGCCAAGGCCAATGGGTCACTGTGTACTGGACAGACAGTGCCTTAAGGGTTTTGCTGCCCTATGTGGCATATCTGTCAGCTGAAGCAAGTGTGAGACTGGAAAAATGCCCAGGATGGCTCTGGAGCCTGTCTACAACAGATCAAACTTGACTTCAACATCAGTTAGTAACCGGGGAACACACTGGCTCATTTCTTATGCCTTAACATCTGCCATTTTAATAAATTCAACAGTGAAAGCCTGCACAAGGTGCAAAAATGTACGCAATGTGATAAACAATCCCAGTAGTTGGTCATGAAAAAGAGACTTAGTAATGAATCTTAATATTCATATCTACGGAGCTACGTGAAACATTTCTTAATTCAGTCTATGTGAAAGAATAAAGAACAATCGACTCATTGCCTTCAGATTAGTATTCAAAAGCTTCACTGTGATTGTCACCTATTAATCCATGTTTTGCGCTGCTTGAGGATGCCACCACTTTCAACCTAACGAAGTATGCCCTTTTTCATTTCAAACCAGTGAGGCGTCACTGCCAAATGCAAATCATTCACCAAACACAAAAGAACACACATTGTTCTGCAGAGAGCTGTTTAGCATGTTCCTGCGATATCGTACAAAACCCTTTCAACAACAACACAAATGCAGCCAAACAATGGCAGATTATGTTACCAGTCTGAACTGATTCTGTATAATGGTGCACACATGATGCATGTTCTTTTCTTGGAGGATGTGTTTTTGCTGAATGCCAAACCTAGTTTCTTATATCACTAATGGTTAGCCATCAAATACACTGCAGCAATAATGTCCGGTACGTCCCCCCTAACCACTCATTCTTCATCCTCTGCTACAGGGAGAAAAACAGTAACCAGCTCCACTGAGTTGGAGTTCTTTAAAAACTTTCCCTGTCTTTAGGAGAGAACAGTTATGGCAGTATCCGTCATCTTTTAGAGACAAAGTGATGGCGAAGGTCCAATGATTTGCAGACGGCAGTGCTGCACTGAGATAAATGGGCAAAAAAAAATCATCCATTGTGAAGTCAATCTTCAAAACTCAAGGGACATTTGCCTGACTTCATTCACAGTCACCATTACAGTGACTCAGGGCACTGGAATGAATTTCACCTCAGTAAAATTAGCCATTAGCTTTCTGATAGCGATGCATTATATACAAATATATATATACAAATGCTGGGGAAAAGGTCAACTGGAAGTGAAGCAGGGAATAATCATTCATTAGGGAACTGGAAGCAAACCAGGACCTTATTTAAACCAGGTTAAGACTCCTTGAGCTAAATAGTTGTATTTAGTTAACAAAAACAAAAACTGGTCGCCTATCAATGACTTTATATGCCCTTTGCGCCAGTGTTGTGGTTGTCTGCTAGAAGCTGTCATAAATTGATCTGGATCCTAAGTTACACAGATTTTTTAAGTGTTTTACCGGTTATAATCACTGGGACCTCAGTGAATAATTCTGGCACAAATATCCAGAAATTCTAGATCTTAAGTTATCAGAGAAACAAGCTGAGCTAATGTTAGCAGCAGGCAATCTGGGGTGTTGTTTGACAGCCGAACAGCATCAGGGAGACACAGATTTTAAAGGTGAGACTTAATCACCGGGTCTGTCTGTTTTGGAGAGGAGGAAACCTCTGTGGATTACTGAGCTCCTGGTAAATACCTCCTGAACAATAAACATTGAAGGAATCCTAACCGGGAGAATCTGACCGCAATGACAGCAATGGTGGTGAAGACGACAACTCCCATGATCCCCCGTTACTTCACAACGTCATCAAAATTTGTCCTTTGTTATTGTTTTGATGTGAGAGACCCTCTAGTGGCAGAAGTTAGATATTGTACGTTTAATGGTGTTAAACTGACATTGTTACGCCCACCATTTTGTCAGATCTGTGACCAAGTAAGAATCTTTTATCTATGCTCCAAATGCCTTCTAGCTTTTTAAAAGATTCTTGTTATAATTTGGTGGGATTTGTTTTTTCTGCAAACTGTTGACCACTAAGTTGAATATAGAGAATATATATATTATATATATATATATATATATATATATATATATATATATATGAAAAATATAGGCCACAATTTTTATAATTAATTCATTATCAAGTGACATTTATGCCTATTTGTGGTTTTTTTTTTTTTGTTTTTTGTTTTTACAGTTTCACAATTACTAGAAACAAAGACTTTCTTCAACCTTTACTGGGAGCGTGTTTGGCTCACTGCATCTACATGCACAGTCAGGGCAAAAGAAACACATTGGCAGCAAAGTCCCCAGCTGCAGCTGAGTGGTTTCAAACACTGCGGTATTCAACCATTCCCAGTTGTGAATATGAGTAACTGAATGCCCACAAAAATACTCCTTCAGGCTGACAGCAGTCTGCCTCCTTCACTGTGCTGCTTTCACTTGCTGTAAGGTTCTGGTGCACTGCTACCAAAGTTTCTAAAAACACTAGAGCAAATTAAGCCCTTAAAAACATTGTATCACCAGTTTAATTATTAAACTGAATTATTACAATGCTTTTGATTATTTCACTCAGTAAAAGTTTGCACAAAGAAAGCCTGAAAAAAAAGACTGTTTTAATGTTTTTACTCCACCTCTCTGTCAGTCCTGTCATATTGAACAAAAATGTATTCTCAGAGGGTTCCATGCTCTGATGCATTTCTATTTAGGTGTCCTTGATTTAAAAAGATCTGGGAGCATTTGGCATAGTCTGGCCCGCAGAGCAGCTATTGGCAGCAAAGATAATGCCTCGTACCATTTAATAGCAGTTGCACAGAAAAAGGCAAAGTAGATGGCACCAGGAAAATCCTAAGCAGCCAGACACTGAGAGAGGGGAGGGGGGAAGCATACCATATCAGCTTCTAATGAAAACATACCACATGTCCAAAACAGATGCACAATATTATGCAGATATTCTCTATGAAGCCTGAATCAATTGACATTCAAACATATTACTATGCGAAGCACAGATTACATATATGCCACAATGTCTTTGTCTAATCATATTGGTGTCATTTAACTGCCAAAACTTAAATAAAAATTCATTATAATATGAAACAGTTAGCTTTAACTGTACAATGTGCATTTTATAAATTATATTACAATGCTTTTTTGTCAGTCTTTTCTATGGATTTTGACACAATCACAGTCCAAGTCAGACATGGTCTAACAAACAACATAAACAATAATAAACTTTGACAGGATACACTAAAACTAATAATATCACACAGTAGGAGGGAAATAAGTACCATAAAGTACAGTAAAAACTGTTTTAAGTCTCATTAGCAATATTATGGGAATGTATATAGATTTTTCCAGTTAAAGAAACTAAACGTATTACTCTATACATCATCATTAATAGTGTTCAGACGTATAGAAAATGTAAAATTGTCAAAGCGCCTCATGTACTTGTTGACCGGCCACGCCCATGAAATCAATGGACAAATGTAACAAAAAGTTCGGACAAGCCAAACACCTTTGGGCAAATAGGAAGAGAAATATCTCACCTGCGCAGCCATGAATGACAGATCCATACTGTTGCTTTGTTCAGACCAACGCACTCAATGAAAGATGCGAACGTGCGTAGTTTTTTCTCTTATTCCCCGACAGCGCATTTGCCTTTTCTTTCTTTCTTTCTTTCTTTTTTTAACTAAGGCATCCACGGGCTTTGCAAGTTGGCGGACTTCACGTGAGGAGCATGTCGAAGATAAAGAATCAAAATAAAGAATGAAAAAAACAAGAAGAGGAGGAAGAGGAGGAGAAATGAAGGGATGTAACAGTGGGCAGGAACAGAAGCTGAGCAGACGGAGAGATGAAGAGATGTGGATGCGAGAGACGGCATGAGACTGAGAGAGGGAGGCAGAGGAGGAGGAGGCGGTGGAGCTGGATTGTCACATAAGCAAGGAGGTGCAAGTCTCTCGCTCTCTCTCTCTCTCTCTCTCTCTCTCTCTCTCTCTCTCTGCCCCCCTTTCTTTCTTTCTTTGGTTTTTTTTTTTTTTTTTACTATCCTCCTTTCGAGATGTGCACTATGTTTATGTAGTGCACATTTATGCTACCTACACCCTGTCCATGTGTTTGTTGTGGCTGTTTTTCATAGTTTGAGCTAGTCCCAGTTTGTACCTCTCATTTATTATCATTACATTCAAGTCACAGAGCATCTGCTTGTTCTAAATAAATAAATATCCATCTTGTTTCCTATCCAGGTAGCTGGAAATTACATATTTAAGAAATATAGCCTATATATAGGCAGATGTGTCAGTAACTGATTTAAACTGTGTTCATTTGAGAATGGACATACTATGTCATTTGGCTGCCATCTTTGTTTTGAATTGGGAAATTGTCTTGAGAAACTGGTTAAAAATCATCATCATTTTTTACATCCGTCATCCAGGTGGTTTGAAGAGAGTCTCTGAGGTTTCTGAAAACTTCCTTCACAATGGAAAATGTGGTTGCTGTTTAATTTTTTAGATAAACAGATGCTTATCTCTGTGACTGAAGCTATTTATTTGTTTTATTTTGTCATTAGGCACCTCTGGTTTATATAGGCAGGTATACTGTAGGGCTAGCATGCACCTGGAAGGGTCAAACGTACCTTGTCACAAAAGGTCTGTATGGAAAATAGACTTTTGCCTGTGTAGAATTCATTCCATGGTCTGTCATTGGCCTTTTGGTATCAGCTTTTCTTGTTTGTGTTTTTTATGAACAGATAGCTACTACAGATTCAGTTTGGGGGAATCTTAATGCTACAGCACATAAAGATATTGTAGAGATGTAAAGATATTCTGTACTTTGTGGCAACAGTTTGGGGTCTGACTTTTTTCCTTGTACGCAAGTCAAGGTCTTTTCCCAGTTTGGTACAGAAGAACTTGACTGGCTTGCTCAGAGCCTTGACATCTGCCCTGTGGAACACCATTGTGATGTGACACTGAGGGCTTATTACCCAACATCAGTGTCTGACCTCAAGTTTTGTGGCTCAATGGAGGCAAATCCCTGCAGCCAGGCTCCACAATTCTGTGGACACAGACGAGAAGAGGCTGTTGTTACAGAATAGTATTAATACTCATTCCTAATGTTTAGCAAGGCATGTTTGTTCCACATACTTTAGGCCGTGTAGCATTCAGAAATGAGCCTACAGTACTCGTGTCTCTAAAGTTGGGCAGAAACACAACAGCTGTGTGACATGTTCACAGGTAAATCTATAGATATCAGAGCTGCAAGCACGTGGATTTGAGCTTTCATTCTCCAGAGCTCCAAAGGCTTCATTGAAAACTCGTGACCTAAAACTAATGACACATTCTTGAATTAACTAGGCCTGCAGAATAAAGGATGCTGCTATTATTCATTGGAGAGTCTCTTCAAAAAGCCAATTAACAAGCTCTACTTACAGTGTGAGGAGTGATTCATTTAATGGCGACCTGGCCTTCACTGTGAATACTAAAACTCATTCCTTGGTTGAGTAACACCAGTCTACATACAAAGCAGTTTTTAAAAAGCTAAAAGGTGGGCCGGTGGCCAGACAGCTTGAGTTCTCTTTGGGTCAAGAGTCACAGATGTATATCAGACCATACGTTCTAATTTAGGTTTTAAATTAATTATTATTCTCATACATAAACATAAATGTATATTTGGCATCAGCTTAGGTGATTGTCCTTGGGGTCAGGGGGAAAATACAGATGTGTCCTGGCTCATCTTTAAATGCTTAGCTTGATCCCATCGTGTGTTTTTCATAGTTAACCTTTTGCAATGGAAGCGGATGAAGCAGATCTCCTAGATCAGCAGTCAAGACTTCATCCTCCTGTCTGCTTTTTCGCTGAGCAGACACACACAACATCCAGTCCCATCCTCCAGTGTGGAGGAATTAATTTCACTCCAGTTCACAGCTTCACTTCCAGTTTCTGAAAGAATATCTGTAATTTTCTTTATTAACTTCTGGGTTAGCTTCATAACACCATTACTCCTGCACGCTAATTAAATATTTTAGATTACAATGGCTGTTTTTATAAATAAAAACACAATATGTAAATAATTAAAATACTGGAATGTTGAAATGAATGTAATGAAATGTAATACCTGGGAGTGACACTTCCACAGTTAACATGATTAGATTTGAGCACTCAGTTAGCATAAATGAGCCCATAGGTTCACCGTCTTTCAAGGTCTCATTAAAATGTTGTTTCCCATTTAAAATAGCACAACCTTAATAAACATACTGCTCTGTTGCAGCTTCTCACAGGGATTAAGCACAGCCCAATAGGGAAATTGTCGATGCCTTCAAAAACAAAGATAAATCTCCTTTTCACAAACAGGAAGCTCACAGGATCGTCAGACACCTCCACGTGTTCCACGCCGAAAAAAGCGACATGCTTTATATCAAGTTTTATTGACTGTATCTGTGTCTGCACTGAAAGCACCAAGTTGTGCAAAATTAAATTCAAATCAATTGAACCCTGTAGAAAGCAAAGCCTACTTTCTATTTGAAGAACAAATAGGCTTCTCTGACTGAACTGTGCATTTGCCATGTTTGAACAAGATTTATTTTACGCCTGTTGAAGGTCTGCTCCAGCTTCCTAAACACAGTTAGGAAATTGTGGTAAATTTCTCAAAACTTAATTTATAATTTTGCTATATGCACAGTGAAAATGATGGGGAACATAAAAAAAGTTGGAAAACAGTGCTTTAATGGGATGTTTAGGTGTCACTTTGAGGACTGTCATATTTCTTAAAACCAGACGGTGGAACACTTTGCCTCAAGTGACTCAATGATCCAGTTAGCAAACGGGATCATATCCATTTCCCCACTGATTCTGTGATTTATTAGTAGCAGTGAATCTTGGGATTGAGTTTACTGACAAAATGAGCTCTAGAAATTAGACTAATTAATGATCCAATACTGGTGTAATGCATGGTGGAGTTACAGTGATGTTTTTTTCCTCATCACCTATCATCACCTAAACACTGATCACTGACCCAAACTTGTACTTTTCCAAGAGTTCTTAAAAACAAAATCAGGTTTCCTTTTCTTTTTTACTTAAAGGGTAACTTTGGTATATTTCTACAGGAACCTTATTTTCCCATGGTTTTGTGTCAAAGTGACTAATGGGGACAACAATTTTTGAATTTCCTTGCGGGCAATTGCACACCGGTCAAAATACATCCATTCAAAGTGTTTATGCTACTCACCGGCTCAGATTTTTATTATGAATGTCTTACATTATGGAAAAGACCCCACAGAAAAATTCAACTTTTCAATTTAGTCTTATCTGTGTAGTCTGGCTCGAATAAACAGGTGACCACTAAATTTTAAGGCAAAATATTCAGTCATGACATTGAAAATAGTTCTTATAACACTAAGCTGACACAACAAACTCTTCCTGACCGGCATTACTATGCTCAGATTTCCTCGGTTGTCTTCCTGTAACAATTCACCTCACCGCTTCCAAGATTTTGGAATGAGACTTGAGCAAGACTTGGCGGATAGAGCGAAAGGTACAGAAAAACATTTCATTTTTCTGTAGGGTTGTGTTGTCAGACACTAACAATCTGAGCTGGTCTTTGACAAAAACAAGCACTTTTTAATGGATGTATTTTGACAGTGTGGTATCCCCATAAGGATTATGTTGTAGCCCATTTCTGCAGAGCTCTCACTCAAGGAAAAAAATTCAACTCTTGTTGTTCCCATCAGTCACTTTGGTATTTTTCAACCTGAACAATATTTTCCCAGGCTTTTGTGTCAAAGTTACCATTTTTAATGATATTCTAGCAAAAGAAATGTCACAATTTCAATGCTATAGTTTTAATCATGTTAAATATTTTATTTTAAGTTGGGAAATTCAAAAATAAATCCAGTAAGTAAGTATTTTGAGAAAAATAATGTTCCTAGACTTAATTATTAGTAGTTTTATTCTTTAAACCTCAATCAAAAAATCAAAAAATGATACACTGGTATCTTAAAGTTTAAATTTGTTAAACTGATTATTATAATGAATATCTATGTGTACAGTAACATGACATAAAACATTAAATCAAGAAGAAACTATGTTGATCAGGTTTGTCTCATCTGTTGAGGTGTGATCTAACTTCATCGCACAAGCAAATATTACATATTTCGTGTTCATTTTTGCTGCATAGTTAGCAAAGGTGATGGAGCATGGCTGTGAAGGTGTTGTTGAAGCCTTGTTCTTGTTGCTGTGAATAAATAAAAGAATTGCAGCTTAAACATCACCTACAGAAACATTCAGTTCAGTTTCATGTATCTCTGTGGTTCTCCTACACTGTAACAAACCTTGTCTGTTCTGCTGCAGCCTCTTTCATTTTGTTATGGACATGCCACTGGGCATTCACTGGCCCCGATTCACAGCAGTATAATCTCGGTAAAAATAGATTATTAACAAGCATCAAACTGTGTCTTGTCATGTTACAATATTCCAGGTTGATGGTAATGAGTTGGAATAATGTCATGCCACCTACTAGGCTAGCCTGCTCAACATTTATGAATGCCTGTAGTGTGACTGATGTGGTCTGTCACCCAGGCCTATGTTGCCCAGAATGTCCATGTTTTCCATTTGTGTGATTTTATGTATTTATGTATACTCTGTGTGTGCGTGTACAGGTGGATTCCTAGGAGATAGATCATGCTCTTTGATTAATCCTAAATATCCTTAATATTGGGAGGACTTTTGTTGTAATTTTGGCTCTGACAGCTGTGTGTCAGAACCTATGAATGACATTACTGCGCTTAAAAATCTATGCGCAATCAGTCAGAAAGCAATGTATCAAGCATCAAATAGGGGGATTTTGAGCCAAAACCACAGGGGAAACAATACATAATGAGAACGACCCCCACATCCCTCCCACACACACACACTGGTTTATTATTTGTCAAAGAAGATATGAGTACATTCACGTTCCTCCTCCCACACTTTTGCACACAAACACATCATGCCATACTCACACTTTCATGTGCTGTATAAGCTCTTTTCTCGGCTTCGTGCACTGTACAGTATGTCTTAGTTTGCCTCTTCTCAGCTGATGCATAGCCAACAAGGCAGGTGATTCATAATTAATACTCAGCTGAATATATTGAAATTCATCATGTGTGTGTTTGACCATGGGTAACCCACAGAGATGCAGTCTTAACATTACTCTACACACCATGTTTCTCTCTACATTTCTCACATGAGCCGATTGCGAGTTCATATTATTCAGTCAAGTTTCAGTCTCCCTTTTGAAAGTGATAGCTTGTAAGTTGTTTTTTTTACTTGTACCTTATGTGACCAGACTCTTCTATCATCAAGGTGCCTTTTTTTCCCTTAAGTTTCCACTTGGTCAGTTTTCTTTTTTTTCATCAGCCAACAATACGGATGGAGAAGCCATCACAATAAGCCTATCATGTGCATCTGTGCACCACATCTGCTCTGGCTAAATTAATGCATTTCAGCTATCACAGTCCAAAATTGCAATGGCCTCTCTGGCTTTGTTTCTCTTGCAGTGGCTGTTAATGACCAGTCAGATGTGATAAAGCACACTGACACCAGATGTACTGTATATGTGCTATTGTTCTGAACAAAAATCCACAGTCCATGGCTGCATTTCTGAATGCCCACAGGTTAAAGAGAGGTGTGTATGTATGTTTGCACATATATGCTGTATGTGACTGTAATACAGAGCACATTTCTACAGTATTTATGTGTGCTTCTACACAGTATGTTACCCAAAGCTGCTATGTGTAGTTTTTGTAATGGATTCAGTTTCTTTTGAAATATCCAGACCACATATATGTTAGTATGTAGAACTGAAGACGTATGTGTTGCTTAAGACTACAGCTCATCTGTGGCACTTGGTTCCTATTGAAGATATAGAATTGTTTTTGTTTGTTTAATAGCTACAGTGTCCAGGGACATGAAGGAAGAATACTAGTCAGTGGTCACTATAAACTATAAACTATAAACAGACCTAACTAAAAATACCCTGAAGCAGTCTCAGGTTGTATGTAGAATCCTAAGAAAGCAGACACTTTGTGCCCTTTTCCACTTTGGGAGAAAATTAATTTGTGTAACACTATGAGCCAAGTGCCTTGTGTGCCACAACTGCTTTGTTGTCCTTTAATACAACCAGGAAACTTCTCAGGCATGGGGAAGATTACCAGTCACATCAAAAGACCAAACTGCCAATCTCAACCTGATGAGAATGGAAGAGTTTCTCCCTTTTACTTAACAGATTCCCAGAAGTAATCCTCTACTTCCCACATGTATGTGTGACCAGAATATCTTTACATCTTGATGTAACACAAGAGAATACATTTTTTCTAAACTATCATCATTTATTTTTTTTATCTGAAATACATCTATATTTAGTTTCTAGAGCTTCTCTTAAGCTTTTGGTGGCCCAAAGCCATCAAATGACTCTCACATTACTAATTTCATTAACTTCTTAACCGTTGTGATGCTTTACAAGGTAATTGAATGTTTATGCCAAGGGCCAATACACATCCATGTTGTCTATATATCTCTTAAGTAAGTGGTGGTGGAGGGAAGTGTGTGCATGTGTGTGTTCACTGTAGATGGAGGAGAAATCAGCACAGTGGTTTGACCCCCGACGGTTTATCCTTCAGCTCTCATTGCATCACTCCTGCCAGAAACATTCCTTTTGCTGCAGCCACACCATCAAGGTCCCACATGTATAACCACTGCCTTTGACAGCTGGAATGGGGCCACACACACACACACACACACACACACACACACACACACACACACACAGTTAAAAACACCCATAAATATATCTGACCTAGGAGAAATTGTGGTTTAAAGCCCCTTTTAGCAGGAAATATTGGTTGTGTTTATCACATCACATTAACTAAAATTAAACTTGTCGGCTACACAGAGGGAAGAGCAGGATATTGTGTTACTAAAATAGACTTGTATTCATTTCAGTGGCTGATGGGAGAGGTTTTGGGGCTTCCATGGAAATTAAATCAGTTTTTCCTACTAACTTAAGTTCAGCTGTTTGGAAATAAACGAAAGTCTTTCATTATTACAGTCTGACCTCCAATCTGTCCAACATTTTTATCTGTGTTCCTGATATTTGCTTGAATGCAGTGGTAGTATCTCTTCATCCTCAGATTCAGCCTTTATTCGCCCCACAGTAGGTGAGCGGAGTGATAAGAGTCGGCACAGACAGGTGTGACAGTGGGTCTGATGATTTGAAAAGCCCTGGGGTGACAGGTAGCGGACCAATCAGTGCACAGAGGTGCTACCACGTGCTGAACTGTCAATGTTACATCCTCATGAAGGACCTGAAGATCGCTGTTGGCTAATGATTTTGTAGCTGTAGAATTGATCCAAATCCTTGTTGTTGAGACTACTGTGGGTATATCATAAACAAATACTGTACAATATATGATGAAACATAAGATGAAACGCATCATTTCTCACTTTAAAGCTTCCACTCATATAGGTTGCCCTCGGATTTGGGTATAACTGCCTGGCTCTGTGGATAGTGAGTTAAGACTTTGCCTGTTTTCTCTACATCTGGGTGTGTTTCCACAGGGATAATTGACATGTCTCACATCCTGGGCGCCTCGTTTCCTTGCACGGCATTGATCACAGTTCGACCTGCCGATCATCCTTTCACACATGACCCATTTAATCACACCCCTTGGACTTCATTCATCCTCCTTCCCACCTGTTAATATACTAATTTGCCTCCTTAAATAGCTCGCTCAGTGTTAATGAAAGACAATGCATGTTCAACCAAAGAACTGGTGTTGGTCTTCAATATGTTGTGCTGCCTACTCCTCCTAAATGAAAAAAAAATGGTTTAAATGGGTCAAATGCAGAGAAAAAATTACATCCAGGGGATCAATAAAGTCATCATAAATGCTACATAATAATCAATATTTATCGTTAAAGGGATCTAACACAACATACACAGCACAACTGTCAACACAACCTGTAGGGGATGTCTTCCTTTTGAACCACATATCTTTTTGGTGGTGTTCAGGTTATATCTGCTTCTATTTCCCTGAAGTTATATTTAATACAGCCTCAAACGTATCTGCTACCATTAAATGCAAGACTCATGACATCTTTACCCTGGGGAAACCATGTGACATAACAAAACTCATTTATTTTATTTTACTATTTGGCCTTCCTCTCTTTGCGCGTCCTTCGTGTGCTCTCACCCATCCTAAATGAATGGAAATGAACTGCTCCTCCAAAATCTACTTCCATGATCACCTGATTAATTTTGAATATGTCTGTCTTGGATAATCATATCAACCTGAGGCTCAACTCACCTCATCCGCCATAAATAAAATTGACTTTCAAATGTCCTCTTGTCATTCTACTCTTCCGTGCACTGATTGCTTTGTCCTTTTATGGTAATAAATTCAAAGTGAAGAGGACCAAAATAAATTATAAAAACAAGCTTCTGCAACAGGTTTGGTTGCATGCACAGAAACACAAACACTTTCAGACAGTATCTCATGCCTGAATGCCACGGCACACAGCCACTCTGCTGGGCCACTTGCCCGTGCATTGGAGATGTGCGCAGGTTTGACTTTTAGCAGCAAATGCAGGGCAAACTGTCCTGACCTTTTGAGGTATCTCCTCCCTCTGAGGATGTATTGCGTGTGTGTACACATGTTTTAGTATGAGATCAACACTGAACACTGGACAACTGAGACACCTCGGAGGCTTAGTTGGCTCAGGTGCATGTCATGAAGCTGGAATGGGTGAATGGCCTTGGTTCATTGTTGCATGTCATCTTCTCATATCTCTCTCTCTCTCTCTCTCTCTCTCTCTCTCTCTCAATGTTTTCAATGTTTTTAAAAAAGCTCTGTCCATGGTGTGCTCTCCCGGTCGCTTCACTACTGAGGAGAGAGGGGAAAGCCTTTGAAGTAAGGGGCGTACTCAAGCTACTACTTTGCATTTAGGAATCCCCAGACACTTGGTAAGCGCTGAGATCTCCCATTGTTTGTTATTGCAAGACTAAGGCACACGTTTTCTCTCTGCTGGAGGTTTCCACAGTGCCAGTTTTGTTTTTTTAGGTCACATTTCTTTAGCAGCGTAATAGGATAGAAGCAACTTGTCTAAACTGTCCATACCACCCTTTGTGCCATTGTACATCAGTATGTGATTTCTTTAACTGTAGTGGACATAATGATTGAAAAATACAAAGGAAAATACTCTAGCCTGCTGGTAAATAAATCTGTTTAACTTCTCAGGTCAAACTGACATACATATCTGGGTGTGTATTGTATGTGAATCTGTTTCTGTTACTAAATGATCGAGATGTTTAGATCGAACCACCCCTTTCAGCCAAGCTATAAAAATGTTTTCTAATCTGTGGGATTGTTTCAGAACATACAGTGTTGTGTTGCTGCCTGAGTCCAAGCGGACACTCCTGCTCTAAATATATAAACTGACTGACAAGCAGCAGCTCCTCTTGTTGTGTATTATACTGATTTTACACTCTGCTGAGTTTGTTGTCGTGTGTCTTGTATGTGTTTGTTTGCCGTCATTGCTAACAACATGGTTATAGGCTTCCCTTGTGACCTATACTATAGATGCTCTTACAACACACTGAGGTCAAAGGTCATACGGAACCACGAATTGCCTTCAAGGACAATGGGTGATTCATCTCTCTTATCAAATCTGCGACAGTAAATGTCATCTACTGTTTTTTTGATTAGAAGTCCATTTTGGTATCAATTTCTTTTATTACTCTGTGCAGTGGCGAATAAACCTGATGCAACCTGCTCAAGGTCGTTTTTATAAGAGCCAGGTTTTATTTAGAAGCTGCAGATCAATGCCAAAAGACAGTGCCCAACATTTAATGATCTAATTTAATATAAACTCCTGCAAAAAGATCACACAGCTTATCATCATTTTAAAATGTTTTTTAATTACATTTTACATCCATATATAGCCATAAAACCTTTGCTACAGTTGTAGTAAAGCATTTAGATAATGGGGTAAAATGATTTGCTTGATTTAGAAATGTGAAAATGTACTAGCATGGCAGAGAAAGGGATATATTTTATTTTGGACTTTTGGACACAGAGTTCAACTGCAGTGCAACATCTATTTACTATATTGAACTAAACCCAAAAGTCTTGTGAACCTCCTTTACTTCTCCAGGCAACTCCATATTACCAACTGAGCTGAATTATAACAGACTTTCATTGGAAAGACAAATGTAAAAGTTCAACTGTAAAGCTGAATATTATTAAGTATTAAGTAAGTGCAGAAAACCATCCATATTTCCTGTATAATCTCTATAAAATAACACCTTTGCCTTGAGAAGTATTGGTAGAGCAGGTGAATGTCTAATGAGTATTGGCTTTTTGTTTCTTACAAAAGCATGACAATGTAGACTCGGCTCACATTATCTTAACATCACACCTTAACACTTTTGCTTCTTGAGAAAGTAGGGGTTGAGGTTCACTCTGTGAATCATTGTGACAGCAGGATTAAAGCTGTTACAAACTAGAATGAAATAAATAAGATTAAATAAACTCAAAATCCTAACCTGACTCCTCAAATTGTCTACAATAAATGGGATGATGGTAGCTCATGCTGTCTCACCTGCAGCATTTTGGGGTGAGTATCTCATAGAAAGTAAAAATTGGAAAACAGCACATGAATGTTTAGTGTAGTCTCATTATAGGATGAATTAAGTTGTCATTTCCATCTGGACTTTACACAGATTTTAGTTTAATATTAAATCTCAATCTACTCACAGGCATTTGAAGGTTGTTTTATTTTAGATAATAAAAATGAATTGTCCGTGTAGAATTAAATGCATATTACATCTATTTTTGCACAATGGAGAACTTTAAAGTAAAACTTGAGTACTTAACATCCATGAATAACCTGTAAATGTATATTGATGGAATGAACATTATTGACCTGTTTCCACCTCAGAAACGTGTACCGTGGAAAACTCATTGGAATTGAAACCATAAAAGAAAAGAGAGCTTGTTTTTTAAAAGAAAACTTGTCTTCATTCTTCCCACCTGCTGTTTCTGTCTCTTTCTTGCTACAAGGCAACCCTCACCAGCAAGACAGCCATTTTATCCCGTAGAGTCACACTTATCCTCTGTGATTTAATACAAATAACATGGCCTGTCCATCAGCTGGCACCCATGAAGTCCTCAACAGCGCTGCTTTGTCCTTACTGCCTGCTGTAAACCATAAACAGCAGCTATTTCTCGAAGCTATAACATGTACCTGCCAACACACATCCACAATCCCCTGCTGTGCTGTCACCGGCAGCCCACGACTTAACCTTTCACTTCTCATTCCCCAAAGCCGCTCTTATTCTTCCGTCCTGTATCTCATATTCAGATTGCTGCCTGAATATGTAATGGTGCATGTGGAAGCAGAAAGTTATGGCTTTGTGCTGAGAGATAGATTGGCTGTGCAGAGTGTCACAAGGTATCTATGGAACATCTGGAGGCGAGATGTGACAGGTGCTGATTTGCCCACTCTCGAGGCAGTGCCCTTCAAATGGTATATAAGGGTCAAATCTACTGCACCATAATCATGTTGTAACTTCTATTTGCTACCTAGAATATCTTCTTTTGTGTCTAAATCTTCATCTCACATCAATCATGTTTTAAAATATCATAGTAAAAGACAAAAGATAACATCTTTTCACATTAATATTTAGGAAATATATTTCCTGTTTTGTGTTTCTTCACTTCAGATGGCATCAGACTTTCATTCATGCTACAGCCTGTGTGTGTGCTCATGTGCATGACTGTGTGAGTACTCGGGTCACTGATGACAGGGGTCTTGTTCTCTCCTTGAGCTTCCCCTTGAGTAGATTTCCCCGTAGAGCCACCTTTACCTTTCTACACTGCATGTTGTTTTCTCCCTCCATTTGTGTCTGAGATTTTCGCTTTCACTTGAAGCTGAAGGCCATTTCACCTCTGTCACTTTGCTCTAGTGCACCTGCAATCCTGCTGTGTTTGTCTAGGATGACTGTGACAGGTGGAAAATACAAATTAATTGAATGTTGTGATTTAATTGAATATTTTTTTATACAAAAACGTGTAGTTTTACTTGTAAATGTCAAGCAGAAACAGCAACATTAGCATTCATTTGGATTTATGTTTGTGCCAAGATCACGAATATGAAGTCCAATATTTATTCTACTTTTAGCTCTGTTTTTGGTCTCAACCAACTTCTGAAAGCAATATCTGGCTGTTGAGCTACTTAATGCTCCACTGTTCACCAACTATTACTTGTGTCTGTTTGGTGCTGAAATATATCTGAGTATGAATATAAAGCATCAGAAATGGAAATACTTCAGAAGTGTACTTCAGTAAATGTACTTTGTGACATTCCACCACTGCTATAAACCTGTAAATACAAAACCTCCAAAGGATATGGATGGCCAACACGTTCTCATCCCAGGTCGTCAAATATCAGCACTGATTTGTCATGCCCCTCTGTACGAGATGCCTTTTTAACACAGGACTAAAGTGAAATTGTTGCAGTTTGGTTAGGTTTATGCAACAAAACCATAGGTTAAAATAAGTATGTTACGCGATGCAAACTTTAAATAGGTTAACGCTGACTTTTGGTTTCACACAGGACGCAAACCCCGGCCTCCTGGGTGAAAGTAGACTGTACCTCTTAACACTACGTTGCCAGACACAGATGGGTTACATTGGAGTAAGATGAAAGCCTAGTGTGTCTCAGGCAGGTTAGGGTTTAATGCTAAAAGCTACCTTGCTCTTCTGTAGCAAAGAGCTGGGATGGCTAGACTTTTTGTGACTCTGTGGTCGCTTCAGCCATCTTCTATGCTGTGGTCTGCTGGAGAGGGGGCAGTACGGACAGGGACAGGAAGAGACACAATAAACTGATCAGGAGAGCGAGCTGTGTCCTGGACTGTCCTCTGGACTCCATTGAGGAAGTGGGTGAAAGGAGGGTGTTAGTGAAGCTGACATCCATCATGGACAACACCTGTCCTGTGACCCGAAGGTCTTTCATCGCTGCCGCTGTCAGACTCTACAACATCTGATCAATGTTGTAGTTTCTGTTTTTCAAATTACCACCATACCATAGCTTTACCACTTAACCATAGTTTTTTTAAATATCTGTATTTATTTATTTCACGTAATTGCTGCTGTGACAAGGGAATTTCACCGTTGTGAGATTAATAAAGTAATACAAACAAATACAAACAAACAAACAAATGTTCCTAAATACAGATATTTGTGTATTCAAAGATACATGTTGGGTGTTAAACAGCCCTTTATTTAGCTGGTTCTTGCAACATAGTCTCATCGTGCCCCCTAACAGAGCCACATTCTGTTTCATATTTCTTTATGATGGCATATAAACAGTGTTTTATTTGTGGACATAAAAGGCTCTCCAAGGAGCATTGCTTTACACTAGAAAGCAAGGAAAGAATTTAGGGGTCAGCATGTGAATTGTAGGAGGATTTTCTTTTGATGATATTTGTGGGCAGAAGCTGTGCTATTTAGCCTTTAATTAAGAATCCTTCAGCCTCAGATGTTGAGACATTTATCTGCACCTTTGGGGTCTCTTTGGTGCAGTAACTAAAACTCAGCTTTTATAATGTGTGGCTGGCGGTTCCTTCGTGCCCCCTCCCTCTGATTGATCACATCAATCAGCCAGTTACTGTACGTATTGTTCTCACAGTCACAGCAGCGACCTGGCTGAATGAGTTAGGATGCAATTGGGTGATGACGTCTGGAGGGAGCAGCAGAGGCCAGTAATGAGCTTGTATGTCAGGACTGTAATCTCATCTAGATGTAAATGTATTCTAGTACAAGTTGGCCCACTAATTTATTCATCCAAGTGTAACTTCATCAATTTATCCCTCATCTCACTATCAGCGCACTGCAAAAGTCAGTTTGAGGAAAAGTGTCGAGAAGGGATGTCTGATCCACCATGAGATGTTATTTAAGTTTTTGCCTCGCAGCTGGGGAAAACAGGGGATAGGAGAGTAAATTTTTCACTTCAAAATTTGCGATTGAGAAGCAGTGTGGCTTCTCTAAGGCTGTGTAATTGCTTCATATTTAATAGGACAAACATGCAGCCGGTGAGTGAGAGTCTGCCTCTGACAAAAGCAGCGGTTGCGTGCCCCGTGCTTGTGCTCTTGCTTTTATCCTTGTCGGCCTGTTTCCGGTATGCACTTCTCGTGTTTGCTGCAGCGGTGCATGAAACGTTTCGCCGGATGACTGTGGCCCAGCACTCACAGTGAACCTGTCTCACTGGCGTGTATGTGCCGACGTGTGTGTTGAGTGGTAGTGAGTTAGTCATGTAAAATCGGTCTTGTCTTGTTGCACTATTGAAATGTACTCTGACTATTTTTGGAAGCTGAAATGAAATGAAAACATAACCTTAAACTATCTTTTTTTTCCTCAAGTCTGTTGGACTGTTGCTGTTCATTTATTGGCTGCACTGTTGCCTCATAGCAAGAAGCTCTTTGGTTTAATATTTTCTATGTGGAGTTTGAATGTTAAATTTGTGTCTTTCTTAGTGATAGTTAGATAAGTAGGTCGAGAAAGTAAATATAGCTTGAAGACCAACAGTTTATCCATTTATTATTAGATTTTAACTTATGTTCAGCAACTGTTTGGAGGTTGCTTGGCGACCTCTAGGAAAAACAAGACACTGCACCCTGGAAAGGGTTACAGCATCTAACTCCCACTAAAACACAGTTTGTGGAAACATTAACATTAAGACACTGTGGTAATCAGTGAGAATAACAGGGACAGGTAGGCAGATTTTTAAACTCTAGAGAGAGCCAGGGTAACCTTTTCCCCCTGTTTGAACTCTTTATGCTAAGCTAATCTAATATACTCCATGGCTCCAGTGACTTTTATCAGAGGCTGTGATATCCTTACTTTAACACTCCATCGTTTGAGTCAAACCACTGGATTCTATATTTTACATAAGGCAATTCTGTATCGTCTCTTCATCAAACCCTCCGTGTCCGATGATTGTCAACTTCCATTGAATCTCACATCTCCAGACTTTCCCTGATGACATCAACGGGGTTATCTTCTGACACGACAAATCTCCCTATGCGATATCCCCATTATAGCCTGGTGTCCCGTCCAGAATGTACCTCACTTCTTGCCAAATGCATTATAGAGTCTAGCCCCTTCTGACCCCACATAGTTAACCAGGTAAAGAAAATGGATGGATGGAGGACTGTTGCAGGTTGCTGCCAGAATTCCTAAAATATGAATCCTCAGCACTGAAATATTGATTTTTTGTTTTCTTGCTGTCACTATGCCGTCTGGGGACAATGATTCGATCACTGTGTAGTTTCACTGGAGGGCCTAATCTTGTAGACCAGATGAATGGTAAGTGGTCTCTAAAAGGCTGTCAGTGTTTATTAAATGAAAGCTCTCTGAAAAGGTCATCAGCCCTGTCTGTTTACACTCACACACACAAATATAACAATCATTCCTCACCCGCCATCCCCCTAAAGCAAGGAGGACGTGCAGTGTGGACCACAACATTGAGGGATAAACATAGAGACCAATGTCACTCGGTCAAGTAACTGAGCTCAGAAATCACGCTATCATTTCCAATATGTTAGCTTTATTTATGTGGTTAAAGGGACATGGAAGGTTTGTTTGATCTATTATAATCTCTTTTTTATCAGATATTAAAAAGCACAGACAAATGCCATCTCGTAATGTGTTTGAGAGTTCAAGATTTGAGTGAAATGCAAAGTGTAACCACCTTGTAATCTCTCAAAAAATAAAACAGTCAGCACTTTAAATCTACAAATATTGCTAATCACTTTTCTAATTTGATCAGATGTTGTATCAATAAGTGTAATGTACACATTACAACCATCTTGCATTTGCAAAATCTATTAGTTATCCAGTTTAAAGTAGTGAGCTTGTACCGTTTTCTCCACTGTGTTTTGTCAGGAAAGCAATATGGTCAAATTATATACACACCTTTTTTATACTGCTGACCCAGCATGAATAGGTTAATTCAGTGTGCTTTAGTTTTAAGGCTCATTATTCTGGAACGAAAATGTAAAAATGTAAATGTGTAGTTTATTGGCTTTTTAATTTCTTTGAGGTTTAATGGTCGTCAGTGACATGCTCTTGCAACAGGAAACAGCAAACTTAAAGGCACACTATGCAATATTTTTACCTTAGTATAACAGCTTCAAAGTCATTTTGATGGTAAACGAACTCGTAGTATAGCGAATTATCCGTCCCGCCAAATCTCGCGAGAATCACAAATTGCTTTACGGCGCGACGTCACATAAGAAGCAGCCTCAATGGAAGACACTAGCAGGCATTCACTCAGACGTTACCTGGTCAGTAGACATCTTCGGGGTCTATCTTTGCCTGTTGCATGTTGACTGAACATGTACCAGTATACAGGGGGGAGGGGATCAAGTCGTGAGTGCAGAGACGCAGAGCCGTCTGGTGAGTGGTATTTACGACAGTTAACATTAAATACAAGTACTCCGCAGCGACTCTAGGTGTAGCTGTTTGACAAAACCGGAAAACTGCATAGTATGCCTTTAAAAAATAAAATCACCTTTGCTCCCTTTTTCATCCAGTGTCCAGTAGGCAGCTCCTCCAGGAAGTTGCAACCAATCCCTGTGAATTCTGCATGACCTTGCGTCCAATCACTGCAACATTTATGCAAATTTGACCAATCCTTGTAGTTTCCCATGAGCTCTACGTCACCAAACTAGTAGGATCTTATTCTCACTGGAAATTATTTTATTGAATTATACAAAAAGAAAATCGCAACTATGTACTATGCAATTTTAATTTTCCCCCATGATTTCCTTGCAAAAAATGCCTAAAGAACATGCAAAATTTAATAATTTTTTAGAAAACTGCCATGAAATTTGCCATTTGAGGCTGTGACAATCCCCAAAACATCACTTCTTTATTGTATCCTGGGATTTTCTTATAAAAAGACAGCTTTGTTATTCAAGTTTGTTTTACTGTTTAGACTCCTTTTATGAAGAGAAAATGTTTCTATTTTTTTCTGTCCTAGATTAAATCTATAATAATGTGGTATCTTTTCGAGGGTGGGATAAGGTTGTGCAATGTGTGTAATTAATGATTATGAATTATTCATGTATACAAGAAGATGCAATACATTAGCCGTTCATCCCCAGAAGGTGACACATTCTCGGCCCGAACTAATGGAATAATTGTCTCCTCTAATTATGCCAGCGGAGTCCAATGAACAGACACTTGAAAATTCCTCCAAAGGTTGTATTTCATGTTGGACTCATATATTACCACCCGTTTAAAGAGAAATTGGGACGACTACAAGGTCATGTCTGTTGGTAGACTCATTAAGATATTGGTCACAGTCAGTATTGATGACATATTTACTGCCTGATTTAATGTATAAATGTCAATAAGCTTGGAGCTCATGAATGTTTGACGCTTTTTTTTTCATTTGTACCCTGCAAAACATTAAATGGTGTTAACTCGGGAACTGCCTGCTAAACGACTAACACACACGTCAACACATCATTTAACAGCTTAATTTAGCTTCACACGAATGCTACATGTCTCATATCCTGTCATGTTGCGACAACCTTTAGATAAAACATGTTTTTTTCACAACACTGTGGTTGGTTCTTCAAATCACTCACCAAAACAATTAAACAAAAAAATCAGCTCTTGCAGTGCAGGCTCTGTTCAAGCTCAATTCACACTCATTGCGCTGTTCCCTGGTTCATGTGAGAGTTGCTGGTGGTTTAGGAAAGCCTGATTACCTGCAGGATGAGTTCAGCGGGGGGCGGCTGAGTAAGCTGGTGTCTTGACATGATCGCCTGCAAAGATGGACAACTACACTCTCCTCAGATTGTGGTTTAGTGTTTAACAATGCTGTGTGGAGACTTAACCTAAGTAAAATCACAGTTTAATGTTTTTTTTCCCCCACATCATGGTGGATAGAAACACTAAGCTGTCATTGTGGTGTGTTTGTGTCATTTTTCAAATCCCTGCCTGAACTTTAATGTTACCGAGAGTCAGAGATGAGATTTTGTTCTGTGAAGAGCACAACCTGTTTAAATCAAACCCTCCCCCCTGTTGAATATCAATGGATTCTGTCAATGCCAAGTAGAGTGGACACCATTTGAAACATACTAAATACAGAGCAGCAGCAAAGTGACGCTTTGTAAAGCCCTGAACAGAATATAATCACTGAAGGAAGTCATAAAATTTCAAAACAAAATGCCAAAAAAACACAATATTGGTGTCTTCTCATGTTGCATTTTGTCTATTTGTGTTTGTTGTTACCTTCTGTGTCAGCTAGATGTCAGCAGCTGACAAATTTTTGCGGGGTCACATATTCGAGCAAACTACAGTGAAAAGTTGGGACGACCTCATTTCTTATATACTGCGTCAGGGGTGGACAATATATCAGAAACACTATCACTTTCCAATTAAATGAAAAACTATTTAAAAACAATACATCAAGTGGCTGGTTTTTCATCTTTAGTTGAGAATATGTTTAATATTAGTTAAACTTTTGTGTGTGGTGGTGGTGTATAATTTATTTTCGATTATATATTCTTCAGGTTTAGATGAATTACTATTGCACTGATTAAACGTAATTAATGTATTGATTACACAGAATAATAACATTAACATTTTCAATCAGAGCAGCTGTTAATATGCTCTGGTACTGTACATGTGCAGAATATCCTGCAACTGACTGGCTTCTCTCGGGATCCATCAGCAGAGGGCAGTGTGTGTCTATCCGTCTCCTCTTCAAACCAAACTTGTCTTTGAGGCTGTGAAATTACTCTGGCTGCTTAAATGAAGACATCCCCTCTGTTCCTTGGCAGTCATCTGCATGCTTGTTTTGTCTGCCTCTGTATCCTACGCCTGTCCTTAGAGCACTGTTTAATGTGGAACAAAGCAGTGGTAGCGCTGTGTTTTCAGCCTGACAGAGGGAAGGTACTCAGTCCAACAAGCAGACAGTGACTGTGATGATTGTGACCCCATTAAAATGTGACTGTGTGCCAAAGCTGACCCATGGAGAGACATTCTGTCTGTTGTTGTGTTCTCCAATGCATTTATCTCACTTACTGTATAGAGATGTATCCTCGATGGTCAGTATTTTTTATCATATAGCTTTATAGGGTAAGCTTTTTGCATCAGGTTATGTAACAGCTATTTGCAACTTAGCTTACCTGCAACGTATAGAACCAGAGCTGCTGTTTTTTGACCTAACGTTGGCTGGTGAGCATGAAGTGCTTGGCTTTCTGTGGTGAGGATATCAGCCTTATTATCCCTCTTTCTGTCATGAAAAACCCTGTGGAAAGCAGAAACCTTCACAAATGTTATGATTTTAGTTCTGGCACATTCAATGCTTATGCTCACTGTTCTGATTTTGCCTCAATTTACAGGTTGAAATATGGTTCCCTGTCTTATGTAATTCATCCTTCTGTAGGCAGAGTGTTACTAGTTCTTCAAATAAGGCTTACATCAGCCTGTGTCATTTGTATCTGCAGTATAGTATGGATTTCTGTCATTTTTGAAGGCAATTCATCCCTGTTTTGTTACTCAAATCCAGTTGATTTTTTCCTCTTATTAAAGAATTTTACTGCGTGAACCAATACCAACTGAGGAAAATGACTTGATCTCTTTATTTTTTAAAACATTTTCAGAATTGATTGGATGAACAGATGTAAGCCTGGGGATTTTCACACATAAATCAATACCTAATGGATATTGTTAATAAATGATTTATTTATATCATAATACATGTTGTAATTATGTGAAATTTTGAAAAACAATCCCCACTCTTATAGTAAGTGTGCACATGTGTTGTCCTCCATTATCTTGTAAAGACTTACTAGTGTAAAAATCATACAAACACAAGATGCTCCTTGGATATACCAGAGATGTGCTTCAAACAGCAGGAATGAGTGAATGTACATTCAGCAACTGCACGGCCTGTGCGCCACCTCAACAACTGGACTGATTGAAGTGCACTGGGGTGTTTCAGCCCTTGAATACGACTGTGTCTGGTCGGTGGCTTTTTCTGCTTAAACCTCGCGTCTACCCGGCCTTAATCATTTGGCCAGGGAGTCATCCATTCCTCTCCTCTGGGTACAAATCAGACTCAAAGTGAGAAGTACAGTAAGAGCAAAACCCATTCTGCTGAGCTTATCCACTACAGTCTGAGTAGTTAGCGAGCATTGATTTCACACCAGATCAAATCTGTCTTGTACTTTCTGACCAGCAGTCTTTGCAGTTTAATGCTGGAGTTCCAATGCAAAACGGCAAAAGATGTTTTATTTGAATCAGTAGTTTTTCATACACGCTGTGCTCATAAACAGACATTTCACCTTAATAGTCAGTTTTCCAGAAGCCCCATGCTCTGCACTCTATCGATCAGCTCGGCAGTCTTTGTTTAGACAACAGTGACAGATACTGGGAGCTGAGTCGTCCAGTCTCAGCTTGAGACAACACAGCTGTCCCCCCCCTCCACTCCACTTTTCCGTCTCCTCTGCCCATTAAAAAAACTGCTTGCTGTGATCTGTCCTTTCCCATGCAGGCATCCATTTCTTTATCTCTACTCCAAAGTTTGTCGCTTACATCCCTTTGCGGTAAAATGGCTCAATGACATGACTCAGTGAAGTCAGATTTGATATATTTTATTAGTTGTGATTGATTACAAACAATGACATATTGTATATTCTATAAGTCAAAATCCTAAAACTTGCAGCACAATAAGCTGAGATGCAGCGTGATCTCCAAACCACAAGAGAAAATCTTCCAACTTACTGTAAGACTTTCCAGTCGGCTAACCCATTACTTAGGGAGATCAGCCTGGATTTAAAAAAAGCTAAAGTTGGCTGACAGTTGACAAGAGAGCTACTTAATCATGCTGCTCTGTAACACCAGACCCTAAGTAAATATTAACATAATTAATCATAGTCAGCACATCACTTGTGGTCAAAAAGCTGCACTGAAATTAATATAAACAGTTTTTTTCTTAGGGTAATTTTAACACTCTCCTTCTTTCACCTGAATGGAGTAGAATGTATTAAAGCCAAGGTCAGTTTACAAATCAGCACACACAGATGTTTAACCTGTTTGTAAGTTTACCCTGAACACAGATGTTTAACCTGTTTTTTTAAGGAGAAAATGTTTGATTTACTGACTACTGCTTGCTAATTTAATGCCATAACATTTTTACTGAGCTGTATTTTCATGATTTAGGGCTGGAACGAGCATTACAATTTTTCTAAACTCAAAATATCTGCTTTTTTTTGACAAATACAGTTTGGTGGTTAAGTTACCTAACAGAGGCTCATGAAGTTTTATATTCTGTTCAGTGTTGATAGTGACCCATTTTCTGAGATAAAGATGACTACAAAGCATGTTTGCTCTGTCAAGTGAGCATCCTTGGCTTGTGTCCTAAACGCAAGACAAACTGCTTTGAAGCATTGTCTCCTTCTAATGACTTTCTCTTCTTCTCTTCTCGTGTCTACTGCTAATAACGTAGTGTGAGTGTGTGTGTGTGTGTGTGTGTGTGTGTGTGTGTGTGTGTGTGTGTGTGTGTGTGTGTGTGTGTGTGTGTGTGTGTGTGTGAATGTGTGTGTTTGAATGTGTGTTTTAGGGAAAGAGGAGATGGATGCGTGGGTGTGTTGTTTGCATGTGTTTTATGATCTTAATACAAGCATAATGATACGAGAACGGTTTGGTTCTCACGTTGTGAGGGGGAAACTAATGACTTTTTTCTCATTACTCTCTGCTGGTCAGGTTCAAGCTTCTAGTTTTTTAAATAGTGCAAAGATGGCAGACAGGAAAATTATTCACATCAAAGTTGTACTGGAATTTACATTCTCCCCACGTTTTGTGTAAGGGCATATAAACTAGAATGAAACTTCTATTTTTCAAAGGAACAGATTTGGAAATAGGGGGTGACTGACATCTGAGAGTTGCTGGGAGATGTGCTGTCAACTTCTGTGATGCGCTACTTACTCGACCATGTCATAGACCAGACCGGCACACATACTGGTGCTTCGCAAAATGTTGCAGCAGGACCTCTTTTTAGGGGTCAGACAAGTAAAGAATCTATATAAAGATTCCATATGTAACTCTATATGATTATATATTATATATATTATTTTGCAGCCTTCCCAAAACTTAAGGTTGTCATGGCCTTTCAGTCTTCACTCATCCAGTGACCCAACATAGTGATCAGATGTTGCTCATCTGGACATCTATAGATATTTGATTGAATAACCAGGTTACATTAGGCTAAGTGTCTGTAAATAACCAACCTGTTAATAACCAATTGTTTTATCTGGGCTTGGCTGAGATTTAGTTGAAGACGACAGTCACGTTTACTGATGCTGCTGTACCAAACTCTGTCCATCAGTAGAAACTGCCACCAACATCATTTAACGATTCACCACACTGACAGTGAATATTCAAAATCTTTGACTAAGCTCAACTCACAGTAGTTTCTCAAGTGATGTGAAAGTGCAATATGATGATGCCAGTCCATAGCCTGTTTGTAGGCTTAGTTGTGTACTGAAATTAATATAAGTTTGAACTGGCAACAGACTGAACATTAACAGTCTAAATGAGCACTGAACATCGCAGCATTACAAATGGTCATGTGTTCGCATACTGAAGTGAATTTTAACGGGGAACAAACTACACAAAACTGCATACTGATTTCCTCTAGTAATGAATTTTATTTCAATTTGACTTTTAAAAATGGGAAATCTACTACCACTACCTCCTGTACCTTGCTAATCCTCTTCACCACACCAGTACGATAGATCTCCTCAAAATATCTCCCAAATATTTGTGATCTTAAGCAGCCATCTTGGCCGACAGGTTGATATCCAGCATGACACAACCCAAAAAAAATTCTCATGCAAAACGAAAGATTTGTAATCTCCAACAGTCAAGCTGAACCTGACAGTTTCACACTTTCCTCTCTCAAGTTTTACATTTATATCAGGATTTGTCACAGCTTTCAAGCCTGTTCCCGATTTTGATCACAGGATTTATTTCTCTGCATGAATAAATGTGAAGAAGGGCAGCTGGATATGTGCACCCTTTGTGACAGGAAATCTATATAGGACACATCTGTTGGGGGAAATCCTCTCACATCTCTAATTGAGGGCGGACTTTGGATTCAGGGAAGTCACGACATCGATACTCTGGAGTGAACTGTGACCTGGATGAGTAGAAAAAGTGTTGCTTTGTTTCCTTTACCTTCACCTGAGAGCACAGAAGGTTATTTGAAATCTTTATGGCCCAGGTCTAATCTACTTGTCTGTTTTGACAGTTTGTATTTGAGGGGAGGGTAGGAGGGAGATGTGTACTGTCAAGACATGTCATCCCCACCTGAGATTTCACCCCCAGATGCCCCACTCAGTACTGTATACACTTTTTTTTTTTTTTTTTATCTCTGCAGTGTTCAGTATCCCAGGAGATATTTGATGATTAAGTGCTGTATTTGACCTTCATTCTGTATCCTTTCTCCCTTTAGTGGGCATCAGCGTCAGTTGAAGATTTCCTACATTTCCCAGAATACCTTTTGACAACCCCAGAGAATGTGCAACTATGTGCATCCAGCTGTTAGCTTTATATGTGTCTAGGAAAAGAAAACAGTGACAGTGATATCAAGAGCAAGGCGGTGCATTTTTCCAGTTGAAATTGACCATTAACTTGATGTTTTTTCTGCAACTCAGCCGTCACTGCTGGAAATATCTCAATGTCCATGTTATCTGAGAGAACACAAACCTTTGGCCCAGGAGATCAAGTTACACTGTTTTTAGTATGGTTAGATGAGATTGATTTTATGGATTATAATCCTTTTACTATGTATTGTATTGTGTGATGGTGACTAAATACTTCATATTTGAAATTTTAGATTTAACGCTTTGTACATTAGGGGCAGATCTAGAGGGGTGGCAATTAAGACATATGATCTGTTATGGCCACATTTTAGACTTTAATCAAGTGATTAATTTAAAAAATGTGTTTCGAAAAATCTTTCAAGATTTGGAAAGAAAATAATTTATTGATTTTAAATGCCACCTTTAGATATTTCAGTGCTTTACTAATATGCCACATGAATGTAATGTTTTTGAGTTCAAATATCTTGATTTGGGGTTTTTCCAACCAAATATTTATATCTATGATTGCAATTAAATCAGTATATTTCTGCAACCCCTTAAAGTCTCCTGCCATCCCATGAATATTTCTCTACATCCAACCCTGCACATTACCTGCGGTTGTTTACCCTGGCAGAGTGATATACCATAAGTGAGGAGAGAGCGAGACCATGATTATTAAAAGGAAGTTCAAACATGTTTTCCCAAGATGTTGAACTGTTCTTTTAGTAATTTCGCAAAGGATTATCAACTTGTATAAAATATGTAGATGTAAAATCATCAAAACAACATCAAAGGGAAGAAAATATATTTTATTAATATTTAGTACTTTGCTATCCAAACTTGCAGATTATGTCAGTAACTGACTGTAATGTTTTATTTTTTACTTTCTGCTTCTCTTTTTTTATTTGTGTGATTGATACTGGAAAAAGGGGGAGTGAGACTGATCACTTGATATAACTGAGAGGCGTCAGAAGGTAAACATCAGATAAAATGAACCTGGATCAGCTCTCTTCTCTGCTTTTTTATTGTGTAGCTGCAGACATGAAAGCACAATCTTTTTTACTTCATCTGTCTCTGGATCCATGTTTTTGTGTTTGTTTAAGCAATAACGTATCTATAGGTAGTGTTTAAAACAAACACAAAAGGCTAATAAATTCTTGTTAAGATTCTTACTTTCGACACACTGTTCTGATTTAATTTCAGCAAAACTTGCTACTGCCAAAAACAGATTACACATTTGACCCTTTTCCCAGTCGAGTTGAATTATTTTCACACTGGGTGTTATCATGCATGAAGGGTGGTGTTTTGCAATGAAATAATCTGTATTCTGTTGATATGATTATTGGAAAAAAAAGCCAGTGATTTTGTGTCCTACTGGAAACTATGCTTTGCAACGTGGCATTAAATTTTAATGTGTGCGGCCGCCACAGGTTGAATTGCCTCTGAATAACAACAGAAGCAGCTTGACGTTGCCAGCCATGGGTATGTCTTGTTGATTTGGTGGGGCTTGTGTGGTAGATGGATTAATCGCCCGCACAGCTTTTCTGTGAAACCATCAAAACGATGTCAGCTCAGCTAGATAGAGATGGAACGTCTGCATGGACAATCTGCTCGGTTGAATCATCCATCTGCGATGCATCACAATCTCCTGCACATTGTTCACCAAGCATCTTTCAGCTTCAAAAGAGGGAAGACTGTGCTGGCTGGATCCAGGTGAAACAATAGCTTAAAGCAGGCTTCTGGGCATGTGTGAATTTAAGCAGCTGAGGTTCCTCAAACCTGTTTTTTTTTTTTTTTTTTTTCCTTGGTTCATTGCCTAATCCATTATATTTAAAGAAAAAGTGGAGTTAAGCTGTTTTTAGTCACTTTTTTTCTCCTCCAACAGGATTATTCCAGTATGTTACCAATAACAGACCAAGTTTAACAGAGTGGGAAATTATTCTGACACATAAATGACCTAAAAGATACAAACCCAAAGAAGATGGAATAAAAATAAATTTGTTTAGGACGATTTGGTTGCTGTGTCTTTGTCCTGCTAGCTTTGTGCTCTGTTTCGTTTTTCTCCATCTTTCAAATTGATTTGCGGCCAGACAGAGAAATACGCTCGCAGGATGTAACGCTAAAGTTTGGTTTCTTCCTCCATCTTCTTTTTCAAGGCTTTGTTGTAAGCTCATGCAGCTGTCAGACACAGGAGAATGCAGATTTTCAAAGATTTCTGTGCTAAAAGTTGAAACGCTGTCAGAGTCTTTCAAAATTGATGTATATTGTACTTAATGAATGTAGCTGATGTGCACTGATGCTAGAGTTGTGTTGCATAAAAGTGAATTTATTACCATTGATCTCCATCCCTACACACCAAGACAACACATCCCAATGAAATCACTTTCAAGATTTATTTATTTAATGTTTTTTAACCAAACTGCAAGCTGAAAAACTTTTAACCCTTCCATTTGTCACCCACAAGAGACTATTCAATGAGTTTAAATAGATTTAGCATACACATAAATAAAACATATGAATAAATTCAGATTAACAATAAGAATAATCTGAAGAATCGACTTTTACATCAATTATGAATACATTCGTAAGACTTGTACGTGTGCTTACCAGGCTTTCATTTTCCTTATTCTGTCAAACAAGTAGGAGAACCTCACCCAAGACAAAAAATGTCTTTATTCACTAAGCCATGTAGTAGAAATCCACTCCCATTATAAATGCAATGGAGTGGATCAGGATACTTCTTCCACTGTTCTGGCTGTGTGACAGGTGGACTTATAAAGATACTCTCACTGGTTTGTGTTTTCCTTTCCTTCACCTTTCGACTGGTGAAGTTGAGACACTTGATCTCAGGCACTTTCTGAAATCATAAGGTTGACTGACGAACACAAACATAATAGTTTACACATAATGCCTGTTGTCTATAGCCTTACATTCTCTACATACTGTACATTATTATTTATAGGCCGTTTCTAATCTCTTATAGCTTCTATTCTTTTAAAGGAATGGTTTGATATTTTTGGGAAAAATGCTTATTTGCTTTCTTGAAGAGAGTTAGATGAGAAGATCGACTCTTATATTTGTCCATCACATATTAAACTACAACTAGCAGCCAGTTAGCTTATCTTAGCATAAAGCCCAGAAACCTTTGGCTCTCTCCAAGGGTATAAAATGCACCCACCAGTGGCTCTAAAGCTCACTAACCTGTTATAGTTGTTAGTGAGAAGTAAATACGTTGATGTGTAGGGGTGGAAAGCTTGAAATTGATGTTGTTATTGATGGTTATGGTTTTACAAGGATATACCGCACTATTTCTTAGCTGAGCACAATGACTTCCTTGTTGTCACAGTGAGGTTTCCATGCAACCAGCGGCAACTCCCAGCATATTTCCCAAAACTATTCCTTTAATGCAATTTAAATAAATGAATCTGTAACTCCGAGGTAACTGAGAAGATGTTTTACAGGTAAAATAATTTTGCAGGCCTCTTGTACACAAATGAATAAAAAACAGAAAGTTAATTTTAGTCCAGACTGTCACATGACCCGACCTGATTCAATTTGTACAAGCTGAAACATACTGGCCCAGATTCTGATCAGCCTATAAATGCAGACCTGACCCTTTTTGGACAAATGTTTGACACACTTTTTGTTTAAGTTTTCCCCTCAACTACAACAATTTTGCCTCATTTCAGGTCACATAAAATGTTGCCTATGTTTGAATCTGTTTCAGTCAATGGAAGAGAAAAATACCAGAAGTTTACAGTATTGTCCAGTGTGGCAAAAACCCACACTGGTCTTACACTACAGAAAAGGATAAAAATGGCCCAGGTCTGGAAATATCCCCACATTTCACAATTTCAGAACTCTCAGAAGTTTTTGCATGTTGTTTAAGACAAAAGCAGGATATTTTGTTTTATTTTTTTTATAAAATTACCCAATAAATGACCTTTCATCAATTAAAAACAATATAACACTGGTATTGAATTATACGTATATACAATAAATAAACCTTTCATAAATAACCTGATAATTTTATACATCATGGAAATAGCCATTTCCTCATGTTTTAAGGCATACAGTCATTATGCACAAGTCTAAGTTTTGAATCAATAATGTATAAACTGAGATCAATGGCTGAAAAATGCAGACTATTTAAGCTCTTAAGCTCAGTAAATTCTATGTACATGTATGGGTGACCAGGTTACAGTGTTTCCCATGTATCTATTTGTAAATGTGCATGTTGGTATATTCAGTATCAACCTAAGTAGCTGCATCTGGCCAACGAGAACACCTTTGTTTCTCACTTCTTTTTCCTCCAGAGCTGAAAAAGTTAAAATAATTTTCCTCACAAATGGATGCATCTTAAAGTGTTTATGACCCTAAAGTGATGCATTAAAATCTTGAATAATAAATGATAATCAAGCCATTTTGCACTAATCTGTCTGATCTTCTACCCTTTTGTGTCAAGCACGATGTCAAGTACACCCATTTACAGATAGTGTTTCAGCACTTCAGACTGACTTAATGTCATTTAAAGACACCATTAGTTTAAAAAAATTTACATTAAATAACTTAGAATTGTATGACATTTTCTGTTGATATAGTGTCAAACGAAATAAACCATCCAAAATCTTTTTTTTTACAGACAACAGTGAGAAATACAGTATAAAACAAACCTCTTCAATATGTCTGTTTAAATCTTATATAAATGGATGTACGTTGTGTTTTTACTGAGAGAATCTTTGAGAAAAAATAATAAACAGCAATGCTGTTTTTACTTTCACTGTACATTTTCATCTTTTATCCCATGTCAGCAAATCAGATCATTTCCATATTTCAGTTAATAAGAACATCTGAAAAATATTTCCAAAAGTGTCCACGCTCTCTCTGCAGTCTTTCTAGTCCCCGTGTTGGTAAAAGCTGCATCTTTTGAACGTCTCTTGTTAGCTTCATGCATTTATGTAAAAGTCAAAAGTAACCAGGTATTCTGGATAATTCTACCTGTAAAGGGGAGAGGAACAAATCAGTTTCACACAGTCTTAGTTGTTTGAAGTGACGGAGGATGGAGGCCATATGGCGATCACATAGTCTTAGATCCAGTTCACCACCGGGGAATTTTGGCCTCTTCCTTACACCTCCCATCTTCATCTCCAAATCAGTCAACATACTGTAGCTTCAACGGCACAGATGAGCTCCGATCTGCCCACTGAAGAAGTACAGTAAGAGTTCGAGACTTACAAAGTGGTGTAGATGTAGACAAAGATGATGACTACCAAGTTGAGAATGGTCCCAATGATGCCCAACATGGCCAAAATGCTCTCCTCCTTACTTTCCTTGTCTTGGATTCCCTTTTCCTCATCACTGTGGAGAGTGTTTACCATTTTCCCTGGAAAAGTCTGCAGTTTTCGTCTCAGACCAATCTGGAGCAAGCAGATAAGAGAGAAAAGAAAAACACAATCCATGTTTTAGTTAATACAACTGGTTAATTTTTCTTTTGAAGATGGTCTTTACACAGTGTGTGGTGGACAGCGATAATGGCAATAAAACAAAATAAAAGTAATCTGTTGGTGAGATGGTTGGTGAGGCAATAAAATAATTGAAAAGAACTTAACAAAGGTTTAGTTAAATGTATTACATTAAATGGATGGAAAGCCCCAGAGCAAAATATGCATTATTATCAGGACTGAGGTATCCATCAATACAAGAAAATATGTAGAAAACTGTACTGATCTGGGAAACAGATTAACAGACTTGAGTCAGTGCTTGAGATACAAAAGAAACAGCAGCATGGCTGTGTGATGCTTGTTACTTTTTGCCAACTGTTTGTGTTTGAAAGACAGAACAAAATGTGTCGTAATTCTATGTCCTGAGTTATATGTAAAAATCTGATAATTATACTCATATTTACAGAGGATCAGAGGACAGAATATTGGCAGTGTCCCATAACAGGGACCATACACACACACACATATACAAAAATAAACAAATTAGAGGATCAAACTTTAAATGAGTGAGGTTTCATGTAAGACTTTTGCACGTATAAGTCTCCGTAGGCTATATGTTTTTTATTCAAGGATATGGGAAATATATTCCATCAAAAGTAAATTTTCTATGTTCCTTCAGTGAAATATATCATAATCTCCTGACTTTAAAGGAAGGAAGTGAATGCACCGGATTTAGAATCAGCATAGACGGTCACATTAATGTGAAATGAAGAATCAAACTGCTGACTGATTTAAATCCATTTGCATTCACAGGGTTAAATAGATGCAACACTTCATATATAATCAGTTTAAGATACATTCATAATTCCTCAGTAAAGGCCTGATAATAATTGAACAAATATGTAAATTCATGCTTTATATCAGATTTTTAAGCAGAGCACTTGTTAAGAGGACAGTGAGTTCATTGATTAGGCAGGAATTTTGGCCATTTTACAATCTAAACCAAAGTCATGGCTTGCATTAATCACAACTGGCTGATCTATTTTTCTTTGTTGGTAGCGTATGTCTGGATTCTGAAGGCTTTCAGCTAATTGTAAATGAAAAGCCCTTGGTGAATAACTCAGACAACAGTTTAATTCCCTCAGTTTCGTTTTCTTTAACCTTTAGGAATACATTTTAGTTTCCACTTCTAAATGGTTATTGCCACATTGACATATATTGAAAACACTTTAGTGAGGTGACACAAATGCCTGTGACACAATAATAAATTTAACACTATGCCTCATCTATTTTTCAGGTATTATGAATATGTTATATAAGTATGATGCAAGCAATATACTTAGGATTTTTACCGTAAATAAAATACTATCATTTAAACATGGCTGTTCTGTTCATTCCTGCTTATTCTTACAGAGGCAAAACTTGCTTTTAAGTATGACATGAACTTCTGGTTATAACAGAATAAATGAGTGCAACCACAATAACAGCCAACTTCTAAAAACAGACACCAACTGTCCTCTTGATTGACATGCTGGACATCAGAGGAATAACCTTGGCAGCTCTCTGAGTGAAAAAAGACAGCAGAAACTCCTGTACCAGACTATTCAGCTGTGGGACTTCTCAGGAGTGTGTGTGCATGTGTGTATTGATTTGTGTAGCCCAGGGTGGAGTATTAGAAACTAGCTGTATGTTTTCAGCCTGCAGGCGCAGCAGCTTGTGCAAGTCTGCTTCCAAACACCTCTCGGGAGAAAACCGCTCCTTTTGCGGGTCAATGGGTTTCATACGCCGACTAGCAACAGTAAAGCATGTAAGCTAATGCAGACTAAAAATAAACCTTCTGACAGGAAAGTGTTCCTCTTAGTTAAAAGCTCAGATGCAAGATAAAATACACTTTTCTGACTTCCGGAAAGAGTTTACAGAAAGATGTTACCTGAAGTACTACCTGGGTATATATTGTGCCTTTTAGGCTGATCATAAAGTACTTATGAGAGAGGAAAAAAATAAAATAAAAACAATCCTAAGCTCTCTTACTTTTATGTAATGATACTTCACAGAATCTCAGGTGGACCTGCTAAAATGATAAGTCAAATTATATTCACCCTTTTTTTGCCTTGGCATCTGTATTGCTTTTTATTTACACGGTGCTCTCTGTGCTGCATTCACCTAAAGAAGAGGAATCATACATCAGAAAAATGTGCTTACATGATCACAAACCAAGTAAAAAAACATGCCTTCCTAAACATTTCCTTTTCCTGATGATGAATCTAACTTCACACAGTCATTTACAGTAATTAACCTTTGTAAAGCCCACGTCATTAAAGCTTATTTGCAGGCATCCTTTGCAATAATTGAAATTAATGTAACCTTTTGAAGGAGCTCTGCCAAAATGGAGAGTTTTTATGTCACCGGTGCAGCACTCCCCCCCCACTCCCCCCTCTTTTCTTTGACTTACTGAATGTGTTCTCGGACAGTTTGGCAGAGGAAAAAGGTCTTTGCAGAACTCATCACCTGCCAGGAATCGGTTACAGTACATCAAAGTCCAGGTGTTGTCTCAGATGGATTACAAAGAGGGAGAATCTGAAGGAGATGAAACTGACTGAGTTGATCACAATAAGATAAAGTCATTTTAATAACTTCAACCCAAGGCCAGTGCTGCGTTGGAAGTGTTTTATTCAATCAATCAAACATAGGAATCATAGAAAATTCAAGCAATTATAGAAGGACCACCATCAAGTAATGGCATTTGTGTTTATGGACTAAGGACTTTAATAGTGTAAAAGTAAAAGACCTTTTGTTCAGGCTTGTTTATAGGTTAAAAGCATCAAAGTGATTGGCGGCTAACATCCCACACGGTGACTCTGAATTATAGCAGCGTCCAATCAGCAACATGCATTGTGTTCTTGACGTACATAAAAACACCCATCAAGCTCTGTTCCTGTGTTAAAGTGCGCCCTTCTCCCCTGATCTGTAACAATGGGCTTTGATTGCCTCTCCCGGGGAGAACTATAAACAGGGCTTCCCTCAACCTGAATGGAGATCTTTTTGTGGCGCGCTGGATGTGCCCTCATGCATGAAGACGCCTGCTTGCTGCTGATATAAACAAGCGCTCAGCAAAAAAATATAGGGGGGAAACAATGTGCCAGAGAGAGAGATGGAGGAGGGTGAGGAGGAGCAGTGGTAGAAAGTAACTAAGTACATTTACTTAAGTAAAATTTTAAGGTACTTTCCATTTTATTCTGCTAAACATGAGAGGCAAATGTTGTGCTTTTACTACATTTAGCTGACGTATATACTGGTTACTTTTAAGATTTTACATAAAAAATACATTATTAAGCTATATCTTTATATTTGGCTTGTGACCTCCATTTAAAAAATGCTTCAAATTATCCAGTATTTCACAAAAAATAAAGACTAGAAAAAATAATACACATTTGTGTAGTGAAATTTGTAGCGGAACTTTTTTCATTTTTCTCTCCCGTTAAACACTTAACAACCTCTCAGATTTATTTTTGTGTGTGGGTTGGCTGGATTCAGTAATCATAATCATAATTGATGATCTAATAATGTCATATATAATAATATATCTGTCACATTGAAGAACAAGCGCTTTTGCTTTGACTTTTCTGTGCTTTTACTTGAAGGAGCATGTGTGTAGGATTCAGTGCCATCGAACTCTGCTACCATTTGTATACAGCTCAGCCTTCCAGGCGAGTATTATGGTGACCATGAAACGCATAAAAAATGCCAAAGGCCCTATCTAGAGCCAGTGTTTGGTTTGTCCATTCTGGGCTACTATAGAAACATGGTGGTTCAACATGACAGCCACTGTGGAAGAGGACCTGCTCCCTCTGTAGATAAAAACGTATAATTTTAAGGTAACGAAAACACAATTATTCTTATTTTGAGATGATTATTCACTAATGAAAACATATCTATGAAAATGAAATTCCATTTCTGCCATATTTCTTGCCAATGAAATCAGTGTTGCACACCTGACCTTGAAATAGGGAATTTCACTTGTAATGGAGTACACTACCATTAATATATTGGTACTTTAAGTAAAACATCTGAATACTTCTTCCACCACTGCAGAGGAGGAGGAGGAGGGATGGTGGTGGAAGTGGTGGTGAAGGAGGGTCCAGGCTCTGCCAAAACTTGGGTGCTGATTAAACAGATTTACCAGCGAGTACAGAAAACCTCCTGGACGCCTTCCAGATGCCTCCTCATCCAACATCTCCCATGTTCAACAGAGAGCGCTCTGTTTCAAGTGGCAGCCAGTGCTGGCATCCTGCGATGTGCCATAATCATTACCCACCCATAACGACTCCCTCTGTCTGTTTAACAGGCTGGACAGTGTGTGTGGAAGGGATCAGAGCTGTCATAATCCAGGACATGTTAGAAATGAACTACGTGGGGTGCCCGGTTAGCTCAGTGGGTAGAGCTGGCGACCCATGTACCGAGGCTCAGTCCTTGCTGCAGCAGCCCAGCGTTCGAATCCGACCTGTGGCCCTTTGCTGCGTGTCATTCCCACTCTCTGCCCCCCTTTCCTGTCTGTCTTCAGCTGTCACTATAATAAAGGCAATAAAGAGCCCCAAAAATGAAAATAAATGAATGACGTGGTTTAATCATATCAAATGAAAGGATTATTAATCCACTCAAGATACAGTACACAGTATCCTCTTCGCCACCTCTTATTGATTAGTCATTTGACTGTGTGCTATTCTAAAGTACAGAGGATTTAGTTATCTCAGTATTGATTCCTGTTGTCACTCAAGAGCTCATTTCCAACAATTCCAACACTTTCAAGACTTAATTTTTCCCTCCGTGATTAATCATGAGCAGGTCTGTCACTGTCAGGGCCACTCAGGATTCACATATGATACATGTAGCATCTCTCATTCAAATCGAAAAAGCATCTGCTTGAGAGTTTTTTTTCTCTCTTGCAAGGCGAGCTCACACCTGGCTCTTCACTTGTACAGCAACAGCCAGAAGCGTATTTGTATAAGAAGAACAGACAGACAGACAACGAGAGAGAGAGATGTAGGAAAAAGGGGGTGATGCCATACCTGGGACAACAAATCCGGATGCTCCTGCTACACCTAACAGAAGCTAACATCCTCAGATCAGATCAGTGGAGAGTAAAACCTTTTGCCACTTGAATAATCCTGAGCATGTCAAATGACTCCAGATGCTAACATAGTCTGACAGGCAGTGTCGCTTTTGGCATTGTTATAAAATGGAATTAAAGGCAAGCAGCTCCCCAACCCCTCCTGAGTGTGTATGTATACACACGCAGGTTGACGCCCATCACACGCTGACACAAACACAGACACACTCAGAGCATCACATCAGAAACATGCTGTGTGGTAAATGTACATGAGGAGAGAAATCAGAAGGAAGAGAAGAAGGGGAGTTTTTAAATCAGGACTTTTTTAGTGAAATCTGATGAGATACTGCCAATAGTGAATGTGACCCATTTTTCATAAGCTGCACTCATTGTTCTGTGAGTGAGAGGAAAGTGACAGATCTATTTTGAATCATGGAACATTTTTTTATTGATCAAAAAATCCTGCTAAAGCCCCCACAGAAAAGTTCAGACACACAGGAAGTTGTATCTTAAATTGATGTACATGGAATTTAAAGTTGACAAAGAATACGGGTTGCATATTATTTTAAAAAAAGCATTCCTGTGTATCATTAACATGTGAGGATTGTATGTCTTTCCATAAACGCGGAAGATTTGCTTTAATCCATTTTAACTTCATCATACTCAAGAAAATGACTCACAAACCAGTCACAAATGAATTCTCTAACATACAAAAAGCTAAAGAGAGACTTTAATTTAAGATATCCCTGCTGTTACATAATAAGCATTTAGACTTGTTAACAACATGCACGAGGAGCAACTCCCAGAGGGCCATGTGGATGTGTTTTCTTAACAAATAACCACCACAGCTAATAGTGTCTCTCAGAGTAGAGCTGACAAGACAAAAAGGAGCATGGTTTGATTGTAAGGCAACATTCAGGGTGCCTCTGCTACCTTAATCAATGATTCATACAAAGACAACTGAGCCTGGAAATATCCCACATTTATAAAGAATATATCATGATGCATAATAAATTCATAGCTACACACTGTCGTGACATTTAAAAATGGTGAAAGATTCATTAAGTATTTGTTGACAGTTTACAGCTGCTCTGCACATGCTGATGAGGGGATGGATGTGGGATGAAAGTGGTACTTTAGGAGACCTACCTTGCAAAGCATCAGGAATAACATAGCATTGGACATGCTGGAGGGGGGCGCCTTTCCGTAGTGCACAGACATCCCTGGCAACTAAGGTGAAAGTCGACCCCTCTCATCCTTCGGCTGTGGAGGGGCACAGGATCCAGAGAGGGCTGGCTCGTCTTCCAGGCGTTCCAATTTTAGGGCTCTCGTTGGATGTCGTACCCTGCAGCGCTCCAGCGACTCTTCCCCGAATTTCATCTCACTAGTGGCCAAGTTCTAGCTGCCTTCACTTTCTCCTCCTCAGCCTTGTGAGAGCTGCAACTGTGCTGCCCACCTCCTCTCGGCTCTTCCTCCTCTTCCTCTCTCTGATTTGTTTGCCTTCCCACCTCTGCTTCTCTCTTCTTCTCCTCCTCTTCTTTTTCTTCTTCTCCTTGTCTGTGTGGAAGGATGATGTCAAGTTGAAGAATGGAGTCAGTTGATGGGCAGATGGGGGTGGGAGGGTAACAAAGCTTTTATGTGCACATTTCCATCCTCCTTTGTCTTTATTCCACAAAGCTTACAAAAAAAAGATAAAGCTTACTAAAAAAGGAGATTTCAGTCTTTTATCTCTTGCCAAGACACCCCTATCAAGCCTTATTAAAGGCTCATCTCCTCTATCAAACTTTTATACAGCTCAGCAATGTAAAACATGTTTTGCTGATGTCTTGGCTTCTAAATGTTTCATACTGAAATAAAAAAGGAAAAAAGACACCTCTGCTGAAGTGGTGGAAGCCCCTGCTTGCTCTACATGATGTGTAACCTAACATACCTTTTTCTTGCGCTCCAGTGGCTGAGCGTGTATCCCTAACTAACTGAGCGGAGCGTGAATGCTGGACGGCTGTAAGAGAGAGACAGAGAGAGAGAGAGAGAGAGAGAAAGAGAGAAAAAAAAAAAAAAAAAGAGAGAGAGAGAGAGAGAGAGAGGGGGTGGATGCTGCGAAGGAACCCGTCGCCTCACACTGACGCTGTCGTGGTTGCTTTGCTCCACAGGCAAGAGGTATCCCCTGCTCCCTCTCTCCCGCGCATGTTAATGCAGCCACGGTTGCCTGGCAACCGACTCAGGGGAGTCACACAGAGCCTGATGACAAGAAGCATTTGTGACAGAGGCCGTGATAAGGGACAAGGGTCTCCTCCAGATTTTGTGTGTTTTATGTATATGTACTCTATACTGTATTTGTGTTTTTTTGAAAAATATACACGCTCCTGTCAAAGTTGGACAAACGTCAGTTAATGGGAGTGTATGTGCAAGAAAGAGTGTGTATTCATGCATAGGTGTGTGTGTGTGTGTGTGTGTGTGTGTGTGTGTGTGTGTGTGTGTGTGTGTGTGTGTGTGTGTGTGTGTGTGTGTGTGTGTGTGTGTGTGTGTGTGTGTGTGTGTGTGTGTAAAAGAGAGTTAATGTATAAAGTCGGACAGACATACAGATTGAAGGTCTGGCCACACCTGCATTTAAAATGGCAAAATGTTGCAGCAAAATTTCTAAATTTTCATTTTTCAACAGAATCACCGTGATCAGTGGATTTTCTCGTGGCAAAGTGAATAGTAGCAACAGTGAACAATGATGAACAAAATGTCAGACAGGAGTTACAATAGTAAAGAGAAAATAGAGAAAAGCTTCACTGCTTTCACATTTGACCATGCCTTAAAGGTCCAGTGTGTAACATTTAGGAAAATCTATTGGCAGAAATGGAAATATTATATCATAGGTATGTTTTTATTAGTGTATAAACACCTGAATATAAGAATCACTATGTTTTCATTTCCTTAAAATAAGCCATTTTTATCTACAGGTTGCAGGTCGCCTTCCATGGAGTTCACCATGCTGGACCGCCATGTTTCTACAGTGGCCCAGAAGGAACAGACTAAACAGTGGTTGTAGATGGGACAGTTCGCGTTTTTAACACCATAGTTTCTCCTTCACACTTATAAGGGGAGGGTAAAACGACGGAGTTGTGATCTGCAATTACACCACTAGATAACACTTCATCCTACACACTGAACCTTTAAGCCTGATTTTAATCCTGAATTTGTCAGCAGAACTAATTTCTGAATGAGGCTGAATTTCTGCCATTGGCTTTCATTTGACATTCATTATGGGGAGGTTACGAAGCCTGATCCACAATCTGGCCATTCGATGATCAGTTGGATTTCTGTCTAGTCTGAGAAGTTCAACTGTCCAATTTCCCACATGGCTTCTGTCAAAAGATCTGTTTGTTTTAATATTAGAGTAGTACTTGTTGTGCTTTACTGTAGTCTTAACTGAGACTGTGTTGTGATACATTACACAACGGATTGCCTATAGGCTATTGTCTGCATCTTCACAGCCATCTGCGACTCCATATTTTTCTTTTTTTCTCGCTTTCCATTAATATCAGAATTGTGCAAATTAATACCAACTCTCATTGTTGAGGATGTTGTCATCTGCTTGAATAAGCTTTATTGGAATTGTCAGGAAAAATCACGGGTTCCATGTTTACATTCAGCTTGAGCACTCATGTTGTGACAAGTCAATTGATCTGTGCAGGAAGGCAGATAGATGAATAAAAATTATCAATTACTTTTGTTTTAATGCATTTGAGAGGAATTATTGATTATTAACATTATGTTACATTACAGACCCTGTACTTTTAACAGTTTTTACTTGAGTATAGAAGTTTAATCGGTAATCCGACTTTTACCGGAGTATTCTTTTACACAAGTGTCTGTATTTCTTTTTGAGTGAAGATGTGTGTACTTTTGCCACCTCTGTCTTTTTGTGTTGAAACAAGTCAACAAAATGTTTTCATGCATAAAGAGAAAATGTGTGTGTTTGCATGTGTGTTTGTGGACATCCTTATCTTGCCCTCGGACATGCGACGCATCCGTGTCAGTGACTGGAGAGTGTAATGGATACACTGATCAAACGTGAATAACCTCCAGGACATTTACTGTGCAATTTGACACCAGGACGAACCCTCCCAGAGTCAACCGTCCCATCCAGTCCTCTACCTCCGATCCTGTTTTCTCACTTCACCTCAGCCAGAGGGAAGGACACAAGCTTTCAGTGTTTGAACTGAGAGCAGAGAGACTTATCTCCCTGTCTTTTAGAAGAAATAGCTCATCCAGGCCATGCCACCCATTTCTCATTTAAAGAAAAAAAATCAGTCTCTACTTGAATATTTATAGTTATTCATCAATTCACATGTGGGCCTTTGGTTTTCTGCAAAGGATATATCTTTCCTATAAAGAGGACAGAAAAATTGCTGCATTTTAATATGTTTCATTATGACTTTTAGGGTCCCAGGTTGCTTGTGTTTTTTTCATTACCATGGACATTGAAGATGTTTAAGCTTCCTCAGATTTTTTCAGCCTTTTCCATTTAACTGATTCTTGAAGAAATAATAACAAAAGTAGTCTGATGTCACATTTAGATACAGAGTGATAAGGTTTATATTTCAGGAATGCTGGAAAAATCTGAATCTGAGGTTGTGAAATTAAATAAAACAGTTTGGAAATAGATTTTCTTTTGAACAATATTTCATTATGTGGATGGGTTTTGCTGCTAATGGAAATGTTTAGAATGTGAAACAGCTGCCAACAAATTAGTTTAGGCTTGATGTTGCTTTGCGCATGAAATGACCTGGAATGGACAGCAATAAAAATGGAAATGTAAAGGAAACATTGCCTCCAAACTGAAACCACCAGTGTGCATAATTTTATTGCCGACTTTCCTTCCCTCTCTGCCTCAAGATTAACTAACTTGAACTGTCGCTGCCTGCATGGGCATTTATAACAATTAATCAGGGTGTCCATCGAATTGGTTCTTGTTCTTGCAACCAATTCACAGTGTTCCTTCTACTGGATGGTGATTATCCGTTGGCTCGCATCAATTTCCATTCAAACAAGCTCACATCAGTCACAGGAGGCTCAGGCACTTATACTCATCTAAACTGTTATAAGCAATGTGTGTCTTTACTCTTTATACAGACCACAGAGGACTCTGACTGCTTTATCCTACAGTCACCTGAATATCCCATTGTTAAAGCTGCACTAATCAATATTTTATTTATTTGTCTATTTTATGCTAACAATGGATCAGCTGACTGTGTAACGTGAATGGGGCCACCTGTAGTGATGAACTCGAAGATAAGTGTCGATGCAGAGCTGTAAAATGACTTTACGCCACCTCTCCAGCACCAAATGGCAAACAATGTAAGTGACTAGCTGGTGGAAAATCTAGTAACTGAAGCACAAGATATTTGGGTAAATATTGTAAAGACAAAAAGACAGATAAAAGGAAATTGAATATTAGACTTACGTTTGGCCAGAAAAACATCTTCAAATGGATGCTAATGTTGTTCTAGGTCTTCTGGATGTTAGGTATAGGTAACTTTTTGCGTAAACATTATAAGCTCTGCTGCTCCCAAGTGGCAAAAAAAATCAATTAATTGAGGTTTAACCTGATGAACATGATTTTGTTTCAGTGTTCTAGCAGAAGAAAACACACCTAGAAGTGAAACTGGCAGAGGGTATTACAGAAAATATCCTTCATGTAAAGTAAGCTGAAAAGAGCGCTGAGAGGGTGTCATATTTCAAACTCTGAAAGCCTTGAGTTTACTTTAATTAATTTCACAGGGTAAGATACTCTTGCACAATTTTCATGAGGTAGATCTAAGGACACAAAGACCTTGTTGCAAATTGTTGTGAGAGAATATCTCACCCACACAAACTTGAGGTATTAGTGTTTTGTTTTAGATTCAAGGGTAAAGCTAATGGAATCTGAGGGTCTCTGAAATCTAGATTAGTGGAAAAGTAATCAGCAATTAATGCCTCTGGTTTTTCTCATCACATCTGCTCTTTAGCGTGTTTGTATTCTCTTGTTCAACCTGTGCTTTCTAATTTGTCCTTCAGAGAATGCAGTTCATTAATTATTGAGAAGCCAGAAAGTCGTGCTCTATACGAACAAAGTTTACTACAAACACTGTGCTCAACATGCTGGAGAAAGGCCCTGAACTACTGTAGATTACAGAAGAAATTTAAGAAAAACTTGAGTCCAGTAAATCTTTTGTATTGGCATCAGGAAGCCTTGAAAACATCAAACACTGTCTGAAGGTCTGAGAAACCACACCAAAGTGTTGGCCGGTCTTGAAAGAAAGCTGTCATTAAATCTCTTCAATCTCCACACAGATTTTTTTTTTTTTTTAAGACACATGGCTGAAAGTTAAGTAGGCTCCTAAGAGTGGTTGCATGAGGCTAAGGAGTAAGGCAGTGTCATGGCTGCCATTAATCCTAATTAGCAGAGAACATGACAGCAGCATATGGGTGTCCTCCAGTCAGAGAGCAAGACGGCTGCTCTCCCAATCCTGTTCCTGTCACTAATAGGGATGCCAAGACAAGAGAAATAAAAATTCATACTCTGAAAGATGTTTCATTCCTTCATTCTTTCTGGGAAAGATGGATGGGTCAAACGCAGAGGCTGGACAATGTAAAAGCATTTCTGTTGATCCTGTTGTAATGAGATCCTAGTGACCTGAAATCAGGGCTGTGTGTATGCTAAAGAATGTCAAATAACAAGAAAACCCATTAAGATTGATTGAAGTTTTGAAGTTTTTTGATGTTATTTATTTATTTATTTTTTTTACTGCTTCGGTGCTCAAGTAGCTTAAGGTCTGATAGAGTGAAAAAATGAAAAATGCTTGACTTACAGAAAAAGCTAAATGACTCAGAAATAGTTGTAGTAATGCTTTTAGGCTTGATTGGTCAAGGCCTGCTGCGAGCCAACCTCAGACTTGGCTTCCTGTTGGCATTTTCATTCAATTATTTCATTGTGGCGCTTCATAATCAAATAAGATACTACATGTTCATTGGAAGTCTGATTTGACCCCTAGTTCAAGATTTTAGTCTTCCACGTATGGCTTACAATTAATTATGTATTCCATTTAAAATGATGGATGGAAGATAAATTAGTGCTCATGTTGTTATTAAGAAATGTAATGTTTCAAAATAAATGAAAAATTATGTGTGTATACCATGGTGTCTTTTCATCTCCGTAACATTACGTAGGCTTAAAAGTTAGCTGACCAGATCATTACCTACAGCAGGACAGTAAAGTGTGTGCTAGTGTGTTATACCCGAAGCCAAGGCACATAAATTCATATGGTCATTAGTTCACAATTACTTCTTATTTTATAAAAAGAAATCAGCCACAGACGTCTTAATCAACATCAACATGGAGCTACAGTAACATTAGCTTATTTAACAAGATGCAAGCTGATAAGATTTGCTAGCAACAGTTGTCATTTCAGTCAAAATTCGTGTTTGTCAGTTGCCTACCTCTGTGTGAACGTCCCAGTAGCTCACCTGGTAGAGTGTGCGCCCCATGGACATAAGGCTGAGTCCTTACCACAGTGGCCCAGGTTTCATTCCAGCCCGTGCATTGCTGAATGTTATCCTCCCCTTCTCTCTTCTCCATTTCCTCTGTCAATCTTCAGCTATTCTTATCCAGTGTAAAAAGCCCCCCCAAAAAAAAAAAAAAAGCTTTTTGATGTAGGCAAGCTTGGCAAGAGCTTACTGAACAGTTAATTGTAGATCAATCTGTCAATTTTCTTAGCACTTCTCATTCATCTTGGCTCAAAACTTTGAATGCAAGTGAATTCTTTACCTTGGAAACAGGAGCAGCTTTTGACTGGATCACATGACCTTCCTCACAATAATGTAAATTTGAACATCTAAAATTCCATGACTACTGTGCCAACTCTATGTGCTCAGAAAATACCATGATAATAGAGGACAGGACATGTCTTAAACATGAGTGTTTTCTCACTGAGAAGCTTCTGAGATGCTCGGACTCTCTCTCTCTCTCTCTCTGGAGACATTGTCTATATCAAGGGAAGAGACTGGCTGGAAGCTGGCAGGAATACTAATGAGAGCTTTAAGACTTTTAACACAAATAGTTGATTGTCAGTGTGTTCTTTTCAATATCCAGAGCAGAGATGCTTTTTTGATTTTTGTTTATACTACACATCTTGGCATATTGACTATAGATCTTAAGTGGGATATCATCTTTTTAGAAAGATTTCTTAAACTTACATACTGTAGATAAACATCAGGTACAGCCCCCCACGCTCACACCTTTCTTTTCCTGCCTTTCTCTCCTCCTCTCTCTTTCTCTAAAGGCCAGCCTGATATCCTCCGAGCCTAATCTTAGACTCTGCTACTTACATCAAAAGCCTGTCAGCCTGAGCACATGAAAGCCTGTTTTCTGAGAGCTCCTAGTTGTCCGACTGGAACACTCAACGCAGCTTTAATTTTTATCCGCCCAACATTCGACAGAGGAGCTGATTTGGTAGCCCATCCAGAGACGTCCGTAGGTCAGCACATATACACTTTATAAGTGTTTTCTTCTAATGGAAATACATTCAAATGTATTCCCCTTTATATCTATCCCTTTGACTATACGCAGCATAAACTATAAAGTCTGAACTTCTGCAGCACAAACTCAACCTCATCATCAATCCGGCCGATTTTGAGATATAAAGGCATGAGGCAATCAGCTTTGATGTTCAGCTCTTTCAATATTACTGTCAACTTTCAAAGTTATGGAGGCCATCTTTGTTTGCCAGCCAGCATATGATGTGTCTACACTCTGACTTCAATAGATACAGTAAACAACATCTGGCTTTGTGGGATTTTTATTTTATGACATTTACACATATATGAAATATCGTATGTATCAACTGACAAGATACAAATTGATGTAGACTATGTGCATGAACAGCTTCCTGAATCTTGTAATGGTTGTTGACTGAATGAATGGGTGAGTGTATCAGAATAATAAAATGTCATATTGCCAGCAGCTGCAGGTAGAAAATAGCGTGCAAATGAATCAGTCTCATCATTTCCAAACAGTTGATTAATAGACAAAAAAGGAACAAAAGCAGTTTGAGTTTGCTGAGGAGAGTTTCTCTCACAGCACGCCGTCTTCTGAGGCTCTGATGTTACAACAGACGGTGCAGTAATAAATCATGTGTTGTATACAAAAGCATCATAATAGCTCACGGGTTATTCAATATTGAGATGCTGAGGCCTGAATCAGAATGTAGAGAACAGCCTTTGTCTGCTTCTCTTTGAAAATAATTTTTCGCAAAACATTGATTTCATATTCAGGTGGAATTTTCCCTCAACACTTTCTTCACCATCATCATTGCACCTTATTCAAGTCAACAACTTCACAGTGTTGTCTTGGCTCAATAAAGCGCCTCACATATAGAAATGCAATAAAAAATCTCGTCCTTAAGAAAATTGGCCTTAAGCTATCATATAATAAGGATAATAATCAAGGACAGAGCAGCATTAGGAAGGCTGAGAAGCATCCTCCACATCAAATGATTATTTTTCCCTCCAACTTGGATAAGTAGGCTAAGTAGGACACTGTGGAACTGAGAAATAGATCATTATCTGGCTGGAAAATAAAGTGTTGAGAAATGATTCTGGCAATTCAAACATACAAAAGCCTCTTTTATGTTCGTTCTTCTGGGTGGTGACAATGTAATGTTCATCCTCTGCTGTGCACCATCTTTTATACGCCTGGAAAAAATTATCTGGGGTAACTCATTGGTCTTGCTTATAATGCATTCTCTGTCGATACACAAATACATGCGTTTATTGTTGTATTGATGGTGAGTCAACTGTTGAAAAGCACACAGAGGTTTTGAAAAGGGGTGTTGATACATCTGTCTTTTTTGAAACGGTTGCAGGCCCATCTGCCAAGTCTGTCTGACGAATGATCCATTTGGTGGGAGACATTAACATATTGAACATGGGGGATATCGAGCCAAGGGATTACAGCAACACAGTCCTGGATGTATCCGATCTGGAGGTATTAAAAATGAAATAAGAAATCTAGCAGCCTTGCATCAAGCTGCTCTGTTCTGCTCCGCTCACTGCAGGTGATTTAGGAGGTTTAACAATAGTACTGATCCTGCAGGAGGATAAGTCTTCTTCTCTCTAACCATCATTCCCTCTCTTACTCTCTTTTTCACACAAACACCAGTTCTCACTCAGACATGAGAGATTATTGGTCGCATCTTTGGACTGAGTTCAAGCCTATAGCTGAGAACATATTTCCATCGATATCACAGTGGATGCCACATGGGAGCTCAGTAAGCAGCCTCTCTGTGTTTCGCCAGTGGGTGTGAGGGGAGTCTGAGTGTTAGACTGTAAATGCTTCAATTTAACTAGCCCAGAGAATGAAAATAAACAATGTTATGCTTAGAATTATTCAGATGTTCTTCCAATCAAATGTTTTTTGGGGGAAATTACTGGGTAATTTTACTTCTTTAGGACTCAAATTATTGAAATGCCTCCATGTTGGAAAAAAATGCAGCAAATATGCTCTTTTGAATGCCCCTACGGTAGATAAAACATGATGAAGTGCCCTCTACGGTGGCCTGATGTGCAAAAAAACATGATGAAGTGCCCTAATGGGTGCCCATACTGGAAAATATGAATACTCTACATGCCTCTAAATGGATAAATGGTTAATATTTATTATTATTTTAAACGTAATCAGGGTTTGGTACTGTTTCACCTTAAATGCACATTCTGCTGGTGCCCCACAGCATGCAGCTGATTTTTTTCCTCAGACAACCATAAATTGAAACATTCTCAGAGAAAGTCCTTGTCCTTACCAACCCGCCTGAAAACACATATCACATGACCATTCACATACACCGGGCATGCATGTACCCAGTGTAAACAGGAAGCAGATTATTTACTCTGTGGTTGGTCCTTTAGTTGCAGAAAATATACAAACAAAATACAGATGGATAAAAGTAAGACCAGAGATGTATTTGCTTTGACCAATGACAAGGTAGAACATCAGTATATGGTGGGCATGTGTTGTTTTTTTTTCACATTGTCACATTATAGGTAACAAATCAGGGAAGGACACATTGTGACTGATAAGACCCAATTAGGAAGCAATCTGTCTGCGTCATTGTTTTCTAAAGTCTAAATTTCTGCCTGTATAAAGCAATCCCTGTGTTTTCAAACTAAACCAGAGTCATAAGCATTTTCAAAAGTCTCCAATTCAGGGGTAATACTACTTCTTCATCCTCACATGATGGAAGATTGGATGCTACAGTGACACACTGTCGCCTATTGAGGTAAAAGTGGTATTACGGGACAGGACAGGCTGGGCTAGCATGCAGTGGTGTAGTGGTCCCTGGAGAAGTGGGTATACTCTCAATTTTTGCTCTTTTTTTTTTTTGTCGCTTCATCTTACCGGTTCATTACAAATCCTACAAATAATTTAAAGTAAATTTGTCTTTAGCAATATTTACCTCGGCATGACCCACCCTTCTCTGCCTCCGATTGGCTCATTCGTCGTCATGCCTAAAGTTAACCAATCTAATCAGTAAAGGCAGCGAGTACAAGCCAATTAGAGGCAGAGTAGCGTGGGTCATGGCTTCACCATCCTAGGGAAAAAATTGGCAATTTGGCTCGCAGATACTACTGAATGGTGCGCATCAGGTGCTGACTGAAAAATAAGCGGGTATACGCCTTATACCCGCATATACCCTGGACTACACCAGTGCTAGAATGCTAACTTCAGTATTCACATTTTGGCTAATTTTTGAATGTTTTAAACTTACTCACATACTTACATATAACTCCTTTAGGATTGGGGCACCTTACTATAACTAAAGACCATATGAAATTATCTGTATGTTTATTTTTATATGATTTATGGTCTGATTTGTACCTGAAACACCCCCTGTCTTTAAACTAGTTTTATGGTTTATAAAAAGGGTTGAAAGTTAAATAAGTTTAATTAGGCATTTGCGTCCTAATTTGTACCAACATCGTAAGATATTTATGGAAATCTGGAAATCATCTAAAAACAAAACAAAAAAACTTTACTGATTCTTTTACCACTTCTATTTAAACAACACTCTGGTTCTGGCTTGTACTTCATCAAGTATGAATACCACTGTGGTCACAACTGTAAATTGTCAACATTTTATTAAAAATGAAAAGACAAAATTATTTTAGGATTTGTTAATCATCAACATATTTGACTTTGTGGTGCAATTTTATTCAATCTTTAATAACCCAAAATACATCTCCATCAGGGGTAAATTACAGTATTTGTGTCACTGCTGTACTTTACAAGACAAGATGGGTCACTGTTCAAAGGAATGATCCTAATACTATTGATAAAATTGATCATATATGCAAAAACTAATCATATAACCTAAGTCATGGCCTGTTTTTATCATGTCAATTTAATAATGAGAACAGTTGCATGTTGTTCTGAACACTTATTCATCCCCTTTAGCCTCAGAAGACCGATTTTCCACCACTGACAAATCCCGCAGTATCAGAACTGTTCCTTAGTTATTAAGCTCTCAAGATATTGGCCCCAGTAGGAAATTATAAATTCTCAACGACTGCTGATAGCCGTCTTATTTCAGTATCTTCATGATAGGCGAAAAGCGGACTCACCATTCGTTGGCCGCTCAGTGAAAAAGGCTGATATGGAACATGTCATTTTTTAGATGATAAACTTGTTTAATTCCACTGTGCTTGACACAGCGCTGAGAATATGCATGAGTGAGTATGCATTATTAAAGCGGCCTGTTCAAGCAGCCCTAACGCAATAAGGAGAGGGGTCCTCCGTGTTAATCTTACAGGCGTTCCCTGCTGCTGACGGTGCATATATCAAAAGTTAGAGGCTATGTTTCAGGCCTTATTTCATAATCATGTGCAGCGTTTGCATATTTTACTGAAGATTTCAGAAGAGGGGAATCCTGACACTCTCTCTTCCTAGATTTCTTTTATATCTGTTCACAGATATCAGAAATGATGGTTAAAGAGTGAGAGGGTGGGTTGATGAAAATAAGCACACAATCTGAGGTAAATGAACCATTATGTTTGAGGGAAAATAGAAACAATAGATGACAATTACATCTAACGTTGCAACATTCACTTTGACTAATATGATATTGGGTAAATGTCCACATAGTTATATGCAAGAATATGCTCATTTCTAAGCTCATGAACAACAGTAAATAGAAATTGTTTCTACAAAAGAAGATAATAATTGAGATACAGTTTCATAAACATTAGCATTAGCAAATCTATAAACTACCCAATGAGATTTAAAACATCTACAGCAGTGTCAGACAGTAAATGTAAAACTGAAATTGCACTCTACATCTTCTTTCCCTCTTTCCCTCGTGTTAAGTTTCCGAGAGCTTCCACCTCTTTATGCAAAAGAGATTTCATCAGCACATTTTGAGAATTTATTAGGATCCGTGGGAAACTCTGACTGTCAAAGCCATCTTCTTCCATTTCATAAAACCACATTAGAGCAATGTTGATCTGTTTACCACTTCTACCTTCATTTATATTGCACTAAATTTAAATTCCAAGAAACAACATATTTCTGCATCTGCGTCCTTTTAAAGTATTTGTAAATTGCAGCTGTTATGGATGGCAACTTGTGTTTTCCTTTTTTTCACAGGCAGACAACGGAAGCATGCTTAAAACTCAGGAGGGCACATTTTGATTTGTGAGAATCTGACTCTTTGTCATCCCAAGTGTGTTCATCAATCTCTTAAGAGCCCCTGAAAATAGATGTGCCATGGACAGATGTGGGCATAGTAAAATGCCCTTAATAAACATTTATCTGGATTGCTATTGTCACCCCTTGTTAGTCGTCATTTCATTCAGCGAACAGCTGAGTATCAGCAAATCTTCACTTGCTGGAGCCACAGAGCAGGCCCTCATGTGGCCCCAGAGCAAGTCCAAGGAGCTGAGGGAAGCACCCGTCAATAACAGTAAGCCAATTAAAATCACTCTTCATTTAAGCTGTGATCTCTATTGATTTGCCTTTCAATTCTCATCCATCAGACCAGCAGACTGCCTTCAAGGATTGGAGGAAAAGACTGTCTGACTGACTCAGTTTCTCAGCTGCCACTGTACCAACTACCAGCAGCTTTTCAGAGACTCAAGGCAGCTGGTTGCACAAGCTGTTTTGTAGACTAAACAAAACCCTAAGCCCTTCAAGACTGAAAGCTGGTGGGTTTCATTCTGTTGCAAAGCTGAGAGAGAAACAGCAACTGCATATCAAAGCTAACACAGAGCACACATTAAACAATGAAAAAATAAATTTAAAAAAATCAATATGGATCCAGGTTAACACAGGGTCAGTGGTTTCAAGTTCATTATGGGCTTTAACGGAAAAACTAATTTACTCTTGGCTTCAGTCTGAATTGAGCAAAGAAAGTCTAAACTAAATGAAAAACTACTGTATATTGTCATTACCTTCCAAAACAGTCAGCCTTTTTTAATCTGGCAACCATTTGTCCTTTGTCATCCGCTACCTCCATGGATGGGGTTTGGTTAGGTTTAGGCAACAGAAACTTCTTAGTTAAAGCTGCTCTTGTCAATATATTGATGAAAACGCAATGACCCCACTGAGAATTATCACCCAATTTCCCTCAGCTCTACAGAGTATTTTAGCCTCTTTCAGTTCATTGTTTTGGTTTACAGGTCACAACTTTACTATTCCTTCTCAACAATGTCATCAGTGTTGTTTCCAGCAGCAGCAGACAGCTGTTTTCAGTGAAACAGCTCTGATTAACTAAAATATTCTGTCCAACACCAAATGGCAGACAGACAAAGTTAACCACTAGCTGGTGAACATAATAGAGCATTCAGAAGGTAGAGAGCCATATATTTGGTATTTCATAATTGGTAGAGACTAAAAACAGCCACTAGGAGAGACAATATTGGAATTACGCTCATCAGGTAGCCAGAAACATGACTTTAAATGAATCCTAGTGTTGCTCTGTATCCGCTGCATGTGAAAATGACAACTCTTTACTTTTCAACTCTTCTGTATTAACTTCATGGTGATAATGAGAATCAAGGTATACAGCTTGTTGTGCTGCCCTAAGTGGCCAAAAAATCAATTAATGCATGTTTAAGGTTAGGAACAAATAAAAAGAGGAAAAGAGAAATCTGCTAGGAAACAGGACATGAATAGCAGTCTTCTAGTGCATGATCTGAAGATAAGTCATAATTCACATCAATTTGTCAGGTAAATGTAAGGGCAAATAGTTTTGAGCATTTGAACAAACTCAACCCAAGGTCCCTCTGCTTTTACGTAGCTTTCAACAACCATTAGCCATTTATCCTGGCAGCACAGAGCAATGATAAAATATAGTTAATTGTATCATTTTTCACTCTGTGCTCCTCTGACCATCAGCTCTGTTGAGATGAGTGCAAAATATGTTCTTCAGTGGTGTCAGAAACCTGTCAAAGACCGTCTGCTTCATGATCAACTCCATGTGAAGGTCAGAAAGAAGATGTGCATTGGCCCAGAGGCTTCTTTCTTCTTTTTGTTCTTCTTCTGACACCGTCTCTCCCTCTCCAAGAGGCAGAGGGGGTCAAGCAGCAGGGTGGGGTGTTGGTGGTAGTGACTTGACATGAATTGTAAATGAGTGAATAAAAGTGTGGATGTGAGCGTCCATCTACACAGTACTGCTTCAGCCTTTTTTTTTTTTTTTTTACTTTGATTTAATACTGTCTTGTAAGCATACCTAAATGTTAATAATTCCAGTGCTTGCAGATGCATTTCTACCAAGCTCCGTTTTTTCTTGCAGACTCAAAGGCCTTGAACTGTCAGTGTCTTCCCCCTCGAGCACATACAGCACACTATATCAACTTTCTGGTTCAGCAGCTTTGATAATAATCTGACCTCACCTGTTTGGTTGACTTGAGGAGTTATGATTTTCATTCTGTATGCTGTGTGAACACCGCAAAGTGGGAGTGAGTATTCATCTTGCTGCCTTAACTTAACCCTCCTTTATTTTCCAAAAGGTTATTTTGTGACAACAAACCTGCTCTAATGCAGTGTCGTCTGAAGCAGCATTGTCTTGGACTGAGGCCATTTTTTTTTCACAAATCACTGCCAATTAACATTAAAAGCTGGCAAGAGATGGCACCTCCGTTTTCATTATCGTCCCCTGATAAAGAGCACCACACAAACACACAGGAACAACACGTTAAAAGGTCACCGTGACAAGGTGACAAGCTGGTGATAACTGTGAACTTTGGCAAAAACAAAAGCCAAATAACCTGGATTTTGCTATTAATTTAATGCAAAATATGGTTGAAAGCTGTACCTAAAGGTCATATACATTATTACATGTAACATTCATAAAATAATAATACAACCAAGAGGAACGTTGCTGTTATGCCTTTGATTTATTCATTGTGGCATTTCAGAGAATGTGTGTGTACAGCTGACAGACCTGAAGTAGGTTATCTGTACTCCTACACTTAATACACCCTGAAAGTCTGGGGCACATCTGGCTCTCTTTCAGCCTTTATTCCTGCCTGCAGGCTGTGTTTCCTTATCATTCCTTGTACACTATGTTTTACTGCCCTGACAAGGGACCAGAGGTGCCAAGTACATTTACTCCAGTCCTGTACTTAAATCAAATTTCTAGGTGCTTAACTGGAGCATTTTGTTTTTGGGACACCTTCTACTTCTATTTGTCACTATACTTTGTACTTGACTACATTGTACTCATCACATTTATTAGATAATATTTAATAATGCAAAAAATTATATAAATACTTTCCCCACAGTGAGGCACTGAATGGGTTAAGAAAGCTGTGGTTAAATGCTGCCACAATTATGTGATGTGAACTGTAGATTATAGGAGCACAATGCAGGTGTTAGCATGCTGGTATCTAGCTTTGTGGACATACAATGCTAATGTGAAATGCAAGGGAACGTGTCTTTAAATGCCAAGATGGATTCTTAAGGTAACCGATTAAAACATTTAATTACAAGTTATAGTATTGTACTTCTCTGCAAATAATTTTATGCGGGTAGCTTACATTTACTGGATCTTGCCTGAAGAAAAGTTGATTGCATTGGTTTCAACACAGTCATTTCCATATAGCTCTTTAAGAAGAAGCATCATAATGACATTTATATAAAAGCTCTTCTGAGTTAGATTCAACAACTTTTAAGACTGGGAACTTTGCACAAGAGTCTCAGTTTAAACGTATAATAATGATATGTTCTTTCATATCATTCAAATATTTTTATAACCCCTATTTTTGCAAGCTCTCCTCTTAAATAAAGTAAATGATTTCTTAATGAGTTTGTTGGAGAAAGTGTTTTCCAAATGTGGACATTGCCATCATTTGTGCAAACATGGAGCAGCCTGAGCTTTTAATTCTTGCTCATAGGTTAGAGTTGCAGCCCGTGATGCCAACAGATGTCACAAAGGGATGATGGTCCTTGACTCGTTACCATGGCAACACTTTGCCTGTCGCACCCTGGCGTGTGCCAAGGAGGCCCCTGGCAGCACTCGCTCTCCTCCTCAGCGCCGTGGCAGCCCCGGTGTTCCAGGCCACCACATTGTTTCGGCAATGATTAATTACTGTCCTGATGAAATGTGAAGGCTCTGGAAATGTCACACGGATGACATGGGCTTGTCAGTATGGGCCAACAGGGAGGAGCGTATCGCACACAGACATCTGGAAGGATACAGAGCACCAGCCGCTCGCTGGCTTTTCAAGGAAAGAACGTCTTATTACCTGAGCTCGTTTCTGTTGAATTTTATGTAACTTCATTTTATTATATCTTTACACTGGCAGAGTGTGCTCCGAGTCTGGATTTCAAGCTGATGTCTTTTGTCAACTCTTTACTGATTAAATGCAATGTAAACCTAATTAAAGTCAAACCAATTTATCATGCAGTGTCTGAAAATGTGTTTTCTCTCCTAACTCGACAATCAATATGAGCTCACAGTGAATGAGCAGTAAACATCTGATTATATTAATTATTACAATGCCTCTAAACATGCACTGAATTCTTCTCCTTTATGCTTTCAGCACACAATAACCTCTCATGCAGATGTACTGTAGGTTCAAGATGTCTGCATAAGTGTTTAATCCATTTGTGTTGTTGAAAAAAGCGGAGGAAGGTATCGCTTGATGAAAAACACAAATGACATACCAAATTTCCCTGATGAATTGGTCCATTTACTGAAATAAATTGAATTGATGCAAAGGATCCCAGAGGAGCAGAAAATTGTTCAGCTATGGATGAAAACCCTCTCAGAGCTACAGCACCTACAAGCAGCCAGGCTTCTTTGTATTACACATACGACTTGTGCTGACAGCCCTTGTTTATCCCACTTAATAAGAGAAGATTCTTTTTTTTTCTCTGAGCTAAAATGTTTGCTAATTAACTTGGGACAAAAACAGGAACAAATGCAATTATTTAAATGAATGAATCTGATTTCATTTTGTTATTATATGAGGGATGCATGTGTTGAAATCTAAATGATAGCTTCGACTCACAGTTAGGGAGTGGAAATTTGTTTGTTTGTTTACCTGTTATTAGTAGACCATCTGTACAAGGTAAACCCTCCATTAAAACATCAGGTATCCGTATGGTAAAACAGATTGTCCGTTATGTTGAAAACAGCTCATCCGAGTATCTCTGTGACTGGGCAGCCATCGATTCAATGTAAACCATATGTTCAAAAATGATAAAGATGTAATCTCATGCTTATTCTCCATTAAGTTTTGGGGCTTTCAAAGTCACATTCAAGGATCTTTCTTTTTCCAGTCGAATATCCTCAAGCCTGTGGGTAAAACAATATCATCAGAATGTATGGATTTTAATCTTTTCTGTTTTCTCCATTTTGGCAACAGATCGTCACACATCCATTTCTCGTCATCGCCACTTTGAGGTTGCGAAACATATGGCGAGTCGCCAGAATGGCTGTGTGAGCAGATGTTCATTGAAATGCATTTGATCTTGAATGATTAGTGTCCATCAGAGCATTTCCTTGTTTGGTGTCCTAATGATTGGGCTGCTGTGACAGCGTGTTTCCTCATGCTGGTCTTATGGGCAACTTATCCATGCACCATTACCAGTTCCAGATCACTGACGTCAGCAATGTAGGTCAATTTATAATGTGCGGTGGAGTATCATCAACTCATCTGGATGCGCATAGAACAACATCATTAATTCAACAGCATGAATACATATACAACTTGTGTATAACTTGACATTAAAGAAATGTATCTCGCCTGTCAGTCAAAAGAGGGGAAAAAAGCAAGTCAGATATATACAGTATATATTTTTAACCAGGTTTGAAGAAAGTGCACAGTGTTGCTTTCAGCTCCCATTGACCTACTCTTGCACCCACGGAGAAAATCATAGGTCAGTTACAGTTAAATTCCCAGAGCGGAGGTAGATGCTAGGTCAATGGCTTTAGGGCAGTGTTAGACCAGTGTCTCCACAAACCATCACACAACCCTCTGTTCATGCAAGCTCATAGGTTAGCAGCAGGAGTACACTGACTTTTTAGGAGCATGGTTAAGATATCCAATATGTTTAGAAACTGACAGTAAATTCATCTCAGAGAAATAGTTGGTTCAATTTAATGACACAGCTAAACCTGCAATGCTTGTGTTGGGAATTGGCAAAATACAGAAAAACATAAAACCTTTGAAACTACTAAATGCCGGAAAGTTTCTCTTCCCTAAAGACATAATGAGCATGACTTTTAAGCCTCGCATGTTGAGTTGAAACAGGAAGTGAGTGAAATTAACCAAACATCTAAAGATATATGTGATGTTGGTTGGTAATTGGCTCCACTAATGATGAGGATTGAAATGTTGTTTTGAAAATATGTTTAATCTGCAGGCTATGAAATAAGTAGCACCATGTACTTTGGCTCTAAATTTAATTCTTTGGATAAAACAACATACATTTTGAAATTGCCACCAAATCCTCTTGTCACATCAACCCATAACATCAACCACAAGATACCACTCTTAATGATTTTCTTGCAATGCCAAGATTTAGTGTTCCCTTTGGCGAGACGGAAAGTACCTACGGGTGTAGATATCAAGGGATTCAAAGTGTGTGTAGCAAATGTGTTTGCATCCCTGCAATTTAAAAAATAATTATTGTCTTTTCAGTTGTGTTGGTTTATGTACATTCTGTGTATATTTATTTATCTCTATCTTTACTTTCACCGGCTTGAAAATGGTACAAGCATCATACTGGACATGAAGCCATCATTTGGTTTTGTCTTTTTTTCATGCTGGTGTTTCATTTTGCCAAAGTTAACCGTGTTCATATCAAACATGTATAGTACTTAACTGTCAATCTCCTGACTCCTAAATGATGAAGTCAACAGTGTTGCCAACTTAATTGCAAAGAGCTCAAAGTACCAGCAGAAGACTAAAAATGGAAACTAAACATAGACAGTATTTCACAAGTTGAAACTGTAAAAGACTTTTGCTTGAAATGTCTGGTGTAGGATTAGCTCATTAAGCCATTTAACAAATACTGTATAAGCAGCATAAACCTTTCATGTATCTTTAGCTTGTTAATTCCTGGCATGGAAGGTAGAAAGGGATATTGCAATTAGATGAAGTTAGAACGACACTAAACAGCCTTTTATCAAGATCATTTTACAGATTCCCTGCTGGTTTCAATATCATCCAAAATTGCCTCACAATGTGAAGAAAGATATCAACTTGCAATAATATAATGTATTAATCACTATCAATCCATTTTAAGCTGTCTGTTAGTCAGATATTGATTTCTAATGAAAGCAGTCCGCTTTCAACTAATGGGCTTTAAAAAGACAAATTATTCCTGAACAGAAGACCTGCTCACAGTGTATACAAAGCCCATTGCTGTTACATTTTAATCAGTCTTACTTCAAACCTTCTCCCAACATCAAAGATGGTGGTTGGGGCAGAAGTCAGACAGTTACCTGCAGATCAGAATAGAGTGGGAGCTGATTTACGGCAGGAATATTCCTTCCAAATGGTAATTTGCCGTTCCAACCCCATATTGGCAGTGACCCTATGCCCCTTGTGCTTTTGAAATGCTCATCTGATTAGGAGGGTCATGCAGAAAGAAGCAGAAATGGGGAACACGTTCTCCAAACACACAGATGATTATACGAGCTTCCTGTTTCATCTGCAAATGAGAAGGTCTGCAGCAGAGTGCAGTCTAGACAACTTTGTTTTGTTTGAGTACATGTCTCTTTAAAAAATGTAGTTCAGACTGTGCAGTTTTCTTTAAATCAGTGGTCATCAGTGGTTTACTCTTCCTCACCTTGCATTTTTACATTGTTTACTTTAAAAAATATGTTGTTAACATCAAAAAAGGACATTATAGAATTCACAATAAAGCACACTACTAAAATGCACAAATAAGCAAACATCAGCCACATCAACACACTTCGCTGAACAAAACAAACCAAACACCAGCAACCGTCCTTGGGCTCGGTTCGCGCTGAGCAGAGGGGTAACCTAAAGACTCAGAAAGTGTGTAATGAGGATTTTACTGCTCATGGGGACTGGGGGGAAACAGTGGTCTGCTGCCCTGATGGCTTGTGCTGGGGATCAATGGTCATTAATCTTTCTAGAGAGGCTCCGGCTGCACTTTTTAGGGGGTAGAAGGATTGCTGACCCAAGTACAGGACGTCTTTCTGGGTCCAACAAGCAAGGTTTTCTGTGTTTGGACGCCACAGCACTTCTCGTCTGTCTTTTGTCCACCTCGGAGCTCCGTCAGGGTGGAGACTCAAGTAGAGTGCAGGGCAGGCACAAATCATTAAGCAGCAGATGACAGATATGAACGCAAGATTGTTAATTAGTAATAATGTTACAGTAATAATATTACTTTCCCCAGTAACTAGTAGTGTAACTAATTACAAATACATTTCAGTGATAATAATACAGTTTCCGCCCAAACTTTACTTTTGTTGTCACCTCATACTGGTTTAAAATTCAGTGGTTGGAAATATTCCATTATTCCATTCCATAATAACAAACAAAACTGGAGTTTGATAATTGTAAATCTACATGTTTTTGGGGAAAAGGGACGCAATTACCAGTTTTGTGGGGAGTAGCAGAAAAGTATAACTAGTAGTGCAATTAATTACTGTTGGCAGTGAGTAATAAATCAAGTAATAACATTACTTTTGAAAAGAGTATTTAGTAATAAATTACATTTTGGGTGTAATTAGCCCAACACTGATTGTCAGTGCTTGTAGAAGTACTCCTTTACCTTTAGTACCAATAAAACAATGAAAAATACTCCATCACAAGCATTCCTGCATTCAAAATCCAATTTAAGGATTTAAGGATAAATCTGACATGATATGGTTGTGCTTTTTTGAGGGAAATACTGGCTAATTTGACCTCTTTGAGTCTTTTTATTTGAACTATTATATGAATGAAATCATTTAAGAAGCTTAAGTGAAATCAGCTCATAGACATCTGAAATGTGACACAGGATAGCGACTAGACTTTTGTTGTTTGTTGTTGTAAGCAATCACTACTGGTTTAATGTTTAACAACGTGTTATGTTTTGTAAACTTATCACATGTCGTAGTGAAGTAAAAGTGTAAAGTGGCATAAAACGGAAATACTGTAGTCCAAGTATTTAAAATGTGTATAGTACTCATGTAATGTTAGTTTCCACCACTGTGTATTGCATGTAGGTATTGATGATGCACTGTAAATGCAGTTATTAAATGTTGTACATTACTTTATACCATTATACAGTATGTTGGTCATTGCCATAGCCATTTCCTACCTAGTGGGAGTGGCACCCACTGATTTGGCTACTTGTGTGATTGCTGCTCACTCTCAGACTCAGTGGCAGCTTCTCGGTCGGCTCTTTCCTGTGTGATAACATCTTTTTGTTCCACGTTTGACCCAAGTTGACCCCTTTTGTCAGCAGTCCCATTTGTTTAATTCAATTGCCTATCATATGCTTCACACTGAAGGGTTATGTGTGTAATAACATCTGTTAGGTGCCACACTTGAGTGCAATCTGGATTACATGCTCAGAGGTAGTGAGGTGTTTTTCTTGTGAATGTGTTTTGGTCTGTGTATTTAGCTGTGTTTTACTTGACATACGGTCTTGGTAAGTAGCACTTTTTATCTCAGTATACTACGTTTCAGTGAATAAATAGTAAGATGATAATTTGTTATTCTGGTGCTCTGTATTAGTGCCTTATTGAACTGTTTTGTACTTGTGTGACAAACAATTTATTCATTGTTTTACGGCTGTGGTTTCCTTTTCCTCTTCTGTTCCCTCTATCTCTGCCCAGGTGTGCTGATAGCTAAATGGGGTGCACCTGACCTGTGATGAGGTGCTTAAAAGCACTGTGCCAGGCCTAGCGTCAGAAGGCTTTTGGAGTAGGGGCTACTGGTGTTACTACCTCTCAGTATGGGATTTTGTGTTGCTTTGTTTCTTTTGATTGATTTAGTGTCTTTGTTGTTTTGTATTTGTATTTAAATCCCATGGATTTGGTTGTTTTAAAGGTCGTTCTGTGGTTGGTGTGGCTCAGTGGTGAAGTGTTGTAAGCCCCATAGGGCCGCCTAACAGTGGGGTGAAACACTGAGATACATGAAGTTGTATGATGCAGTTTTATGTTGCTGATAATAACATATCAGCACATAATATATTTTACCAACAATCTCAACTCAGCTACACATTTACTGTAAAACTTACACCTGGATGTACAATGAAAGACTAACTATTATCTATTTTCTGTCACATGCAATCATATCATGCTGATGTTTCCCTCCTCCAAGGTTAGAAAATTACTAATAAACGACCTGGGAAGAAAAGAGCAGACCTCCCTACTGCTGTGAAAAATATTTGGAGTGTACCTTTCCCTCTCAAGTGAAGTCGTGAAATGTAATGACATCAAAGTATGGTTGAATAGTTTAATGAACCTGCACATATAATCCCTGTGTGATTCAGCCGCCCACACAAGAGTTTCACAGAGCAGCTAATGTAACGTTATAAAGAATTATAGGCAGCACTCTAAGTAAAATAGAGCTGTCATCACATAATAACAGCATTTTATACAGTCTTACCAATATTAGTGCACCATGGATATTATACTGTACATATATAACAATGTACCATTGAAGAAGTTAGGCGAACTAGAGCCATTTAAAGTCTGACTTTTTCTTCTTGTAAAAGCTAAAGACAAAAATGTTTTTAAAGTGGTGCATGGTGAGTATACTTCACTTTCTCCCTAAGGTAAACACAGCTTGAATAACTAAACACCATTCAGTTATGTTTAGTTAGTATCCTTCAACTGTCCTGCACTGTGCAGAGCTGTGTTTTGAGGGCGTAGACTGTAAATGCAACACAAACCCAACCAATAGGCACAGCGCTGCTTGACTGGAGTCAAGGGCACTTAGTGACATGATACTAATAGAGGCTGGCACTGAGACATAAAAAATACAAACACATTTAGTTAAGAGGGCTTCAAGGATCTCATAGGGCAAAGCTGTAACTCTTTACACCCCGCCAACAGCAGCAGTGCTTTTAAGGAACCATAAATATGAGGTTTTCAAAAGGAGTAGTTCATCTTTGAGTTTGACATCATCCCTACCTTCTAATTTCAGTGCTCAATATGGTGAAATACATGAAAAGCATAAGACAGATTCCTCAGTTTACATATATATATATATATATATATATATATATATATATATATAGCATGTAAACTGAGGAGATATATATATATATATATATATATATATATACACACACACACACACACATACTATTGTACTATGTACTTAGTGTACAAAAATATCTTTACTAGTTTATGCTACCAAGAAAAGGCACAATACATGTGCATGTTTTTCATAAAATGCACTACTTATTTTTTGTTTTCCAAGATCTTTTGCCGCTGTTTCACCTTCGCCCTTATTATTTAATTTTATTTGCAGCTGCAAGTACTCCTGCATTTCCTTTGCGTATTGCATTGTGGAAGAACGGTGTGCATCATCAGCACACTCCATTCTGTCTGCTGTGTCTATTTTGTAGTGTGAAGACACGACACAGGCTACTCAAAACTTGCAAAGAGTAAGTTTGTGGTATGGAATTGGGACACAGCGTGCGAGATTACAGCCATGCCAGCAGCTCTGTGAGGCTGCACCGATGATGATGCTTTGGAAATAAATGCCAACGTGAGCATGCAAACATGTTGTCTATGACAATGCTAGTAACATGCTTCTGCTTAGCAGATATGTGTACTATGTAAGTTAAGCCTGAACGCTGCTAATATTTTGTAATTAGCACTAAACACAAGGTACAAGTGAGGCCAATGGGAATTCTGCTGGTATTTGGCCATAAACCAAAGAACTGGACATATTCAAATTTTGTTCCGATAAAGATATGTCTGCACCAACCTTCATGACAGTCTAATAGTCAAGATATTTCAGTCTGGGCCAAAGTGGTGGACCGACAAACCTGACTCAACTCCCAGTCCAACATAGTTAAAAAAACAAATTGTTGGTGAATGAATTCATAAATCATAAAGTTGCTGCATTTCTGTTTCTGGTGGCTCCAACAACTCTGCAGCCTCCAAGTGTCATGTTTCTATCTTTCTGTCTCTTTCTCCAGTTTTACTAAAATGTTATTAAATCCAAAGCAGGATGCAGTTAAATGCTCTCTTCCATTTATTTTGACACACTGGCAGATGGTGTTCCTGGTTATAGAACTGACTTTATTGAAAACTGCTACATAGAGAGGCAGCAAAAACTTAACAGTACAGTTACAGTAGCCCATAGATGTGACCAAATGGGAAATGAAGAAAGGTTATTCCAGTACATCAAAGTGAACACTTGACTCCTACGCTGATTCCATGTAAACACCTCCAACATGGAAAAGGCTCTACATGCATCATAACCTTTCCTTCTTACAGTCCATTTATTTTTACTGTCTTCCTGCCCACATTTTGTTCCTGGGGTCAGTATCACAAAATATTTTATACATTCAGCTCATTATTTACTATGTCTAATTAATGCTACACTCGAAATAGGGAAAGTGCAATTTAGCATCTCCTGCCCGTCCCTGTAGGGGAATCCATTTAGGTGCAATGTAAAATCCTCTTTGATGTAGAAATCTATTTTCATTGGTATCCAGAACTGTTGACGTGCAACACAACAGCTGACCCTCTATTTTATATCCCAAAAGGAATTCCTTTTGCTGCAGCCCCTGTAGCTATTTATACTTTATAATTTAATTTTATTAAATTTTTCGAAGGTTTAATTGAATGTTTGTGCACCTTGCACCAGTTGATAATTGTCTTACATGTTAAAGCTTTACAGGTGGGAATATCAGGAGCATTAACGCCATGTTTTGACATAATGCATTTAAAATCTAGTGGTGTAAGCAAATATTATTAAATCAATAAAACTATAAGGTATCCTCTTAATGCTATTAAAAGCTATTCAATCAGTACATAAGAAATTTAACAATAGAAGTACTCAGATCCAATAAAGCAATGTACAAATACACAAATACAAAATCCTGCTTTCAAAATTATACTTAAGTCGAAGTACAGAAGTATTATTATTATTATAAGTAAAACTAAGGAAATATCAGAATCCAAATGGAGGGTCTAAAGATAGATGGATATGAAACAGCCCATGTCAGTGATACATTGCTGATTGGTACTGATCAGTTCATAAGCATGCAGCCTTTTATTTTTGTAGCAGGTCAGTTGGAAGCCAGAGGGTCACAAGACAAGAGGTTGTGAGATTATTAACAAGAGTTGAAAAGAAAAGAGAAGAAAAACAAGGTGGTGAAACACAAATTTGTATTCATTTTTTGGACGGTTCTCTTGTTTTTGTGTATGAAAAATGTTAAGAATTTTACACATTTCAGCTTTGAACACTAGTTTAAATGAAACCATCTGAGAATTTTAAAGGAAGAATGTCTCTTGGTGGAACCGTTAACAACTTATACACACCTGAAGGTCACAAATCAAAAAGGTCTGGAGCCACAGGTTTAATCTTTAACAATGCGTTGAATTTTATAAGCATATTATATTCAATATTCTATTATCTATGTTGTTTTTCAAAATGTAGGGGTGAAGTAGAAAGTAGCATAAAATAGAAATACAAACATCTCAAAGCACTTGAGTAAATAAAATCAGTTACTTTCCACCACTGGTGCATAAAACTAAAATAGGAGAGTCATCCTCAGTAAGGTGGTATTGCAGTTTTTCAATTAGACTGTCCCACTTTTTCCAAACCTCTATGAGCAACAATAATAAAGGAAAAATAAAGCCCTCAACTGCAAGATGAGGATAAGTAAACAGCCTTCTTGTTATTGCATGAACCGAGCTTCGCCCTGTAGCAGGCTGTGGTGGTTTAATATTTAATCACCATCTCTCCAGGAGCAAACCTTGGCAAACCACAACTGTGAAGAACCCCTGATTCTATTTATCAATGCCGTGTTGTCTGAAACTAGACTCTTTTAAAAACTGTGTCACAGAAGTCAATATGAAGTAGTTTTGGCGAGGTTAACAGCTGTCTCACATTCAAATTACAACTAGTGGGTCTGTTTGTTTTTATGTTTGTAGCTTCTTTTTTTTTTTTTTTTTCTTGGCCCACAGCCGTCCAGCAAACGGCCCAGATGACCCAGATCAGGGCCAGTCGAGCTGAGCAGAAAGCGAGGAATCACTGTGGATCTCATCTGGTCTTCAGTGTGGACACAAGAAGGACCTCAGCTGGATCTGAGTTTACCACAGCATGCGATCACACGAGAGCCAAATACACTAATTAGTTACATAAAGAGTTACTTCCCAAAACTAGATATCCACCATCATACAAAGCCTTGTTTACTCTTTCAAAAATGATTGCTGGCATCAAACTGGGACTCCCTGTGGAGGCTAATAGCCTCAGCAGATTACAAAAAGGGACATTTGTAAATATTGAGTATTGATATATTCAGCAATGAAACTTTACATGACAACTGTCTGTGGCTATGCAACAATAGAAGATGCAGAAAAATGTGTTTGTGTGTCTATATGTAAATGTTTTCATATGTAAATATATGTAGTCTTTGAGTCTGCGTATATTCATAAGGGTGAATTAGCATGTCTTAGGTTTTACAGTCGCCTATAAAATAGCTGATTTGTTGTTAGAATAACTATGGTACATCTGCATTTTCTTTGTATGGACGACTGTTTTGCTGTCGTTTTGCTCACCTAAAAAGCTGAAAATCCCATTAAATCTCTTTCAACATTCTTTATGTTAATGTTTGTGCCATACTTGCAGGTCCTGCCCTAAATTCCTGACAGGCACTATTCCCAGTAATTAGGCTGACGCCAGCTCCTAGTAATGCTCCATCTTTGAGATTCCCTGTAACAGAGTGGCAAAGACTGTCAGGTATAAATTATATTTACAATAAACTCAGCCAGTGGACCGTGTTCCTAAAGCGCGCCAGCCCTTCAAACGACATCATTTAGTCTTTCCGGTCCCATGGTACAACATGTACTATTCAGCATAACCAATGAAGCCGATGTTTTATTTGGTGGTTTTTCGCCCACATATCCTGACTTAAGCTTGTGGACATTTATCTACTAACAGCATACCTCTTTAGTTACAGACTTTTGTGTTTGTTTTATATTTTACTACTGATCTAGTATACTGAGCCTTCAGTTCTTGTCCTTTTGGTTTGTGCTGTCTTCTTGTTTCTCCTTTTGTTTTTGTGTGTATAGATGCACCATTTGAACTAATAACTTATAAGCAAAAGCATGGTTCACAATCTTTAATCTTCACCTGTGTTTCAAATAATAATACAATAACATCCCTGGTTCACATGTGGCCTCTGATTGAATTGAGTGTTGTGGAACAGCATAAAGAAGAAAATGATGTTATGTAGATTGAAGCCTCAGAGAGTCATTTCTATCAAAACATTTGTCATCCAAACTAATCAAGCCGAGGCAGCTACATTCATTAGCTCGCCTCAGTTCGTGCCCACTTGTCTGCAGAAGCTCCATTATTGTTACGGGACAGCTCTGTGACATTTGGCTACCACTCTGAATATTCATAATGCCCAAAGTGCGCTGGGAATGATCAGCAGGCCTGACGTGCTCAATGTACAATCATTAATTGTGAATGTGCTCTGAATTTGTGAATGGAATCTCAGTGAATGAATCACATGGTAGTACTAGGGTATGTTGATATTTCTAAAAGAATTACAGTAAATGGTGTTTTGTCTATGCTTTGTCTATGTGTGACCCCTTGTCAGTGGTTGCATATGTTTATGAGTGACTCAATTAAAGAGTGATTTTTCTTTCTCATATTGTTTTATTTCAATACTTTGTAACATCCTGAAAAGATACAATTATCAATTAATTGAAAAAATGAGAAAAAAGCTAAATTAGACAGAATAAAACCTTTTCCTTAACTACTTATATATAGATTAGCAGTGTATTTATCATATTTTTATGATGTTTAAAGGTAGGCTATTGTTTTTCTGACCACTAGTAGTGCTATGGAGCATTTTATTATTTTTTTTATTGAACTGGGTTCCCATATTGTTGGAAAAATAAATGAATCACAGTTTTTATGACTTTTTTTTCCCCATGTGGTTGCTTGATTGGCTACTACTGATATGTAACTCTCAGAGCTATGCAGAGATCAGAGAAAAACACATCTCTCTTTAAAGCTGAACAATAATTTTATACAGTTGCTTTCTACCCCAGAAAAATTACACCATAATTTGTTTCAGCAAATGATGGCTTTGCAAATGTTTTATAATGAAGAAAACACGTTTATTAGACATATATATACATATATAATATTATATTTTTTCACTCATATTAAAACAAAAATAAGAATAATTTAATGTTTTCTTAAAATTTTGATTTTTGCACTACACAGACTAAACTTTGCGGCTTTACTTTTTCATGCAATCAAGAACCAAAAACTTCCCATTTTCTTAAATCAAAAGTAGAAAAAAAAGTTGCTTGTCAGTCAAGAAGCTTCTCTCACTGGATGACTTGCTAAACACCGCAGAGTTTCAGAGGTGCGTGGGAAGTTGGTAAACAACAACAATCTCCCCCTTGTTCTTATAGTGAAGATGAAAGTAAGTGTCTTTGTCAAAATAAGGAAAGAGAGTCTGACGGTTTTTCTTAGTAATGATAACTAAAGGCAAGATGTAAAAGATTAATAAGAGGACCCTGTCTGGAACGAATCAGTCATGTTGAAGCTCAGTCATCACAGGCAGAATTGGTCTCTGGCTTTTTTTACTTGCTTGCTTTTTTTAACACACTACCACCTCCGTCTCCCAGTCTGTCATTCGCTGCATCTTTTTTCAGCGGACAAGATGACAGCCTCAACAATGAGCACAAACTGCATGACTAATATACTGTGCAAAACATGGCCAGGACCTCATGATGTAACCTTGCATGCAATCAAACCCTTCTATAGTGATTGGTGTTATCCTGTGAAGTGACAGACAGTGAAAGGTCAACCTCGGAAAGTCCTAGACAGCATGCAAGACTAAAAGGCTGCCATGACCTTCAGGCAGTGGCATTCTGGGAAGAGGCGAGTGACGTTATGATGTGGGGTTAATTGAAACACAGTGCCATGATTAGTGGAGGTTTTTATTAGTGAAATCATGGTAGTGAAAGGTCATTCATTTTTATCTGGTACCTTGCACCGATGTAGCATGTACTGTGTATACCACGGTGGTCAAAGCCAAATGTACTAGTCAGTTAAGATGATTTAAAAAATATATTTCTTATGAAAAAGAACTAATGTAGTTGCAGGAAATCATCAATCATCTCCTGAGTTTTCATGGCAGATGTTTTTCGACCCCTCGTGGTATCACAGTTTACAGGATCAATAGTTCACAGCTTGCTCCTTATCAAGAGATAATCAAATGCAGTCTGCCTTCTCTGACTTCTCCCAACGTCTTTAAATGTATTCACTTGCCCAGAGGCATGCACACATAAAGTAAGGTCAAGTAAGGTTATACTACAGTAAAGTTAGTGTTTTTCAGATATATTAACAATTCTGCAGATGTAGGCAGAACCTTTTTTATTTTTCTGAAGATAAACAAAAGTGTAAAAGTGTGTAACCAAAATATTCAAACTGTGATCATTTGTTGTAGTAAGTCCTTAAAAACTGAAATAATGCATAAACTTGCCTTTAGAAATTGTATGTATTTCACGCACCATAAGTCAATTTAGTGGTGGTTTTCTTTTGGAGACCAAAAAAGTCATAATGAAATAATGACATTAATAAAATGGCTATAGATAAAACACATAAAGATGATGCAAAATAATCAAATAACTCTAATGAAATGTATGAAAAGTCTGTTACTGTATACTCACGACGTCACCAAGCTTAGACCAAATGTTTTGCAAAGACATGCAGATACATTTAGCTGTGCCACTTTATCTCTCAATCAAGGCAGAGCTGGTTATGTGATTAGCTGTTGGTTTGGTCTGAATAAGCAGAGCAAAATGCAGAATAAATCACTCCTATGAGATCTGATACATTTAGTTTGAATGTCATTGAATTGAATGAGTTCCAGTAATTCCAGCCCATTAGTGGTTAGAAATGCAGAAAAAAACACCAAATAATTACACTTATATCCTGGCATCTTATTTTTCTTTTCTTCTTTGCGACATGACTAATAAACATGAATGGAATATTGCCTAAACAATCCTATAATCAGTGTTTGTGTTGTGACCTCTGATTTTAAAACACATTAGATTTTGGCCTAAAGAGCAAAGACATGCACTTTCTTCATCCCTAAATGTCCAACCAGAGAAATCTATGTGCAAATCAAAGCCTAGATGAGTTGAACTACTACAGAAGGCCAGCTTGCTCTATTGCTGCTGACACCCGGGGTAATTGCCCTGCTCCACTGCTGAAATGTCACGGCTGCTCTTATCCCAGGTGGGCTATTCCATCAACTAATAAATGCCATTGCCCCTCTTTCAGCACCAAAGCACCGTAACATAATACGATACAACACTCATAAAAATAAGCGTATGACACACACCTCAAAAAGTAATTAGCAGCACTTATCCAGATCTAATTCTCTCGCTGCTAATTTGTTATGTGATTCGTGTTTTACTGCTCTTTTTAATCAGATAGCTTTAAGGGGATTGACAGGATTCTAAATAAGGAAGTTTACCAATGTTAATGTTTTCCTTCAATCTTATAAGCATGTTTCATCGTTTATGGTGTCAGGACTATCACATCTGATTGTCTTTGTTCAGGAATATCTTGCAATAGACAGAAGTAAGTAAATAAACTGCCGCTGTGCCTTTTTAGAGTATATTTCTGCCTTATTTTCTTTTATAACACTTTGTTCCAACAAAGACAAAAGCTGTGACATACAAAGTATAATCTTCTTTGTCACTTATAAATGCATTAATTCAGGAAACCCAAGTCAATCTACTATAAGACATCACCATTTCCTTCCACATGCTGACAAACTGTCTCCAACGCATATGACTATTTGGCTTTAATTTCAGCCAGCAATTACTAAAGACTTTATCTCATTTATATGGTAATAACACCTCTGATGTCAGCTGTGGCAGCGCAGATCGTGAGCTAAGCAGGGTTGGCCTTTTGTGGCCGAGGCTCGTTCGCTTCATTCTCCTGCCTGACTGCACTGACCGTCAGAGAGAGGTCAGTGTCTGAGGGGATCAAGCAGCAGCTCCAGCCTGTGTGTGTGCGGGGGGATTTAATTTACTGTGACATATTGTTGGTAGCACTTACAGAGGTAATGTAGTCTTTTGTTTTGGGATGCAGGCACAAGGAGTAGCTTGACCTTCAGCTGTGTTTATTAGCAGCAGTGATGATCCATTATGATACAAACCTGCGTCTGAGTGAAAATGACTGACATTAGATCAGGAAATCTCAACAGATAAATGCTAAAAGTTGACAAAAGTTGACCCTCCCATGAACATAATATGAACATGTTGCAGTGGTGTTGTAAGGGCGATACTCGTACGGAGAGTTCGGAGAGTGTTTTTTTCTCTTTGCAAAACCAAAAACACAAAAGCAAAGTTTAATGGATTAAACAGTGTGTTTGCATGCCCGGCTAACTAGGTTACTACCGACAGTAGCAACCCAGCTGTAAAGGCCGAGGCAATTCATGCTCCCTCATGTTGGGGGGAAACAGGTCACAATTGCACATCCACTGTGTTGTATGTTGTATATCAGACTGTATAAGATGCTTTTTATTTGATATAGGGAGATTTATACTCTGGCAACCAACTTTTTCATTATCCAAGATAGTTATGTTCGCTGAACGTATTGGTTAGTCCATATCCGAAATGTTTTTTTATTGTAACGTTAAAAGTGAAACATAGCAAGTAACTTTATTTATCACACTTATACTAACTAGTTCTACAATACAAGAACAATTCTGAGTAGCATGACATGGCAGCAGAAACTTAAGGGGGTGGAACTTAGTGAGCGGTCAATCGCTAATGGCATTCAAAAAACATTAAAAGAAATTCTAGTGTCTCTTAGCCAACATTTTTGTTATCGGTAAGTTATAACAAAAACAATCAATATTCTAGAAATCAAATATCTTCAAGGTCTGGCGAGAGAGGTTTTCAGTCATACGAGCCACCTGATTACTAATTTCTCTCTTCTAATCAGTATTCTAAGAAAACATCTTGCAAGTGTTTTAGGGAAGAGTTTTTTTGGCAAATGGGGAGATAATTCTTTCGTTTTGCCCAGAAAGGATTAAAGGAAACTTGGCAGGAAAGGCTACTCCACATCTGAGGTGTGATTTGAATATAGACCTGAAGCAGTGATATCCATGTCAGACTGTGATAGTTGGTGCTAATGGGAGGTCAGCCACAGGTCAAAAGAAAGTGGGAAAAGTACTGCGAACATGAGAGTTGAGAGTAATGAGATTTCCTAAAAATCTCTGAAACCTGAGCTCAGTTGGTTATCTCGAAACTTTTGAAGTTAAAAGAGCTCTTTGGAAGGGAGAAATTATTAACAATCGTCCCACCTCTGTAATGGTGGCAACTCATTGTGTTCAACTCATTACTAGTAATAATATTACAGTAATAATATTACCGCTTACTAACAATTTTTCATTTTCACCAATCATTTCAGTAATATTATTACGGTTACTTTTATATATAATATATTATTATTTTGTTGTCACCCTCTACTGATTTGAAATCCAACAATCCAATCACATCCTTGGATTCATGTTTATAATCGTGGAGGAAACTATAGTTTGGAAGATAGAAACTGGAAATATTCACATTACTTTGATTTGATTTTTTGAACAAATAAAACTATATTTTAATTGTCGTAAGTCTGAATTTTGGGGAGAAGGGACACAATTACCATTTTTTGGGGGAGTAGCAGCAAAATAATATAACTATTAATATAAGATAAGATAAGATATTCCTTTATTTGTCCCACAATGGGGAAATTCCAATGTTGCAGCAGCAAAGTGAATAGTAACAAATTACTGTTAGCATGTGGTAATGAGTAAGTAATAATATTACTTTTTAAAAGAGTAATGAGTAATATATTAAATTTTTGGAGTAACTAGCCCAACACTGGTTATGAGTGTATTTATAACAAGAAGATTTTTTTTCTCTCCTGACTGTCAAGTGTCTGCACAGACCTAATAATGACACAGACTTGATCTCTCTTTCCTTCATTGTTTTCTGCATGTTAAAAAATCAGACCTGTCTTCTACACAACAGTAGGAGGACATTAATGAGAAGCACAGTATTGATTTTCTTTGAAAACACTGCACTGCTTTGTTGCATTTCTTTAACCTTGGCTTCATTGAACCCGAAGCTCCCCAATTCAATTTTTCTTCGTTGGATTTTTCATCTCTCTCTCAAGGGGAAATTTCATTAACTCTTTACTTCAGTGCTTGGCATCTGTTGTTCCACCCATAGTTTAGTTGGAAAAAAAAAAGAAAAAAACTAAAAAGCATGGGTAAAGTCAGCCTATTTTTTTCAAACTGAAGTCCACTGCACTCAGTCTGTGCTTGGAGGGAAAAATGCTGTTCGTATATTTACAATTCCAAAAAACGTTGTGTTCCAAAATATGATTTTGTGTGACGGATCTGTACTGTCACCTCTCAACAACCCTTGAATTCGGAGCTTGTGGCAAGCGGACTCCCACTCACAGATGACTGTCGACAGCCTGTGTTTCATGCTGCGTTTTAAGCTCATTTGGGCTCAGCAGTCTTGGCAGGTCAAAGGAGAGCTATGAGCTCCATCAGGCTTGTCACTGAGCTGAGCTTTGGGATGTTGGTGGTCTGTTTAACAGGCGTAACATTCTCCTTGTCAGCCTGGCAGGTGGTTGAACTAACGCTGTGCCTCTGGATGGAGCACAAAGTTAAGTCCTGCAACCTGTTTGACTTCTGGACATGAGGCGCCGTGACTGTCATTTTTTTTGATCAGCCCCGATAGCAGAGGACGTATACCAAAGAATATTAATATAGGGAGCTACAGCGTGAGACAGATGTGACACATTCAGTCTAACCCTAACCCTAACCCTAACCCTATCTAATAATACATTCTAACTCTAATCTCTAAGGCTGTCAAAGGCTGATCCTGTATACAGAGGAGTGTTTTGTTTTTTTCCTGGCCAGGGTTGATAGCCAAGGCTACAGGGCTGCGAGTCTCCAACCCCTCTGCCCAACCTGTAAACTCCTGATGTAAACTAGGTCGGTGCAAAGAGGGAGTGAGAGAGGTGCTGCTGGGAGCATTGAATTATTCAGCCCAGTCCGCTGAGCTCTGATAACACAAGCAGAACAACAGCAGCGTAGAGCTCTGTGCAAGACAGCCGGAGAGCCAAATCAGTTCATATGGGCAATACCTCTCGCCCTGTTTGGAGTGGGTTAGCTTCACTTGCTTTTTCAAATCAGAAAAATATGAAAAGAAGAAATATCATGAATGGTTGAGCATTTTTATAGGTTCCATGGGCTCAAGAAGGACTCCTGCGTTTTGAAAAATAGAGCAGTTTCTATAAAACCATACAAACATTTTTATGTGCAACACCGTTATATTTCACAATACATACAGTATAATTAGTGCGACATTACAAAGTTTCCTCCAGATTTTCAGAATATGTCATAAAGTGAAGAAATGCTGAAATCTCAATCCCCTCCTGCTTTGCCCCTCATCTAAACCCCATCGTAAGGCTTTGATCAGCATAACCTGCCATATGTCAGAGTATGTTTACTGCTTTCCTATTATGTGCAGAGGTTGTTAACTTTTACAACCTATTTTGAATGACGGGGGAAGTGCATACGTCTTCACAAAAAACTGTTGAGAAAATCTCCTTTTTTTTCCATCATGGACTTTCTGCCTTGTCTGCCAGATCCAAGTGAATTAAATGTGGATGCAGACGTGCTCATAAATCTTACAAACACTGAGGTAACGTGTTTCAGACTTGCTTACCAGGTGTAATTTGTCAAGAATGGGTAACTCTATTCCACACAAAGCACGTCCTTCTGCTTCAGTAGCTCGCTATAGCCGTTAGGGTTTGGTGTTCAGCGTGGCGTCACTACAGCAGGCCATAGTAGAGCTGTTAAGACCAAGACAAGACTCGGCATATTCCATTCATTCATTCATACATTCAGCTGTCAATTCAAAGATGTATAGAATTTAAATATACACTCAATGACTTGACTTTTAAATACAATTTTCAAATACATATACTTTACTTGAGTGTCCCATTTTATCCTACTTCTTTCGTCTATATCCACTTTGCAAATCGATATTTAAAGCCCCATTATGTCTGGTATGTGCCATTCTGTCAACATAATGAGTACTTTTAATACTTTGTAATTGTTGACAAAACGTGAGCGCTTTTTTTTCCTTAACTAGCATTTTACAGGACTTTAACTTGTATGTGTCTTTATGTTTTACTTAAGCATTGGATCCAAATTCCTCCACCACTGCCAATGACAAATTATCTCAATAAGTCTGGTGAAAAATGGTGTTATAATAGTATAATAATAATAATAATAATAATAATAATAATAATAATATGCTGAAAATAATACCTAATAAAGATTTGTCAGTGGCAATTATAAGACAGAGACATTTCGGATTATAAATTAATCAAGAGTCAATCAGGTCAGTTAGGGGGTAAATCAAAAGCTCACGACTCTGTCCTTTTTATGGTCTGTCCACAAAGCTAATGACATACTAGAAATGTGTAAAAATTAGTTTCTTTTCACTGAATAAATGTCAATATGCCAGCTTGTCAATGATGCTGGACATGGTTATCAGGGCTTCGGAATTTTTGCAAATGACAATGAGGTCCTCCCGTCGACTTTAACTGCATGTTAATTAGGGGAAACATTTAGCCAATAATGCTGCTCTAATCACACTTGAGTAGATTCCCTCCCCGGAGTCTGATCTGTAAGCATGAGACGCTGCAGAGGGAACAGCGGATAAAACCACTCTAAACAAGGAATTACCTCCACGCAACCTCATGCTGCTGCCTGATAGCAAAGGTTTATGTGTGATGTTAACAATTTCACGAAACGGTGTCGAGATTATTTTTCTTTTTAGTTCCGGAGACGCAATCAAGTGGCAAAATGGTCCTCCCTCGCTGAGGCTCTTGTCAATACCTGGATCAACAAGGAAATAAGAAAACTGTATAAGAAGATTAAGAGGCACCTCAGTGGTAGTAATGAAGGAGGGGCAAGCACAGCCTTTTACTATCCTTTGCAGATTTATACTGCTGGTGTGATTGAACCAACAACCATCTGGTCATAAACTCACTTCTCTAACCTTTAGGGTACCACTGCTCTTGTGGAAAGGCCTTGTGTTATGGTTGCTCTGCTGTGATTTGGCATGATCATTGTTCAAAGTAGAGGTTTAGCAAATGGTCTTTAGTCTTTAGTTTAACTCTCAAAAACGCAGCTAATCTGCTTCATGAAGATTGTATGAGTATTGTTTATTCAGGTGTGATTGGCCTGGCAGCATTAACAAACAACCCGACAACTGTCAAATTATGATTCAAATGGAGGATGTGGCAATACCTTTAACTGAGTCCCGCCCACATGTCACTCAGAGTAACAAGATGATTGAGAAAATGTGTTTTCAGGGCCTTTAAAGCCAAAATATAAATTGGGCTGGATTTATCATTCTCCTCTGAGTGATATTCAGGACTCTTCCTTTAATTTATTAAACTTTACTTACAAATTGAAATTCAATTTAATTCCACTTTCACTTCAGTTGAGAGTGCTGTTAGTTTGCAATATACTTCATGTGGCAATACCTTTAAGGGTTATAAAATTAAACTGCAGAAGGTTGTTTAAGTTGCATAATGTTGCACTAGCAAAGGATGAACCACAGTTTGAAGAAATAGCTGCAGACGAGTGAAAGTTTTCTTTGCAGGTGGCCCTTGCAGGGATATCTAAAATGTGCATGATAATGGAGCTGAGGCACCTCCACCTCCTCCACACCTCTCTCCATCTCCAACTCCCTCCTGCTCTCTCTTTTTACTCAAGTCTGGATCTTTCCTCCTCACCCGCCCTCTCTGTCACATTGGCTCTGGACTGTCATAGAAACAGCTTGTGATCCAAACCCCTCTCCTGTTCTCTTCAGTTACATAAATGCCACATACTGTTGGAGTCCTGAACCATATTTTTAGACTGGCATAGACAGGGCCGATAATGATGCCAGCCATCAACAGTCCCATTATATAACATGGACAGGGGGGTGTGCACATGCATGACTTTTTCTACAGCACACTATACTTTTTCCCATATCTGGCAGGCTTGCTTGAGGCCAGGTACAAGCATTCACATACACAATAAACACTGAGCTGTGTTTCTGTATGTCATGCAGCGCATCCATACTTGTTTTTGTAGGGAAAAATACACTGTGAATAGCAATCTTTCTACAAACTTAATGCGTGCCTTGTTGTCTGGCAACTCTGCAACAAAACCAAATGTGGATGTTACTTTATTGTTCAGCCACCTGTGAAGGTTTTCTTATACAGATCAGTTAAAACGAAAGATTTTGTTTCACAGAAAGCAAAGCTGACACAGAAGGCTACCAAATTTGCCAATTATATGATTGCATGTCTGCGTGCTTTTCCTAAAGGAGACAATACATACCTGTACTTTATCAATTAAATAGTATGGTTTGTAGTGCAGCTGTCCATTCAGTGCTATCTGTGGCCTGTCAGCACCATGGACAGCATCAAACTGGTGTTGCTTCCTCTTGTGGACCTTCTGTACTTTTCCTTTGCCTTCAAAATGTTTTTGTAACAGAAATACCTAGGGAAGGAATCAGATCAAGTTTCATATTCTGTGTGTTGTTCTGACAGAGAGTAAAAGAGAAAGGACAGAAAAATCACTGACAAAAACAGTTTGAGGTGCTGTTCAGTAGCTGCTTTTGTCATAGTGGAAACAGTATCTGTGCAGTATAGCTTCTTACATGGCCATATTTTGTGGAATTGCTTAATTCGTAAAACAGTTAAATTTATAGTCTAGATAATTAGGATTGGAGATTGTTTACAATTATTAAACTATAACTATTTTTTACTACCCCCTGGGAGAAGTCTACTGTAAATTGATGTTTGTTATTAATGCCTTCCTACTGAACGTAGGGAATGATTGTTTGCAGACTTGTAGCCACTTCCCATTAAGATGGCTTCTCATTGGTATAAATCATTTGTCTGATAAAGGTCTAGTACCAAATATATTGCAAGTTAGACAGTGTGTCATGTGATTAGGAAGTTGTGTTATTCCAACTCTATTATTCCATTGTTATTATTATTATTAATATGAGAGCGTTTATTAAAAGCTGAATTGCTTAGCAGATTTGGCCAAAGCCCAATCACAATGTCAACAATTATTGCTAAAAAAACAAGAAGATGGTGCTACATGAAACGTGCAGGGATCACCAGATTCAGTAGGATTAATGGCTCATGAATGGTTATTCAAAATTTCATGGCAGTTCATCCAATCGGTGTTGAGATATTTCAGTCTGGATAAAAGTAGTGGACCAACAGACCAACACTGCCAATACTTAGACTTTTTAAGACTTTTTAACTCTTTATATCCATCCTTAAAGGCTTGATTTTCAAAAAATGTTTCCAACACACTATTACAAACGCACAATAGCACAAAATGTGGCCAGTGAGAACACAAGAGACTCCTGGTTAGCGTTGGCCTGGGTAGCGAATGGGTGAAATGCAGCATTTACAAGGAGTAAATCAGGCAACAGGGATATACTTCGAGGTCACAAGTTTACAATGGGTTAAATTAGATGAGGAAAAAGTAAATGCAAGAAAATGATGTATAAATAAAGGCATGTAGGTGCAGGAGTAGTTAATCAAATAGAATTGCATTGAACAGACCTGACACTTCCAATCTGACACATTAGGATGCTGACAAACAAGCCAAGTATAATGCAAGGATTGATTGCAGTGAGTTCCTCTCCAAATGAAGCTTCTTACCTAGTAGGTAATTAGGAAGTGAGCAGATGCTGGTATTGAGTGCTTTGAGCGCCTGAGAGAGGCAGTAATTGTTTTCTGTTGATTACATGGCCTTTTGACAGAAAAATGGGTCACTGCAGTAGTGACCACAGGATGGGCTGAGAACCCCTTCCAGCATACAGTGTTAACAAATACAGAAGTATAGGAACGTATGGGGAATTGAGAGGAAATACAACTAAAAAAGCTTTATTTACAATGTATATACTGAAACTACGTCTTCTTGAATTTGTGTTCAAATGTTTCAGGATAGTTTTCATACTAATAATGACTCAAATGACAAAGTGGAAACAATATGATGGCAATGAACCTACAGAGAATTATCACCTGAATCTGCGGCCTACGTTGGCTTTACAGAGCTTTATAGCAAGTTTCGGCTCATTGTTTAACTGCCCGGTCACTCACACCACCACATAGCGTTGTTTTCAGGCCAGCAGGCAGCAGTTTTCAGTGGAAACGCTTTAAAAATCCACTCTATACTGGACACAGTTAGTGATTAGCTGGTGAACATAGTGAAGCATTTAGCAGCTAAAGAGCTGAAGATATTTCACAGAAATATCAAAAACAGAACTAGAAGAGAGTAAGCATTGCACTTCCAATTATTAAGTGGCTGGAAACCCGACTCCAAATGCTGAATTTATAAATCTGTTTGTTAAGTTAAAATCATGTGAAAACTTATCATAATGTCGCCCACCAGTTTGTGGAGAACCATATGGAGTATGAGTTTGGCAATATGGCCGTCACCATGTTGTTTTTTTCTGGTCAGCAGTGGAGTTCATTGGCTGTACTATTTGTGTTTTGCTGAGAAGGAGCCACACCCTAAAGCATACCCTGCTTTATGGTCTATATTATTTTAAATGGGGACCATAATTTATAAAATGAACATATGGAAGAAGACTTAAAGCAAGCAATTGAGACCATACACTCATTATGAAACTGTTTACTGAGGTAATAAATTAAGTGAGATGCAGGGTCATTTTCCCATGAGACTCAATACTATCAGGCTTCTTTTTTGCAGCTCATGGAGCTTCCCCCTGCCATTAGAAAGAAAGCAGGTTTAAGATACTCCCAGGTTGGTTTCACTTCACAGACCCACAAGCTATGTCGTGTAATTATATAATGTTAGTGTTGTGTTCACTTGTTTATGCTGCCCCAAGTGGCCAAAAATACAAAGTTATTACCAGTTTAAACGGGACACTTCACCCATTTGTATTAAGTTTTGTATCATTAGAACCCCAGTCATATTTTTGAATGGTCGTGCATCATTCCCTCACTTTCCCTGAGAGGGGAGAAATAAGGATTTTAGTGTTGCACTTCCTGCTTCCAATAATGTAAAAATCGTCATTTTGCGTCATTGGAAGCAGGAAGTCTCATTGACCTGCCTGTCGCGGACGAGGAGCCCGGACTGGCTCGAGCTGGGGCGGACTGCTGGTGCCTGTGCTCTTACTGTGCGCCTACGGACACACGGACGTCTGACTGTAAAGTGAGTGTTTCTATTTTCTGTCTTATAACAACGTGGCATGTATGTACACAATTTGTTCAAGTATTATCACAAAGTTATTCCCGGTTAATACGTAACGTCATCCAACTGAACTAACATTAGCTTCTTTACTGCAAAAACAGCTTGCAGCTGCATTGCTAACTACTGTGGCACGCTACACACAAAGACCATGCATCGCTAACTGTGTGCTCAATGTCTTGTAGACAATATCGCCTAACGGCCTTTCTGGAATGGCTCCTGCAAGGCGAGAGATTGGGTCGAGGCCATCGTGTCGTTTTACCCGCTTATGTGGTGCAGGCTATCCAACAGAAATATCCAGCTCCAGATGGCCAGTACTGCGGACACCAAGTTGAGGACGCTCAGGAGGAACTATAACTGTCAATGTTAACATATTTATTTTTGTTGTTGTTGATATATTTCTGTAAATAAATGGTTCACATTCACATTGTTGTAGTCCTTGATAGTGTTAGTGGGAGCGGCTTGCGGAGCTGTGCATTGTAGGAGTTGTTGTCTTTAATACAAATGCGCCCTAAAGTCACTTTCTGTCTTTTCTCTGTCAAATAGGCACCAAATTCAAAATGTATGTTACATTTCGACTACATATATAACCCACTTTCAATAAATATTAATGTTTCCACGGGTGAAATGCTCCTTTAAAGTGGCATTATGTAGCCTTTGAGGACAAGAAAATGCCTTTATTCCTCTTACAAATTAAACGTTGAATTACTTATGGATTTAAAGAAAAAAAAAAAATTCTGGCCACAATGGCTACCATTCAGAAAAACTTACATTATCTGTTTTTTCTGTCTCTATTGCCACATTTTCTTCCTTGGCTTGATGGCTAGTTCTGGCTTTGAGCCATTGCTTTTGCTTCAAGATTTATTACAAATTATTAAACATACTGCACAATGTTTCTTTTACTTTATTATTCAAATTACTGACAAAAATAAAATCTATGCAGTATTTTTGGCTCAAATAAACCCTCATACAAGGAGCTCTTTAATTGCTTTCCAGTGATCTTAGCAGAACCTTCCTCACATATTAAACCAAGAAATCTAAGTTATCCTTACAGATGCAGTGTGAGGTAACATTGTACTGTAGAAGGACCCTTCAGTCTCTTTACTGCCAGGAATCAATATGGTAGTTACACAGGGGTTTGCTTTTCTTGAATGCTGGCTCCATCTGCTGGTTATAAGCTTAATACCCCTTTCACTATGTGCTGTTGAATTATGAGATCAGAACAAAAGTTGATGCCTCATCTCTTACAGCAAGCTGTCAATGAGAAATATATTAGGCATGTAATTATTAATGTGTTGACTGGGAGTAAAAGCTTCGCAGCGAGCAATGAAAAGGTTTCCCACAAAGTTCTGTCTCCGTGACGTACTTTCAACGTCAACATAACAGCTAAAGCCTTAATTTACATTAAGTAATCGAGCAGATTAAGAGGGATAGCTCAAAGATAAACAGAGCTGCCCCGGGCTCTTTTACTACAGTTGAACTCTTCTTGGCTGCACTGCCTGTTGCCCTGACAACCTTATGTCACCATGTCAGAGTTACGATGTCTCTCTGTCTCAGCTTTGCTCATCTGTTCAGTTGATTACGTCTGCGCAGTGTCTCAATGATTCTTCTGACTGCAAAGAAAGAAGCTTTAAAAACTGTCTCATGTACAGTAATAGTTTTAGTAGCTGACATAAAGTCTGTAAAGGAGAGGAAATACTGGAAATGAATGGTTGGAAATGGAAATATTGAAATTATACGCCACCCACACACACATAAAACTATATAGGCCTACTCTATAAACCATACTTCAGATTTATTGATTTAGACACTTGTAGCCAAGCAGATAAGAGCACGGCTCTAGGGATACCAATGTTGGCCTATCTGTTGGTTTACAGATATTACAATATCTCGACTACTACTACTACTACTTACATGGTAAACATCATACCAGCTAAATAAGCAAGCTGATGTTAGCATTTAGCTTAAAGTATAGTCAGGCTTAACCTCACATGGCTGCTAGCATGGCTGTAGATATAATACATATTAATTACAATAATTAAAAAACTATATAATGGTATTTTATAAAATAGTGCTGAAATGAGTGTGCTATGATTTCTTGAATTCAACCAATATATATGTACATAAATAAAACTGAACACATGTTTATGAGACTTTGAAGAATATTTAACAGTACGGGACAATAAATAGAGTTCTCTGCTAAAATTGTGTGTTGTGAGTACAGATTCTCAGTTTTACATTTTACCGTTTTGGGTCTGAGTGGAGCCTAATGATGTACCAGTGAATGTTTATAGATAATTAAAGTCAACAGAAAAATAGCACTACAAGATGCGATGTGTGTGTGTGTATATGTTGGTGTGTATTTCTTCTTGACTTTGTCATGTTCTTGTTTGTGTACCTGGTGGAGTAAGAGGCCCAGACAGTTTTACTGGAATGCCTGTCAGCGGGCAGCTGGCTTGTTAAATAGTCTCTAGAGATTTAGTTTGGCCAGACATAAGGCAGAAATGTTTCTTTGACTCAAACATGACAACAACAGTTTCATTTCTTGTCCTTCAAACGGACCGGCTGAGTCATAATAATTATAATTTCTCACACATGCTTCGCTGCTGCTGGGAGAGAACAAAGGGCATTTGTATCCATTACAGTGCAAAGGCAGCTCACAAACTGTCTAATAGCAGTCACAAAATCATTTAAACTCAGCTAGTTTTAGGAGTATTTGATACACAAAACCATGCAGAATCCAAAACAAGAGTTTTCGCAAAGGCTAAACTTTCCCCAGTCTTTAAAGTCTCCATCCATGGAATATTCTGTGGAGAAACCACAGTTATGTAGTGAACTGGGCTGTGGCCTCCATCTTGCGGCAGATCCTCCCCCTCGTCTGGAAGCTGTTGAGTTCTTCTCCAGATGTGGCTGCTTGATCTTTTTAATGATACACTGCTGCTGGCAGAGAATAACAGAAATGGGGGTCAAAAAAACAACACAAACGAGTCTCCATGAGAAGCTGCTTCATTGTGTACTTTTACTTTTGGGAATAATCTAAAATTAGGACTTCTACTTTCACTTAAGTAGATTTTAATGGTGTGTTGGACTTTTGGAGAAGCAAGAACTATAGTACCGGCGCACAATTATGTAATTATTGCACAATCAGGAGGATGTTCCAGTTTTGCTCTGAAGCTCTTTTCCCTATAAGGCAATCCCTGAGATTCTCAATCCAGAGACATGCATCACTGAAACAGAGAGAGATTGGTTAGTAAGAGGTATTCATACTGAGGTGTTTATAATCAGGATGCCACACGGGACAGCTACTTTTCCACTTTTACACAAGTAGTTTTCTTAAGCAACCTATTTCAGTAGGGAAGGAATAATTGTGTCGATCTATCCCAAACATTAAACAAACACATGTTCTCTAAAAAAAAAATATCAAAAAGTAAAGCAGGAATTTCCTCGATGAGACATCTGGGACTTGCAGGCTGATCCCCCTATTCCTCCTCCTCCTCTCACATTCACAGTTTGGAAAATGCCAGTTGCTTGAACAGCAGGTGTCTTTGACTTGGTCATCCTCCAGAGAGAACAGGTTGCACAGCTGTCTGGTACACACACACACACACGTGCACGTACACACAAGCAAGGGAAGAGAGAGAAAGAGGCACTTAATGAAAGATAGCAAACAACTTCTTCACTCGGGTGAACTCTGGGCTCTTGTCGGACAGCTCTGGCAGGGAGATGCTCCCGCTGTGTCTTTTGTATGTGCAAGTGGAACAAACAAAAGCTTAGTGAGGAATCTCTGGGAAGCCCAAGCTGTCTGAAAGGAATGTCCCCTCTCTCTTGTGCCTCAGTGCTTCAGTCTTAATCAGTTACCGGAGGGGCTGCTGGTAGAGCAGGCGGACAGGAACTCACTCACTCCTGACCCCTCTTGCCTCAATAAAATCTATTAGCTGAACACAAACGGGTAAAAGGATGGTCATTGATGCTGATGTGATGCAGATAAATCAACCTAATTGGCTCCTGTTAGCCTTTTCATGGTCATACTGTCTTAAGTAGGCCTACTTATGTAATCTCTTTCTCAACCATGGGATGGCTGAGTATACAAATGCAAGTCTTTTTTCAGCTTTTTATTTAAAAAAAAGTTTAAGTCTATGAGAGATATAAGAGAATACAGGCAGAGGTTCTGAAGTAAAAGTGGAAGTTATTTCAGTCCAGCAGAAATGGAGACATAAAGGGTGCGAGTTTCCCTCTATAAGAAGGCGGAGTTTTCTCCCTGGGGTCCTGAGCCAAACTGGTGTTATGTAACGGATACTTCTCATCCTGATGTGGAGTTACCAGAAAGTTTACAGGCAGCTACTCAAGTCCGGTCTGTGAACATGGAATATGCGATCACTTCAGCGGCGTGTCTGTTGATCTGTAGCGAAACATTTTTAAGGAAATTGGCCCTCATAGTTGATTCTTAGCCAAAGAGCTGTCTTACAACCGTAAACCTGATTGAAAAGCGACCTTAAACGCTGCCATGGATCAAGTCTTTGTTGGTTAATGTTCAACTCTGGAAGCTTTCCATGTGCCTGAAGTGGAATCTGGAAATGGGACTTTGCGTTTAGATTTTTTGAAAGCAGCCAGACTGACGGACATGGGCAGCGGTACAAGCAGAGGAAAGAAAGTTGCACCTGCGTGTGTCAGCGAGGTGAACGTGGCCAAAACAGCTGCCGGTGGCACATCACCCAAGCAGGACAACAGTCCATTCAAGCCTCTCAAAATCCATACAATTTTGCGCAACGCGCGTAACCGTGCGCAACCGGACTGCCACAGCGAGGGGAACGACTCTGACTTCTCCAGGGAGGACGATGACATCGACGGAGAGCTGGACACGGTTCTCGCGGATTATGAGGAACGAGGGAGAGTTTCTGAGAAGAAAAATCCCCCCAAGAAGACTGTCATCAGGTCCAAAACATACGGACTGTGTCATTTTAGCCAGGAAGACGCCGAGGACGTCACCCCAGAGGAGCCACGTGGCTCACACGGTGGATCAAGACTTGTAAACAAGAGGAGCAATGATGCTTTCACACACTTTAAAAAACACACACCTGCGTGCCCCAGCCAGCACAGTGTAAGAGTTTCATTTTTCTATTATTTGATCATTATTATTTAAAATGCATTTCTTACGAGTGCAACCCAATTTATTATGTATAGGCCAGCATTATTTTAAACTAAAAATTAATCTTGAAAATTGTTGAGTGCTGAGATGAAAAAACTCGACATCTCCTCTTCCTCTCTGTCAGTCCTCCTCTCAGGGCTTTTTGACAAGAGGGGCTTTGTTGGAAGCTGTTCCCACATCAGAAAAACAATCGTAAGTAGACAACTCTGATAAATAATTTATTTCTGAGCTCAGTGGAGTAGTAAAAGCCGAGGAGGGCCAGATCAAATTCACTTTAAAGAGATCGAAATACCAACCCATTATTCTCAGGGCAGATCAGATTAGTCAGACGTCTGCAAGCAGGAGAGAAACAAACAAGTGTCTGTTGTTGCTTGTTTGTCGGAGGGAAGTGTGAAAACCGGAAGCACAACTAATAAAAACATATTTCCATAACGCACATTAAGCACAAGAAGGCAGAATATAGTTATTGAGTTCCTTATGTGATGCTGTTGTGGGTAGATGTATTAAAAATAATGTATAATCTGGTGTGAAAATAATACATCAAAATATGGAGCATCACTTTGATTCATTTGGTATTTCCCCATTGTGGGACAAATAAAGGAATATCTATCTATCTATTTATCTATCACTCATTTTTTATTACCATGTTGTTGACATGTCTCTCCATTCTCCCCAGGACCTTTGGCAGCTGCCATAGCTCCTCTCTCACCATGCCAGTCATCCTGTACGATGGATCAGAAGAAGAGCTGATGGACACTATTGAGAGAGAGTTTAGTTGACCCCCAGCTGAGAGAGCTGCTGTCATTTCCAGCTGTCTTACACAGCAGTTTGCAGAAGAAAGTTTTGAAAGAGAATGGGAACCAGGGTTTCTTTTGACAATTTCCTGCTACTAAGGGAGGCTACATTCACTGTATTTAAGCAGGTTTTTCCTGGATACATTTCACATTGTGTTGAACTGAAACTGCTGCACTGCAGTCCTTTGCATTTACCCAAGTCTTATTTAACAACATGAAGCAGTGTAATGGCAGGGTTATAACACCAACTTGAAGAGATGCCAGGAGGTTCTCCTCACAGACCAGATCTGTGCACTGATAGAAGCCTCCTTGGTTTGTTATCTGCAGTGGTAAGGTGTCACTGTCACCCCCTCAATGCTGCCAGTCTCCCACAGAGCACACACCTACAGTACTTATTTGTTACCTATTACTTTAACTTTAACTTGTCTGTTAATAGGTAAAGGAGAACACAAGAATATTTCTCTGGCTGCTGAAACTCAACAGTTTAGCTACATTCCAGCAGTAAAAGCAGATTCTTGCATGCTATATGCAAGGATAACATTTTCCTCCAGCAGTTTTGTGCATGCAGCACAGTATATAGTGTAAAGTATACTTTTAAGTGGCAACCCTGCATAGGTATGAGCTGGGGTTATTTGTTTAAGGTTTCCTTCCTGACCACAGTTCCTGCACTTCTCCACCCTTATGAAGCAGGAATGTGTGGCAACAGAAACTTCCACTCAGGCTCAGTTTGGCCCAGCTGCGTTTCTGCTGATGACAAGATTCAGCCACATTCAAACATTAAGGCCTGCTGCCACTTAGTGGTGGAACACAGTAGTTGTATTGGAGGAACACACACTTTAACGTCTTATGTGAATACATTGTATCTGCACTTATAACGAAAGGTGGATTTCAACCAGAAATGTAGAGGTTGGGTTTTGTAATTTTGTTTTATATTGCAAATAAAAATGGACAATTGCCGTATTTCTGACCATGTGTTAAATTTCTGGGAGAAAATCTGTGTGTGTGTTAACCTTATGTATATTAAAATACCCATCTACTCTGATAATCCACATCATGCAAAAATGGTTTGGTGTTCCATTTAATCATCACAGGAACAGTATTTCAGCAGGCAGACTGTACAAAATAAAACACATCTGTAAAACAATATAATATGACATATGATATTTTGCACAATATATTTAAAAAATAAAAACCAACAGTGTGGCTGTGACACTCACACTTAAAAGAGTACAGTACTTTTGGTATAATAATGCAATGTTTTTGGCAATTAAGACATTCTTTTAACTAATATTTTTGCTTCTTTGAAGGCCTGTAGAAAGACATCCTCCTCTGTACTGCTGTCTGTAGTTTGGAAGGCAGGAGAGGAAGCTGGTTTCTGAGCACTTCATAGTTCTTCACATTCTTTGCAATGTAATCCTCACAAATCCTGTCAAAAGAAAAAGGGAAAAAGACTACATAATTAAAATAAATAAAACATGACCTAGAAAGAAACTGACCTTTTTTAACAGCAGATATTTTTACTTGCCATAACAAGTAATGCAGCCATCATTAATTAATGTTATTAATTTCAACTGTGTTTGACAAGTCTGTTGTGTAAAGGTCTACTTCTGCTATAAAACTACTTGAGTTTTCTTTCTGTTCTTTTCATAAAATTATATTTTACAGATTGATCAAATACAACATGTTTTTACCTGAACAGAGGATATGGCTGCATCTGGAAAACAAGTGCATCATTGCAGTGACCCTGAAAAGAAATGTGTAAAATTAATAAGTATATATTCACCACAGTACTTTCTCTCACAAATGTGCATCCTATGTTCTATTTTTCTCAATGTTTTGATCACAGTATCAACTGTGGTATACATGGACAAACTGGTAGATTTTTACTGTGAAGTCATTTATGATTAACGTGAAATTCTGTTAAATATCTTGCAGGTTAAATTAAATTTGGAAGTTCATTTTTTTATCGTTTTGCATGCCTAACATTTTTACTGGTCTCCCCAGATAGTTACAGAATTGTGTCTGTAGCCATGTTTTCATCCAAATGTATCGCAAACTTTAACTGAATTTCGAGTAATTCGGCAAAAGAAAATGGGAATTAATGCTTGTTTCCGTCTGCTACCACTGTGCGAATATTAGTTAGTTCACGAGATAAGCAGTAGGTGGGGCCAAGTCTCCAGTTTGAAAACCAGAAGAAGGGGGAGCAACAAGATAATGTAATTAAAAGAGAGCTAGTAAAACCTCAAACAGTGAAAAACAATGGAGAAAACACAATAGAAATATGACATTTCTGTTTGTTTCATGTTTAATGTGAGGAAGATTGCATCCGATCTGGGTTGAGCGATTATATGTATTATACAGCGACACTTCAAAATACATTGATAGAAACATCGTTTATGTTAACGTGAATTTAGGAGGAGGAGAATCTCTGTGATACTTACGGTGTCGACCAGGAGGATGTAGTCACAACTTCCACCAAACACAATCACATCAGAGTCTTTGCCTGGACATGCTGTGTGCCACAATCTTGGACAGGAGAGAGGATGCTATTTAAAATCTGCTCACAATTTATAATAGCATGCTGTACAAAGTAATGAATGTAAAACCTGTAACTTTTTGTTGCTACCTTGGCTTATTTTTAAAGGGATGCTCGACTTCTCTCCATTTCTTTGTGTCAACATCAAGCAGCCACCCATCACCTGATTGAGATCATTTAAAAGAAAACAATTAGAGAAGGTAAAATTACCGAAGGAACAAGGGAAAATAAAAGTGAAGAAGTAGATAAACTTTCTTACTCATTGGTTTGCAGTCTACACTGAGACCTCCAAACAGGAACATGGAGCTGTCTGACACTGCTGTGAGTGTATGCCATGACCTCCCCACTGGAGTGGTGGACACTGGAATTCTGGAAAACATATTTTGCACAGTGCTGTGAAAGAGAGACCTGACAAAAGATGTTAAATGTCAATGCTTATGTTGAAATAGAAGTCACGCGTCATTTGAATGCTGGCCCAGCTTTAGGGTCTCTGATGTTTTGCTGAAACACGACTGACAGCCAACATACATTTCTGACCACGTCCACGATTCAAAGTCCAGGCAGTGAATGTCACTCGTCCTGGTTTCCTGCATTTAGAAGGAAAGGAGCACAAGTTACGAATGGCAGACCTTGTTGATAACGCTGACTCATGAATTCTGATACATGAGAAGAAATGAAAAGCATGTAGATCTCTCACCATGACTCTGCCTCCACAAATGTATCCTCTGCAGCCGATTGTGGCACTGGCATGGGCAGCCCGGGGTGCTGGAGCACGGCCCTGCAGACAAAAACAGTCGTTGGAAAATCGTCTGAGGATCTTAACAGATACAGATACTGCCAAACTTCAACTCTTAAAGGTTGAGGTCGATGGCGAGTGCACACAGACAGAGAGGGGGGACATCTCAACCTCTTGTAGCTACGGTGCCATGTGCAGAGAGTGGCAACAGTGGAGAGAAGCAAGGGAGGGGATGAGAGAAAGGAGAGAGAGACAGAGTGACAGCGGGAGCAGACAGCTCCTTTGTGAGCAGGTGAAACTATCCTTGTTCTTGATATTTACTTTTACTGTTTCTACTTTCAGTGAGAGGACCACAAAATCATCCTCATTGCGTCTCATATTGTAAATTTCACAACGAATAGAAGAATAAAACGCATCGAACTCAGAGTGCAAAGTTTTACAATTTTAATTGGTTGACTTGGATGACAAGCACAGACTTGGTGTGCAAAGGCCTTAACTGACTTACTTGGGTTTGTGGTTCACTCCAACTAGATTGCATGGGGTCGAATACATGAACCTCATTGTTCCATCCCCAGAAGACATCCTCCACCTAAAAACAACAAGATAGCTAAAAAGGAGCAAAAACACAAATTTCTACACAAATATTTAAGCCTGATGCATTTTTAGGACAAATCTCATATAAATATCGCTGGAAAAAAAGACACACTGAACTTCAAACTACCAAATATGTGTGTCACTGATTTAAAAAAATACATATTTTTGATACAGCACAGTTGAGATACCATACTTCTGACAGATTTATAGTCAATAAAATACGTTACCCATGATGCTTCATCTACAATGAAGCTTCTGTTCCTGCTGTCGACATCAGTCAGTAATTTGTGACCATATCCTCCGAAGTAGATGAGCCTGGAGAGTATCAAACAAATCACAATTCCTAACAATAATGCAAGTGCTTATTATGGATTTAATTGGTAATGGAGTGACTAAAATTAGCTTATTTCCATTTCACTATATACTTAAGACATATATTCTAGAACAGATGTAAAGACTAATTGTTGTAGGAACTCAAGATAGGTTGTGTTTTTGTTTACGGGTGGATTTTTTAGATAAGAGAAGCTAAAGAACAAAATACCATCTGGACGTTAAGTCGTTGCAACTTCAAATGGCAAAAGAACAGCAGAGAATGCCAGCAAGAGTATGAGAAAATTATGACTTACAATTTACTAAAACAAAGAGAGTCAAAATAAACCCCAAAAAGATGAATAGTGTTCACATCCAATCCCAGTTTGGTACAGGCTGTCCACAGGCTGTCCACACACTGACATTAAATAGCTTGAAAATGTGTGATGACAACCTCTTTTTCTCCTTTCTCAAAATAAACCCAAACATGAAAACAGTAGTTATTCAACTCCAAAACATGGAGAAAAATACACGCTGGAAATTACAGTCCGATAAAAGTCACATTTTCGCAGTGCTTACCTTCCATTGTAAACCCAGCAGGACAGTTTGTCTCGGGGTGAGGGAGCAGACCCGACCTCATGTATGATCTTCCTCCACGTGTATTTACCGTCTGTCAGGTTGACACAATAGATCTGTTTGAAGTCAAACACTGATCACTTCTTCATGTCAACTTTGTTCAGTCTAAGCTGTGACCACACTGATCCATTGTGTCCATTCATTCATATTTGTTCATAAAACTGTTTTTCAATGAGGAACATCCATCTGTAAAACGCCACACAGCTACGATGTCAATATATTGTACATTTTAAAAACAAACTAAACAGCTCACACCCTCACAAGAGATTTTACACATACGTTGATGATAAAAAACATTATTAAACCACACAAAATGTGAGAGTTTATGTGAATTAAACGATAATCAAGCCTCACCTGATTGGTCTGTCCATTGTCATCACAACCTCCAAATATGTACAAGTGACCATTCAAGCAGCAGCCGCAGGTCCCAGACATTGACGGAGGGACTTCGCCTGTCATGTGAAACACTTCCCTTCAAAGAAAAAGTTAAAAAAATGTTGTTAAACTACTCATTCAGTCATATACACTATTCACTTAAGTCACCACACATGTTAAAGACTGCAGAAAGCTCCAGGCAAGTGCTCAGAGAAATGTGACACGACTCGACTGTGTCAAAAGAGTCCGACAGCCCCCAGAAAGCAGGAGAGAAAACTGAATCTGTTAAAAAAAACTATGAGAAAACATGCATTATTATTATTATTTTGTTGTGACATAATTTGAATTTATTTAATATTCTTACCATACACCTCGTTCTAAGTCATAAACCCAGATTTCATCATTGGGTAGGAAAACTTCATCATCAGCAACTGACTGTAGAGAATACAACATGTCTATTACAATGGAATAAAAATGTGTAGAAGCACTACGTCTCGAGTCTGTCATTGCTATTGAATTATTATCATTACTAAACAATCACAAACTCAAAAGCAAGACAGCAAAATCCAGAAAATGTGCTAATTCTGCCAATCCAAACGTTTCTGAAAGGCGAGCAATAAATTTAATATTATTATATATATATAATAACAATTATACAGTTTTAAAAATAATATGAAGCATATGAGCATGCTATTATTTAGGCAGGTTTTCTTTATTTAACAGTATGTATTTGTTACACATTTTTCGTCATCTGCTTGTGTATTGGTACTGAATGAACTGGTAGAGGAAGTAATCAGATCCTTTATTTGACTAAAAGTAGAAATACCACATTGTAATAATACTCAAGTTCTACATTTAAAAGTAAGCAGCATTATCTGCAGGATGTACTTATACTCGTTAAGTATAATGGCTCAATTGTTATATTATTTTATATATATATACAGTGTATATATATATTCTATAACTGTATTATTATTAATGATTTATTATTAGTATTCTATATGTAAGCAGCCTCTTAATGTCGTAGCTGACTGATATATTTTTGGTAGTTTTATCTTTAACTGTGGATTATATTTCACAGGCTGATCATATGTTTTGATCGGATAAGAAAAAATAATTGTCAGATAAATGTAGTTGAATGTTAGTATTGAGTAGCATAAACTGGAAATATTCAAGTACAAGTACCTCAAGATTACTTTAGGTAGTAGTAGGTAGTACACTGTTTGAGTAAATGTACTTATTCCCTGTGCTGGAATGTAAGAAAGTACATTAACTCAAATTTGAGGTAGGTACTCAAACCAGTATTGTCCTTATCCGTACTTTATTTATTTGTTCCTTACCAATTTAAGAGTTTATAAAATATAATGTTTTGTTATTTTAAAGTGAAATCCATCTATTTAAATCTGCTTTTAATCTTTGATCTATTACTAATCAATCATAACAATTGTGAGGATTTGCTGATTTTTACTTTCAATTATTTTAATTATCTTAGTTTATTTTTAATAATTTTGAGGTTTGGACTGTTGGTTGAACAAAACGAGCACTGTGAAGGTGTCACTTTGGGTTCTGGGTAATTTTTTACAACCCAAACAATCAATCAATTAATTTATAAAATAATCAGCAGATTGATCCATAATGAAAACAATCATTAGTGCCAGAAGAGTTAAAGGTTAGCTCCACCTTGAGCAACTACAACAGGACAATCCTAGCTTTCACATTAATGCATGAGTAATAAAACCCTTATGATATAATAAATGAATGTCTTACTTTTACTGTTGATATTTCATACTACACTTACATAACTGTACTTAAAATTGATTTAATATTTACTTTTCAGATAGAGGATTTTCCCAGTATTAGTGCTTTAACTTAAGTACAGGAGCTGAATACCTGTGGTTGTTTCCCTTACAGTACAAGACGTTGAAACTGGCCTTAAGCAAACTGGACACTGGTGATGTTTGGTGATGTTTGGTGATGTGTGTTTGTTTTTCTCACCATGTAACCTCCCCACACATACAGCAGACTGTCCTCCACCACAGCCGTGTGTCCGCTCCTCTCCCGGGCCACCAGCTCCGAGCAGTGCCTCTCAAACGCTGAATCCATGGCTGTGCTGCTATTCATAGAAAAGGAAGACGTGCCTTTGAGCCTAAAATGATCAAATATGTCTAAAAATGTCCCATACTGTCACATTCCCGGCCGCAGCTAGGACTATTATTGGACACAGACAGGTGAGCAGAGCTGACACTAAAGGTTTAATAAACGGGGGTCCACAATACGGAAACAATTCACATTTAATCATACTCACGGGCTACAGTACACTTCCAGGTGTCGTGTGGTTTTTTCTCATGTTGTGAACACCAAAACACGGCAGACAGAAAAATAAATACGCTTCGATCTACAGTCAATAATCCTGCCCCAGAAACTGTGTAATGAGAGCTTCAAAATAAGACACACTACTTCCGGTCCTTTTCCTCTTGTCAAAATAAAACCCCCGCTGACCACTATGTGGAGGACAAACAGTAACAGATTACATGTAACTGTTATGTAATCAGGATACCATAAAATGAGTAACTGTAGTCCGTTATAGTTTCATAACACAAGGTCGTAATCAGATTACAGTTAAATTGAGTAAAAATGGGCATTATTAGCAGGATATCAATTTTACCAACACACTGAGCAGAGGACTATTTATAGAAAACACTTACACTATATATTATTATGTTTATACATTTATATATATATTTCCTACTGACATTTCTTTCATCTTGTCTTTTTTTGTTGTTGCATAATGTCATAGTGAGGTAATCATAAAGTAACTGAAAGTAATCCGTAGGTTACTTTAATATTGTGATACTTGGACTAGGTTACTGACTGCATTTTTTTAACAGGTAGTTAGTAATTGTATCAATTACATTTTTAAAGTAACCCTCCCAACCCTGTCAATAAGACATTATGAAATAAATAGTAATAAAGAAATCATAGAAGAAATTAGGAATTTATATTATTATCTTATATTACATGTTGAATATTGTTTATTCTCACAGTAACTTATTTCCATTGTATGCTGTCTTGATTCTGTGTTAAAAGACTGTGTTAAAAAAAAGTGTCATTAAGAAACAAAAAAGTCCATGGAAAAATCTGTAAAGACATATCTTGGAAAAATGATAATTTGAAATAAAGATTGTTTGAGTTAAGTAAAGATGATCTGCAATACAATCTGTGAGAATAACCATGATGAAATCAACTTTCATTAATGAGTTTCAATGTTTTGTCGTAATTACATGGTCATTTATTTGATGTCTTATTTGTTAATTTAATATTGAACACTTTGGGCCTCCATTAAATGACCACTGCAACAGTGCAATACATTTTTCTTTTTGCCAAATGAGCAAAGGTGGAAAGAATTTGGTAGCATTTTCCACCAGTGGTTTACTGTCTAAGGGTATAGTTTTCATTAAATGGCAACCCTGCAAAAGCTTTTAGCTGGGATTCCTTTTTGAAGGTTCACTTTTAGACTACAGTGTATCCAGTTTAATGAACAGGAATGTGAGGGAACAGAGTCCCCAACTTGACCCAAATACTTTTCAACTGATGAAAAGTTTTCAGCAATGTTTAAACACAGACACTGACTGGCACGTAGTGACAATAATTGTGTACATGCATGCACACAGTATTTAGACATGCATGTTACATATTTATTGACAAGCTACACGGCATGTTATAGCTTGACCTGCATTTCAACCAGAAATGTAGAGGAAGAATTTTGAAAGTTTTATATTGCAAATACCGTAAAAATGCTATTTTGTCTTATTTTTTCTCATGGTAAATGAGTGTATACTTTTGCCACGGTACCATTGCTTAATGTAAACTGATAATGTTTAGTCTAAAAATGAAAATCAGACAAACTTTTCCATGTGCCATTATTTAATCATCACAGTCGGTCAACTCAGATTTAAGCTTCATGGGTCGGAAGACGCAAAATAAAATATGTATTTACATACAGTGTGTTATATGCAAATGTAAAAAACAATCACATTTAAAACCATAAAACATTTTTCACAGTATATTAAAAAAACAAAAATGCCATCTTTACATAGTACATAACAATGTATATGATGAGGCCTTGTGCTTGGTAGCCTATTAAAGGACTGTGTTTAACTAATGCTGTTTCGCCTGTAGAGAGACATCCTCCTCTGTACTGCTGTCACAAGTTTGGGAGGCAGGAGCAGAAGCTGATGTCTGAGCACTTCGCAGTTCTTCACATTCTTTGCAATATAATTCTCACAAATCCTGTCAGAGGAAAAAGTCTGTTATTCTCTTATTTCTATTTTGGGTAAAGACATTGAAAATATATATATTTTTTTAAAGTTTTACCTGTATAGAGAATATGGTTGCATCTGGAAAATGAGTGCATCATTACAATGACCCTACAGAGAAACAAGAGAGTGTGAGACATGTGTAAGACTTCTGTTATTTTTACAAGATCTTTTGACAACACTATGAGTTGTTTTTCCAAAGATATTAATTATATGGTCCCTTAGCCCTCATACGGATTAAAAAATCCCCTCAGTCATTGGAACAGGGACGCTGCACAGCAGCTCTCAGGAGGCCAATTATTTCCAAGATCTATTTTACTGAATTTGTTTTGTGGAAGGTTTTGAGGTTCATTATTAGTACACACAACTCTCTAGTGTCTCTCTGTGATACCTACTGTGAGAATATTAAAAATGTAGTCACAACTTCCACCAAACACAATCACATCGGAGTCTTTGCCTAGACATGCGGTGTGCCACAACCTTAAACAGGAGAAAAGACACAGGACTAAGTGCAAACACAAACAATTCATTGTCACAAAAAAATTACAACCATCAATGTTTGATTGCACAATCTGCTAATAATCATGCTTTGCTACCTTGGCTTAGTCTTAAATGGATGCTCTCTCCATTTCTTTGTTTGAACATCAAACAACCACCCATCATCTGATGGAAGAAAAATATGTTTTTACTGAGAGGAAACATTTCAAGAAACTTACAAATATATCAGGGTACACTTTCTTACTCATTGGTTTGCAATCTACGTTGAGACCTCCAAACAGGAACAAGGAGCTGTCTGACACTGCTGTGAGTGTATGCCATGATCTGCCCACTGGAGTGGTGGACACTGGGATTCTGGAAAGCATATATTGCACAAGCTTTTCAAGAACAAATAAGTCAAAAGCTTAGACCACTTTAAATATTAAAGATAATGTTGTCGAAGCATATTTGTATCTTACAGGACTGCACAAGTACTATCTGAATGAAGGCATATTCTATGCTGGTCCGACTCCTCTGTCTGTGCTGTCTTTGCATGTTTTTTTGTCTCTCTTCACTTTGTCTATCATGTAAACCTAAAGAAAAAAAACTAATAAAATACAGGATAGAGGCACAAACGTCAACATGATTCAAGACTGTCATTGGTCACAATCATAGTGCATACATTTCTGACCACGTCCATGATTCAAGGTCCAGGCAGTGAATGTCACTCATCCTGGTTCCCTGGATTTAAAAAATAAGGAAGACAAGTAATAAATGGCAATGACTGTATCCAGATAAGAGGGAAGAACTAAAAAGCATGTAGAGCTCTCACCATGACTCTGCCTCCACAAATGTATCCTCTACAACCAAGTGTGGCGCTGGCTTGGGTGGCACGCGGAGTGGGAGTACGACCCTGCACACAGAAACTGTCACTGTAAAATCTTTAAGGACATTTAAAGTCAAAGTGTTTCTACGTTCTTGTTTATAAGTTGTCCAAAACGTATGAATAAATATAATTAACTTGAATGTACGCAGGCTACTCTATTCAGTGTAGTCGAGTGTTTAACTGACTCACATGTGTTTGTGGTTCGCTCCAACTGGCGTGCACGGGGTCAAATACATGAACCTCGTTGTTCCATCCCCAGACAACGTCCTCTAACTGAAAAAAGAACAAAACAAGATAGCTTTACGGGTTAACAGGATTCAAAACAACAAAATGTATAATATAAAAGCAAAATTCATACTATGATCTAAAAGAAAAAAAGTTTTTTTTTGTTAGGACAGTATGTTTGACTTGGTTTAAGCCTGTGACAAATTTAGTATAGTCTGTGAAAATATTACCCATGATGCTTCCTCTATAATGAAGTTTTTGTTCCTGCTGTCGAAATCCTCAAGTGGTTTTTCACCATATCCTCCAAAGTAGATTATGCTGGAGAACATTAAAGAAATCTATTTTAGATTTATTGTTAGATGTAATGTTTCAGTGGCTCAAGTTCTCTAAAAAATTAGCAATTAATTAACTTCAAATCTATTGACAGACAATTAAGATAGCGTTTTGGGGCGTCTGGGCTTCCAGGCCTCACAAATATGGCTTAATTTAGTAAAACAAATAAATATTAAATGCAGAATATATGATAAGTGGAAACAGTGGACAGTTTAAATATACATACATTCTCATAGACATAACTTACCTTCCTTTATGAATCCAGCAGGACAGTTTGTCCCGATGTGAGGGAGCAGAACCGATCTTATGTTTAATACTCCTCCACGTGTATTTACCGTCTGTCAGGTTGACACAAAAGATCTGTTTGAAGTAGAGAATTGATTACTTCTTCATGTCAACTTTGCTCAGACTAAGATGTGAGGCTCCATTGTGTCTATATGTCCTTTAATGTTTTGTAATGTTTTTTTTTTTGCATGGGGCTCACAATTCATCTATTTCTGAGACAATTTGAAAGACATTAAAGTTCAGGAGCTGTTCATCTGAGGTAACTTTATGAGTCATCCTTGCTGCAGATATCAGCCTCACCTGATTGCTCTGTCCAATTTTATCGTAACCTCCAAATATGTACATGTGTCCATTCAGCGAGCAGCCGCAGGTCCCGGACATTGAGGGAGGGACTTCGCCTGCCATCTGAAACACTTCCCTTCAAAAAAAGTTTTCAAAAAATGTGGTAAAACTACTCCAAGTCCACTAATGACATAGCTTGCAGCAACAGGACAGAAGGCAGTTCTGAGCAAGTGCCTGTCATTCCTAACAACAACTCTGTCAGAAAAGAATGAAAACCACCAGAAACAGAGAGAGAGGGGGGAGAAAAAGAAACTTAAATTTAAAACTTAATTTTTTAAACCTTACCATAAACCTCGCTCTAAGTCACACACCCAGATTTCATCACTGGGTAGATATTTGTCTTGACCAGCAACTGACTGTAGAGAATACAACATGTTTGTTACTATGAAACACATAAATGCAGTGGTAGTACATAGTCATTGATCTTTCATCACTGACTAACCATAATGCAAAACACATTTCACATATAGACTTAGCTGCCAGATTTTTTAGGTACACCTAGATAAAGCTAATGTCTCTGTTGAATTGTTCTGCATTATATTGAGAAGTCTTCCTAATATTTTGTCCACCAACACTTCCCTGTACAACACAATAAAATTCAACCACAAACTGCAGCCTCCAAAATGACAGTTGCATAAACTTCTCTCTAAAACAGTTTCAACAAAAATGAATATTAAGGCAGAATTTATTGGAGGGATGTTGTGTTACACTGGGTCAAACTTTGCATTGAGAGCCTCATAAACCAGAAACTGATGTTTTAAAGAGTTCGGTCTAGACCTGCTCTATTTGAAAAGTGTCCTGAGATAACTTCTGTTATGAATTGGCGCTATACAAATAAAATAAAATTGAATTGAATTAATTACATCTTAAAGACAGGTGTGCTTCAAAACACTAAAAATCCCCTAATAAATCCAAAACCTGTCACTGACATTCATCTCAAGTATGTTTTAGAAAATACATTGCTAGTTAAGTGATTTAGAAATTGCAGTAAAGAAAAAAAAAAATTAAATTACATTATAATATGAATTAAAAAAAAACTATGCATTTAAGTAAAATTATGTAAGTGCCTTTATTCTTTTATCTTACTTTTTTTTTCATTTCATCAGTTTTTTGACAGTTATTTTATATCTTGTAAACATATATAAACACATTCAGTTTTTTATAGATCGATAAATAAATAGATAGACCTACAGGTCACAGAATCTCGCCTTAGGTAAAACTGTAAAACGCACAACTTCTTTTCATGTCCTCACCCTGAAGCCTCCCCACACGTACAGCAGGTTTTCCTCCACCACCGCCGTGTGTCCGCTCCTCTCTAAGGGAACCAGCTCCGAGCAGTGCTTCTCAAACGCTGAATCCATGACTGTGCGTCTTTATTCTTAATATCATAAACACGAATCACAACATTACAGCCATAAACGCTTGTTTATTTGGTTGTTAGGCTATTAAACAAGGGTCTAGGTATCACAATTTCGGTGGCATACAGGGCAAGGTAGAAGTAGAAAAAACTCGACAGGATTTGTCAAAAGTTGTAAATAAATATTATAACCAACCTAGCCTGTCCAAGCGCCAACCGAGATAAAACCACAAATTATGAATACTTATATAATATATAATACCATATATTATAACTTGTAATTAAACATCTTTTAAAACACAACTGTGTCAAATATACTCACAGCCAACAACACATTTCCATGTTGTTAAATCCACAACATCATGTACAGGTGACATAAACACAGGCCCAATGCAGAATGCTCCTTTATCCTAGTAGGATCATTGTAGGTTGTTTTGACACAGGTGGGATCGTCCTGCCACAACAACTTCCGGTATTGTTTCCTTATCAAAATAAAATTCCTTTAAATGACCAATGTTCCTATTCTTAAAATTGTTGTTATTTCCTGACTTTGACTAGAGAAAATATTATTTCTATTAATATCCTTTAAAAAAATTAATAGTTTACTTGAAAGCCATACACTCAAAATATATACATGTTATATACATTTATAACATCGACATATTATTATTTTTTAAATAAAACGAGGAACATATTGTATAGGGAATTTAATTAAAACACGACACTAATAAACGTATAATTTATTGATAATGTATTAAAACTGTTTGGGTCTGTGCTGGTTTCTTTATTTTCATTAGACAGAGGAGCGCCTATTTCTCAGCGGAAGTGACGAAATACATGCGGAAGTTGACATTTAGCGCCAAGTCTTGAGTTGGACAGTGACAACCATGGACGTTTCTCGCAAAATAAAGACAAAAGTGTCCGCTGGCTTCAAGATGCGGGGACTTATACTACGACCGTATGTATTTTAATCACGTTTAAACGTCGTTAAAAAGTGTTTGCTAATGTTGTAATGTTATTGTCATTCACACAACAAGAGAGCTAAACAATAAAACGGCAGAGAGAGAGAGAGACTGTCGATACTTTCTGCTTCATTTTATATTTTATTAGTGGCAACAGGAAAGAAGCAGTGATAACATAATGCAGGCTGTGCTTTTGTGTAGATTTTAATGTTGTTGTTTTTTATTCCACTGAAGCCAGGAGGTGCTGTGATACCTTTAATGGGCTTAAAGTTACATTTTGATTTCATCAGAAACATGACCTGAGCATATAAGTAACACTGCAACTGCTCCCTCATCCTCTTTCAATGCTTACACTTAAAATTAGGGATGGCTTAAGTTTTATAAGTTACAATGGTTTCCAGTTAAAGCAATCTAACATTTTCTTGAGGAAATGAAGCTGTTTTTCTAGTTTCCTCCCAGCAGTCAAGAGAAAGAAACAACCTGTGCATAGTTTCTTGTTGTTTTGTGCTCCAGTGAAGCCAGCAGATATCTTGTGGAAGTGCTGGAGTCTGTCAATCCCTCTGAGCTGGATGATGTTATTGAAAAGGTGCTGGATGCAGTGGAAAAGCAACCGCGTAAGTGCAGCAGTACTCCCGTTAACTGTAGATCACAATGTTATTGGTGCAGAAATATACTGTGTGCAGCATTTAATGTGTTTTCTGTAAGTTTGCTTACAGGTTTTGACCACAGTTTGTGTTTTCCAACAGTGTCCTCTAATATGATAGAGCTGTCTGTGGTGGAAATCGCTGTGCAGGATTGCACTCAGTCTTGTAATGAAACCATGTACGTGTTTTGATCAACTGATCAGTTTATAAAATACTTAAAATATTGACAGACTCTCACATTATTATAGTTAACAGCATGTCACATTTGTAATAATATGCTCAGCAGATGTTTTGTAAACGTATTAATAACTGTAATGATCAATAGATGTTAAGAATTTAATTAATGTTCTGTTAATTCATCACGATATTATCATTGTAGTTTTAAGGTGCAGCCAAGTGAATCTTGTGTTTGGAATAAATTAATTACTTTTTAATAATGTTATTTAGGAAATACAAAACAATAATCACACTAATAGCAATTAGGCCTCTTTAAAATGAACCAAAAAGTTAAAACATGCGTAGAAGTTGGCATTCATTGGCATAATAGCAGCTGGATTATAAAGAGTGTGGATAAGACTAACTGACATTCACCTTGATGTGTAGGTTAGGTTATTCAGGGCCTGCAGTCACATCCTTATTATACTGTAATAATACAATAATTACACTATAAACTACCATTTTATACCTAATCAACCTACAATTAAATGCAGAAAATCTTACTAATAAGAGCTATTTAACTCTCTTCCAGAGATAATGTTTTCAACATCATTGGAGCTTTTGATGTACCCAGATACATTTACAGTATGGAGCGGAAGAAATTTGTACCGTGAGTAAAGGGACAGTTTCTTTCTCCTTTGTGTCGAAATTAATCCAAAATTATTTTTAAAAGATTGCTTCAGTGTCACAGAATGACTGTATTTTTTGTTGATCGTTTATATTTTTAAATGTTTTTATTTTGTATTTTTCATTCAGCATTAGTATGACGAGCCATCCTGCCCCGAGTTTGTGTGGTTTGGCCAAAGACAAAGCTGAACTCTTCAGGGAGCGCTACACTATCTTACAGCAGGTCAGTGAGCTCTGTTTATTATTGTATATCCAGACCGGGGAACTGACACACTCTCTTTGCTGCTATTTATGGTTATATGTGTCGCTTGCATGTTGTATTGATACCAACATGTTTTTTGTAGCGTATACATCGGCATGAGCTCTTCACCCCACCTGCAATAGGAGCGGTTGTTGAAGAGGGCCAAAACAAATTTCAGGTAACAATCTTTAACCACTGTAATGACCACTATGTTAAGTACATGTATGAGGAATATGCATTTGAGTTACAGGATGTGTTTGTGTGAATTGTCTTTTCTAGCTCAAGACAATTGAAGCACTGCTTGGTAGCACATCTAAACTGGGTGAGGTGATTGTACTGGGGATGGTCACACAACTGAAAGAGGTGAGTGAAGAAAAGCCATTAAATGTCTGTTTTTCAGTATATTGTATAGTTACATCTTGTTTCTGAAACATTTTCTTAATTTCTTTAAGGGTAAATTTTACCTGGAGGATCCAAGTGGCACAGTACAGCTGGACATGTCCAAAGCAATATCCTTTCATATGTTTGTTAGTGGTCATGAACAAACGTGACTTTTATATTACACAATATATATATATATTTTTCCTTAATTAGGTTTTTACCAGTTTCATAATGGCCTGTACACAGAATCCTGCTTTGTACTGGCAGAAGGTGAGATAACGACTACAACTACTACAACTGCAGTAAATAAAATGAAAAAAATCAAAACAAATATGCAATAAGATTATAAGAGAGTATTATTAGAAGTACAGTTTTGCCCTTTGTCCTGTAGGTTGGTACGAGGACTCAGTTTTTCACGTCAATGGCTTCGGGTTTCCACCAACAGAGCCGTCATCAGGCACAAGGTCAGTGGATTTAGAGACATGTTTTTGGACAAAATTTAAAGTCAAAGCACATGTTAAAATTACAGCAAAGGTGAAGGAGAATCTAGTGTCACATCTGAGTTTTACTTTTTTGGTAGGAAGTGAAAATTAAGTAACATTAAGGCAAATACTGCATACGCATTATCCTATGAGCTCCACAAATACTCTTCCTGCACCCTCACTGTGTGACCCTTGCTCTACTTCCAGGGCATACTACGGCAATATGAACTTCTTTGGTGGTCCATCCACCACTTCGGTGAAGGCCTCAGCCAAGCTGAAGCAGCTGGAGGAGGAGAATGAGGATGCCATGTTTGTAATTGTTTCTGATGTGTGGCTGGACAGCGTTGAAGTGATGGAGAAGCTCAACCTCATGTTCTCAGGTCTGGCATTGCATCATGGTCTTAGACTTTATAGGTCATGAATCTGCACTTTATGAGACACCAATCATATTTAGCTCCACTTTGTTTTTTCTTACAGGCTATGCTTCAATGCCTCCTACCTGTTTTATTTTGTGTGGTAACTTCTCTTCCGCCCCGTATGGAAAAACGCAGATCAAATCACTCAAAGGTGAGACTATGTTCTCCTCTCTCATAACACACTTTAGATTTTAAAGCCTTTGTGTATAACATGGGGATATATAGACAGCATTTCATAATCTAATTAATTTTTGTCTTTTTAGAGTCATTGAAGGCTCTTGCCGATGCTATATGTGCATACCCCAGCATTCACAGCAGGTAGGATCTAATAGAGTTGCTCTGCGCTGTTCTTAACAGTTCAAATTTAAATGTGTTTTATTTAAACATGTTCATCTTACACCTGCAGTAGTCGTTTTGTGTTTGTTCCTGGCCCTGAAGACCCTGGTCCTGGCACCATCCTACCAAGGTATAAGTTCAGAGACATCTGCTTTTTAACAGCGTTTTGTGAGTTCTGTTCAGTGTTTTGGATGAATGTCGATACATTTATTTCCCTCAGGCCTCCCTTGGCAGATCACATCACAGAGGAGTTCAGACAGAGGGTGCCATTTTCCGTGTTCACTACCAACCCATGCAGGTAAAACAAATGAGGTTTTTATTTAATGTCAGAATATTTGTTATTTTGAGTGACTGAGAGGTTTTGGTGTACAGAAGGTTGAACCTAGAAATTTGTAACCAGACTTGTGACATTTTGGCAGTATCTGCTAACACTAAAACACAAAAAGTGATCGTCCATGTTTTTCAGGATTCAGTACTGCAGCCAGGAGATCGTCATTATCAGGGAAGACCTGGTTAACAAGATGTGCAGGAACTGTGTCCGGTTGCCCAATAACAATCTTGACATTCCAAACCATGTGAGTCTCAGCTTCTTTGAACAAACATATACTTTTATATATATATATATTATTAATATATTCTTTCTACTGTAAGTGCTCCTTAAGCAATGAGTTGTTGCTGCAAAGATGTCCATAAATCCATAAATCTACCAAGCCTGGTCTCATTTCTTACAAAACACCATTTGAAATGTCCTTTTTATTTTTGTTAATAAATTATCTTTGTCATATTCCTCTTCTTCTCCCCCAGTTTGTGAAGACCATCCTATCCCAGGGTCACTTGACTCCACTGCCTCTGTATGTCAGTCCTGTATTCTGGGCGTACGACTACTCCATGCGTGTTTACCCGGTCCCTGATGTCATCATCTTTGCGGATAAATACGACCCATTCAGCATCACAAACACAGACTGCCTCTGTGTCAACCCAGTAAGAATCAGTAGAAACTTAAGCAAGGCCTCTAAAAATGACAGAATTAGTTTTCTTCCAGCTGGTCTTTGAAAGTAACTATAATTTATTTCCACAGGGCTCATTCCCAAGAAGTGGCTTCACATTTAAGGTGTACTACCCATCCAACAGAACTGTTGAGGACAGGTGGGATTTGTTCTTGAGGTTTCACTTTTCTCTCCACGTCTTTCACTACAGAAAACTGTAGTTTCAACCAACACTAATGTTCATACTAATCAATTGTGGTTTTATGTGTTCACAGCAAACTTCAAGGACTCTAAAGGAAATCATGGATTTAGAAGTGGCTCTGTTTCAATTGCTTTGTACTTCGCCTATGTATGATAGTGTATGCTTCAAATGGATTAGCAATCATATGACTGTAGTCTTTTACTTTATATGTATCTGTATGTATGAATAATAAAGGTTTTATTCTTTGTACTGAACATCTTTTTTCCTGTTTTTTTTCTGATCAAATTTCAAATGTTACATAACATTGTACAATGAAGTGTGTATTTAAATTGATCACATCACAAAATTATCATTTTACATTACTGAATGAAATTGCACTCATCATAGAGTGCCAAATTAGGATTTTTATTCATATTTGCAAGCAATGGACTATTGCTACATAAACTGTTAATGAAAGGTGTTAAACCAGTCTTTGATAATCCCTTGTAAATTGTTGAAGTTATATTATTGGGAGTCTTCATAGATGACTTAACTGTTAATGTTTGTTTTAAACAATTTCTGACAACCGGAGGAGTATGGAAGCCTATTTCTGCCAATGTGACTGGAAAAATAATTATTCTGAAAGTCATAATAATGCAAACTTTGTCAAAATACTGACTTCGCATCTCAAAATGATGATTTAGTACCTTAAAATAATGATGTATTATCTTAAAATGATGGTTTAGTACCTTAAAATAATGACTTAGTAACTCAAAATGATAATTTAGTACCTTAAAATAATGACTTAGTAACTCAAAATGATGAAAGTTTCTCATTATAGTGATTACAGAATCATTTTCTTTCTCAATCACATTGGCGGAAATGAGCTTACATAAGGGAAAACTTTAAAACCATATAACCGTATGCAGTATATATGCTGAGGCATTGACAGAATATAACGTTATAAGCTACCGGTGACGCTCTACTCTGGTTTACGTCGACCTTACCAAGATGGCGAACTTAAGGAGACGTCAACTTCCGGTCCTGACCCCCCAAACGCTTGTGATGACCTCACTTTCATGTCGTACTGCTTTTTGAAATTTGCAGAAAAACAAACGTCCGACGAGGTAAGAACGACAGGTGCAAACACATTTTTCAACGAGAGCTGCAAATACATCAGGTGAACAGCTTCGACGCCAACGTGGCCAATATAATGTTTATAACCACGTTTCTTTCACCAAATCGTCGGAGCTTTGCATGTTTCAAGTTGCCACTGTTTAGTAGCTAGCGTGAACCGACGGCACATTACCTGACGAACAGCTGTGAGATGCTCGGTACCCTTGCTAAACAGTTCAGGGGCATTTTAATGAAATATAACTGTTAACTTGTAACCTGCAGTTAGATGAAAGCTGAGAAAACCGCTAACATTGATTTAGTAACCTGAATAGTTAAGCTAGTAAAGTAGGTCAGTGGCGCTAATCGTGCTGCCAGCTAACGCTATCTGGTCCCTGCGTTGCCCTGAATTATTGCTGAACAAAGGGACGTGGACTATAAAGTGGAAGGTATATGTTAGACCTAACGTTAGTAAAAACTAGAATATGCCGATGTTATTGTGTCTTATTCTCTTTTTAACTAACCAGGTGGAAAAGCTCGTCTCTTACGTCCAGTGTTATGAATGTGGGTCGTTTTTCTGTTATCCTATTTTAGATTATTAGGGGGGTAAAAAAAACAAAAAAGAACCCAAAACAATCAGATAATCGAATAATCCAATCAGCTCTAACCCAGCTTTCTTACATGGTGTCTCTTTCTCTCGTTTCTTGCACCTGACAGGAGACAAGAGAGACTGACATGGCAGAGAGAATGGCAGAGATGGAGGAAGAAGACATTGGGGACCTGCCAGCCGGAGAGGATGACAATGACTCAGACAGAGATGAAGGTGACAGGCTGTTTGCTTGGATGGTAAATGACGATATGGATGAGGACGAGGAGGGAGAAGAAGAAGAAGATGATGATGAGGAGGAGGAGGAAGTGGAGGATGAACAGCCCTTGGACACTGAAGCATCTGAATCGTTTGAGTTGGATTCTCCAGCTGAGCGCAGTGGTCATATAGCAGTGGTTGACAGAAACATCATGTATGTGTGGGGTGGATACAAGGTAAGGACTTTATTAAAATGTATTTTGCATGCATGTTTGTATGAATTTTCATTATATTCCTGATTTATTTCTCTCAGTCTTTATATTTATCTAAATTACATTTTATTCTCTCTGTACAAGAATACTCAAAACCACGGTTTCTTTGACTTGTACCTGCCGAGAAACGAGATCTGGACATACAACATGGAGTCAGGAGTATGGTAATGGCTGTTACATTTAAGTTGCGTATTGATACCCTTGTCAGCACTACATGTGTGTCATTTGCACACACCATAGACAAATATAAAATAAAACCCTGAATATTCACAGGACAAAGCACGTAGCCGGAGGTAACCTGCACACATCCATGTCGGGCAGCTGTGGGGTGTGTGTTGATGGAGTCCTCTACTTATTTGGAGGTCACCACGCCAGGGGAAACACAAACAGGGTACGGTGGTTACATCGAGCAAAATTCTTCATCTCTTGTTATTTTGAAAAGATTGCATCGTGTAAAAGACCTTGAGGTGGGTGAGCCTGCTGTTTCCAATGATCTCCTGTATTCTGCGCTGTGCTTTGCAGATCTACCGCCTGCCCCTGCGAGCTCCCAGCCTTGTTTGGGAGGAAATGAGGGATCTTAAAGGACTCCCTCCATCCTGCAAGGACAAACTAGGTTGCTGGGTTCAGAAGAACAAGTAAGGGATTACTTTTTTTCTTTCTCTGTCTGGATTTTGACGTGGAGTAAACTTTTAAAATCCCTGGTATTTACCCAGTGTGCTTGGGAAAGTGGTAGCATACTAATGAGTGTCTTCATTGATAATAAGCTCCCAGATCCCCAGTGAACTTCAGTGTAAACAATAAAAGTCCATTTTGACCCGCAGACACAACAATGAAATGTCTCCATGCCACAAAGTGAGTTTTGTCTGATATTGTTTCCACAGACTTATATTCTTTGGTGGCTATGGCTATGCTGCAAAAGAACCTCATCAAGGGACTTTTGAATACGATGAATCATCTTCACTTGTGGTCTGTAAACAAAAATCTTAACATGCTAAAACACTGATTTCCAATAATGTTTTATAACATTTAACATTAAAAAATAAATGTATTTTTTAATTTGTTTTTTGCTGCTGCAGTGGGACAGCCCTGGGCGAGGCTGGAACAATCACATCCATATCCTGGACCTGGAGACCTCTACATGGAGCCAACCCTTCACGACGGTAAACACGTGTGCTGTATCTGTAACTCACTGTCCAATAGCAAACAATAGCTTCAACTTCTTCAACTTTTCATCCTTTGTCCCTGTCATTAAACTGTCATACTTTTTTTTCCAGAAATACCCTGACTTAAATAACACAGAAACATATTTGACATTATCTATTTTCTCTCTGATGTAGGGGAACACCCCATCACCCAGAGCAGCTCATGCATGTGCCACAGTTGGTAACAGAGGCTATGTGTTCGGGGGACGATACAAAGTAAGAAAAAGAAAACGAAGAATGCAAGATGTGTGTCTGTTTTAGCCTCTTTGTTGTGAATTTCTGTCATACGGTTGGTTATTACCTACTGGTTAAAAAGTGCAGTCACAGATTTTCAAATGTTGCAATACTGTGAAATAAATAAATAGTTCATCTCTTCTGTGCTCCAATTCAATCTTCCATCTCCTTTGGCCCTCAGAACTACCGACTAAATGACCTGTACTACATTGATCTGGACACATGGGAGTGGCATGAAATGTAAGTCTCACTACAGAATAATCTCAGACAGTATTTAATATTAAGAGACCTTTTATAACAACGAGAGGGGGATGATGCCCAATATTGATCCTGTTATCCTCTAACCTGCATTAAAAGTTATCCATTATTCTTCCACGGTGACATCCCGCCCTTGAGCGTTCTCTCAGCTCTGTTTTTGTTGTAATGTTCCTCTTTCCCTGGCTTGCTGTAGGAGCGTTCCCCAGCAGGGTCCTGTGGGACGATCTTGGCACTCCTTCACTCCTGTGTCACCGGACCACATCTTCCTATTTGGAGGTTTTACCACGGACAGAGAGACGCTAAGTGAGTCTGACACACTGTTCTGGAGTAGCAAATAATCCTAACCGCCCCAAAATGATCGTTGGTCTCAAGACAATCTTATCTGCTTTTTCAGGCGATGCTTGGCTGTACCACGTGAGCAAAAATGAATGGAAGCCTTTCAAACACAGTCACACAGAGAGACCAAGGTAATGCTCCCATCTTACTGTGCACACTGTGTGATTAAGCTTTAAGCTAAATAACACATACTCATGCGGGTGTGTGTTTGTGAAAACCTTAAGTGAGCACATTGTATGTATAGAGTTCTTGACATTGTGTTGTTTCAGGCTGTGGCACACGGCGTGCTCCGGTCCGGATGGGGAAGTGTTTGTGTTTGGAGGATGTGCCAACAACCTGTTGTCTCATCACAGAGCTGTAAGCTGCAAGTCATATCTTAATAAAGACACATTTTTATACATACATTAAAAGCTTTTCTACTGAATTACTGATTATTTTTTTTATTTTTTTTACTTGACAGGCGCACAGCAACGAGTTACTGGTTTTCAACGTTCAGGCCAAATCACTAGTTCGGTAAGTGTGTGCAGAAGCAAAGACTATGCCCTACAACTTATTTTACCCTTGAAGTTGAAATGTTCTTTCATTATTTTTCGCTCATATTTTCCCTGTTCCAGGTTCTGTATGGAGGCCGTTCTACAGCACAGGGATCGTTTGTCCAGTTACTGGGACTGCTTGCCTAAACACCTCCTGCACAGCCTCAAAAAGAGAATGTCACGCGTCAACACACTGGGCTCCTAGGCCATGAGGAAACCCATCAATCCAGTCCAGAGTATTACAGGAGAATGTGTGTGTATGGACAAGATGAGCAGGTAGTCCTACTAGAGCATTAGTTTAATGTGTGTGGACACTTGCATACATATAGAAAAAAATAATCTCTAAGCAATAGTGAACAGCTGTGGATCTGTTGGAAATGGGTCCTGACTGGCACACAATGGTTCACAGGCAATCCTCAATGCTGTTTATTATTTCTGTTATTAGGTTGAACTCTTGCAAAGACAGTAGAACCTTTTTAGTGGAGCAGCAGTGCTGGTGATTCACAGCATATGAGATCAGAAGCACTTCACTACTTTCGGGTTAGTTTTTGTTTCTGTTTCCACCGCTATACATAATTTTTCAGATGGGCTTGTTTTATTACTTCTTCTGAAAAGCTCAAATTTAGAAAGATCACTGAATGAAACCATGGGAGAAAAAACATTGTGTCATAGTGGGGAAAAAATATTGTTTTGGAAAGGAGGCAAGACTTCAGCTTTGTGTTTCAGAAACTCTTAATTTTCCTACAGAGGATTATAATGCATCCTGTAGGTATACGGTATAAGAGTCGTCCTTTTAAACAAACACCTAGGTCGGTCACTTGTTGAAATTCCTCAAAAATGGAACCAGCTTAAAATATGTGTCTAATGTCTTAACACTAAATAAAGTGGTACAAGGCTGAAACAAGTCTGCTTTAACAGTGTTTGCTAGATCTTGGATAGTTTAAGTTCTCACAGACCTAAAACTAGTGCTTTGTTACGCAAGACTGTCTACTCTGAAGCCACAGAAATAGTAACTCAGAAGTATTTCTGATTCTGAAATGTTAATTTTTTGTTTTTATTTATATATACAGTATATATAGTAATTTATATATTTGTGAGGAAATGTCTGGGTTCTTTGTTCTGACAGTGGCTTCTAAAGCCTTTAAATTGTCATGGGTGGCTCCTGTAGCATTTTAATTTTATTTCATCGAAGACTTAAAATACTGCGAGTGTATTGGATGTTGAGCCACGTTGCACTGAAATGCCTCATGCCAGTAGGGCTTTGTTTGTATTTGCCTGGTTTGCACAATGTTCCCTTGGTGTTTTTTATTGTAGAATACAATGCATACTGTTACTTTGTACTCAAAGAATAAACACATACCATAAGATGTGCTCTGTTCAGCTTTGTTAATTTACATATTTTCATTTCAAACAAATTGTTGGTCAACAAATACAGTCAATCTTCAGAATAAAATTATACATATTCAAACACTGTTGATCAGATCCTGTAGTTGTTTGAAATGTGGATAAAGTTGGCAGTGTCTGACTGAACTGCAGTTCTGCGTTGAATACCGTACACACTTTTTGTCATGTCTGTATTCACTCGTCTCTCATTTCTTCTTGGCAGCCAGCAGGTTTGGAGCTGACACTTTGACTTTGCCCGGTATGTTTCTGGATAGATCGGTATCCTGGAACACAGGATGATATAGGAGGGGTACACGTTTTGAGTTGTAACACCAAGAAAAATCTGTAAACATCTGTAATCAATAATCATTAGCTGCATCCTTAATCATATATAGAAAAGAGGGAAAAATGCCCATCACATCTTCTCCAGCCAGCAGTCCAAACCCCAATGATGTTCAATTTATAATCATAAAACAAAATGTTTGGCATTTTTCCTTGATAATTCATAAATAATAATGTCTGAGTTATTTGATTATTAAAGGTGCACATTATTTTTCCAATTTCTGTAAATTATCTTTGTCAATTTACCAATCCATCATTTCAGCACCATAAACATTAAAAGTAACTTTAAATTCTGTTACTGTTAACTTCTTTACCTTGACACTGCGGAACAGGTCTTTTTCTCTGGTTGACGCCTCTTTGGCTTTCATAAAGCTGAAAACAGCAGTCCGTGCAGCTGGTAGGAACACACACAACATTTTCTTTTACATTACTGTCAATTCTAAATGCACTGTACAAACATTAAGCATTATGAATATTAGAATACATCACTATTCTTACCTTTTCCTTTTTTCTGAGCTCCTGGTGTCAGCTTCACCTTGTGTCTGTGGAAAACAAATGACTAATTCAGCCCCTGCACTCTTCACTGTACCACACACACACACACACACACACACACACACACACACACACACACACACACACACACACACAAAAAAGGTTAACTGCGCGTACTTGTAGTTGGAGAGGGCGGTGTATGGAGCACAGACTGGCACAGCAAACAACAGCACATCTTCAGGATGAGGCTGGCCTGTCAGAGAGGTGAGCAGATTCTGTGCTTCCTGAGGCACAAAGGGAATATAAAGTTAGAATGATGCAATAGTTAACATAGGCATCGCTTCAAATGCAGAATTAATCCCTAAAACATTCTTTAAAAAAATATACCAAAGAGGGAATAATGATAATAATAATAATATCCTTTTATCACAAAACACATGAATAACTTACCTCTGCTCCGGGGTTGTCCTGGTCCACATCATCTTCCTGAAAAAGAGGACAAACACTGATGGTAAATAAACATGTATATAAGTATTTAATTCAGTGTTTTCAAGATGTGTTAACATCACCTGACAAATTGTACATTTCTAGGGATACCCAATAATTATCAGAGCTAATAATGGGAAATTTATATTATGAATTAATGCAATAATTAAATTACAGTCGATAAATTATTGGTCCATAATAATATTCAAATATAATAATAAGGATGGATATGGTTGGGTCAGCGCCATGAAATATTAAACTATAATTCATAACGAACTTCTTTATAAAATACAACAATATGAAATGAAAGGTTATCTTATCGATATCAGCCATGAGAAGCAGGTCATTGTCAGCATCAGTTATTGTATCGGCTGAAAAAGATCCATATCGTGCATCCATATACATTTCAGACTCTGCTATTGGATCATGTACCTTTTCCTCCGGTTCAGCGGGACCTCCCTCCTCTCCAGGCTGTCTCTCCTCAGTATCCTCTCCTCCTCCTCCTCCTCCTCCTCCTCCTCCTCCTCCTCCTCCTCCTCCTCCTCCTCCTCCTCCTCCTCCTTCTGTCTGCTCTGGTTTCTTTGCGGCAGTCTCCACATTACGAGGTTTCTGGGGTGGTTTCTGAGAGGCTGGTTTCCTGATGGGCTCGTCTTTCCCCTTCCCCTTCTTTCCTTTCTTCCCTTTATCCTTCTCTTCCTTGGTGGAACCAGCTGACTAAAGAAGAAAAGCGATCATACTGTTATTTATTGTATCAGTGTCAAGGACTGAGTAGACCTGAGCTGCAGTTTCCACTAAATGTTTTGCAGATGGCGTGATGGCACTGTACGGTACATTAGCAATGTGTGCAAAGTGTGCTGAAGGTCGCTGTTATTCCTCCTCACCCCGAGCAGCTGCATCATCAGCTCCCTGTCCTCTTCATCCTGGTCTTTGTACTTCTCTTTTATCTTTTTTAACTTGTTCTGGAGTGACAACAGGGAAGAGACAGGCACAGAAAGAAACAAACACAAATTGAAGTATCAGATCAGTTAACGTTCTAAGACTGATCCATCAATAAATTCATTACAAAAACTGTTGACTTTATCCGAGATGTTATTTCGGTCATGTTTTGTTGCAGCATTATACATTGATTTTGTGATTTGTGATAAAAATTACGGCTTTCCTTTAGCTGCTGATGCTTTTAATAATTACACTGATGTTGTTTGCCTCCTAATCCCCTGGACATTTACTATGGTTCACTAGGTCTTATTTCTTTTTTCTGCATGTTTTGGCCATTTTATTTGTGTCTCCTTTTCGAACGATTCATTTCCATGTATTGTTGAAGGCAGTATCAGAGAACATCTTATCTTCACACTCCTTACTTACCTTTTGACCTCTCTTCAGTGGCTGCTGGGAGGAGCCCCCTCCACCTTTGGACCCCTGATCGACCGTCGATCCACTGGATGAAACCTCCGTCTTCTCCTCAGTGTCACACCCTTCCTGTTTCTGCTTCTTCTTCTTCTCTTCTCTAATGGCAAAGATAAACACCTGAGGATTCAATAAAATGACTGGCCCATCTGAAATGTGTATACAGTCTGCTGCATGCGTCAGCTTGTTAAGTAAAGAAAGATTTCCTCCGTTTTTGTTTTTTTCTAAACCAACCAAATGCCTCAACACTAACTGTTGTTGTTGTAAGTCCTCTATAGCTTAACAGGAAGAAGTACAACTGTAAGCCGTTGTATTTTATTCCATTCATTCACCTTCTTTGCTTGGCAGTCATGTGTTTCTTTGCCTGTGAGTCTACTTCAACCTGAGGAGAAATGAATAAATTAACATTAGTATATTTTACTTGAAATGGCCGCATCTAGGATGTATGTAGCCTGAGATCGTAACTAATTACCTGAGTGGTCACTTCCTTTTTGAAACCAGGGTTTTGAGCACTCCTAGAAGGACAGAAAATGTAATTAATTCATCGTCATGTGTAATGATAGTGTTTGCTTGAAGTAGCAGCAGTGGTAACACTACCTGCTGGGCTGTAAATGAGAGAGGGAGATGGTCGTATCCGGAAAGCTGAACTCTTCACTCTCTTCATTCTTCATCCCCTCTTCCTCCTCGCTGTCTTCCTCTCTCCCCTCCTCTTCCTCGGCCTCCATGTTGTCCTCCTCAGGAACAGCGGCCAGTTCTCCACTCGCACCATCACCCTCCTTGGCCACTTTTTTAATCTTCTTTTCCATCTCTCCATCTCCTCCTGCTCTTTCCTCACTCTGGTCTTCATTACTGCTGTCATCACCTGCAACAGGTGACAGAATCAAGTTACGACACCTGAATGTGGTTGTTACATACACCGTAAATTAAGTCAATCATTTTTGTTTCCGATACCTATCAGCTCTTCTCCCTCCTCTAGCAGCTCAGCAGTTCTGGACGTGACTTCTTCCATGTCTTCCTCTACGGTCTTCACCTTTCTCTCCCCTCGGTGCCGATGCACGCTCTGCTCATCCACCTGCACAGAGACAAGCATGAAACTCAACTGTTTGAAGATGAGAAAGAGTTAAAATGTGCTTGTGATAGTAATTTACCTTGAAGAGGAATCCGAAGCCCATGATCAAGTAAGAAGGTGGCAGGAAGTTTTTCTTTCCTGGAGAGAAATGTATCAGACATTAGGTCCTCTGTCAGACATTATAATAGTATCTAACACTTCTCATATTACAAAATGTATTCAGCTTAAGTTTTTGTGGGTCATACCTCTGATCATGAAACTTCCAGTGGTCAGGTACTCTCCGGTGGGAGCTGTCTTAGACACCTGAACAAAGATAAAAGATATAACACAGCTGATAAATAACAAATAATGCCACAATATAATGGAATTTAGACAATGTAAAATTTAAAATATTTGAAAGAATGGATTTGCAACCTTTTGAGGATGGAAGTTCACTAAACATGTAACATTTTGTCTCATTATAATGTATATGAGAAGTAAATTGTTACAGACAGAAATATAATAATAGACAAGACAGAAGACTCACCTGATGATGATGAACCCACCAAGCGCTGGTGATGATCTTGGCATCCCAAGCAGCACTGTAGCACACAGACATAGTGCCCGCTTCCGTCAGGGTACGAGGAGAGATGGGGTCACCTGGAGCAGGAAGATGGAGAGGGCGAGAAGGCCAAAGAAACGCATACAAATGAGTGAAAATTGAATATCAAGCAAGTCTAACAGCAGAGAGAGACTGAGAAGCCACATGGTTTACCTGAGGGGTTTTTGATGACACAGCTCGTGGCTCCGTGAAGGTCAGCATGAACATAGATATCACCTGAAAAAGGAAAAAGTACACACATGAGGGGCATAAACCAGCTCAGTTAGTAAGAGCATGTGTAGATGTTCGTTCATTACCTGCACGCAGGTAGCGTTTGACGATCATCTCGTTCTGCTGCTGATCCCTTCCTGCAATGATGAGATAATTCTCTGAGCTGATGAACCATAAGAACTTCTCAAACCTGCAAAAAGGGAAGAAATGGTCAAAATACTGAATCAACTCTGTGGATGTACAGATACATCATACGGTAGTGTGCGTCTTACCAGTAGACCTTCCTGGCCTTCTGAATTGTGACCACAGTCTGAACCTCTTTTAGTGTTTTCTGTGTTTTTTTCTCTGCAGATTTCATAGCCTTGAATGACATTGAAAAAGAAGAACATTTACCAGTATGCAAAAGCGTGATGACCACCTCTTTTCCTTACAAATTTTCTTGCCCTAAAAAGGTCCAGTGTGTAACATTTAGGAGGATCTATTGGCAGAAATGTAATATAATATTTATAGGTATGTTTTCATTAGATCGTGTAAATCCTACAGACTGGTCCTTTAAACCGTGTGAAGTAAAACAGCATTCTTACCTTATCTGCTGCTTCAATGGTTTTATGTTCCTTCTTTTCAGCACTGCGTTTGAAGTCGTAGTACCTAAAAAACCACAAGGACACTGCTGTAAAAACAACACATGTGGCTTTCCCCACATTTCCACTCAATTCTATATCTAAATGTAAATGTATGTACGTACAGGGACACTTACTTTTTGGCGTTGGCATAAGCCGACAGGCCAAGATCCACATCCACTAACATGGGCTTGTTCCTTTGCAACTTCTTGTTCTGTCCTTTGTCTTTATTTTTGTTTTTTTTCCCTTTCTCCTCAACCACATCTTTTTTCTCTTCCTCTTCCTGGTCTTCTTCAGAAATGTATGGATTCCTGGAGGAAAAAAGACACACATGAGCCAAATGGTGTAACAATGAGCAGACAGGTAATGTTTCTCTATCAGTGCGGGTCTCACTTCAAAAGCATGGTGATGTGGTTGGTCTGCAGCTTCAGTTCCTTGATGGCGCAGGCCACAGGGTCTCCAGCAGCTTGTGCGTCTTTGACTATAATGCCAATCTCAGTCCAGTCCACCTGATTGGCCAGTGCACTGCGCACTACCTGCAGTGCCCTCTCTACCACTGGCAGGTTGATCTCCACCAGTTCACCCTTTATTCGGTCCACCTCCTGCAACACATGATGCAAGATTCCTTGTATATGTATTTCACCAATATCATGATGAATTGGATTTTAAATGTCAGTTAATTAAAAATATGGGAAAGCATTATGTGCAGTGGTTACAGCAGACAAAGCTAAAAGGTGCTAGTGATGCTGACCTGTGCTTGGTGCAAGGCTTCCAGTCTCTGCTCGTGGTCCCTCTTAACATTTTCCAACTTCTTCATAGCCTGTTTCTCCTGCTGTAAGGCCTTCATGTCAATCTTCTGACTTTCCATCTTAGAGAAGAACTCATCCACTGCCTGAGTGAGAGAATGACATTGGACTTCATATCTTTCATTCTTGAAATAAGTGTGAATTCACATTATAATTGAGAAAGAATCAATATCATTTCCCAAATCAAGGCATCATGAAATAAAGATAAATAAGCAGCCTAATGTTTACCTTGTCAAAAGTGTCAAACTCCAAATAGGGGCTCTTTACATGCTGGGCAAAGAGAAATGGGTGGAACTCATCATATCTGTAAGGAGACACCATTACACCATAATATAAATAATATAAAATAAGTTATGTAATATTCTCATATGTAACAACTTGTGCATTAAAAAAACAAGACATACGTGAGCAGTTCTTCGCTGGGTTTGCCAGGAGTTAAGCTTGGTTTCTTCTCACTCTTTTGAATGATGTAGCCCTTGAATTAAAAACAGCAGCTTGTGAATATAACATAGTAGGGGCGCATGATAATTAAATAAATGTCAGTAAGTCAGAACTGTTTTAGTTGTTGTGTTAACAATAGTGATGTCATATGTTATATTTGGTTAGGTCAGAGTTATGGAATATTAACTACATTTTAGCCTTTCTTGCCATCAAGTGTGTAAAAACTACAGGTTATGAACTTCTTAATAGAAACATGTTAAATTATCGGTTATCTTATCAATATCAGCCATGAGAGACAAGCAGTAATAATTGGTTCGTATCGGCTGAAAAAAATCCATATTGCGCGTCCTTGTAACATTAATACAGGATGCAAAAGTACTTTCCCTCAAAATAAAATAAAGAATAAATAAGTCTCTTACTTTGCCACTGAAGTTCTCTGTCTTTTCCATATATGTTTCTGCAATCTGCAGGGCTTCCAGGATTTTAGGAGCAACTGAAAAGCAGCCAGATCAAATACTGTATTTACAAATCTACCAAAAAACATTACTAAAAAAACCTGAAATCTTAAACTGGAACCACTATTTCGACTGGTCTGTTAATGCGATCAACCATATGCCAACAACCTTTACTCCAACTGCTCTACTATACCTTGGGCAGCATCAACTTGGCAGTCAACTTTGACAGAGCCAGACAGTCCTGCCTCTATCAAACTGTGTTCTATCAGAGTGGCTCCATACGCTAGAGAGAAGGACACAAAATATGTTAAATCATAAAAAGAAGATTAAGATAATTAAACAGAAGATAAATGTATGTGTTTTTTAGCTACTTACGGAGGTGAGGATTCAGGACCCTTTTCACTTGATCCCCGTTTGGTGCTTCGCTGATGATTTCAGTGAGTCTACATAAGAAAAGAAATAAGATAATTAGTTTTCAGTTAGTTTGGAAGTCCATTTGGCCCACAACGTTAACAAGCACATGTAAAGATGTGTTTACCGTTCTAAACTCATGAGAGGTTCAGGGGGTCGGGCGCTCTCCACATGGTACCGTTCTCTCACAGCGATCTTCACATCCTCTGCCTCTGCTGTACGAAACCGCAGGAGATTCAGGATGGTGTACTCATGGTCTGCAAGAATGATGTTACCCTGAAGATGGATATGGACAGACCAACAAATACACACATACACAAACACATAGGGGTGAATCAATATCATGGTTTGGATCAGAGCTGATATGATCTGAACAGCATGGGATGTTGTGCGATACAGACGTCTCACAATGATTTCTCACCCTGTCGTACAGTTCAATAATCAAGTGGTAGGCAGCTTCGTCTGAGCCAAACTGGATGTCAACAATCCTGTCAATCCCGAGCTGCTTAACCTGGGTCAACCGCCGACTCTTGAGGTGTTTTCGACACTACAGAGAAAGTTGTTTTATACATTCAGTTTCATCACAAATAGTCAATAAATATACAGAAACAGATCTGATAAAGGATTTGTGTAAAAAAAAAAAAAAAAAAGAAAAAAAAAAGAGGAAAATATGCTGACATAAATATCAAATCTGTTTAGGGATAGAAAAACCATGTCACTTGTCAAATCTGGTTGATATTCATCACAACGGAGGTCATGGAAACAAGGTTTTATATGGAATTGTGTGTGAAATTCAAAATACATTATGGTTAAAATTATACAATAATCACAAGAAAAAACCAAAGCTGTTCTTACTTTCATTGCAAAACCCGAAGGCATCATGTTCTTGGGCCATTCGAAGTCTGTGGAATGAATACGAGTCCCAGACTCGACCAGGAGAACCGCTTTGCTGTCAGGCCTGAGACAACAACACAACACTGAGTTACACTACACACTGACTGAAAGCTGTACAGAAACTATGGTTACTCAAATTGAAGTACTTGGACTTAGTTAATTTATATTTCTCTATTTATTTGACAGCTATCACATCATAGAAACTTTGCAGATTTATATTTTACACAGAAAACATATGGCCAGCTAATAAATTATGATGAATTATTATATATTAAACTACCCAAATGTCTAAATATAACTAAAATGCAGCTTAGATATAAATGCATCAGTAATAATCATCAAATAAATAAATCCTCAAATAATAACAATAATTTAAGACACTGCTGCATAGCGCCTACTATTTTAAAAATCACATCAGTAGGAACCTAATGCTTACTTATAATTAATTAGAATCCCAAGTATGAATGCATGGCTGTTATTTGTAACTAATGGAGTGTTTTCATATGATAGTAGTGCTTCATGCCATATGAAACACCACAACAGTGAAACTTTGGAAGTTTTCAAACTGTCCTTACTTTTGAAGCCGGATGAGATACGTCTTATTGTCGATGTCATACACGTTGTTTACTCTCATACCAATGTAGCTGGAAAAGATCGAGGCAAAAGAAATGAATGAGCAACATCTGCACACAAATCAACATTAACGATGGTAACACTTAGCTTAGCAACCGAGCTAGAGGCAATATCACATATCACCTACTTGGCATTGATCTCGGCAATAACTGCCCTGATATCCACGGTGGTGAACCTGGTTTTCATGGCAACGGCGCAGCGGACTCCAGTTAGAAAAAGAAAAGTAAAAACGGAGGCATATAATTCACATTTCTAACGCAGCATCAGCAAAGGGAAACATGCAGGGAACTTCTGCACATGCGCGCAAACTGTTTTTCCCACGGAAGCCAACGAGGAGCAAAAAGGCGCAGGTCCACGCCTTCCACGGCAGTGAATAGAACGCATTGATTGTGTGTGTGTGTGTGTGTGTGTGTGTGTGTGTGTGTGTGTGTGTGTGTGTGTGTGTGTGTGGGGTGCACTGGTGCCTGGTAACCTTAATGCTATGACATGAATGCGGTGGACCGGCCGCTGTGCTCCTGAAGACACTGTTTGCTATTAGATAAGTATTAAGCTCATGGTAGGCTCTTTGGGATTGAATGTGCACTAATGATGCACTACTCAAACTGGCTTATTGGCGTGAAAAACAGGGCAAGCCTTCGAAATGCATGCAAAACACCACCTAACAGCGACTGGAACAATAGGGGAAATGTTGTGGACGTGCAGAATAACAACCCGCTGCCTAATGAAAAGACATCCGAGCGAATGGTCACCACCCACCTCTGGAAAAAAGGTAAGGAGGTGAATTATGCAGCTGTTAAGACAATATCTGGGCCCGCAGCGAATAATACGCTTGACTGGCCGTTTTTTTTTTTTTTCTTACACGGCATTTTCTGCTGCGTTGTTGCTGTTAATCCAGAATATTTTCAGCGGAGCGGGCAGAGGGAGTCACACATTCAGCCAGAGTTTCTAGTTTCCTCCTCAGGTCAGAGTGGAGGGCGAAGGCGTGCTCCGTTACCAAGGCGACGGTCAGCTAACAGGGCTTGCTAGCGGGGCTAGGCTAGCACCCGTAAGACGAGTTTCGTGTCCTTTTGACACCTCGTTACTAAAAAAGAAACTAAAAAAAAACAACCTTACATTTAAAAAAAAAAACAAACAACCTCACGTTGAAATGTACTGTCCAGATACATTTGTTATGGATACTCGACTTACATGCGGCGGTTAAGACTCAGAGGAATGCATTGTAAGTTGTTGAGTCAACGGCTGAGTAGAGTGAGGACGGGTCTGACAGGTCGTCGAGGTTTCTCACCCAAAGATTTCTTACGGTTGTTTAAACGTCTAGGAGTTAACGTTAGCTAGCCGTGGCTTCATTGTGTCAGTGTGAACAGTTTTGACCGTTACAGTCATGTTTTTTTAATTGAGCTTTTCCTTCGTTTTGTGGACATAGTTTTAATCGGTACCAAAAAATGGTGACCAGTGTAACAAAAAAAATGTATCATGACGTTCCATGGAACGTTCCCTGCTGGCTACTCTAGCATTGGAACAACGTTAGCAGGTAAATGTCGCGTGGAACACATTCGGTTGATACCAGAATTCGACGGGTCACAGAATTCTAACGGCAAAATTTAACGGAAATTCGGTTTAAAATTTAAAGGAATATTTCACTTTAAAACACCAGTTATTCTGTTTTTTTTAGTGCTTATGGATATGTATTGTCAATGGGATGGCCATCAGAGCTAAAATCAGAATCAGGATTATGTTTAAAGTGTTTACTGTTGTTTAGCAATTATAGCAGCAACAATTAGTCCAACCTTGATCAAAACATGTTTATAACTAATTTATCTTTTAAGTCTTTTTTTTCCCTAGCAAATAGTACAAAAGTTGGTTAAATAAAAAAAAGGTGTAACCAAGAAAATAAGATAATTAATGATGATTTAAAAATTGTTTAATTGCAGCCCTATTTTGAAATTAATGTGATAATTGTAGAGCTGAAATAATTAGTACAAAATGAAGGAATACACTGGTTACTGTATCTAAAAAAAATTAAATTAGCTTCTTCTTTTTTTTTTTGTGTTAGTAAAATAAATATTTTTGAGTTTGGACTGTGTCGGATAAAACAAAACTTGAATATGTCAACTTGGTAGGGGGAATTAAGACAGGCATTTCATTATTTTTTGACTTTTTTGTAGACCAACATTTAATCGAGAAAATATTTATTTTATTGCCCAAACACAGGATTTTCGTATCAGTTATGCAGACTTGTTTTATTGCTGTTCAGTATTAGTAATATTAATGATAATCTTATCCTTATCTGTCTTTGATTTTTATTGTTGTGCAGGCTACAAAATAATCAAGAAAATTGGGGAGGGCACATTTTCAGAGGTGATGAAAACTCAGAGCCTGAAAGATGGGAAGTTCTACGCATGTAAAACCATGAAGCAGACAATAAACAGGTATGTATCCTGTGCACAGACAATCACTGGTGTATTTCTACCGTACTCTGTTGCGTACAGACCCTTGAAACTTGAGTCAGCAGCTTGACACCCCCTTTGCCTTAAGTATCCTATTAGATGTCAGCTTACTCCACCAACTTTGACCTTGTAGTGATGAAGTTACAGTAGATGTCAGTGCTTGAAATATGAGTTGTCAGTGCACTGGTTTTTAACATTGACTGTGGCCTTTAAATATGTGCAACCATTTATCTGGTTATGTTATTATATCTATATGAATTCACAGTACATTGTTATATATGCATAATGTTGCTGTATAAAGCTGTGAAAAGGAAATTCACCTGTTGGTAATCATCCCGGCCGCACAATTTTTCAGGTGAAGTAAGCAGATGTGCAACTTAAATCAAGAATTAACTACCTGTACACCTGTCAAATTTAATGTGCAAATATGCTCTGTTCCCTGTCATCAAGTCTGGAGCAGGCCAACAACCTGCGGGAAGTCCAGGCGATGAAGAGACTGAGCCCGCATGCAAACATCATCCAGCTCCATGATCTGATTTTGTGAGTACTGGAGTGCTGTCTATTATTAAGTTATTATATTGCCTCAAGCTAGTTTGATGTCATATTAATCTATTACGACGTTTCAGTGACAAAGAAACTGGAACTGTGTCTTTGATTTGTGAGCTGATGGAGATGAACATCTACGAGTTCATACAAGGTAAATCTGCAAATGTGACGAGCATATAATAAATCATTATAAGGGTGAACTTGAAAGATGGAGACATCGTCTTTCAGTAAATCTGTAGGTGAATTTTGGGCTGATATCGGTTTTTTATTCCCTACAGGAAGAGAAACGCCGCTGCCTGACCACACAGTGAAGAACTTTATGTACCAGCTTTGCAAGTCACTCGAACATATGCACAGGTAGTCATGAAAGTGCTTCAGTTAATATGCCTTCTCATGGTGGTACTGTTGGGTCTCTGTAAATGTTATAAGGAGTTCGGTCTAGACCTGCTCTATTTCAAAAGTGTCCTGAGATAACCTCTGTTATGAATTGGCGCTATACAAATAAAATTGAATTGAATTGAATATTAAATGGTAAACTCCACATTAATGTACGTTAAGACTGTTTTCCCCAACATTCCTCTTTTTGTTTTTTCAGCTGTGGGATCTTTCACAGAGATGTGAAGCCAGAAAACATTCTCATCAAAGTGAGATGCACGATTTTCATAATTTCCTTTACAGATATGTAACAATGGTAATCTGTTAGTCATAAACATTTCAAAAAATTGTTTTGCAGCAAAATGGTCTGAAGCTTGGCGACTTCGGCTCATGTCGGAGTGTGTACTCCAAGCCCCCGCACACAGAGTACATCTCCACGCGCTGGTACAGAGCCCCAGAGTGCCTCCTCACTGATGGGTACTACAGCTTGAAGATGGACATGTGGAGTGCTGGCTGTGTCTTCTTTGAGATCATGAGGTACCTCTGCAGGGGAAGGACACAACATTTCATCTGCAGTACCTAAACAGGACGACAGTTAATGAGACAGGACTGCTTATACTGGATTACCAGTACATGTACATGACAATGTTAGCAATGTCTGTTTTCTTTCTTTGTTATTTAATTGATCGTGTCTGCAATCATAGGCCTAAACAAATGTCAAACAAAGGCTGTATAAATAGCTTTGTGGTGGCAGTCTGATTGTTGTATACTCTTGTGTTTCAGTTTGAATCCTCTTTTCCCTGGAACCAATGAACTGGACCAGGTTGCCAAGATCCACGATGTGTTGGGGACACCAGATCAAAGTATCCTCCAAAAGTTCAAGCAGTAAGTGTTTTCATCCTCAGATATGTTGCCTTACAAAAGCTGTGCATATAAATTGTGAGTATCTCATTTTTAAGGGCATAGAAAACAAGACTTCTCATTGTCTCTTAATGTCTGACAGGTCTAGAGCGATGCATTTCAACTTCCCCCCCAAAAAAGGCACTGGTATCTCGCGGTTAATCCCTAGCTGCCCTGCTCCAGCTCTGTCGCTGCTCTATCAGATGCTCGCCTATGACCCAGATGAACGCATCAGTGCAGAAACAGCCCTGCGGCACACATACTTTAGGGAAATCAGGTAAAGCATGCAAATAAGAAACAATTCCTGACAATTTGATTCCGATTTACATGGCATAAATTGCTACAGATGGACAAACGGTTGAAAGACTTTTAATAATCATATCCTGTCATTTGTAATCCAGGGTGGCGGAGAAGAAAGCCGAGAGTCTTCACAGACTTTCTGGAACTATGGATGGAATAGAGAGTAGTGGGATGCCCAACTCCTTAGACCACATCTGGCGACCAACCAGACTAGGCAAACAGCTGAGGGGAAGGCACACAAGGCAAACACCTTTAATGAGCGTACGTCTTAATTTCTGCTGATAAACGTGAAAGGTGAAATGTCCAATATAAATAGAACTGGTGCCACCGATTACTTTCTCCCTCTTCAGCATAACATGAAGCATGTAGCAGAGCCCCTCATCAGACGGAACGCCCCACATTATCCTACAGAGCTGCCCAAGCTCAACATGGTCGTACCAGGACCACAGATGTCCTTCCCAGTCTCCACTGTGCCTGCATTTACTGTCACCCACCGAGGCACACTGCCAACCATCACATCGAAAAAGTGCCAGACACGGTTGGCCAAGGTAAACACAGGAGTGCAGAACAGACATCAGGCTTTTTACATTTTTACCCCCCCCCCAAAAAAAAACCCCACCATTCACTACACTGTAAAATGAAGTAAGCTGACAGATTTGTTTTATAATATCAGATGTTTTAAACATTCTCGCTGTGTTATATGAAGAAAAAAACAAACAAGTGCCTTGGTGGTGCTTTCATTAAGGGCTTTGATTTGGCATTCAGGCTGCATTTTCTCTATTCACAGCCCCGGGATGAGTCACACCACGCAGCTTTCAAGACCTACTACATGCCACCTCTGGATAGGAAACATGGAGGCTACTGAGAGCCAAAAACACTTGAACATCTGATTAAAAATTGCCTCTTTAAAACATGATAGACCTGTACTGATAAACAGAGTGTGGAGAGGACGATGTTTGGGTAGGCCTGATGCTTCAATCTGTAAAGCGAACCCAAACCTGTCATCTTACCAGTTATGACTGCTACATCAAAGTTTTTAACCCTCACTGTAATGATGACATTTAATGTGTTCTCTTCACAAAAAAAATATTAAGAGTCTGTCATAGTATGTTGGATTGAGAGTGTGTAGTTTAGTTACGGCATAGTCAGGTGTTACATGTTTACAACTGTTTAGAAATATACTTCAGTCTGAGCCTATTACACAAGCTAAGCAATAAGATATTTGACAAGTGAACAGCTGTTTACCAGGTGAATTAAATGGTGTAACATCTTTGATGAGGAACATGGTCAGTGCCTATAAAAAGTAGTCGCACCCCAAGAACTTTGATCACAAATTATTAAATATGCTATTTTTATACCGATCAACAGAAAAATATTTTAAAGTATCTACAAACTGATTTGAATTAAGAGCAAATATAAAACAAAAAATGTGTAAGTATTCACCCTTTGCTGTGATAAATGATAAGCTGAATAAGACTGCCTGTATGTTAATTATGGTGCGACAAGGTCAACGTCCTGCTAAAAACTATACCATGATGACAAAAATACTACACACTATTTATTTGATCAGCTGTGATTCAGTCCAACAACGGGGTTGAGCACTTTTTATAAGCACTGTACACTTGTGATGATCTCTTTTGAATAGCTGTGAATGAACTCCTCAGAACAAACCGATATGTAGAGCAACAGTCTTCCTGTACAAAGGTAAACAGCAAAAACATTCACATTAAGTGCTTCACAATTATTGTAAGCAACAACATTGTCTTTGGAGAAGTCTTTTAAAGGCAAATTCCACGATCCAACCGTACTGTAAATAAATAGCCACCTGCGGGCAACAAACCGCAGAATTAGAAAAGTTAGTGGCAAAAAAAAAAAGTTCTCTTTTAGATCAATTATGTATGTGAAAACATCTGTGTTTGCAGATGCGGCCTTAAGAAAATCTTTTTTTAAAGCTTTGTTTAGAATGTAGCTTGGCCAGTATCCTCATACCTCCTCACTTAAAGCATTGTGGCTTAAAAAAAAAAAAGTACCATTTCATTCAGAGCTGTGAGCTCTTTAAATTGGACTGTGACTCAGTCTGCACTTTATTGTGTTGGTTATTGTGACTGCATAATCAGTAAAAAAAAAAGTCAAGTATAATTTGTATGATGTTGTCATTAACCTGCATTATAAATACTTAAATCTTTTACGTCTGTATAACCTGACGCAAAGATGTTTAAAAAAAACAAACTGATGATTTTTTTTATGAATAATAAAAGCAAGAAATGTAAAATGTTATCTACTTCACACATGTATTTTGTTCTATTTGTCTAGTGTAGGGGTCACTGGACTCTTTGTGGCACCAATTATTGCTCATCACACAAAAATAAAGTACATGAATACTGCAGTAGTGTCGAATGGCAAAGACTCGTCAGTTGAACCCCAAGTTTCTTATGTAAAACCTTTCATGTGACTTTTGCTAAATTCCCTTTAAGTAGAAAATGTGAGGATATAAATCACTGTTTTCTATTATTTTTTGTGACTGAGGCATAAAAAGAGCTTGAATTGCATTAAGGAGTCATCTGAGATTCTGTCATTGTAAGACTACCTGAGCTACTGCAACTTCGACCATGTAAGCAATTTCCACAGCAGAATGCAGTATAGCTTTGTTATGTAAATACAGTACATGTGACAAAAAAAAAGAACAGAAAACGGTGTATTCAAGATTATTTTAATATTATTAATATGTATACTTTAGGCTTTAGAAATATAACTATCAATGACAAAACTTCCACTGGAGTAATGGTAGTTTGCTTAGGCCCCCATCAAATCAATTAATTACAATATACACATTATGATACAGAGCAGATTTGAATCTGAAATAATATTAAAATAAATGCTCAATAGATAAAGGTTTTAATAGTTTTTTTTTTTTATCATTTTCTTCACCTACTGTATTAGCCATCTGTGAGTTCTGAGCACACCCAAAAATGTAAAGCCATTTTCTTCTAATAAACTAATTTAAGTGCAAACATTTTTTTTTTCTTTAAAAAGACTATGATTGCAGCATCCAGCTTTATAGATTCAGATTTCAAGACTGAGGATGTTAAAGCCGAGTGCAACAAGGCAGTCCTCAACCCTCTTATTTTTTTGTTCCATTAGAGTAGTTATAAAAACAAACAACAAAATAACTAACAAAATCAGTGCAAAGTCATAATGGGGAGATTCTACTCAAGAAAAGACAGAAGTGGTGGGTGAATGTGGATGGATGCAACATTTTCAGATGCTCACGCACTTGGTCATAAAAGGATAGTTCACCCAAAAGTCATATTTTAGTCAGTCAACCCTGAGCCAGGACCAGGCTACACAACAAGGTTAAAAAAAATGGGGGGGGGGCACACAGATTATGAAAATTAAATGAACTATCCCTTTAATCTCAAGCCACAATTGTCTGGTTTGCATCTAACAAAGCCAAGCTTTTATTTCCAGAGGGGAAAACAGTCTGATGAGATCTGACATGAAAGAAAGATTTTTTTAAAACTCTAAAACGTGTTAAAACTCCAGAGAATAATAGTACATTAGCGCAACAGTCCACAATTGCACCACACCTTTTTTTTTTTTTGCTTCATTCCTCCATTAGGTCAAGTGAGTGATAAACGAAAAGAAACAGAAAAGCCATTAACAAAATCAGAGGGGTGGGGGTGGGGAGGGGAGGGGTATCAAAGAAAAGGAAAACTTGCAATGCTTGCAGGGTGAAGAGCAGCATCAGACTCTGGGTTGCAGGGTTCTTTAGCAGCAGAAATATTGTGGCTATACTACTGTTCCACTGGGAGAGCTGGCTTGGTTTTGGGATGACAATAAACCCTGGAAAAAGGAAAACAAGGAGATTTGCATTGGGAAAGTTCACATAGTGTAGCAAAAAAAATCAAGCAACAAATACCTCATTAAAAATTAGCCTCTAGCCTCTTCTTTCCATATCCCGGATTGAATTAAAAAAAATTCAAAGTGGATGACAAGTGTACAGTGTAACACTAATGATGTCTTTGAGAGGTTTGCTTGATCAAGGCACTTATAATGAACACAACCAGATAATTGTTTATCCAGAAGGTGTTTTTTAAAAAAATACCTATTGAGCTGAGGGTATTCTGTCCTTTTTTTCCAGGGCAAATTTACAAAACTGTTACGCATTTCATTGTTATTGCAAAAAAAAAAAAATGGGTCTGTTCTTCCCTACTTACTGAATACTAATTGCATCTTCCAGAAGACTGTCCTCAAACACTGCAATATATTCTTGCTTTCATACCATTTATATTTGATCCATTTTCTCACCCAGAAGACACTAGTGTACTTCTCAGTATCACTGCACTGTTTGTGTTCTCATTTGTACAAGAGACATTTGATGAAATATCAAGGGCATTTTTGCCTCTGGCGCTTGTTAATGTCTAACTCTGGTTGAAAGTAACAACCTCACTGGACTAACTAGCCTTCAGACTGCATGTTGTGTTCCAGATCCAGACAGGTCATGTGCCTTGTTCCGGCAAAATCTCTCAAAACACAGACAAAGGGGAAGTATACAAGGGTGTAAGCTGTAAGCATGTGAGAAACTGCAGACTCTTTGGAGCAAATACAGAGCCATTTGCATAAAAGCTGAAATGTGAGTGTGTATGCAGATGACTCCTTGGCTATGTTGCTATGCATTGTGGGATGATTATGATGAACCAATGAACACACTTCGTATGGATTAACGTCTCCCCCCCCTCACAGGTCTACACAGGAAATCCTCCTTATCAGAATGTATTATATAACCAGACTGCAATATTTCCATAGCATTGGTTGTATTTGAAACTTAGGCATAATAGGTCTTTCATTGGGAAGCAGACGTACATTAAACAAAGTATGATATGTTCCTTGCCTGCCTGCAGAGAGTGACAACCTGACTATAAAAGCTAAAAATGCTTTTCCAAATGTCCATAGTTTATTTTATGCTTGAAGAATGTGTCTTGATTTTTAGTTACAGCCCACCAACTGACTTTAGGACAGCTAAAAATTGACAGACAATGTTATCACTTCAACTTTCCCCCACATTTCCTACATTAAAAAGAACTTACCACTTTGCCTGGCCTCGCCCATGTGCAAATAAATCCCTCCTGACAAGCAGTCACTAAACAGTCCTCTAAAAATATGAGTACAGTCAGTCTCTCGTGTGCTATCTTTTTACAGATGAGGGGCTCGAGGAGGGGCACATCCTCCATGCGCGGGCACAGCAGAGTGCCCAGAGTCTTAGCAGGGTCTGTTTTGGTTTTTGTCAGCAGGTTCAGCTTGTCGCTGCTCTTGCTGCTGATGTGGCCCATGCTGTGGTTGCGTTTGTGGTCCTTCTCGTGGTGGCGCTCCTTCCGATCATGGAGTGACAGCGTGGCAAACTTACTCACGCCTGTTGCGATGGCACTGTCCATTATACCACTGCCGATGCCAACACCACTACCAGCCTTGTTGGTATTGTTTGCTGTTGCTGTTGTGGTGCCGGCTGAATGGGGTAGGCTGTTGGAGCGTGGTAATGTAGTAGAGAGGGAGTTAATTCCAGGAGTATTGGCACCACTGTTGTTTCCATTAGTAGTGTTACTAGAGGTGTTAGTGATTATTGTAGCACCCGCAGGGGGGCTCGTAGCATTCATCACGTTAGTGTGTGTTCGTGTCCGTGAGAGCGGAAGATGGGGAAAAAGGATGTCCTCAGTGAGGTCCCATAGGCACAGCTGAGTGTCCTGGCCCACCGAGCCAAACCGGTATGTGACACTAACAGGCCGGCTGTCCGTGGAGTTGCGCTTGGAGAGTCGAGACTGCGTGCTGTTGGCCCGGTCTCGTCCAAAGTGGATCATCTGATCCTGGAAGTCCTCATCACTGCCACTGAACTCCATCGGGTCACTCTCTTCCACGCTGGTGGTGTAATGGTCAAATGCCACCACACTCACCCATGACTTGTGCCCGTGACCTCGGGCGATGACTCTGCAGTCCAAGAACGACCACACAGTCACTAGATCGTCCTCTCCACCTGCAACTATATACTTTCCATCAGGACTCCAGCACACACACAACAAGCCACCAAAGTAGCTCTTCATGGTGCCATGAAGCTCAACCGCATCAAAGTTGAAGACCCGTAGGAAGCCGTCTTGGCTAACACAAGCTAGAAACTTCCCGTCTGGAGAGAAGGCAAACTCATTCAAAGCCCCCTCACCCACTGTCCATTTAAGAAGAGGGTTCCTCGTGGATTTACTCTTACAGGTGTGTACAGAGTAGTTCTCTCCCTGTTTAAGCAGCTGGTAGTGTGGTGCTGTGGTACCACAAGTATGCTCCACATTGTACAGGTACATATTCCCACTGGCATGAGAGACCAGAAACAGGCTCTCAGAGCCCGGCACCCATTTCACGCATGTTACTCTGGACTTGTCTATTAGTCTCTGGCAGGAGAGATGGAAGGTTGAGGTTTGAGAAGCAGACAGGGTGGAGAGAGCGGTGGGAGAAGAGAAGAGGGAAAAAATATTGTCAGTACAGTATCATCAGGAAATCAACATACTGAACATGTTAAAAGTCTTAAAATTACAAACAGAATATTCTGTTAAAGTCTGAGGCCACTTGGTAGTATTCAGTTTAAAGGGCGCTGGCCAGGAAAAGCACAAAAAGTAGCATCAAGTACAAGAAAATATATTTTGAAAACATTACACATTCAGATGCTTTCAACATAAACAGAACTGATTGTTAACTTGGTTAATTTTATTTAATGTGAAAATCCACTGCCTCTCCCAACTCTTAGTAACCTAACCTAGTGCTGGGTGATATACTGGATAAACCGGTATGTCGGTTTTACAAAGTTGCAGTTTGCACAATAAAAATTGTTTACATTCTACAAATGATTCATGTATTCTGATTACTTCATTTATGATATCACTTTGTGGGCCATGAAACCCCTATAGTAATAGCCTTCAGTATATACATGACATTAAACCTACATAAACCTACATAAAAAGGTCCAGTCATGCAATAAAGATAAAACAAATACTGTGATATACCATAAAACCGCCAGAATCTTAAAAAAGCACATGTGTATCCAGATTTTGTGTCATACCACCCAGCACTAATCTAACCTCTGTCCTTCAGGAACCTACCTCCTCATTGAAGAGCTTGCTTGTTTCCTTCTTGATGGGGTCAATGAGCTGTACCTGTCCTGCTGAGAAACCCACCAGCAAGGACACACTCTCCGCTGTGGCTGTGAGGTGGTTGAAGTCATGACAGGTGGGCTGCGTTCCCTTGTAGATACGCTTGTCTATGGGCTTGCTCAGGTCAGCAGCCTTAGGAGAGAAAGCATGAATGCACATTAAGTGAGTGCAGTGACCTTTAAATATAAAAAATGACTTTATGCACTGTGTTGACAAAGGCTATTATTGGTCAGACTGTCACACAATGACAGTGAATTTACAAGAACTGAAGGGAAAATGTTAATCGATTCCACTGATGAGAAAAAAGACACTCAAAGTTGGTCAAAGTTTTCTTAAACAAAATGTCCTGCAACCAAAGTGTACAAGAAGTGACATCTGAACTCATAGTTGTTCAGTGTGACCTTTAGCAACACATCAAACAGCTGACAGTCACTGAGCAGAAATGAGGAAGAACTAAATAGAGGTTTTCTCGGTTGATGCTATTCATCACACTGTATGAGGTAGTTTCCTTTTAATGTCAGGGAAACAGTATAAAACTGCTGTGAAACAGACAGCCATAGGCATATACTGTAGACAACCATTGTAACAACAGTTCCATTTGTTAATGATTTACAGTTTATACTACTGATAGAATGGAAAATTCTCTGTAAGATGATGACTCAGTGGTTTCTCCACTGCTGTTAGATGTGGCGTTGAGTGTTTCTGTCTCACCTCAGAGAGACAAAATGTCAAACCAAGTCCTAAAAGTAGAATCAAAAGTCCAGAGTTAAAAACACAGCTCTTGTGCTCCAGAACGGCATGCATGTTATTATACAGTACCTTGATGATTGACATTATCAGCAAAAAATTGCACATAATAAGCCTGCCAACAGTGGTGAAGAATGCTTTTAAGAAAAGGTCCTCCTGAGCTGCTGGATTTGTTAGCTGTGAGCTGGAACACATTAGACAGTCTGACTATTTTTGCTCTAAACCTGTAGCCGTGTATCTGCTCCATCAAGACATAGGAGAACACTAAAACTACCAAACTCTTCCAGCTGTGCCTTAGTACTGGGACAAATAATCACTAAGGTGATGTATTGTGAATATTATCATTCACACACTGAAACTAAATATCATTGTTTTTAATAGGCATATGACTAATTTGCTTGTCATGTAGTAACTCGCCATTTTACATTTTCTGTCAAACTTAAATTGCCAGAATTAGAATGACTATTAAGTGGTTATTTTTTGTTTAACCTTTTACAACAAACTCATCTCTGGTAGTTCAGCCATTGACACATATGACATACACACCTCTCTGTGTGACTAATGAAAAAGGCTACCACACATAGCTTTAACTGAGAAGTCAGCTGATTCCCGTCAACCTGTGATATGAGGTCAGCTGTTGGCTGCAGACAGTATTTTGAATATACATTTATTCAGTGATTCCCACCGTCTGTTTACCCGCTTAACTAGAAAAGATATTTACATATTTGTCAGAGTTATTGAAGAAATCAACGCTGAATTACTTTTATTATTACATAAAATCATACTGTGCAATGATTGAGCATTTAAACAGACGTCCATCCCTTGTAATCACTAGACATGTGTGCTCCAGCATGCAGAGAAAGTCAGCTAGTCTGCTCAGATTTTGCCCAGGCACATCTCCCCCGAGCTAAAAGCTGAGAGCCATTACATCAGACAGGATGCCCAAATGATTGTCAACACACTCAATCAGCATCATTGGTGGTTTGTCGACAGCTGTCAGTCAAAAGGCGTCGACAGGTGTTAATGGGTGGCAACGAAGAACTGTCACTGTCATCACTAACTACAACCGCTACACAAGCAATGGCAATCCTGACAACTTAAATCAAACCAAAAAAGGTCAAATTAACCCTGGTGATCGTTACCCAACCCCACGGATCCCCTCCATCCAGCCAACACTAAAACAGTGGCGGACTGTGGGCGGAATTTAGCCCCTGGCCTCGGAGTAGCTGCTGGCTTGCTAGCGTTAGCCAGTTGCGTTGGCTAGCTCCAAGCTAACTAGCTGTCAGCTAATTTTCAAAGTCAAGCACCTGCCAGAGTTTATTTACCACAGCTCAACACTTCAACTCCAGCGCACACAGCAGTGCTCGGGGTTTTTAAAAACAAAAACAAAACAAAAAAAAAACATGCAGCATCACGGATTTCCGCTGACATTAGCCGCGTTAGCACGCTACCTTTCTAACGCCTTTGTAGATGTAGAAGTAGAGCTCACGGCCCACATTGAAACAGATCCGGTCGCCGTTGCCCGACTGGTCGTTGACGTTCACGAAGGAGACCTTGACGGGGTTGGAGCCCTGCGAGTTGAAAGGCACCCTGTTGGGCCGGCTGTATTCGGAGTGAGTAAGGAGTTTGTAGACACCCTCCCGAGTTGTGAACTGAGTTTTAATTTCGTTCATCTCCTTCCCTCCTCCCTCCGCCGCCATCTTTGAAATTAACATTCATCCCTTTCCCCCAGGCCGGATCTTACGCACGGAGGGGAGCGGGCCACGGAGCGGACTCTCCCGGTCCCCCCAACGGTTCACCGGGGAACTGGCGGTGGAGGACACGGTTGTACTTAATCAGATATCTCACACAGCTTTTTCTTCTTTTAAAAAACAAAACAAAACATTGTGGCGTTACAACATGTTATGAATTAATACTATTAAGAAAAATGAAAATATATTTATATAAAACAGTAGTTTTACGTTGGTGGTAGGACAGGTTATATTGTGAAATGTTTAACCAAACGTTATACATTATTTTGAAGTGATTTTTTAAGTCACTTCCTTGGCCTTTACAGTTGTAAATACTCTTTAAATAGGTTTTATAATATATATATATATTTTAAAAAGGCGAGCAAGGTGGTTAGAAAATAATTAAAAGCTATAAAAACGCCTACATCTACGTCTTCTTGCAGAATCAGCGGGGTCAATATGAGTTTTATTTTGAAAAAACAAAAACAAACGCCGGACGTATTATTTTGTTAAAGTCTTACAATTAGCAAACTCGTTTTGAACTCGTGTCTATGCTGTGTCCCCTGTGTCGGCTGCTCACCTGTGGCCACACTTGGCTGCTTCATATCAAAAGGCACCTGGTAGTCTGCTCGGTTAATTCATCTTCCAGTTTACTTTAATTATACAAGTAAAAGACAACTTTTAAGTCTTTTTTTTTTGCTTTAATCGTGGTGCAAAAAAAGTTACACGCGCCAAATGTTATGGCATATAGGAGAAGACGACAACTCGGACTTCCAGGTATTTTTCTATTTGATTTTGGCAGTATTAAAAACATTGTAATTTATTCTGATTTATTTATGATATTTATTCACACACACATATATATATAAACTTAGCACAAAAAGTAAGGAAATGTGTGTTTGGTAGATTATTTCTCTGTGGTAACAATGCTTTTTGGCAATGAATCTTATACCGTTGGAAAGCCTGTTAAGGAACATGCACTTGTGGATGAGCAGCAGCACTGTATGTGGGTTGCGCCCATGAAAAATTTGCCAAATCCTTTCTGCCATTGCCAAACGGGTTATTTTGCTGTTGCTATTGACACTTGTTTTGAGCTTCTGCTACCCCCAGGTGCTGCCAATCAGGTGCCTGATTGGCACTTTGACTGATCTGGATAGGGCCCTTGAGATAGGGCAACTTCAAGCTGGTGTTCTGCAAAACCAAGTTGCGGCATTATTTGGAGTGAGCCCTAGTACCATCTCCAAACTGAAGGCCAAGTTCCATATAACAGGGGATGTCAAGGACAGGCCGCGAAGTGGGCGTCCCAAGAAGACCATTTCCTCACCCTGTCAGCACTTAGGTGCCGTAGGCTGTCTTCTACAGATTTGCAGTCAAGGTTTGCAGGACGATATGGCCGATGGCTCTCTGCCCAGACAATGTACCTGAACGTGTGGAGGAACGTTATGTTCAGTGATGAGTCCAGATTCTGCCTACAGCAGTTGGATCGTAGGGTAAAGTGTGGAGAAGATGTGGAGAACGCTATGCTGATTGCTGCACCGATAGAATAACATCTTTTGGTGGAGGCAGTGTGGTGGTGTGGGGCACCATCTCCCTCACTGGAAAAACGACGCTTGTCATCATTGGAGGCAATCTCAATGCAGAGAGATATAGAGATGAGATTCTGCAACCAGTGGCAATCCCATATCTCCACAGTCTGGGACCGAACTCTATCCTCCAAGATGACAACGCTCGCCCCCACAGGACGGGGTTTATCAGAGACCACCTCCAGAATGTGGGAGGAGAGGATGGAATGGCCTCCCAGAAGTCCTGACCTCAACCCCATTGAACACTTGTGGGATCAGCTTGGGCGTGCTGTTAATGCCAGAGTGACCAACACAACCACGATGGCTGACTTGCGACAAATGCTGGTTGAAGAATGGGATGCCATCCCACAGCAGTGTGCAACCAGCATGAGGAGGAGGAGCCAGGCTGTTGTGGCTGTGTATGGTTCTTCCACACGCTACTGAGGCTCCTGTTTGTGAAATGAATAAATTGTTAAATTGCCAATATGTCTTGTTTCTTCAAACTTCAATCATCCAATCCACCAAAAACCAAACGAGTCAATGGCAGAATAAGCTGTTTGGCATTGGCAGAGAAGATTTGGCAAATTTTTCATGGGCGCAACCCACATACTCAGCTCTGCTGCTCAACCCACAAGTGCATGTTCCTTACAAATGGGGCACCATTTGAAAGGGAACTAAACAGGCTTTCCAACGGTATAAGATTTATTGTTACCACAGAGAAATGATCAACCAAACACAAATTTCCTTACTTTTTGTGCTACGTTTATTTTTAAACAAATAATATGAACCTATATTCGGTGTCTTTTTCACTTTCTCCAATTAGAGCATAGTGATAGACATGCACCCAACAACGTGGACCAGCTTGCTTTCAAATACATGGTGAGATCAGTTATCACCATTTTTTTTTAAATCAGTTTGAAAATCCTAAATCACTTTGCATTTAATTTGTGTATTGCTTTTGACATATAAATATGGACTGGAGTTGACTGACTCTGTTTTGTGTCAGGAGATGTGTAAAGTGGAGTCCAGCACCGATTCTGACTCCGAGATCAGTCCAAGATGGTCAGACACCAGCACTATGGTACTGCTTTTATTTCTGTATGTGAACATCACACATAAACATAATACAACAATAAACACAAATGCATACTTGACCATGTATATTTTATATACTATACATGTATTTTAAAGAGATTACACCCAGTCCCAGACTTAAGGCATTTTCCATTGGATCTCCATGGATTTTGTTTTAATTTGGATCAAATTTGTTTCCCAGAAGCTAACTCTTTCCCCATTATCATGCCACCAACACTCCAGACAATACACACCTTCCTATGTCCACAGTCTTGTCTTTTTTTTGGTCTCAGGCAGGAAATGCTGGGGTGGGCTCCAGAATGCATTTAACTTATAAATAAGTTACTGTCTTTGGAGACACAAAAATCACTGAATTCCTTGTCAAGCAGGGATGTGTGAGCAGTGCACCAGAGAGTGGGACGTTTCGGAGGACATTGCCATTAACACACAAGCCTGCAGGGAAGCATGGCTGTTATTCTTTGGTAAGTTTTCTCCTTCCTTAAATCCATCCATTTCTGCTGAAAATGCTCTTCTGTGTGTTTATGAATGAATGCACGTGTGCTCATAATTGTAGTTTTTGGACCCGTATGATGGGAGCTCCGAGGATTCTGGCGAGTCAAACACAGACGTGGGTGTCTCCAGTAGGCGAACAAGGCAACAGGGAAAAGGCGGCGGCGGAGGAGGAGGAGGAGGCTGTCGGTTCTCTGGCAGGAGCAGGAGATTTATCCTCCATCACCCTACTTCCATTGCCCACAGAGAAGTGATCAAAAGTGGGATGAGAGATCCTGTTACAGAGCAGCAAGATCTTTTGGACGTCCCAATGAAATGTGGGAGTGACTCAGAGCTGTGGGTCTGTGAGCTAGACATTATGCCCTCTCACAGCGACAGGGGTGGTTGTAGAGATCTTAAAGAAGAACTGGCCAACGATTCAACCATGCACGTCCAAACCATGGATATAGAACTACATTGCCAATTTGATGATTCAGGCATGCATGCTACGAGATCCTCCACACCTCAAACACCTGGACCTGTAACCTCAGTGGAAGGGAGTTTGTCACAGATGTTGCACAGCTCCTCTGAGAGATCCCCCAGTCCCTGTAACCTTACATCTCTTCACAAGAGAAAGCTGGGTTTCCCTGGAGCAGAAGTGATGGAGCTGGGGCAAAGAAAGAGGCAGTGTGTCGTCAACATGGAGGACAAACAGGAGGGAGGGGAGTCTGCATCCGAACCACGTTAGAGCTCCAATAACGGACTGCCAGACTGAAGTATTGCATATTGAACGCCTTAAATTGTTTAAGTTAGAATGAAAGCTATAGTTACTTGGAAATGCACTTTGTTTACTCATGTAATTAGGCCTGAGGGTTTCTTTTTCTACCTCTTTCCACCTTTTGATTGTCTCACAGGTGTCACATATTGTGCTGATTGTCTCTTCAAGCAATATTTAATTTTTGTCTGGATAACTACCGTAGTAACCTGGGTCACCATAATAGACCACCAATGTACAACCTCTGCACTGGCAATGAAGAAACTATGTTTTCCCATGGGCCAATAAAAGAAAAACATATTTTCAGAAAGAGAAAAATAAAACATGATATTGGCTTATTTTGTCCATATTAGCTAAATGTCTACTGCTGCACTGGATAGCAAAGTTTGAGCAACTCCTTATTTAACTGATAATTTTTCCAGTTTCATGCATTGTTTTCAGTCCATTCCTGTGTAGTTTTGGCTTTATGTTTAAGATCGTCTTTCTGTAAAATAAATATTTTGTCTTGCAAACTGCAGCGCACTAATCTGTACAGTCAAAAAATAAGTCAACATAGTATCTATTTAAAATTGGGAAAATGCACAACTGAACATAAATTGTATTCCATGTTTTTGCTGCAGATTAGAACCTAAATCTCTCATCCTTATGTCTGTTTCTTAGATGTTCTTTCAGGTGTCAAGTGCAGTCTATCTAGTTTCATTTTGTCCTTCAATAGTTTTCTTTAAACTAAAAGTTTGGCCCTCCAACCAGCAGATGGCAGTAATACACATTGTTTTACATAATTTTCCTTCACTATTATCGGTGAAGTCTTCAGTGTCTTTGCATAAAGGTTTTGATGATAAACTGATAAAAAATGTTTGACTGTCATGTGATTGAGGGCAAGAACTTAAGTCCAGCTGAAAGTTATCATCCACCACCGTTCAGACTCTGGTTCTTTATTATTTTAAAAATGGTTCAGATGGGCACATTTTCAGGTCCTTGTATTTTATTTAACTTTTATGTCTTAAGTTACACCACAAATACCACTTATGATACCGACTTTAAATCAAACATTTAGTAGTACACAAAGACAGCGTCAAAGTATTTAATGCAGTTCATTTAATTCCAGCAAGCTTCATTCAATCTAAAAACATACAGGTTCTTTCATTAAAACATCTTTAACTTACAACTTTCCTTTTCCACATGTCATTTTCTCTTCATTTACCATCTGACAACATCCCCATTACCTTCTAAGACACTTTCCTCAAACTCTAATGGCTACATCTTCATTACTGCTCCACAAATGTTTCTCTCTATAACTACGTTTTATAACAGAATGCAACAGGCTACAAACTACTTTTTAAATGGTGGTTAATAAGCTATGAATGTAAGTGATAATGTGTGGTTTAATTATCAAGACTCTGGTCTTCAGGAATGACTTGTTTCATCTACTCAGTGCACAGGACAGCAACTCCACGCTCATAGAAGGCGTGTGGATCCTCCTTTGTGGCGATGTCAAAATCAACAGTGAAGATGAGGTCAGACCTGGTGAAGTTCAGGTACACGGGCAGAGTCACCTGCAACAAGAAGAAAAACTGAATGTGAGGAGCGGTCCAAAATCTGAATTTAACAGCATAATAAGACCTTTTTTCTAACTATTTTAGATCATTTGATAATGGTTTTGTGTATACATATCTTGCTCATACCATGTGTCTCTTCTCAGCGTTGCTTTGCTTGATCCAGCGGAGCTGAGTGAGAGGCAGCTCAGTGGAGATGGAAGTGGACAGAGACAGCTTGTTGTTGGCACAAGTAGCTCCCTGCAGTTTCAGACCTGAGAGAAACAAAAAGCATGTTTGACATTAGAAACCTTTAACATTTTACAGATCTCCAATATATATATTAGAACACAAAGTTAGTTTGGTGACAAACTGGAGTCACACTTTAAGACGTTGTGAGTATTTTCCACACTCATGACAAGGGTGCTACACAATTAGTAGGACCCATCCTATACCTATCTTTTCTTTTTACTTAATGATTGGGATTCACATGGAAGGAGACAAGAATGAAAAACAATCCAGCACCGATCTCTACTCATGAAGGAGTTCACAAATACTTATATTGTCATATTGCCACAGTTTAACCTTGTTATACAACTTCTAACTACAGCAGATGATGGGCTGCTCGTCTGACCTTTGATGCCAAAGCTGCAGGCATCCAGTGTGGAACCCTGGGCAGTGGTGACATTGACCTCCAGACACAGCTCTTCCAGAGACCAGCTGTTGGCCTGGGCCACATACTGGCGGGTAGCGGTAATGTAAGCTTCTGGCACAAACAGGCTTCCGAGGCACACATGGATGTTCTGGAGGAGAAAAGGAAAATAACAGTACTGTGAGCGGCGCTCTCAACTTTTAAGGAATCTGTTATACTATTTAAGAGTCACAGGTTGTTCGATGGTGTACACAAACAGTTAACCAATCTGTACCTTCAGCTCCTTTGCACCCCCACTGGCAGCTCCCTGGGAGATCTGCTGCAGCTGTTTGATTCGCTCACTGAAGTCTGCCACCCACTGGATCACAGTCATGGCGGCTGGAACTGTGTACCGACACCAGCTGCGAGGGAGGATACCTGCAGAGAAAAAAACCCAGGTTTACAAGTTTTTTCCCTGAAAGTATAATCTGTTCAAGGACATACGTCAAGACCAACCCTGAGGAATGTGAAGTATGCAGTGACTTTTCTATATTAATTAATCTGCCTTCAAAAGTAAAATGTTTACCTTTAACAAGGTCGCTGATGAGTGTGCGCAGGTAGTTCGTCTGCTTCTTCTTGCCCTCACACACTTGCACCACATCAGACAGATCCTGACGAACCTCCTGCAGCATCTTGCCGCCCATCTTCACCTCACGCTCAAAGAACCGGAACAGTGGGTCCTGGTGTTTGTGTGTTTGGACAAAGAAGACATTAAATGAAATACAGAAGCTTGTCAGATACTTCACTGACTAAAAAGCAAGTAAATTCAAACCTGTGCTTTTATTTCTTTTTATTTTACCTAGTAACTTCACGAGTCAAACACAAAACTTTAAAGCATAAAAACAACACATCAACATAACAGTGACTGCCAAGGACGTTGTGCAGCTTCTTGTAAATACACAATATTTTAGGCCTGACCTCTGAAGTCTGCTTGCCAACCATCTTTCCTCTTTGTTCTGCCATTACCTTGATGTTCTCCACCGTGCGTTTGAGTGGATTGACTGTTTGGGGAATGAGCTGCAGCCAGTTGCAGGACGTGGTGTGGAGGGTTCTCATCCAGGCAGGTTGGGCATCGGATGTGGACGAAGTACGCTCCTTCTTCTCCGTCTCGTAGGCAAGGTCATCCTCATCCTCCAACATCTGCATTTTCAGCATCTTACTCATCATGTCAATGCCTGCGCAGCCCGGTGGAGGGAGTGAGTGAGCGGGGAGGAAGGTGGAAGACAAGGCCATGGGGGGGGGGAAGAAATTAATAGTGGAACAAAGAAACAAACAGCTTACCTCAAGGGTGTGTTAATATAAGGTTTGTTTGTTTTTTTAGTAAAAAAAAAGGAGTTGTGCCAGACAGAAACAAATTAGGACTACACTGGGTAGGATGTATAAACACAAGGCTTCAGGCAATATTTCAATCACATGTAACATTCAACACAGTTCCTGAGTGGATAAACCACATTCTTGACTGACTGGATCTGTAAAAGAAATGAACATAAGCAATGTAGGGTAAGAAAGGTTTGTGAGTGAAACTAAAGGATGGGAGTGAGGGAGGAGAGGGGGAGTGTGGCAGGGGGTAAAAGGGGTGGATGCTTCGGATTGTGGGAGTTTGAAGGAGGTGTGGAAATCAATCTGATGAAGCAGGGAGGGAGGATATGATTGAGGGGGAGGGGACTGATGGGGAGGTGTGTGCCAGTCTCTGAAACCTAATCTGAGGGTGGGGTGGGGGTAGTATTTAGCAAAGCGACATGATGGCTGTGAAATACAGCTGCTGGAGGGTGAGGAGACGCACACCCTTCCCTTTGGGCAGAGCGCCTCTAAAAGTATGATGACTACACAGCTAAACTGTACGACTACGGTATACAAGACCACAACTAGGAGCTACTTGTGATACCGTAGAAAGCGAACTGGTTAAATGAACCCATGAGAAGATGAGAGATTAGCAGAAAAAAAAGCACCCTTTATATATTCTTCACACACACACACACACACACACACACACACACACACACACACACACACACACACACACACACACACACACACACACACACACACACACACACACACACACACACACACACACACACACACACACACACACACACACACACACACACACACACACACACACACACACACACACTATTCTGCCCAAAGCAGGCGCAAAAACACAATCTCTTGATCTCTCGTTGCACTGAGACATCCTGTAAAAATAGAAGTGAAGAGACTAGAATAGAGAGTGAGAGATGGTTAATGATCTGCCCTGTGAAAACATGAAATCTGAACAGATGAAATGAGGAAGAATAATCAGGATGTGTTGCGGTCCAGTTACTGTGACAGAACACCAGAGTACAGATGATCAAGATGACCGGCTGTGGCGTACCCTGAGTGGTGAGCAAGACCTTCTCTGCGTTGCTAGGCAACCCCAGCCAAGATGGAGTCTGAGTGTCTGGAAGCAATTCAACCCAGTGCATGAACTCCTCACGCCTGTAACAATCAAAATCATGAATCATTTTTTAATCTTTCAATATTAATAAACTAAATTAAATTTTTTGTGCGAAAAGCCAGTACTGACCGAATTCCATCGGGCATCTTGATGTCCTTGTGCCCGTCAACCTTCAGAGCCAGTTTGAACTCACTGTCGAAGCTTCTCTTGGTGAAGATGCGGTCCAGGAAGGTGTTGAGCAGACGCTGGTCAAACTCGTTGTCAATGCGGCCGCCGTAGATGGACTGGGCCATGAGGGTTTTCAGAGCTGCCCAGGGGATCTTGTCTGGTGCGATGTTTTGACGACCCTGTGTATGTACAAGTATGACAAGGTTATATTTTTTCTTCCTTCCACCGGGTCAGATTATCCTTGGAAACAATGAGACAAGACGGTAGAAATACTACTACTTCTGTCCAGAGAATCAACACAAAAAGTTCCTTGTCAGGGCTTTAAGTAAATTATCTGATGAATGTAGTATTTCTACAGTAAGAACTGTATGACTATGTGTTCATATACACTTCTGTTGGCAACAAATACTTATTATGCTGATAAACCACTGTATATGATTTCTGAAATAATCTCCAACCTTAGCAGTGTCATCCAGCCAGGTGTCAATGGTGTCACAGGCAGAGCGGAGGTCAGACTCTCCAAACTCATATTTCTTGGACCAGCCCAGTGGTGCATAGCGCAGACGCTCCTGAATGACTGCATGGAACCAAGCCAGCAGGAAGTAGAGACGAGCACGCTCGTTGGGAGCCTGTAGGAGAACGGAGAAGCAAAAGTTATTACGACATCAAATGTCGGGGGGAGAAGGGGAGTCTATGTGTCGGTAAATCCAGATTAAGTCACCTTGCACATGCGAGCCACAGGGATGCTGCTGAAGGTTCTGAGCATGTTGGCCTTGACACCAGGAGGAGGCTCAAACACAAAGATACGACCGGCACGAAGCAGATTCACTGGCACCTGGTGGGAGAAAACAGTATTGAGACTTTAAGGCTTGAAAGAGAAAAGGAACTTTAATAAGTAAGTCAGTCTTCATTGTCAAGGGTGTTGTGGTTTACCTTGGGATTGATCTCCATTGTCAGGAAAAGCCTGAAGCTGGAATGAGGCTGCATGGAGTGGAGCTTCTTTTCCAGCTGCATCAGCCATCCTGGGGCCAGGTGGACGTTCTCCAACATCACCCACCTGCAGGACAAAGAGAGTCAGGATACCAATACAACAAAAACTGTACATGCCCACAAAATACACACAAAATAACAACATGACCCACCTGCCAGATTTGACAGCAGTGTTGATGTCTCTGTCTGCCTTATTGAAGCCCTCAGCCGAACCTGTGACCAGTGTAAGAAGATGTTTATTAACACTATTCTCAGTAAACTTGACTTAAGGATCTTTTTTTGTATGTCAAGAGCTTATCCCCTCCTTACCAATAGAGATGGAGGTGATTTGTTTGTTCTCCTCAGCAGCCAGATCTCTGACCAGGCCGCTGGCATCATAACCTGGTACAGAACACATCAACACTGGAGTGCTGGGCTTCACCTTTAGACACAAGAGAAGAATGTCAGCAACATATTCAACACCACTGACAATGGCAAATGCCTCTGGAAAGAAGATTAATTAAGAAATATTGGTTTACTACCTCACTGTCCACAATATTAGCCAGGTCAAGAGGCTGCTCGATGATGTTCATGAAAGTTTCTCCCAACACCATTGAGACAAAAATGTGCGACATAGCCAGCAAGCGGTCGGGGCGGAAGGCCTGAATAAGCAACAGCTGGTGCACTGCTTGGCCAATGAGAGCTGAACAAGGAAAAGCATAAAGGTAAGAGAAGAGCAAGCATGTAAACATATAAATATATACATATTTACATCAATATTCAGCCTCTAACAAGTCTATATACTCACTGGACTGCTTCTCCTCTGACCACAGATAAGGTACAGCCAGCTCTGGAGTGTTGCTCTCAATCCACATGAAGAATTGCTGAAGTAACACAAGAGAGGTATGCTTTATTAACACAAGTTTGTTAATATTCAGCTTCTGGGTCATTATCACAATAGAAGTGATACCAGATGGACAGTATCAGTCAATACTCACCTCATCAGCTTCAACTTTGTCCACCAAGTCGTTGAATGCTGCCAGGCGACTGAGGCGGACCATGGCCTCACTCTGCTCAGTGGTCAGACCCTTTACTTTGGGCAGCGACATGCCAGTCAGAACGATCTCCTTACCACGCAGGAAGTGCTGGAACTCCGTATCATATGAGGCCTCACTGGGAAAGAGATGGATTGAAATGATCAAAACAAGAGAAACCTTGTTTTTATGTAATACTACCACTGGTGGTATATTAGTGTAATAGTGGCATCTTACCTGGTTATGCCCTTTAGGCTGATCTTAGCCAGCAGCATGGCAAAGGTTATGTGATCATGGTGCAGCATACCTCTGGCTGCTCTGTTGAACACCACCTAAATAAAAACAAAAACACTTATAAGCTAATTATGTCTATTAAAAATCATAAAGAAAATGAGTGTTTTTAAATTGTGTGGTTCAAACCTGGAAGAGGTCCTTGGTGATGACAGCAAGTCTCTGTGTATGATCAGTGATGCCCTTCAGGTTGGAGTTCTCATACAGCACAGTGTGGTAGGTATCCAAGAAAAAGTGAAGGGAGTACTGGTACAGGAAGTGCATCTGGAGCAAGATACAAAAAAGTATTTGTTTATTAAATGGTTTACTGGTTTACAAGTATGCACATTTTAGACAACAATGAGATTAAGAAATTAAAAAGAAAAAGGTAAAAGTGCAACGTGTCCAGACCTGGTTGAGAGACTCCATGGTGAAGTAGATGCTGCTGCAGGCAGAGGACAGGGACAGGTATTGCTGTGACACAGCCTCCACCTCTGCCATGATGATATCAGTCTCCTCCACCTTCCTGGTCACCTCAGCTGCCTCCTTCTTTAAGTTCTCCAGCGTGGTGATGATGGTGTCATCATCAAGGATGCGGCCTTTAACCTCATTGAGGGCCTGCAGCAGGGATTTTTCCAGCTGACGCAGACGCAGTTGGAACTCACCTACAAGAGACAAGAGGACAGTTGTTGATCATTCACTGAACTTTTTTTCCACTGTGACTCAAATTTTAACTATCTTCTATCCCTGTCAGCATTCATCATCATCCCCAGCTGTACCCTACCATCACATTAGCATATCTCTAACTCATGTCTCACCCTGCAGTTTGAGGAGATCGGAGCGTTTCTCATCCACATCAGGCCTCTCAGCCTTTAGGACCTCGTTGAGACACTGGCTCTGAAGGCTGCTGCGTGTTACAGTGAAGTTGACAAATGTAACACGAGAACACAAGTCTGGTGGGAACTCGACCTGCAAACATAAGAGACAGCATTTAACACCTATGAACTTATTTGTACAATCATTTGACTGAGCTGTTCTATTTCAGTCCAAAATGAGAGAAAAAAAACAAAACATTTTCTTTATGATAGATGTTATAATACTCACAGTTGGGTCTCGTGTAGAAAGAAAGATGACAAACGAAGGTGACAGATCAATGTCTTGGTCTCCCAAAGTGATAAGGACACGTCCTCCAGTCCTGCGGACCTCTCTGTTCAACACTGGGTTTAGGATGGGGTCGTAACTTTCTACATCCTTAAAAAAGCAAAAAAAAAGAAGATATTACCATAAATAAACAAATCCTTAATGAATATAGGGGCATTGGACAGTGAGCAATAGCAAGTGCACATAAAATGTAGGTAACTGTTCATACCTGGACCAACAGTGGGTTTCCGAAACGCAGAGCACTCTCCAGGTTCTTCCTGAAGGCATCATCCAGGAAACTGGTTCTGGTGATCTTGCGTTCTTTGTACTCATTCATTATGAACTCTGTGGCCTGGCCTGATGGATCGATGATTAACGGGTACCTAGAAAAGGCCAGTGGTATAGAATAGGATCAACATGGGAAGTGAAATCAACACGACACTAATAAATGCTAATAAACAATAAAATAAAAGATACTGACCTGTTGAACCTCTTAAGCATGATGGCGTTCTCAGTGCAGAGGTCATCAGCTGGGAGGGAGTTGGCTTGCCAGCGGAGCCTCTCATCAGCGTTGGACAGGTACTCAGTTCTGGCAATATCTGTACGGAACTGTTGGAGGGGAAAATTTACAGTAATGGGAGTTCAGAATGATACATGTCTTGACTTGTCTGACATAACCTGCAAAATATAGTGCATGTGTGACAATTTTAAGTCTTCAACATATGTCTGTGCACAGGAACCACAGTTACAAAAGTTCCTACATGCATATTATTAATGTGAGTGAGGTTAGGATTTGTAGGTGTGACGATCAAAAGTGACTTTAGCCTTGTGCATCAGAGCTTTAACTACCTGAATGTTGGCCTGCTGCAGGTGGTGAGACCAAGTAGTGAACAGGTTCTGTCTCATCTGCTGTTCAAAGTAGCCAGCATAGGTAATGAAAGCCGCAGAGAGCAGACAGTCTCCAGCGATGGTGGACATCTGGTTCTTGAAGGTCTCGCTGGTCTTCTCCCAGCGGTCCCTTTCAGCTGACAGACTCTTCAGAAGGGCTGTGCTGCGGTTCACCTGGTAGGATAGGGCAAAAATTGTGCAAGATTCTTTAGTTGAAACTGAATTACAAAGAGCCAGACACAGAGGGAACTACACATTGGTATGATGATCAGTTACCTTAGCCTCGACGGCAGCCAGGTCGGCCTTGATGGCCTGGGCCTCTGAGATGAGGACAGCGTACTCCTCCTTGTAGCGAGCAATGCTAGACTCCAGGTCTCTGATCATCTGCTCCACCTCCTCTGCCTTTGTCTTGTTGTCCGTGGCATCATCCTCAAGCTTCTGCAGCTCATTACGCAGAGGCTCCACACGCTTCAGCATGTCAGCATAATTAAGCTAGGGGAGTGGTAGAACATGGGAAACGTTAAGGGAGTACTCTCTTTACCCAATTATCTTCCTTTTAATATTGTTTAGGCTTCCTTACCTGAGCAATCGCCCATTTCACCATAGGTCCACAGGCCAGAGATGCCCTGTTGACTTGGTCATAGTTGTAGCTTGGGTTGGAGAGATAGTTCTTCTTCATCTTCTCACGGATGGAGTCACTGGATAAAGTCAGTCAAATACTTTAGTGTGCAGTGCAGAACAATGATCATAAATCACAATATTATATAATGAAATATTGTGTAGGATCATTTCAATTTTGTTTGGGGTGGGGAAGGGGTGCAATTACTACCATCTTAACTGTGAGAAACGCGAAATCATGACAACAACCACTAACAAGCAGAGTGGTTGTCGTTACCATCAGGTCATTTTCTGATTCAGCAAAATTAACCCATAAGAAAACCTAAAATCAGTTTCTGATTACAGGTGCCACTTGATTAATATACTGATTGATTAACATCATTTGTGCTTCCATTAAAGACTAGACAGACATTCTGACACCGGTACCTCATTTCCTCAGAGGAAAAGTTGACTATGCTGCTGATGAAATTGTCCCTGATAATAACTTGTCTGATTTTTTTCCAGTCACTGGTCTCCTCGCCCAGCATAAGGCAGATAGACTCCAGGGCCAGCTTGACTGCAGCTGGGGGATTGGTCATGGCCCGCACTTCTACTAGGTGCTGCCGCTTAATAGAACTCACCGCTAGTTAGGGGGAATGATGTTTGAAAGAAAGAAGTGGCAAGAGGAGAGGGAGAATGGGGAGCATATAGGGCAAAAGAAGGGAGGAATTTGAAACAAATTCAGGGGGGTTGAAAAGTCAGAGAGAGGCAGAGACAGAGAGGGAGAGAGCTTTAGTGAACAACTGCAGAATACATTCTGTCTTATTTCACCTGATCTCTTCAGCAGAGAAGTTAACAATAGTGGGGATGAAGTTCTCCCTCATGATGATGGAGCGGATCTGCTTCCAGTCTGTTGTGCTCTCTCCCAGGAGCAAGCAGATGGACTCCAGGGCCAGCTTCACGGCCGCAGGTGGATTGGCCATGGAACGCACCTCCACCAGGTGCTGCTTCTTAATGGACTTAACGGCTATCAACATCAGGTGAACAAGGATGTGGATTATGATAAGGAAGGGGCAGTGATGAAGGGAGGATGCAGGTAAAGAATAAGCCGTTAACCAGAAGCCCTTGCATCATAAGTGACTATGTGATAACATTGTAAGAAGAAAAAAAAAAGCAGGTACAGATCTTTTGGCATAACAACAGGCCATTTATATAGCTCTATTGTTGCATAAACATTATATGTTCCATCCTTGCAGCACAAGACTGTACTCATTCTGTGACAACAGATCAAATGCACTATAAATTGCTGTTAGAAAACACACTACTGTACCATTCTGGGCTTCAATAACAGCAGGCTCCACTTGGTCCAAGTCCTCTTTGACACTCAGCTGTTTGTCCTTGATCACCTCCTGCTGCTTGTACACAGATTCCTGGATCTCCTGGCTCATCACCTGGAATCACATAATAGTATAGTTTGATGCATCAGTTAATCCAAATGTGCAATTCAAGGTTAAAGTGATTACTATACTACAAGCTTAAAAAACACATCACATTTCAGTCATTCATTGCTCTTTTGAGGTGTTAAATTCCTTCCTGTGTACCTTTTTCTTTTCCGCCTCTTGCTGGTCTTTGACCATCTTCTTCAGTTTGTCATTGGCAGCAGCGTTCTTTGCTTCCAATTCCTGGCTCTTGATTCTCAGGTCACGACGAAGCTCCTCCACCTTGATAAGGAGGCACAGGTACAATCAGGGAGTTGGACAAAAGCAAGCAGCAGTTGGTAAGCACTGACAGAAATGACACGGTGCAACCAATTATGACTAAACGAAGCAAAACACCAAATTTCTTTACCTGATCCACAGTCTCCTTGATCTTGCGGAGACCAACGTTGAGGTGCATTTGCTGCTCCTCCAACTCGCTGCGTTTCTCATTGAACAGGTTGGCATACTGGTTGATAAAGTCCAGGTAGTGGCGAGGGGTGATGGACATCGTGTGACCACCGCGCTTAGCCAGACGGTTGTTAGCCTGTGTAGAGTTAACAACATACAAAGTGTGCATTAGCAGAGTATTGAATGTGTGATTATGGGATGTCCAAATGCTGGTAAAGCAAACCACACATTGAACTACTTCATCATCACTGCTAACTAAAAAACATCTCTACCTGGTGAAGTGTCTGGTGTACAAACACACAGCCGTTGACGATAGCCTCACGGTGAGACGGTGGCTGGGGCAGTTTGTCGTAGACAATGGGCATGTAGTCTGGCACCTTGTAGTTTGGTTTTTCCAGATCCATCTTGCTGGTGAACTCCTTCCCAACCTGATAAAGGGCCTCTGTGGACCAGTCTCCAAACCAGTTCAGCACACACCTAACACAAAGAAAAGTTTTCAGTTAACTAAGAAACGGCATCTTGTAATTTTAACGTTGTAGTATCTATCCCCTGCTTGTCAGTGATGCAATCAATTAATTTATGCTCAGTGTCCACCATGTGTCTTTCTACCTGTTGAAGAGGGCAGGAGATGTGGCAGCCCTGTCCTTCAGGCCCTCTGATGACGGGTTCATGGTGAAAACAACATGGAGGTTCCTGATAACCTGGCTGGTGAACCACTTGTACAGCTCCTCGTGTGTGTCAAGCATCAGGCCCTCTTTCTGGGCTCCCTCCTTACACTGAGTCATCAGGGTGGCATACTCATCTCCCTCAAACAGGCCAGGGACCTACAAAAAAAAGGTAACGTCAACATAATAGGAGCCAGAAAATAAGGTGTGCACAACCCAAATAGATATTTTATCTCAGGAAACTAAAAAGCAGTGTTGTCATGTTGTTCCAATGAGTATAAAGCACAACAGATCATGATGGCAACATCTTACCTCTCCATTGGCCAGCAGTGTGTTCATTCTCTCAAGGAAACCAGAATCCAGCACGTTTGACTCATCCATGATGAAGGCGATCTTCTCGTTCTTACAACCCGAGCGACGCAGCACTGTACGCAGGTCCTCATCAAAGTCCTCTCCTGTGTATTTCCTGTGTACCTGAAAAACGTACATAAAAAAATCAATAAACAGACAGAGGCAATTGCAATAAAATGGCTACAAATACCTTCACGTGTGTCGTACCAACCTTGATCTGGTATACGCTGAGTCCATTCATCCAGGCTACGAAGCGAGAGAGAGTAGTCTTTCCTGCTCCACTCACACCAATCAACAGGAGATGGCCCTGAGGCTGACGGAAGATTCTGGAGGAGGATTTATAATTTTAAAATTTACTCCAAAACAATTATTTAAAGCCTGAAACTGTAATTTCTTGATCATTTCTAGACTAACACCAGATGAGAAGTATATCAGCAACCACGAGCTACAGGAGCTGTTACTTACCGGTCAATTCTGAGGACGTGGTCCAACACCTCATTGAAGAGCACCAGAGGGACGTCCAGCTCCTCTTCATAGAAGACCTTCAGGCGGGCCTTCACATAGTCCCTCAGCTCCTCCTGTTCCACTGGGATGTAGTCCTGCATTCATAAACAATAAACTCAGTGAAAATGGAAGTCAAACTCCTGAGATAAATTTTCTGTATTTCTGCATCATTACCAAAGCAGGAATGTCACAGCTAGTTTACCTTGGAGAGCCAGTTGCTGTAGAGGATAGGCCTGTTGAGTGCCTTGTCCTTATCAATGTTGGGGAAGTGTTTGAGAGCAACCATATCAATGTTTTCATCGGTCCACCTTCTCTCTTCATCATCAACAAGCCTGGAAAAAGACAAAACACATTATCACCAAAACTAGCTTTATATACTTAAGACAACACTCAGATTTATCAGTAAGTCATTAGAAAAGCCAAAGCTCTGCCTCTATGAGCACACCTGTCCTGGAAGAGACGGAGAGCTTCATGTGCCCAGATGCGGATGAGCCCCTCCACAGGCAGAGTCTCAAGTGGCCGCAGGGCCTCGAAGATTCCCCTCACCCAGCGGGTCATCTCTCTGGGAGAGTAGATGTAGTGAGGCTGGGTGTCCTGGGTGAACCGCTCCTGAAGGGGAAAGGGATTGAAACAAGACATGAATAAATGATTAACAGTAGTGTACAAAGAAAAAATTATGTTTTATTGATCACTTTTCAGTCCTTTCATTCAGTTTCCCACGAAACTATTGCGCAAACTTGATGTTTACATATTTGATTTTTATATAGGCATTCAGTAATCGTCTTTACCTGAGACATGGTGTAGAACTCAACCATAGCTGCAGTAAGAGGCTCAGCATAGGTACGTAGAGAGGGGATTAGGCGCAGCATGGCACGGTTGAAAGTTCCATAAATCTGGGTGAGAGAGGCTGGGCCTGGGTAGTCCACGTACACCACAGGAACATGACGCAGGAACCTACAAACACCACATCACAACATGGTCACTATTAGGGCTTGTCACATGCAATGTTTATGTTTAAGTGTGATTACATTTTTTTTCTTTTAGTTTTGGTATTAATTATATCATTGTTATCAACCAGTAAAGTCTTATTACAGTACCTGTGTGTAAGGGGCTTTCTGCCAGGGTCAGTGGGAGGATTACAGGCTCCAACAAACTGGATCCTCTCCAGTTTGACCCAAGTTTGGTCTGAGGTGCGGTAGAAACCTCCATGCTCTACCATCTGCAAAAAAAGACAACAGCATCCTTAATGTATTGTATTTAACATAACAGGGAAACAACATTTTATGCGGCTATGATTTTAGTTTGCACAGCCCATAAAATGGCCAAGGTGCTGCTGCAAATTCAACTAGTGGAAAAAATTACAGTCTGTAGCAACATATCATACCTGTCTGATGAAAGAGATGACTCTCTGTGTGCCGTACTTGTCCATGTCCGGCAGATTGATCTCATCACAGAACAACACCAGCCACTTGCCCAGCTGCACAGGGGCAAGGACCACACCGTTGGGGGTACGGCGGTACTCGCAGTAATGATCAAAGGTCTTTAGCAGCAGCTCTGGGGTGGTGGCACTGGAGAAGTTCAGACCAACAACCTGGTAGAGTGTAGGAAGAAAATTAGGAAATTTCAAATTTTGACAATGGCAAAAGTTACAATGTCAGGTTAAACTGATTTTAAAGATTCATTATCAATCTTTAAATTCTTTCATCTGGTCTCTTACCTCCATATCAGGCAATGCTCTGAGGGCGCTGAACAGAGTCATAGTCTTTCCAGAGCCAGGAGGTCCACACAGGACTAGTGGTTTGTGCTCTGCCAGCCATGTGTAAAGCAAAGCTTCATGGCGAACAGTGTCCAGGGTGGGAACAACAACATCTGGGGATGCCACCTTGTGGGTCTCTACTTCAATCTGGGGCACCTTGCCCTGCCAGGACTGCCACTCACCCGAGATGCACACCTGCATGACATAAAGAAAACAAAATGGTTATTCTGAAATGACAAGGCTACTGTAGTTTTGGTTTGATTCTTTACATTTTCTTTTAAATTTACATAAGAGAACAATCAATAACCATTCTAACACACTATTCACTAACACTATTCTAACACGAGGCTGTACCTCGTAGTCAATGATGGGGATATTGGGGGCAGCGGGTAGGGGTACAGTTGTGATGCGACGAATGTATTCTCCAAGCTCAGCCCTCATCTTCAGCCGTCCGTCACCAGAGAAGGACCACAGCACAGCGTAGATCAGATATTTCTGTAGAAAGATAACGCCACAATATTGATCAGTTTTAGGAAAATTAAGATATTTTGCAGGGATTAGGTTCCACGTTCAGGAGATATAGCAACAAAAAGACATTACCTGCATGTATTTTTCCAACTGATCAATGGGCATGGGGAAGTCAGGGTGGTTGTTGTTGTAGAGAGCAACATTACGGCAGGCCTGGTGGAGCATTGAGAACAGGGAACCCATGCAGCGCAGGCGGGTGAAGTCCATGATGTGCTCCATCTTGGAGGCGTGCTCTAAGGCCTTGATCACCAGGCCTGTAGAGGTGAAGTAAGGCTGCAGGATAGCTGCAGAATCACGCTGGATCTAATGTAAAACATACAATAAGATGTCAGTTTAGAACAAATGTATAAAATATCTTTCTTGAATTAATTACTTTTTTTCCCTTTAATTACCTGCAGCATTGGTGATGCAGTCTCTTCCTCATCATCTGTGCCCTTCCTCTGGCGCTGTGCTTCATCCTCTCCTTCGTCCAATGGGATACTCCGAATGCGAGCCAGGAAGTTGTTGAAGATCATGTCAGTGCTGAGGACGTCCTCACTGAACCAGACCATACCACAGCGAGACACAGTGGCAAGGGTGGCATACTTCAGGTCCTGTACTTCAAACATTACACGCACCTACAGAAAGAATAATTCTAGGTCAATACCGCAATTGTAGACTATGATGAGACAAAAACAGACATCTGTGTTTAAAGTGCTGTGCTCTTACATTTGGTGGCAAGCTGAGACGCTCTCCATTGGGCAGGGTGAGCAACTTGTTGTCATCCAGGACAGAGTTGAGATTTTCAACCCACTCTGGGTCAACATCACCATCAAAGATAATCCACTGACGCTTTTGCAGTTCACCTCGAACATTGTCAATAATCCTGTAATGGAGAGGAAAAATATTTTATACCACCATATAAATTCTTACTTAGCATGATAAAGATAAATTGAGTTCATTTATATCTTTAATAATTAAATGTTTTAAAGAACTCACTTCCTGAGGATGTGTGTGAACAAGCCATCGGTCCATTCACGGGTGTTGGGGTCCAGGGTTCCATACAGGTGGTCTTTGCTGATGGCCTTGGGGTCAATGATGTGGGCCACGCCCTCAACACCCTCCAGCCTCTCCAAAGCCTTGAGCAGCACCCTCCATGCCATGGTCTTCCCACTACCTGAAGGTCCCACCATCATCAGACCATGGTTGATCTGTGTGATCTGGTACAACTGGAGCACCTGGAAGGGGAAGAATGACAAGGTTTCAGATTATTAAGAGTAACTACTCTCTGTAAGCAAGGCTGTTAAACACAGTATTTCTGGGTACTGAACAGGATTGTTCCCCTTTTAACCACATACCTTCTCCACCCACATGCTGCCTACATCGTCACCGTCTCCATAGGTAAGGTACATCTCAGCGCAGACTTTCTTGAGCTCTTCCCTCAGAGCAGTCATCTCTCCGCGGTGGTACTGGACTCCAGGGAAGACGTCTGACAGCAGGCTGAACAGCAGAGGGATGTCCTCCGCCACCAGCTTGGGAACCATGGTCTCGCACACACTCTGGATCAGGATCTACAGTAACAAGACACCGACCGAGTGAAATAACAGTTCAAGCTCCTCAAAGTTCTTACTGGATTTTAACAGCTAGCTGCCAAAATTTAGAAATAAAACAATACAGGAACTTCCCTCCAAGTCCTACAATATATAATTTTCTGTACCTCCTGTTCTGGAAGGTTCTCAGCGATGTCATTCTCATCAACCACCTCTCCACGCTCCAGCTTCTCCTTTTTGATCCTCTGGATGCGTTCACGTTTGACATTGCCAGCACTAATCAGCACGCTCTTGAGAGCTCGAAGGCCGAAATCGTAGTGACTCTGGGATGACAGCTGCTCATCACACAGCCTGAAGTATAGGCAAGGGATACATTCAGAGAAGAAAGGCCACTCAAAATTCTATCAAAGCTAAGTACATTTTTTAACAGCACATACTTAAAGAAGGGCACAATCTTCTTGGCAAGGGTCTCGGCTGTGCGGAAACCTTGAGAGTACAGCATGACCTGGGCGATGAGCTGGCGGTCGGGCTTGGTCATGGCCAAGCTACGGAACAGCTTCTTCAGATTGTCTGGCAGGTTGGAGCGGCCAGCGTAGCCAGGATTCATGGTGATGAAGATGGCCATGTCTGGACTGACCTTCACCTGCTTGTTCAGGAGCTCTGTGGTGACTGGCACACCTGAGGGGGTGATAGATGTTGTAGTTATTTACAACACATTACGTTAAACAAAATTTTCAAAAGGTGGTGAATAAGGTAGAGACACAATAATTCTCTCTTCTGAATTGTATGCTTTTGTAAATTTTCTTTTTTTATTATTATACAGTACATACTCCTGTCTCTGTTGGGGTTGCTGTGCTCCCTCAAGGCCACCTGGATGTACTGGACCTGCTGGGAGACAGCAGAAAGCATTCTCTCCTCCAGACGATTGAACTCATCAAAGCAACCCCATGCTCCCACCTGGCACAGACCCACGAAGATACGACCCATAGCCTAAAAAAGAAAGAGGTCAACAAAAGAGATTTGTAAGTTAGAGAACCAATATGAGAAACAGCCAAATTCTGTAAAAAAAAAAATCTAATGATGATTAGATTATGTGTAGTGTTTTATTGATCTCTCATGGTGTGTTGTGGCTATAAAATAGCGTAAGAACAAAGAATCTGCAGATTTGTACCTGGAAGTCAAATGTCTCATCACAGTTGAAGACCAGGACAAAGCGGCCCAGCTGGTGACCAAGAGCTTTTACTGACTCAGTCTTGCCTGTGCCAGCAGGACCTAGATGGAAGACAAACTCAGTTAAGTCGATTGCTTTGTATGTAAACCTGTAATTTTCTTAAAATTAAAATCTACATTTCTTTTATGTTAAAAAAACAACAACCCTTCCATACCAAATGGTGACCCTCCAAGGCGGGCCTCCAGAGCCTGGGTCATGGTGAGATAGCAGCGGTCTGTCAGTGGGGTCTGGACAAGCTTGTCCTGAACACCCAAGTATTCGAAGCCATAGTTGAACTTGGCATTGGCCATCTGAATGGACAGCTGCTGCAGGACATCTGTCTGCTTGGGGTCAAAATAGAAGCGCATCTGGCTGAGCCACTCAAAGGACTTGGGGTTGTCGATCTTGTTCTTGATAAGAGTCCTCGTCACATCACGTTGGTGCACAAGCTCGGTGATCTAAAATGGAGCAGAAGAGGAATTTCAGACACTTTTTCACTGGACAACATTTTTTCAAAACCGTCCTTTAAAAGTTTTCTTCTAACCAGGTGCTCCAGTTTCCTCCTGCGGAGTGGAGGCTGCTCCATCAGCACGGTGTCAGCCAATACATTGAGTGTGGCCTCCACATTTGACTGCACTCCCTGCATGGGTGTCATATCTCCACCACCAGAAATGGTGGTCAAAGCAGACTCGACGTTCTCAGACCAGGCGATCTGAGTGGACAGGACCACCAGCTGGGCCTGTGAAGAGAGGAAACAAATCATGAAAAATTACATTAACACAATCCCTGATTTCCATGTATGTTGAATAACGTATTGTGTGTAGAACAAATGCCCTCAATACCAACCTGATAACGATCAATCCAGTTGATATACTGACTCAGGTCAACGGCTGTGCCTTTGTTGAAGGATGTGACCTCTGTGACAGACTCAGCCAGCAGCTTGGCCAGCGTCACCCTCATCTCCTTCTCCACCAGTGTCAGCCACTCGTTGATCTTGGGGTGCTCTGTGATGGAGACTGGTGTCTTGTAGAGAATCTCTTCACCCTCGCGGGAGGAGATTCCCAGCACCACAGTGTTGTCCTCACTGAGGAGGATGCTGGAAACACCAGCAAACATCTTTTTGAAGTGTTTCTGCAGTTTGGCCACATTTTTGCTGTTGCCGATGATTTCAAGCAGGTCCTCGTCTCCCACAAAGTAGAACCTGGAAATGAAAAGAGCATGACGGATCAATAAGGATGTTAATAAATAAATAAATGTGAAAGTCATTCTAAATATTTAACAGTAAGTTTTGTGTTTTAAATGTACACAACAGTGGGCAGTCCCTTCATCCAGTATCATCATCTTACCTGGGGAATGAGGATCTTTCTCTCTCCAGGTATTCTCCAAGGGCTTTCTGGATTTTTCCCAGAAGGTCAGCCAGTCGCTCCAGAGACCTCTGCACTCCCTGTATGTTCAGCACATCCATCACTAAGGGAGACTTTGACACCTTCTTCATCAGTGCCAAGAACTCTGTGCTGATACTGTTGAATAAAGACAGAGAGACAAATTAAAGTAGGCTCTAAGAGAAAATATTGTTACAGTAGTAATTTTTCCTTTGTTAAAATAAAAGGTCCTTCATTTACCTCTGGAATCTCTGGGTTTCTACAGGCAGCAGATGTTTGATGTCAGCACTGCCAGTGAAGATGCCTTCCAGATAGACCCAGCGACGCTGGACATCAATCCAAACGTCAAACAGAGCCATGATGCGATTCAGCTTGTCCTCCCAGCTCAGGGCATCTTCCTCAAACACCTGGGAGAAAAAAAGATGAGGATGGTGTTGATGCAGTTCTGAAAACTTAAAGTAGTGTCTTCAAGAACACAACATATAATTCTGTTTACCTTGTAGTATGGAGACAACTTCATGGCAGACACGCTGTTGATATGTTCTTTGACCTTGTTGAAGAGGTCATCCCAGCCTCTGATCAGCCGACACTTGTTCTGGTAGTTCACCAGATCGAGCTCATACGAGTTCCACACTTCACGGATCTGAGGACGAAAAACACAGAATTATAATTAAACAAAGTCTACAAACCAGAGAGTAATTTTTAAAACATTTGTATTTGAAGCTATACATGAAATGTTCTATGAGCATCACAACTACACTGTATAATATTTTGAGGGCCCTCCTTCTTCACCTGTTTGAGGAACTCCTCCAAAGCCATCTCTCCCTGGGCTACCAGGAGAACGTCCTTCACCACCATCTCATTTTTCTGCAGATCCACATCCCAGATCTGTCCCAGGGTCAGCTCTGAAAGGACCCAGTTAACATGCAAACGCTTCATCAGCTGCTTCCAGTGGCGGTCCTTCAGAGCCTCTGATTTCAACTCAATCACCAACATGTTAATCTGGTGAGAGAAAGGGATAGTGAGAGAATTTAATAAGCCATTTTTAAGTCTATTTCTGATTCAAAATGTGTTCTTAGTGTGAAAAAGCTCTCCGACCTTGAGGTATCCTTTAAGCAGCCTCTGGACATACTCATAAGAGGCATACTGTCTCAGTCTTGCTTGGAAGTTCTTCAGCTGGTTCAGAAGACCATCCAGGCTCTGGCGGAGCTACAAACACAAAACGCCAACACATCAATAGTTATATACCAAGAATTTCACGAATAAACAGAGGTTCAATGATCTGAATGATTACTGTGGATGTGTTACCTTGCGAGGCTGTACTGACACCCATGGCTGCTCTTTCATCTGGTCAATCTGCTCCCAGACCTTTGACAGCTCGGACCAAACCTCCTTCAGATCATGCAGCTCCTCTAGTGCCACCTACAAGTCAAAACAAAGACAGAAACGAGTCAATGTTAACTATCACTCCTTTTTTTAAATTAGTGAGATTGCCGTTGCTTCGTCTTTCATTGGTGACAAAAAATGCTTTCATGTGAATGTTTGCTGGCATTACCTGTACTCTCTCTTCACTGCCACTGAGCAGGCCAGTATCGGTGAGCTCCAGGGCTTCCTTAGCTCGAGCACACTTCTCTCTTTCGTCCTTCAGACGGCCAAAGTTGCCCTCATAGATCGTCAAGGACTGAAGGGCTTCCTCTGGACGCAGGTTACCCTGGTGAAACAGATTACCAGTTAAACAAATAAATAAAAACATTTGAGGATTCCCCCCGAAGTTAGTTATTTCTATCACAATAACAAATGCCTTGTGTGCGGTACTCAAATATTATTCTAACAATTAGCAGTCATACATCCACAGAAAGTATGAACGAGAGGTGACTGTACTGTATATTTCAAACTGAATTAGATGATTAAATTTGTCTTACAGCAACTGGTTTGGTCTTCTCCCAGTCATTGAGCAAGTCCGTAGTGCGGTTTTCCACAGCTTTGTCCTCCTGGACGATCTTCATCTGCAAGTTGGCCACCTGCTGTTGGATAGCAGTATCCTTGCGCTTCATTATGTCACTGAAGGCGCCCCATTCACCTTCGATGTTGTCAATGTAAAGCCAAGATGGAGGGAACTGGAATCTTTGCTTCTCCAGCAAACGCTGTCCATTACGGAACAACTAGGGGTAAAAGAAGGGATCTGATTACAATCCTGAATTTTTTTTTTTTAAAGCATGTAGTAACACAAAGAATGAAGGAGAGGATATTGAATGTTTTAGAGTACTTATTTAAGCACTTACGTCCACATTTTTCTCAAACTGTTTGATCTTGCGCTTCAGGGTCTGGACATATGTTATGAAGTTAACAGCATCTGAGGTGCTCGCCGTGTCCACAGAATGTTGCTCCAGTTCTTGACGGGACTATTGAGGGAACAGAAATGAAAAGGTGATAAGAAAAACAATCTAGTTCACAGAATAATATTCTGATCAGTGTCCATTGGAAATCAATGTTACTAGGCTGGTCAAAAGAAATTGTTCTCATATCATGTGTTACCTTGGAGATCTGGGCGTGGAAGTCCTGCATGTTCTGGCCGAGCATCTGGCCAAACTTGCTGAGTACTTCTTTGTGCCAGGAATCATATTTCAGGTTCACCTTGGACTGGACCTGTTCTCAGTGGCAAATACAAACATTTAATAAAAAGCCTTTTTACGAATAAAAACATTGCATTCTTACACAAATGTACACAAACAGGGGGTTTATATAGAAGAGTAGCATCCTTTAAAAAAAATTAAAATTAATTAATAATTAATTTTTTGAAAACCTTTTCATGTAATAGACTCTTAAAATTGACAGACTGACTAGAAATATTGTTCTAATACAGCACCTAGAATCGTAAGATATTATTACCTTGCCATAGTCAATGACCACAGGTCCAAACTCTTTTCTTGTCTCTGCATTGTCAAACGTTCCACGTGCTTTGCGGATCTGGACCAGCAGTGCCTGCCACTTGGTGAGGTCTTCACCCAGACGGTTGTAGATGTTCTCAGCTTGCATGTCCCACAAGCACTGGTACTGCAGCCACACCTGTACAAGGGCAACGAAGAAAAAGACGGTTGCTCACAAACGTATGTATAGGATAGTTTATATCAATCACATTTATGATACAAAAAAAAGAATAATTTCTTAATTTCTTCTAATCCGTTTCTCAAGTAAAGTAATTCTATCAGCAGTAAAAGGTATTATAACACTTTTACTGTGCTGTTACAACAAATTGACTCTCACCTTCACGTACTGCTCCACCTCAGTGACAATGTCTTCCACTGCATTGTAGGATTCCTCTAAGGCTGCAGGGCCATCTGGCATCCTGGTCAGAGCATTTCTGTAGAACTTCTCCTCCTCTGACAGCTCGTAGTGAACTCCCACCTGGTAAGAAAGGACAGATTAGCTTAGATCAAAGCAACAGCACAAGTGTTACTAGACACAAAATCCATAAGTCTGTTCATATATCACAAAATAAAATATATCTTATGTTTGGTAGATCATTTGTTTAAAGAGGCATACCACAGACATTCTTATCATAGCTTTCTGCACTGGGAATCACAGGCCAGTCAAAACAGTTCAGACATCCCTACCTGGTATCTCTGGCTCTGGATCCTGGGAAGAGAAAGGATGACCATCTTCCAGGCAAACATCTCCTGGTAGAGCTTGTAGCGACAGTCTTCAATCGGTGGGTTTAGGTAGATCACCTGGTTAGTAATCCTCAGCTCATGGACAACATTCTGGGAAAAGAAAATAACAGAACAGTTTGTTATAATAGTTAGTCAGCTATGTCCAGGAAACCAAGGTTTTATAATTAATGTAAATTGATTTAAACAAAACAGGGCATATGGCACCACTGAGTCATTACAGTCACAATGTATACCTTGATCTTGGGCTCCCCTCCAGGTTTGTGGCTCACTTGTGGAGCCTCTGTGTCCATGTCCACATCAGCTTTGTCCTCTACCTGGCCACGGAGTACTTGGGTCCAGGCCTTAAGGCCAGCCTGCAGACGCACTCCCAGGATACGTTCAATCTATGAAAACAAAACAAAAATCAATCCTGTTTGAAAACCATTCCTTGAGATTTAATAGTTCACAGAAACAGTCAAAATCTAACCAAATGAGATTAACAAATAATCCTTGTATTGTTGTTGTTTGTGGCACCAACCTCAATGTCAAGCTTGTTGACCCAGATGGGCAGGTTGGAATAGGAGTGGAGATTGAGGTCGTCCACAGCCTTCTGGACTCGGTTGAGGATGTCAGTGAAGGTTTTGTGGTCAAACATGCAAGTGTCCAGAGAGCGAACCTCAAGATCTATTTTCTCCTCAATCAGTAAGAGGTCATCCACCTAGAAGACAAAAAAAAAAACATACAGCAGAGAAAAAACACACCATCAGAACAAACTTTTGGCACTTTTGGTTTCATTTGAAAATCCCACTGAAGAGACTCTGTACTTATGCAGAATATATGTAACCATTGTATTAGTGACTGCCCCTCCACACTGACCTTTTCCTGGAAGTTGAAGACTGTCTCAGCCAGCCTCTGAACATAGGGATCCAGCTTGTAGGACTCCCAGACCAGAGTGATGCCTTCAGTAACGAGAGCCTGAACTTCTTTCTTAAGGCCAGCCACCAGCAGGGAGATGGAGGATCTCTCCTCCACCTTCTCACAAGTGCGCTCGTAGGTGCGCACGCTTTCGATCAAAGAGATGGCAAATGGGTACAGCTGGTTAGCCTGGTGGGCTTTGTTGACGATGGCCAAAGGAACACGGAAGCTCAACCACTTGAGATTGCGGACCTCTTTGGACAGGGTGATGATCTCTGGGAGGAAGTTGACTTTGAGTTTGAGCATGTTTCCGGTACGTCCGCGGGCACGAGTACTCTCAATTGTGAAGATGCGGCCAGACACACCTAGGTTGCGCTGCTGCACCTAATTTACAAAAGAAAGGAGAAACAAATATTTAAAAACAGAAGAATAGTTGACAAAAAATAGAAACATGCATCAAAAGAAGCAAAGACGAGAAAATTTTTCAAATAAAAAAAAAAAAAGGAAAATAACATTTAAAAACACATCCTATACTACATTTATGTCTATGATCAGCTCCAAACCTTGCGAGCCCAGTCATCAAATATCTCTTGAGTATTGAGTTTAGCCCTGAAGCTGTCTCCATCCTGCTTCAGCTTCAGCCCCTCCACATGGTTCTCCCAGCCTTTTCCCAGAACATCCTCCACTCTCTTCATATATGCAGTCAACTGACGGTCGATCTGCTTGGCCCAGATGATGGAACCAGACACAGGTGGCAGGTCTCGGACGTGGCTCATCTTACAAGCCTGGCTCTGAGGATACTGCACTTTGAACTTGTCATGCAGTGACTCAATATCATCTTTCACGCGCTGGATGAGCTGCGTCTGGTACTCCCGGATGGCACCACGGATGTGGGGGCGCACAAAGAGAGCATTGAAGCGGGAGAAGATGCGGAACATCTCGTTGGCATTCTTGGCGGTTCCCAGCTGATCACGCAGGCGGGCAGTGATACGGGTCTCCACGCGGTCGATACGTTCATCGTAGCGCTTCATGGCGGCTTCCCAGGCTTCCATGCCTTCCTTAGACACATCCAGGCCATCGACCTCTTTGACATTCTCGTATGCCAGGTTGACCTCTTCGATAGCATTGGCATCAGCAGCATCAAAGAGAACTCCAGCTACCTTCATGTCTTGAGGCTCAACTGTCTCGCCAGGGGCATGTTGTGGCACAGCAGACACCTGGAGACAAAAAAACATCTCTCTCTTAACCATCTCTCTTATGTGAGGATAAAGCCTGATTCTTATTTAGTTTCTACAGGAAAACAACATTAAAATGAAAATGAAAAAAGTAAATAATAGTAAGGTGTCAGTTCAACTGTGGCCATTACATATTACGGATGGTATTTTACCTGAGGCCTCAGCACGCGGACGATGACAGCCCTCAGCTGCTCGTGCTGCCTTCTGAAACGTCTCATGTGATCCAGACGTGATTGGAGCTTCCTGTGGGCGGGGCTCAAACGCCACACCATCTTCAGGTTCTCCTCTCGCTTTCTCTTCACAATGTCCCTCAGAAGCACCTGCAGTTTCTCATACTCATCCTCCCAGGTCTGGAACACCTCGAAGCATGCCACCATCACCTGCACAGAAAAGTTTAAAGGACATTTTAGGAAGACATGTACTATTTTGAGTAGTTGAAGTAAGAGTGAACTTCTGTGTAAAAATTACAATAGGCTTTAGATCAACCATACCAACCTTTTCAAATTCTTCGTAGGCAACATGCATGAGCTTCCTGGTGCCCAACACCTTGAGGAGCTGGGAGCTCAAGTCCCTGGAGATGGCCTCTACTAGACGCAGTGCTCTTTGGATAGGGTACTTGGTGTTCCTAATCTTTTTCAAGTGAGTGAATATGGCTATCAGGGCTTGGCGGATCTTATCAAGCTCCGAAGCAGAGAGCAGGTCATTGAGAGGGAAGTCCTTCATCAGGGGATTGTAGTCATTGACCGTTTCCACAGCCTGTTTCAGACCTTTGAGAAGTAGAGAAAGAAAAGACTACTAATCATACTGTACTCAAAACACTGCCAGTAAACACAGCAGAAGTTAAACAAAATTGTAACAACTGGTTGCAACTTACCAGTGTCTGTGTCAAAGCTGACTGTAGCATGGAAACGTTTTCCGTGTTTGAGGATGTCCAGCGTGAGCAGAACCTCGGGGCTCTCTCTCTTCTCCTGGATCCTGTTGAGGGCTCGCTCCAGATTCAGCCAGAAACTGATCTCCTGCAAGGCTGTTCCTGAAGCTGGGTCACGGTCGAGCTTTGTCACCTGGTAAAAGGGTGGGTGGGGGAGACAAATAAACCCAGAGGTGAGTATAAGAGAAATATTTGTCCATCCTGCTGTTATAACATGAAGTATAACAGCAATGTTTTGTTTGAGATAGAAATATGGGGAAAGGCTCTTACCTTTTGGATCTCCCTGATCCAGCGGTTGACTCCAGATTGAAGCTGGTTAAGGAAGGTTGGGTCCTCCACTTTGTCTCCAAAGTCAGTGACCTTGGGCTTTTCTCCGCGCTCGTAGCACTGCTTGGCGATGTTGGTGATGATGGGGTGGATGAGCAGGCTGATCTCGGGAATCTCAATGTTCTGCTGAAGGTGGAGAAGGCCCATCTCCAGCTCAGCAATCTTTTTCTCCACGGAGGGAGCCATCTTATCCCCATCTCTAGAAAGTTGGGACAGAGATTATAGCGCAGATGAATCCTCTGTCAACGTTATGTTTTTCTTTTCTACTCAGTTCATGATTCAGTTTATTAGATGAAAATATAAAATTTCAGGATTACCTGTCTGCCTTGCCAGACTCGCGGATGTAGGACTTGAAGAAAGGAGCGACGGCATTGCTGATGAAAGAGTGGAGCGTCTCGTAGGGAGAATCCTCGCTCAAAGTCAGAACTCGAACTTGGGTTGATATGGGCTTGTCTGCGTCGATGACAACTGCCCTCTTGATCAAAGCCAAGCTGCAACGGAGAAAAAAAAGGCATAAAAACATAGTTCAGAAAGAACTTAAATGAAGTGGAAGCTGAGTACTATGCAGTAATTAATAATTTAATAATATTAAAAATAATCTTTTAGAGTACAAGGTTATGTGAGGAAAGGGAGTTTTTTTTTTTTTACAGTTTAACTGATAAAATTACACGTAATTGCAGTGCTGAAAAGTAGACCCTTTTACCTGTTGGACTTGATCCCATAGTGTATATCAATGCTGACGTTATAGGTGATGCATTCCTTCTCTTCCTCTCCTTCATCTCCAACATCCTCTGTGTGAAGAACAAATAAAATCTGAGTCAGACATTACCAATCTAAATCAACATATAAAGAGTGCTTGCAACAGAAATCAAATACAAATCAAGGCGTTATAAGAGTGTCCATGGGCAAGTAAACTGTGGCACAGGAGGAGTTGAGTTTATCTGCATATTACAGTAAGATGACAGTGCAATCTGGCACGTTCACTCCCATCCATCTATGTCCCCACCCTCCCTTACAGGTGAGGTCATGGTTTGTAGACAAAGATAGACACATGCAGAAACTGCACTCTCTGCATTGCAGCATCAGTATTCTGAGAGCGACAACATGAATCGGCTGGGGCAGTGACTCTCTCTGGCTGGGAATCCAAAACCTGCAGGCTCAGACTCAGACTCAGGGGCTGGTCATGTGCAGTATTGAGGGATCAAGGTTCAGCCCTTATAAAACATTACTTAAGCTCAAGCAGCTCTAAAAGCTCAGGCTTAAATTTGCCTGAAGGAAACTGAAGATAATGTGCTCATTGACACAAGCTGGTTCACATGATAAAACCCCAAGAAGGTGCACACAGCATGACTTGTAGTTATAACAAAGGATTCACTCTCTTTGGATTTCTCTGATTTTTTTAGTGTTTTTTTTTTTATTAGCCGCTGTCAACACGTTATTATCTGAATAAACTGCACTTGAACATACGCAATGGTAACGAAATGTCAAGTTAACCTGTATCACACCTTAAAACGATAGCTCGCAGTGAGCACATTCATTGGAGAGTATTGTGTTGTCACTGGCTCGGTTTTCTCCTCCCCACCCAGTGTGGCGTAGTTAGGGTTATCTTACCGGTATCTTACCGTTATCTTACCGGTATCTTAACGCGGTTATCCACCCGGCTGTCAAACATATAACGTTAACGTTAACGGTTACTCCGCGAACGTTGGGTTTACAAACGTTTCTCTGGTGGCGAATTTAACAGCAGAATAATTAACGGCCCTTTAATTCAAATTATATTAGCTAGCTGGTCGCTTCATCCTAAAAGTACCTTTGAGTGCACTTCTCTCGACCAGGATGGTGTGAATTTGGGGATCGGCCAGGAATTTCTTCATCTGCTCCACGGCGCTCTTCTCCTCCAGGGCGGTTTCCAGTGAAGCCGGGGCCTCGCCGCCATCTTCCAGGAGCAGCGGCACCAATTTCCGAATGTGCTTCTGCAGCACCGACGTGTCAGCGACCGTTTGCACGGCCGACACCTCCATAGTGCCGGAGTTTTCCTCCGTGCCCCCACCGTCGGACATGCTTCGATACGGTCAACGAAGACCGGTCGCGGCGTGAAAGTGAACAAAGAAACCGAGGCTGACGTTACTGGCTGGGCGCAGTTCCTACAGAGCCGGTCAGAGGTTGACTGCTGCTGTCAAAACGCAATAACTGTTGCCGTCAGGTTTATTGGCGCAATGGATTGTGGGACTTGTCGTTCAAGGGTGTGCGTGTTTCAGTGCATTGTACGAGCCAGAAAACTACAATATCCAGGATGCAGTTGAACGAATCACTTTTTTTCGCTCTCCTTTTTGTTATTCCCGTGTATGACCGGCAGGGGGAGGGAGGGAGTTGTCTTCGATGATGCAGCAATAAATCAAGAAATCTTCTTTGTTGTTAAAAACAATGTGCCAGTCCAGTAATGATACAACGTTGACTACAATATCTGTCACAATTAGACTTGCGTCTGCAAAGTACACCTTTTGAAGTCTAATGCTATCAATAATTAATGACATGCAAACAAAATTATTTTTTATTATTTCTACATATTTAAAAAAAAAAAACTAAAATCTTAACATTAAGAATAAAAGACTACTTGGAGCCAGGGCCCCATAAAATTTATGTTAAACATGAATTAGATTCTTCGTTTTAAGCTTTTGGGGAAGATCCATGCATAATATGGTCTTAGATATTTGAGACCTCTGAACAAATAAAGGGGTTGAGGGATACAAATGCAGAAAGCCTGCATTATATCAAGCATAGGCTGCTAAAAATGATAAACTATGATGATAAATAAGCATTGCTCTGTTGCTTAAATAATATAAATGTCCTAATAAGAAAGAGAGGAATGTGAAGCTATGGTTTTGATGTTTTATTAAATAAATATAAACATGAAGTAAAATTTCAGTACATAGAAGACAACATGAGCTTGCATAGTACACCAGATCCCTGAGTTTAAAGAGCAATATATTCCCACAGTTTACTTTACAGCATTATTTCCAAGCTAAGCTACACATATCACACACTTCTAGAGTAACTGTGTGTCCAGTATCAAATGGCTTATCAAATCGTTTATGGCTTTAACCTTATTACTGACCTAAAATGAGGAGCCAGCTCATTTTGTGATTATAAAAGCACAAGTTTAAGATACTTGTAGCCTGAGAGAAACACAACAGCCACATCTAAGTGTTGTAGAAAATAAACTAGACTAGCATAAATAAAGCAGAGCACACGTAAGCTGTAGGCCTCCTTTTGTCCAGCAGATATCAGCATGTGCACAGTGAATATCTATTCTACTTTCACTCTACCTGGACATCCTTTAAGATTTATAGTGGAGGCTTTATCAAGTATAGAGCGGCAGAATTAACATACATTATTATGAGGATATTGGTCTGGTCTTGTGAGCAACAACATTTCCCTAATGATCAATCACTCACATTTTAGATACCAACAAGAAACATCTATTACAGCTGTTAGCAGTAAGTCGTAACTGACATTGCAGTGTTTTTGCACATGTAACCACATTGGAAATCATCCCACAGTGTCCACAAAGCCAGTTTCTATTTTGCAGTCAATGGGGAAACTCCATTTGTGGGTACCGCCTCACGCTTCTTCTGCACCTTGGGGGGCGACTTCATGTAACACATGATTTCAGTCCATAGTGGTGGTTCTAGCTGTATACTCCACTGTGTGTGAGCACTGTACCGTGCTTTCATCATAATAGAAAATAAAAAGTAAAATTGATAGTTGGTAGGGAAGATTAACCCCCAGCCAACCACAGTCCATGACCAGGAACTCATTCTTCCTCAGGAAACTTGAATTTAGCATAGACAATGAGCATGACTACGGACATGACAACACACAATGAACCAATCACGAGGTAGGCAATGCCCAGGAACTCATTCTTGCCACCCATCCAGGACACGTTGCTGAACACTACCTTCTTTCTCCCTTCAAAGCTCAGAACAGGATAGTCTGGGGGGCAAAATGTTAAGGATACATAGCAAAAATTGAAAACAAAACTGTATTCAGATATTATATTAAAACAGCCGTGGTTTCATGGTTTAACCCATTTACTATAAACCATCAATCAAAGCACAACAGTTTTTGAAATTTCTATCATCATCATTACTTAATGATAATGTAATACTGATAAAAATGTTAAATGGATGTGATTGATTACACAACTGAACCAAGGGTCTGAAAATCAATTCACTAATTTTCAATGTGTACAGAAAAGAATAGAAAGCAGTAGCTTTGTTGTTGGGTTTGCATTGAAAATGGTAAGCAAATATGTCCTTGTGCATATTTACATTTAGTTAAGTGACTTAAACTTGGAAACACAGTAGTATGGCGCTTCAAGCTAAAAGAAAAATGTCTTTGAGGTATTTACATAGACTTTAGGTAGACAAAGTCAATCAATCATGAATAATCATTTGCCTAGCTCATTTACTTATACCCCCGAAAATTTGCTTGTTTTTTCCCCCCCACTTCTCAAAGAGCTCCTGAGTCATTGTGTTCACTCTGCCCCGGTAACAACAGAACCACACCCAACCGGTTAAACAAGTTTGCCTAAGCTGCTGTTATTGTGACAACACAAACTTCAATGGCTGACCCCTTTAGGTAGATTTGAAGCTTTGTAAAGCTTCTAATGCGGAGGGAACCGTGTAAAACACAAATGTCCTTGTTTAAAGCACATTGATAACTTATTATCCAGACCATATGCTGGTTTGAACAAGTAAAATGTGTCTTCTTCCACATACCCAACACTTGCACTAGTTAAATGTTTGCTACTGTCAATGTGTTCAGAATGACTTGTTTTGGCTTTTTGGTGTCTGTTAAGCATGTATGACCAATAGCCAGATATAAATATTATACAATATCAATTTGTTTTATGGATAAAAGATTACATAGGGTGTACATTTTACATTACTCGTACAAACACAACCAGCTGTACCTCCGAGCACAATCCTTAAAATCATCCCAGAATCTGTAACATGTGAAAGGATACTGTAGGCAATTTGAAGGGAGTAGTTTCCAGCTGGCAGACCCTCTGCATAATCTCCGTCTGTGATTCGCCGATACAGCTTTCTGAAATCTGGCAGGGCTGCCCTCCTCATCCACACCAAGAAATCTTGATTGATGAAGCCGTTGTTAGCGGGGTCTGAGGGGTCCAACTCATAAGCAGGCTTGGACCAATACAAGGGTTTCACAGTACCTGGAGAGTGAAACTTTTAATCAGCTATCATGATTTTTAGACATTATATTAACCATGTTATTTCACCTAAAAAAGAACCCCATGCAGCCCATTATTTACTGCACTGAACTCAATTTAAACAGCCTCCGTCCACAATACCCTTCCTCCATTCAACACAGCTCCTTTACTACTTTATAAAAGCCTTATGCCCACCCAATTCATTTTAACCGCTCAGTAAACACAAGTTATCTCCATCATAGCACTACTTAAACAGAACAGACAGCAAGTTCCAGTAAATACAACTAAATTAACTACCATTGAAAGCGTTCTTCAGAGGTGTGACAGCAGGGTTTCTGTATTTGATGTTGTAGTCTGTCCACCATGAGATCCCTTTTCCATCCAAGGGCACCACCTTCTTTGCCCCATTGACGATCTGATAGAGCTTGAAAGTGTCTTTAAAAAACAAACAAGAATGAATACTTCCTTAACATAGCAAATAAACTTAATTACAAATGAATTATGGTAATTTTAAACGTCCATACATACCATTGAACAGGCTGTTTGCTACTGCTCCACATGGTACAAATGGTTTGTTGTTCCTGTCATACTCATAGGGGGCACAGGTGTCACTGGGAGACTTCAAGAGAGAAAATGGTGTTTGCATTGCTCAAAAAAAATCTTTGTGTTACAGATGGTCAACGGCATGAGGTACAACCAATGCAGCTTTAAGTACTGTACATTTTTACAAAAACGTTCCCAATATGTTTGTCTAAGATGACAGCTTAGCATATTTGTACTCATCTCAGCATATCTTTAAAGTCTTTATTACAACTGAGAACATATGGATACTGTTTTTTCCTTGGAAATTTAAACCAGAGTGTTGTATGTGTTTGTGTGATTTCTTTCAATATCCTATATTGTTAACTCACCTTAAAGTTATCCAGGTTTCCAGACAGCTGGTCATCATCTTTGGACACACCATAACTTCTGTAGTTCTGGAAGTAGTTGGACAAACCATAATAAAAGAACACAGGCCCCTGTAGAGGAAAACAGAATCACAAAAAGACAGACAGTGGTCAGATTCAGGAGCCCAATTCAACATAATTAACTGTTTGTATGTATGTGTGTGTGTGTGTGTGTGTGTGTAAAATGTGTTGTTGAACCTTAAATAGAGTGTCAGTGGAGAAGGTCAGCTCGCACATACAGTTCTTGGCATTTGGATCAGAGCACTTGAAGCATGGTGAGGTTTGTTCAACTCCAGTATAGTCTAACTGTGGAGGAAAGAAGAACAAAAGCTTATTATTAATTATTGATTGCTACAACACCTATCTCCATAGACTGTTACTGACACCACACCTCTTAAAAGTCAAGAGTACAATATCGCTTACAAGTGATAAGCGAATGAGCAAATAGACACATAGGGTTTTGGACCTTATGCTATTTTCTTTCATCTCAAACTCTGGAAACAGATGTTTTAATAAGGACTTAAGGTTTCTACCCAGTAAACACATTATGTTGTGTCTGTCTTATTATCTTTCTGTTGGTGACATTTGACCCATGACTCTCAGGGCAACACCTGGGGCTGGTTTGTGTGTTCGGGGATCACAGCCATACCTCCAACAGTTGAATGCTTTGTGAGGTGACAAAGAGAGCAACGCCAATGCCAATGAAAGCCAGGCCGATGATGACAAACCCTGGAATGACAATCCCTGCAGAGAGCATTGGCTGCCATGCCGGAAGCCTCTGCTGAGTGAAAGCGGTGTTGTCAGGCCGGTTGGCCAACTCCTCCTTCACCATTTTCTTGGTTCTGTGGATAAATGGTTAAAATCAGCTCCTTATTTGTTAGATATACTGCACTTAAAGGGTATTATAAAGCCTAATATCCATGGCAAACATGTTAAACACTCCCTATAAAACCTAGATTTATTTCCCCTGCAGTGACACTAAAGACTTCCTCATTTCTTTTTAGGTGTAAACTCTCATTTTGAGTTAATGTAGGGTGTCTCAGACAGCTAACAGCTGCTATAACTTAAAGAATATATCTCACCACAACCCCTAAAATGCTTCTTATCACACACAAAAAGCTTGAAACTTAACTACCAGATACACCCAGATTAGCCGAAAGCAAAACACAGGTAAGAGGACTTTTCACTACTGTTGAAACACGTTGGTAATGGCTAAAGTGAGGCACAAATATATTAACGATTTAAATCTGGATTTTAGTTGTTACTTACCCACAGTCGGCTCAAAATGAAAAACAAACAAAGGGAATCAACAAAACATCGGTATGCTGCGTTAACCGCGACGGAGAAGCTCTACCTTTACCTGTCCACCCCCACCTCACCTGCCCATCCTGTTCTTCTCTCAGTCTGACGTCAGGTTGTTTGCAGATCTGGGATCAGTTTTTTTCTTTTTAGTTTCACCACAAACAGTAAACGGAGGATAAACGGAGCGGAAACGCTTGATTCTGATCAGCAACACAATGCAACGTAAACCCGATTGTTTTAAAAAATAAAATAAAATTAAAAAAAAACGTGGAAAAAAAATGTTTGTTTTAAAAGCATTGGTGTATTAAAACCCAAACTAACAAACAGATTCATTGCGGTAGTTTTGAGCAATAAATGCCCGCCTTCTTTTTGATTGACAGTTATTTCGACCAATCGTGTCGCTGAGTCGTGTTAGGTAACGTTCTCGATCGACCAATCACGAAAGAGTTCATTGAAAGGAGACCTGCTACTGTGCCGTCTTTGTGTTGACATCTTCGGAGGTTTGAGAGGTAATATTCATATTTTCACTATTTAATGCACACCTTTATTTCCCAAAACAACCTCCCCTGATGTAGGAATGTTTACCCACCTTTTTACCGTCAGTGTATCAATATAAATCCCTTTGTGAGCGATGTCGGCGCTCTCGTTTCCACTAGGTCGCACCTGCTACTGTGTCAGTGTTGGTGCTAGCCAGGGCTCATTGTTAGCTGTGCTAGCTAACGTAGCAAGGTCTTGTGTAATACATCTGAAAGAAAAAACCAATTTGAAAAACAGTTCCGATGTATGTTTGCAGCTACATGTTGCGCTGCAGTGATAGCGAAGGAACATGATTTTATAGTAGGTAAGTTAGCGTATGTGTTTGTATGCAAGTCGTAGTCTGGAACAAAGCTACCGATAGCTAACGCAAGCTAACTTTGGTAGCGGCCGTAGCAGTCTGCTGCTGGCTAACGATAGTCCATTTTGGTCAGGATGCCAATTAAACGGTCTACTAACGGTGTCGGTACAGCAAATGTGATTTATGGATGTTTTGTTCATTTGAATTGATCAACCAAGCACCAGGATTCATACAAGTTCAGCCTTTTTTTTTTTTTTAGGTTTCCTCGAGTCGGTGCTCTTAACTTCCTTGGCTAATCCGGCTAAGTGCTGAAATGAGCTACAATGTTATAATATATAATATTTGCTAAGAGGTTTTTCCACATGTTTAGCTAAATCTCAATGGATGTGATATTAAAAGGCCAACTTTTTTTTTTTTTTTTTTTTTTGTTCAGTTGGTCCTGTTCGTAACCATATTTCTGGTTCTGTCTTCATTTCTTAGTGTTTGAATGGATATTACCAGGTGCACGGAGAAATGGGTAAAACAAGACCAGATTACTGTAACCATGGAGCCCTCATTTCATAAACCATGACATTCATGCACAGCTCACGTTACTTGAATCATTCAGTGATACAGATGTGATATTATTGAGTGAAGCATCCAAGTAGTACCCAAAGCCCGACAGTATTTGGTGGTTGTTACGCAGGTGCAGTCACTGCCCCCAGCAGCAAAGTGACCAGATGACATAGGGGGTTTTAAGTGAATGTTTCTGTTTGTTTATCAAACACTTGCAAGACATTGAGAAAATCATTTAGCATGGATTTTGTAGGTTTTACATTTCAACTGTAATAGGCAATTTTCTGACAAATTTGAGTGATATTCTTAATTGGGAATGCCACAAAAGGCCCTAGAATGGTTTTGTTTTGTTTAAACAACCCACACTTCACCATCTTTCATCTCTTCTTTTAGGAATATTTTGTAACTTTTTTTTCCATTATACTATTGTAAACATTCAAGTGTCAACCATTTCACTTAAACATATTGTAACTTTGGGCTGTTGTATGTTTCATTTTGATGGGTTTCATCTCATTTTTGTTCCCCCTTTTGTTCAGGAGAGGCCTCCAACATCCTCCATGATGCTGTCTAGCAAGAAGTCAGACGCTGGCTCCTCTTCCTCCTCCTCTTCATCTAATGCAGGAGCAGCAGGAGGGGATAGGGCCCCGGTTTCTGATGCCCAGACTGGGCCGTCAGCCTCAGCTGCTGGCCTAATGGATGTAAAGAAGAAAGAGAGGTCATCCCCTAGTGGGGAACCTGGAGGAGCCCCTTTGCCTCACCAAGCAGGGCCTGGGGGGGTAGACCAAGACTCAGCAGAAGTTCGCAGAACGAGTCGTCGCAAGCGAGCAAAAGTAAACATTTTAGGGTTCTGCCTCCTCCCTGTATACTCAGGGAGGAGATGATGCTGCCAAAAATGATGAGTGCAAATTTAAATACAAATGTCACTATATTTTATGACCATCTGTTTAATTTAAAGGCTCAATACATGTACATATTTCTCTTTATCTTGGTCATAGGTTCTTACTGGCACGTGGGCCCCAGTGAAAATTAGAAACGGAAGTAATTTATAATTGTCTTTTCAGCGTGATGTTCATGGTATTTGTTTCTTACTCCCAGGAAGTTTTTGGCACATTTAAGTGATGTGGGAGCAGTCCAACTAACCCGAACTTGCAATGCTGGTTTTAATGATGCTTTTATTGTGCCTACTGTTGCAGGTGGAGTACCGCGAGATGGACGAGAGCCTGGCCAATCTGTCGGAAGACGAATATTACTCTGAGGAGGAGAGGAATGCCAAGGCAGAGAAAGAGAGGAAGCAGGTCATCCCACCACCACCTCCACCAGTAGAGGAAGAGAATGACAGTGAACCAGAGGAACCATCTGGTGAGTTTGAAACTTGATGCATCATATCAAAGCAATTACTTTATGTAAGTAAAAGCTTTGGTAAAAAGTCTTTATGAAGAGATTCTCTACTTACATGAAGGCTGTGTCTTTCACAGAAAATTTTACTTGTGTTTGATTTCAATTTGGAACTCATAGCACATAAATGCTCTTTCTTTTAGTCCTAAATTCGTCCTAAACATTACTCAGTGCTGTTATTATAGTAGTGAAATGTATGTTAATTTTTAGGTGTGGAAGGAGCTGCTTTTCAGAGCCGTCTTCCTCATGACCGTATGACATCCCAGGAGGCTGCCTGCTTCCCTGACATCATCAGTGGTCCGCAGCAGACTCAGAAGGTCTTCCTCTACATCCGCAACCGTACGGTAAGTGCCATTGTAAATGCACAACGTTGTGTTCAAAACAGACTATGGGATCGTTGTTTTAAACATTTGTACTACTGTATCTTAATTCACATTAACCTCGTCTAGCTCCAATTGTGGCTGGACAACCCTAAGATCCAGCTAACCTTTGAGGCCACAGCACAGCAGCTTGAAGCTCCATACAACAGTGAGACATTAAATTAAACGTTTTAATTTTATTTGTCTTCATTTTAATTTATTTATTTTTACAAGAAGATTGCAGGTGTAGAGATTTGATGTGCTTTTGTTAAGATAAGATAAGATATTCCTTTATTTGTCCCACAATGGGGAAATTCCAATTCCAATTGTTCTCTTTTTAGGTGATGCTGTGCTGGTCCACAGGATACATAGCTACTTAGAAAGACACGGTCTCATTAACTTTGGCATTTACAAGAGGGTCAAGCCTTTACCAAGTGAGTTCAGTTCATTCATTGCACCGATAAAATAACATCAGTCATTAGCCACATAGCCAGTAATGATACACAGTTAATACACCCCCTGATTGCTGTTGCAGCTAAGAAGACCGGGAAGGTTATAGTCATTGGCGGAGGTGTGTCTGGCCTAGCCGCAGCCAGGCAGCTCCAAAGCTTTGGGATGGATGTGACAGTATTGGAAGCCAGGGTAGGTCACCAGTAAGGTTTCTATTATTCTGTTGTTTCAGCTTGTTGTTTTTGTCACATGTTCTTAACCAGCCATTGGTTTAAATCATTTAATGAATTAGAAACTTTAACTGTATTATATATTAATATAATTACAATAAATAGCACTGTGAGATTAGTGCCTCCACCTATACACTATTATAATACTATAATATGGTATACATACTGTTTTCTAAAGGTTTAGATAATAACCAATAAAGTGACCGAAACTTGCTGTTTTTCCTTTTTTAAGTTTATAATTGAAATGTTGCACTAAAAAATGTTTACTTAATATTTTTATTCAGGACCGTGTTGGAGGCAGAGTGGCCACATTCAGGAAGGGCAACTATGTTGCAGATTTGGGGGCCATGGTGGTGACGGGGCTGGGTAAGATTCCGATCCAGTTTGTTTATGTGAATACTGACGTCAGTCACAGCATTAACTCCGTAGCCTGTGTAATGTATGATTAGATAGAAAACTCACACTTGCACTTAATGCTCAGTGACTAATTGAGGCTTTTGTTTTTAACAAAGTCAAGTTATAGTCTTCTCAAAGAGATTCTACAGTTACTAAAATCAACCTGTAGAGGGTGTTATTGTACATGTTTATGTTGTGTCATCAATTGTCTTGTGTGTGTGTGTGTGTGTGTGTGTGTGTGTGTGTGTGTGTGTGTGTGTGTGTGTGTGTTTTCGTTCTTGTTCAGGAGGGAATCCCATGGCAGTGATCAGTAAGCAGGTTAACATGGAGCTGGCCAAGATCAAACAGAAGTGTCCACTGTATGAAGCCAATGGCCAGGCTGTGAGTATAATGGAATATATTAATCAGTAAACTGAGCTGCCTCTCCCCTATTGTCCTGACATAGCCAAGTTCCCCCTCATTTTAACCCAGTATAGTATAATCTTGTGATACCTTACGAGTGATCAGATATTTAAAGTAGTTGCTTTGTTTTTAAAAATCCCAGGCTTTCATACATAAGAGGGCAATGACGGCATAGGCATGCATGTACAAAAATATCTGCCTGCTTCAGTCATTCTGAAGTAGCTCCAGCTGCATTAGATATGTGTATCCAAATTACATTTTTAAAACCAGGACCTTGTGTTGTTTACTTCCTTTAACAGAAGATGTTTATGAATGCACGATAGTTCCCTCTTGGCATAGAAGTTCTCTCTCTGGGTTTTATAGCTGTTCTCCAAGCCTGTTGTTGTCCCGAGGCAGGGATCTGGCTTTCCGTGAGCCACAAAAACACAATGGATGGTGGATTCATTTAACTGCTTACCCTTGCGTGTCATCGGCAACAGCTCCCAGTTACTTTCAGACCAGAGGAGACCAGAAAACAGATATAGCTTAATGTAATTAGGGTGGAAATAAACTGTGTTTTTCCCTCTCATTTTTGTTCTGTCTGTCAAGTGGCAGCAACAGTAGTAGGATGTTTAGGTTCATGTTCAGGGCACTTCCACTGAAGTAGAGACTAGCCAGCAGGGCTCTTGAAGCATCCACATCATGTGTAACTGGTTTCCTCTTCCACAGGAAAAGGCAAATTAAATGTACATGTTTTACTTTTGTGCAAATCTGTTTGAGGTTAAAGTTGTGTTTACTAAATATGTTCTCTCTCCCTCCCACATCCCCTCGTGTCTCCTCAACCCCTTCCATGTTCATCTTTTGGTGAACTTCTAAAGGGAGAACGGTGCACAAGCGTATGTATTAGTTTATTTACTATACCACGTTCCTTACCCAATTTTGAATCTCTTTTTAAAGTCAGCATTTCAGCTTTCAGCTACTTTGTGTAACTCACACTTTGTCATCCATGTAAGAGATAAAGTCTTACAGAACAGGAATTATAAAAAAAAAAAAAAAAAATTATTTGCCATTTTTTTATTAAATGGAAGAGTTGGTTTCATTATTAATATGTAGGACAGTTCTGTTTAAATATGATAAGCTCTCTAAGAAGTTGCAAACAACAATAATATATAAACTATACCTGTTATCATACTTTGTGTGGCTTTAGCTGAGTATGGCATGCTTTTCTTACTGTTCATTGTTCTATAAATTCCATCACTACTGTCATTACTGTGACTGATGGTTCGTATGTGTATGTGTATGTGTCTGTGTCTGTCCAGGTGCCAAAAGAAAAAGATGAGATGGTAGAACAGGAGTTCAACAGATTGCTGGAGGCCACCTCCTACCTCAGCCACCAGCTGGACTTTAACTTCCTCAACAACAAACCTGTTTCTCTGGGACAGGCCCTGGAAGTGGTCATACAGTGAGTATGATGCACACTACATGAGCTCACACACAGGAGATGATGACAGATGTGTACCAGGAGAATAGATGTATACAGATACACATAAAAAAAACTCTAATCTCTAATCTAATCTAATCTTGTTTCTGTGTGTGCAGGCTGCAGGAGAAGCATGTAAAAGACGAGCAAATAGAACACTGGAAGAAAATTGTAAAGACTCAGGAAGATCTCAGGGATCTTCTCAACAAGGTGAAGTTTTTCTCGAGGGCAGCAGTAGTCCTAGAGATATTCAAATTCTTCTTTGTAAAATGCTTCCTGTTCTTATTTCATTACATCCACCATCATCTTATGACTTCCTTCCTCTCCCTCTCTTTTTATTTGACCTTTTTAGATGGTGACCACTAAGGAACGGGTTAAGGAGCTCCATCAGCAGTATAAAGAGGCCAGTGAAGTCAAACCACCCAGAGATATCACAGCTGAGTTCCTGGTGAAGAGCAAGCACCGCGACCTCACCGCGCTCTGCAAAGTGAGCTCAAACAGTATTTTTTTTAAAAAAAAGAAAGAGAAATGTCATCATCAAAAAGCTGAAAAAGATAGTTACAATAGAAATCTCCTTACACTTCCTAAAGATATTTACAAGCTGGGAGCAGTTATCTAGACTGGTTGTTGTCCAGAACAGATTCTTATGTGACACTTTCATTACTTCTTCAGATCTTTTGCAGCAGGCAGAAATCAGACTGCAAGACTTAAAATACTTTAGTCAAAGCAGTTATGTTTCAAAGCTAACTATTTCCAACTGTGTTTGTGGTGGTATGGGCATTACATAGTGTCTGTGTTTTCACCGGCTGTAATTTGAACTACTTTGAAGCAATATTACATTTCCTGGGTTGATTATTAGCTGTACCTGCAGGTTAGAAGGCCAACCCCAACAACCTGCAGGAAAGAAACTTTGTATTCTTTTTTTTTTTCTTCTGAAGGATGACAAGTTTAACATCTGTAACCGTGTTATAATGCTAAAGTACTAGCATGTAAAATGGACATTTATGGACCACTAGGTCAGGGTGGATGCCTCACAGAGTTTTAATGCCGTGCTTTCCAAGTAAACCAGACAGGCCTGTGTTTAAGTGGTTTAATGCCTCGGTAGGATGTATTATTAGAGTGAGTGCTGCTGTTGTATTTTTGGTTCAGATAAATCACCTCACTACTGCTCTGTGTGTATTTTAGAAGGAGGTTTTAGTTGGTTTAAACACAGCTGGTGTCTGAACTGCATTTGTCTGCTACTCATCCGCTGTCTGAGCAACCACTTCAAGGCCCTGAATCACGGTCTGATTGTCTTTATGTCTGCGGATGTACTCACAGTTTCAGCAAGACAGAATGAGCATTTAGGAGTGTGTGTGTGTGTGCGTGTGTGCGCGCGCACAACATGCATGACTAAACCATAGAACATGATTTTAAGGCCAGTGAGAGGGACGGCTGTGTATATTTTTTGGTATTCTTTCCATTTTAGAATTTCCCCAGGTCAGCCAGATAGTTTGGAAGCGTTATTAGGGAGTTTGACTCAGTGTAGCTGTGTCCAGGGGCCTTGCATGGTAGGTGGTATTACCAGACTCTGCACTGCTGCTGTAGTTGGTTCTGTTGCAGGGTTTCCCGGGTGGGGGTGCGGATGGTGAGGTAGGCCTGCTTCGTTGTACGAAGAAGCCCGCAATTTTTGTTGCGTTTTTCTGTCCATTTGGATGTGTACAATGCGAAAGAAAATCACGTGCAATCATCAAACGTATAGCCATAAGACAACCACGTGTAAACGCAACGCGGTTTGGAATGAAAGGGAGAAAACAGGATAGAGTAACACGGCGGATATACTTTTTTTTTTTTTAACGACGACGTAGTCAAGGCGGCAGGCAGGCGTGTGTTGCTAAGGCGGCAGGCGTGTGTTGCTAAGGCGGCAGGCGTGTGTTGCTAAGGCGGCAGGCGTGTGTTGCTAAGGCGGCAGTGCTGCGGGAAACCCTGTGTTGTGGTGAACTGATGAACAGGTTGAGTCAGCCCTTCAGGACTGTCAGGACTGCTTGTCCTTTTCTACATGACCTGAAACCCTCTGGGTGTGTACCTTGTGTCTACACACACAACGCATGCACACCTAATTAAACACCAGATTGTAAAGTCTGACAGCAGTTCAGTTCGATGTGAAATATCATTTTTAAGTATTACTTGTAGTCATTTTAAATGTATATTGGCAAAATAAAGTCAGTTGTAGTTGGAAATTGTCATGGCGTTGATGTAATATGTTGGAAGTGTAACAACGATTTTCTCATTAAGTTTTAGGTCATTAGTTTTAATCAGAATTTTTTCCCACCGATACTCCTGTGTAGGAGTATGATGAGTTGGTGGAGCTGCAGGTCAAGCTGGAGGAGAAGTTGCAGGAGCTGGAGGCCAATCCGCCGAGGTAAGCAATACTTTTTCATTTATTTTATCTCCTCAACTGCAAGTCCTCTTCTTATTTGGTATCATATCATTTAAACAACTCACCATATGTTAACCAGAATGGAATAAAGCTTGTCTCTTTATTTGTTCAGTCACATTTTCTTAGCATGCAAGTTATTTTCTTTAATGGTTATTTCGCACTTCGTTTGATCACAATTGAAAAACTACACTATAGACCTTTACAGTCACATTACACCATAATATACATTTGTGGTCGTATTTGTCATCTCTAACATTTTTTTTCCTCTTTCGCAAACCGTTGCTGTGCTCCTAAGCCCCAGGTGTTCAATATGTATTACTACATTAACACTAGTTTGAGTTAAGCTTTTTTCAGCTTATGCATGAGTAAACATGTCCCTCTGGTTTCTGAATAGCTGTCAGTATACATCAACTTGTCTCTTTCCTTCCCTTCTTTTCCCACAGTGATGTTTACTTGTCATCCAGGGATCGGCAGATCCTAGACTGGCACTTTGCCAACTTGGAGTTTGCCAATGCTACGCCCCTCTCCACCCTTTCTCTCAAGCATTGGGATCAGGTAAATACATGTACCCATTCTGAAATGTCAAAACTGTGTAGTCCTCACAATGGCTTTGCATTGCAAAGATCCTCAGGCCTCTTAAAATCCCAAGTGCATGCGTAATAAGTTATTGCTTGTTCAACTATGAGATACTCCTGTTTTATTACATTATGACATTCATTGTGCTGCTGGGATGACATGTTGTTAATTTATGCGCAGGATGATGACTTTGAGTTCACTGGCAGCCATCTGACAGTAAGAAATGGTTACTCTTGTGTTCCTGTGGCCCTGGCCGAAGGCTTGGACATCAAACTAAACACAGCAGTGCGGCAGGTCCGCTATACAGCGTCTGGTACGTACGCAAGACCGTGTGAGAGGTCACAAGTTCCACTATGGATTTCATAATTCAAGGTTGATATGGATGTTAATCATTTCATTCATCTGTTCATTCTCTAGGTTGTGAGGTGATAGCTGTCAATACTCGCTCCACTACCCAGACCTTTATATACAAGTGTGATGCTGTGCTGTGTACCCTCCCTCTGGGTGTGTTGAAACAGCAGCCTCCAGCTGTGCAGTTTGTTCCCCCGCTGCCTGAGTGGAAGACGTCTGCTATACAAAGGATGGGCTTCGGCAACCTCAACAAGGTTGTACTTATAAACAAGCATATAGCTTCCTTCCTTCTATCCTGATATCCTTAACCAGTTAACAATGTAAAATAATGTTTGATATAGTTAAGATGGCCCTGAGTAGTCTGATATCGAAGTGGGAGGCCGAGATTTTAACGCTATGCAGGCTAATGTGTGCCAAGTGTGATTTGCTGCATTTTGTCCAGACCAGTGCAAAATCTGAGAATGAGTCATCATGTTTAAATCACAGTTAATTTAGCGTGTTTCTGGCAGGACTGACTGTTCGGTTCCTTAGGGAGACCTCCTGCTACTGTTTCTGCTGCAGTGTCCTTCTGCTAGGAACATGCCCTTCAGTGGTAGAGTGCCCAAAAAACAATGAGTATTCAGAATTTGATTGTGTTCCTTGTAGGTTCATATATCATTGTCAAAATCAGCAGCATCCTGCATGAACAGATCCCCCACCTCCTCCTCCTTCCTGTAGTTTTTCCCAAGATAAATTCCAATAGGAATTGGTACCAGGCTCAAACAACACAGAATCCCTTCCTTCCTCTAAACTTCATATGATGACATATGACACACATTTATTTATCCTGGGCACAGACCTGGGTATAGATGTAGGTTGGGGAGTTGGATCAAAAAGGTGGCATGTGCAAGGTGTTTCCTAAGGATAGTAGGGGAGAGGCAGTCAGAGCATGGTGGTGTGCGAATGAAAGATGCTTTTTGCCAGCCTGTTAGTAATCCGATCAGAGTGCTCATTCTGCGTCACTCCTGACCCACCAGCTCTCTCCCTTGCACTCTCTCTGTTGCTGAGCATCATCTGCGGCAGAGTAGTTTATCTCCTAATTCTACTGCAGCACAGAAAAGAATACTGCATTATTATGCAATCTGAGCTGCTACTAATGCCGTATCCCCAGCAGAGGGCACTCTACCATTCACACATTTATAACTATGAAGAGCTGGCAGTGAATGAATGTGCTGAGCCTGCGATGTACTTCACAGGCAATAGAGCTTTTAATTAAAATAAGCACTTTGATTGTCATGTGCCTGTTTTTATTTTGTGCTCCTCCCTGTCTGTAGGTGGTGTTGTGTTTTGACCGTGTGTTCTGGGATCCCAGTGTCAACCTGTTCGGTCACGTCGGCTCCACCACAGCAAGTCGGGGCGAACTCTTCCTCTTCTGGAACCTCTACAAAGGTGACAAGAGGTCCCTTTTTTCACAGTTCCTAGTCCCCTTCAACATCCCTAGCTTACCAATATTGTTGAAGACAGTTTGATGCAGAGTGATATTGTATTGAGATGTACTTCCTGTTCTCATATATATATATATATATATATATATATATATATATATATATATATATATATATATATATATATATATATATATATATATATATATATGCCCTTTGATCCTCAAATGCATCCATTAAAAAAAGGCTCTAACTAATTATGCCTTTTTCTCTTTCAGCCCCAATCCTACTCGCTCTGATGGCTGGCGAGGCCGCTGGCATCATGGAGAACATCAGTGATGACGTGATTGTCGGACGCTGCCTGGCCATTCTCAAAGGAATATTTGGAAGCAGCGCTGTACCACAGGTTTGTGTATTTTTAGTACATCAATGTTCAGTATGACATTTGTTAATAAGTCTTTCTTCACTTTCACCTATACAGTACATCCCAAGTCCATGTACTAAATTCTTTATTCCCCTCAATCACAAGGTCCACATAATTTGACATAGCTGGCTGTTTTGCTCACATACAACTTCATTATTGTTGTTTACAGTGAAGTAGTGTTGGGTTATATTTTTTAAGCTCCATCATTAGCGTTTTCTCTTGTTTTTCCACTACTTTATGTGGAATGTCAAATTCGTTCCTGAATCGACCCCCATAACCAGCTTTACACAGCGAGCACATGTGAAAGGCACTCATAAGTGGAGTCATATCCAAACCACCCGTCATTATAAATCATTTGCTTATGGTTTCAAATGGGATAAAATCATATGCATGGAGGCCAGCGTTTGGAACAGTTTGCCATACAGCTGTTTACAGGTCCCTCCAATATCATCATGGAAACTCCTAAAAACTATGTGTTGTTGTTTGTTGTCATGGCAGCCAAAGGAAACTGTGGTCACTCGTTGGCGTGCAGACCCCTGGGCACGGGGCTCCTACTCGTACGTTGCTGCAGGTTCTTCGGGTAACGACTATGACCTGATGGCGCAACCCATCACGCCCGGCCCTGCTATACCGGGAGCTTCACAGGTAAGCACATGAACACTGAAGAAGTTTGTGTTTGGTGAGAATGGGAGTTTATATGTGTGTGAGAAAGCGAGGGAGAAAAGGCATCCCAACCCTGACCACAATATTTAACCAAACCAAAGCAGAGCAGTTTATTCCCCACACAGATGTTTTTTTGGCTGTTTTGATGTTGGCATGCTGATTGATGTGAACAAGTCATATTTATGCGTTGCCTGATGAGTTCTGGCAGTTTACTACCACACTTTTCCTTCTCTCATCAATCCCTTATTTTCTTTTATTCCTTCTTATGTCGGGACAATCCGACATCGATCTCAATGTGGTTTTTCTTTTTCCCCCCCTCAGCCCGTCCCTCGTCTCTTTTTCTCTGGGGAGCACACGATAAGGAATTACCCCGCTACAGTCCACGGCGCCCTGCTCAGCGGTCTCCGTGAGGCTGGACGCATTGCAGATCAATTCCTGGGTGCCATGTACACACTTCCCCGGCAGGCCACTCCCACGGCCGCCAGCAACCCTCAGCAGGCTCAGCCCACCCCCAGTGTCTGAAATTGCCTCTACTAGTTCCTGCCAACTCCAGACTCTCAAACCAACAGCAATTTTTTTTCTGATAAAATACAAAAGTCTACCCACCCATTGGTGTTTCTGTATGTGAAAGATCTTGGAAGTCACAGACACAACTTTGCATCTTTGCCTTTACTCAAGTAATGACACTTTGAAGATGTATCTTCGGGCTTTGCGTATGATGTGAAATAGATTCTTTAACTGGAACATTTCCGTTCCTCAGATTTTTTTGTGGGATGTTTGTGACTGTACACATTTCCAGCAAAATATGAAAACAGATGTAACCTACTACAAAGACTGGGTTTAAGAATGAGGAATGAATCCCAATTTTGTTACATACTAATGTAATAACTCATCTAAGACTTTATAAATATGTGATTTTCCAGTCTTAAAAACAGAAGCATGGCATTACGTGAGGTACTCCGAAGTGATGCAGTATATTTGATTCCATGTGGAGCATGTTTGCAAAACTCGACATCTATTTATGTGCCCTGTCTAAATACTAAACGTACACACAACCTAGAACCAGATATCATATAAGACAGATGACCAGCTCAGTAGCACAGTAACAATCTATAAAAACTGTCCTGCTGATCTAAGCAAAAGACATTTCCCTCTGGTGTCATTCCAGGGGCCTCGTCTTGGTTGTCTTAAAACACTGCTGTGTACTGTAGCCGTATGCCTCCTAAATTTACTTTGTCATTTAGGTTGCAGAGTGTAGTGAAAATAGTTTGTTTTAAAAGCTAAAAAGATGGATATGTTGAAAGAATTGTGAATGTTTTTGTTTCCATAGCAGTTTAAGTATTTTATTATGGTTATCATCACATACTTTTTTTATATTGTCAATTGTTTTGTTATTAAAAGAAGACAGAAATTGCATCAGTGTCTTTCTTCTTGGAAAGTGTAACAAAGTTGTGTGTGTGTGTGTGTGTTCAGAACAAAGTGCTTCCTGTCCTGCTATGACCTGCAGATGTGTAGTTTTTGTACTTGAACATGCATGTACGAACGTAACATGGCTGCTTCTAATTTGACCCTCCACTGACCCTCCTTCATTGCAGGTCTGGCTGCTTCCCAGGGTGGGTTTGTTTGTGTGTGTGTGTGTGTGTGTGTGTGTGTGTTAGTGTGTGATGAGAGAGGGAGAAATGAGGGTCCCTGGCAGCAGCTCCACGTAGTGGGGGATCTGATGAATGAGGGGGAGATTAAAATGGTCAACCATGAGCTATGAGCTTTTCTGTGGAGTTGTATTTCAGGGCTCTGTGCCCCTCTGTTTCCATGCACTCTTGAGCGTCACGGGCCTTGTTTTCCCCTAGAGATGTGGTTATTATTATCGTGACCAAAGGAGACGTTTGATGTAACAACAGTAATTTGAGCTGGGGTTTTGGACTGCAGCACTCGGGTATTTTCACCTCTCTGGTAAACCATAGGCTCAGCGCAGTGTGTAACTGTTGACTGGTGAGGTTATTTTTCATAATGGCCTCGAGCCCACATCAACTGATTACTTGATAGAAAGGCAAAGACACAGAAAGTCAGATAGCTGGTTATAAAAATCCTCTGGATGAGAGACCACAGCGTGTCTGAACACATCTCATGTGATTCATAGGTGTGGGGTGGAATGTACACTTACACAGGTACAAACCCTTCCCACATGCTGTTATGTGAATTTTGAACATCATCCATAATAATAAAATATGAGATGAATCATGAAATGATTGTACAACTGTTTCAGTATTTTTAGTTTTTTTTTTTTCTGGCAGCATGACTCAATGGCTATTTGATGGATTCCCAAGATGTACAAACATTCATACTCCCCAGAGGATGAATCCTTCTGGTGATCCCCTGACTTTTCTTTTAGCGCCACCTCACCATGAGCTTGACATTTGTGGTTTTGAGTAAAATGTCTCAACAACTGAACAACCTCAGGATGGGCTCTAATAATTTTGGTGATCCCTAAAATTTTTATCTAGCTTTGATTGTAGACAACCACTTTTCTAAATGACATAAAATCCCATATAACACGTACAGTTATCAAGCAAGTGTCACCTCTAAAGTTATTCAGCGCTGCAGGACGCATTCTCACAGATGACACCTGTTGTAGGCAGTGAATCCTCTATCTCACTTCTCACTCCTCCATCGTCCTCCTCCTACACTCGCCTGGAGTGCAACTGAGTCATTTCCATGGTTGACTTCACAGCATTAATTCAGGTCAGGCATCAGCGCTGAGGCTCAGGAGTACCAGGGTCCAAACAGGCACCACTGTGTTAGGGTAGCACCTCCTTGCATCTGAACTTAGGACAGATTAAACCACGCAAGCAGGAGACAGCGTTAACCCCTGACTCTCAACCATTTTGACTTATGACACCACGCAAGCAAACCAAGGCTGACTCTTGATTCTGTGCTAAAAATAAGAGATGATTATTCTTTTGCTTCTTTACTGGATTAAAGTGTGAAATAAGTCTTCAGACTACAAGTATTCATCATTTACAATAGGTGATGGACAGCTGTTACTGGTCACATTAATGGCTTTGTTCTATAAAGCATGCACAATATCCAGACCCTTATATTGAAGAAGCTGATAAGGAATTACATTACTATACTATTATTATAGTATGTCACTGTATACATGCATATGTAGTGGAAAGTAAGTACATGCATTCAAGTACTGTACTTCAGCTCAATTGTCACTTAAATACATTGATTCCTAAATTAAATACAACTAAACATACATCAACTCCACTAAAATGCTACTTAAGAAGTATTCTTTTTTTAAAATCTAAAAATGAAATACACGAACAAGCTCTTCTACTTTGATATTTTAAGTAAATTTTTGCTGATAATACTTTTGTACCTTGCTTCCAACCAAAGGAGTTTTACTCATAATGGGAGTATTTTTACACTGTGGGATCTGAACAGTATTTGTGGGAACTTCCAAACAAACTCACAGAAATGAAATCTTACTTTTAATGCAAGAAAAAGTGAAACAACTTTAGCCAGTTCATTTGTGTTTGGATTAAGTGGAATTTCACCTTTCACCTTATTAGCAGACTATTTCAACTGTGTCAAAGGGGTCTAGTATTAGGAATTCCAGTATTATTTATAGTTGTCTCAATGTATGTTTATTCATGTATGCAGTTCTATATAAAGATGTGTGACATATAGTTTGATAATTTATAATGTCCCAGAGCATATGTCCCAGAATGCAATTCAGCTGAGCACCAGGAGTCACTTGTTCTCAACCAGAACATTTTTGATCTCTTGCTCCATCACTGTCACCTGTGTACACCTAGACATAAAGGCCATGCAGATTAATTCAACACGTTCAGGCTTGTTCTCTGGAGTTGTACAGAACCGTTCTGGGAAACGTAGGACATTAACAGGCAAGAAAAACTCTCCTGCGTTACTGGTGGATAATAAAATAACTGAGGATGAGAGGTTGGTTATTTCCACATGTCTATTTATCAGACTATATCATGCTGGCAAACTTAACTGACAGTTGCGGGAACAGAAGTGCTGGCTTTCACAAAGCGAGGCGTAGCTGTTTAAGAGAAAGTTGTGTGCTGACTTTGCATTCCACAACAGCTTGTGGTTTTCCTCTTTGTACCTGACCAAATTGCCTAATTTGTCTGCCTGCTTATTTTGCATACCGTCAGCTGCTGTTCTCTCTGCTCAAACCAGGGGATTTTTTACACACACACACACACACACACACACACACACACACACACACACACACACACACACACACACACACACACACACACACACACACACACACACACACACACACACACACACACACACACACACACACACACACACACACACACACACACACACAGAGAGAGAGAGAGAGAGAGAGAGAGAGTACCACTATGAAATCAAAACTTGCTGAGCTTGTTCAGCAAAAAGCAGAAAAGAGATTAACATACATGGGTTGAGTTTTTACACACCATCAGCAACGCTTGCAGACACACACACTGACACAGGTTCCAGCATGGAGACGTGTTACAAACAGGTTGGTTTTTATTTTTATTGGAATACATATGGTTCGCTGTACAGTTGGCAGCTTCAAGAGACCTACATGCAGAGTGCGCCAGCCACAGTAAGGTTAAAACATGCACAATGTATTAAGTCTAAAACAGAAAAGAAAAAACAGCCTCCGCACACAGTCCACCTGGCATTGCTGACACACTGAGAAGCAATAATAAATCATAAAAACCCTTTTGATCTGATTTCATTACACATAGTAATGCGTTTGACTCTGTCTGTCAGTCTCCTTCTTCTGCACACAAAAACTTAGAAACGCTCAGAAATAAAAACAAAACAATTTGATTGTACAGGCCTGAAACTCTTGTATCTGTGCGTGTAAGAGATGAGATCCAGCTATATGTTGTTTTTTAATTCCTATTAGATTATTTGTGTGCGTTTACATATATATATTTATATACACATGTATTTTCTGGGGCCTGCACGCTTCTTTCTTTGGCAGTACTTACAAACATACAGCACAGAAGATGTACAAACCCTGAATTTATGAGCGAGGGAGAACAGAGCAGCGAAGAGGCCGGACCACTGAATGGTCCCCGATAAAATCGGGGCGACACATGGTGAACCACTCAGCACTGCAGACCTGCTCAGCTCTGATAAAATGGACATCGCTCTCATTATTCAATGACTATGACACAACCCTGGCCTCTCTCTCTTTAATGCTCTCTCTCTCTCTCTCTCTGATCTATGGTGTGCCATCATGTCTGCAGGTTGTGAGAAATGTCTTGCATTAAAATAACAAACACAAAAATACAGGAAGAAGTACTCTCCAGGAGTGTAATAACAATGAGGAAGATACATTATCTTGCAAAAAAAAAATATCATTCTTAAAATCAAGATGGACAAATACTTAATATATATCAATAATAAGGCCCACTTTACAAAATTACAAGATTTTCCTTAAATAAAATCTATTCGATATAGCTTCCAAAATAAGACATCTTTTGTTTAACAAAGAAATAAAAACATACATAAGCAGAAAAAACAAACCAAAAAAAGAGAAAACCCTCAAATTGACATTTTCCCCTTAATTTCAGTATTTTAGAGACAGGGTATCCATCTGGGGAAACACTGGCTCTGTCTCTATCTGTAAACTAGAAATACTGTGGAATGATTTTGGCACAATGTTAGAAGGCTGAGATGCAGGCGTAACAGGGTGCCATACCTCAAAAAATATGCTCAAAGATTATTCATTCACTGAGTGCGTGACAATTTCCTTTCTTTAACAGGTGAGATGACTCTTAAATACTCTAATTTGGCTGGTGCAAAAACACATAACATGTCTGCGGTACATTCAGCAAACGGCTACTGAAACAGAGTTAAAGGAAACTTTTTGACAAAGGGGACTAAGGGGGCATTAGTCGTTTGAGGTCTTAAAGTTAAGTGCTGGTTAAGTGCAGATTACAGCCTACGCCACCCAATGACACCATGACCCTGGCTTCACAATGGAGGCCTTTGAGGACAACGGCCCGCTCGCTGCCCAAGAGCCATTTCTCCCTGGCCACTCCAATCTCTGCTAAGTACATTCTAGTCTACTTTATTAAAAGGAAAAAACAATGACTTGTAAATAACGGATGTTTATACACCAGCAGAGCTTAAGAGGATTTCTGTTAACTCTTTAGTTGGTATTTGAGCAGGGAAGCGGAAGCAGCCTCTTTTCTCTCCACTGCTTAACCACCTCTTGTCCTTGCAGGAATTTTATCATGTCCTAAATATTCTGCTCCAGCGGCAGCTATCATAACATTTCTCCGATTCAACAAATGTTCGGCAAAACTGCCATCATTCAGGGAGGAGAGGAAACTGACAAAAACTCTGAAAGAGCCCCCCAGCTGTTTCTTTATAGTGCCACAAAAGCCATAGAAGTCTGAAACCTGTAAAGTCTTCGCTTGAGTCCCAGATGACTAGTCAGTACATTCCTCGGTGTCAACACTTTACAGGCTCTCGCCACTGGAAGCAACGAATACAACCAATAACATGTGAATAGTGGGCATGTAGCCTAAAACACACATAGATAGAAGCCTCGACTGGTCTTCATCCTGGCACACAGAGAGTCCAGCTAGGAGTCAGTGGATGGCAGTCAGTTGGGTGTTAGTGTACTTTGGGGCCTTGTAAGGAAGAAAGGCAGCATGACTAACGGAGGATGCAGTTTCAACTTTGCCCTTCAAGAAGCCCTGCTTTCTTTGAAGCCGGTCTCCAGGAGGGGAACCCTCCAACGCGTCATAAAACCTACAATTTCCGACAGCTGGGCTCTTCCTGGGACCCCTCGACTCAAATACTCTCTTCAGGGTGGTGGGGGGGGGGAGGTAGAAGAATGAAGGAAAGTGAAAGACACGAATGAATGATCGAGGTCGCACAGTATAGTTGTAGTGAGGACGGGTGGAACTGTAATATAGTTTGCATGGTAGATGGTTTATTGCGTGGAGGGAAACAGGTGAACTTTAAAGGTGTGAACGATAAGGGCTGAGGAGGGCATTTGTGTTAGCACTTGCATCACCAAGTTGCTATATACAGTAATCCTGACCCACAGTGATGTAAGCCTCAAATATATAAAAAAAAAAAACACACATCTCCAGCCACACACACGTGCACATTTGTCATTCAGCACCTTCTTACTCGGGGATTTGCAGCAGCTCACAACACACGAGAGCCCTCATTGACATATTAATAACAACACACACAGATGGACAACCGCACCACGTGTATCTCTGGCAGCATGAGCACAGGCAGAACCGGACACTCAATACCCTCATCTGTTTTAATTATCCCTAAAGTGGACATTGCTGCCAAGCTGTCCGTCTTCCTCCCTCCTGTATTTAGAAGCCCTGAGTCAAGACGTAGAGACAGGATTAGATGCAGCCCTGACCTCTGACCTTTCAGCTACCCAGGGAGCTGCCCATCACTATCTGGTGACAGGCCTCTGGCCTTCAACAAAACAACAACTCTCTGAACCAACAACACATATCACCGCTGTTTAGGACTTGGCTTTCCCTTTAGGAAATGAGAATCCAAGGAAGATGCAGAGAAACAGAGGAAGAAGGAGGAAGAGAGGAAAGGGGGAAGGAGGAACATTTGACTTCTCTAAAATACTAAAAGGAAAATTGGAATTGGTTGAAAAGATGATAGATTGGGGAAGAGATGGCATCCCCTCTTGGTAAATGAGAAGAGTGGTAGTAGAAACAATAACAGAGAAAGCGCAGAAAGGCTATATGATCATCAAGTCTTGGCGTGTGCACTAAGAGCTCTGAACAGTATGTCTGGTCTGTGTTTGCTCTATCATAAAGCCAGCAGTGGCCATGAAGAGGCCACATGGCAATCCTTTCTGAGGCTGCGCTGCACCCTGCGACTCAGAGACAAATCCTAGGGACGTAGCTTTTTAGGCGGTGCGGTCTATATTCTTTAAAATAGTACTTTGAAGTTAGGTTAGAAAAAAAAACTAGCTTTTTCTAAGGGAACCTTGCTTTGACATACCTCAGGGAGGAGTTCCCTCTGAGAACCTTAAACCAAAATACTTTTTTACGATGTTCCATACAACAATCCTCTGAATGTCAAAAATATAAAGTTAAAAAAAGAACCTCACAATTAGTATTGCATGTCATTTATCTGCACAGTGTAAGAATATGGTGCAAGTCTAAATTTGTTGGGACATTCTACCTCTCTTACTGCATCTCAAGGCACAGATGAACAACTGTAGATATTTCAATCAAAGGGTAAAATAAATGGAAATCAATGGAATTCTGAAAACATTTTAGTTTGGACTTATCACTACACAGTCATCACCTCTGATCTGCATGTACAATAATGATGATTGATAGTTACAGACATTGCATGAGGGGTGGCGGGGGGGGCAGTTTATTGATTGCATATAATCTCCTGCTTGCATAAACAATAAAGTGACAAAGCGGCGACAGACTAGGCTCCTGCCGGCAGAACTCTTCACAATAAAAGAACCTGTACATATATGGAGACTAATAAATATTAGATTGTGGCTGGTAGAATACAAGAGAAGTGAGAAATGTACTCAGACTGAAACAGGCCATCCCCAGCAGGGTCTGACTCATCGCAGCACTGAAAGTCATAACAGCAAAGGAACAAGATGGAGACTTTAAAAGTTCTTCAGCAGATCCATGTGTCCCAAGGTGTCACAGTTATGGTTACATGATCTTGTCAGAAAGACAAGGAATGCAATCGTGTTGGATTGGTGCATCAAGTCATCAAGCAATTGCTCATTCTCAGCTGCATTCAATAGCAACATTCATACATTTGTAGCAGGAACAAAGTGTACATTGCCTGTCAAACTCCAATGAATGTGGTATGTCACATCCTAAATCCAGCAGGAGCCTGTTGAAAGACTAACATTACAGAAAGGTTTGACAATCTCAGTGAGGTTTCGGTCATAGATACGCACCATTTACCTAAATGAAAACACCTTTTTATTTATTACTGGCCACGACTAAATCGGTTTCTGTGGCACCCCCATTGCTGCAGTGGCTGCAGATTGCTCCAACATATCAACCACAAGTTGATATTTTATGATGTTACAAAATAATACACTTCTATAGAAATAAGAGATGGAGATAAGCTGGGACGATTCGCACGGCGAACCGAGTCACACACAAGCTGGACTGTCAGTTCCTTGTGGTTAGAAGTCTTGAGTCTTCCTATGACTGGCTGGCATGTACACAGTATTTACAGCAGCACTGAAAATTAGTCCGCCTTGCCAGGCCAGGTTTGCTGGTAATCCAAAGTCCAATGTTCAGTTAAAACAGAACCTCCATTTTGCTATGGCTCTCTCAAAATACATGAATGAGGACATTTGCAACAGCTGTAAAACAAAGCACCATGGAAACTGTAGCATGCCCCCCATTATTCTTTTTTTTTTCTACATGTGCATTGCATTTCATTGCGTGCAAACTACATTTTTTTTGTCTTGATATGGTTGAGCAGAAAGGGAAAAGGATAATGCAGAACAGGAAGCGAATTACAAAGAATCAAAATAAGTGGTGAAAATGGCAAAAAAAAAAAGCTTAAATAAGGTCCCGGTCTGTCAGAAATAATGTGTGTGCGTGTGTGCTCCTTAAATGCAGCCAACCAGCAATTATTTAAGCAGCGTGCATGCTGAGTCACAATATTTCAAGTGCTCTCTTCAGTTATTACTTAGAAACATGCAAATGTTTGCTTAAGATCAAAGACCCCAAATGAAATCAAGTTTGAGGCTGCATGCCAGAATGTGGTGACACGGGTTAAAAATAAACCAAACATTTTAAAATGTACATGTTGTTTGTGCATGTGTTTATATGGTTTTGTGTACAAATGTGTGAGAAAATCAGAAAAAAAGCACATATAGCTGTCCAAGCAAATATGAATTGAGTAAGAGAAAATAGATATCATGGTACGAGTCAGCAAAGACAGTAATTCGCTTCCTGTTTTTGGTCACATTTAAGGTAAATTTCCTTTAGTTTGTGAAGAATTCTGCATGTGGAGATCCAGCCCTGTGAGATGAAGATGCATCTTAAACATTGTACTGCAGTTGACTGAAGATTGGGTTGTTTTTTTCAGTGATGTAGAACTGTTGATGCAGAAGCAACATATCCGGCTCCTGTAATGGTCCTCTGAGAAAGGCATTCTCAACTTTTGAGTCCTTCTTCCTCGAACTCTCTTTAAACCTCTCTGGCACGCAGGAAAATCTCCAGTCGTCCCCAGCATGCCAACCTCTCCCTTGTCAAGTTTCGAGATTACACTATAATACATCCAACGCGAGAAGCAGAAGAGGATACATGGGCTGGTGAGACGACCTCCAAAACACTGTACAGGCACTGTCTTTCCATTTATGCCTCTTTTGGGACAGAGAAAGTTCCAGATAGGAGGAGCATTGACGTCTCAGGGTACACTCAGGGTCATAATAAGTAGGCTTATGTCTGTGATTTGTTGTTCTATATGGCTGCAACTTCTTTTTTCTTTTCTTTGCTTGTTATAAAAGCTGCAGATGCGGACTTTTGGAGATGGTGGTAATGGTGTAGCCACTAGTTGATGGGAGACTGATGTTTGGCCCTCCTTGTGCCATTGAGAGATTAATTGAGTGCTGTTAAGAAACGAAAATAAGAGAAAGATCTTACTTAGTCCATGAGACTTTAACACAAACTATTCAACTTATTTTAGAAACATGATTGGTTGGTCATTTCCAAATAATTTCCCAGAAGGCTTGCCAGAAAGAACAAGGTAATTATGTACTAACTATTGGGAAAATAGATGTTCAATTGGTACACTTCCAATTAAAATTATTACAATTAATTTCCAGCAAGACTCAAAGTCTTTTAGTCAGTGTGTTGCCAGTCAGCTGAAACTGTATGCAATTCAACATGTATGAAGTATAAAGTTTCTGATGATAAATTCATAATGAAGGAATATTTACTCTAGTCTAAATGGAACTTTTCTTTCAAGGAAATTAGTGCTAAATTACATTGTTCTTTCCAGGAAAGAAAATATTCTTATAATTAAGAACAATAAAGGAATCCTCTCTATGCTTGCTTGCAGGTTAGGTTTCAGTAAAGTTCACCTGGAATTGCTTTTCTCAAGGACACCTCAGCAGGGTGGATGCTAACTGCTAAATGCAGTGAACCTGGGACTTCCCACTGGGCATCACCCTACTTATTAAACCATCACACTGCTGCCACCATGATAGATGTACTAAACCCAGTACTGTTAAATGGGCTACAGCAGCTTGGTGCTGCAAATTTGATTTGAAACCCCCTTAAGAGATGTGACATGATTCCAACAGGGGTAATTAATCTCACTCTCCTTTAATTAATAAGTTTCAGGAGCCAGAAGTAAATAAAAGACCCTGCCCTCTCCTACCTGTCCTTTCACTGTAGAAGTCCTGCTCAGACCCTGTTGTTCTAATGATGTTCAGACTGACGATGGCTCCAGGGTCTGCTCCCCGCTCCACTCCTCCCCTCGGGTCTAGCCCCTGACCCTTGACCCCGACTGGACCACAAATCCCCTCTGGAAGAGGCCCCTGCTGTCTTGGACGCCCGGTCATAAGAGCTCCCCAGGTGGTGAGAGTCACTGGTGGGTAGCTGCCGCCGCCAGGAGGCTGGGCTGTGGCTCGGGTTTTGACTGGGCTCTTCTCCATCAGCAGCCTGGAAAGGTTAGAAAATTAGATAAAGAAAAAATGTTGTTCACAGTCTGGATTGGCAGCTGTAGAAAGTTCTAGTTGGTGGATTGGTTTGGCATTGACTTGGTCAGAAACACAAACATTTCAATAGAGGTCAGTTAATTCAATACCATATTCTGGAGTTGTGTATAGGAGCTCTGGGCACTTAGTTTGGACTTATGTGGGCATTAAATACATGCTGTTTATGTTAACTGGTGTGTGACAAGGAAAGTCTGCCATGTGGACTTCTGCCAGGGGAAAAATCCCCGACCAAAAACCCCAAACATACCCCAAGCTGAGAGATTTATAATTTGGTGGGCTGACTAGAAAACAAACCCCAAGTTACTAGTCTGTGGTGGCTACAACGGCACGTCCCCCTCTCATAACCTCAGTAACCCTGCTTGAAGAAAGCGAGAGTTAGATGACGATGCAGTTCCTAAAGCACACAGAAACAGCACCCCGCTCCTGTAATTTCAGCTTTAAAAAAGCACCATAATTAGTGACATTTGGTGGGTTGGAGTTGGCTTCAGATGCAGTTTTAGAATGCATTCTAGCTAATTGGCTTTAATGGAGCCCTGCTGGACTGCCTTTCTAGGTCTCCAGGGGTAACCAGACAGGAAATCAGTCACCAGCAGACTCTGCCAAGTAGGCGTGTTCAGTGTGGTCACTTCCTGCTCCAGTCACCGAGGGGAGGAAACGGCAGAGTGGCATATTCTCCTTCTATGGTAAGCCACTGCTGCAAGAGACTGGGGGCTTTCACAAGATTGCCATGTAATGCACTTCCAGTGTTCCTCCTACACTCAACAGGAGGCTTCTACACTGTTCAACACATTGTAACAGACTTAAATTAACTAAAGTTAATAAATACACACATGACAATAAAGATTTGGCATTTATTCACCCAAAGTTAAAAGAAAAAGCTTAGAAATGACAATGAGTATAGTGCACTAAAGAACTAAGAACAGATTTTAAAAGATATGTAGCTTCAGTAGAAGGAAAATTAGTAACTTCTGCGTGTGCCAATGGAGAGCTTTTTTCCCATGTGGCTGAAAGTTAATTTAAGAAAATATTTGGGCAAAAGGAAAGTCAGTCTGTAATGAATGCTGTTAAGTAAGCTGATGTGCCAGAGCAGAGGAAATCTACTGGGAACAGCAAGTGCTGCTGTCATCACAGACCTGCTCCTGCAGATCACATCAGAACGCCTTCAGCTTGGAAAACCCACATTTATAGGCTGTTATAATCAGAAACACGAAATCATTTCTGACAGCACAGCATGATGATTTTACATAATAAAAAAAGAGACGGTGGGAGTAAGAAAAGCAGTGCTGTTAGGTATCTCGCACAAACCTTTATATGTCAAAAAGTTTGGACATTTTGGGAAATACACTTATTTATACTTATCGCCTAGAATTACTTAAGGTCGATACCACTCTCATATCTGTATGGTAAATATCTAGTTGGAGCCAGCAGCCAATTATCTTAACTTAGTTTAGCAAAAAGACTAAAAACAATCTCTGTCTACCAGGACCTCTAAAGCTCACAAACCAAAGTGTAAAAACTACACGTTGTGTGCTGGACTGTTTCTTGGACAATCTCAAAGCTAAGCTAATGAGCTGCTGGCTGTAACTTCAATATTAACCGTACAGACATGGGGATGGTATCTTACTCTCAGCAAGAAAGAAAATAAGTGTGTATTTCAAAAAGTATTTAAGGGTGTTTTAGACTTTATGTGTAGACACTTAATCTCTACAAATCCTTCATTCAGCTCATGCACTCCGTTTAAGAATTGTCAGTGCAGTTTCCAGGAGTTCACTTTGAAAACCAGACAGGCAGTGAGGAACCTCTGCGCTCTAATACCATATGAAGGCCAGCAGATTTAAGAAATAACAAGTAGCGTGTCAGAGCTTCTGCAGAACAAATTATACCCCTGCTTTAAATCTGTCTGCCCTTGGTCTCTCGCCCAATTTTAAAGGAATGGTGTTGTCTTGCCAATCCAAACTCTTAAATCACCTCTCGAGCAAGGCAATACCCTTAACACACCAGGTAAAATGTTTCGGAAAAAGGTGAAATTTGTGTTTCATTTGCCCAGAGGATGATCTGTTTATTGGTTATGATTTAGAAAAACCATTCTTTTATTGCTTTTCACAGGTCATTCATACAATGTCTGTTTCAGTGTCTCATGTTCTACAACTGAAAACATCCCACAGTCCAACTGCAGCTGCTGCACAGACTGTTATTCCACAGGGTTTTTTTCTGTGCAGGTCACATCAGGCGAACGATGAATAGTAGAGCAGCTCTTATACCACACTTTACCTTGCTGCCACTGGTTTTTGACTCAACAAAGGATGTTTTGGTATCTTGCTCATCGGCCATATCGGCCCCACTGTTCTCAGCCAAACATAAGTTCGCGACTAATTCATAGACAGGCTGAGGTTTCCTACTGCTACAGTAGGGAGGAATTACTACAATGCTATTCTGTTCTGTACTATGAGGTGTGGAGTGACAGCGATAGAAAGCAAGCACTCCCCATTTTCATACTGAACTGTCAGAATTGGCCTTCAAGTGTGTTTTAGACCAAGTCCTGCATGCTCTTTCCCTGCTACCAGTTCTGCATCTAGGAGGCTGTACTCAGGCACAACAGTGCTTTGAGCTATATGCTATAATCAGCTAATGCTAACATGATCACAATGACAATTACATGCTGATTAGCAGGCATACAGTTCACCATCTTAGTTTGACATGTTAACATGCTAATATTTGCTGAGACTGATGGAAATGTCATTAGTGTCATCAGTTTTGCAGACATTTGTTCATAGCCATACCACTAGAGGCAACAGTCAAGGTTAAACAGCAGCCATTGATTTGGACCCTGACCTTTCACCAGATGAAAAGATGTCATTCTCTGTCCTATAAAGGTTTGAATAAATGACATTCAAATAATTTATACATGAGGTTGAAAAAAGAAAGCTAATCAATAATCTATCATCTTGTCCAGGTCGCTCTAGGGTACTTTGGGTATTTGGAGTGTTGTCTCCTCCTTAATGACTATTGATCAATAGTGCCTTACTGGTAAGTAAGCGGATTTTCAGTCTGCTCTACTCTCATTTCTGGGAAGCGTTTGATGTCAATTGTCCTACAAAGAAATCCAAGGCATGTAGACAGGACATCGATTTTAATCTCTAGAAAAAATACCCATTTTTCAACCAATATTTTTATGTTCAAAGAGAATTTAGGAGTAAACGTCTAAAACAGTAATATCACATCATCATATATAAACAGCTGCTTCACATTCACAAGGGATCAAGCTCTAGTCAAAGATAGAGGAGCACTGATACCAAGTGAAAAAAGATCAATGGTATGTCAGTTAATGATGACTAGTTACATTCCTCTTCCATCAATCCATGTGCCTCCGACTACAGCTGTATTTATCCAAACCTCTTGGGAATGGATGCTGTTCAGACCACTGAAATTTTCTAAAAATCCAAACCAAAGATGATCGGCTGTGCTCCAAGACATGCTTCAAAGCCCAATTATAAATTGAAGTATGTTTTTTCTGCACTGTAGCAATTTTTGTTCATAATTGCTATCCAAATGGACTGACCAGTTCATGCATCAAATATCAGGATGAACAAGGTTTTATTGTACCGCAGAGTCAACCAAGAGGGTTTGGGAAATTCCCATAACGAAGTGTACAACTGACAAAAAAAAACTGAAGGAGTGACAACAGGAAAGGCAGTTCATCAGGTTGCTGATGATTTACCACATCAGAGACAGGACAGGAACCAATGGCAGGGACTCATTAAATTGCTTATATCCAGGGCTCTACGGTAACCAGGCCATCAAGGCTGAGTGATATGGGACAGAAAGAGGAGAGCAGGAGACTTATGAACTGCACTGAGAATGAGTAGTCTGTCCTGAAAATGCAGGGTTGGGGTCAAGGCTATGTGGCAGAACTGATGTGGGCAATGACCCTGACAGAGCTCCTTATATACATGACTTCGAGCCAATTTGCTCATGTCAGGGCTTGGATGACAAATTAAACAGGGGGATGGAAGAGAGAGGAAGGGAGGGGAGGTCTCAGAGACAGCACAAAGGTGGCTGTCCCATAATGCTCTTTCTACAAGTCTGTATCAATGCTGAAGGGGGTCATTAAGGCTCAGTGTTAGACTATTCCATTAAACCCATTTAGGCTAATCAGAGGGGGCAATGACAGCTCTAAGGCCATGCTATCAGTTATGTTTTTACGCAAAGGCTGGAGACCCCAGTTGAAGGTTTTGACATCTGTATTCATTGTCTTTGCTCTGACTGGAGCATACTGGTGTGAATTTGTGTCTGTACGATACTCTGATTGACGCTCACAGCAAAATACAATTTTTAACATGTTAGAGAGAAGCAGTGTGAAGAACAACATGACCAGTGTTCATCTAAGCCAGTACAGGCTGTGCAACTTAGTATTATAATGTGAAAGGTAGGGCTGACTGTTATTTGAATTTTTTTTATATTAATGCTAATATAATACCTGAGTTTTGGCATGGATACCAACATGATACTTTCTTCAATAACTTACTTTGAGAATTATAACATAACATGTCAATATATACTTTGTTAATCTGACAAAAACATCCGAAGTTCTTAAATGTACATTTTTGAAAGTGCAAGCATTTGCAAGGAGAATAAGTTATTACCAATCTGACCAGATGTTAGCTTCTTGCACTTGATGACGCATTAGTTTGTACCAAAAAGGGTTAAGGGCCAGCCTTAGTGATAGTTGTCAGAGGAAGAGTCCCCATGAAGCTAAAAACTGGCCCTGACAATAACAGCATTGCACAACTTTGGTTCAAAACACAAACGCGACCGAGTAACCTCCTGAAGTCCTAGTCCTGACCTAGTCCAAAACCCTTCAATGCACTACTACTACAACACTGCGGTTTCTATCTACTGCTACTACTGACTATATTCCAACGTAGTAAACTGCGTGAAGTCAAACAAATAATGAAGTCTTAAGTAAACTGATCTTTTGTAACAGATCTCTGTGTGCTATATAAATGCAAGACAAAAACTATTTTTACCCTAGATCGCAAATGTGACCAAAGATGATGGATGAGACACTTTGCATGTGTGTGTCTGTCTCCTTGGCAACGTTTAGTTTATTTATAGAAGAAAACACAGATCTTACCCAAAGGCCCAAAGTCCAACCTAGTTTGTCAAACTGACAGACTGACATGTTATTGTAGCCATGAAGCCCACTCTGTAAGCAGTACTACAGTCGTTTAACAATATATTATATACCAATAGACAAGTTAGTTAATACTAATAGCCCATTTGTAGTTTTCACCTCATCTTTCTGATGACTTGCATAAACTTTCACACTCCATTAATTTAACTGTAGATCTCACATCTCACATGTTAATGCATAAGCACACATACATGAGATCTGAGGGCTCAATCTGGCTCTTGTGTGTTCTTTATAACAGCTCCACAACCAGTCTCAAGTGTTGGAGAAGTTATGTGTCAGGTTGTGCTTACAGTGGCGAAAGATTTGCCATTCTACATGTGAAAAGAAAACCAAAATATTTCAAAATAACTAATTCCTGATAATAACTTTTAGTTATTGCAAAAAACATAAGCTCTTACACTGTGATATACATACAGTATGTGGGGGAAAAAAGCATGTCTGTGGATCACAAACACGTTAATCTTACACATGTATTATGTGGAGGTGAGTATTTAGGCAGTTATCTTCAGTAATGTTTGGGAGAATAGCAACGCAGCCTGGCAGGGGCACAGACTGTAATGTGGTGGCACATTTAAATACAAGAAAGCTATTTTCTTCTCCTTGAGGTTTCCTAACCTTCTTTTCCCCCTGTTGAGGTCTTTTTCATTTCCATCCTCCCTCTTTTTTTTGTCCCACCCTTTTCTCTTTGTGCTTACTGGGGCAGCAGGAGTGGGGCCTACAGAACTGCTGTTCTAAGCTTGAAGTCACAGAGCCTGGCGTCAGGGAAAAATACAAGCTGAGCTCTCATGCAAAGTGGACACACCAGGAGCTCAGCCCTGTGGTTGTAATTTCTGAACTTTTATCTTCGAGACAAAACTATTTGCAGAGTGGTGCGGATAATACCTTCACCTGCATAGCAATGCAGAGTAATTTAGAAGCCACATTCTGCAGTAATAGCTCAGGCACATGTTTGCTCTGACAAATGGTTGACAAATTTACAGAAAAAGCAGACACAGGACACAAGGACCACTTTTCTAAGAAGTAATTAGTTTGAAGCTGTCTTCCATGACCCACAGGTAATTATTTTGACATTCAATGTAAACAAAACGCTATAAAAAAATATGCTGCAACCCAGCACTAGGAAACATTTATCATATTAATGGAAACAAACAGACCATGCATTAGTGATACACAGACCATAGAAAAAACTATTTTCTTTAAGTGAGCAGTTGTCCCTCCATATTGTCAACACACTAAATATATCCAAGCATGTCAAATTACCAACCAGGTTAAGCTAAACCTTGACACTTATTTAGTGCTTGCCATTTGATGAAGACTAATAAATATTTAATTTGCATTCAACACTTTCTATATACCTGCATCATTTAAAAAGAACACATCTCATGAGGGCAAAAAGTCCTACCTGTGGTTGTTGTGTGTATGATCGGCCCCAGGACTGGGAGGTAACAGGTGCGTGCGGTATAATCCTGCCCGTGCCTCCTGCCTCCGTGGTAGGAGACTGTGAGCGTTTGCCTCGGCGAAGCCCAGGTTCCTCAACTTCTCTGTTGATTCTGCGCATGTATACCTGGGACAGGATGCATCACAAAGAGCTTCATTATGCCGCTATAAAGTACTCCTCTCCTCCAATGTATTATTCCTTTTGTGTAAGGAATGTACTCAGACTTTGTCTCATACATTTATTCATTATCTCACCTCTGCAGGGGACGGCTTGGCTCCCTTCTGTGCTTCAGCGTTCGCACCAGTTCCTGTTCCGCTGTTTATCGCTTCTTCTGTATCGAAGGTTGTTGCCCGGTAAGCCCTCCATGTTGTTGCAGTTTCTGCTTCATCCTCCGAACCACCATCAGTCAACATCCTTGTACCCCCTCTTCCCCGGCCTGTCTCATCCACTGACGCAGTGCCCCGGGTTCTCCAGGTACTTCTCACAGTCACATTCTTCATGTCTGGTAAACTGTCTTCTTGGGAGTGCTGGTTTTGTCTTTGGCGTCTCCAGCTGGTGACCGTGGTGGTGCTACTGCTGCTGCTGCTTTCGAAGCCTGACTCTGTGTCATTAAAGTCCGCGGAGGTGGTGTCCGGGGATTGGGTGCTGAAGTTGCTACGTTGGCAACACAGGTGGCTGGTGGTGGTCTCCACTCTGGAAGTGTTGTGGAGTTTGGACCTTGATGAAGAATCATTGTGGTCATCCACCCCACAGTCCTGGTCCCGGCACGGCCGCAAGGTGATGTCACTCTTGGGAATGGAGATCTCATACGGGATGGAGATGCTGCCATGATGCTCACTGCTGGGGCCTGGCAACAAGTAAAATGAATCATCAAAAAGTACAGACTTACAGAGCCGCTAACATGTTTTTATAAAATACCTTATGGGGTTTTATTTGGGAAAGGTAGATCAGAGAGAGGGGGTGCCATACAGCAAAGTTCAGTTATTGTTGTAATGATAATTTATGTAAAATTTAAGTGTCCACTAAACTTACCTATGACGATGTTACTAGTGGAGGTATGACGTTCTTTGATTGGCAAGGGTTCACTGGACACACTGCTGCTGCGACTGCTGGTTCTAGAAGAGCTTGGGTCATTGGGGTAGATGGTTATACTACTGGTCATTTTACTAGTGGTGGTCACGATAGGTTTGGTAGAGATTTTGGGTTTGCCATTTGTAGACAAAGGTTCTGAAATCATCACCTCCTTCCTGTCGATCTCAATGATCGCAGGCTTGATGACAGCCTTTGACCTCAGTGCCTCACGTGGGCTGCACACTCGCTGGATTTCAATCCCTGATGGAGTATGCGTGGGCCCCTGGTGGCCTCCCTCAGCTAACGGTGTTCTGCTGCTGTGGAGCTCTTCGTCAAATGAGCTCCTGGTAGAAGATCCCTCTGAATGCGAGTCATGGACATGGGAGTGTCTAGGATATCTGGAGGTTGCAGTCCGACTGCTTACAGTTGCAGTACTCGTCTCAGTTACAGGCTCTGGTTCAGAGGGCCTTGAACCAGTAGATTCAGTTTCGGAGGCGGATGAATGACCCTCTGATCCCTGGTCGTTGGGCGGCAGTGGAGTGACTTGGGATCTGTAGGCTGTGTAGGATCCATTGGCTTTGGACAGGGTGGAGGCGACAGATACAGAGACAGATTCCTGAACCTGGTCTGTTGATTCCTGATCTGAAGCAGACGCTGTGTCCTTCTCTAAAGCAGAGATACTGTTGACGTTGCTGGAACTGTCAGGCACTACATCAGAGTTGTTTGATTCGCTATCACTACCAACGTACAATTTTGAAAACTTTTCTACTCTGCTCTTTTTAGTCTCCCCATCAGTCTGTTTGTGAGTTGTCCTCAGGGGCTTCTGGTCATTAGCTGCTGGAGGGTAGCGACTAAGAACAGATGCTTTTTTAATATCACTAGAAGGTGTGTTTACAGGGCAGAGAGTGGCTCCTCTTGTCTTTTCTTCAGTTCCTCGTCCTGTGTCTTTTATTCCATTATCAGATGTAATTGCAGTAGTTGGGGTTTTGGGTGTCCTTCTACTTTTGTGTGCAGGACTGAGGGCTCTTCTTACAGACTTAGGAGAGCTCTCCTCTGAGTGACTCAGGTCTTTGCTCCTTAGCTTGGTCTCTCTCTTATGCTGAGGAGAGAGCTCCCTGTTCCTGTGTTTGGGGGAACTCGGTTCTGACACAGTTGCAGCACTCCTATACTTGGGCTTCTCCTGTCTGAAACTTCCCTTCACAATAATCTCTTCATTCTCAGCTTTGCCATTCTCAAGGACCTTAGCAGGACTGTTGGGGCAAATGTTAGTGCTTCCATTGCCGTGTTTATCCACATTACTGGTTCCATTTCTGCCGATTCCACCTTTTCCGCAAAGCTGCGTCCTCAGCTGTTCCACCTCCTCGCTTAGTTGGCGAGCCTTGTTTCGTTCCATCTGGAACTTCTCAAGAAGTTCGCCATTTTCGGACTCTGAGCTCTTTAGATCCTTCTCCACTATCTCCAGCTGTTTAAGACGGTTCTTCAGTCTCTCAATTTCCTGTGTCAGCTCCTTTACTTTGTTGTCCTCCTCCTGCGAACCTTCGAGACCGCTGTTCTTCTCATTCTCAGATTTGTTCAAAAGACCAATATTGTCATCAGCCATCTTCAAGTAGTCAAGGCTCTTCTTGCGTCCCGTCAGTTTACTTGTGAGGAGCCCAGTGGATGAAAGCTCATCCTCAATACGTGATTTAATGAAATCTGTACGACCAGGGTCTGCCGACATGCCAAGGCGGTTCTTCTGCTGCTCCAATTTTTCTGTCAGCTTTAGAATGATCTTCTCATCCTCTCTCTGTTTCTCTAGTAGCCTCTTACGCTCACTCACAAAGGTCTGGGTGAATCCTTTGAGCTTCTCAAGCTCAATTGCCAAAGCCTGCTCTGCTCTGTCCAGCTTTGTCTCAGACCCCTCCACCTCCTTCAAACGTGCTTTGAGGGCCTCCAACTCAGACGAGAGCTTCTTGGTCAAGTTTTTCTCCTCATTGAGGCTCAGACAGAGCTGGCTGCACTCAGACTTGCTTTTCCCAAAAGCTTCTTCCAGTTTCTCCAGTTCGGCCATCCTCCGTTGTAGACGCTCAATCTCGGCCTTTAGTTCCTGTGTAAGGCTTTCCTCTTCTTCCAGTTTCTCTCGGACTGTGCGGCAGAGGTCCTCAGCTTTGCGTACCTCCTCATCTTTACCCTGGATCTTCAAGAGACATTTCCTCAAGACCTCCACATCACCAAGCAGAGATGAGTTGCTGCCTTCTGCCTGGATGATTTTGTCCTATAGAGGAGAGAAAGAGTTCAACCAGTCAATAATCTATTCATGTAGAGTATCTCTGTTACATCCCGTTTCACTCTTTCTGAAATGCCCAAACACATACACACACACAAACAAACACACTGTCAGAACCAATCAGAACCAGTCAACCTGTACTGACCTGCAGGTCAAGTAGCTCATCCTCAGACTTCTGCAGCTTGTTGGTTGCTTCTTCCAGTTCTTCCAGCCTTCGGCCGAGACTCTGTAGCTTATGCCGCAGGTGGCGATGTGTCATGTCCTTATGCTCAGACATGGCTATAAAATTCCGTGTTATATCTTTTGTGTTTGTTTTGTTGTTACACTTATTTGATGACGTTTTGGGAGGTCCACATTTGTGTGGTAGTGATATCAAGTCCCTTAGGTCCTAAGGGAAATACTCTTTTCTCTCTGCAGTCAGTCTTTATTTTGGTGACTGTCACTTTAAGACTTTGAAGCTCCCTCAGAGTGGTGTTTAGGAGACGAATCTGTCATCTGTAGGAGGGAGAGAGGAAATAACACTTAGTCATCCATAATTTGTCAATGATAGTCATTTGCATTCTCAAAAAGGTAGCTCAGTAAGTGAAGAAAAAGGACTGCTCATTGTAGCACACAGAGAATACTGTAGTATTTCACACTTCCATCTAATTACTGTAACACAAACCATAGGACAAGACTAAATGAGGACAAACACCAATGCATGTACAATAAAAACACATTTACACATGATCTGGCACATAAAGAAACAAATCTCGCTCTTTTAGTAATGATTACAACCTTTCATTCATTAAAATAAACATGAAATTATATGTGGAAAAGGTACCTTTCTTATTATTTTATACTGACAAACTGCTCGTCTCTTCCTTTTCATCACTGAACCACCATGTATTTCACCTTTCCTGTCTTTTGAAGGAGATGGGGGTAGCACTGCATACATGTGTGCGTGAGTATGGGGGTTTCAACATGCCTGCATAGGCTTGCACACACAGACAGACACACACTTTATCGTCTCCCTGCTGTTCCCACATCGATTTATGCTTGCCTGCTTCTGCTGACAGCAGCATATCTCAATAACACCGCTCCTTCACATACACCCTTCTGCACACATACACAGCGGTCACCGTGGCAACCACTACATCACAGCCCCATCACAACACTAAGCAGAAATAAATTTGATCTGATACAAGATCGGACTTTTAAGAAATCCCACAATTGCAAATAAGGATACCCAAGCTGTTTCGTCCTTTGCCTTGTTAGTCAGTGCATAATGCCAGAGGCTCGATGTGTGTTTCTACAGCCATTACAATGTGATGAGAACATAGATTATTAGCACACCACAGTCTGCCTGTCAGCATGGCCTCCATGAATCGAACAGTTGAACCTTCTGTCTCATGCATGATTCAGGTTGTGGGCTCTTCTTGTCTTTCTAAACTGTATAACTCCCCTTCCCCTCATTATTCTGCCAAGCTTCCCCCACTGACCGCAAGAGAAAATTGACCTGAGGGTAGGACGTCATATCTGCACACATCATCACTTATCGACCCCCTGGCAACCAGCTCCATAGCTCTTCTTTCCCCTTGACTACAGTACCATGTTCAAAGACTGCCTTTCTGAAGCTACAAACTACTATATATAAAGACTACTGCAGTTTTACCTTAAATAACTTTTACTGCTGTAAAAACATCAACCAATGCAGTAAATTTACTGAATCTTTTTATCTGTGTGAATTATGTGCGTACATGGTATACAACAAGGTATAACTTGACATTATGGTTAACTCCAGCACAGTTTCATATATATTCTACCGTTTCATTTGGTGTTAAAGAACGCAAACCACTCTTCCCACAATTCATTAAATATCTTGTTGAAAATTAAATCAAGGCAATAAGCTTTGAAAGTCAATATGGCAACGATTACTTTATGGAAAAAGCACAATGTAAACTCAAAGTATTAAGCTGTAGCGTTTTAATTAATCTATACTTTCATGAGGTCTAGTGGTTTGGTAATCTTCTCAGTGGAGAACAAGCCTTTGAGGAAATACTGTAAAGTGCATGGTCTTAAGAGGGAGTAGGATAAAAGGACAAATGGGGAAAATTTCGGAGAAAAAAACACTAGCCTAGCTGTCCACTTAGATGCCAAAACACCTTAGTCAATAAAGTCATTTTGTGTTGCATTAGCTTTGCACAGCTGTGGCCTGTTAAGTGAGTTGTAGACCAATTTTTCTCTGTGTTCTCGAGGTGGTTGCTGTGATCCAAACCTGCCCTGACTGATCCTGTTCCAGTGGAGTATAAGTACTTAGAAAAATTCCCATATATCCAATAAAAAAGGAGAGTGCTCACTGGCACAAAAGAAGTTTAAATAGCTACAGTTCAATTCTTCATGACAGCTCTTCACACTGCACTATGCAACTCAGGGGAAATGTAACCACTGAAGTTAAGAGAATAGTCTTTAAACAATGTGCCTGAGGAGAACGTTTTTTTTTGGTCCAAGCTGGTGGTCCTACTGTCTTGACCTACTCAATAATGAAACATCATTCAAGTCCAGTTTTTATTATTTTACCATCTTTCTGATTATCTTAGGATTGGGTTTTAAACCCTTAAATGATTTCTGAAATTCAACAACTCTGAAAGCAGCTCTGGTTGAGCCTCGTCCTGGTTACTAATGGTGTTTCGCTAGGTCCAGCTACTCCTGTCTTGGCAAGCTGCCTGCCTCTCCTTTCATTCTCCCTTTATTTCTTTGCCAGCACTCTACCTCCCTCCCTCATCTCTCCCCTCCATCTCTCTTAGACACGCACACCAGCACGGCCAAGTGGGCGCTTTTAAGGGGCGGCGGTGCGTGCAAAGCGACTATGGCAAGGGTCCGCCTCTGCCAAACCAATCAACATACCTGATTCACTTATCGCAGGGCTGGGGCCTCATTAGCTACATTTGGGACAAGACAGAAGGGAATTTGAAGGGTGGTGGGTGAGAGGAGGAGAGAAGAAACAAGAAGGTGCAGGACGGTAGAGGGAAAGGGAAGGGCAAGAAATTAGACCTGAAGAAATTACGTAGGAGTGTAGGACATCAGTATTAAATCTTAGACCACAAATTTCTTCCATTTAGCACCATGACCCACTTAGATAACAAACCCTAATATTCCTGTCTTTCTTTGATTTTCCACACCTGTCGCTGTGGCAAGAAAAGCACAAGGTGTGCAGCTGTTTGAGAACAGGGTTTTGAAAATGTGGAGTTTGGAGGAAAAGGGCTCAAATTCAACACATAGTTTCATTCCCCTGTTCTGTGTGCTGTTTAACAATTATGGAAAACCTGGAGGGGGGTAAGAGCTGTGAGGCAGGGAAACTGACCCCTTTTATGCAGACACATTCCTAATGACGGACTAAACAGGGCACTGCCAGTCCCTCGCTCTGCCTTGTCTGCTCTTAACCAGGCCACCAACAGGCTCTCCCCAAGCCTTCTCTCTGCAGAAGCCTTTTCCTAACCAGGGCATTGTCTGGGTTTTATGGCCAGGGTCCAAGGAGTATATAAAAATGTTTTTAAGGTTTTGCTTAGTCTGCTCTGAGCATCAGATGGATCAGTCCAGATCTGATTTCAGTCTAAAAAATTCCAGTGATTGCTTTCTTAACAGATTCATGCTATTTTCCGGACTGTGTGGCAAACCTGTGTGAATATTGTGACAATCTGCCCCAGGTCTGAAAGCAGGGTATCATCTAAGCTTATACACCATCTGTAACAACACTCACAAGACATTAAAAAAGGACACTGGAAACAGCTTAAACCCAGCCCTGATTGACTACACTGTATGACTCTGGCATCGTCTACTTCATGAAGTCTGGGCAGGAAGTTCCCTACTTGACCTTTCGCCAACTTCTGCACTCCTACTGCCGTTGTTACGAGAAACAGGGCAGTGAGACTGTTGATCGGCAGCGAGAGTGTAGGCTGCTGCACAGTTAGCTTGAGATGACCTCTACCTGAATAATGAGGCTGTGTGGTGGTTAGAGAGTGAAGACAATGTAGGAGTGAAATGACCACATAGGAGGCTGAAGAAAGGAAGGTAGATCCAGAAACAATACCAGTAGCAGTATGAGAAAAATGAGCAAGGAACATGGGAAAGTAACACAAGAACACATTGAGCCAAAGCAGGCAACTGCCTCGGAGCCTCAGACCTTCAGGGCTACTAATGACTCCAGATTCACCACGTGGCAATTAGTTTGTGGTAATTTAATTTATTGAAAATCAGGTTTGTTCATACTCTATGCACCACTAAAGCATGCTGTAAACTGAAATAATAGGATCTTCAGGGCAATGCCTGCATTATATTATATTCATTAAAATCCAGTTTTAATGCCTGTATTATTTTTGTATCAACTGTGTTTACATGGTGCATTTAATTTAATATATTTGTGGTTAATAAAGTTACAACAAAGACTAATACATACAATGCACAGACAGTAGGAGGGGGGGTAATAGAGGCCAGATGCATAAAGGAATGAATGAAAGGATTCAGCAAGGAGTGTTGCAACTGGAGTTTATAGTTTTATATTTTAAATGTATAGGTAACTGGAGCAAATGTTCTTGGATACTGGAGAGAGTACACGAAAAAGTGTTAGATCAAAACACACACACACACACACACACACACACACACACACACACAAGGATAACAACAACTATAAAAAAGAATACATGAAAAACTATAGCTGTTACACTCCCATTCCCCGCATGTGCAAGTGTTAAAACTCCATTAATTCTTTGCCTTTAAAAAGGGGCAACGTCAACATGACATCTGCAGGTCTAAACTAGTTCTGTTTTTGCTTTCCTTTGCTGTAGGTGGCGTAGGTTGGCACGTGTAAAACTCGTAACACAAAGACTGGAACACATGGGCAGACAGATAAAGATGCAATGGGAGAGCCAGACAGTGAGGATGAGGATGAGGAAGAGGATGAGAGGGACAAAAAACAAAAAAGCCAGAGGGACTTCATTTTGTCTTCGGACCAACAATACCAAACAGACTTGAAAGTAAAACTTTGTTGAAGAGGTCCATCCACTCTGCTTGCTCTCCCCCTCAAACACACATACACACACACCAAGGTTACAATCATACACCATATCATTAGGGCTTTAGCCACTCTCTTCCTGCCTGCCTTTTGCCTTCAGTACATTCTGTTCTCTCCATGAAAGAGAGAAGGAAAGAAAAAGAAAAAAAAATCCCCTCTCTCTTGCACTTGACGTTAGGTTGGAACTTATGGTTTGAAGCTCTTCTGCCTCATAAACAGTAGTTAATAAAGGGCCCGAGTCCAATCAAAATGCCTAAACCACATCTTCATGTAGGGGGTTATTGCCAGTTTGCGTATGTGAACGTGTGACAAATACTTTGTGTGTGTGTGTGTGTGTGTGTGTGTGTGTGTGTGTGTGTGTGTGTGTGTGTGTGTGTGTGTGTGTGTGTGTGTGTGTGTGTGTGTGTGTGTGTGAGGAGGGACGACTGCAGTGGATGGATGCTGGCGCAGCACTGGAAGCCACAAGATGGTGGAGACCTGATGCTTGGCCTGCATTTTTCCGTTTTTCCAAGAAAGAGAAAACCGGCATCCCATAATGTTCGGTTTGTCGTTTCCTGTGCTGTCATGTTACTTTTTTCTCTGTTTTTTTTTTTTTTTTTCACCCTTTCAGTTTTGCACTGCTTCTGGAAAAATGGTAAAGAAATGAAAGGCAGTGTTGCATTTCAGCAGAAAAATGGATACGGAACTTAAGGTCATGTAGCTGGTTCATTAGAACAAGCTGAAATGGGATGGGAATACTTTCTTTCCTTGGATTTTTCCTTAAGATCCTGGGTTAAATGACCACTTACAGTATTAGTATTGAAGTGTGGTGAAATAGTGGGTAAACAAAACGTTGTCTCTAGTAGAAAGATAGATTTGTTTATGGGAGAGGACATGCAAGTTAACCACAATACCACTGTAACAACATAGCAGATTCTGTCTGCTTGTCAGGGCAACATCATTCAATGTTAAGATATTCCTTAGTGACATTATTTCCCTTTTCTTTTTCTTTTCTTCTCTTCCATCAGTTATTTCTACCCTTAAAAATAGACTGAAAGCAAAATAAATTTAAGTTCTTATACATCATAGTTTCGCTCCATTACTCTTGAGGGTCTTTCCTCCGAGACCTGGCTGCCAGTGACTGGAAATGCTCCGCATGGACACTTAGCTTCATTTCAATTTGGATTTCCTGTCATTTGTTAACAGTCGGAGCTAATTTTAAAACTTAAGAGGAACAAGTTTCTTTTTATGGTTTCGCACACTCAGGGAGGGGGAAACAAACCAAAATAAGAGAGAGCGAAGAAAGAAAAAGGAAAAAAGAGCGTAGCAGTGCAAGAAAAAGCTGGTTGTTGTCGGGTTTGGCCAAGTATTGATAGTATGTGAAAATAACTATTCATTATACATTTAATTTAAAAGTCTTCAAACAACCAAACCATAGGGTTTACCCCATCAGGACAACTCTGATTATTACAGGTAAACTGTCAGAGTATATACACAACAGATTAAAAAGAGTTTAAACAATTAATCGATTTATTGATTAACAGCAATTATGAAAGGCATTTTTCACAGTTTTTTTTTATCATTTTTAAAGAGAACTAATCAATAAATTAAGAAAATAATTGCTTGATTAATGAAAATAATTATTAGTTCTTAGGAGGTTCTAATATATAGTAAAAAAACAGGTGCTGGGTTAAAAAAAAAAAACAGCTTGCAAAAGAATAATTTATAATTTATTCATAATAATAAATATCATTGTAAATCTCAGTCACAATGCACTATTCTTATGTATCCCAAAAAAGAAAGATGAAGTAAAACTTGACACACCCTTAGGGGCAGTAAGGTTGAAGGTGAAGCTAAGTATTATCTTCATGATGAACATTTATGTGACCATCATGGTCAGATTTAGTTTGGCTGTCGGAGATAGTCCTCTCTCCGGTCTTAGCCCAGTAACCCAGAGCCTTTTCTAGGTCTCTCCTCCCCTCCTCCCCTCCTCCCCTCCTCCCCTCCTCCCCTGCCTGTCTACATCAAGAGTCTTGTTGCTGGGGCTTAAAACCAGCACCCTGCTTAATGCGAGCACATGATAAGAAGATGAGAGAGGAAAATATGAGGAGGGGGATGAGAAATGCCAGAGAAGGTTGGAAGAGAGGGTAAGACAGACATGGCAGGGTGAGAGAGGACTGTTTGACTGCTTTCATGCAAGAGTATGATAGTTCTACACGTACACAAGATTTTTGGATTCTCTTCTCTGTTTATGGCCTAATTGCAGATGTAACTTTGAAGAGGTTAAATCAAAGCCCTCAAAGCTTTTTGGCTCAGCTTCTGATCTTGGTGACATAACAGTAAATTAGAGCATGTTCTTGATCTGAAATCAGCACTACACACAGGATTACATTCAATAGTCACGGTTGTTGCGACCAACAGGGGATGGATATTAGATGCTCTATTTAAAACAGCGGCATCTGAAAATACTAGCCAGTCAGTTGTTAGCCAGTCCTCAGGCTGATCTGCAGCCAAGGAGATCTAGAGCGACTTAAATCTAATCAGTTCTGATAGAAACGCAAGATGTCACACAGTGCAGGCTGGGAGGGATGCTCAGCAAAAAAGGTTAAAGGTTGCTACACTCGCTACATTTCAGCGCTACTTCTAGCATCCTTCCAGTACCTCTGTGTTTGACCAGCATAAAATCAAACAGTAGTGTATAAAGTTATTGGCATGACAGGTAACCCAAAAGATCTTCAGTTTGAAACGATATAAAACAGAAAGAAGCAGCTAATATTTACACTTGAGAAGCTAAAAGAAGGGATATTTTTGTCATTTATAATAGTTGCATAATTTATTGCCAATTGACTAGTTGATTAATTGACTAATCATTGCAGCTGTAGTGTCAATATGTCTCACTCATAATCAGCTCTGATCACATGGTGAGTCTTTATCTCTGCAGGAGAAAAATCCAAAACTGTCTGCTGTACTTTTTGACCCTTGAAAACTTTTTGACCCTTGACGAGCTGTACTACAGATGTGTGAGGTGTTGCATCTCCTCCTGCTCTCATCAAACTCACGTTCTGTGACACATTTTGATTTGCCATTTGAATGTATTGAATATAATAGAATGTGTACATTTTTGGAGTGGGCAAAGCACCTGTAAAAACTCAGTATTTACAAAGAAGTGACCACTGCAAAGATAGCAATGTTTAAAGTATAATGTACATTTGCACACATCAGCCACCATCAAGTTCAAACACGTGTCTCCATTCTTAGACTAAAATGTCCACTCGCTGCCTGTCTGGAACCCACATTAACTGCTATAATTTATACATAATACTAAAACTATATGTATTTAAATGCATTTTTGTGTGGAGCTCACTTGCATAAGTATTTCAAACAAACAAAAAAGGTTTGGCAACACTCTTGTTATTCATGTAAACACATAGATTTATGTCCTGTGTGACTTGCCATCATGTTACCATGAAATATTTCCCAACTCTACTCCAGCATGTCCTCAGCCTGCTGCCCTCTGTGTTTGGGATCAGAGGTCACTGACACTGTAAACATGCACAACGCTCCCTACAAGACGCTGGGGCAAACAGAAGTGAGGCCCTGATTAGGAGAGCAGATTGTGTTGTTTTGTGAGGCAGCTGAGCCAAACCGAACTGAGCTGGACTGCATCAGTGCGATGCAATGCGGGAAATGAGAATAGTGTGGTTGGTGTACAGATAACAAAAAACACATGGATACTTTAAATATGGGAGAGGCAATAAAATGTTAATGATCAGTGCCTTGTAAAAAAGAAATCTTCTCTAACAAATTAGTAACTGAGGGATTACAGACAGAATATGTGATCAAACAAAAACATGCAATAAATCAGCAATACTCAATGAATAATGAGTAAAAATCATGTGTTCATAAAAGCCACGTGCAACTGTAAAATCTTATTAAAGCAGCTGCAATGAGAAAACATGTTTCACATATAGAATTACCACTTGTGTAAAGACAAAAAACAAGAATAATAAATATTTGTCAAGGCCATAAAATGAGACTTTAAAATGTGAGATTTAAAGGGTCAGTAGACTCCATTAACTTGTATGTGATTTGCTATCTTGAACACTACAACCACAGGAAGTCCCAGTTGCGAAGTGTCCAGTAGGAGACGAAACTGTCCAGCCACACCATGACATTAATATGAGCTGTGATTAGATGAGATGATCAGAGGAAGGAGAGTGTCCACACATTTTGGAGTTGAATTGTGGGTAATGTTGGCGGCCAGGTTTTTACAAGGACGGAGAATGTGTGGGATGAAAAAGGCGGTATCTTTGGTTGTGCCGCTTTGATTTTGATACTTTTTCTGAACTGTCTATAATAAATCTGACAATGTTATAGGAATGCAATGCTAAATCTTTAAGGCATCCTTATCAAAGATATTTATGTTTCTCTGTTTGCAACTTCAAGACGGAACATTTAATCTCATTTTTTAAGCCAACATGGATAAGAAGTACTTAACATACTCAGATAAAAAATGTAATTTTAAACATCTATAATCCTGTGACAACTTAACAAACTCCATCTGCTGAGGAAGATCTGGGGATGATGATCTGGTTAGCTTCAATGAGCATCATTCTGAACAATTCAACTGAGGAGAAACTCTCTGACCTCCCATTAACAGCGTTTTCTGGGAGGACCAACACTAGCTACCTATTTAAAGCTATGCTCAACAGCTGTTCAGGCACTCTCAGGTATCAGCAGACGTCAGCAAAAACTTTATACGACTGAGTGAGTGCACGCACATATGTTCAGTTGTGTGCAATGATGAACTGCTCGGGTAGGAATGTGTATGTGTGTGTGTGTGTGTCACCGTTTCACACTGATAAGAGAACATGAAAACATCACAACATGATGACACTTGTTAGAGTCAACACTGGGTAATGAAGAGTCTGTGTGAAAGGTATGAGTCAGGCAGAAAGAGGCGAGGCAGTCAGACAACAATTAGAAGAGAGAGAGAGCTAAAGTGATAAGAACAGAAAATGACAGATAATTGTGCCTTACACTCATTCATTACCTTCACCATATCCTGCGTGTTTGTTTGAGAGTTAGTGGGATATCTTAAAAACGGGTGGAAAGTTATTTCTTTTTGGTGGGATCTAGTTTGAGGATGTTTTAACATTGCAAGACTGGCAGACATGATCAGAGATGTTCTGATACCATTTCTTCCTAGCTAATACCGATTCCGATACCTGAACACTGGCCGATACAGAGTACGAATCCGATACGTGTGCGTTAAAGGTCCAGTGTGTAGGATTTATTGCGTCTTGCAGTGTAATTGCAGATTGCAACTCTCTCCTTTCACCCTCCCGTGAATGACGAACTAGTGTTTGGTTTGTCTGTTCTGGGCTACTGTAGAAACATTACAGTTCAAGATGGCCGACTCCACGGAAAGGCGACCCCATCTGTACATAAAAGGGATTCATTTGAAGGTAACAAAAACACAACGCTTCTTATTTTCCGGTGATTATACACAAATGAACAGAGACCTATGAATATTATATTCATTTTCTGACCATAGATCCTCCTAAATGTTACATACTGGACCTTTAAATAAACAAACATACTGATAGATATACAGTACAACTCCATACAACTCTAAAAATGATCAAAAAGGCTCTCAAATTACTGCACTTATACAGATTCAAATCAAGACGCTTATTTAAAATGTTCAAACAAATATTGAGGTTTGTGCAGCCTTAGCAAGATTAACACACTGAATGCTTTCTAGCCGAACTTGAAATTGTAAAACCTGATGTTATACAGTTCCCACACTCTGTTAAACAAAGCATTACAGACTGTAAAGCTTCATTTACAGTCAGAAGATAACAGAGCCACACACCGTGTCTGCAGAGTATCATTGGCAGACAGCGTCACACAAATGTGTGAAATGTAACTATACACTCTGTGCCACAGTGCGCACAAATGTACTGCAACAGGTTGATCAGAGGAGTGAGGTGAGATTTATGGTGGAAACGCTATAGCACATCTGTTCTGACATACTCACCCCAGATGGACTGGGTTAAAGAATGTACGGGACCTAAATCAAGCTAAAGTCTGTGGCAAAAATCCTGTAGTAAACTCTATGCGGTCAATGACAATGAGATTTAAATGTAATCATGGTGGGGTATTTGTATGCAACACTATTTTTCTCACAACTGAAGAAATTCCTTAAGTGTCAAATTGAACTGGAAGGTCAGTAATTGTGTATTTTGCCATCTCCTCCAGTAAAGGTCAAGAACATTTTATCACTATTCAATATTTTCTTCACTAACATTCTGTTTTTCTCCTGTTTTCCATCAGTCTCTGTCATGTGACCTTTAAATATCCCCCCCCCCCCCCGCCACCGCCACTGCATTCCCTCAGTTTCCTTCCCTCGCCCTTCATCCTCATTCCCCTGTCCTTCCTGCTGCATTTATACATCCTTCCTATTGTACCAAACAGCGGAGGGGATGACAACTGACCATCAACCTGCCGGTGATGATGGATCAGGCATTTTAGCAGGCTGGCCGTCCCGATGGCTGCCGAAAACTGCCTACAAACGCTGTCGATCAATAGCTCTTAACGTACAGCCCTTCAGCCTTCTGCCTGGCTGCTTGAAATCCTGCTCATTCACTGCTGTCCCATCCCAGTACAGAGCGCACACACATATAGAGAGAGCTTGGTTGGCAGAGCTTGGCAGTGCTTCATCAGCCTGAGCCTTGGCATTAGCTGCCTGCTGCGGCTGAATGGAGACCTCAGTGCCTCTCCGACGAGGAAGAAACAGAACACAGGGAGAGAGGGAGAGAGGGAGAGAGAGAGAGAGAGAGAGAGAGAGAGAGAGAGAGAGAGGCAGCAGCAGAAAACCTTAGACGAAGCAAATGTGCAAGACAAAATATATGCAATACGGTGAGGTAAGCATCAAAGATAGAGAGAAAAGAAGAGGAGAGCGTGAGATGAGGGGAGTGACTCCACAGAATGCAGAGCAGGTAGCTGCCAGAGTGGATTACTGCAGCAGGAATGCAGCACTGCCTACAGGGTGGAGGGAGGGAAGAGAGCAGGAGAGGTAGCAGGAGGTAAAATGATGAAGTTGTATACGAGGGGAGAGATAGAGGCATGGTGAATCATACAGCTATTCAGATTGTGCCATTACTGTAAGGAAACAAAGAATTTTGACTGTAAATATATGTTAAGGCAAGGGAGAAACTGATCAATGCTGCTTATTACATTTTCACATCAAGCACACAAAGCTGCTCACATGGATTTTGAGATCTGAACATGTAACAGGATACTTGTTGAACGGAAGTGAGACATTGTTTTGTGTTAAGCCCCAGTGGTTTCTTTGGAATAAGGAGAATCAGGCAGTTTGGATGAGAAGCAACAGCCAAACACGGATGAGTGACTGAGAAGTGTGCAACCAGGAAGGAAAATCACCATAACGTCACGCATAGTTTAAAAAATAATTGACTTGAACAATTACACTTTAAAGGAAAGGTTTTTGGCAAATATTTGCTTTTTTGCCGAGAGTCTGTACCACTCTCGTGCCTGTACGCTAAATATGAAGCTACAGCCTGGAGTTAGCTTATTATGGGAAATCAGCAAGCCTGCCCAAAGGTAAAACACATTCCAGCTGTACCAGCACTTCCCAGGCTCACTTATTAACACTTAATATCGTGTGTGTGTGTGTGTGTGTGTGTCTGTGTGTGTGAAGACGACCTTTGGACAAAGCCAGGCTAGCCTTTCCCCCCTGCTGCCAGCCTTTATGCTAAGCTAACTGTCACCTGGCTCAAGCTCCATAGTCAAGCTATTCAGTTTTAGTACGAGTCACTCTTAACTGCGTAATGTACACCAAAATACATGAGGGACGTGCCTTTACTAGCAGGACACTGACATGAGAAGCTCCTTTTCCTGTTTTACTGTCGGTTTTCACGGTCTTTGTTAGTTTCCGGACTATTTAGGATGAATTCAGCTCAAGCAGGATGTGAACTAGCATCCGGAATAATAAACGCATGTTAATGCAGCTCAGTGAAGACGCACAGAACACGCCATGGCCACATATTGACCTTAAACTGTAGACTGCTGAGTAGACGTGGTAAGACAGTGACACACATACTGTCTCTGGTGACTAACCTGGCCTGATAATATATACACACACACACACACACACACACACACACACAACACACACACACACACATACACACACACACATACACACACTAGCTGCTTGTCCCTGAGAGCAGTGTGAATGTGTATGCGTATGAGTGCGCTGACCCATATGTTTGAGAATATATAAAATACAGCATATATGTATGTGTGCCACTCCTGTGTGACTTCAGGCTACAGGGAAGGAAGAGCGGCGCCGGCGTTTGTGCCCAACAGGAAACAGACTCACAAAGAGCAGAGGAGGGGCGGAAGAGGCAAGGAGGGGGAGGAAAAGGTGGGCAAAAGGAGGAGGATGGGGAGGAGAAGAACAAGAAGAGAGGTGGAGGAGTGAAGGGAGCCAGAAGAAGCATTTCAAATTCAAAACGTTATCAATGCTGTGAATCGATTTTGCCTGACTGGGTGATTTGATACAAGAGAACACACACACACACACACACACACACACACACACACACACACACACACACACTTACTTACTACCTAGAAAATGCTCTCTACAAAAGTAATTGGGAGATTGAGTCGTTTGAAACAAACAAGAAACAAGCTTTAGAAGTGTTGGTACATGTTTGAACTAAATGCCAGGCTAACTCTGCTGAAAGTGGTATCAGTCTTCTTATCTCACTCTCGGAGACAAAAATAACAAACCAACCTTATTTCCCAGACTGCTTAACTATTCCTTTAAGAGACATGAAATATTATTGGTACGCACACAGACATGCATTATGGTAATATGTAAAGTGTAATATATAAACCTTTCACCCGAAAATGCCTAATACTGGATTTACCGGACATTTTGACGTTACGTTAAATGACTTTTATTTAAATTAAATTTGATGAATTTCACAGACATCCAAAATATATGCAAAAAACAGGAAAAATCTGAAATAAATCAACATTACTCAAAACACAAGAAGGCACAACTTACATTTTAGATGCATCCTTTTGTCAGTGGCATGTTAAGCTCCTCTTCCCAAAGTCTCCATCCTGTGGGTAAAAACACACAAGCAGGGCACATGGTTAGTAAAAATGGACTCATTGGTCATCATAATACCAAGACGCACACACTCGTGCAATCTTTCACCATTGTTATGTTTGGAAGTTGGCAAGGCCCCGAGCCTGCGGCCGGGCTGACAATGCACTCACTGTAGGGGAGATCGTTCACAGTCAAGCTAACAGGCTAAGAATGAACTAACTGCTCAGATATGGGACGTGTTCGAAGGCTCCGCAATAGACTCATGCATGAGCAGACAAGCAGTGTTTGGCCACGACAACAGAAGGCCCTATTCAGTTCTCTGGGGAGGCACTGGTACACACACACACACACACACCATTATCATAATCATCATCATTTTAGAAGCTCTCATCTGCTTCAAAACATGTGCATGGTCACACACACACACACACACACACACACACACACACACACACACACACACACACACACACACACACACACACACACACACACACACACACACACACACACACACACACACACACACACACACACACACACACACACACAGACTTGGAGCATTCCTCTACAGTAGCATTCCATATGTTTGGTTAAGCACAGAGAATCCAGATTTAAGACTGGAGTCTGGACTGAATTTAAAGGATGAGAGAGGGAAGTAGAGGGAGGAGGGGAAGATTGAAGAAGAGGAGGGGGTGGGGGGGCTGAAGGAGAAAGGGAACATTCCTGTGAACTGTAAGCAACAACAGGACACTCTGGTACAGAAACAATACAACATACATTAAAGAATGAACCACTAAGATCATGTTTTACATCATGGGCGAGACTCCAAGAGATGGAAAGTTCGAACAGTTTCATGACAACAAAGCAAACTCAATCTCCTGATGATGAAGACCGTGTCAGTTGTATAAGTGCCCCAGAACAAGTCACCTGTACATTTGGACTTTTACTGTAACAAGGTGGAAAAAAGATGTGAGGCTGGAAGCATACAGGCCTGCAGCTAACAACTACTTTCTCCTTTAATCTCCTCATTATTAATTTGATTATTGGTTGAATTGTTTCATATTAGGTTACCACATAGACCTGACAACATGCTAGCAATCCTAGCAACATGTTGTCAATGTGTTACCTCAGATGTCAGTTTGATATTTTTTTGGATTCTTTGGCCTTCCATAAAAGTGACATCTTAAAATTGTCCAACCAACAGTCCAAAACAAAAAAAAAAATAAAAAAATCTGCAAGTACTCACATTTGAGAAGCTGGAACCACTACATTTGAGGCATTTTTGCCAAAAAAGTGATTTTAAATATTGAACCTGTAAAAACTTTCACGGACTAATTTTCTGTTGACTAATCTTTTCAGCTCTAAAAAGCATGGAATAACAAAGTTACTTGCTTATAGAGACTGTTTGTAAACCGTTCAGAAAGAGGGTTCTCTCTGGACTTAGGCTAAACAAACTGAGAAAGGAGAGGCAAGTGATGTGCTCAAAGACAATTTGATCATGTAAGTAGTAGCTATTGATGGACAGAAAGAATCCGTCTTTTAGTTGCTGCTGCCACTCTCATCTCCGTCTCTTTGTGTGTCATCCTTTCTGTTCGTTCCCACACATCCACAGGAAGGAGACAGCTCTGCTGCTCTGCACCAAGCTTTGTCATGTTATATTCATGAAGGCAGCGTCATGACATCGGCACACAGGTTCTTACTGAATCATCTGACGTTCTCACGCTACACAACAATGCTTCTACACTGCACCAAACCAAATGTGTAAATGTGCTGCATGCAAAGCCAACTTTTTTTATATGCTGTATGATCAGTAAATACTCATTTTAATTAAAATATGTAATTTTACAAATTACATTTAACACATTCTTAGCAATCCATAAGACGCCAAATACCGGAGACCACATGTTTGTCTGTGTTTGTATGTGTTCTTGGTCTGTGTGTGTGTGTGTGTGTGTGTGTGTGTGTGTGTGTGTGTGTGTGTGTGTGTGTGTGTGTGTGTGTGTGTGTGCTCTATGTATGTGGGGGGGGGTCGGAGCTATTCATTCAAACAGTTAGCCAACCCATAACCAAACAAAACTGAAAACAGCTGTCTCCTTCTCATCCCTCGCTCCCACTCACGCACACAGCATGTCAGGTTGGGGAGGATTCATTACGTTACTCAGCAGAATAAACTGAAACAGGGTGGGTTATTATCAGTCAGTCGCCAGCTCAACTGACACTTCCAAATCAAGTGTTGTTTCCAGCACACTGCATCCACTTTACATACAGTCATGTGTCATGACAACAGAACTTACACCGTGGTTGAAATCACTATAATGATGTCTGGGCATATTTTATTTTTCAATATCTATATGAATCAATATTTGGCAAATGTATGTAAAATCACACATAAAACACCGTACACCAAACTAAAACAACAACTGTCTGGGTTATTTTACAGATATTCCATTATAACATCAGCATAAACTATAATACTGACTTATTGTCAAGCCTTAAATCCTTTATGTATTTTTGGTATGTATACAACTGTCTAATAGAATCACTTTTTGAATCTTTTGCTGTGGCAGAGATACATTTAAATTATAAATAAAGTACATGGATGCTTTTTTTACTCAAAATAAAAAACACAGCAACTTAATTTTAAGATTCAATAAATTGGTTTTCTTTGAAGAGCTACAAAGAGCATTTTTGGTTCCAGACCAGATTTAGTCCAGGGTTTTCTTTCACAATTCTTCTGGTTATAATTGTATTGTTTTGAACCCCTTTAACTAAAATGATCTTTGTGTCCTATCCCTTTTCACAACAAACGCACTAGTATGCTCTGCACTGCATTAAATGGGGAAGCTTGCTGTTCCTGTTCCTGTGTCAATATGTGATATGATTATCTGTCAGAATTAATTTTACATTAACATCATGTAATGTTTATCGTTGAGTACGCTTTATCACACGTACTGAACAATGGAAGGCTGTTGATAAGTTATCAATGTATGCTTCTCCCACTTAGGCTTACCCTTTCCAAACACATACAGTAGATGTGAGGCCATACACATACACACACAGTCTAATTTGGGTAACTATCTTGCAGGAGAGACTTTAACAATAACACTCATTTGACTGGGACAAACAGCAAATACTACTAATTTAATTTGGGCAGGCGCAGATGCTCATTTAATAATTTTTGAACTGCCAGCCATCAAGCATACAATTTCACTCAAATATGAATGGCACAGAAGATCTAATATTCACAGACACTTCCAAGGAGCAGAAACTCTTATGTGGTCTGAATGGCAATGTTGTCACAGAAATATGGAGCAGCATGGAAAAAAAGGGTAAAAAAAAAAGGGCAGAGGAGCCATGTCGGGTAAAACAAGAGAGGAAACGAGGGAGAATGAAAGAAGGGGGAAGAGAGAGATCACGTTCAATTTCCTCCGCTGGAGAATGTTTCAAGGCCTGAAACTCCATCGTGGGTTCCACTGGCCAGGCGGGCCTCGTTTGCATGGGAGCCCATTTCCTGTGTGTGATTAGCAGAAGGGAGAGTGTGTGTGTGTGTGTGTGTGTGTGTGTGTGTGTGTGTGTGTGTGTGTGTGTGTGTGTGTGTGTGTGTGTGTGTGTGTGTGTGTGGTGCACACACTGGGGGTTGCAGTTCAGAGAGGTCTGGGGTTGTTTTGTCTGCTTGGGGAGGAAAGGAATGCCCAAATCAAACACAGTGAACAGGATGCCTAGAGAGAGAGAGAGAAAGAGAGAGGGAGAGAGAGGAGGACAAGGGAAAGAGACCAAGAGGCAGAAAGAGTAAGCAGATACACCGTGAGGAGAAAGATGGGGAGAGACAGGAAGCAGAGACCCAGAAAGCAGAAGACAGAAGGAGCTAACAAAAGAAAGGAGGAGGGAACACCAGAGAAGAATAGACTGATTTTTCATTTGCTGCCACTGAAGACCCAGAACAGCATTCCTCCTGCTGCCATCTGCATTCCAGCTGGGTGGCAAGGTGGAGTAAGAATTGTGTCTACAAGCTGTCAGATAGAAAACCATCCAAGTCTTTAACTTCACCATGGACCTGCAGAACCTGTCCTAATATCTAAAGACTTGGAGCGATTCAGCCCTCCCCTGTTCCACAAACAATGGCTGAGGCTTTCACACACACTTACTGCTGTCAACGCAAATCAGGGAAGACTATTTTTCATTTATACAACAATAGTAATATGACAACTAGCAATGTCACCGAACACCTTTGTTGACCTACCCAGCTTAACAGAAAAAATTTGAAATATGAGGAGTCCACTATTTAGAATAAATAAGACTTATTAACTCATTAGGGGTCTGTGTTTTAAATGATGATGGTCTTAAGACTTATTTTCATTATAGATGAATCTGCCTATCTTGATTAATTGGTCTATAAAATTCCTGAAAGTAGTGAAACATTTCACAATATCCTAATTTCCTACAGCTCAGGGTGGCGTCTTCAGATTGTATGTTTTGTCTAACCAACAGTTCAAAACACAAAGATATTCAGTTTACTATCACATAAGACAAAGAAGAACAGCAAATCCTCACATTTAATAAGCAGCAACCGATAATCTATGAGTAAATCAGCAAATCGATAAACTAAGCTATTGTTTTCGCTTTGTTAATGGAAAATAAAGGAAACAATGACACCAAACCATGTGATAGGGAAGAATTTTGGATTCAACATCATAAATGAAAAAAGTCTATATAATGGTTAGGCTGTTTGCCGCCTTTTAAAAATGCAACTGCCTTACAGTAACATTAGCTTGTCACTCAAATGGTGAAATGGGTTGCATTCAAATAAATTCATACTAATGTCTTTTTAGTTCGGATTTGATCAAACTACATTTTTTGAGAAATGCACATTGCACACACATTGTGGACACTATGGTCATGTGTATGTTTTACAGACCTGGCGGTGGAACAAACACATGGTGTGTATTTTATTGGCTAATTCCAGTATCTTATATTTACATTCAACCACCTTAAGCCCAACAAATAAAGAAGTAAAGAATTCAGTATTTCCTCACCTGAATTGTATTCTTTGTAGTGTGGATACACTGTATGTAGTTGATGTAGTTCTAAAACAGCACACTCATGACCCTTGTATTTCCAAAATCCTGGCTACGGCCCTGTACAAACAGTATACACCTATAATATAACAAGAAAACTTAACACTCTCATTTCCCCATAGTTTTAAGGTTCAGTATCCAAACAATGCCCTTGTGTTGTGTGCACAAGCTGGACCCTGCCCATGCAGAAGTGAGCCATTCCTTGACTGGCAGAGCAGAATTGATAGGCCGCTATTGTTTCCTTTTAAGGTCAATTGTGTCTCAAATGCTTGGCATGGCTGTGAGTGCAGATGCAGCTGGCTGGCAGGAGAGATAAAGCACTAATTTAACTGCATTCTTCTGTGCAGTACACACCTAGAGAGAGAAAGAGGAAGGGAGGCAGAGAAGGATATGGGATGAGAGAGAGGCTGAGAGTATTTAACACAAGTAGACGAGAAAGGCGAGAAGAGGTTGAAATGGGAACAATTTGAAGAGGTTTAGAAAGAGAAGCAAAAAAATGTAGGACTAGAGGGTGAAAAACGAGGCAGTACAACTACAGCTAGTTTGTCCAAGTGGGTGGGCAAGAGTCGCTCTTTGCCAAGAGCGTCGAGCTCTGCTGTGCCCTTGTTTGCACACTGGCAGTCAAAACACGCCACCACATGTGGTAGGCCTGTTTGTCAAGGCCACAGGAGAAGGGCATACACATATATACATACATTGTCTACCCACATAGAGGCCAAGACCTCTCACAGGGTGACAAACCATCTCATGGCCTCAGCATCCTTCACCTGAGCAACATATTGCACCCACTCACTGTAAGTGACTCTGAATAAAGGAATCAGCTAAACGTCTAAAAAGCAATGTTTAAATATTCTGATGAAGAGGGAAGGAGAGAGGAGGGGTGGCTCGGATGGCCAGACCAGCTTAGCTTTGCAAATAAACCCAGACGCTGGGAGAAAGAGAGGGAGCCGGCTGAAGGCTGGATCATAAAATATGCCTGGTATTCCACAATGTTCCACAGTGCACAAATGAGCCACACAGGACCTCGGGAGTGTTATGGGATTCATGTGAGGCTCCTGTGTCTGAACGTGTCCACGTGCACACACAAACACACAAACACCCACACAAACACACAACTTAACTGTGGGTGAGCCAGACATTCAATGCTATATCAATTTAATATGCGTTATTCAATGATGAGTGCACACTGACCAATTCAATCATCACAACAGAAAAGAAAGCAGACACTAAAAAGGTAAAGAATTCACTTTTGTACTATAAAAAACCAACTATATCTTGTGTCTTTTGTTATGCAGTTATCCAAATGTTGGCTGACTTTTTAGTGACGCACAGAGAGAGGAAAAGAAAAGAAGTAGAGGGCAGATAAAGGGACCACCAGAGGGGAGCTGATGAATCGCTGTGTGTGTGTCTCTCTGCTTCACTCAAAGCAAATGGGAGAGTACAGTATGTGTGTTATCACTGTGAGTGATTCAGTGTGTTTAGGTTAACACAGAGATGTTCCAGTGATTCAGATCACTTCAAACTCCAGCCAAAGTACTGAAACGATTAGTCAGTTGATCGATAAGTCAAGCAAAAATGTTTTACAGGTTGTCAAATGTGAAAATTTCTGCTCTTCTTGGTTCTTACATTGTAATAGATTTCATGCTTTGGGGCTCTGAACTCTTGGTCAGACAAAACAACACATTTTAATATTTTACTTGAGAATTTCACTGTTTTCTCATGTTTTATAAACCAAACAATGAGTCAATCAATTGATAAAATATTTGGCAGATTAATTGATAAGGAAATTACCATTCGACGACATCACCTTGAGTTCCTGGAAATTGAAGGCTTTTTTCCCACTATTTTCGGACATTTATTCAAATAATCATTAGTGCGGTGTCCATATAGCCTTTGTTGCGTGCCACACTCCCTTCCCTCTCTCCACTTGTTTCCTGTCTCTGTCCCCATACTATTACTTATCCAACAATGGTGAAAAAAAAATGTTAGGGGCAGCTATACTTAACTTCTTAATTTCTTCTTCTTCTACCACTACTACTATTACTATAAAAACCTTGGACATGAAAGGGTTTGTCTCTTGAAGTAAAAGCTGCACTTTAGCCAGTCTATTTTTATGGTCTCGCCATGGCTCGCATTGTGCTGCTTCACTTCCCCTGGTTGGGACAGCTAGCACGAGAAGGAGCTCCAAAAGCAATGTTGGCATTTAGGGGAAAAGCAGCCAACCCAGCCCTTAGCTGCCCTTTACAAAAGGCAGTAGTGCAGAGATGTCCTCCAAAATAAAACCAAAGCAGAGAAGAGGGGGAAAAAAGGGTAAAGAGGAGAAGGAAGAGAGGCTGAAAATAGCCAAGCAGTCGGGGTCTGCATGCATCAGCACCACAATGATAAAAGCCCTCTAAAACCAGGCTTGCTAATACATGGATGGATGGATGGAGGAACAGAGGGAGGGATGTCTGTGGGAAAGAAGAAAAACATCTTACCAGACAAACAGAAAATAAGTATACTTAAGAAAGTCAGATGAAAAAGTTGTTGAAAGTTCATTAACCTAAGTGTCTACAAAGTAAAAAAAGTCAAGGAACTGGAAAAATAAAGTTAAGCAGAAACAGCACGGAGGACAAAACAGGCGAGGATGAGAGAAACAGAAGAGGGGGAAGTGAGCAATCGCCAGGTCGCCATGCCGTCTGAGCATTCCTCTCTCTGAGAACATGTATATTTTCTGATCACAAGAAAAATAATCTGCAGGAGGAATTTTATTTTGAGAGCCGCCCTGTAGATCCAAGGATTAGAGCAGGTCAGACAGGAGTGTGTGAGAGTGAGAGTGTGTGGATGTGAGACTGTGTATATCTCTCATACAATCAAGGCAGAGATACAAGGGCAAATACGCCCCCCCTTGTGCATCACTAGACAGATCATTCAAACCCGGACTGTTCACATATGATCAGACAACACACACACACACACACACACACACACACACACACACACACACACACACACACACACACACACACACACACACACACACCGCTGTAAGTGGTTTTATGAATGTAACTTTTGAAGATGTTGACACATTAATCACCAGTCCAAAGTGCATCTTTCTTTTGGACTGAACCAGTAACTAACTGGAGTCTCAACTGGTTGCCTGGCAACTGGTCAGAGCCAAGAAAGAAGGAAGGGTGTTAATCCAAATTGTTAGAGATTCACTTTTTTTTTTTTTTTTTTTTTGGGGGGGGACTCTAATTTCCCTGTCTTCAAAAGACAAACTATTTTCTACTCAAATATCTCCAATTGGTGGCCAGCAACATGGATTTTATGTTATGTTAATTTCACGTTAGGGTAAAAATAGGTCACAAATTAAAGGGAAAACTAATAAAGTAAGGTGTTGTGCCACCGCAGGCAGCCACAACAGTTCCATTGCTCAGACTGGCCCATTGGCTCAGATTCTACTAGTCTGTGCATCAGCTTGAGCAATGAACAACACTTCAAGAGACTTCAATAATTTCCACACTAATCAAACCATTCATCTGCAGCATCTGCATTTGTTCTGCACTAATTTATTCAGGTTCTTCCTTTAATTTGTCACATCTGCGGTGGGTCCCTAATCCACAATTCCCTACTTGCCTACAAGATCAAAAAATAAGAGACATCAGACACATCAAAAGCACAGGACAGACAGCAGGCACATTTGATGTTGCCTCTCTGGGCTTTACCCAGAAACAGCAGCACCAGAGACAAGACAGTAAACACCCACCACGTAGAAGAATTCTTATCAGTTTAGCTTAGTGTCATCTTGATTTGAGAAACTATATTCACCATTTTCAATATACAAAATTATGCCATGATTGTATAAAACAAAAGGAAAATGTTTCAGAGATGGGGTATTAAATATAGACACTTTGGCTGGTTAGGAATAGATCTGTGCACTCTTCTCCAACCGGGCCCTCAACACAGACTCGAGACCTCAGGGTGAACCCGACCTCTGCTAAGCACTGGACTGGTACCGCCACAGTGAACTCCTGCCAACCACTGTCACGTCAGTCAGTAGCCGTCCGACTGCAAATAACAGGCTAAAACATCATAAATTCTAGGGGACAGAAGCAGTAACTGTAATGCTACGGAAGAGAGGTTGAAAGAGACCCATTACAGCTCTCAGGATATAAACACTCATTAAATTGTAGTGGTGGTACCCAAGACATACAAACCCTGCCGCTGGGTGAAGGACTTTGGTTCAACATTTAGCCTTTTATAGAAATTATTGAGGTTCTAGACTTGGTGGGGGTTTACACATCTGTGTCAGTATGTAGGTGGCAGGAGGTGGTATTTGTGTATCTTTCTACAACCTGTGTTAGCGGCTTTTTTTTTTTTTTTAGCTTTTTCTCCATCAAAGCAAAGTATATGTATTCTGTGCCATCTTTCACCACCAGCATCACAAGACTGATAGGAAGTAGAGCGTGATGTTCACCTTTCTTCTCCTCCCTTGATCATCGTCTGTCTGGCTGCTCCGCCAGATCTCTAGGAAGAAGAATGCATCTTGAACCAGACTGGAATGGCTCCTGAAATATGCCAAATATGCCCCTGACCCCCCTCCTTTCCTGAAGACGTAGGTCTGCTTGCTGGCCCACCCTCCTTCCCTTCTAGTCCCCCCCAACCCACAGCATTCCTGCGCTGTACACAGCACCGAACGCACGCATACTTACAATCACAGATGACCCTCTCACACAGAAAATGTTAAGGACATTAATAACACAAGTTTCCACCCAGCTGACCCAGACATGCCTTTTAAGGGTAAGCGGTTCGGATTTCTCTTTTCATTAACTTCCAAAAATACTCCTGGACCAGGCGGGAGAAGGAGGAGTGACAGAAAAAAAACAGGGTGGAGGGGTGGGGTAGGGGGGTCTCCTCTTTAGCGAGGCGAAAAGAGAGGGAGAGAGTGAGTGAAGACAAGATAACAATCGGAAGAAGAGAGGGGAAATATTGGCCCGTTGAGGAGGAGAACACCTAAAAAAATAAAAGTGTGGCTGAGGAATTTACAAGAAATGTCTTAACTTTAGCTCTCCCTTGTTAAAATGTCTCTGTCCCTTTCTCCCCTCCCTCCCTCGCTCTGCCTTTCTGTGCCTCCTACATGCTTTTGAAGTCAGTTTCCTTTGCACTTCTTTCCTCTTTTCTTCCAGAATCAACGAGGTAGCCATTTTTGAGGAACCTGTACAGAGTAGGAACAAAACAGGCGCACAGGGAACCTTCTGTAAAACAACTTATTGGAGGCTGAAATGTCCAAAAGAAACCTAAATCCCACACAGGACCCAGTTGGAAAAAATTAAAATCCTAAAAACCAAGAGGAAACTTGTGTTTCAGGTCAACCCAACAGCATGTAAAACACAAACACAGTAGCAGAGTGACCTACATTATTAGTCAATGTGGTCGAAACTCCAGCCATGTGGGCCAGCTGGCATAGCCAGGTCTCTGATTAAACATTAGAGGACTTATCACCTGCAGCCATCAGGGTATATCTAACAGCCACAAATACATTCTTGGCAGGAGTGTTTTGCTAAATAAACTGGCACTCAGCATGGAGGAAGGGGGGTGTGAGAGAAAGAGACAGCTTGACAGAAAGATAGATAAAGTCACGATTCACGTGCAAGAATCTGAAAAATCATATGAATCTAGATTATGATAACAGGTTATCAACAAGCCTGTGTGATAAGCTGCAATGAGGTCACATGCACAAGAGACAACGTTACTGAAACTAAGAGGCCGAGATGAGACTTCAAAAGATGACTCACATGGGAAACCTTTATAGTAAAGTCTGCAGACTAAACTAACTGATTCACAGTTATCTTTACCTTAGATTCGAGATCAAACTGGAGGCAGGCAAAGCTGAGAAAATATCCAAAAATATGTGAACCATCAATCAAAGGTATCACAAATAATACATTACATCTACAGATGCAACTCTCTGACTATGTTTGCCTCTGCTCCCTTGAGATAAGGATTTGGTGGACGGCTGGAAAGCCAAAATGAAGACCAGATGATGAGTTTTCTTTCCTCTTCAGTTACCATAAACGTAGCTGCCCTGCTGCTGACCATGTGATGGCCAGCAGCAGGGCAGCTACGTGGTTTTGGGGGCTGCAGGGGAGCAATGGGTGTTCATAAATTAAAATTCCTGAAATATGGTGCTAGGAGGCAGTTTGGAAGTCTGGTACAGGTCTACATTACAACCAATGGATAACAGTGACAGAGAGGCGGTGAAGACATCTGTTTCAAACCAGTACACTTCAGAGTGGGTCTGGTATCTGAGCCAGTTTTATCATTTGTCTTAAAGATATGCGCAGAATTGCATTTGTTATCAAGATTATGCTACCGCTCCGGCTTTTGTGTTCTAACAGCGACGTTTTAGCTTCATTCAAGCAAAGGTTTTAAAAACTCTCAAGTTGACATGCCATAAATTACCTACCCTGCAGGTAAATTTAGCAGCTGAAAGGTCGTATATATGCTGTCATGCTATCCTCTTGGCTTCCAGCTACATATAGAGCAAGAGGATTTATAAACATAATTGGGAATGTACAATTATAGCTCTCCATTGAGCTGTGAGGATTTCTTCATAATGACAAAAGGAAAGGCAATGTCCGTCTGCCAAAGATTGCTAAACTGACTGGCATGCCGACTCGTCACACATAAAAGAATACAAGGAAATGTTTCATTCAGAGGCCCCAGCTGAGGTCTGAGTTAAGTTCACACTGTCAATGGTTGAGTTTCCGTAAGACACGTTTTTCCTCCAACTCAAACTAATGATTAATTCATGTCAGCCTTTCAGTGGCAGAGCTTTGATACAAATGTATGACCCTCAGATTTAGGCTCTGCCCAACAGTTTGCGCCAAGTGTACAAAGTTGATCATTTAACAACAGCCTAATTTGCCCCAAAACATTCCTATTTCATAACCACCTGCTCATGTAACAGGATTGATAACCACACAGTAACTCAATAAAATGTTTTACAGGACCAGTGAATACTAGAGATGTCAGTTTGGCTGACGGCTGAACTAGAAGTCAGGGTTACACAATCTAGCAATGTTGCTCAACATTATGACACAAATGAGAAAGTACAAGAAAGGGTTACATTAAGGTAAAACTGGCATTTTTAAGCTCTACATTGCAACGAGTCGTTTAAGTGGTTAATAGGATTATCACTTATCCATTTTATGTATGTAGGGTTGGTTGATATGACAATATATGATATAAAATGCATCTACTGTCTAGCACCAGAAACTTATTCTTAAACAAAGGTAGCTCTCTCTTTATAATCTCTGGGTGTGTTACACCACTGTGGGAAATGGAGCAAATTAATGAGCAGTATTGGTGACTTATGGTCATATTACATTATAAAGATTATATGATGTCTGGTTATCTTATCTTACATTTATTAATCAATGACTTTAATTATTGGATTACCTCACCCAACAGACATCCTTTTCCACCTGTTTTTATGGGGAAAAAACATACTTTTAAGAGTTAATGCTGTGTTATCAGGGATGGCTGATGCAATGTAGTGGATGTCATACAGTCACGTGCACCTGCAACTTTTGTTGGAGCAGATCTCCGTGATGAAACTGCCCGAGTGTTGAGGCCTCAATGAGTGACCACGCCATCACACAGGACTGAAAGCCCACCAGGGCAGTTGGTAATGAGGAGGCTGTTTGGCACGCTTTGGAGCACTAACGAAGGGGATTCATACACACTCGCACACACGCAGAAGAAGTTGTATGAACAGAATCCATTCTTGCTTTGACGTGGAATTCTGTGTGTGAAAGCACATATCTGTTGCTCTGTGTGTCAGTGTATGTGTTAATGAGAGCCTGAGGGAGGCGTGTGAACACTTGGAGCTGAGATGTACTTCTGGCTACTACTCGCTGAGTGATTGACACTCTCATACTCTAGTATCCGATGACAGATCGACATGGCTGGGAACAGCACTGAGGAAAAGTGCTTTGGTGCGCAGACATGCATGCACACACACACACACACCCCCACACACACACATAATAAACCCACGAATGCACACAAAGTTCAAGTAGTTTGAGCTCCAGCTGAAATCACAGAGCCCTGCCCTGTTACTGGCCCACCACTGATAAAGAAAGCTGGCAGGGAGGGCAGGCAGAAAGAGAGAGAAAAGGAGCAGAAGAAAAGGATGAAGAGGGGAATATTAATGCATACAGAAGAGGAGAGAAACAAAATGAAAGGAGGTGATGGGAAAATAAAAGGTTTAGAGTAAGAAAAGGTCTGGAGGTTGTACACATTGGACCCATACACACAGTGCTGCAACTAATGACAATATTCATTATGGAGATATAGTTTAGTGTAAAAAACAAAACGGATGTTCAAAAAACTAAATTTAACTACAATTGCTATAAAACAGAGAAAAGCTCTTAAATCAAACAAGCTGCAGATAAAGTTGGGTATTTTTATTTATGGATTCATTTTCTGTTGATTTCAGTAACACCAGCCAAAATAGCCAAAATATAAAGACATAAACTGCACACAAGCTGCCACCTCTAGGGCTGCAGCTAACGTTCATTTCATCGTGGTTCATGATCCGCCCATTACTTTCGCAACAGATGAAATAATTTGGTCTATAAATGTCAGAAAATAGTGAAAAATCCTCATCATGATTTCCCAGAGTGCAAGGTGACGTCTTCAAAATGATTGCTTTTGCAAAAAGTCCAACAGCCGAGGAAGTTTAGTTTACAATCATATGATAGAGAAAGAAAAGTATAAAATCCTCATTACACTTATCCTAATTCACAATAGTTTTCTGTTTTCTGCTGATTGACTGATTAATCATTTCAGCTCTTCCTACCGCCAGGAAACACACACACTCCAGAGATACAGTACATAAATACACAGTCTCATTTAGGCGTCGGTGCATTAAGCCATTCTCATGCAAGTCTGCTAATAGACAGACAGCAACTCCAGCTGGCCTGCGTATTGTCAACAGCAGCCTCTGTCCCGGATACTGAGCCCTATTATTGCATTATCACAAAACACACACATGCATACACACACATTCACAAAAGGATATACACTCACAGGCTGTGTGTGGGATTTTAATACGAGCCTCTAAGAGACCATGATTCATTCGTGCTATTTCAAGGAGGCCCGAGTCTACCACTAATAATAACCAACACTAACACCATCCGGTCCAAATTCTAGCTGAGCTATCAATTACAGCTTATTAGGATGTATAGATTACGCTACAAAAGGGACACACGTGTGCTCATAGGGGTGGAACCAACAAGATACACTGACATTTTAAGTTGTCTTCATTGTGTTAACAATTCGGTAGTCGATTGAAAATGAATTAAAACAGCAACTAGTTTGATAACTGAAAAACGAACTCAGGTTTCAGCTTCTCAAATGAAGATTTTAGGTTTTCCTTTGTCATATTTGACAGTGAATTGAATATCTTTATGGTTTGAGCTGTTGGTCATTTAAAACAATCCATTTCAAAACATCACCTTAGGCTCTGGGAAATTATAATGGTCTTTTTCCACTAGTTTATGACATTTCATGAGGAAAAAAACGATTTAAAGGTTCAGTGTGTAACATTTAGGAGGATCTATTGGTAGAAATGGAATACAATATTCATAAGTATGTTTTGATTAGTGTATAATCACCTGAAAATAACGTTTTTATCCACAGAGGGAGCAAGTCATCTTCTATGGAGTCCGCCATGTTCCTACAGTAGCCCAGAAAGGACAAACCACACAGTTCCTCACGAGTTTCATGCCCACGGTGTTTCTCCTACACACTTGAAAGGCTGAGCCATATTCAAATGACTGCAATCTGCAACTTCACCACTAGATGCCACTGAACCCTACACACTGGCCCTTTCACTGATTAATCAAACACCGTCAGATGTATCGATAACGAAAATAACTGTTCGCTGTTAATTATTACATGGTTTGTTACCAGTGTTAGCACAAAGGAATTTAGTGTGAGTGATGTCACATTATAAAACTATTTCTCAACACGCCTTTTCCATCCAACTAAGCAATAGCAATATCCTATTCTTATTTGCCTCCACTTGCAAAACATGACGTCAATGTCCATGTGCTAGACTTCCTCACTGATGTGATGGCCCTACACTAACAGCAGGGGCTCTGTGCATAAACCTTGATGTGCGGAGTGGCAGTAATACTACCATCGACAGGCTGGGTTTGACATTCCCAGCGGTTTGATTCTCCCAGGCAGAAAACCTCAATATTTTAATTTAATCCCCAGAGCAGTCATTTAGCCACTCCGTAATCCCCAGGTCCAGTGCTTAGTCTGATAATTACCCTTATTGGACACCCATAATGATTAGTTTTTGGTTTCACCCAAAGTAGTGCAGGCAGTTTCATAGGGCGGTCACGGCGTTCTGCGGAGTGGAAAACCAATCATGCGTGGTATAGCCCAGGTCATAAAAGAGAGAGGGGTATGATTATTACTTTGCATGGCAGGCGACAACTCCTGGACAGAACATGGTGCAAACTCTGTCTTTGTGTAACTTTCACTTGCTGGCATCAAGATCACTTTAAAAAGATCACGAAACAAGTGGCGGTGGCAGTGGCACTCCTACTTTGTCAACATTAACAACTATCATTGCACTCAGCAATCATGTTCACTTACTGGGATGAAAGTCAGAGGGGGTCATCCGCTGGGAATTATTCCCCCGTGAGAGCCAATGCAACCAAATCTCACTTGGAGCGTAATTTCCCAAGACTGTAAATGCATGGATCGAGTAGCAGTCATCAGGGAAATTTTAGACATCTCACTCTTTACTTTGCTGGTACTCTCATTTAATTTTCCCTTTGCATTTTTCCCAACATTTCCAAACTGACAGCATAAACTGCAGACATTCCCTCCACAGGCGGTGTATAACCCCCCCTCCCGAAAATACCCTAGGAAACCCTTTTTGCACATCTACCACCATGACAAGCTGCCATGCAAGTGCCTGTTGCAGAGCCCAGGAGGAAAAGTGGGTTCTCAGCACAAGCTGGTAGCTCAGCTGGTATAATCTACAGCTGGCTGGGAGGGCGAGCCTTACTGGAAAGTCATCAGTTATTTTTTTTTGTCTCCTTCATGTCTGAAACAGGTCAAGGCAGGTCCCCTCCATCTCCTTCCCTCCCTGTGCTGCTCTTTACGAGCCCCACCTGGCAGATTAGTATTCCACCACTACAACAACCTTTTTCTGTTGTTGACACATGCACCCACACAGACACATACACATACACACACACACACACACACTCCTCTATTAGTGTTTGGGTGAGGCAGCACAGGGCACATACTGTTCAGACTATGAGATCTGCCACCTTAGTTTCATGCATGTATGTGTGGCCTATGCAGCGCAACACATTCCACCTCATGTGGAGGAAAACAAACACACACACACAAACACACACACACTCAAACAGAACAAACACGTCTTGCTACACTGTGTGTTGATTTAACAAATCATCCAAGTAGGGCCACAACTTCGGATCATTTTAGTTGTTGTTTAATGCGTCCAGTTCAATTAATTGTCTATAAAATACTAGAAAACTGAAAAGTGCCGATTACAGCTTCCCAAAGCTGCAGGTGACATCTTCAAATAACTTGTTTTAATATTTATATTACAGTCATATATTCACATAATATATTTATATAATATAAAAGGCAACAAATCTTCACATTTGAGAAGTTGGAACCGGAGAATATTGGTAATTTCTCCTTGATAAATTACTAAAGCTATTAATCATTAACTTCAGTATTCAGTGTGTGTTACAATAACAGGTTCATTATGTCAATGTTGTTAATTAACAATACGCTCATTCAACAGATAATATTAGTATATAAATACAGGTGATGTTCAATTCCCCTTCCTAATGTGCTCAGTTGTGATTTTATAACACCCTTAGTGTGATTAAGCTAACCCCAAAATATTATTTAGGTCAGATTATATACTGTACCATGTGCCACCACATGTCTTATCTACCACATATCACACATGTGATCTCTCCTTTCTGTAAACATACTCTAAACTTTAGAGTCCAGAGTGTACAAAATATATGTGTGTGTGAGTAAACACTGTTCTTGCTTCCCTAAATCCTGAAGGAAAAGAGGGCCTAAGTGTCTCTGGAAGTCTGGATATGCTATCTCATGTGGCTGATATTAAAAGCCATCAAAGGAAAGTGAAACACTTTGCCTTCATGGACAAAAAAAAAAAAACAACCCTTAAATTCCCACTTAAGAAACAGGGGAATTACAGCTTGATTACAAGTTACATGTTGAAACTGCGCACAAGATAAAACCTGACCAGTGGCCATACATAGACTGCATGGATGTCAGGAGCATGTACAAGCAGGCAACTCTTTTTTTTTTTTTACTGATGTGATTGATGTCTGTTAAGGTTTTTATGATGTTCTTGTTATGCAGTAGCTTCTATGAACAGGGCTTGACGTTATCAAGTGCGTAGACGTAAGCGAAGCGCGAACATGTAAGGAGTATGCCGCCAAATACGCTACACATTGTAAAAGCCTGCGATGTGTGAAGACAATAAGTTACAAATGGTCTGTGCGACGCTACAGTTTAACCACCTGAGGTTTTCCTGGATGCTTCATTTTGGCTCCAGAACGAGCTGAGGAGGAAGAGGAGGAGGAGGAGGACGAGAAGAACAAGAAGGAGGAGGAGGAGGAGGAGGGTTGAAAAACTTGCCGCAGTTCAGACTTCTGCAGTCCCGACTGACTGGGTCCAACTCAGGAAGCCGCTGTCTGAAACCACCACCACCAACCCCCCCGCAAAAAATTCCCTGTTCCCATGTTCCTTATCCAACCCCCTAAAACACAGTGAAACACAAAGACTCAAACTTTACCTCAGCTGCTCCACCGCCGGGTCCCGAAAACGCGACGGTAAATCCACAACTTCACACGGCTCGAGCTCATGCGGACGGTAGGACTCGCTGCTGCCGACACGGCGAGGACAAGTTCATCCACATATCCTCACATAGGCGGAGAGAGTTTGAGAGACGACCAGGGGGGAGGTGAGGGGGGGGGGAGAGAGAGAGGTGGGAATGCGCTTTGGTTTCCCCTCTTTTTTCCCTAAATCACTTTCGTCGGTCCTTTTCCTCTCGGATATTCCCCTCCCTGCCTCGTTTGAGATCAAACCATCACATTCCACCGCGTCCTTAACAATGAAAAAAAGTGGGTTTTCCTTTTCTGCTGCCGGAGGACCCACCCCTTCGGGATGACTCTGCCCGGTCTGACCGCAAAGAGAACGCCCTTCCCGGCTGCGAGGTCCCGCCTCTCTCCCCCACATAACATACGCAAGTCTGGCCGGTGGGGAGGAATGAATCCAAGCTGAGGTCGAGTGGATAGTCCGGGTATCTTAATATACATCTCTCTCTCTCTCTCTCTCTCTCTCTCTCTCTCTCTCTCTATTTGCACACACAATATATTTTTAAATTGAAAAGCAGAAGGGCAGTGTACACTACTGATACACTAGCCTCCACAGCAACATTATAGTAATACCACTGGGGATATAAAATACCATTAACAGCACAGTTACTTTTAGCTTCCCATTGTGTATCACAGTTTAAGTCCCTAATGCAATATTAAAAAGTAGTTATGCATGAATTAAGTACCAGAAGTATCATAAACTCAATGAGTAACACCTGCAGCAATGTTACAGGAGTCTTAAAGTAAGCAAAAGGGGTGAAAAATACTGATAAGATTACTATACATTTCTTTTCCAGTGGCATGGACATATTATAAATCCCCTCTGTGTTGTTATAAAGATTGTTTTTTTTTCTCTTTGTATTCACCTCAATGCCCGTAAAAAAAAATCTAAGAACTGCAAACTGACTTCTGCATATGGTAATAAATGTACAAATACCACAATGAAAGTTACGCAACATTTATGGTGTCGAGTTGAGAAACGAAAGTATGGAATTTAAGGTTTTTCAATAAGAAGCAGCCCAAAATCTGACATGACCCTCTTGGAAATGAGCAAGTAAAACATAAAGTAAACTATTCTTTACCCAGGGCCTCTTTGAACCATCTTTAAGATCCTTCATGGTCCTCTGACCTCACTTTAAGTTGTTTTGTGCTTCATAGAAAACCAGAAGATTCCTGTGGCAAATATATTAGGCTAATAAATGACAATACAGTGTATCAAACTTTTCGTCTCAGTCTGTGGCTCTGTGATGGTGGATAATGTTGGAGAGTTGCTTGGTCATTCAGCAGCGTGAACCAGGGGGCCACATCACATCATTTTCTTCCCCTGAGTTCAAACCCAGTGCAACTGAGACTGCCTGACCTTCAAGACAGACACATGGATCAATGCCCTGTCACTCAGGGCAACCTCTCAGCTATCAGTGTACCTGGGTTTGAAATACTCCTTGGCTTAAACTGGTGCCATGCAGTGTGATAACAGTGTACTGCACTCACACAGTATAACAACTGTAACAGAAGCTTATTGTTTGTGTGTGGAGTGTACTGTTTATGGCATGACGATAAATTCCTTATTGTGAGTTCTTTGTCTTTCTGTTACGTTGCTGTGGAAATGATTTCACAAAGATGATACAAAACCCCCGGCAGCTTGCAGATAGGCAGCTTGCCAAGCAGGTGAAGTCTTGCCCACTCAGATACACACACATTTTCTCACACAGCGAGGTGTTTGTTTTTGTATCTCTTGAACCAAGTCTTGCGAAACACTGCTTTATACTAAAATACTGCCGTCATTTTAGGACTTTATGGTTGTATTATCAAAAACTGAATCTATTTGGTCTGATTGCAATTCAAAAGTAACATCAGCAACGTATTGTTGCTTTCTGTGAAAGGGAGAGGCTTAAAAATACAAATTGGATGTCAAATGAGCTCACGTTCATCAGTGACCTTGACCGTGTCTAGTGTGTCTTAAACGGCCGTCTGATTAAAACAGCCCTTCGTGGAGATTCCCACAGTCAAGCCTTTGTTTCCCCCTCATTAAACATCCCTCCCTTGTAAAACTCCATTCCGCTTTTATCATATCGTTTGGTATAATGGACTAGGTGAGGTATAAATAACGTCACAGTGTTGCTTTCTCCAGTTGGGGAAAAGGTCAAAGATGCCAAACAATCAAAGGGAGCTAAAAGGCATAACCAGGCATGCCCAGACACCTGAGCACCACAGCAGAAAGCCAAGCGCAGGTGTATTTGAATATGAATGTGTGTGCATGCATATTTCTACATGTCTGTGTTTATATTTCTTATGTTAATGGGTCTTAAACGCACAGTGTGTGTGATAGAAGTATAGTTTCAGGAGCACTAGAATATTGGCTTAACCCTCAGTTTCCAGAGCAACTGGTCTGCTCTAGACATTAAAACAACTCTTGATATATGAAGAAGCAAAGCACCAAAGCAGCAAATCCATCAGGGCAACAGTCAGATGACATATATGGAAAATGCCTATTTTTTATGGGGATGTGTATTGGTCATGTTTCATCCGTCTTGAGAGGGTTGGCTCATGCACAGACAAGTTCCCGTCATTTCGGGAATTTGCCTTAATACATCAAATGATATGAATTCAAATGCAGAATACAGACTGCAAACTAATGCATAAGGACAGGGTTTCAGGGAATGTAATCTAAAGCACATACTGTAGCACACACAGGCACGCTGATTCAGGAAGAGCAGTGTTCAAGCCAACATCCTTCCTAATCACAAACATCCTTCACCACCCAGCAACGTTAACTTGTTTGTTCCAATAAGAATTTGTCGATGAACAGCACAAATCATAATCAAATTATCTCACTGACTGTCCTTCGAAAGGAAGCTGCTGTGATTTTGCTGTTTGTATTTCACGTTTTAAGGCATTTTATCTTATCCAGAGTGACTTGCGGTCTCTGCAACAGCAGACTAATCTCTAATAATCCTGTGTAGATCACCAAAATTACAGGCAGCCAACAGAACAAAGTGCAAGGATCAGGTCAATAGTCACCTGACAATAGTCTTTTGACAGAATGAGCATGTAAGAAATAAAATTAAACCAGAGCAGCAGGATTTAAAGCCACAATGCTTTAAATCCTTTCCGACTTTATGTCCTTTTTACAGGAGGGATAAGGATTAATGTGCTTAATTCACTGTCCTCCCAGAGTGGGTTGTGGCCAATGTTTAAACAGATGCAACCCTGATGGATCAAAATGTGGGGCAGCTTGTCATGTAGGGAAACATGCGCTTATCCAATGCCATCAAGCACTGACAACATTGTGCAACATTGAGTAAGCTAACATTAGCATAGCGGGCTGTGCAGATACTATGTTTGTATGAACCCATTTTAAAGACTAAAGAATCTAATTTGCTTAAAATCATGACAGTATTTTCCACTTAAATCACTAATAGGTGAGACTCTTGCTGAGTTTTGATATTTGAGGCCTTAATTTGTACAAACAGACAATGTCCCAATGAGACAGAGAGAGCTCCAAATCCTTTGATTGGAATATAAAATCTTGTCTTACTGTCAGGTTCTATATTATCTTGAGGTACAGATGCCTCAGCCTGTCTAATTCACCCTCCTATGGCCCTCTCTATCTCACTGCAGGGGGACATTCCTCAAACCTCAGCCTCTGGCATGCAGTAAATCTGCCAGAGAGAGAGACCTACACTCTCCGGTCTGCCAATAACCCTCTGCCAGGCAAGACGTGCTGAACACGAGCTAAACGCTAACGATTTATCAGTTCTCAGCCTCAGACTTTCTCTCTGTTCTTCATAAGTGGCCTGAGCATACAGCCACAGCCTACCCCTTGGTAAAATATCTTACTAGGGCGTTTCATGTCTGCCAGAGGCAACGTGCCATGGATCAAGGTTAGGTGAAGGAGCAACTGTAAAAAGGTGTTAATGGGACAAAAAGAGCTCCACACAAGCAGCTACCTCCCTTCCTGCCTCCTCGAGGAATGTATGACTCTGACACTTGACTATATAGCTCTTCCAGGGCGATAGCTATCACATTAAAAAACAAAGTCCTGGCAACATTCCCTCTCTGTGTCTCTGCACACCTGGACTGAAAGTACAACCACTCCTTGGGAGGAAGGATTCTTTGGACTGACCTGTGCAGCAGTGCAGAACATCAGGGATCACCTACATGAATCTGTATCTGATTATTTTCCATTTTTTTCTGAGCCATTTAGAGGCCATTTAGAGGTGTATACTTGAGAAAAAGAATCAAGTTGCATGCAGGCAGGAGCCAGAGGCAGGTGTAGAGCCTATAGAAGAGCACAGTAAAAGATCGGAAGCTGGTTCAACTTAAAAATGTAGATATACCTAAATATGTGAGTTAACTGTTGAGTCTGGCATGAGTTGTGAGAATGTAATTTGAGTTAAAGACACTGACCTTGAGAAAACAAATTCAGTAAATTTAACATATTAAAATAGATGTTTTTCTTCCACCTGCAACTTCTCTGTTTTAGGTCACTCTAAACACTCTCAGGAGCATTGTTTTTGGCCATTACTGGCAGTTCAGTGGAAAAGCTACCTGCCCAACACCTAACAACAGACAGGAAAAGTTAGCGACTAGCTGGTGAACATATTGGAGCATTTAGCAGCTAAAGAGATATTTCCCTCAGGAGCTGGTGGAGAACAAATACAGAGCTAAAAGAGAGTGAATATTGGACTTATCAGGTGGTCATGTAACTCATATCTGCCGGATGAACAACTTGTTCGCTATATTCACTTAAAAGGTGGTAATATGTCAGTGTTGTGTGGCCAAAACATCTGTTATTTCAGTTAAATTTGTCTACCAGTCATATATTCTGAGTTGATGAGCTGGTTCTTTAGTTGTCACACAGGCCGTATGGCTGGAGTCACCGTACACGGCTGCTCCAGGCAGCTCTGTTAATTTAAAAGTGAAGAGGGTTAGGGACTGAAGTAGATACTAATCTTAACATGGTTCACATTGTTTTCATTACTACCTAACCTTAATAGCCACTCGTGCCTGTATGGCAAATACAAAGCTACAGCCAGAAGCCAGTTAACGTAGCTTAGCACAAAGGCTGGGAGCAAGAAAATGTAGTGTATATTCTGAAATGTCAAACTGTTCTTTTAGTATGTGACATAGCAAGTTTCCATGATGTATATTTTCTTTAACCACAAGAGAAAACGGTCTCCGGAGAATTCTACCCTTTAAACAAAGCATGCTGGGAAGTATGCTTTAATCACGGTTCAAAAATACAAGCCCAGCACTCATCCAGAATTTGTGAGAAGTAGTAGGTAATGATAATAATAGAAGAGTAGTTGTTTCTGTATACAATATATTTGAAAACAATTATACACATCCAATACACTACTTTGAACCAAACCACATCTCACATAACCAGCTTTCCATTCATGACCGAGATAAAGCTCACTCACTTGCTGTGGAATCTTTTGAATCCACACCCAAACCACGAGCGTCAAGATGTATCGTGAAAATATTTTTTACAGTGTAAGCCTGTATACCCAGCAATGGCACAGCATGTCTGGCAGTCATGCAGAGCACAACCACCAAAAAGCTCTGCTGTCTTGTTCCACCGCCAAGCCATAATAACAGCAATAAGGTTGGGGAGGCTCGTTAACCTTAATCTAGGAATTACACTGTGGCACCAGGGAGAGGAGGACGTGTTGTGTTGTGTGCTTGTACATAGGAGCTGAAATTAAGCATTTACCACAGAGGGGGGCTGGTGCTGCTTTGAACTACACAGAGAGTAAGGGTGTTGGTTCATACAGTTCACATGGTGCCTCACCTGGGCTAATATTGCTCCAACACTTTACTGCTCTTTTATAAGCCTCTTCTTCCCCCTTCTGGTTAAAATTAATTAATGCACACTTCAGCTGCTGATGAGCCAGAATAAGAACAAGTTTAACCTGACACTGTTTTATATGGTATATATCTACAGACGCCAGGGGTCGCCTTCTATGGAGTCTGCCATGTTGAACTGCCATGTTTCTACAGTAATATTTAACTTTAGTTTAACGGTTTCATGCATTCTGATTCCTTATTAATCAAAGCCTTCAGCGAGTACATGATCACATTAAATGATGACATTAAATGCTTTTATATTCTATGTACTCCTGACAGTAGAATAAGCCATTAGAAAACCATATAAATTCATGCAAGAAAATAAAATAGAAATAATTGACTGTGATATACTGTCTAACCTGCAAAATCTTAAACAATACACTGACTAATAGCTGTGTCTGTGTGTATTCTTTATCTGGAAAAATATTTCTAGAACAAGCTATGCGTCATGATCTTTTTTACAACAGGCTTGCTAAGTCATTTGACATTCACCTGAAAGTTTTTATTTTTATAAATTATGTAATGTTCATATTGCATTACACTGTGTAGCGAGAGAGGCAGCCAAGAATAACCTGAAAACCTGAAATATGAGCAGAGCAGCAACCTGCTATCAGATGAATTATCATCTAACGCCCAGTTCTTACGCACTTTATATCCATTAAAGCATGTTAATCTCCATATCTTTTATAAGAATCGGAGGTTTTGAATAGAGGTGTATTTCAAGACAAAGATGAACCATATTGGATGTGTATTCTAAGTGTTTATCATCAAATCAGATTTATCCTCGCACACAGAAACGTGTGTGCATATGACCTTTATAGTGTGCCAGCATCCAGAGGAGGGACTACTGACCCCAATCATGACTCACTGAGAAAACAGAAACTTGTTTAATCAGAGGTCTGACAGCCTGTAAATTAATTAGAGATGTTCATTAACATTTTAACATAGGAGTTCAAAATAAACAACAGCAACAATTAAAGTTGCAAGCAGCGATGAACAGGCCCTCACACTCCATGCAACTCGAGGTGTGCCACGGCCGCGTCACATGCCGGCATAACATGTGCGGACCACAACATTAAAACTTCACATAAATCAGATTAAAATTGCCATGCAGCGCTTACTTCCTTTTGCCAGTAGGTGGCGGACTGTGAAGTTTCATTGAGATTGGACCATGTATACTGAAGTTATGACAACTTCCTTTTTCATGGCGAATCGTCAAAATTGGACACCACGCCACGGGCATGCCATTCGACAGAATGTCGTAAATAGCACAAGTTTCAATCGTGAATGTCTTTAGATGGCTATGTCCAAATATGAAGTCGATTCGATCAATTCCCTAGGAGGAGTTCGTTCAAATACAACTTGTGCAAATCGCCACAAATGACTGCTAAATCCAAAATGGCCGACTTCCTGTTGGGTTTGGGATATGGCGCCCACTGGAGTTTTTGTTTGTCTGGATAAGATCTACGCATGTGCCGATTTTTATGCATATTGGTGAAAGGGGCCCCGGGTGGTACAGTTTATGGGCCCCTGAGGGCCCATTTTGCTATGCTCATAGTGGACCCCAAGAAAATAAGAAATTTTTTGCCATGACTGACATGTGCGCTGCGTTTCATGAGCTTTCGAGCATGGGAAAGCCTCCAAATATGCGTTCGTTTGGGAGGAAAAATAAAAAGAATTCCTTCAATTACAACAGGGCCTTCGCACGGTCAGTGCTCGGGCCCTAATAAGCAAACTATTATATGGTTAATTCTCTAGTTAGACAGACTTTGTGGTTCAAGTTTTGGGCAAATGGAAGTTGGTGTTGTTACTTAATTCTGGAAGGGAACAAAGCGTTCAATGCCCAGAAGTGAGTTTAAAGTGATACTAATATTTTCCCCTATCACAATACAAAACCCTATGTTGTGTTAATGACTTATTAGCTTCATAATGCCTTGATGATGTGTAATATTTTAATAAAATCCTTGTTTACAGTGCTATGAAAAAGTATTTGCCCCCTTTCCTGATTTCTTGTTTGTTTGCATATTTGTCACACTTAAATGTTTCACATCATCAAACCAATTTTAATATTAGACAAAGATAACCTGAGTGAATGCAAAATGCAGTTTTTAAATGATGATTTCATTTATTAAGGGAAAAAAGCTATCCAAACCTACCTGGCTCTATGTGAAAAATGTTGTTCAGTTTATTTCTGAAAAAATATTGGACAGTCATAGAAACAGCTTTCAGTGTAACGCAACAATACAACAGCACCATAAAGTCCAGAGTTTATGGCAGGATTATTGTATTAGACTGCATTAGTTTTAGCTAGGTGTACCTAATAACTTGGCAACTGAGTTAACCTTTTTTGACTAAAAGAACCACTTCATGTCGATATCTTTTGTCTCTAACAGACAGAAATGCTGGCCTCAACTCCAGAACAAGTTGCTGTAACAGGAACCTCAGCTCCAGGCTTTCCACCTAGTAATAACTCAACCTTCCTGGACTCCGAGTTTCGTTATGTCCTCCTCCCAGTTGTCTATGGCATCGTCTTCATCCTCGGCCTCTTCACTAACATCTACGTGCTGTTTGTCCTGCGCTGCCTCCGTGATGCCAAGGCCATGGGCGAAATCCGCATCTACATGACAAACTTGACCATCGCTGATCTCCTGTTTGTGTGTGCCCTTCCCTTTTGGATTGGCTATTACAGTCGCCATGGTACCTGGGTCTGTCACACTTAAATGTTTCACATCATCAAACCAATTTTAATATTAGACAAAGATAACCTGAGTGAATGCAAATGCAGTTTTTAAATGATGATTTCATTTATTAAGGGAAAAAAGCTATCCAAACCTACCTGGCTCTATGTGAAAAAGTAATTGATTGACCCCCCTTGTTAAATCATGAATTTACTGTGATTAATCACATTTTTTGGAAAGCTGAGTTCAATTTCCCTAGCCACAACCAGGCCTGATTACTGCCAGACATGTTGAATCAAGAAATCACTTAAATATAACCTTTCTGACAAAGTGAAGTAGGCTAAAAGACCTAAAAAGGCAACACATAATGCCGCGATGTAAGAAATTTAGGAACAGATGAGAAAAACAAAATTAAGGTTTTGGAGTGGCCTAGTCAAAGTCCGGACTAAAATCCGATTGAGATGCTGTGGCAGGAACCTAAACAGGCTGTTCATGCTTGAAAGCCCTCCAATGTGGCTGAATAAAAACAATTCTTCAAAGAACAGTGGGACAAAATTCCTCCATAGCGATGTGAAAGACTCATTGCCACTTATCGCAAACGCTTGTTTGCAGTTGTTTCTGCCGAGGGTGGCACAACCAGTTTTTAGGTTTAGGGGGCAACTGCATTTTGTATTTACTCGGGTTGTCTTTGTCTAATATTAAAATGTGTTTGATGATCTGAAACGTTTAAGTGTGACAAATATGCAAAAAAATAAGAAATCAGAGAGTGGGCAAATACTTTTTCACAGCACTATATATTATTATTATTAACCTACTATAATTCATTTTAAACTATATTTTCACTGTAAACTTCAAAACACATCTAATGTTTTAAGTTATATTCTCTAGAAAAATAAGAACCTGTTGCTTAGAGCCACTAGAACATATTTTTTATGATCAGGGAAGATAAAGACTAACTGTAAAGCTCCAACAGCAAAGATGGAAAGATATAGAGGTGGACATGCGTGTTTCATCCTGTTGGGGTTTCCTAAGAAAATTACTCCTTTTCTTAACTGCTGAAGCACAGTACACCCACAACTGTACTTACACCCGAGGCATTCACAGTGTTCACATCCTGACACATATTAGAGGAGAGGAAGCAGTCTGGTGAGTCAAAAGTCTGTAAATTACGGTTTTAGTTTTTTTCTTATAAAACATTACGACGATTGAGGTAAAATGCGAAGCTGATTTATGAAGTGTGACTTTAATTAATTAGAACATACAGCTCTCAGAGAAAAACACTAATGAGAGGAAAGCTTACTTGTTATACACACTAAGGTTATGTTGTTCAGTTTATTTCTGAAAAAATAATGGACAGTGGAGTTCACCTTTTTTGACTAAAAGAACCACTTCATGTCGATATCTTTTGTCTCTAACAGACAGAAATGCTGGCCTCAACTCCAGAACAAGTTGCTGTAACAGGAACCTCAGCTCCAGGCTTTCCACCTAGTAATAACTCAACCTTCCTGGACTCCGAGTTTCGTTATGTCCTCCTCCCAGTTGTCTATGGCATCGTCTTCATCCTCGGCCTCTTCACTAACATCTACGTGCTGTTTGTCCTGCGCTGCCTCCGTGATGCCAAGGCCATGGGCGAAATCCGCATCTACATGACAAACTTGACCATCGCTGATCTCCTTTTTGTGTGTGCCCTTCCCTTTTGGATTGACTATTACAGTCGCAATGGTAACTGGGTCTACACAGACTTCATGTGTCGGCTGACTGGCACGTTGTTCTTCATCAACACCTACTGCTCTATCCTCTTCCTCGGAGCCATCAGCGTCAACCGATACTGGGCAGTCACACGACCTCTGGACGCGGCCTCTTCAGACCACAGACGTCGTGGGATCATTGTGTGCGTTGTCATCTGGGTGTTGACCATGTCCATGGCTATTCCATATCTGATATCTCCAGGGACAAACACTGATGAGAACGATGTTATCCGCTGTTTTGAGGGGTACCAGAATGTAACCGATTCTCGGAAGAAAAAAGTGGCTGCTACTCATTTTGCAATAAATGGAATGTTTTTTGTTGTGTTTTTCCTCGTCGTGGTATGTAATCTCCTAATTGCTCGAGTGTTACTTTCTCAAAGTCCTCCTCAGTCAGAATTCAGGTCTACGACAATTATGTCTAATAAGTCCAACAATACCATGTCGTCCTCATTTAGGCCAAGGGGGGTGAAACGGAGGGCTCTGCAGATGTTGTGGGCAGTGGTTGGAGTGTTTGTTCTGTGTTTCCTGCCCCACCATGTAATTCAAGGCCCATGGACACTGGCAGTGTTGCAGATCAGTCAGGGTTGGGGCCACGTAGAGTGGGACCAGAAGACTCTTCAGTTGCTCAATGACGCACATCAGATCACCTTGTGTCTGATGGGCCTTAACTGCATTTTGGATCCTGTAGTTTATTGTTTCGCTACAAGGAAGTTTAGAAGGTTCATCATAGCCCACATTAAAGAGCTAAGAAAGGGAGATGGGGGTTCACACACGGTCACCTCACAGCTCTCCATAGACAGCAGGAATCACAGCCAGAGACTCCAGAGTGAGCACCAAGAGCCTGAGATGGATTGACTTAAACATACGGAATATATGTACTAAATTTTTGTAGATATATGTTACTTGTCTGTGAAAGACTTTTCTCATGTTGTCGCTCATAAAAGATGACAAATACAGTATTGTGTTGCACCTCTGGAACTGTAGTTTATCTATGTAATTTAGTGTTGGTGGCTCCACATCTTCAGATTCTCTTTTAAGAAAGTTTTATGTTTTAGTGTCTTTATCAGTCTGTGAAATCAACTGATGAGACACCAGACAATGTGAATCATCCCACGGGTCGGGTTTGTTTTGCCCAAAATAGGACAAAAACAACAGATACACTTGTATACCAAGCCTAATCATCTCTATTAGGAGTTAAGAGTAGACCATGGCCAAAGTAGGGCATTAAAAACAAATACACCTTTATAGAGCCTAACAATCTCTTTTTGGGAATTTCGAGTGAATCATGCCCCTATTCCCTTCCCACACACATGCAATATCTGTCAATGAGATCGTCTCTCATGTCCCAACAATCTCCATCAGATAAGATCTTTTCAGTCATTATGACACCAGGGAACAGAAGCGATAATGCTTGAGCATTTCCTCTCTGGCATCCAATATTGCGACACACGTATGTCTCATGATTCAGTGCGACAAAGAAAGGCAACGCTTATTATTACGATTCAACTATCTGCTACAAATATATAATACTGTATTTCTTCTTTATGCTACTTTGGCAAAACAGATTTCTGAATGAATTTTTGTATGTATTTGTATGAGCTTTTGTTATCTTATATTGTATATGCTCTTATAATAAAACTTTTGAATTTACTGAACTTACTTAATTATAATAGGTAAAGTAAATTAAAAAGTCAGTTTCTGTCATATAAACAAGTAGGGAAACATCAACCCGTCAAAAGTACATGTGATTTGAGACTGTTTTCTGTGTGCAGCATGAAGAAATGTAAACTTTCATTTTGTTATAGAACCTTGTGTTGTATAATAATGAATAAATTTCCTTTGATTCGTTGATTCGTTGATACTTTCAGGTAACCCACACACTGACAAATGAAGTGAACTAGTTAACTCAGGTTCAGGAGCATGGCCACACTTCCACCACACCTTAATAACCCTAACCCTAACCCTAATACAAACCTACTTTTACCAGGTCAACCAATGCTGTCCTATTTGTCTGTGTTTTCTCAACAACAATCATCATGCTTTGCACTTAAATTGCACGCTTGCATAAATCTAAAAAGTAAGCCTACACAAGTGTTCGGACTACAAAGTATTTAAGTCTGTTCATATTGTCACTGTGTCAGATTAGGTGACGTGTGTTATGTCACTGGGTAGGAAGTGAAAGGGACAGACTTTCAGGAGCAAGAAGGTAAACAAATAATGGTGTCAGAAGCAGTGTGTAGGATACTGACTGTCTTGTGTTTGGAAAAGTCTATTAGAAGAAAGAAGAAACCATGTGAACTCTCTGCTGTTTTATCAATAAATTCAGATCTCTTCAGTTCTGGCTCGATCTCAGTCTTCTCCTCCATCCTTGAGTCCCAAGAATTGCGGTCGCCATAGACATAGCCTTTGGAGCTGACTCCAACCCACTCTTCATCTGCTGTCTCCCTCATGCACAGTTTTTGGCACAAAATTGGACTAGATTACAGGTTTTTATTAACATTTACAAAGAAAAAGCGAGAAGGGCCTCTTACTGTTTGGTGGGAACTGTTTCACCTCAGCTAGAACCACAGATCTGTGGGTTTTACTACATTTAGATTGTGTTAAATAACTGTATATGCAAATCTCATCTATCAGATTAAAGGCGATATTGAGCTCTATATGCTGATATGACCTAACTGTAGTCTGCTCGTCATCTTTTTATTACACATCTCCACCCTCCTACAGATGTTCATGACAGACTTGAGTACACATTATTGACTGTCATATTGGTGAGGTCCAGATCAGGGTAGGTTTCGATGGTGTAATTCATGTCCATAACTCTTTTTGTGGCAGACTTCCCCTGTGATCAGACTGTTAATACAGTATACACAGAATGTGAACAAATTGCAGACACCAACATAAATATACTGCTTTTGCTGTTTTATTAGTCTCTTCCTCCCCCATGTGGGTAAAATGCATTACTGCACACTTAGAATAAGAACAAGTTATACTAGATACGGTTTTACATGGGCTCAGAGAACCACACAAGAAATCTAGTGTTAGCTCGGTTTATTATGTATTTGTAAGTACATATCCAGCTGTGGAGTAGACTATTCTTCATCCTAAAATACATTACTTGACAAAAATCATGAAAGTATTCTTATCTTTTGTAGTCTGACCTGCGGTTTTGTGGCACCAGTGGAAGTCGTCATATAATATTAATAATGAAGACACCCAGGGTAATAAAAGACATATAGTATGGTTGCAGTGCTGGCAGGTATATTGATATGCATTTTTTGTAAATGTCCATTAGTAATAGTAGTAGTAGTAGTGTTATAAACATATATAGCTTATATATATTTAAGCTGATGTATCATTATGTATATAATCAACCTATTTTCTACAACTACATTTGTGTGTGTCTGTATACATGTGTATCTTTCCTTTTGTTTTCTTTTTTTAATCTCTTTAACTGAAATGTCTATGTAGCATATTCCACTGATAACTAAGCATCTTTCAATAAAACTTTATGTGAATGTCCATATTGGAAGTAGTTGTGAATTGAAAATTGCGCAAATTGTAGATTTGATGGATTAAGAACAAACATGGGAAGCTATATGGTGTATAAGTGTGTTGCACCATGCTGGGGTTTCCTAAGACTGCAAGAAAATCACACCTCCTTTTTCCTGACCTTTGAAACACTCCCACTGACACTTAAACACGCCTATTCAGTGTTACCGTACATTATAGCAACTGTGGCATTCACAGTGTTCACATCTTGAGACTTATTAGAGGACAGGAAGCAGTCTGGTAAGTCAAAAGCCTGTAAATTGCTCTTTCAGTATTTTCCTCTTTAAAAAAAGTTACGACATATTAAGGCGGGCAGATCAAATCTAGTCAGTTTTAAACTGTGAATCTGAAGTGTGACTTGAATATTAGCAAAAAGTAAAATTATTAGAAGATGTAGGATGAAAAAAAACTGCTTACTTTTATTTTTGTTAATTTTTTTCTGAAAAAATAATGGATAAAATACTAAACACCTGTCAGTGAAACGCAACAATTCAACAGCACCACAAACTGCAGCTTTCCAAATGATCATACAGTTGAATCAACACCTTTCAGAATTTATGGCAGAACAAGCATTATCTTTTAGCTTTACCTAATAAATTGTAGAACTGAATGTGCTTGTTCCGACTAGAAGAACCACTTCATTTCGATATCTTTTGTCTCTAACAGACAGAAATGCTGGCCTCAACTCCAGAACAAGTTGCTGTAACAGGAACCTCAGCTCCAGGCTTTCCACCTAGTAATAACTCAACCTTCCTGGACTCCGAGTTTCGTTATGTCCTCCTCCCAGTTGTCTATGGCATCGTCTTCATCCTCGGCCTCTTCGCTAACATCTACGTGCTGTTTGTCCTGCGCTGCCTCCGTGATGCCAAGGCCATGGGCGAAATCCGCATCTACATGACAAACTTGACCATCGCTGATCTCCTTTTTGTGTGTGCCCTTCCCTTTTGGATTGGCTATTACAGTCGCAATGGTAACTGGGTCTACACAGACTTCATGTGTCGGCTGACTGGCACGTTGTTCTTCATCAACACCTACTGCTCTATCCTCTTCCTCGGAGCCATCAGCGTCAACCGATACTGGGCAGTCACTCGACCTCTGGACGCGGCCTCTTCAGACCACAGACGTCGTGGGATCATTGTGTGCGTTGTCATCTGGGTGTTGACCATGTCCATGGCTATTCCATATCTGATATCTCCAGGGACAAAAACTGATGAGAACGATGTTATCCGCTGTTTTGAGGGGTACCAGAATGAAACTGATTCTCAGAAGAAAACAGTGGCTGCTACTCATTTTGCAATAATTGGAATGTTTTTTGTTGTGTTTTTCCTCGTCGTGGTATGTAATTTCCTAATTGCTCGAGCATTACTTTTGCAAAATCCTCCCCAGTCAGAATTCAGGTCTACAACAATTATGTCTAGAAAGTCCAACAACACCATGTCGTCCTCATTTAGAAGGCCAAGGGGGGTGAAACGGAGGGCTCTGCAGATGTTGTGGGCAGTGGTTGGAGTGTTTGTTCTGTGTTTCCTGCCCCACCATGTAATTCAAGGCCCCTGGACACTGGCAGTGTTGCAGATCAGTCAGGGTTGGGGCCACGTAGAGTGGGACCAGAAGACTCTTCAGTTGCTCAACGACGCACATCAGATCACCTTGTGTCTGATGGGCCTTAACTGCATTTTGGATCCTGTAGTTTATTGTTTCGCTACAAGGAAGTTTAGAAGGTTCATCATGGCCCACATTAAAAAGCTAGGAAAGGGAGATGGGTGTTCACACACGGTCACCTCACAGCTCTCCATGGACAGCAGGAATCACAGCCAGAGACTCCAGAGTGAGCACCAAGAGCCTGAGATGGATTGACTTAAACATACGGAATATATGTACTAAATTTTTGTAGATATATGTTGCTTGTGTGTGAAAGACTTTTCTCATGTTGTCGCTCATAAAAGATGACAAATACAGTATTGTGTTGCACCTCTGGAACTGTAGTTTATCTATGTAATTTAGTGTTGGTGGCTCCACATCTTCAGATTCTCTTTTAAGAAAGTTTTATGTTTTAGTGTCTTTATCAGTCTGTGAAATCAACTGATGAGACACCAGACAATGTGAATCATCCCACGGGTTGGGTTTGTTTTGCCCAAAATAGGACAAAAACAACAAATACACTTGTATACCAAGCCTAATCATCTCTTTTAGGAGTTAAGAGTAGACCATGGCCAAAGTAGGGCATTAAAAACAAATACACAGTTTATTGTTTCGCTACAAGGAAGTTTAGAAGGTTCATCATGGCCCACATTAAAAAGCTAAGAAAGGGAGATGGGCATTCACACACGGTCACCTCACAGCTCTCCATGGACAGCAGGAATCACAGCCAGAGACTCCAGAGTGAGCACCAAGAGCCTGAGATGGATTGACTTAAAAGTTTTGTAGATATATGTTACTTGTGTGTGAAAGACTTTTCTCATGTTGCCACTCCTAAATGATTATATATACATATCATTTAGTGTTGGTGGCTTCACATCCTCAGATTCTCTTTTAAGAAAGTTTTAGGTTTTATTTTCTTTATTAGTCTGTGAAATCAACCGATGTTCTGCCCAAAATAGGACAAAAACAAGAAATACACTTGTATACCAAGCCTAATCATCTCTTTTTGGGAGTTTAAAGTAGACCATGGCCGAAGTAGGACATTAAAAACAAATACACAAGTATACAAAGCACATCTGCAACTATTACTTTTTATCTATGTAATGTAGTGTTGGTGGCTCCACATTTTTAGAATTTCTTTTAAGACAATGTAACGTGGTCAGGACATTTGTCACTTGACATTTGATCTCAGCATAGTGTAGGAGCTGCTGTCTGCATTACACCCGTCCTTCTGCACTTCCTGTGTGAACTTCAAACTCAAAAGCAGAAGCTTTGCAAGCAGAAGTACATTAACAAAACATTTCATACTGAAAGTTCAACAGGATGTCAATTTATCAGTCTGTGAAATCTGATGCGACTTATGTTAAGTCCTCCCACAGGTGTGGCTTGGCCCAAAATTGGGCATCGGTAGAGAAGTCAAGGTAAATTCAGAGTAAATTCAAAGAGTGGACCTGCTTATTAGATTACACACAAACACACACACACACACACACACACACACACACACACACACACACACACACACACACACACACAGTAAACTATGATAAGATTGTTGTCTCCCATCAGATAAGTTACAGTTTTTCTAGCTTTGCCTGGACAAGTTATATCCGGTATTGTGAAATCAGGGAACAGAAGTAATAAAGCTAGAGCTACGTTTCACCTCTGGCACCCAATATTGTGACATAGGTCTCATGTTGGAAAATCCCATGATTCACTGTGACAAAGGAAGTCAACCTTTATTATTATTCAGTGATCTGCTGTATATGTACAATACTGTATATTTTTTATATTTATTTTATATTGTGAGCTTACATGCTGTTGGAAAACAGATTTATAATGTTATTTTTATTCAGTGGAACAGCTTTTGTAATTTTGTAATGTACTCAAAAGTGTGTGTAGCATTATTTTCATCTTCCAAAAGTCAAAGATGCTGCTTTTATTCCATATAACCAACTTGTAATAAAAAATGCAATTTGTGTCTTAAATTTGGCTGTATTAGTATGACTGAAGTAAATCACAAAGTTAGTTTCGGACACATCAAGTAGGTAGAAATCTACCCATGAACAGTACATGCAATATGAGACATACAGAAAATTGTAGGAAATTATAAGTTTTATTAACAGTTACAAAGAAAAAGCGAGAAGGGCCTCTTACTGTTTGGTGGGAACTGTTTCACCCAGCTAGAACCACAGATCTGTGGGTTTTACTACATTCAGATCGTGTTAAATAACTGTACATGCAAAACCTTATCTATCAGATTAAAGGTGACATTGAGCTCTATGCGCTGATATGATCCAACTTCTGTCTGCTCGTCATCTTTTTATTACATCCTATTACATTTTTATTATCTCGACCCTCCTACAGATGTTCATGACAGACTTGAGTACACATTATCACCAGTCATATTGGTGGGGTCCAGATCAGTGTAGGCTTGGTTGGTGTAATTCATGTACACATCTCCGTCACTGTCAGTCTTCGGCAAAGCTCCCCTGGTGTGCAGACAAATGTCAGATTGTCAGATCAGATAATATATACAACCTTCTGGCTCGGCTGGCTTAGAGCAAGTAAACAAATTGCAAATATCAACATAAATATATTTTTTCTTACTTTGGTGACTTTTCAGGCCCAGGACCTTCAAGAAAAGCAAGAAAATAAAATTATCCACAGAACGTTTGCTTAAAATTCAACCCAATAGGAAGTGCTCAATGGTGTTCTTTACCTTTAGCTACAGTGTTGGAGATGGTCAATGTGTGACCAAGTCTTTGCCAACCCATCCAAGAAAGAAGAGCAAGAGTGATGATCAAGGCCAGGAGAGACAGCACAAAGGCTATTATTCCTATTTTCTCACCGACTATTTGAAATCAAGGAAACAGCACAGAATTGAAGGAGAAAAGCTTGAATTGTAGGTCACAACGACATTAATTAACAGTTGAAAAAAACAAAACAATACTGTATCTTTGTGCATGACAAACACCAACATTAGTTGTTCAAATCTCAGATGATATTAGCCTACTACAGATATACCAACATTTGTGCGTATTTTGGCCAAAAAGATATTTCAGTAGTCTTATAAAAATGCAAAAGATATGTTTGAAGTCATTTAGAAACAATTTTACCATTGCATTATTTGTCCACCAAAGGGCACTGACAAATAAAATTTTCAAATGTGAAATCCTCCATTCAGTACATATCTTGGTCACAATTCTTACCAACCAAATTTAGATGTGCAACAACTGATTATGTGGTCAGTTGGGGACCAGAGGAAAAACACTGTAAACACTAATATACTGTATTATCAGCTTTTGAGTTTACATAGCGAACAGCTGCCTATTTACACATCCAGCAGATATACAGAGTTCGGAATTCATTCTGAGACATGTTTCTGGCCACTTGATGTAAGTCCAGTATTTACTCTCCTGGAGGATCTGTTTTTGATCTCCACCAACTCCTGAGCGAAATTCTATCTGTTTCCTTAACTGCCAAATGCTGGAAAATGTTCACCAGCTAGTTGCTAAATGGTGGCAAGTAGCAAGGTTTTTGCAGAGTTTTTTTGCTGCATGCTGTAGCCAGAGACAACGCTATGAGAGCAGTGAGAGGAAACCAAAACACTAAAGTTGTGGGCCGGATAGCTAAACAAGAGGTTGAAAGACCCAAGTTAGCTCGGTAGCGCTGAAGGGGAACTCCACAATCGTGAGATAACTGTGTTGTTTCAGTCACTACCTGCCGTCGCTTTCACATTTAGTCATGTGATCCAATATCAAAATATTAAAAAGAGATTCTTAACAAAAATGTTTATTATGTGATGTGTTAATTTGAAGAAAATTATATCAGTAAATATCAAGACTCATATCCACATAATGTTACTTTAAGTAATTGTAAATTTATAATAATATTTGGACTGGTTGCACAGCAGACATTTTGGCATATTATAACAGGAAACTCACAGGTATGTTAATGATAGCTGCATTAGGGGAGGTCCTGCTATTGTGCATACTGGTTTCAATGTCACTATTACTTGGATACTTAATGGTACTGAGCCATTTATCTGTTATTAAGTCCTAGGCTGCATGCATTCATAAAATCTTAAAACCACATTTCTTTAACATTGGTGTCCAGACCAATAATGAGCTCATTACCAGTCATCAACAATAAAAAAACAAATGTGCTGACCTATTAAGATTTTATACTGTTTTCAGACATGTAGCAAATTAAAGCAGACCACAAACCTGTTGCATGCAAGGAGATGATATAGACTGTGTGGTTCGGGCTCACATGCTTCCCAGATGACAAGGTCATGGCACAGCACCGGTAAAGCCCGCTCTGATCTGGCTTGGTGAGGGTCAGATCCCGACCATTGCCCACTTCTTTCCAGGTCTGATTTTTTAGGTGTTGCAAGGACCAAGTGACAGAGTTTGGGATGGTGAAAGCGGTGCAGTGCAAGTTAACTTGTTGACCTACTGCAACCGGGTAGTCTGGGGTGGCCACCAGCTGCAGAGGAGACAGCATTACTGGGGACAAATGGAGGATGATGGATGAGGACGGTGCAAGCAGAGATAAAACAGTTCCAGTCAGAAAATACTGACAATACATTTTCAGCCCTACTATGTTATGTTTATGTCACCACTTTGATCCAAACCGAAGTGTCTCCTCAACTATTGGATGGATTGCCATGAAATTTAGTACAGACATTCATGGTCGCCAGAGAATGAATCTTAAAGACTTTGCTGATCCTCTGCCTTATATATAGCACCACCAGCAGGTCAAAGGGTTAGGGCAGGTATTCGCTTTCCCAGTGAAATATCAATATCCTCTAAATGTACTGGCATAAAAATGTTTGTACAGACGTTCATGGTCCTCACAGAATGAGTCCTAATGACTTAAGTGAGCCACTGACTTTTCCTAGTGCCATCAGTAAAATGTCTCAAAAACTTTTTGATTACTTTTTGGAATTGAATAGTGATTCCTTAATTTTGCATCCAGGTTAAGGTTTTGTTTCCCAATACTTTGATTTATGACAGTTTTGTAACTACAAAACATTGCCATCAGCCTCCCCTGTATAGTTTTCGGGCACCTCTGACTACAAATATGTGAAATGATGTTTCCCTAACACAATGTTACTTGACTCACAGTTGGAGCACTTCTATGACTTACATTAGCATTCAACTTTCCTGGTTAAATCTAAATGCCAAAATTACAGACAAAACATGATTTCTCAGAAACTAAGTTGAGAAGATAAAAACTGGTGGCTGTAACATAAGCCATAGTTTCAATTAATTGTAATTACTAAAAAATCATATTCCGTATCACCTTCTGTAGTCACTGTGGTACTATGAGTTTCCGGGTAAGAATTAGTGGTCCAGATTGTAGTCCATAATGTCACTGTAAGTGCAACAAGAAGCACAAATAAATGTAACATTACATTTAATACCTATACTCTGAAGTATTACATTCATTAATGAAAAGGCTCTTACCTGTGCTCTCACACAAAAAGAACAGGAGAAAAAAGCTGAGCAGCATGTTGGTTTGAAGTGAACAAAAAGCAATGCCACACTAACTTCAGGCAAACATGTGCAAGACTGAATCAACTATAATAATCAAAGCACAGGTAAGACTGGAGGAACTGAAAGAAAGAGAAGTTTCAAGTTCCCTTTTCCAAATATTCCCCATTTTTTTTCTACAAGGCCAGCAATAGAATCCAATGTGTCAACCCCTTATACCTCTTTGTTTGAACTCTTGGTTGTTGTTAAAATATGAAGAGTAAAAAAAAAAGCCAAAATATACCAACAGCAACTCAAATACAAATGCACACCTTAGTATAAATAGAATCATAATTAAACCTAATCTCACCCATGAAAGCCTTCAGTTTGTAACATTTAAAATCTGTCAATCAATTTATGACCTGCAGGAAAAACAGTTAACCAGACTCCACAGAACTTTTAATGGTTTTTTAAATTTCAGAGCTGGCGGGCAAGTCTATCAGCCTCTCAACACACTTGGTTTTGAACATTTCATATCTCCGACAGTGGTCACCTTCAGGCTCCGGCTGTGATGACAGCTAAGATTGTTGCTGTTGGACAGTTTGACATCAGACCTCTCACCTGGGGCAAACTCTCACTGGTTGCCAGAGCAGGTCAGGAGTAGCAAGTGGATTTTATACGGTTCTGCAAAAAGCACAGAAATCAAAGACCAATATATCAGTTTTAAGTTCCTCATGATTTGGTTGTACTAAAATGCATTACATTGTTAGGTGTTCCTGCTACGTTGTCTACCCTTTGCACAACAGCAGTGGTTACAAAAACACTTTTATATTTACGTATGACCACTGGTTTTCATCACTTGTGACTGAATATGGTGGTCAGCCTCAACTAAAATATTACTTTGGTGTATACTTTTAACCATAATCATCTCCAAGTTGTTGAGACACAACAGGCAAAAACATGCACTGGTCAATTTGGACCTTTTACATACATTACATGTCTTCTTTCAGTAGTTTAAGCCATAGGGCTTGGGAACCAGAAGGTTGCTGGTTCAGGTCCAACATGAACTACAGTATATAGTGTGAACTGGTAGCTGGAGATGTGCAAGTCCCCTCTTGCCCACCTAACTAGTCCTGGGGTGCTGTTACATGGCAGCCCATCACTCCACCATCTCTCCACATTTGCAGGTGTACAAGCCCTGTGTTTGTGTGATTATATTTCAGGCCTATAGTAAAAACTTCCCCATTGGCAATTAATATAGTAAATCTTCTTCTTCTTACGCCTTATTTGCATATCAAATTTCAGAAAACCTATATAATGTAAGCAATCAACAGGGGAAGTTTCATGGTGATATCTATTAGTTCAAATATTTACCCTTTTCACCTGTAGAGTCTCCCAAACACCAAAATAAATGTTCTCAAATTGGAGTTGGGTCATATTGTGTTCATGCAAACATCTTTTTGTCCACGCAGTACAGGTGGAAGCATGTGTTGGTATTTTGGTTTAATTCCTGAATTCCTGGCATTAATCATGTATCTTTATCTGTCTTCTTTCAGCATTTATTTGCTACTGGGCTGCAGAGCTGCACTCTGAGACACTAACTCATGGTGATAGTCTATAATTGTCTGCCTATTTACAATAGGCTACATGGTATGAACGTCTCTCAGTGTATGGCCTAAAATGGGGGGAAGTGGTTTATCTTGCATCATGAAACTGTTGCTAAAACAAACTTAGTGCGGAACAAAACCTTCCAGAGAAACAGGAAACAGCTTCATAACACAAAGTAGGGAATGACGTATTCAAAACTGAAGTAAATGTAGCCATGCCACCATGTTAGAGACATGCAAGCAGTTATAAGGAAAAATACATCTTGCGTTGAACCATGAAGTAACTCATCATGAGTCACGCTTTAGATGCATAACTTAAGCATGTGTTTTGTACTCATATTATAAAGTATTACCACCCAGGGGTGCCTGAATAGCTCACCTGGTAGAGCTGCCTCCCAAGTCCTCACTGTAGCGACCATGGGTTTGAATCTGACCTGTGGTCAGGTCATGCAAGAAAATGTCCCTGGTTTTATACAAAAACTCACATAAATCCCATTGCTCTATGGCATTAAAGGACCAGTGTGTAAAATGTAGTGGCATCTAGCAGTGTAGTTGCAGATTGCAACTCATTGCTTAATGCTCTGTTGAAGAAACTACAGTGGCCATGAAATAGTACAAATAACCCTATGTAGATGCACTGTTTGATTTCATCCATCTAGACTACTGAACGAACACGGCAGTTCAACATGGCGGGCTCCATGGAAGGTGACACTGTAGACATAAACGGCTCATACTAGGGTAACAAAAACATAACAATTCTTATTTTCAGATGATTATACACTAAAACATAGCTATGAATATTATAAGGTTATACACTGAACCTGTTTTTAGAGCAGTGTGGCTGATGATTGTTTTGAGTAATTGTGGTATCTTTAGAGAGTGTCAGTAAATACTGACCACATTTGCTGATATCATCTGTAACCCTATTTCCTTGAAATATCTTTTGCAGAAAAGAGAGATAGTGTTAGGGAGTGTTTCTCCACCCTGTGCTCATCTGTGACTTCCTCTTAATGAAGTTGCGTACACCAGAGGGGACAGAGGAACCTCTCTCTCTCTCTGAGAGGAAGATAGATGGTGATACTGTATAATTATCTATGTCTATCCTCGTGTGTGTATAATGTGTGCATATGAGTGTGTATGCATGTGTGTGTGTCTTTTCCCCAAGTCATTATTCTTCATTATTCTTCTATTATTCATTACTCATTCATTATTCTGCCTGTACCGCTGGCTACAGTCATGCCTGTTGGTTTGCACTGCAGACACCACTGTGGCCCTCCTGACAATAAATGACAGTAGAATAATGGTTGAGGAAGTTTGTGCAATGTGTGCATGAGCACATACAAATATGAAATATGGTCCCATATGTGTATATTTCTTTTTACAGACTTGGACAAATACAAATAACATATTTCATGTTATACTTTATTGACCCTAACTCTATGAATATTGACTGTATTGATCTCTAGGGGGCAACATCTGCCTAGGAGCTGAAGCTGATTTGTGATAATGAATAGTGTGAACTGAAGTGGGAAAAAAAGTGGTTTCCTCTGAACTAAGCAGCTCTAACAGACACTATTTGACAGTTTTCCTTTGATAAAGTATGTCAAACAAAAACATAAATCTATATTTCCTCATTACATATTATCAGGGTGTTGTGCACTCCCGGGTGTGGAAAGAAGAAATGAAAATTAAATGGAAAAGTCCTGTTGCTAAATGGAGAGGGTACAGTTCAGCAAACCAGCAGCATGGAAAAAAACACCATTCTCACTGGTACATTGCAACAAAATAAATAAATCAATAACAAAAAATAAACAGCTGTGATTGGATCAAGGATCAATATGGTCCTACAAAGAGCAGATGTCTAACATGCTTTTTTTTTTTTTTTTTTTTCCAAGGCCTGAATTATCTCTACATCAGTTTTCGGAGGAGGTTTGATGGAGGATCTATTGATTCTGGAGAGAAAAAGAAAGTATTTTAAAGCAAATAACTTTTGGTGAACAACAGTCACAAGTGATAAATACTGAAATGAGTAAAGGTTGAGAGTTAGCGTGTAGAGGAGAGTTATGAAGTCCACATAAAAGACTCAATCCCGGTCCAGTATGCAACTTATACAAGCATGATTAAGAAACTTGAAGCCACCAGTGCATAAACACTGAGAATGGACTTTACATTGAAGTATGAGACATCTTGTGTCCAGCAGTCAAACAAAAATACCATATTCATAGAGTCTAGGATTTTTAATGAGGTATGCCTTTTAAAAGATATTAATGTTTGCCACCTGAAGGAAATATATTCATCTCTTTAGCAGCTAAATGCTCAAATGCATTCAACCACTCTCTAACTCAAGTTTTTAATGTTTGACTGCTATTTGTAGATGAGCTGAAACTATAACGCTCTGTTAAGATTTAGGTGATAATTCTCTGTAGGTTCATCATGAGCGATTTCCTTTCCTTTGTGTCACATTGTTTTCACATTGTAATTTCATTCATTATAAGTGTAAAAATATCCATTATGTATGTAAAGTCAGACAGTCAGGCTTAAGAACACACAGCAACAGTGACAAACAGGTTTAGACTCTTTGAAATTTCATATCAGGCGCCCCTGAGGATGTATTTAATCATTTCAAAAACTGGTGAAAGAGTGAAAACTACCAGCTTCATGCTGGATTTCCCCAATTTCCTGTGCAGCTACAGGCCCCTGGTGAGCTTTAACTGAACACATACAGTAATCAGCCACTGGGTGGTGCTCAGTACTCATAGTTTCCAGCACTTTCTATTTGTTTATGCATCAAAGGCCCAGATTGTACAGTAGCTGTCATTTCAGGCTTTTTCCCTCTGATCCCCAACCATCAGTCTGCAATCTCTGCAGCTTGATATGAGTTGCTGTAGGTCATGTTCCTATTAAGTGTGTAACTAATCTAATGGAGAAATCCATAAGGCAGGTTTTTCAGTGCACTAAAAGATTGGAAATTATCACTTTAAAGTACAAATACTATTTATATTATATGTACATATGCACAGTACAGCAAGCATTTTTGTTAAAATACAATACATTAAGACAGTTTGATGTTATTCAGATTTTAATTACAATCAGTTTGGTTGTAGATTTTGTAATAAATCTCAATGTGTTAATAGACTATTTTCTGGTTTATAGGTTAATTTACTTCAAACTAATTCACGCTTTTGTCTCCAGCACAACCAGACACTTGCCTTCAGTGTCAGTGTGACAGTCTCTGGCTCTGGGGTGTTTTTTAGTTCACACTTGAATTGCTGTTTCCCTCCTCTTGTGCTTTCAGTTTGTCTGTGTGTTCTGAGCATTAGCCCCATGGGAGGGTTACAGCCACTTTGTTACGAGGAAAATACATTATTATGTTGTTGAGTGGAGAAAGCATGAGATTCAGTCAGAGATTTCCTCTTGTAGACAGTTGTTCTTGATGACCCAAATGAAATATGAAGGCATTGTGAGTGTGTGTGTGTGTGTGTGTGTGTGTGTGTGTGAGTGTGTGGGTGTTAGTTTGTGTGTGTGTGTGTGTGTGTGTGTGTGTGTGTGTGTGTGTGTGGCAGAAAGATGAAGGAGTGCACTCATCCCTGCATCATTTTTTGATGGATAAGTTTCCTCCCTCCTCTCGTCACGCGTTGGTTGTCACGGTGATGACGAGTGGCTTCCTTCTGCTTTTCTGGCGGGCGGTGGGATGTGACAGTCGTACGGGCAGCTGCCAGCATGCATCCCACTGCTCTTCCTCTTACAGACCCCCCCCCCCGTTCAAATGATAAACTCTTCACTTAATGTCCATCTTACCAGTCTTGTCCATCTTACCAGTCTTCTACTCAACGATTCCACAATACAGCATCTTAAACTATGAATATCATTTCTTTCTCCCACCCATCTCCCTCAGCTGACCTGTGCGGTACTTCAGAAATAATAACAGAATTGAGAACAGCAACAGCAGTGACAAGAGCTATTACAACACTATGCAACACAACAACAGAGGACAGACAGCACTCAACTCCAGATGGGCGCTTCCTGTGCCAGGCAGGAAATGGCACTGAGCTCCCTCGCCATCATATTTCATTTTAGCAGAGAACAGAGATGATCATCACTTCATCTTCGGCACATCCATCCCCCAACGGGTGTGCTGTAAATTCATTTCAGTCTTTTTGTTCTCCTTCTCTGCGTGGATCCCACTTGAGTTGTTGTCATCATTGGCGAGAAATACTGGGCATTCAAACTCCAATATTTTGCCTCAGAGCCTTTCCTCCTCCTGCTGTGGCGTCTCTCTGGGTGGAATAGAGATGATTCCATCACGGCTGACCACGCACAGATGCGAACAACTGCTTGACATGGGTGCTCATGTGCAAACACACTTACTTAAATGCGCATGTATACAACACAGAAGCTCTGTTACCATGACAAATAAACTATATTCCGCGTTATCTGGGGCTGTCTACTAATTTTACGCATGAAGGTCAATTTACTCATCATGTATAGTGCAATTCAGCATGTGAAAATGTCTTCTGTGCCTCTGGATGAGCTTTCCAAAGCCTGACAAAATAATCTTGGTAATGTTTTCAGGCTGAATTTTAGTTCAGATTGAGCTTGGACAGTTTAAATTCCAAACAGGAAGTCTGCATTACAAACCAAAGGCGTGACAAAGACATTTACTTGATAAGAAGAGTCTTAAAAATGTCGCTTTTGAGTTGAATTATTGGAATTTTTGGATCGAGTGTTTTGAACCACATGTGGAGGTAAATATTTTCCTCTTCAATGTCTTTGACCATTGTTTTTTAGAATCAATGAGATTGAAAATAGATCCAGTTTGGATCAATATTAGCACTAATTGGGTTAACGTAAGCCAGTACCAAATGGTTTTTTTCACCCTAACTTTTATTATTGTTATTTACTCAAACTGAAATGTGGTTATTTTTAACCACACAACAACCTCAAGGCTGGCCATCATCATTGTAATGTATTAAAAAGAGAGCAGAGTACATTATAGAAGTTTGCAACCATAATATTTAATATATTTTATAAATAACCCAGCAGTTACATAAAACATTGGCTGTCTTGGGAGATTTTCTAGTCATAGCTACTGGGCTAGCCAAAGATTAAGTAGGTGCTCGATTGACCTAAATTGGGTAGGTTTTTGATCCAGTGATATTTAGTCCACCAACTTAATGGGAGTACAATACTAGCACTTTTTGTTTGTTAGATAGATCACAGTATGATGCAAATAGGAAATGCAAAAGTAGAGAGAGAGAGAGAGGGGTTTGACATGCAACATTTCATATGCAAGGTCAATGGTTGGAATATCAATGGTGAGCACATGATATGTTTTGTGTCTTAACCACTTCGGCGCCAGAACACAACCATTGAAGCATTTCTTATAGGTTGAGTTCTGTTTTTTGGGGTTTTTTTGAAAGAGAACTTGAGAAAATGTTTAAATATTTCATATCAACCAAAACAGAGCCAAAATTCAAGTTTCAATTCAACATGAAAGGCAGTAAAACATCTGAAAAACACACCAATTGAATGTGTATGCATGTTTACTTTTGTTCACTGGCACATGCATGCATGTATGTGTATGTGTGTGTGTGTGTGTGTGTGTGTGTGTGTGTGTGTGTGTGTGTGTGTGTGTGAGACTGCATCATCCCTGTGCTGCACTGTGCAGATGATGCGCTCAGTTCTGCTGTGTAGGCCCTGTGTTGAACAGATGTCGCGGACGCTGATACTGTCCCTGCGCTGAGCAGGAACAAATTACAGGCCGATACACACACACACACACACACACACACACACACACACACACACACACACACACACACACACACACTCAAATGCTGCAAATATAACCTTCAGATTACAGATGGCCCCTATCAGAGGCTGCCGGCTGGATTTGCAAGATGTAAATACTGAGGGGGTAATCCAGCACGGGACAGAGGGGGTTATAACATGGGGCAGGACAGGCACCAGATGGCAGATGTGTGTGTGTGTGTGTGTGTGTGTGTGTGTGTGTGTGTGTGTGTGTGTGTGTGTGTGTGTGTGGGTGTCTGTGGGTGTCTGTGTGTGTGTGTGTGTGTCTGTGTATGTGTGTGTGTGTGTGTGTGTATGTGTGTTTTTAGAGGGAATGTTAAGCATGTAGAGGCACTGACATCGGGATTATGGTAGTCTGTTTTTGATGTGCCACAGATGGACCTGTAGTGTTTTATTCTCCACACTAAATGCAGATGGATAATAGGCCTCAACATGAAACACCCCAGATTCTTTTTGCCCACGTTGCACCATGGCAGAAGGTTGTGAACTTCCATTATTAGTTAATGGAGGCATGCTTTTTGAGTGACCTTGAGCATGTGTGCAGTAAGCCGAGTGAGAGAATGTGAGCATGAGCGCTTTGACTTTCAACCTTGATTTCCCCCATGGTGTATGGCGAGCGATATCAGACAGACATGGAGGAAGAGAGAAAGAAAGGAACACAAACTGGGAAAGCGAAAAAAATAGGAAACAGTGTTGTCATATGAATGAGGCTTGGTTTAATTCTCTGACTTGCAGAGGTCACAAGCCAATCGAGCTGGCACGCTATGATACGGTGTGCCATCCTGGGGAACGTTTTCTCCTGCACATCCTTTTTCATTTCACCTCCTCCCCTCCTTCCTCCCCTTCTCCCGTCTCTTACATCCTTTTTGTCCTTGCCATAATTTCATCTCTTTGCACGTCATTAGCAAGCTGGCGCCTAATGAATTTCTTATCTCTCTGAATTCAGTGGCTGTTGTGATAACGGTTATTGTGTTCAGTTTTACTATTCCCCACATCGGAGGCAGGCATGTGCATGTTTGAAAGAGACAGGGAGAGGGAAAAGACACAGAAACAGTGAGATAGGCAAATATTTAGACAGAAAGACAGAGGCAGAGACAAAGAGAGCTCTCACCAGTGGTGGCATTTCGGTTTTTCTATCATACAATATTTAAGGTTTAAAATGTGAACATAAAATGAAAGGGAGAAAATGTGTGCAAGTGTGTGAACTGTCGAGGTGGATGGCAGTGCAGAATAACAGAATGAGGAGAGAAAGGGAGAAATGGATAAAAGGAGTGGGTAAACTCTGTTTGAAAAGAGAGAAAAGAGACCTTTAAAGCTAAAAAAAGGAAGCCACTGATTGGAAACTGATACAGTGAGGGAGTGGAGAAGTAGCTTAGCTTAGAGATGATTAAACAAGGAGAGAAAAAAGGATGGGAGGTAGATCGAAGGACAGAGCAGTGGCAGATGGGAGTGTTCTGGTCTATTACTAATGTTCCTCAGAAGAATTAAAGTCCAGGAAGAGGTAAGCGCTCACAAACACACACACATGCACACAGCCAGCTCTGTATAGGTGTAAGCGAGGGCCCGTGTAAACATCAGCAACCCCCTACTGGCTTTCTCTCGGTAGTAGTTAGTGACTTAGTGACCCATGCAAACCCCCCACACACCGGCATCAACCCCCGTAGCAGCGCATGGTCGATCCAAATTGTCACCTCGCTAAATACAGGCACGCGCACACACACACACACACACACACACACGCGCACACACCGCTTGCTGCAAGTGTTAACCACATTCTTCTGACACCTTTCCTGATAACAGAAAGCATGTGGGGTGTGATGTGAGGAGGAGTGAGGAAGTAAAAGAGGAAAGGGAGATTGGATGATGAGCTAATAGCAGCTGTGTCACACTGTCAACATTAATGTAATATGCTGTCAAAACAAGGCTTCATTGAGCATTTGAGCTGTATTTTAATGTACAATAGTACAGTAACACTATCGTGGCTTGGGAATATGATTTCCTGTACAATCACATTGTGCTTTATTTGAAGGTTAGCATGTGGCTGGTCATCCAAGGATGTAAATAAAGGCGATCACACATTTTACTTGTCTTTCCACATTTTAAGCCTCAATGAGGTGAAATAATACTCATAAACAGTAGCCTTGATTTGGCCCTTTCAATTTAATGTTGCCTTCCTCATGAGCAAACATACATACCATATGAAACTCTGCTTACAACTTGTTTGTATTTTTTTTTTAGCAGCCTCTGGTAAACCTGGCGTAAAAGTAGTACATCAGATTCAAGCTATTCTGAGAAACATCCAACTTCAAAATCTGATTCCTTCTGTTCACTACCACCTGCTGCAGTTCCTCACTGTACAGTTTTTTTTAAGCAAGGAATCTGGAGCCTTTTTCTCAAAGTTTCCTAGAACTATCAGTTGGTCTCAGTGGAAATACTATGAAAAAGAGTTAGAAATTTAAATGTGTTGAATTCCAATATTACAGTCGAGGTAAGATTTAAGCAATTGCACAGGACTCTTGTAAACAAAGACGTAAATGGTAGAATTTCTAAGAAATTATATTGTGGTTAATATGTGTTCACATTCCCATGGCATTCATTTTATTTCACAGCATTAGTTTCCTTTTCTCTGGCCATCACAAGCCAACAAATTTGCATTAATTTCATAAGCCACTCATGGCAAGATTCACGTGTTGGTGACACTCAAGGCATAAATGTTGTTGGGTCCCCCACTGACCCACTTTGTGTATGCACCCTCTCACCTAAAAGATTCCCACCAAGTGCACACAGAGACCCAGAAGCCAACCTCATATGCAGGAACTGAAACTTTTCATGAAATACAATTTATTCCGGGAATATGCAATATGTGCCTCAAATAAAATAAAATAAATTAGGCAATACAATTAAGGTTGAACATGGGCCTTTTCTGGGCCCAACTGGAGCCCTGGGGCAGTTGGTTTCTTTGGCCCATTGGTAATCAAGCATTGGTGCTACTACATAAACTTCTATAGTAATAACCTTGAACTGACAGAATAGTCATGTTTTTGGCACTTTTGTGCAGTTTACCCAAACATCATGTCTGCAAGATCTGCTCTTTGAAAAAATCAGTACCCTACAACTATGGCAGATTAGCCTCCAAAATACCTTGAAAGCACACTAAATGAGTCTCTAATACTTCAAGGGTCAGGGGATATAGTACGAGATGCTTTAGTTAGGTGTCAAACAAATTGAGCTCTTGTGCTTTGACCTCATTGAAGGTAAGAAAGAAAGAAAATGTAACTCCTAGATCGATATGTTGAAGGACAACAGGCAATGAGTGTAAAGAGAAGTGACACATACCCACATGAGCGTAAATCTCTCTTGAAGTGAAGGTCAGAAAGAGGTACACACTGTGTGTTTAGAAATGATTTTAACCCAAGTTAAGACTATGAGGAAAGGGATGGTTGTCTCTGGGGAAGTTATCTTTGGCTTTCATGCTTTCATTTCATACAAAATTTCCACTTTAAAGCCATTTTACATTAAGTTGCTGAAGAAAGGATTCATTTCAGCATGCAGAAAGGTACAAGGTAAAGGACCAGTGTATAGGATCAAGTGGCATCTAGTGATAAAGTTACTCGACTTCCACGTGTAGGAGAAACTACGGTGGCAAAGAAACTTGTAAAAAAACGTTAAAAGAGCCTATCTACAGCAGTAGTTCTCAACCTGGGGGTTGCCAAAGCTTAATGGGCGATTTAAGGGGTGTAAGAAAACATACTTATACACAGTTGGCCTGTGTCTCAGCATTTCCTTCATTTCCGTGAAGAAGACTAAATGAAATATTTATTTTTTCATTTTGGATTAATATTTAAGATCAACATTTTGAAGACCTGAACACAAGCCATATTCACAGAGCCTTCACTCTCTGCTCAACAGCTTCATCCTGCATTAGAAAAGTATGCTGTGCCATGGCGAAGAAAACACTGAAACTGTCATAAAAGAACCTATTGTATGTATTATTGCAGGTAATAATCTGCTCAAAATCCATCCAAGCTGCCCGTTTTACACAAACTTCGTGCAGTTCACTAGTGGGTTAATTGTACAGTTTATCAGGTGTTGAATTGAATTTAATATGAAATGTCCATAAAATATGTCACTTAATTAGGGGTCGTCAGTTTACTCAAAGATAGAAAAGGGGTCCCTTAAGGAAAATGGTTGGGAATCACTGATCTAGAGGCTTTGTCTGTTCTGGGCTGCTGTAGAAACATGGTGGTTCAACATGGCGGATACTGTGGAAGAGGACCCCTTCTATCTATAGATAAAATGGCTCATTCTAAGGTAACAAAACATGATTTGTATTTTAATGTGATTTATTATACACTAATGAAAACATACCTATGGATATTATATTCCATTTCTGTCATTAGATCCTTCTAAATGTCACACACTGGACCTTTAAGGCAATTCATGGGCCTGTAATGAGCACCTTTTTCATTCTCTTTTACATACAGATTTCCAACTTATCCTCATGGTCTTTTGTTCTCTTGAAAGAAAGAGCTTACCTCTCATTCAGTTCTGCTCCAGCAGCTCATACAGCCATTGTACACGGAGTAGCGAGTCTACACAAGGACCCAGAAGCTTCATTACATTCCCAGTCGCATCACAGTACACGCAGCCAGAAAGCAGCCACCGTGTTGTTTGCTGCGGCAGTGCTTGCCAACTGTCCACATGTCCTGGGCAGGGCTGAAGTGGGCGCGGCATGCAGAGAGACACTTAACTGCCTCAGCAGGAACATCAGGAGTGCGATTCTGCTAGCTGTCCCCGCACATATGGCCCTGTTTTTCATTTTTGGGTGTACACAGTGGAGGAGAGAGGAGAGAGAAAGAGGTAGAGCCAAGGAATGGATGAGGAGAAAGTGACAGAAAGACAGAGGCAAGACAGAAGGTTACGCTAAAAGAGAGAGATGGCCAGACAAAGAAAGACTGAGAGAAAAGAGAGACAGAGATGGAAAACCAGAGTGGCAAGAAATGAGTAATTGAAGGAGATAGAGAGAAAAGGGTTGAGAGGGTGTGAAATGCGAGAAGAGAGTTTAATTTGTTTTTCGGCAGTGTCGTGCCGTCACAGAAATGTGTTTACCAGCCCCTACTTTGCCATTAGTGACACTCGGGCGCTCCTGTAGAAGAAACCAAATAGGTTCATAACTGCCTCATGTATCCTCCAAATGTCCCCATAGCTCTCCGTCTGTTGGACTGTGTCCGTCCGTATGTCTCCTCTCCTCACTTCATCCATCCCCCTTTCTGTCTCGCTCTGTCTCCCATCTCTTTTCTTTTGTTTTTTTCTCTTGTTCTTGTCTGTTCCCTCCTTGTACTCGGTCTTTTCTCCAAGTTTGAGCCTCTGCCTGTTGTCTTGATAGAAGGCTGACCCAGAAGTGCCACAGTGCAATGAGGGGCGGAGGGGTGGAGTGCATGCAAATGAGGTAAAAACAGATACAGTGCCCCAACTTAGTGGCTGCATTCATGTGACAGATGCGGCCTCCCAAGTTGTAGCCTCTCAAAATGAGACGATCTGTAGAAGATTCATCGCAGCTTAGCAAGAAAGAAACCAAAACTCATCCATGTGAACTTGTAATATCGGAAATAATAATGTTTCTACCAGGAGGTGCACTCAAAAAGTCATCACAAAGATAGCAAGACTAAGAGTATATGCCTTTGTGTTTTGTGTAACTGTACGTGTACTACAAAATACTGACATTGCCATAGACACACATAATGGTACAGCATACTTACATTTATTTTATGTGGATAAATGAGTCTACATATAGAGATAAAAAGAAAACAGGTTGCTCTACAAGAACAAACATAAGCTTTTTTACAGCGATGATGACACATTTAATTTGCAAAAAGTGATTAAATGGTTGCTTTTCTCACCTTACTGAACATCTTTCTTGAGTCTCAACCCTGTCCTCTGGTGATAAAAAATACAGTTTTAGCCTGAACAAATATACATTAATTTTATCGCTGTTAGCACAACACCTTTTATGTCTTGCTTTTTCTTTAAATACTGAGGCATTGCAGTTTTGTCTGTCCTCTGACACTGCCAGTCACCTTCATACAGTATTACCTCTGACTTCATAGCACTTTTGTCTTTCAACCTGGCTGCTTTTATCTTCTTTGCCTGCATAATAGCCCTTGGATCCATCTTGCTGCCATTCGCTGCATGCCCTGTATTATGCCCTTTAGCAGCCTGCAAGCGTTGCTCTGTGTCTCTGCCAGCCCGTCGGCTTTCTCTCTCCTTCCCAAACTCAGCTCTTGCATACTGCTTTCACTACCAGGAGCCCCTACATCTTCACTGCTGGAGGCTGGAACTGACATTATTTGAGATGCTATACATTAGGGTGGACAAGAATAGGTGACACAAATGACTTGTGAAGGATGGCAAAGAAGATGAGAACAGATAATATGACTTGAGTGACAAAGAATACCAGTTTTGCAGAAGAAATCCTATATTGGTGATAATGAATGATGAATTTCAACCTTAACAGTTGTTTTCCTGTCTGCTAACAGGCTTTCCAGGATAACACCCCTGAGTTCTCCACCACTGCAGTGAACCATCCTGTCATTGGCAGCCTGGAGGGGAAAGGTGTCACTACACTGACTCTCTCTGTGGCTGCTGCTAAACTCTTTAAAGGTGTTAACATTTTCTCATATTGTGGTGTCAGACCTGTCACAGAGCACCGCTCAAAGAGCAAGATGAAGTATAGCCTTTGTTAATATTTTAACAGCTCAAACAGTTGGAGATCAGGCAGAGTGACAGATACAGGTAAGGCTAAGATTGAATCCAAGGGTCAATACATGGAGGAGAGTCGGACCTAAGTGTGCTCGTCAGAGGTCTTTCTTTGAGTCAACATTAAGCATCGCTGTGTTGACTTTAAAGCGTTGACATAAGGGATGGGGGAAATAAAAGAAAGAAAGAGAGACAAAGACAAAGAGAGAGTATGAAATGTGGTAGAAAAGCATCAAATAAAAAAATCTGTTCTGTGGGTGTGTGTCACCATCTGTATCTCTGTATTCATGTGAGTTTGTCTGCGCAAGTCCATGTAGTTATGTGCAAGTGTGTGTGTGTGTGTGTGTGTGTGTGTGTGTGTGTGTGTGTGTGTGTGTGTGTGTGTGTGTGTGTGTTCTTGTCTGTGTCTTGGGAGCAGCTTGTGAATGGGAGGATTTAGGAGGGAAAAGTTAGAGCGGAAAGCTGCTGGAGGTAATCTTGTGGCCTACAGCTGATAACAGCTTTCCACCTGGAGCCTCTTAACAAACGCCTGGACCACCATCAATCAACCAAATGTCCTTCACACACAGAGCAAGAGAGGGGGAGAGAGAGAGAGAGAGAGAGAGAGATAAATGCAATGTTGAGACCATGTAACAATAACGTATGTATAAGTACCATCATTGGATGATCAACAAACATGCAATATTTCAAGATTTTCTCACACATGTGCTTTCATACTTAAGAGGCACATCAATGATTTTACTTGGCAAAGTCAAATGACTAGTCACAGGAAATAGCTGTATAAGGTCTCCTGTGGTCCTCGAGGGAGTATTATCAAGTCTGAGAAAATTACTTAAGTGACATCCCTTGAGTATCTCAGCTTGGGCTTGAAAATTGAATTTTTTTTGACACAAAGCCTGTGTCACAAATTGGCTGTGTGGAGGGGAAAAAAATGAGGGGTTATCTTGCAGCTTTTCAAAGCTGTTGCTCATAAAGGCATGCCTATGCTTCAAATGAAGTGCTTTCTGGATCATTGTACACTGCCCAAAACCATCCTCCATTCAAACCTATCTCATGTCAGGATGTAGGTTTCATGTCCTACAATTTGTTAGAACTTTCCAAACCAACAATCTGACAGTCACACCAACTTTATGCAGCAACTGACAAGGTGTGAATGTGGGCAGGGTGTGGACTCTCTCAAGCTGCAAAATCATGAAATACCTTTCAGGAGAGGGTCCAAAATTGTGTCCCATTTGAACAATTTTTGCCTCTACCTCCTTTCCATGACACACCCCATCTTTGAGCTATTCATCCTAAACTGCTATATACACTTTTGCTTTTACATGTAATGGAAGACTGTACACATCACTTCCTTTCAAGGATACCCTGGTCCTAAAAAACAACTTCAATAACCAGTGTGTAGTTGCAGATTACAACTATCTGAATACTGCTTGCGTCTGTGTTTGGCAACCTGGGAATGAGAACGGGCTGTTAAGTCATCTCATTTCATCTCATCTCATCTTAAGTGTCATGTTAAGTGTGTAGGATAAACTACGGTGGCCACAAAACTCAAATTGCCTTATCTGCAGCCAACGTTTGATTTTTCCTTTCTGGGCTTCTGTAGAAACATGTCGGTTCAACTTGGTGGACTCAATGGAAGGCGTTTATATAGTAATGAAAACATAGCTATGAATAATATACTACATTTCTGCCAATAGATCCTCCTAAATGTTACATACTGGACCAGGCACTCCAGGGCAGTGGTGGACTCAGGGTGTTTTAGATGCTGAGATGAAAAAAACAAAAAGGTTACTAATTGTATATGGTGGGACATGATTGCATAGAAAGTCCTGGTGGATTTATTTTGAAACATTTCCAATCCCTGGTTTGGATTAAAATTGCTTTATGTGACATATTATATATATTATATGTAATTACTACACCTCTGTAGTAAATTCACACTGGAAACTATAAACTATTTAACTATTTAGAGGCACATAGAGGCCGACTAATTTTCAAGCAAGTAAGGCAGTCCATATGGCATTGCATCGTGTTTTCTCCACTTGAAGGGCACCTTAGAGTGCACTTTATCACACTTTCTCTGCTGGGAGGCACCCTAGTGGGCACTTTATCATTTTTCTTTCACATTGCTTTACAGCCTTATTACTCTTTAAGTCCCCAGACTTTATCAAAGTATAATTCTGAACTCCTTGAGATGCAACACTGGAAATACATGCAGAGAAATCTTAAGCTTTACTCCCAGAGTTGATTTGGATGCATGTGGTGGCACATCAAATGCCCAAACTTTGTGTGTGAGTATGTGTGTGTGTATGTGTGAACATTTGTCCGTCTGTCTGGTCCTGGCCTAATGGGCCCTCAGCCCTTGCATTGCTGACAGAAAATCAATGACCCACTCGGTAGGCCCAATACTGCTACCTCTGTGCATAGTGAGAGTGAGAGAGAGAGAGAAATAAAGGGAGAGAGAGAGAGAGAGAGAGAGAGAGAGAGAGAGAGAAGGCTGGTGGACGGTTGACCCACTGTAAACACTATGGATTCATGTCCGTGGCTTATGACAGAATTGTCACACATCTCCTTTCAGTGAATCTTGATTTCCATTGTGAGCTCAAATCTTCCTGGGTTTTCATGCTCGCACACAACTGTGTTGACTTAGAGACAACACACCAGATGCACAATGCCATTTGTATTTCTGAAAAGCATTAGGCCACAGACTTAAAGCATAACGTTCCACAATGGGGTCAGGTTAACCCGATTACTCCCAACTTTAGGGAGTCATTAGAAGAGAATTTTAGAGAACAGAACAGACTGATAAAAATGAGGGAAATGGAAAGAAGAGATCAACAGAATTAAACAGTACAAGTGCACATTGTGTACAGCCTCATGGTGCATTCTGGCAGTCAAATGTGGTTCTTTCTGAATATGAGACAAGGAACATGGGGGCTGTGTGAAAATCTGCAGTGAAGGTGTGAGGACTCAAAGTTAAATTTGAATTTTAAGATAAGTACAAATGAAACTTTAATGATCCCTGTAGGGGCATCAGTTTGGTGCAGCAGCAAAGGTAATATGACTCAACAGCAAAAAACGGCTCTATAGAACATATTAAATAAGCAATAATATAGCAGGGAAAATAGAAAATGAAAAAGCAATGAAAAACATCATGAGTATACAACATGAGTCGACTCAGTTATTGCATTTACTTATAGTTTTCATGTAGACAACAGGGGATTTTCATCTAAAATAGATTGTGACATCAGAAATACGTGCTTTATACAACATACTGTATGTTTCTGAAATAGAACGTCATTACTGAGGTTCAGAGTTCATTTTTGACCTTGGTAGCAATCATATCAGATTGTCCTCATCATCATATGAAGGAAACATGGAAATTTGAGCAATTCCATGACAACCGAACAAATTCCAACTTGTGATGAAGCTCCTGTGATATGATTGAAAGCCACAGAACAGCTACAAAATGGGCCTTTTATTTATTTCTTGTAATCAATTTAAGCAATGTTCATTTCTGACCATGGAATACATTTTTATTTGTCAGAGTAATTTATTTGGTATGTAGGGGTATAATGTAATGTACTATGAGCCAATAACAATGTATGTTTATTGTCAAGTGACTAAGACCTTCAGCAGCTGTAGACATGATGTCCTCTTCTAGACTTTCCAATTGTTATTGGGCCAAATGGAACAAATTCAGATAAGAAAATCAGAACCAGCAGGATCAGGCTGAACTGAATTGGGTTCTTGAGTAATGGAACAAAATGAAAAGGAGCAGTAGAATAGTGAACTGAACTCAACTCAACTGAGCATAATGAAATGGAACCGACTCGAGTGGATAGCGGCAGGAGAACCAGACCAAAAGAGAGGAAACAGAACAGAATTGAACAAAATCCAAGAGGAAATTTTGGGATACAGTGGAACAGAACACAATGGGACAGAATTAATTGATATGTAAACACAACACAACTCAAGAACCCAGCCAATCGAATCAGGCAGTGTGCAGGAGGTCAGTAGATTCCCTCCGCAAGCTCTGCCTCTCACTGTTGTGTGGATTTCCCTGCGAAATGCTGGATCACATGGTAATCTCAGTTTAATACACAAATCCCCAACCACAATCCAATCAAACCTAATACCCCCGCTGGGCCACGCAGGGCCAGGGCCCACCTACTCTCCAGCCCCCCCATCATCTCATCGAACACTGCCATCGCTCCACGTTTCTGAGAGTTGCAAAATCCTTGTCAACTAGTGTATGCGTATGAAAGGATTAAGGTGTTTGGTACCGGAGAGTTAGGGGTGCGAGTCAGAAAGCTTTTGTGGGAAATGATTCACTCTTAAAAATAAACATGTTTTATTGAGGAATTTGGACAAAAAAGGGGTGTGAACATCCAATACTACAACACTCAGATCAAAAGATAATATGTAGAGCCGGAATTTATTCATGCACATACACACACACACACACACACACACACACACACACACACACACACACACACACACACACAAACACAGCCTTAGTAGAAGAAATACAGAGAGTAAGAGAGATAGAGTGTATCTGTGTGTGTGTAATGCCCAGCCGGCGGTGTTTAATGCTGTCCCAGAGGGTTTTAATCCAGATTATCAGGAGTATAAAGTCACTGAGTCTCCCTCTCAGCTTGGCCTAGCCTACCGCTTATTGCACACACAAGCACACACACACACACACGCACGCTCACACACAGACACTCACCCTGTATTTCCCTCTTTCAATCCTTTTCACACACATGCGCGCACAAAGGGGAGTCCCTGTTATGGAGGATCCTGTAGGGGGTGCTGTGTATCCAGACAGGAGGCGTCGTCCACTTGGTGTGTTTTCAAAGCAGTTGCCTCACGGATGCAGTTCACCCTGCTGCGTAAAGACCTCAAATCAACTGCACTCAGCTTGACCTATTTCAACATATTCACAACGTTATTGTTGCCTCATTTGACATTTATATGATGCCTTCTTCCGAGAGATCCTCCTTTGTCTTACCCAGTATGAACATTTGATCCTGTGATATACCAATCAGTGCGGACATCTACATCTGCACTGCTAGTGACTGTGGACGAAACCACGCGGCAGGGTTTCCATCCACCTTTGAGACAGCTGCTCCATCATTTACATATGGTGGTGTGATCTGCATATCGCTCATTTGGTCTGGATTAATTTCAGCATGTGTAATCTGATGGTGGAGATTGATGCTTGCGGCAGGGCACGCTGGTCTGTATATGTTTTCTCATATTGGCTCGCTCACTCACACGTCCCAGTGACAGGCAGTCTGATTGGATCACAACCACTCATTTTCCACTCAAATAAACAACAAATGAAATGTCTCTGCTACATGCAGCGTTGCTGCCTGGTCAGAAAACCCGGGAGGAGCTGTGGCCTTTCCCCTGTTTTCCTCTCTATACTATCTCTTTTATTTCTTTCAGTCTCTGTCCCTCAACTTCTCTTTAGCTCTAATCTCACATTCTCCCCTCTGGCTTTTTTCTCCCTCTTTTGCATTCTCCCTGCACGCATGTTTTCCTGGTGCTCTGTAAATTAGGCTGAAAATGGAAGATTAACCTCCAGAGATGAGAAGCTTCTTTAATGCGCTGTGTTCCTATCGCTCCTGTTCCCTTTTCAGTAAACTACGGCATTACAATATTATTTAATGGGAGCATCTAATTGGAATCAGCTGGAAAGCAGATACACTGGGTGGCCAAACCTTTTATGAGCCTGTGAGATTCAAACATGGAGGATTATGCTCATTAAGAGACTGTGGTGCAGAAGTTATTTTGTCTTTAAGCGTATGGATGTGTGTGTGTGTGCGTGTGTGTGTTTTGAGAGAAGCTTCCAGTGGAGGAGGGATCTAGAGTTGATGTTCCCTGTTGCCTCAAGTGTGTTTTTTGGTGTTTGCATGTGCACCATTCCCCCCCCCCCTCAAAGGGATATAGCTAATGTGATGTTTTGGTATTATCACCTAATAATTCATTACATCTTGGACCACCATTGTTTGGCATCTTGGCATCACGCATCATTTTATGTGACTATTCATTTTATCGTCCTTTGTTGCCTTTTTTAGACCTCTAAAAAAAACCTGTTTCCACCCACCTCAGTGAATTTGTTGTAGGCCTAAACAAAGCTGTGCCAGCTTACTTCCTGCATGGTTTACTGGCATCAATGTGCTTCACCGTGGTTTCCACTGACATCAGGATGAGTAAATACACTGTGTCCATGTTTGCTGTTCTTTAAACAATTAAAAAGGAAGTGTTTTTAGCAGCTGTGGGCGGCCTCTTCCAGTTCTTTTCAGTGTGAATGTTGCTTTGCCTTGCTTCTGTAAATGCTGCAAAGCTTAAGTCAGAGGGAGTCTTTCTTTGTTTCTGTGTTTTTTTCTTCAGAGTCCTTGAATTTTCAGGTATACTAGGCTGATAACATTTTATGAGGAGCCCCCCCAATAAGATCAGATTTTCTGGGTGAATCAAAGCCAGTAGATAAGCTGTATGAATAACTTGTCTTAAATTTGCTCTTTTTATCCAACACTTTTGTTGCCACGCTGGAGGATTGGCTCTATGGATCGCAATCTTGGTTGTTGGTAGGTCCATTACTTTGGTCCACACTGAAATATCTCAACAACTATTGGATGGATTGGCATGAAATTTAATACAGACATTCATGGTCCCTAGAAGATAAATCCTACTGATTAACGTGATCCCCTGATTTTTCTCCTAGCACACTAGAAGGTTGGCGTTCACATTCCTCACTTGATGAATTATAATCACTTAATTCCCTTAACCTTTCACGTAGTGCCATGCATGTTATCATTGTTAGTATGAGTATGTTAGCATACTGTCATTAGCATTCAGCTTAAAGTACCGCTGTGCCTAAATGCTTATGTTACCTTAAGTACCGTTTTTCATTCCCTTGAAGATTATTTTTATTACATTTTCTCTGTATGATTAGATAGCTGACATTAGACAGTGATAGAAAACCAATCAAGGATCACAATTAATATCCTAAACAAGAGGGTGCAGATGTTTTTTTCTGTTTCTCAATGTGAGTTTTTGCTGAATCTATATCGTATGATACAATGTCTTTGTGAACTCTAGGTATGCAAGTACTGCTAGCATGTGAACGCAACCGTTTTCGGTGTTAATATCAGTTAAATACTTAGAATAACGGGTCAGGTATTCCTCATCTTAATACAAGTGCAGAAGCAAACCTCTGGGTATCAACACACAAACACCCACACACACACACACACACACACACACACACACACACACACACAGCTCTCAGGTTATTACGGGCTGTCATTGTTTAATTCTTGCTCATTAAATGCTCCAGACAATGACAAAGCGCCTCAGTCTCTGACAGCCTCTTTGTTAACCCTCTCCCTCTTATCTCTTTCCGCCTCCCATTCTCGCCACTCTCTACTCTGCTTTGTGTCTATTGTATGACACTCAAGGACGATTTGACGGCATCCCGAGCCACCACTTAAACATCCCTATTCATCTCAAACTAAAACCTGCGAGAGAGAGAAATACCAACTCGAACTGTCGAGAGAACAATTTGCAAAAGCCTTGGAATGTCAGATACCACTTGCCACTTACTGGTAATATAAAACTTGCACTGATGGAGACAACGCTGATGGCACTGGCGGCACCGACAGCAGTGATATAAGATGTCATAACCTTGCGTCCTTGCGCCAAGCATTTTAGAACCATCAATCTGTTTGACCTTTATCCAGGACTCAGGCCCATCATACACTCAGATCCTTTCTCTCCATTTCTTTCACTCTCATCAGACCTGCCCTGACAATGATTGTTACAAAGAGTTTTGGGAGGCGGCACGTATGTGTGTGTGTGTGTGTGTGTGTGTGTGTGTGTGAGAGAGAGAGCGAGCGAGACGGAGGAAGATGGAGAGACAGAGAGAGGCTGCCCCTGAGTGCATTCGCGTAAGAACCAGGGCCACCTGAGAGCAACGGAGCACAGAATAGTGAAGATGAGAGAAAATGAAGAGACAAAAGCACCTCCCTGGTGTAATTATGCTTTCATTTCATGGCCAAGTATCCACATGATGTGCCCCGCATGCAGAGACACTCATTAGAGTTATTGCATACCAGAAATGTAGCTGGCATCTGCCAGTAGAGAGCATAGGGGCATGTAAAGTGAGGGTAAAATGGCAAAAAAATACCTTCTGTAAAAGACTTGGAGGTAACAAGCGAGTGGTCTTTTGATGAACTGTGAAGTTTAGCATTTCTGAGCCACGAAACAGTGATTTTGCAATTTGCTTGCATATCATTCTGAAACTATGAATATAATTTTTTTTAACAAATAGAGGTATTTATATGTTAATAATCTGATGAATTCAGCGGTTTTTATGCCAGCAATCATTTTGTTCGAAAAAGAGTTTTCTTTCTTGTTCTTTCAAAGAGTTTATATCTCATTTTGGGATCAGAAATGTCTCCCCAGTGATGCTCATCAAAGGAAAACACAGCAGCAAACAGCAAACCTTCTGAAAAGCATTACCACAAATACAAACAAAGCTCAAAGCAAATCCACAGAACTTACAGTACTTCAGCGCAAAATTCCCCCTGCATCCCCCTCTGCTAGTAAAGCAGCAGCTTCCTGATGCTTGGATCAATGTTGCAACAAATAACTGTAATGTGTCTGACTGTGAGCGCTGTCATGCCCTACCTGATGTACTGTTGAGGAGGAATGGGATGCTAATGTAGTTAAATCTGCACGCTCATTACTGCAGCAGGGACTCACTTCATTAACAGCCCCCTGCTAATGTGCCACTCTACTTTTTTGTGATTTTGTGCGTGTTTGCCAGTGTCTGCGTGTCATGTCAGTGTTAGACACGAGAGGCAGAGATAGAAAGGCAATTTGTGCATGTAAATAGATGTTTGTTTGTGTGTGTCATTTGTGGCTTTTCCAGCAGGGGTGAGACCAGTTAAAACAAAAACAAAACAGAAAACTTTGAAATAATCCACGTATAAAGTGCCCCAAACTTTTAGAATCTTTAGTCTGACTCTTTAGTCTTCATCTCCTCCTTTGTCACTAATATAGATTTAATAAGGGACCTCAGGGAGCAGGATAATGGCCTTTACCTGGATTCATCTCATCAATACACTAAACTCGGAAAAATAAGGACCACTGATGTTTTATACACACTGAATCGGTGTATGTAAGCAGTTTCTTTTCCTCAGCAAGGCCCCAGAGTGGTTTTACAGCACAAGGAGGAGTTTTACTGTCAGTGGCACATCCTGAGTAGCTTCTCTGTCTCACCATCCTCCCTGCTCCTCCACTGCACACACACACACACACACACACACACACACACACACACACACACACACACACACACACACACACACACACACACATCTTTCACCAGTGTCTAGGATTCTAGCAATTAATGGGGCGGTAAATGAGATTGTTACTGATGTGTGGTAGCGAGGTGAGCGAAGGTGTGGAGGTGATGGAGGGAGACAGGAGGAAGACAGAGGAGAGCTGGGGGTGGTGGGAGGCAAATGCTGTGAAGATGTTGTGTTGCAAATTAGAAACTTTTCCATGATTCAAATTTGAGTAAGAGTCCTGAAAATATACTTTTTAATAACTTCTTTTGTCCCTGCAACACAGGTGTGATGTTAAAATACCTGCAGAGAACAGCAACATTAATGTTTCAAAAGTTTGCGGCTCAGGCTCGCATTGTCCCTATATGATCTTTAATAAAATGCTTCACAATTTGTGGTACAATTCTATAAACATTCTTTTCTATTGGTTTTATAATTATTACCAAAAATGGTAATGATTTGAAGTAAAACTGTGCCCTCAGTTACTCAAATATGTATAAACAATCTGTGATGTTAAAGGCATATCATAAATAATTCGGCGATGAAGTCCTGAAATCTACTTTTGTGCTGAATCCACTTTCCTTCGGCTGCTGAATTCTGCTTCTGGTAGTGATTTTCCAGCATGTCCTGAAATGCCTTTAGACAAACTGCAGAGAACAGAGGTAAACTTGTCAGCTCTACTTGTAGTGGTAGAGAGTGATACTACACGGTAAGAGCAAGAGCGTAATTTTTGTTACTGAAGAAAAATTGTGTGTTATAGCTCCAATTCATTATGGTGTCATATTCTATTTTCAGTGTAGAAATCATTCTTCTATAATGGATTTCATCATGTTTGATATATATAATATAAAACAATACAGGAAGAAACTAACATTTACCAGTGATGTTTTGAATGCCTGAACATTTTTCTTTTTTCTGTAACCATGCATGGGAATATAGACCAATAGACCTTTTTCACAGCAGCCATTTTGAGATTAAATAGTAGGGTCAAAAGGTGTTACCAATATGTGTATGTGTATGTATGCAAAAATAGCTGCTGTGAAAAAGGACTACAGGACAAAAAATACACCAGTTAATGAAGGATGTAGTGTTTTTCCTTTAACATGAAACCTGATTTAACTTGACGATAGTCACACCTTTACTAGACTCCTTTTTTGTTCTGCCTTCGTGGCACACCCTATTGTCCTTTCACACAGATACATATTATGACCCACATCCTCTGACAGTGAGACTGATGTGAATTGCTGATTTTCTCTGCTTTTCCATTTGTCTCTCCTCCCTCATTGCTGAACCTTGGTGACTGCAATGGTGGCCCTGGAATACCACGCTCCAGACCGGGGAGAGACAATCAGGGAGGGTTGCCCACTGTGCGACGACGTTCCCCCTCAGGGACCTATTTTTCCTGCAGGTGGATGGTACATCAGGAGGAAAAGCTATCCATTTATATCACTTAATCCAGAGGACACACTATTAGAGCACTAGACGGGGGAGGAAAGCACACATGTACGTGCCTGGGCATAGACAGTAAAACACACCTACGGGCACAGCACACACACAAGCACACATATGAAGGCGTGTACCCATACACACACATATATATGCATACAAACATTACCTCATGCATACATGGATCTGTCACGGACAGCACATCAGCATTCTTGTCTCGTTAATGCATGTGTGTGTGTGTGTGTGTGTGTGTGTGTGTGTGTGAGTCTGTGTGTATGGTAATGCATATGAACATGTAATTTTCATGTCATTAGTCAAGGTATAAATTTGCATAATCTGCCACGGCTTCATCCTATAACACACCTTTACTTAACTTATTTTATTATATTCCATGATTTGCTCTTTCAATTGTGAAGCAGTTTTTTCTCGGGTTATTTTAAATCCTCTGTACAGTTTTCTAAATAGATAATTCCATTTTTATTGTTGGAACATTTGTTTTTACACTGGTTTTTGTATGCATGCTGCTATGTTCACACATTAGCGAGTGCAATAACGTGCATTACGACTGTAAACAATGACGTGAAGACTGCATGAAACTAACATGCATTTCATTTTTCCATCATGACTGTGCAGCATAACCCTCCCAGTATGGCTGGCAGTACTGGTTGTTTTTGTGTCACCGTGTCTCACAGTAATCTGTGGGACTGCACACAACAAATGTCTTCAATCTGCTGTCTAATCACGGCTCAAACCAGAAGAACAATAACATGCTGACATCATACAGCCTATTATGGGGAATCTGCTCTGCTCTCACAGGGATCCGCCGATCTGTTCCACCAATGCAACCGTTACACACTGGAGAGGTTAGAATATAATATAATAGAATAGAATAGAATAGAAACAAAGTATATCCGTTATCTCGTCTTTAATAACAGTTTTTTTCTTCAAGTCGAGGTCCTTAACTGTAAAACTCATCAACAAAAAAATGGAACACACTAACTTTGAAAAACTAAAGAGTCATATTTTACAAATAGCAATTATAACAAGCCGAATTTCAAGCTATGTAATTTAGGATGAAAAACAGCCATAAAACAGAGTCTCAGAATAATTTCACCCACTGGTTTTGTCATTATTTCCTGAAAGATGGCAGTGTTCATTTGACGTTCAATTTACAACAGGCTCCTACTGCGGCTGAAAATACAGTTCATTTACATGCACTTATCAAACTCGAAAACGCACAAAATGAATGAGAGCCATCCATGCATAATACATTTAATATTTAAACTGACTGGAACCATATTTTATCTATATGACCACGCCTTTGGCATATAACAACCTCTCCAATCTCAGCCTTGCAGAATCCAACTGTCACTCAAATGAAATTATAGCAGCCTTCCTACAAAAACATCTAGGAGCTGGGAATAGAATCAATTGGATATGGTGCAAATGGTAATGATATAATCAATATGCATCATGTACTGTGTTTTAGATATGGCATTTAATCATACTAATGACTATTCTTTAAAGTCAGTAAGTGAAGCATGATGACACATTTCAAATGCTACACTTGTCCTCTCATTCCGGTTTGTGCTTGTGCTGAGAATTGAATCTCTTCAACAGAACAAATTGACTGTATGCGGTGAGCGAGGCAGCACTGTGACCTTTTCCCAAACAGTTCCACAGTACAACGGAGCTCTAGTTTGATATCTACTGTGTACAATTGAAAAAGATAGCGGTTGAATAGGCAGCCCATTCCTCTGACTCTACCACAAATAAATCTATATGTCTTCCCTCCTGCCCCTCTCGTACCATTTCTGAATCCACTTGTAGGAGACCCCAAACAATAAAACCCGATCTTCATAAGTCTTGAGGGGAGAGGCAGGCTAAGTTTGGGGAAATTGCTGAATGGAAAAGGCAATATATGGCTGAAAGATAAGAGACAGCAGAGGGACTAGCTGCTCCAGGCTCTGATTTACACTCGGGATACAGAGACAGGAGTGAGGGGAGGAGAGCCCTGAGCTAACCGGCTGTTGGCTGCAGACATGTGGTTGGTGATTTCCATACTATAATGACGTATTGGTAAGATTAAGGATAGTTGACTGACAGATTGTGCCTGAAATTATTTTAAAATGAAATGACAGCTCACTCAAGAGTGAGATTGTTACCGGCAGACAAGCCTTAAAGGTATCATTTCTTCATCTGTCAGTTTCTTTTATTCCTTCACCATCTCCATATCCACCCCCACCCACCCCCATATAGAAGCTCCTTTCCCCATTTGTCCTCAAAGATGGAGCAGAATTTGATCTGACATCCTACAAACAATCCAGTGACGACCTAATGAACAGAAATGAGGAGAGAAATGGTTTGGGCCGAGCCTAAACACCATTGGATTTTAAGACATAGTTTCAAGGTTTGGTGAGGTGTCATGTTCAGTTCTTCAGCCCCTCAACCTATTTCTCTTTCTCTCTCTGCTGTATATTGGATAATAAATGACATGACATTCTTTCACCATATTTCTACATTCGCATGATGTGTGAATTTGTGTGTGTGTGTGTGTGTGTGTGTGTGTGTGTGTGTGTGTGTGTGTGTGTGTGTGTGTGTTCTGTGTGTGTATATGTTGTAAAATTGATTGATGGATGGATGATGACAGGGCTGTCATGCAAGAGTTGTCATGCATTTTCATATTTGTCTGCCTGGAAAATGATGCATGCCTCAAAGTCCTCCCTGCTCATCCACACACACACACACACACGCTTGAGAATGCACACAGATCTATACTTTCACATGTACACATACATCCGATGCGGACCTACACATGCCACAAGCGGGACATAAACACACACACACAGTTTTGAGACTGTTGTGTCATGCTGGGTGATGTGTTAGTGCTGTGTTAGCTCCCACTGGCTGACGGCTTGTCCATAAGGCAGGACACTTGGCCCCAAGCAGGAGAGAACAGATAATAGAGCAAGGGAGGCAGGAAGGGAATAAGGGACAAGTGACAGGTAAAAGAGATGCATCGACTATAGAGCAACAGGCAGTCAAATTGAAAAATGCTTGAGGAGTACTACTATTAATAACAATACAGTTGCAATTTTTGGGATCTTAGACAAAAACCCTTGAGTCATCACAAAGTATACACTCTTCCAAAACGCATGTTTACCATGTCATTAGCAGTCCCACACACTGCAAGAGTTTGAATTTGAGCTTATCTGGAGTCGAGCTACGCTTATAGTTGGGGAGGAGTCTTAGGTGAGAGATTAACAGTATCCAGTTATAGTGGCAGGGGGAGAGGGAGGACACAGACACACACATATATACAATGGTTTTGTTGAATTTCTTGATTATTCACAGTCCAGTCACAGATCACAGTTAATCAGTACACCTCCTCTGAGATCATGTGTGTTATTTGCAGTGCTGTAGTTAAGACCACCTTTGAGTCTAACCATGACTAATTGAGATCGAGTCAAGACCAAGTCCAAAGAGCTTCAAGTTCAAGTCAAGACCAAGCCTAAGACCACGTTCACACCGCAAGTCTTAATGCTCAATTCGGATTTTTTGCTCAGATCAGATTTTTTGTTTGGCTGTTCACATTACCTTTTAAAATTTGGCCTATATCAGATTCCAGTGTGAACTGTTTAAGTTGTTAAAGTTAGGGAGGTTATGGAGGAAGTAAGCGTTTTCGCTTTTATTTCAAAATGTTTGTGTAATGGCAGCCGTAACATTAATGAGCAGGTGCTGAGGAGGAGAAGAATGAAGAGAAAGAGAGCCAAAGTGGCTATTTTGGCCTTTTGCAGGGTTATGGCTGCAAATTACTTATTATTAACTTATTATTAACTTGCCGGCGCATAATTGTGACAAATGTCGATGTAGATTGACGTCAAAGTCGCATCAAATCCGCCTTGGTTGTTCACACTGCTGCCGAATTGAAAAAAATCAGACCTGGGTCTGATTCAGGACCACATATGGAAGTGGTCTAAATCTGATTTGAAAAAATCTGATCTGGGCAAGATTCGAGTGTTCACACTACTTCTGAAGAAGTCGGACCTGGTCACTTGACCCCAAAAAAATCTAATTTGGGCCACTTTTGCCTGCAGTCTGAACGTGGTCTTAATGAGAGAGACAGAGTCAGAAAAAAAAGAATGCTTTTACCATTTTTTTTGGCAGCCAGGCATACAATCGCAAGTGACATGGTTTAGCCGTCTAGTAACCATGGTACCCATTCTAGATGAATTTTGAATTAAACCAATACCCGTTTTCTGAATAAGTGCACTTCATCAATGCTTTTCTTTTGAAGAAGGTTACTTCAGAAAAACACATACATTGCTGGACTTGGTCAAGGCCAACAAGAAGTCAGAGACAATAAAAAAAAATTAGCATTACTTTAGTACTCAAGTCTGTATTTCGAGACCGTATTTCAAGTACTACAGCACTGGTCAGTTGTGCAGCCCCACATCAAAATGACAACAGTCTCTGTGAAGCCGTATCATATTACTATTACACATAGCAGAATAACATAATGTTAAATGACTACATTGGACAGGTGCTACAAAAGAAAGAAAGAATATCTTCTGTCCTCTCTCTAACCTGCAGGTAAACACAGCCAATCACAATCCTGCTCACCACAATCGCATCTTTGAGAAGCAATCTGGATCAGACTTGGTCAGGAGGTGTATATGTTAAAGCACCCTGCTCGGAGAGCTGTTAGCTTTACGCTACGTATCGCTGAAAACACATCAGCATCCCAGGCACCTCATTACAGTGATCTCCCTCTCTATCGCTCTCTTTTCCTCTTCTTCTGTGTCTCGCTCTCCCAATCGCTGTCTCTCGATCTTCCCCCACCCTTACGCCCCCACCCACCCAAAAAAAACACACACACACACACACACACACACACACACACACAAAAACACACATCACATCACACACCAATACCTATTACAGCCATCCTCATTGTCCAGGAAGTGGAAGCGATAGCTTTTTTCTAGTTATTTCCATCACCCCTCTGCTTTGCCAGCTCTTGGCCTCCTCTAAGATAATACCCATTTATCCCACAGAGTGTTTACACAAGCGATTCAGGTTAAGTGACTGCGGAAAGGAATGACAGACAGCAGCTTTCCTTTATTCAAAGAAAATTGGATTCATCAACCACTGCTTAATGGTTGCATTCAAGCTTTTGACTACCCTCCATCTAACACATTAGTAGGTGTTTGTGGTGTATTTAATACACGTTTACTCATATGTATGCCTGAATAAATGCCTAGTCCTTATGATCTAAATAAGGCTTGTGGAATATGCTATTGGTTTTTCCTATCAGTGCTCAACAACCATAAAGCCTGAAGTCTTTACATCCATGTGCCTTATAAAAATCACTCTCGGGTTTCCCCATCATAAACTACAGCAATAAACAGCCTTATATCTGCTATGCTAATAGGAAGTTATTTTGCATGTTTCCACCTATTTGCATGAAGTGTATTTTAATGATTTACTGGAGAGCAGCAGCAGACCCCAAGGTCATTTTAATAGGTTACTTCAATTTAGCTGTTCTGTAGGTTACTGTAGACTGTAGAGGCACAAAACACTGTCCTCGGTTCATGTGGGTTTTCTCCTCTATATATATATTAATTCTCTTCAATTAATGTATTCACTTTTCCTCTCTCCTGCTTCACTTTTGTTTTAAAGAAATGTATTCTGTCTATCTTGGCACTTCTGACCTTGTTCAATTACATGTTAAATGCCCAATAACTGTTTTAGAATAACCTGTGATCACAACAGAAGGCCAGGTTAAGTACATTTTTGAGAGTCCAATAATAGTGTATTAAACACAAGGTTAAAATAGACAGGGACATTCATAACCAGAAAAATAATATTTTTAATATCCAGTGGACTCTCAACATCCAGGTAATCAGTAAAAATATACTTCAAACATGGGAATTTGGTAGTGAGAGCACTGACACTCAACAATTAAGTCAGTGCTGGTAGGAAAACCAAAACAAAGAGCTAAAAATGTCTAAAAGCTGCAAAGAACTTGAGAGTTGGATGTTAATTCACAGTGGGTTCAGTAGTACTAGTGAACATTTCACATTACACAAAGACATTCAATTCATTATGTTGATATTAGAAATATTGCTTTATGAAACTAAAGGATTTGTTCAGAATTCAAACTTTCATTTGATTTTAAATTGCATGCTATGATATATAATCAGCTTTCACAAATTGTTTTACATTTCATGGCAACTTTAGCTTAAAGAAGAAAACATAATTTCCAAACTATCATCATTTCTTTACTGTACGTAAGGAGGAATCTGCTAATGAAATTTTGAAATATTCTAGCTGTGGCTGGGTCTCCACAGGCTAAGAAGAAAACATAATTTCCAAACTATCATCATTTCTGTACTGTACGTAAGGAGGAATCTGCTAATGAAATTTTGAAATATTCTAGCTGTGGCTGGGTCTCCACAGGCTAAAGTTACTCCTTCATAAACGTATTAATTAAATAATAGCAAAAGGTAGGATCACAGTGTGTGGCAGCTTAAAGGAGCAGTTCACTACATAATAAATATGTCAGTTAACACCAAAGATTGATTTTTTTAAAGTAGAAGTTTCAGATGGATCGACTTGGTTTGTGTTTGGTGGTGCTAGAAGATGCAGTTCCAACTTTGGGCTTTTTACGCCTTAATTTGGAAAGTGAGAGAGAGGGAGGGGAGGACATACAGTAAAAGGTTGGTATCGAACCTGAGCCGTTGCACTACAGACTCAGCCTTAGTACATGGGTTTGCATTTTGAAATAAACTCCAGAATAAAAGCTTAACTGGAGAATTACACTGTCAGTATCTCTGTGCATGTGGGTAATATTGTTTCTGATTGAATAAAAAAGCAGATTAGATGGACAATTATTTCAATCACAGTGTTCACAGTACTATACTTACTCTAACACTCATCCACATAATTTCAGCATGTCTGCGTAGAAATGAAGAAATGTGATTAAAGGGGGGAAAATGTATAAAACTAAGGAAATAATAAGAAAGACACATCACAGCTGCATCTTGAATTATTTTCCAATATTCTCCGTATGGTCTCTAACCTGCCCAACTTTCTAATGGGTGTTAGATGGTGAACCATTTCATTCTAGTTTGTTTCACTTGTGGAAAGGCTCTCTCATTGTAATTAGTTTCTGTGGGACAACAAACCATCAGAAGCGTGTGCCTTGTTTCTGATTTATGAAGCATTTAAAAGGTTGCGGGGGGGGGAGAGACAAAAGGTTCCCGACTAAATAAAGCAGGCCTTAGCCAAGCTCTCAAAGCCAATGTCACAGAGAGAGAGAGAGAGAGAGAGAGAGAGAGAGAGAGGAGAGGGAGAAAGTGAGAGAGGATTCATGATTAACTTTCATTTCCTATGCCTTATTATTCCTTCCCCAAATGAAATTTCAGAGGAGGAGATAAATCTTCCGGCAGTGGCCGTGCACCTAACGTCCAGGAATAGCTACTGCTCGCCATTGCTCAGCTTATCGCTTTAAATTCACAGCAAACTAGCTGTCTAGCTTGCCCTGGCAATATGAAAGCCTACGTTACTTTAGTGTGTGTATGTGTGTGTCTGCGTGTGTGAGCGAGAGGGAGAGGAAATAAGGTCGTCAGTCAGTCTACCTCAGGTTGATATTTATAGATATGAACAGGGGATGTATGTGCGTGTGTGTGTGTGAGTGTGTGTGTGTGTGTGTATTTCATGCGTGATATGCATGTGAGTGTTTGAGGCTCCAGTAATGGTTTATATAAGGAGATCAATAGAATTGAAAGCATGAATCACACAGCCTTTTAATCACATTCCTCTCAGCCGTTTTCTAGATGGACACATGGATAAGTAGATATTGATGTCATGGCTCAACCATCCATCCCGCTCATAATTCTATTGTAGTGGAAAGACCGACTGTCCATCGACTCCTGTAACGGCTCTCCTGCTCTAGCCAACAGGTAACAACCACTTTCCTTTTTCTCATTTATTCCAACCAGACAATTGGACTTATTCTAATACATGGACACCAGCTCTTAGACTTGAAATCATTAATGCTTTTCCATTAGATTTGCTAGATGAGTACGTTAAATATGATATATGATATTGCAAAATAGGTTTTAGGCATTCAACTTCCCCAAGAGGAACTTTGTCTTGCAGCAGAAAAAATATCTAAAATATTTTGATTATACCAACAACACAAGCGCACAGGAAGCTAAGTAACAGCATGAATGAAAAAACAGACAACCTATGAAAGTTTCTGCCGTTTGCCCAGCAGTGAGGATCCGACGATGGAGGTATAATGAGAATTGGATGCTGGACAAGATGGCCCCAATTTAATCCAGTAAAAGTTGCTTACCTCACACATTGACTAAAAGAGTGTTTTCTCCTGCTGATCTGCCTCAGTGTTGTATGGATGTACATAGTTTCTCTTTCCCTGGCTCAGTCCCAGAGCCACCCACTGGACCCTTTTACACTGAAATTACATGAATTGCTTTTCTAAGCTCTGGGGAAAGTTTTACAAATATTAAACCCTCATAATTGAAAAAATATTATATATATAAGTTATTGTCAGTTTATCCCTAGGGGAAATTGCCAATTTCGTCCCCACCACTTCAAAGCATCATTTGTTAAAAATGTTCTGAAAAATATCTTGAACCAAAAAATAGGGTTTGGAAACAGATCATTGCCAGATTTTGTTTGGTATATAATAATATAGGGACTTACAGTACAGTGCTGTAGCTCCTAATGTCTTTTTCCTCTCGGACATTGTGCAGTTGATACAAATTAGGCAACTGCACTTCTTTTTATAGCTAGCTGTACTTTTTGTATTATTGATTAACCTGTGGCCGCCCACAGGAGTTTATATGAATGTATAAATTCATTGTGTGGAATTTTAAAGAAGAAGAAGAATGAGTAAAAGAATCAAGGTTTTTAAATGGATATGGATAAATACATTCACATAAACCACAGTGGTTCTTTTCCCACATATGACACATATGTCAGTTTCTAGGCCAAGGTTTTCTCCGTCTGAAGAGGGTAAACAAACTCAAGCACAGAAGAGAGTTTCATCAGCCTTTCACCCATTCCACCATCTGCCATCATGAGAAACTCTCAAAGCTTTAGCTCCTTTTTTCAAGCAAGGACAGAAACCCTGCTTTCTGTTTTGTGCTGTGAAGCAAACCTTCAGAGTTCCAGCACAAAAAAAAGAACAAACTAGTGCAGAGCGCTCTGCCAATCTTCTTAGCAATGGTCGAGGTTGTTAACAGTGATTATGTTAGCACAATCATTAGCAGAATTGATGTTCTAATGATTTGTTTACCTTAACAGGCTAATATGATGAAACACAATTAGCCTGTAATCAACTGATTTCCATTGTTTGACACTGTGCATACATTCTTTTAAGCATTTATGCATTCAGATGAATACATCATTCTGTACTTCATATCAAACAATTCATTCTGAAAGTCAGTGTGGTGCTGATTAAGTCTCAATAGGTCTAGCACAAGCTCACATTTGATTAGGACTTTAGCCTTAACATTGAGAAAAACATAATCAAGGCACAGTGAGGAATTAAACAGGGCAGTCTTTATAAGCCTTGGGATATTTTTTGGTCCAGTTTGGTTTGGAAATCTGTTTGCCCAGTCCCTGCTTCATCAGGACTGTCATATTTCCCATCTTTCATTGATATTCATGATGCCCGAGACTGAGCCATTTGCTCACTCTCTGTGCCAACTACGGTCCACCCACCAGTTGTGAAAATGTATGGGCATGTTTGGAGACCATGGAGATTAGCAGACCAAGTGTGTAGCCTCTCCCTTGTACCTTTGAATTATCTATCCTGTTAATCTGCCAGCCAGGCCTCACGCACTGTACACAATTTGTGCTCGTACTGTACTGTACCTCTGCAGTGGGAGGACAACTCACACCAACAGGCGCTTCAATCAAATATGTGGTAACACATTCTGCTAAGCATTACTTCACTGTAATTACAGGCATGGAGTGGAGCTGTACAGCATCAGTGCTGCAGGTGGTAATTATTCTTCACATACGTAAGTAAAAATGATTGACAGATAGCTGTGGACAAGTTAAAAAAAATATAATATCTCCCCCTTAATCATTGTTAATTTGCATTTGGTGGTTATGTCTAATGGGGGAGTGTAATAATAGTCTGATAGTGCTTGTTAATTATATCATGTTCTCGCAACACCTCAGTGTTTATTTATTCTGCGTTGTCTGTATCTTAGCTTACATCATATATAATGAATAAGATATAGATCATTATAAAAGACACCACGTTATCATTATCATGTCTGGGATGTCATAGAATTAGTGATGTGCACTAAACTTTCTCTTAAAACTTTTTATATGTGACACAATTCATACATCATCAAATCTCTGTATTTTCTTGTGTGTTAACTTTTATGTTGTTTTTATTTATTCTGTGTTGTTTGTATTTTAGCTTACATCATATATAAAGAATAAGATATAGGTTCTGTAGACCATAAAATTAATCATATCTGGCATGTAATGTTATGAAAACTAAACTTTTTTCTTTGATCAAATGTTTATTGCCATGAATAAAAAGCTTGTAACCAAAAGTATGGCTTTTTTTAAAAATTTGACAACAAACACAAAAAGTGCATACAGCAAAAAAGTACACACATACACATACATACATAATAATAATTAAAACAAACAAAAATCACCCAGAACTAAAAGCAAAAACAAAAGCTCCACCACTCCCTCCTGGGCACTAAACTTTAAACTTGTTAACAGACTCGTATAGTTGGTTTAGTCCATAGGGGCCAGACCCTGGCGTGCTGCAATGCATAAGTGGAAGGCTGTTTGTTTCTCTCCCTGTGCGCATATATAATTTGTGTGTGGGCGTGTTTTGCATATGGGCCCCTGTCAGACTGTGGGCAGTAGAAACACGGTCCTTGTGGCTTGTGTGTGTGTGTGTTTGTATATATATGCTACATTTGTGTGTCCCTCCACCCTGATGCTAATTATGCCAGCAGTATTGCCTTTTGCAAATTCTGCCACATTCACAGACATTTTCAGCTTTCCTCTTTTTGACTTTGCTCTGTCTTGGCTGCCAATTCAATCATACAGGTACACACACACACACACACACACACACACACAGAGAGAGAGAGAGAGAGAGAGAGAGAGAGATACAGAAGCCATGCACACTGACACATAAACAAGTGAACACAAACAGAAATATGGCTATGTGTGTGTGTGCACAGAGATCCTTTTATGAGTATGTTGGCAGCGTCTGTGTGAGTGTGTAATTATTGTCAGACTTGGATCATCCGAATCTGCAGATTCTGGGAAGACTGAACTTGTTGACGGTGTGTGCTGGCTGCAGGAGGCTCATCTAAGGGTGGATTTGAAACGCTGCCTAAACTGGGAGAAGCAATGAGCAGAGCAGAGAAAAGGCCTTTAAGGGATGTATCACGTTCTCAGGCCATTAGCCTTTAGTCTAGGTTTTTTGTCTACTGCTTCTTGGTTCCTGTTGGTGGCGCGGTCAATAGTTAATTAAAGGCAGACACAGGAGAAGGGCTTTCATACTGCTGGAGAGTGGAACGGGTCTTCTCTGATTTAGCTCACTGAACCACACTCTTTTGTTCCTCACTTCTTACCTTTTTGAATTTCAACATATATTTGTTACAATTTATTAAAAACTAGTTTTAGCCATCATTTCGAATGAATTACATCCATATCAGACTATTTTGCAGCTGACAATTTATATTAAAGGACCGGTTTAGGATTTAGTGGCAACTAACAGGGAAGTTGCAAATTACAACTAACTGAATATCGCTCGCGTCTGTATTTGGCGGCCTGGGAATGAGAACGGGGGGGGAAGTGTGTAGGAGAAACTATGGTGGCTGTGAAAGGCCCTATCTTGACCCAGTGTTTGATTTGTCCGTTCTGGACTACTGAAACATAGCAGTTCAACATGGCGGACTCCATGGAGGAAAACCCATGGCATTTGTAGATAAAAACAGCTCATTCTAGGGTAACAACGAAAACCAAATTATTGCTATTTTCAGGTGATTATACATGATGAAAATGTTATTCCATTTCTGCCAATAGATCCACCCAAATGTTACACACTGGACCTCTTAGTGCCAACATTCAGTGTAAATGCGGTGTGCCCTTTATGTAGCAAGATGGAAAGTTAGGGGGTTGAAAGTGCCAGTGGTGGATGGGCATCTAGCTCGTCTGACTTTCATGCAGGAAAGTCTGGGCCTTCCCACAGATATTATATTAATCTTTTTATTACCCTCACCTTAACCATGCCATAGCTGCCAAGTGCAGATATTGCAGAAAGCCTCAATTTTAAATATATTGGCACTGGATGCATAACAATTGTGAACGATTGTAAATTAATGTAATCTGGGGTTTTGCAGAATTGTTCAATATTAATGTTCTGGTCTAGAGACAGGGTTGAGTTAATTACTGAGATGTGGGAATGCAGCGACACTGCAAATTAAAAAAACAAAATCTGATGGGGCAGAAAATATGCACAGTCAGGTGTTAAACAAAACCTCAGGTTAGCCAAACTTTATCTGGAAGAGAAAATGGGGGCAAAGAGAGAAACAATGACACAAACTGTCCGTTACTAACATCCACCAGAGTATACAGACTGCCTTTCTGGTGCAACTTTGACCTAGTTGTACATGTTTTCCTGTGCATTAAGGGATTTTAATTCCAAACAAAAGAGCTCATAATCAGGCTAATCTGTTGGCCATTTGAGTTTCTTCTCAGAATTTAACTACAAAAATAAAAGCCTAATTCAAATAAAGTGGAATATTCCTTTAGGAAGCTGTAACAGATTAATACAATCAGACAAACAAAGTCATTAAAGCACCCAACAGACCTTTCTTCACAGCAGCCATTTTGACTCGTCATAGCAGAAAAAGCACAGGTGTAACTAATACCACTAACGATGGCTCTGTTCCATTTAAGTGTCCCAGTAAACCGTGCCAATGAGCAAGCTTAATAGCATGAAACTGGAACACCTAAACGAAATCGAGCCATCATTATTGATGTTATTAATTGCACCCATGCTTCCTGCTGCAACATATCAAAATGTCTGCCTTGAAAATGGCCTATTAAATATAGCTATCCCTACATCCTGGTAAGTGCTCTGTGTGTTTTCTCTGTACGTACACATACCCACATCTTCTGTGCTCAAGTTTATTTATCTACAGAACAGGGGGAGACCTTGTGGAAAATAACAGCAATTAGACCTCTGGCTGTCATATCCTTTGATATTTACTTTTGATGATCTTCTCTCTATATGTACTTTGTTTGATCAGCTCACAGCCTGCTGGCCGCTGGAAAATAAACCGTTGTTTTGCCTTTTTACAATCGACAGGAAAACAGTAATGGCATTTTTGTGCCAGTTTATCCTCTGTCTGCTTTGCTCCTGATGAATATCTTGGCGGTCGCTGACCACAGAGCAATCTCGGGTGCCCTTTTGTTTGCGTGCTCACACCACCGATTCCCCTACAACAGGGAGCAAACATCTTTCAACTAATGATCTACTTTACATTTGTTTTAATTAGGTGTATTTAAATAGCTCTGGGCAATAATTAACTAGCCCGAGCATCGAAGTGGGAGTAAGTGAGTGAGTAAGGCTTTTTTGTTGTGCGGTGGTGTTGTTGTTTTCCTTCTGCAACTAACTCCATCAGCCAAGGCACTGTGCCAAAGCTGCATTAAACAGGAGCTTGTTCTTTCTTCCCCTCTTCTTCTCCTCTGAACATCTCCACAGGGAAGAGGCTCTGCTTCTGGTAGCCGCACATCACCTGCGTGACAACAAACAACCCACCGCGGGACAGGTGCAGAATGAAAGAGCGAGAGTGCAAATCGACAGTCTAACGCAAACATGATTGAGAAAACAGGGGAGACACAGAAGGAAAGGCGGAGAGAATACGTGACAGGGGAAGGAAAGGAGGGAAAGGAGAGGAGGGAAGGCGGGTGAAGGTGGGCGGATGCTTCCAGGGCACAGCTCAAGATGGTGTTTGAAGTGCTCCGGGGGTCTCTTCCCTTTATTGTCTCTGTTAATGAGCTTTTTATGTTCTTGTGTATTTTACACACCATGTGATGGTCGCTAAACACCTCCTTTCGTGGCCTCCTGATGGATCTGTTCTTTTTTATCCGGCTATTCACCACTGCATGTAAATTTAATTATAAGCATCTGGTTTGTGAATAGGACTAATTAGCAGATAGGGGCTAGAACATCAGGTCAGAGGCTCTTCTCTCCCTTCCGCCCCCATGTCCTCACACTCTACCCTCTCTCCCCCAGGCAGAGATTATTCCGCTTTTTGGACTGTTGTCTTGGCTGCCTACACGCTTCTGGTTTTTAGTCAAGACAGAATAGTTACAGCAATACAAATCTGTGTGAAGGAAGGCTAGGACAATTGAAAAGTACTTCAAAATGTCAGAAAAATAACATTCTGAATTCAAAGGCACAGCTGGGCTTATAGACAAACAAGCAATCTATAATTAGAGGAAAAGGGTGAATTCCGTTTGAGGTGAACGCGTAACCTGTTAAGAGGGTTATGTAGAAAAACGAGGCTTCAGAAACTCCAAAGAAACACTAAAGTTTGCTTTCAAAGATTCTGTGTGATTTCAAACACTGTACTCTCAAAGCCAGGAGCTGCTCCCAGGGCATGTTTTCCACCCAAAATATGGCCTATAATGATGCAGCCTGCGGGATGCAGAGGTATCCCCGTGGACCTTAAAATTAAGGCCTTTTTCTGCACTCTCAGTACTCTAAAACTTAAAAGAACCCTCCCATCAGTAAGATACTTCTTAATTTAGCCTCTGGATAGCAGGTCCAGCAACATTTTCCTTTTTTTTAAAGATCTCAGGCAAGGTTATTTGTCTTTCCCAAATTGGCAGAGACTGCTTGAGTGTGAAAGCGAAAGATTGATTCATTCATTTGTTCTGTGGTATTTAAAAGCACACAGGAAGAACAAATGCGCTCTCTGTTTCTCTGGTCCATGAAATGATCTGACAGCTGATGTTTAAATGCTGATGCTCTCACTGTCACTTTGTCATGTGATGGAAAGCTTCTACTTGCCCCATTTCCACAATCATTGCAGCATACAGCAGTAGGTTATAACTTACTGTCTATTGATGTTTTGATACTAGCCAGGATGTCAGAGAATCTTTGTTTTTATTTCAACTTCTGACCTTGTTTTTACCAGCAATTAGTGGCTAACATGAACATCAGCCTCCGTCTGTCCTCTTTGCCCTCCAGGAGGCCCTTGAAGTAATAGCCTCGGTCACACAATAACAACATGCTGTACAATATGTCAGAGTAGACTTCACTAAGTGGATGTGATGTTTTAATGAGGAACAAAGGGATGGCTTTGAAAAAAAGTAAGTAAGGTGACGGAGGCAGGAATAGATGGAAGGAAAAGACGGAGGAAGAGTCAAGCACAAGTGCTCTCTTACCTTGGAGGAGGACACGAGTCGTTTAATTGTGTTGTAATAGAGGTCAGTGCTTACATGGTCTCTTAGCACTCGGCAACCCTTGGTCCCCCAACCAGCCCAACAGTCTGCAGGGCTCCATGACTGAATGTCTGATGTCTGTTAAGGAGATGAAGAGTGATGCTGGAAGAGGATGAAACAGAAGACAACATGGAGGACCTCTAAGGCCTTGTTTCATTTAGTCCTCTGGTCACAGGGGGGAGTGGTGACTGACAGTAGAGGTGACTCGCCTGTCCGCTCGGCTGATTGCCGCACTGACTGACTCTCCCTCCCTCCCGCTGTCTTTTTCTTTCTGTCTACCTCTCTTGCACTCACAGACTTCTCGTCTCGTCTTTTACTTCATCTTCCCCTTCACCTCTCTCTCTCTCTCTCTCTCTCTCTCTCTCTCTCTCTCTCTCTCTCTCTCTCCTTTGGATATCTATCATCTAAAAAAGAAGGTTTGGATAAAGAAACAAGAAAATGTCAGACAAGTTACACAAGGAGATACTGTTTCCTGTCTTTACTTTGACAGTGGCAGGTCGGAGCATTCACTTTGCAATTTTATTTCTGTGCACGAATGCTACAAGCAGTTCAGGTCAGCTGCATTTTGGTAGGGGGCAGCTCTACAGAGGTATATATTTCTGGGGCAACTGTGGTGTATTTTGGCTTAAAGAGAAGGTTGATTTTTTTTAAGTGAGGCTACAGGTTTCAGTGGATGTATTAGTACAGGTGCTTTCAGACATTTTTGCATTTTGACTGGGTGGTGTTGCAGCTACCAGCTGCATCCATGCAGACCCCACTGTTTACTGTACCACACACTACATTTCTGCCCTTATCTCTTCATGTAATATAAAATTATATAATATTACTATAATTAATAATAAATTAGATATTAATTAGATATTAAATAAATAGAGCTGTAGCACAAAAGAAAAGGAATGGTTAGAAAAATGACTCATTTTTTATAGGTCATTAAAGGATAATCCAACTGTGAAGCTGATGTTGCTTCAAGCTCTTTCTTTCATTAATATCTTTGTAAACTGGTGTAATATAGCTAATTTGGATTAATCAGATATCATTATATGGGTAGGCTATAATTTGGGTTATTTTCCTTGTAGTTAGTTCCATGGTTGCCATGGTTACACAGCAAGCTGCAGAAACTAAATGAAGTATTTCTACTGTTGACCCTGCAATTATTGCCAGTCTGGTAACTTTATAGTGTACAATCTGTATTTTGTCATCTGATAAGCCTTCAAATTCATGGATCTGTTGCTCATACTGGACTTGGAAGATTTTTTATTGTCAAACCTGAAACAGCATGACCCACACGTCCTTGCATTTTCCTTTAATGCAGTGCAATCATTTCCACTCTGATGCCGTTAAAGGGTCACAGCAGTAGACTGCCAGAGAAAGGGAAAACTCAATACAACACATCCCTTTGGACCAGAAGGAGCTGAAGTTTAACAGGAGAGGCCCAAAAGAAGTTACCTGGTTTTTAAAAGCTCTGTCCTCATAAAAAAGATGATTAAAATGTTTGTGTGCAATGGGACGTAACATCGGTGAGGCTGGGAAACTTTTTCATATAGTCAAAACAACACACCGTAGCTGGCAGCCTATCTTCTAAATGGCTAATAAAATAAGTGTTTTGTAGGCTTAATGTTTTATTTGTTTTATTGAGAAGGAATTGTGTGGCATTAAGTTTTTTTTCTTCTTGTAAACACAACATAAGCAGAGGCCTCAAAAAGTAGGCAAGGGGGCAGAATGAGAAAAGGAAGGTGGGGCAGACGGGCATAAACAAGTCGGGTCTGGCTGAGTGAACAAGCTAATTAACTTGAAAAACTATAAAAATGTAAATTGCAATTTGCTACCGTGGGCATCTAATTAAAGCCACTGGAATGTTAAGGACCAAATTGAATTTGCTAAAGAAGAGGAAAAATATATGATTTGCCACATTGTCAGGTATCGATCGCCTACAGTGGTCTTCTTCACAAACATACTGAGACAGAAAGAGGGAGACGGTGGAGGAGGGATGTGAAGAGGAAGCAAAGAGATAATGTAGAGGGGAGTGCAAAAAGGTTTGTACAGAGAAAGCTAGTGAGACAGCTATGGTGAACTAAGTGTTCCTACAAAAGCAAAACAGTTTGGCAGAGACAACAAAACAGAGTACCCGCCAGAGACAGAGAATGTAATTAGAGCCAAATGGCCCTGCTAATACTCCACAGGTGCACAACGCAGACGGTTACATGATACTTGGAAGAATTATATGAAATGAGGATTGACTGGGACCTGCTACAAATTCTCGTAAGGTTCACCAAGCCTTTAAGATCCTCTATGGCCCTCGAGTTAATTGTGTTAGCTAAATTGGTGCAGTGTATGTATGATACTTTGGTGTAATTATTGTGCATGCAAAATTGTGGTGGTTTATCTCGTTATGTCATGTCCTCTGGGCATGTGATTAGTGTGTACTTGCATAATGCTGTGGGTGTGTGCATGTTTGTGTGTGGATGTGTCTTTGTTGGAGTGTGTATGGGCGTGCCTACGTGCATGCGTGCAGGTAAATAAAAAAATCATCCCTCATGCATCATTGTTGGAGAGCCAAGCCGCTGCTTTTAAATGCCAGTCCATTTCTCAATCCAAAACTGGAGGTGTATTAAAAAAAAAAAAAAAAAAAACCCTGGGGAAAAGCCAGCCAGCCACTACACACACTTTATTTTTTACTCATTCTGTTTTTATTTTACGGCTGCACAGCTCTGAATATTTAAGTTGTCATTATACCAGATGGGTGCAGGAAGGCTGAGGATTGTATGGCTTTTATTGAAGTAATAAACAATAATCACTGGCTTTCCTAACAAACAGAGCAGGCCGTCTGAACGCTCTGGCTTTCTCCACTATGATGCTAAATTCATAAAGGTAGGTGGGATCAGTGGGATTCTGGTGCGGCAGAAAGGTGAGTCTTTTGTGGCTTTGCATAAATTCACATCTCTAAAGCCTTTTCTCTGTTACCTCTCATTTATCCCGCTCATTCTCGCTTATGTGTGAAACAGGATCCATCCACTAATTAAATGTGTTTAGCAGCTTGAAAAAATACCCACATAATTTTATTTATTTTCCCCCAAATAAAACATCTTTTCATTTTAATATGAACGTACAGTGTGTGAAGGGTAGAATTGACCTCATTTGGAGTGGAGTCTAGGTAGCTCATTGCGCAGCGGAGAGAGCAAAAGTAGCTGATAAGAACGAAAGCTCTGATGGACAAATTTACAAGCAGCCATAAATCCTTCCTTTTCTTCTCTCCCTCCGTTTCCTCCCCTCATCTCCCCATCCCTGGCCTACCAGCGTCCCTGTCTATGGTTGCAGTTTGTTAGCCCAGTAAAAGTTTTATATGTGCAGAAGAGAGGAATGGTCTGTCTGTTGCTGGCATGAGTTACTGTCTGCAGTAAACAAACTTGAAAAAGGCGATAAATAGACTGAATCAGAATAGCGGCTCCAATAATGCATTAACAAGAGTCGCTAGACTGCTCAAAACATGCTGCTGTGGATATACAGTACGAGTGTGGTGGGAGCGTGTATGAGTGTGTCTGGATGTATCCCTAATTCTTGTGGATTTCTTGAACAATCCGACTTATAACCATCTCACAAAATTAGACAAAAAAGTCTTTCTCTTAATTAGGTTCCTTTAAATAAACATTCTTTAAAATAATCTCCTTATGGTAATGTATTACTGTGACTGAACATTTGCACTTTTTAGCGTTGATGTGTGCAGGAGGTTAGAGAAGAAGTAGCACGGAAATCTGCCAATATCCAAAACAAAAACACCACCAGCTACAGCCTCAGAAAATACCACAGTTAAACTTCTGTCAGAGGTAACATTTACTGAAGGGCTATTGCACTGGATTGCAATATACTGTTAAATATTCTTTGCCCACTCCCTGTATGCATGAGCTTTTAAACAGCTGACAGAGAATTTGCAGACTCCACTGCCTTAATGCTTATTGTCAACCTTTATTACATTAAAGGAGAACTCCATTGATTGTTCACGTCAAAGTATGTTAATAGATCTTGTGCACTGCTACTGCATATGGGAAAACGTTGTATAAAACCCTTAGTGACTCCAGAAGGTGCACATAGTCTAGTGAATGCCTCAAGTGATGTCACCTGAGTCAGCCTCGGTTGTGTCTCAATTACAAATATCTGGAGGTGTGGAGTTACAAAGAAGTGGGCATACCAGACCTCTGTAGCTCGATCTTTATCTCTGCTCAATGCTAGATGCTCGGGGCTACATTAGCTGCTACTAGCATGACACATTTGAATCTCCAAGCGAACTGTCAAGTGGTCAAGTTGCACTTTGGGTAATGAAGGCGCCAATTTTTGAAAAGGAATGCATGGAATAAAATGACTACAGATTCTGCTGCATCAATGTATGACACTGAGTAAAACAATGTCATATAGTGCAATGCTTAATGAGTGGAGTACTCTTCTCTAGGAGTCACTGTACATCTTACCATTTGCTCTGCAGCTGTAGTAGCATTTTCTTTTATTTTTCACACTCTTTCTTCCCCTACCTCTGTTCTTCTTGCTCAACACTCACAACCACAAACATTCGTCGGAATTGCTGGAAAGTGGCAAGGCCACATTGATTGTACGACACCTTCACTAAGCAGTGTGCTATTTATATTTATATTAATTTAATTTCACCAAAATGCATTGTGTCAGCCGCATGTCATTCTCTTATTACAGATGACACACATGCATGCACACACACGCACGCATATTGATCACTCGTAAAATACTGAGCGAGACGGACCATACATTTATGAGATGTAGAAAATGACAGTTAACGATTACCTCAGAGTCGTTTTTTATCAAATAAATAAAGACATTCATATTTTTCCTCTCTGCTGGTTTTGGCACCTAGGGCCATTTTTTTCCACCAACTGCATTCCAACTTTACATATTCCTTGCCTTAAGAACAAAATAATTTATTACAACAAACAACCTATTAATAAGAAATCAATATGAGACTCCCAGAAGTGTTGTGCGCAAAACGTTAATGAATTTTTAAAAACCTCTTAGGTGAAACAAATTGAAAAACTGAAGAAAGTAAAGTGAGAGCAGAGACACTGAAGTAAATCACGTGAGACAGGAAAAATATATGCCAAATTTGTTTTTTGTATGCATACAGTGTTAATAATGACATTGTTCTGTGTGTGAGAAAAGAGGGAGTGTGAAAGAGGAAAAAAGCAACAACTGGCCCTTCTGGAGGGGCAAAGCCATTAAACAGCGTATTTATTGCTCCCCACATATCATTTTAATTTACATTTATGGGGTCGTTGATATCTGTTAAACATGTATTGATGGATCGTGAGTTTGTGTTTCATATTGCCAGGCTCGTTTCCTTTTATTTGACCTCCAAGTGCCTTTTGGCTGCTCCATTTGTGGTAACAGAATAAATATGCTACCATTTATGTTTTTTACCCCTCTTTCTCTTATAGAAGTGGCATTTTATGCTGTCACACATTGCAGCAATAAATAGAGATTGACAATTTGCATTACAGCTGATAATATAAAGGACCTATGTTGTACGTTTTAAATTGTCCACCACATCTTCCATTATATTATGTACAGTATATTGCATTTCAACCTCTTTCAACCTTCTTGACTGATTCACTTGATCTATTTCTTGCATCATACGTGATATTATCATGTTTTTTAAAAGACTACATACTAGAAAATACATTGCTGCTGAGGATTCTTAAGTCGTTTGTACTATCTTCCAGAGCAGCTTGTCTTTCATGCTCAACAATTGCAAATTTGAGCTACTTTTATAGTTAGACTATTAACTTGAACAAATAAAAGCAACCACGCACAGGTGCACACACACAAACACAGATATGCACTCAGATACCGAGGAAAAAGACTGTGAATCAGATACTGCAGCTTCTGTAAAACCTCTTTGTTTGTTCTGCAGGGCATCAGGCTCCATGCAGCCCTGTTGTGTCTGTGTGTCATGTGCCTTGGTGGAGACTGTAAATCGCCCCTCTGTTTCTCTCTCTCTCTCTCTCTCTCTCTCTCTCTCGCTTGCAGGAAGACCGTACAGAGCCTCAGTACAGAAGGACACAATGAGGTGGCAGCTTCGCTTGGCTGGCCAGGCATAGCCGGAACAGGAAGAGAGATTACCTCCCAGAGGGTCTCTGTTAGTGTGTGTGAATGCATGTGCGTGTGTGTGTGTGTGTGTGTGTGTGTGTGTGTGTGTGTGTGTGTGTGTGTGTGTGTGTGTGTGTGTGTGTGTGTGTGTGTGTGTGCGCGTGTGACATCCTTTTCCAATTAGGAACACATTCACCTCTTTGCCACCAGGGTCATTGGTGCATTATCTTCCTTTTGGAAAACACAGCCATATCTCTGCATAGTTTCAAAATGTCAGATCAAACTACATTACAGGGTGCTGTTGATGTGTTTTAAATAATTGGCAGTATGTACAGTGTGACAGAACATGCTATAGAGGTGTACCTTGGTGTACTAAGCTTAACCCAGCATGCACTGGGTGATGGAAGGGTTACACGTTGAACAGCAGTATAAATGCACAGTTGTAATGAAAAAAATAAGTGTTAACTATGCGACAATTATTTTCAAAGGAAAATCAGAGCAATCTCCCAAATGAACTTCAGCAACAACAGTCTTGAGCACACGCTCATGTCAGTGAAATAAAACAACCTGTACAAGCTTGTAAGATTTTCCCCATCCTTGTGTTGCAGTTGTGCACCTGCCAACTCCACCAACTTGCTCACAGTTCCACTTTGTAGAGCAAGTTAAAGTTTCATATATGTAAGTCTTTGGCACACAGGGAGGTACAATTATACTTCCCATGAGGGTGATGAAATAGGAAAACCTGAACGGAATATAGACCAATAAACCAAACAGTCCCATCCCTAATAATATTTATATGTAGTATAGTGTATCAGCTGGCACAGATCCTTAGACTTATTTTAACAAGAGGACAGAAACCGGCAGACAAGCAGTCAAGAGAGGCAAAACATCCCAAAATATAATCTGTAATGCACTGTACATGTACAAATGCATCCATGGAAAAAAAAAAAAAGCTTAGTTTATTTCTCCACTTTTATGCCCATTTTCTATGGCTGCCAGTACTAACAGTCTTCCAGACTCGTCTATATCAGTATCCCAGTAGTTTTCCCACTGTTCCTCAGACATATTTGTACATACCTGCACACCTGCCTTCCTCCTTAATTAATTAGTCACTAATTAACTAAATACAGTAGTAGTACTCATTCCACATGCCACCTAACCTTAGTGTTTTGAGTTTTGCTTGGCTGCCTTCTCCATTTTACTGACTGGCTACCTGTTGCTGACTGTGAATTGTCTTTTTACGTTACCAGCTCTGCCTCTCATGATTTGTGTCTTCACAGGATCTACTAGATTTGTCAGTTCAACTCTTGATCCTAAGACTATATGATCCTAAACCTCCAGTCAAGTTAAATAAAAAAGACAGGACATTGACAAGCATACTCAGAGTGTAGGACTTGAGATTTAGTAGGGGATAAGAACAACTCTTTAGGCTACTGTCTTTTTCCATGAAAGACCCCTGAGGGCTAGGTAACACACAAACCATTTCCTACTAACTACGTTTTCAAGATCTGCAATGTACATCTATGAGCAGCGTGTAGACAAACAGACAGATAGACAGAGAGAGAGGCAGACAGACGAGACATGTATCCGGAGGGGAGAGTAGTATTCTGTGAGGATTGATAGACTCCATATTGTCAGCTAATGATCTCCCTAGGGCACTGGGGAGAAACGATGAAACCAGCCTGCATGACACTGTCACACTCCCTATGTCTGCGCTGCCACCTTCATCTCTCAGTCTTTTCCCTCCCTCTCTCTCACTCTCTGTCTTCCTCTCAACCTCTCTTTGTCTCTTCCTCGGGAAAATGCATCGATTCACCTTTGTTTGTACTGTCACCCACACATATTCAACTGTCACAGCGAGGAGCGGAGTTCACCGAACTGATGAAGCTGATTTAGAGTAAGAAGCATACGCTGTCCTCATTTCCCAAGAATGAAACTCCACGACATCTATTCTCATTTAGTTCAGTCTGGATGAAAAATGCCAGAAATGTCTGCAGGAGGTGTTTAAAAGTTACTGAAGGGATGGTTGAAAATAGGTGGGAGATAGCATCATTTGCAGACATGGTAGGAAAAAGATCTTTTTAAACCAATTGTCAGCACACATACAATTGCTGGCACAATGAACGCATTCACTGGTTGTGCTGATGGAAAAGCACAATCATCTCCCGTGATCTTATTCTCACTGGCGTGCCAAGCTGTCGCCACTTCAAAACAAGACAAGGTTGGAGATGAGGTAAAGACACAAAGGTATATAGGTTTGATGTTCACTGTAGGTAGAATGCAACCTATGAGGCATTGTATCTGCCAGTAAATGGAGCTGACGTTTTCCTGCTGAAACAATATTTTCCAACCAAAGAGTGTGTTTGTGTGTGTTTTGTGCCCATAGACGGATAATGAGACTATGGGTGCCTGGGCACAGACATGTAGAAGGCTCCCTACCCTTCCTGACTCCCAGACTGAAAGAGATGCAAAATGATGTTGTTTTGCATCTCTTTGTAGTTGATTTCAAAGTCACTTTGTGTCTCTGTGCACTCTTTTGGTGTCTGTTTGCAGTTGTTTTGTGTCTCTTTGTAGTAATTCTGTGTATCTTTGTAGGTGTTTTGCATCTCTTTATAGACTTTTTGAAACTTTGTTGTTAGATTGACTTTTTAACAACATGTTAAGAGAGGTCAGAGGGTCTGGCCAAGTGGCTCCCCGACCTCTTTGGCCCCTGGTAGGCCCATCCAATAATCCACCTATGGCTGTGCCATGGCTGAAGACAAACAGGTTGAAATAAAAACAAATGTTCCTGCCTTCACATCATCTTTCCAGTTGTTAACACATGTCTTGCGTTTCCTGCCCTCCTCCAGCGTTGAAAACAAATAATCTCCTTTTGATGCTGACACCTTGCCACTTTTGGTTCATTTCCACCTTACCCGTGAGAGGAAGTCTTTGTAGACTAGAATTACAGTTTTCTCAGCCTCACCTCTCTTCACCTCCCCTCAGTTCTCAATCAAATGTACACAGTGAGGCCTTTGTTTTGATTGCTTTGCTGCCTTCATATTGTTGACTTGTTTCATATAGAGATAGACGCTGAGGGAGAAAGACAGAGTAGGTGAGCCACAGCTGGTGAATGGACTGAGATGGGGTTAGATGTGGGCTGAACTATGTGTTGGTTCACTTTAAAATTGCTAAGACTCATCTGTCTGAATTCCACTGCTATTTCAACCTTATCTGTGCTGCACTGGAGTGTGGACAAGATTGACAAAAACAGTGCATTGCAGGAGATTTATGCACCTGGGATACTTGTTGAGAGTGTGCAAACTTCCTCCGTCCTTCTGACTCACCATGCCATTTTCTGATAATGGTTTGATTTCCTGAGTCATTCTTTGTTTTTTTTACCTGCATCATCAAAGGGAAGCAAGTAAAAAGTGCCATTACAAATCTCAGAGGAAAAATAACATTGATTGAAGGCCCGGGGGACTGTGAATCACTTACTGAGGCAGATTCATCCCAGCAGCTTCATCTTGACGCACGCAGACGCCAGCATGTTGTCCTGTTTGTGCCAAGAAAATAATGGCATTTTGGAGTATCTGGAAAACATATTTTGTTTCACTTGAATGTTGGGTTATTCTGCACTGCAAAGTCAAAGTGCAAACACTTCTGGTAAAAAAAAATGTTGTATCAACTACATTTTAGCCATAAATGTTACTGAACGGACAATAAGGTTTTAATACAATTTTTATAGTCGCACAATCTTTATAGTATAGCCTGTCTGCCAGGATTTGTCAGGGTTATTGATCAATACCAAATCAGTCATTATTTTGCCTGGCTTTCAAACATGACTTCCCAGATTGTACTCCAGCTTGTCATAAAACCACAACCATTAAATCCCCCACCTACTCATGCTTTCATCTGCCAAAAGATGTAGCCTCTTAGGCCAATAAATTGCTAAAGCATATGAAAAAGCGATAGTATTATTACAGTATTTAGCATTTTGATATAATATCTCTTCCCCTGTAAGTTCAAATCACAGGAGGTTTCTATTAAAACTTTCAATGATAAGGACTTCCTGGCTCTAGTGCTTGCCTTAGAAAATGGCATAAGGGAAACTAATCAATACATAGGATATATACTACATAGGACCTATCCTGTGTATTAATGTCTCTCTAATTTGCTAGCTTTGTCATTTCTGTGTACAGACGAGATTAGCTTCCTGCAAAGATGGATGACACAGATTCTTTTCGATAGCAAAACACTGTTGGAAAAACTTGAATTGCCTGGCATTGCCAGGGTTTTTTGGGCCGCATAAAAAGTATATATTGTACTTGTGAATGTGCACTGTGATGACACTACATGTATTTTGTAGCTTTGGAGAGTTTTGGCCCCATGATCAAAAAATAAAAAGGATGAAAGGACTACACATTGCCCAGTTGGTATGTTGCCAGTATGGAGCACAGAGCTTGTGTTCATGATCTAAACAAAGTTTAAAAAAAACTTGAGTACATAACAGTGAAGTACATTACGCATTTACTATGTTGATTGCATGCTTTTTGGGGTAATTTTCAGGGAAGAGCTTGATAAATAAATATACTTTTTGAACGTGCAGGTGATTCAACTGAATCTCTTATTTGGGTAGAAAATGTGTGTCCAATATTGCCACAGGTGGGTTAAAATAAGGTCAATGGATGGCTGAAGCATCCGTTGTCTGGTGTCTAATATTGCCAGAGTTGGATTAATTAATTGGAGTCAACTGAAAAACCTGGTACATCACTATACAGACACCGAAGGTTGTCCCTTTGATATAGTATTTTTCGAAAAAGAGTGACTGTCTGTTTGTGTCCTTGACAACCTCCTGTCACCGTAACTAAAGGGGTTGGCAGAAATTGAATAGGTAATTTGTGGGAGACCACAGAGACTATGACAATATGACATGTAAGAGGAAATAGGGTATTCTAACTTTTAACACAGTGTATCCTAAACTTTTTAGATTCTGACTCTTAAACAAAGCTCTGCTTGTGACCTCTTGCATTATTATACCCTTCTCAAATTGTTACCTTTATAAAGTCATTGAAAAGAAAAAAAAAGAAAAAAGATTAGGAGAACGTCGGAAAACATATAGAATTTTTGTGTTTTTTCTACTTCTTTTTTCTATCCTGCTAACCATTTTGTGACTGCACAAATTTATCTTGTGACCCTTTGTTGGGGTCCAGCCCCCAAGGTTGCGACCCACTAATCTTACAGCTACACCTGGCCAAAGGATGGCAACTTGTGCTGTTTTTGAACATATGATGTGAATTACGGTGTATTTATGTCTATAATTGAAAAGTGTCGTGTCAGCGTGGTGTTTCACATTTACTGAACACCTGTAAAAACACCTGTTCTGCAACATCCTCCAGAATTAAGTCCATCACTGTAAAGTCAGGTGCTTTCTTAGCACATTATGCCAGACATCAGATTTATATGAGTGTAAAATGAAGAAATAGTTTCTTCACACAATAGTTCTTGCATAAAAACTGGGTGCTTTCTAGACACAACATGAACAAAACTGGGAACATGATAACATTTTCATCCCAAAAAAGGCATATGATTGTAGGTTTCACTGCATGGTACAATGTGTATTGGATTTCAGTCCATACAATTTACACCCATTACCACCTCTCTCGCTCATTTTCTCTCTTTCTCACTCACTCACTCACACACACACAAACACACACACACACACACACACACACACACACACACACACACACACACACACACACACACACACACACACACACGCACACACACACAAATACCCATTCATACTGCTGAAACAATTACAGGTAGTTTCCCTCAGTGTTAAGAGCTAGTGAGGTGTGCTTGTTCTATAATTACAACTCTCATTGTGTGCATCCCACTGCAGTGCTCCAAACCACCATATCTGCCTCAGCCACTTTGTTCAATGGATGTCAGATCACACTGTGTGGTCTATGTTGAGAGAGACCATTATATTTAAAGCACTGCAGGAACTTCTGAGACAACAGGGACACTCAGTTCCTTTGTTATAATTTCCTCTCTTCCTCCATTTTTGACACTAACCTTCTTTTCATTTTTTTTTTATTTTGTGCGTGGCGACACCTGCTCCTTTTCTTCTCTCTTTATTTCCTTTTTCTTTCTCCCCTAGTCTTTTTATATCTCCCCCCACCAATCTTTATGCCTCGCATGCTTTCACACTCCATTTTCCATGCTGGCTCTGGGTATCCCCACTGTGGAGAACTCTGCCTGTTTCATCTGAGTGTGGAAACAGTGTGCTAATATTGCCTGCTTATACCCATTGGGTGAGATAATGGCAGCCATCACTCACTGATGCAGCACAAAAACTGACATTTCGCTCTCCTTGTGCTGACAAACAGCATACACCTCCCACTGCTCTGTCACTCTCTCTTTTGTTTCTTACAAGTACTGCCTTTTTTCTCTCTGTCTCTCCATTTGGCTGTCTCTTTTCTGTCATTTGTTTCTCCAAGTCTCGCTGCAACTCTGTTTTCATCCACAGTTCACTCTGTTCACAAGGCAAAGGTCATGACCCCTGAAGGATGCTGTTGCAGAAATGGAAATAGCACTTGATTCTAAAAGCTTTACAACTGATCATTTTACTCATGCATAAATTATTCAGTCAAGTCCTAAACAGAGGGACACATTAAGAGTCATGGCTACTATTACAACTCAATCATCCTACAGGGAATTTGTATTGCAGCTCAGAAGGAAGGAATTATTGGCAGGGCAAAAGACAGATATAGGGCCAATCTAAATGCATTTAAATCCAGCAATCATATCACTTTCTTTTCTCTGTGTACATTCCTAGGAGATCTTAACACAATTAACCAGGATTAAAGTACAGACTTGCAAACATTTACATATTTTATTTCATCAGAAAGTGAAACATGATTTTTCATTTGAAATTCAAATTCAAAGTCACCTTCACCTTAACCTTTTTTTTTCTCTGTACACCTTCTTGGTCTTCTTGGTCACTTTGGGGCAGCGTAAAAACAACACTGACATATCACCTTGTAAACCTGACATGGTGAACTTCTTTACTTATTTACACACCCAGTAGACACAGAGCAACATTAGCATTCATTAGAAATAGTAAGTCAACTAGCCACTTACTTTTAGCTCTGTTTTTGGTCTTCACCAACACCTGAAATATCTGACTCTTTAGTATCAAGATGCTCCGTCATGTTCACCAGTTACCATAGCAGGTTTTTAGAGTTTTTCTCTGAAAACAGTTGGCCTAAAATGGTGTTAATGAGACCAGTGAGTGTGAACCAAAACACTAAAGTCGCAGGCCGCAAAACTAAATCAATGAGATGAAAGACGCTGAAACACTGATAATTCTCTGTTGGTTCATCACTTCCGATGACACCTTTTCGCATACATTGTCATTTGATTAATTGTTAATATAAAAATATAGATTTTTACAGATTTATGGTGAGTTTATTTGGTCAAAACTCTTATTGCAGGAAGTGTTCTTTAGTCCTGGAATTGCATATAGTGCTGATAAATGCTATTTATGAAACATTTCAACTGCATGCATGAATGAAAAAACTTACATTTATTTCAATCATTTAGAGGATGGTAGGATTACTCTCTCATGCACATATATTGTTCACAAGTATCTGTTGTTGTGATTACTTCTAGATTAATTAAAAGTACTATAATTGAAACAACACATATGATATTTCTATCTCCATGACAACGCAATACATCAACATCTTTAAACAGCTATTGACCTCCTGCTTGTGAGAGTGTCTTTTTTTTATAAAAAGCTAATTAAATAAAGAACTGATATAAACACTTGACACAAAGGACAAAGCAACAACAGCAACAAACGGCAAACAGCATCCGCTGTTCCATGAGGGGGCCTCTCGAGTGGGAGGTATTGTTAAGAGATTAAAAAAAGATTTCTTTCTCTCAGTTATAATTGTGAAGGTATCTGGCACGTATGTTCGTGTGTCACACAGGAATGAACTGTATAGGCTCATTTGTGTAATTGCTTTGGCTTGGGTTGTATCCCAAAGGTGAGCCCAGCAAAACACCAGAATGACTAGTCTGTTCACTTTGCCCTGAACTGGGAACAGAGGCCAGAAAACTGTTCTTCGTTTTATTATGTAGTGATTTTCTGTATGTGTGCTCAAACTGCAACAACAATATACTCAAAGGCCTTGTTTCTATTCAAATTTTCTCCCATGTAAATGCTCAACAACCTGAGGATGTTGATCAGTTTTAAGCACTTTGCAATAACATAATCAAACATTATTCCCCTCATTATACAACGCAGAAGCATTTGCATTTCCCCATTCTCTTTTCCGTCTTGTCTCCCCTTCTTTCTTGTTAATCTAATGGTGAAACAGGGACTTGCCGGGCTAGCAGGGTGCACTGTTGTGGTTGAGAAGCCATTAGAAGACACAGGTTTGATTCCCACAACAGTTCAATAATAGCCATCCTTCCTGTTGGAACATTCTGGAGCAGGACTCTGAATCCCATTAGGCTTTACACATTGTGATTGCTGTGAATTAGCACATTAGACAAATGTCTTAAATGTGAACAGAATTTAAATCTGTGAGGGAGGTAGTGAAACACCCGAGCCTGCTTCTCCTCTGTGTGTTTCTGGGTGAAGGAAGAAAGCATAGGGAAGTTTAGGTATAGTATAGAGCTGTCTTTTATTTGTTACAGTTTATTTTTGCATCATGCATGAGGTTCTCAGCTGATAAAACTCCACTATTGTGGCAAAGGCTACTGTGAATGCAGAAAATATGCATATAATAGTGTTATTTTTGCAAAAGGTGTAACAAACACAAAGAGACATTCGCTTGATTGTCTCACAGGAAGCTTAAGTCTGTCACAAAATGTCATTTTCTACAGTGGCAGCATGCACTTTACAGTAAAGTGTAGCCTTTTTCCATTAACCCAACCAGTCCTGGTTCGGATTCGTCTGCCCTTTCAAATCGCTGTCTCCAGGGTAACTGAAGCAGTAACTCTTGCACCTGTTAAGTACTGAATAGAGAGAGAGAGAGAGCAGATGATTCACCTGAAGCCAGACTGCAATCACCTCTTTTCATAGATTAATAACCTCCTGTGGTTCTCGACCTGCAGCATTTCAGTGGGAGGGTGTTGTGCAGGAGAATCTCGCTAAACTGCACTGTACTTGCAATCAGCTGAAAATTATTTGCTAATTTTGATGGAAGAGTTGATATTTTGCTGTTTTCATGCACAAATGCACATAGATGCGGCTAAAGATACAATGTCATGTCTCCCCTTGGCGCAGGCAACACTTCAATATGTGAGATGAGCAGAAGGCGGTTGCTGGGCTCACCAAAGGTTGCCAGTGGGGTTGCTGAGGGTCAGTGATCTGCAGCCCCACAGTCCCAGAGATGGTGGCTGTTGTGTGGCTACAGCAAGACAGCACCACCAGGCTGCAGGGTCAGGGCACCAGAGACAACGGGTGCTCTCCCTTCGAATGTGACAAATACGATGTGACATGTCAGTGCATGCTCGAGAACATCACCCCCTTTCACTCATACAGGCGCACTATTTTTTTCCCCTGTTTCTTTCACCCACACAGACAGGAACAGACACATAAATACAAAAAAAAAACCCAGTATCTTTCTCTATTTCTCTTTCACAAAGCCAGAAACACAAAGACACTCAAACAGAGAAACACAGTTACTCACTCTTGCATGAACACGCACACACACATCACTCTACTACCCTTGTGGCTGTCATCAAAAGCAGCCACTCTGCCCTACACTATGTAAAAGTAACAGCTTGCTTTTATTCTCCCTGGTCTCAGTCTTCTCTTTCTCCTCCCGCTCACTCCTCTACTCCTCTGTGGTGCCTTCCAGTCATTCCACGTCATCCCACCTCTCCAACACCTCTCCTACCACCACCTCCAACAGTTAAGTGCATTTGTGGACCCTCTAAGATAGGCTGTCATATATATTTCAAAAGCATTTCTAAGCACATTCAGAAGGACTGAATGCACATTTACCAAGGGGCTATACAGGGCGTACTTTCGCACTGTAGCCTTTTGAGTCATTTTTCGTTCTTGAATAAGACATTTTTTGAATGTCATGCTCTCATACTCACTCTAGCATTAATGTGTACTTGTGATTTTCATAGTGGGTCACTAAAATGTTTGCCATGTCCTTTATAGGCTCTAAAGAGATGTCTTGCATGAACATAAAGTCAGAATTTATTCCTTTACTGTACACGTTACACATTTTAAATGAAATACTTTAATCCAGTGTGACTCGTTCATTTATGTTAGTATAAATAATAACAATAATCAATATTGTTTAATAGATGGGGTGTAATTTTTGATGTGTGGTTACCATTGTTTTCTAGGCTAAAGGTCCAGTGTGTAACTATTGGCAGAAATGAAATATAATATATATCATATAAACTATGTTTTCATTAGTGTATATTTACCAAGAAATAAGAATCATTCTGTTTTTGTTGTTACCTTAAAATGAGCCGTTTTTATCTACTGATGCAGCAAGTTGCCTTGGAGTTGAAATCTCACACACACACACACACACACACACACACACACACACACACACACACACACACACACACACACACATGGTCCTTTAAATAGTGGAAACCTTTTTTCAACAGACTGATGCAACAGTTTACACACATATATACATACAGATAAACAGAACCTGATATGAATAGTGATGTGCAGATGAAACACAAACAAACAAAAAAAAAGGGTGGTTCTGGAAGAAAAAAAACACACACACAAATCAACAAACACCCAATTTGTATTTCCTCCTTTGATGCTGTTATGGAAACTGCAGTAATTTCACCTGCACGTCTGCTCGTCCCCATAACCCCCACCCTGGATCTTAGAATGCTGGGAAGTGTTAATAATATTTAAAGTTAAACGCCATCTGTTCCCAGGGCCCAACGTGAATACCAATACGGCCGGCAAATGTTGCAATTAACAGAGCCAAGATGTCAGGAACACCGGAGAGGCAGGTTTCGAGCCTCCTGCTCCAGGAAAAGAGAGGCAGATGTGATGTGAGCAGAGATGACTTTTCTCTTCTTGGGGAAAAATATACCTTCTCTTGTCCCCCCTTTCCCTACCTCCATCTGCCCATATGTGATAGGATCCCCAGTATCATCTTCACTTAGGGGAATCTGCTTTGAAATATATCTGCTTTATAATTGCCTGTCTCTCTCTATTTGAATGTGTTATACACAGAGCAGAGAAGCATCAGTCAGGTGAATGAGAGGCATGCTGTTTTTTTTCTGGAATGAAAGCAAATTGCATTTGTCCTGCCATACACAGTTTGTCGCCGCAGGGATGTTCTGTTTGTGTTTGTGTGTGTGAATAGGAAGGCAATGCATTTGAATACCTTGATTAAAAAAATGCATACATAAGACAGAGACACATTCATACACTCCATGTTACACATTAGACTAAGACTAATGTGGATGATTTTGGAAAAGTTTGCAGTGGAAAGTTTTTTTTGTGCACGCCAGTGTTTTTAGATCCTAATCTAAAAGTTTTCTGTCAACGCTGAAATCTCTTCGTCTCCGTCTCGCTCTAATTTTAGTTTTAAAGGACCAGTGTGTAGGATTTAGTGGCATGTAGTGGCATAGTTGCAGACAGAAACTCCCTCGCTTTACCCTCCCTTTCCACAAACCACAATAGCCATGAAACGCCCCTGTCTAGTGACAATGTTTGGTTTGTCCCTTTTGTGGCTACTGTAGAAATATGGTGGTAATGCAAACACAACAATTGTTATTTTGAGCTTATTATACACTAATGAAAACATAGTTATACATATTACGTTCCATTTCTGCCAATAGATGTTACATACTGGACCTTTAATGGCAGGTAAACACAAAATTGTGCATTAAAGTCATAATTTTGTGTAAATTTAAATGGGAAAGACCTCCTCATCTCCATTCAGTCTCCGGACTCTGTTTGAAAATGACTCTATAAATCATTTTATGGCTATAATTTTAATCCCATACATACAACAGCCTTGGTCAAATCACTGTTTTATAGTTGTGCAGTAATCACATTCAATTTTTAGACACTCTTATCCACAGCAAGTCACATCTGGGGAGCAGTGTCTTGCTCAAGAACACTTCAACAAGTGCACAAGAAGTATTGTAATGGCCGACTTGCTCCACTACCTGCAGCTGTGGCATTCAACTGACAGAGACAGAAAAACATTCAAATGGCAACACAACCTAATCTCCTAAAAATACGTGCATACACTACAAATTAGACTTGCCAAACATGTTTTTTTAGAAGCCTAATGTCTGCCTGGATTACTTTACTTTAAACTTGCTAAATATATTTGTTGATGCAAATTATTTGTATGTGTATGTAAATTTTAGGAGTATAGTACTAGTTAAACAAATACATTTGAAAACAATTTCTCCCCTAACCTACATGGTATTCACACCAAGTTGCTTTTTGACAGCCAGCAACTGAGCTTTTCAATAGCACTCACCGAAGACACACAAAGATACAGATACTACAAATTCTAAAACACCATTATCCCATCACCCTCACCTTCTCTCCTTCTTTTCTCTCTCTCTCTCTCCTCACTATCCCAAACACCATGTCCACAGTGGCCAGCTTTGGTGCGCCCCGGTGGGATCACTGGTGTCACTGTTCACACATTCAGGTTCATGTGACACTGACCTGTAGGTGACAGGAAAGCTCAATTCTTTGGAGGGTTAGGTGTTGCCAAGGCTGTTGAAAGCATTACCAGTGAGGTCATACAGTGAGGCATGCGGCATTCAATGGATTTACTTTGATGATTCAGACTGAAAAAGCCTGACAGCCCACAGTGACACAATAGCCTGTAATCTATTTAAGATTAAAGTCTGTCAGCCAGACAGACGGTACCCATGAATTTAGAGAGGACAAATAAAAGTGTGTTATCAGTATCAAACATAATCATGTTAACAATTATCAAAAAGAGCACAGCAATATTAGATATATTATCCATATGTTTATCATCTGGACTTGTGTCTGATTATTGCTGCTATGGTCCAGTGGGCATGTTAAAGTGTATGCTCTGAGGAAGAGACGGCTATGCCTTCCAATATCAGCTGGCCTCAAAGCTGCTTCTATAATGCATGAAGATCAATACGCTGTGGCTTTGGGAGTGAGGCCTTGCAACTCTGTGCCCATATCAAGTATTCCCGCCAACTGCCCTGCCGTTTGAAGAGATCTATGCCTTTGGATTTATCAGGGCTCAAGGGAAAGCAGACTACAGTCTGGATACCCAAACTGCTATTGTTTGAAGAAAACATAAAGCTAGTAGCTCTGTGTTTGGGGTATTTCTGACATTTGCAGTTTTATGACAGGATTTGATGACAACTTTAAGAGAGGCATTTCACAGATATCAGTACTATAAGGGCTATTTTCTCCAAACCTTCAACGGATTCCCAATTAAAGGATTTTACTCCTGTGTTCATTATATAACAAGCTAATTTGTCTATGTGTTGTATGTTCTACCACTCATACAATAACAATTACATCATGAAAAGAGGCTATTGTTGTACTAAATGCAATTTTAAAGGAGAATAAATTATCTGTAAGTGTGGTGGGGCCTATGACTTACAGTCATATCTAGACAAATCTGCTTCTCTCACACCCTCCAAAAGCATTACACGCCCTTCCCGGGTGCTGTGACAGTTTTGTATTGCATGAAGACAGTCCAGGTAGAGTGTAGATTACTTAAAGGTACCCTGGTGATTTTTCATTTTGAAGAAACATGGCTTTATTTACATTCAAACTTTCTCACCAAAATACATTTTGTGTATCTCTACCACCCACAAACACGTTTATGAACATGCATAAGCATGTTTGTTGCAAAGCCTTTTTTCAAAGGTTGGAAACTGTGCTTGGTGCCTTCTTTCCTTTTGTGACCTTTTTAGACATCACCACAAGTGGTCAAAAAATCCACAGGGTAGCTTTAAGTGACTAAAAAGGTAATACTGAAACAGAAATTATCTTATTCATTCATTAATTCATATTCACTTTTTCCCATTCTGAGTGATGGGCTGTAGCCTATTCCAGTATGCACTGGTAACAGGCACAGCATGTTGTTGGACTATGGGAAAAACACCTGGAGGAAAACTCACTTGCATACTTGGAGAACATGCAAACTGCAGATAGAGACACATGGCATCAAACTGAGGGCTTGTGGCCATGTGATAACCACAGAGTCACTGTGCTGCCAAAGAATTTATATCAGTGTACAGCAGGCAAATGTTACATACATAAAAGGGGCCTTGGCATTTATGGGGAGGATCTGTATATTCACCTTCACAAGTCAAGGCCACATCAAAAGCAGAATGAATGCCTGCATTTGCACAGCAGTAGGAGGTAAAAACCATGATTTCTGATACTAAAACTGTGCTGCATCAACCTACACTATTGGTATTGATATATATGGACCCTCTATAGTGGACTTCTCACCTTTTGAACCTTTAGAGTCAAGCAATGCATACTAACAACTACTTATCAAAGGTTGTACAGGAGTTCAGTTCAATCAAAGAGTGATGTTCACTTGTCAGTGGGGAAACTCTCCAGCATTTCATTAGAAAAAAAGATTACATAAATAAATGATACGTTTTTCTTCCTTCCTTGCATCTTTATTAGATTGTGACCCCTTCAGATTTGTCTCATGACCCTCAGGTCAGGGACCATTATGCTCAAATGTGCCAGACCAACCTCGGCTTTGGTCTTGAAGCCTTGTTTATGCCTGAATCTCTAATGACATGTATTTATTATCAACAAACATGAAAGTTATTACTGAATTGATCATCCTTCTTTGAGGACTCAGACTATACCTACCACTCTGTGTTTGATTTAAAGTTGTATTGAGTACCAGATTACTCCAGATTAGACATTAAACCATTAAAGGGCCTGTGCACCCACACAGGTGTTTTCACTTATCCTGGTTGATTAGATCTGTGCTGAGGTTGAAGTTGGGCACCGCCATGCAGGGAATTATGTGTGGTCGCCAAAGTCCTTGTACTAATAAAAACTGTAATGGTGTAAGTTGTTCAAGGCATAACAGGTGCAAGGGAACTAACAGGAGAGCGAGCGGGGTGTCGAGCGCAGCCTGCCCACACCCACACAGTCCAGAGAGGAGCGCTAATCAGGCAGAAAGTGAAAACACCTGCGGAGGTACGTAGACCCTTTAAAGTTCAGTATCATCTCAAATGACTTACTCTGTGAAAGAATATAGTTTTACTTGGTTTTTGGTCAAATTCCACTAAATATACACTATGGCTGTATGTGCAAGTAACAGTTTAATAGGCTGCAACACTTGTGACATGTACTCAGCCCCTCATGACAAATCACAACAATATTCCAATAATGTTCCTTTTGGGAGGACTAGATCATGTATTAGACTTATTGGTGCTGGACTTTATTGAACTGTGCTTCTCAGGCTTTAATGGTATATATCTTCTTTTGTCTTTCTTTGGTTTCAAAGTCATAAAACATTTAATATAGTAAGAGACCACACATGCAACTATCCTGATTCTCTCTTGCATTGTGTGGCATTTATCGCCGTCACATACCTTGTACAGTGTACTTTGTGTGACTTTCACAACCTGATGAACTGTTAAACCCAACAAGCCCCTGGCCGCTCTCCCGACAGCATAATGGCCTAGTCTAATGGCTGTTTGTCTTGTTTCATGGTAATTGGGGGGCAACTGACTCTGCAGCAAAGCCGCTGCTATCCTTTTCCTGCTGAGATTCTTCTGCTGGTCCCCTCTGGGTCCTCTGCTTTGTAGGTACCGGTTTCTGGTCTAATGATATCATAATTGCTGTTTTCCCTTACAGTGGACATTGGTTGCCAAGCCTGAAGGTGGCCTAGCAAATGAGCTGGAGATCAAACCAGGGACACCATGATGATGAAGGAACAGTGTAGATGCAGAAAAAAAAATAACACTCACCAAAGAATGCCTCGTTACTCATATTTTTACCCCTGATTCTTTTCCTTCTTGCTGAACCACCTGGTTGTATCCACAATACATCATTAGCGGTGGAAAATGCAAATTAATCTTCTCTGTTTAAGTCAATTTGGGCTCTATGTGTTTGTCCTTTAAGGGGCTCTAAGAAACTGAGATATTAACTTGACCTGTGTGATGAGCCTGACAGAGCCACAGATGTACACACTTACCCACAAACGCCCACACATGGACACACAGAACTCAAGAGATTGGCAAAACTAAAGATATATTTTGTATTTAACGCATCATTCCTGCAATGTCTGTTTTCTACAATTCACAAAGACCAGCTCCCCTCCACACCGCACACTCACAGGAGTGAGATAGTGCAGTGCTGTTTGAACAATCATTTCTCAGTCCAGCTGAATTCATGCTGACGCTCCAGTTTGCTCAGTTTGCTTTCTGAAAACTCCCCTCTTCCTCTTTTTAATCCTCTGAGGGAAAGCAGAAAGAGGGAGAGAGAAAGAGAGAGACCAGCATTGAATGCTGACAGGGACATAACTTGCCTTCCCTGCATACCTTGTTTACAGTCTCCCACCCTGCTGCTATACCCTCCTCTCTCAATGGAGCCATAAAAAACAAATAGGGGCTTTTAGAGAAATTGCCTGTGCACTGAAGATTAATAACAGTTGCACCAGTTCACCCAAGAAAGTCTCCAGAGGCAAAAATGATATTGGAAGATTAAAAGTGCCACATCCCTAAATTGGAATGATTCAGAGCTCAGGCCGCTTTCTAACCAGCTTATTGAGAGTCAAGGCCTTGGTCTATCTGCCAGACAAAGAGGATCATTAAGTATTTACTTCTGGATGAGGATCTGCTGCATGCGTATAATGATGAGCTGAGTGTGTGATCGATCCTCTGTGTTTAAGATGGAAGCGTGGTGGCCCAGGAGCACACAAAAAGACAGTCCATCCTGTGTTAGGTTAGGCCATCTTTTCATTGTTTGTAACCCATTCATTTAAGTAGCCTGATGGCAGGTAGTAAGGAGAGGTCCAATTTGACCCATTACTATCAAACACAAGAGTAAGGTGCAGTATGAATCTTTTGGCCTGCTACTGGGCCTTTCATTATAGCTGGACACCTTTTTTTTTAAAAAAAAAAAAAAAAAGAAGCATAGGTCTATGCACCCTGCATACCTCATGATAATTAAGAAGATTAGGTAGCACGATTAAGGTATAATAAATCATCAGAGGCATCTAGTCTACCTCTGGAAGAAAAAAACCCAGAACAAATGAAATGAAATGACAACAACAAAAAACACCAATGAAAATAATCACTATAATAATATTTCCAAGAGAAGTCATTTCCTGTTTTGCTGTGATATTACTATCTTTATAATAATTTGATATATGCCAACTTTTTCAGCAAAATAAATAAAAGGTGCAACCTATTCAATGCTTACTGTGAACACTCAGACTCATCCTCTGCTGACTAACCACGACACTTGGCTCTGCACATTTTCAGCAGTGCCTGGGATTTCTATGGTAACAGGGAAACACACGTCTCCGCGGCAACCAGACCAAAGCGTCTCTGACGTTGCATAGCAACCACTACAAAAAACAACGGGCGTCACGTTTTGAGAGCCACACAAATATTAATTAGTTAACGTTAGTTAGCAACGTCGCTCTTCATTTTCGGTTAGAATTATCAGAGTTATCAGCACTTTCCAAGACAACACCTGTGAATATGTTGAGGAACAAGACGGAGCTAAAGACAGAAGGCTTCACCGTGAAGGCCACTATGAAGAACTCCGTGGTGAGTGAAGTTATTTGATGTTCCTAACGTTAACCTAGCAAACGTTCGGTTAACGTTAGCTTTAGCAGTGTATGTAACATTAAGTTGGTCTTCTTTATTCTGAAACAATTGACTGACAGCTGACTATAAAGCATATGGAAGTTGTAACGAAATATAATGTGATATATGGGCCTAAAAAAGCGCATATTTAGCTGAGGTATTTCATCAGTAATGAGTTTTAGCTTGATAGCTAAAGTTACACGAACAGCGCTTTTGAATGTTTCTCAGACAAGAGTCGCAGGCTGAGTTGTGCTTTTGTGTGGTAGGTTACATGAACACTGATACTCTGTACTCCCACATGCTGCCATCAGTGTGGCACCACTATCTAGGTTAAGTTACAGTTGATGGAAAAGGATGGAGGGAGGAGGCAGCCTCTTACTTGCCGCTTTAAATGATCCTCTTACTCTTTCTTCCCCTCTATTGTTATTCAGCAGAACCTATCATCTTTGTGCAGAGCAAAATCTCAAATAGCCCACAGGAAAAAAGGGAAAACCCAGAATGCCTGAACATATTCTCAACAACCATCCTTTGGCTGCTTCTGTGCTCTGTGTGTGCGTGTGCATGTGTGTATATGCACAAGTGTGTGTGTAATTCTTTTGGTCAGACAGGCTTGGGTATGTTTCGCACAAGTATGGAGATTATAGAACTCCAAAATTATCCAATAACTTTTATGGGCTAAAATGACACTTTTAGAACCCATTCAAAAGCTATAACGCAATGATTAGGCACTATGAAATTCAGAAGCCATATGCTAAGAAAAATGCAAGTGTCTTTTTTTATAACATCTTGGAGATATCACATTAACATGAAAGGGGAGTGTTTTATAGACTAACATTCTTGTAGGGTGGTTTGAGTTGTACGCAGCACATAATTCTTAAAAGCTTAGAGTTGTATATTTGCTTTCCAAGCCACCAATGCTTTTATGTGTTCTAAAGAAACTATTGGGCATTTATTTTTGTACGGGAGCCCCTTGGCATATTCTGGGACAAACAAACAGAAGCTTCGTGTACTATGAGTTTCTTGCAGAGCAGTCCCCATTATGGACCTCCTTGTAGTTAAAGTGTGCTAAAAGAAATTGCAAACGACAGTGATGTTGGGTCTTGCTTTTAGCTCATTTCTTGCAAACGAAGATGGATCAGGAAAGTGTAATAGGTTTGTATCGCAAAAGACATTAGTCTTTATTGATGAACTGCATAGATTGATCAGCAAAACTAGCTTGCAGCTGAAAAATAGATTAATATTAGAAATCTGGACTAGTTGTATCTGGGGTAGGTTTTCCGTACCTGAATCTGTGAATTTATTAGATCAAGTTGGGTTAAATTTCTTGTCTCGGTGGTCCGTAGTTTAGTGTACTTGCAGAATTGTGAAATGGACTAAATTTGCATGACTGGTGGCTTTAAGTATGATCTTGTAAAATTAGGATGATGCGAACCTGGCTTTTCCCTCAGCTGATGCTGTTAGCCACCAAAGGCCACTGAAAGATGTATGTGTAGCCTTCTGCTGTGCTCTCTGGCAGATGTAGTAGGCCATACAGGAGCAGCTATGGTGACAGACTGCAACCTCCCAGCAGCACATTTTACACAGGCATCCTTCCTTTGGCATGCATAAACCAGAGCTTATCGGTGCTTGTGTGAGGTTATGTAAATGTAATGTGCCATCACACTTTTTTGAAACCTTTTTTTAATTTTAGTCCTTCTCTATTGTTGATATTTTGAACTGTACAAGTTTGATTCACTACACACAAAGAAGTCACTGTTAGACTTAGACTGTCAGCCCTACTTGACACTGAACAGTTGCTCACCAGCAAGTTCAGCTGAAGTTGTTCACCTTTTTGTCATTAGGAAGACTACCCTGCTTCAGTTAGTGTGAGGCGGAGAGTTATTTGTGCTCTGCTCTGTTTTAGGGGTATGCAGTATCATAATATAAGGAACACAGCCTGAGATGCCTCACATATTACTTACACAGTGGCAGTTGCAGCTGTTGAGCAACAAAGCATGTCACAGACCGTCATATTGCCTAAATTGACAGATTGAGGCATCCTTTTTTTCCTTCTTCTTTTACTCTCACTTGCCTGATCTCTCAGGCAATTATCCCCAACCTATTTTTTTTTTTTTTAGAGACAGCACCAAGCTCTTCATTAGAATCTCTTTCTTTAAGGGTGGAAATGAAGACAGGTGGCTTACAGTAGAAATGTTTATTTTCTACATGCAAACTTGGCAACATGTCATTGTATTTGCTTTGTTTTTGTCAGGGATATGTTAAAACCTTCTACTTATTCAGGAAGTTTCAAGATTGCCTTATATTTTGATTTCTTTTGTTTTGTTTTGATGCTGTTTATGTTGACAGTTTTGACTTGCTTCATGGTGAAACGAGAGCACTGCATCTGAAGTTGAGGCATCCTTGGTCAGCAATAATTTAATGAATGAATTTAAGGAAAGTGTCAGTTTAATATTTTCTGTCAGCAATCCTCCGGCTTTTACTTCCATATCTTTTCTACTTCTAAAATGTTGACTGTCCAGTCTTGGGTACTTTGATGCAAACAATTTAACTAGGTCTTCCTCTCTGAGCCACAGAGCTTTTTGCAGACAGCTATTGCCTTATTACACCCTTAAAAGAATCAGTATCTATGTGATAAATAGAAGTGGAGGAGCTGCAAAGTTCTGATGACAACAGTAAATACTTGAACATTAAACTGCCGCTATCTTTTTTATATGACAGGGACTGCCTTGAGATGCAAAAGAGGCATTCAGAGCTATCATTGACTCCCTCCTCCTTTTTTGAAGGTCATAAACAAATCTCCTGTCAAGAGCCTTCACAAAGAAGGCTCCGGCAAAACCCTTTAATATTCACCATCTCCCCGGAGGATAGGATACGTCTGATACATGAATGATACTCCTACACTGCCACACCACTGGCTAAATCCGCAACAAAAACCATTACATTTTTCAGGGGCTTGCTTGTGTCTGTTGCCTTCTGTTTTTTTCCCTCCCCTGTGGTCACTGACATATCGCTCCAGAGAGGGCAGCTTTGCGGGGAGCTGTGATTTGTAGGTAACGACAAGGCCATTTCAAGCCTTGAAAGGGTATGGGGACTTGAAGCATAGGCTTATTATGCTTTAAAGTATTTGTGGTCATAGAAATTGAATCAATAGCACAGGCTCCTGAAACTCTCCCCCTTTTTTTCTAATGATTCATCCCCAAGCATTTAAAGAGAAAAAAAGATGCACTTTACATTCTGGTGGGAGGTCGTCACCTTGTGTTTCAGGCAGAGAGGGGAACAAAGCTGTTATTTTCTGTGTCAGAGGCTTATTCCAGCTTGGTGAGAAAAATAACAGGGGTTTGGGGGGAGAGTACAACACCTGCATTGTGTTGTGACAGGAATTGACATGAATACACATACTGTACATTGGCAACATCGCAGTTGACACAGATACGGAAAAAGAATATATTGATTTTCTTATGTTATGGGGTGTGTAATATTGATAAAATTGTCTTTTGTGATATAGTCATATGATAATATTTGTTTTTGGGCGAATTAAACACCTGATTTTATATATGTGTGTGTGTGTGTATATATATATATAAAATCAGGTATTTAATATATATATTGATGCTGTTATACCAAATTAAGATAATTTAAAAAACTACTTCGTACTTAAAAAAGATAGAAAATTAAGGATGCACAGATTGGGAAATTCTGGGCCGATATCAATGTCTAAAACAAACAATTTGGCCGATACCGATATTTCTTTTGTTGTTATTTATTCGCCCTTTTGTGGAAACAGAAGAATATATGAAGATAAGCCACACACCGTCCGTGCTGTTGCATGGAGCACATCTGTATTTGCATATAATTTGTGCCAGTGCTGGAAACTGGAGCTGATTATTTCTCCAACACCCGAGTTGGAAATAACCAACACAACATCTGGCCAGCGCAAGATCGATGCGACACAATAGATAAACATCGGCCACTGACATCTGAATGCCACATTATTTGCAGATGGGAAGATGTCAGTCAACGAGGCGAAAATCAGCCAGTACAGATGTTCGGCTGATATACTGGTGCATCCCTATTAAAAATCTAATATTGCTGTTTTCGATTTCTGATATTGTCACAATAGATGTTTTTCACGGCAGAGATGACACATGTTCCATGCCATTTAAATGTCTCAGTTAGCCACGCCATTAAGCCAGCATGCACAATAATCGAGCTCTGACAAGACACTTAAATGAAATGCAGTAAACATTAGCATCATTAATTACACCTGTGCTTCTCCTACTGTGACAGGTGGAAAAACCTCTAGAGAATTTGAAGGGATAGCTCTCACGCCATTAATAGTCTTAGAGTACTGTATATAGTCACATTGCCCGACCTAAATCAGCAGTATTTTTCGTTTATTTCTAGCCTGATAATCAGACAGAACTGCCATTTCGTTTTAGCCTGACATTGTGACATTTTCGTCCTACAGATGTCATTTTCAGTTGACAAAGACAGCTGCTACAGTAAGAGCAGTTAACTATAACAGCTTTCACATTAATATAAAAAAAAAACTATAGCGCTTGAAGAGTTTTTATTTCTGTAAGTCAACTTGTAGAGCTGTATCGATCATATCCACGCATTGTGGCCATAGTCCACCTAGAAAGCTGATTTGTTGACTGTTTCACCAACCTGCGAAAATAGCAGTCTGTGGCTAGGGATGGAAATTGATAAGATCTTTTTTATACCAATGCCATTATCTATTCTGCTTATCAGTCCTATTCTTTATCTATTCCCTTCATTGATCAATGTTTAGTTTTCTGTGTGGGGAAAAAAAGTGGGCCTGCACAGGTTTTTAGTGTTAACACAACTGTTTTATTATCTTGAAGTCTGAACACAGTAGAAACAGAAAGCGAGACATGACTAAGGTGTGCAAAAGCTCCACTGCCTACCTGCGTTGTTTTAATGTTATTATAACATATTTCCCCTTGCTAATGGATTTGCTGCTCAGTTGGGAGCAGTGGCACTCCTGCGTGAGTGTCAAATAAATTGCATTCCTGGAATTTAAGGCCATGTTGTGTAGAAAGATGTTTCAGCATAGTGCTGGTGTTTCCACTCTTACTTAAAATTATCATTTTACAGACATTGGTGACTACTACTACCACAGTATTCACCTTTCTTTGTGAAATAAAGCCATGCTTTGGACCATTTCTTCCCCTGCGCCATGACTCTTTCTTGCTGCCAGTTTCCAGCAGAGTTGACACAAGTTTGACGTCATTGTTTTGCAATGTGTAACTGTCACTTGCTGGAATCAATTGATCTGTTCAGAGGCATACGATTTAGATTGATCAGACAGTTTGGAAACGGTTCTCAACTGAAACTGGTTCTCGATTCTCATTCCTACATATGGCACTCATTTTAGTCGCTGAACAAATCAGAGATGTGGGCGGCGATTCAAAGGTGTGGAACCAGGCTAGTTTATTCTATCTCTCATAACATTTGGTCAATAACTATTGAGTTCACTTGAGATTAGAGATCCAGATATGGTACAATTGATTTATAGACACTTGTAGATGTGGAATATGTGACCTTAGATCTTCATCATGCCCTATAATTGATTTATGTAGTCTGTAATTTGCTGGATGTTTGCCATAACACATCCTGTAATATTTCCTCCTTTTGTGTACTGCTTTTACACTTTAACAAAGACCATCTCTGGGGATATTTTCAAGGTCGTAAGTGTCATGAAGCAGTTTCTCTCAGGATATTCTCCTTTATTAAAAGACATGAAAGACAGGATGAAAGTTCTTAATGTCTTTACTCTCTCCTCTGTCCAACACTACATAGCCTATATAACACAGCACAAACGTGACAACATGATCTTCTTTGAGACAGTGTATTGCACAGTTCACCTGAGAGGGCAAATCGATACAAACTACACCTGATCCCAACCTTAACTTTCGCGTGGCGAGGTTCTGCAGATTGCTGAGCCAATAGACTGCTATTATTACAAGCGCACCTCATTTACTGTTTGCTTGGTCTCTGGGATAAAAATTGAGCTGGAGAACGCCATCCCCTAGTCTGCTACAACCCTCCCCACAACCCAGCCAACACCTTTCCCCCCAGCACCACCGCCATCCCTGGCTCACCCCACTAACCCCGGGGGACAGATGGAGACTCCATGCTAGCAAACGTGACCTCCATATCTTATTCCATACCTCCCCCACAGCATCATCATTATGTACCTGAGCAGATGTCTCAGTCCCCTATGCTGTCTCCCTCTCTGTCTTTATCGTTCTCTCTCTCTATCTCTGTCTTTATCTCTCTCTTTCTATCTCTGCAGAACCTTCATTCAACCAGGCAGGTCCCTGAAGATTAAAACAATGAGAAACAGTGGGTTAACAGACAATTACTGTACATTGTAATAAAACCTAAACTAAATCATAAATATAATAATCATAAATAATAATAATAAAATGGAACAGAACATAGATGCACTCTATGTTAAACTTATTATTCTCTTTATTGAATTGTACTAATTTTGCCTTTAGTAGATAGTATAGAGCTATGTTTTGTTAAGATTGTGTCAGAGATGTGTTGAGTCACATCTCGGCTATTTGCCTTTGACGCTATTACCACTGAGTGCGATCTAATAAATTAAGCCATCTGATAAAATTAAACAAGTGACAGTTTAGAATTGATCTTTGATTAGACTTTAAATAAGTCAAGAATTTCAGTGCAACCTGATTAAATGTAATCTCTCTTTAAATTGCAATATAAACATACTTAAAATGCTGTCTTAAATTTAATTTGGTTTAGAATTAATACAGATTTAAAGGTTTGTCTAATAGGCTAATGTCTCAGTTAAACCTTGATTTTAAATTATTAAATCCTTTCTTTTATCCACTGAAACGCCAATGGGTGGAGAAAACATAAGCAGAACATGAACACAACAAGGATAAATAAGAAGAAATAAGCCCATTGTCAGTTATATGGATAGCAGCCAGTTGTTGACCAAGATTGAATTCTTGAAAGCTTTTATGGAGATGAATCTGTCTATTTATTATTTTCACTCACAGTCAAAATCATTCTTCCCCATCACTCCAAACACATTTACCTGACACAGGAACTCATAATGTGCCCAGCGTGATACATAAATTGACCATGAAGCCGTCTTGGCTGTTTTGTGTCCATGTTGTGTGTGTGTGTGTGTGTGTGTGTGTGTGTGTGTGTGTGTGTGTGTGTGTGTAAGCCTGCCTATAAAAGTGAAGGCAAATTGGGCAAACTTTCTGCTGTAGATTCCCTCACCTGTCTGCCAGCCTGCCTCACTTGAACTGCCTCGTGGAAGTGTTTTCTAAACCAGTGGTGCTTGTAGACACATGAACCATCGCACACGCGGAAACTGTTTTTGTGCATCCATCTTTCCTTCCCTCTGCTCCTGTGCGCTCATCTTATCAGCACCAGAAGCCTGTAGTCCATCCCGGTAAGCAGCTGGGTTATTTGAGGAAGAATTGAGTCATGGTAAAACAGGTTAAATTGGCAATGGGCTCCGGAGGCCTGCTGCCGTTTCCATTACTATCGATCAACCACGGAGCCTAAAGGCCTTGAGTGGACGGAGCATTGGCTGACTTGGAAATCTTACAGTTTCCCCCATAACTTTGGACTTTGTTGACTTTGGCTGCCTTGCTCCTTACTTTTAAAGCAGTGGGGAAAGACTGACCCAAATAGAAGCACATTTTCAACAGATTAAAAGTGACTACTAAGTTTGGGAAGACTTTGCTTTGGCGTTTTTGATCACATTAAAAACATCTACATTTCAACCACGTGGTGTATTTGGCAGAACTTGGTTTCTGTGCCCCATGCTCCTCACACCAGGTATCAACAGATAGATTAGGATATAATTGATGGCACGCTATCTGAAGTGCATGACTGCTGAAATGTCTGTGACCTTTTCCGCGGTTGAGGAAAACACCATCTGGAAACTTCAGTCAGATATGTAGAAGTATTTCCACAGCATTCTATCATGACCTTATAGGAAGTGCTCAGCTGATTAAGTCTATTATGTCTGCTTTCCTCAGAGCCTGGTTGACAATTACACTGGCCTCTGTGTTTGTTATGTTCTCCTTCAAGCCCTTGTAGCTTGCATTCTAATTAGATGGCTTTTAATGGAGAATGTTTATTGCTCCTTGCAGGGCCTCTATTTTCCACTCTAGAGTTAATTAGCCTATGTCATGTGATAACCAATGCAGAGGACATCTAGACCTATGCCTCTTCTATGAGCAGCGTCCTTCTTGTATCAAAAGCAAGAAGGTATGGGCGTCAGCTGAACGATGTGCTTGTTTCCACTTAGTTGTCTTAAAAGATGACTACTTTGTTGTTGCAATATTGTACTTTTTAATAATTACTTTTTTTATAATTATACCTCACACATACACAAACACAGATGACACATTACATTACACCAGAGTTTCCAGGGAAATGATAAGGAATTAACATAAAATCAATTTGCTTAATATGTTGTCAGCTAATGATGTGTTAACCAGTTTTAACAGGCTTGGTGACTTTACGGAACAAAAATCATCTAAAAAACATTTTTAGTTTTGCTAACTTTCAAGCTCACATTATTTTCTGTAATTTTATTGATGAATACCACCAATATTATGCAAAGTTAAAAAGGACTTTAATTGATTGCATTCAAATGTGCTTGCAAATGTGTAAAGTTGTTGAAGTGATTTGTCTGTTTTTTTTTTTTTGACGCAGTAAATAATTTAGAACTCAATATGAGAACTGATAGCCAGACCTCTATTATAGCTGGAAAATACTAATTACCTTTCAAGCCACTCTGACCCCTTTTGTAACATTGTTTTTAATTGTAATTCAGATACTGTTTATTATGTTGTATCTGTGTCCTTAAGTGACTGCGTCTGTTACAAGTGACACATACTGCCTTAACGTCCATACTCCAGACATAGAAGTCAGCCAAAGTTAAACGTAAATGAGGCTATGCTTAAGTGTATTACACTGACAGGACATTAGCCATTTATTCACCCATCCTCCATCATTATCAGCCATCACACTGACTTGTCCTTGCTAGAGGAGAATAGGCCCTTATTAGATTTCTAATCTGCTGGTGTTAGGCATGTGTTATACACTTTACTACAGGATCATATGTGGCACCTCACATACTGCCTACATCAACATAATAGGAACCAGTAGCAGAAAAATCAATGTATCTGACAAACAATGTTATTCCATTCCAATAATGCCATGGCGGCCTTTGTTTCGCTGCCCCCCCACTTTGAAAATCTTTTAAAATCCCCATCAATGCAATAACACAGGCCTGACCTTTTGAATTTTTGCTGACCAGCGGAAAGACCAAAATGGGCTGTATGTCTGTAAACCCTCAAGGACAATGACAAAATCCACTATGCATTAGTGATACATAGCAAATGCAACCTCATAAATGTTTGAAAACAAGCATGTTGCAATACAAAAAATGTTTCTGTCAGAATACTTATTATTCTCTAAAGAGAAGAAGAATGGGAGGTCAGAGCAAAAGAGCAGTAGTACCACCATCTTTCACACTGAATTCAGTTTAAAACGCACAGCAGCCAACTTCTTAGATGGCGCTCCAGGGCTGTAGTGTTCTTCACCCAGTGCCAAGTAAACCTGCAAAACCTTTGAGATTTCAAGTAGTGTGTACATTCCCTTCAGAATTCCACTGTGGATTGTTCTAGCTGTTTAGCTCATGCCTTGCATCCAGCTGAGTCAAAGTGCTCCCAGTTGTAGGTACGCTGGAGGCAACGGCTGTGCTTTAGCAAGCTGGAGAAGGCAGGGAAAGGGAAGGGCTGGAAGGCAAAAGTACTCCGATACTGTCAGAAATTATCCTCATCACGGCCTGGCACCCCTCTGCTCCAGCCACCTCTGCTCATTACCCTCGCCGTCCGGAAGCACAGAGCAAATTCTACTAACGAGTGTTTGACCAACACGCCGTGCTGTAGCAGAGGGAGACAGGCAACCTGTTTATGACTCATTCTCTCTCCCTCTCTCTCTGTCTACCTCTCTCTCTTCTACTTTTTTCTGTCATTTTTTTCCCCTCTCTCCCTCCCACTCCCTTAAGACAGGAGGAGAACAAAGGGAGAGACCAAGAAAAGCAATATAACCTCTTGGCCCTTATCTGCGGAGCACACCAGAGCATGTCTGGCCTCAGACACGGCTTTCCCTGTCCTTTTGAAGGCCCTCATCTCCCTTTGATTTCAGCCAAATGGTTCAGCACAGTGACAGATGCTCAACTTTCCATCTGTCACTCTGACACCCATCTCTTTAGTGTTGGTGAATCTAACTGACTTTGTTTGGACTGTCTGTCTGGCTGTCTGAATAAGGCTGTGACATGGATGCTGATGTGAGTGCTAATGTAAGAGATTGTGACTAAGACCTTTACTTGAGACAGATGAAAGAAAACTCCCCGACACTTTTTTTTCAGGGTTGTCTGTACTGTCTTGTCCGTGTTTTTTACTTTAACATTTTAGACATTTAGTTGATGCTCTGATGGTGAGTGATTTAATGAGTAGTCTAAGGGTCATCATCACATTACCTTGACAACATTCCTCTGAGATGGCCCACAAAAAGACATAAAAATTCAAGCCAAGGAGAGTCGTAGAAGGCAGCCTTTTTATGAGAGGAAATTAGAGTGACTAGAGGGGAAAGATATTGGAGAGCGAATATGATTCAGAAGGGAGACGATGACGTAGCACACCTCTTAAATAGATGAGGGCTTGTTTTATGATTGAAGATGAAAGGGGATTTTGCTCTTCAGACTGATCTTGGGAGGTCATATTTAACTCTTGTCTAAACAATAAACAGTCATACATCCTTTTTAATCATTGCTTTGCTGTGGTCTGTTTTTGAGATCTTTTGCGTCAACTGTAAAAGCTTGGCATCTGACGCCGAGACTTAAAACACACTGACTCGCTTTTATTGTAGCAAGCAACAGATTTGCTATTGCTGATTCACGCATTCTTGATTTATGGTTGTCATCAGTGTTGTGGGATAGAGGAGGTGGAACAGAAAGACTCATACTAATAGCCTAGACACCTGTTTCCCTGTCAGAGCATCAGCAACCTGCAATGCAGAGCAAGAGGTGGAAAAGTGGGAGGGGTGATTGGAAAGATGGATGGATAGATGAATGAATTGTAGGAGCAGGGGTTGACAAAGATGAAGTAGACGTGTATGACTTTCATGCGAATCCTGCCCTCTATATAATAACCAGGGGTGGCTGGCACAAAGCGCTTTGGGCATGTCTTTGCTGTAGCCCCTTTTTTCATTTGTTTGCTTGTGTGACTGTGCGCACGTGTGCCTCTTTGTGTGAGTGCCTCCCTGCAGCTCAGCTAAAAGTGTCGCCTCTATGTCTGAGAGAGCTGCTGCAGCTAGCACAGTGTGAGATTTGAGGCGTTGAAGAAGTTGCCTGTTTTCAAGGCATCTGGGGGAGCAAACAGATTTTTTTTTCTCCTTTGTCTCCTGCGCTAATCCAAGGATGGACTATCATTCAGAGCATTATCCTTGCAGGAGGTCTCCATAACAGACCTCTGTTCCATATATATCAGTGACTGTTTCCTTTAACAACCTCTTCTGGGAGCCCCTTTCCCCTTTTAGTCTGTGGAGTAAACAAATTCTGGATTAAGTATTGTATGTTACATTCAAGTAAGGAAAGGAAAACGGAGTAGATTTAGTGTACGTGTCTGTGTGTTTATGTGATTTTTTTTGTGTGCAACTCAGTTGGGCAGACTATGTATCTTGGGTATCTACTAGCAGGGATTTAGCCTTCAGTGTGCTTTCCACCCGTTTAATTTATGTAAAGGTCAAATTTCAGAGCACGCCGGGCTTTGGTCTCTGCATGGTGTCTCTGTAAGCGAACCTACAGCATCGTTTTTAACAGACGGCCTTACAGGCAGCAAGACTGATTTCCAGGAATAGAAAGTCAAACTGGGCGTGTGATAAGACCAAGGGCCTGGGGTTCATTCTGCAATACATACTAATCACCTAGATAATGTTCTTCACTGTTAAACAATATTCCCATATCAGAGGTAGAACCTGTATCTCTTGCCATGTGCAGTCTGCTTATCTCCCCATGCCCCCCTCCGCTCCTCAGGGATCTGTCAGTGTCGGGCTACCTGTGACACTTGTGAATGTGTGGTGGCTGTGGGGTGGTGAGGTTGCAGACTGACCTGCTCTCTCCTCTCTCATCTCTGTGGCTGGCTGTCTGTCTGTGGCTCTGTGGTGAAATCGATGGCCTCCTGCTGCTCCGGGTTCGTCCCTCTCCTATTCCTCCTCCTGTGGGCTTGTTGCTGCCAAATCAAACCTTCCACAGTTCCCAGCGACGCTTTCTGGTGTTTGGCCACAAGTACTTTCACCAGCTTGCCTATCTCACCATGTATCTGCTCATCTCCATGCCCGGTTCCAGCCTGCTTGGCCATCTCAGTATTTCTCTGTCTGGCTGTTTCTATGACCGCCTCCTTATCTGCTTAGTTGACTGTCTCCTTACTACCTGCAAAACAAACTTAGGTTTCAACTTTTGGATGAGTCATGCAGCTATTCTGAGCTCTGCCTGTGACCAGCACTCCATAACCACTCTAAAACAAAGAGTATCATTACTGACTTCAGGAGCATTAATATTCTATGAGGTGTTATCCGTCAGCCATAAATTAAATGCAGTTATGGGGATGTTTATTGACAAGAAGCTACTTATTTGATAAATAAAACTGGGAGGACAATAAATTCTCCTTTCTCAGCAGCAGAAGTGGCAACTGCAGCGGGTCAGGGATGTAGTTTTCTTCTGTGTCTCATTAATTTCATGGCCCAGCACAATGTTTTAATACCTTCAGGTGTCGTCACTGATTGGGGCTGTAAAGACAAAGCATTGGATCAGTGCGTGTCTCTTAAGAGCCAGGGCTAGAAATTGTGCTTTCTTCCTTTTGCTGACACACAGACATATACGCACTTATATACCAGTACATGCATACAAAAATTAATACATACACTAATCGGAGTATACAGGGCCCTCGTGTGAGGATGTGGGGAAGGACACATAGAGAATGCCTATGTACAGTGTCCACAATTTTGTGCTACACCCCTGTGGCCACGTATTACAATGTGTTGTGATTAACAACTGAAAAAAGTCGGGGTGCAATGGATCACGGATTGTATCATGATCACAGATCAGATAAAAAAACATACTATATTTACTATATCGTAGTATACTGTAATACATTTAATATATCAGTATACACTACAGTACCATAATACTACACTTTTTAGTCTCACTCAATGTCTCGCCCACAGCACCATCTGATTACTTCGGTGAGCGGAGCTGTGTGTCAATGGGAAAGCAGCAGATATTTCCGAAATTGCTATAAATATCTTATTATCGATTTCTTTGATGACAAGCAGTTACACCGCTGAAATCATACCCAACGGGATTTCACTCAATGGAGAAATCAAAAAGTGATGGCTTTGAAATCTGTCTTATCTATCTTACACGTACATAACAGCGGCAGTAAAATTGTATTTCACATTATGATGGTTCAATTTAGTCTGTGGTTCACATAGGTGTTGAATGGTGTGAGGTGGTCCAACTAAAATCCATTGCACCACAAGGAAAAAGATCACATCATATGATAAAATGTCAAACTAAGGCTCAAATCAGTCGATGAGAAGTCAATCAATTAAGTATAACAAGACTATGAGACAAATTATATGGATTTAACACAACCTGTACATGTGTGGTGTACTGTATACATGTTTGTTTACATGGTTTGTATCAGTGTAGATGCCCATTGAAAGTTCCTTTTGATTTTTAGTTCAGACTTGTGTGAGTCAAGTTTAGCCTCATGGGTCCAGTGCATGTGGTTTCCCGTTCACTTAACAAGTAGTCAGAGCTGCTATATTCCGTTTTTTGCCATGCAGGCTGATTCACTCTGAGCCATCATCTCAACTGTGGTTTGGTGATATGAATCAGCCAATAGGGCTCTGTAAGCACAAGGCTGCCCTGCTGCCTGGCTGATAAGTGGGCCACACAGAGTAGATGGAAAATACTCAGGGCATTCTCACTCCTCTCTCTCTCCCTCGTTCTGTCTTGCTCACTCTCTTTTTCTCACACCGAGCCTATTTCACTTACACTCCCCTCGCACTCCTACCTCAAACTCTTTCTTTCACATCCCCTTAACGTCTCCCTGTGTCTGTGCTGTTCTTTTAAGTGATGGGGTTAAACTAGAGGAGACAGAAAACAGTGGGGTGCTCTTCAATGCTTGAAGCTTCTTTTTGAAGTTCGTCTTTAAAGTTATCCCTCTTGTGCACAGTTCAATAGTAGGTGGCTGTCACTTGTTTCATCTGTGTGTCTTTGTAGTGACACAAGGTGTGTAGTGTTGTCTTTGCCTCGTGGTGTCGTCATATTTCATTACAAACATCCCTGCCCTTGTGTCTGTGTGCACAGTACAGTTGATGCAAAAGCCTCTGACACAGTGACAATTGTAAAGCACACCTCTATGGTCCTGTGAGCTCTGAACAAAAGACTCTGTTACCTTTCATCAGTCTGTGGTTTTCCCGTCCAGTGAGAGCTCTTTACTCATTTGTTCTCAGCCTACCTTGTCTCTCAGAGCAGGGCTAATTTCTGCACATAATGAAACTCACTCGCAGACTGATTGCGCTTCTTGCTGTTTGGTCATGAGAAATTAATGGAGTGCTGCACAAATATTGCAGATTTATTCTTCTGAAAGGAATCGGCCTCCCACCAGTCTGTGTTGTGCCCTGCAGAGGGAATGAGTAAGCAAAAATATCCTGTCGGAATGATTGTTTGACCATATAGCAGATTCCCTAACAGCCTAAATACCTCCATTATTTTGTCTGTGTCTTGTTAATTTAAATGCAGTTTGAGAATAAAGCATACATCTCTAAGCCCTGCTTGTATCCCTGGTGGCTGGCGGGCAGGCAGCAGACTGGGCTATGGCGGAAAATGCCCTGTAAATAAAGAGAGCTAATTTTGTTGCCTGTGGCAGTGATGTGCAAGCTGACCTTATCAGGAGAGCCTCGGTCTGTCTATTCCATCCTCTGTGACTCACCTACCCTGCTCCCTCCCTCAGGAAAGGCGGCCTTCTGTGTGGAGCTAGATTTCAATAACCTCTCAACCGAGAACAGCAGTGAAATGCAGAGAGCGAGCAAGCAAGCAGGCGGGTGCCTACCCCCTTTGCTGCCTCAGTAAACAGGTGATGCAATGCACCTATGTGCAGTGGCACCTTTGTCCAGCTACAAATGTAATGCAACAAAATGCCTTTTTGCCCCTGACAGACAAGAGGCACAATGGTGATAGGAGATGGATGGAAATGAAAAGGGAGATTAACAAAGGCCTCATTTGAGGAAGTGCAGTAGTGATGAGAATGCAGGGTTGGCAATGAATTGACAGCCCTTCACCAGGCATCTATCAGAGGTATTCAGAGGTGATTTTGGGATGGTGGTATGCAGGCAGAGAGATGGAGAGATGAGAGAGAGAGAGAGAGAGAGAGACAGTGCTCGAGCTGGAGGCCCAGGCACGGTGATGGATCACTTACATGCTGCAGCAGCCCCACCATGCTGAACTCAACCCTCAGAATTGATGAGCCACACCTCTCCCCTTCTCCCTCTTCCTGTCATATCTATTATACCACCATCACCCTCCTCCTTTCTCCATCTCTTGATTTCGTCACTGTCTGTCTGTCTGTTCTTTCTCGTTCCATTTCTTTCCAGCTTCGTCACGTATCTCCCTCTGGTCCGTCTCACCCTCTAACTTTATCCCACCTCAGCCTCTCTCTTAATTTCTTTTCCCCCCTATTTTTTTTCCTTTGTGCCTTTTGACTACTGGACCTACTCTGTGTGTGAAAGTCAGGCAAGAGAGCCATGGAAGTGCCATACTAATAAGGTTAGAGGGAGCATCTCTGTTTCTCGTGGTGACACCTTTATAAATGACAGAAGCACGAGGCCCCGTCGGTGCTCAATCACCTCTGCAGGGGCTTACCCATGGGGAGCTCAGCATGTGTGATGTGTGAGTGAGTGTGTGTGTGTGCGTGTGTGTACATGTTTGTGTGTTATTGCCTCTGTGGGCTTGGGTCTTGCAGCTGCCAGGTTTACGGTGGAGCTAGTTGAAGTGGACAACAGCATTAGGGAGGAAACAGATCTGGAGGCAGAGTGAAGGCGAAGGAGAGAAATGACAGCCTGGAGCTCATCTGACCAGTACTGCCTTGTTATGACTCCCTGATGTGTGCACCAGGGGCACACAAAACAGACACTTCCTCCTTTTATTGCCTTACACCACGTCTATCTCTGTTCTGTAGTCTGTCGCCTCACAAGCTCGCTTTATGGCCTCCACCGAGGAGCAGGATGTTATCTGCTTATATAGGTCTATGTTATAGGCTCCTTTTTTCTATCTTTTCACTGTCTGTGTTTGTGTTTATGCCAGTGTTTTGGAACAGGGATGAATTTTGAATTACACAGGGGTATGCTGCGCTGCGTGGGGCTGCGCTTTCCACTTCATATAACAACACAACCACCTTTGTGGCTTCTCACACCAACAAATACGGGCAGAGTAGGGAAAAACAGGAACACAATGATTCAAATGTGTTTGGGAGACGTGCAGCGCTAAAAATTAGGTGACGTGCTGGATAACAGTTCAACAGAATCAGCAGAAGACAAGATTGAGTTAACACGATTGCGTGCTCACACATACAAGCCCGAACTTAGGGACATTATTGCTCACAACATGAACACTGTGTGCTTCTTACATGAAATGCTTTCCATGTCCTGTCCGTAAGTTCATGTGGCTTTTCTGAAGGCTACAAAACAAGAATCAAACTCTAGTTTTTATTACTGTAAGCTGCTCTGAGACAAACTAGGTTGGTGGCTATAGCTGTTTCTTTGGTAGTCAGTGATAGTGGTTTTTCTCTCTGCATGCAGAAGCTTTAGACCTGAATGTCATGAATGGCAGAACGGGAGCAGGCAGATCATTGGAATGGCATCAGGAAGCCGGCAGGTGATAATCTCCCCACAACGGTATTCCTATTACAGTTCTCCTTAAGCTGCTAGGAACTGCAGCCTACATCCGTTGCGGAGGAAAGGGCTGTGTTTGGCTTTTTCTAGTGTGTGCAGAGCCACCAGAAAATATACCATTGGACATGTATGTATCTTTCTGGCTGTTGGTGTATGGGCCTGCCAGTGATGATAATTAGAGAGAAGAAAGGGAAATAGCTGTGAAGCTTGCAACACCTCAGCCATGAATGCAGGCCATGGAAGTGACTGCGGCGTCATCATTCCTGACCATAAAAGCTGCTCCGCCAGTCAATGCAGTCTGGGTTCATTCTCTCCTTGCTGCCCAGTCTGAGCTATTTTTAGCCTCCCTGTGCAGCGTGGCTCAACCGCCGTCGTAGCTACCTGGATATGAGGGCTTTGTCACTCTTGCAGGCTGGAGCAGCACTGATCTCGCAAGCTTTACAGCTTCCTATTTCCACAGCAAGGACTGCAAAACAACTCCTGCAGTGAAAGGAATGAACAGAGACAGACAAAGAAAAGAGGGAAGACAAACAGATAATAGTGATGTATATTTCACAGAGCTGAAATGAAACAACAAAAGGCATTGCATTCTTGTATTGTACTTTGCGCTTGATGTGATACGACAGAAACAGTATTTTAATGAGGCAAGCTGACAATTAACTATTCATGGCAATGCTAAGTTAAAACAATTCAAACGATTATTGACTAACTGATTAAAACATAATTCAGGAAAAAGGAAAACTAGGAGCAATCTCTCTTTTTCAGAAGTGCACTGTTTACAGGGTTTTACAAAACAATAAATGAATGAATTTTTTTGTTACCGTACATGATTAAACACACCATTGCAACAAAAATTACACTCAAAATGAAAGAAGGGACTTAAAAGACAGTAGCAGGCATATATTTATAATTTGTTGTGATGGATTTCTTTTAGGCTATTACACTGAGCGATACTGAAAAGTGGCTTTTCTTGTGTTTTACATGCGTTGTTAGTCACAGACATTTTGTTAAGGTAGTCTTTCTCCTGCAGGTATACAAACCTGTGCCTGTTAATTCGGCATAATATTATTCAGTATTCCCTGGCATGGTAAACAAATGCTCCAAACACATTCATTTGAAATGACTGCGCCGCAATCCCACGGTGCATTAGGGCTGTTTGAATGAAGTGAGTGCTCAGAGACAGTCCCTTATAATAGTTTCTCCTCTTTTCTTGTGACTCTTGAGGCTAGCTGTGCAGGCACCAGCTACAACACGTCACACGTGTAACTTTAACTTTGTTCCATCTTACATCACTCCTTGGTGGCGGTTTTTACTGAGCTTCATTTTGTGGTTCTAGGCTTTTTTATATCTATTTTGTTTTTGAATTATGCAACAAACCGGCAACACTATTGAATGATGTAATGTAACATTAAAAGTACCGTTGAGTAGCATCATGGACTAAAAACCCTTTTAAAACCTCTCAAGTTGCACAGCAATCTTGGGCAGTCTTGCCAAAGATAACACATCCCAGTCTCACTCTCCTCTGCCTGTGGGCTGCTGTGGCAAAATTCTGTTTCTCCATGGGTGGTAATCTGAGGATTAATGACAGCAACACATCTGCCAGTCATGTGGCAGCGCGACACAGATGGCAGGGGATGCACACGAGGGACACAGACAGGGAAAAGATTTGCTCCAACATTCTGTCATTCGTCCACTACAACATGCTGTTTCAAAGCTCTAATGTTTTCAATCAAATAAATCCAAATTCCTCAAGTACATGAGTGGCTCCCACTTGAACAATCTCACCAATGGGTCTTCAGTGAGGAGTTTCGGTGACTTCCTTGATGGAGTATGAGTGTTTCTCTGCAGTTATTTTGGGGTATTTGGTCCTTTTGAGGCTGCTAAAATATGTGTCATTTTTTAACACCGCGTCTTCGTATTAGTGTCTTTTAACTACTAATAACAACATCTTTTGTGACATTAAACGGTAACACAAATTTGTTTGTCCTATTAGAAGATAATATCAAAATGACACTTTTTTATCTCAAAATCTTCACTCTCCCTCCTTTTTTGCTTCAATGTGTTGCATTTACTTACATCTGTTGTATGGTTACCGCCACCAATGGCACCCACAACAATAGCAGCAGACACTGTGGCTGATGTGATAGGAGTCCCGTTGGCTTTCAGTGGCACAGTAATAGCACATATCCAATATGGAGGCAGAGAAAGGATGATCCTAACAATGCCTCTGGCAGTGCCTCTGGCTACAGGGCCAACACACACACAAACGCACACGCAAGCACGCACTATCTGTGTTTTGCCTTCCTTAGAGGAGCTGAGGAGCAGGCACATGTGTCTTCCTGAATTACTTTTAAGGAAAGGCAGTGGGAGAGATTCTATTCTTGTAGAAGAAAACACAGTCAATTCTGATTTCATAAAACAACACTCTCACTCGCTGTGTATGTCTCATTCTGTTTATTTCTCTATTTTGCTGCTTTCTCTTCATTCCCACTTTCTCTATTTGTGTCTGACCAGGTGGTGGGTCCCCCGGCTGCAGGGGCTTTTCGGGAGCGCCCTTCCAAACCAACCACCTTCCGCAAGTTCTACGAGCGCGGAGAGTTCCCGATGGCACTGGAGCATGACACCAAAGGAAACCGCATTGCATGGAAGGTAGGCTCTGCCCTCTGATAACAAATGCTTATGGTTTTCATACGCTATTAATAAAAAGGCTAGGGTGCTAAATTTGCCATCAGGGAACAGAATGTGGATGGGGTAGGTAATCTCAGTAACACTAAATAACCTTTAGGAGCAAATGCAAAGCTATTGGGGCCTAATTAAAAGCTTGCAAAGAAAAGCATCAATCAGACCATGATGAAAACATCTTTGAGAGAACACCCAAGAATTCTCTGAGATGTAGTAGTCCTTGTTCACAATCTGCTTTTAAATCCACACTTGCTGTCAAACAGTTGTCATGGTTGGCTTTGAAGACTTGATAGGTGCTATGCAAACAACATTTATCGTCGTCATTATCAACTTGGCTGAAGGTGATGACAATTTCTCACATATTCACAGGTCCAATGTGGAATGTTGTCCTGTAGGAGGCAGTGTAGATTAGCTCACTTGAAGGCTCCCCCTGTCTCACAGCACCAATCACAGAATCCATCAATCACAAACTCTATAGGAACTCAGGGCAGTTGCAGCAAAACACAGGGAGTAATTGTATACGTATTTGTGTTTGTATTGTATGTGTGTTTGTGTGTGTGTGTGTTACACGCAAGCCTCCACAGAGCCATTAGGCTTCTGACTGGCACAGTGTGTGTGGGATGGATGCATTCTTCTAATCACCATGTTGCTTTATTTTAGCTCCCACAATGCTGCCAGCTATTCCATAACTTCCCAACCGCCGTACAGCAACCACTCTTAATGACATTTATTCATAGTAAGCAATGATAAATGAATCAAACAAATTATACCCTTTTCCTCCCTTTTCTCCTACTTCAAAGAGAGAAGGATGGGTGGGTGGGTGAGTGAGCTTTCTCGCTAGTTAGCTGTCTGTCTTCAGGTGAAAACACTGTAAAAGCTCTCTCTGTATGAATTATTTATGTAAAATGTTCAAATGAATCTTTGCGTTTGCAAAAAATAATGGATTTCTTTTGTGCTCTGCCCCTGAAAGAGCACTCAGAAAATGGGATGTGGTGTATGAAATTGTTGCTGTCATATCCAATGCAGCTGTTATGCTTATTGATTTCCCCCCAATACTTATACACATGCTCGTCATTTTTATAATCCTCTGCAAAAAGAGAGTTTATTGCTCAAGCCCATTTAGATTCTTTGGGTTCGTACTTTGACTGTGAACAAATGCAATATTTGTATGAGGCAATGTCTGTTTTAGTGGAGGAGATACATTTTCCCTATATGATTTGTGTTTCCTTGAAAAACAGTGTTTATCAGCCTTCTGTTTGTTTAAAGCAGTACAGGTAGAGATGATCAGCATTTGCTGTGTGCATTTGTTGTGTAGGTTTATATTTGGGAATAGTGTAACAGAGAGTGTAACCGTGATCGGAGTAAGTGGAGAGGGGCTGCTGCGTGTTTGCACTGAGCTGCCCTCAGGGCACAGGTTCAAGACGGCAGCTCAGGATCAATCCCAGTCTGAGAGCTCAGCCCCCTAGCAAATAAAAAGTCTGGGGAAAGTAAGAAAGAGAGAGAGTCTTTTTCGGAAAGAAAAATAAATGGTGTTGATTTAGTTTGTGGGCTGAGTACTCAAGCATAGACTGTGCACATGTGTGTTTGTGTATGTACTGTATTTGTGATCAGTTTCATCAGTTTGACTGTCTGCATTGATAAGTATGTGTATCCAGGTCAAGAGTTCAGCTTCCCTCCCACAAAGATGCTGTCTGCACAATGTTTACTTCTGCGCAGCAGCAGACAGTCAATGTGACCATGAAATAGACAAAGAGGCCTCATGAATGTCAGAACCTGTCATCACCTATAGCACAAGAGCCACTGGACGTAGAAAACTGATTTCCAGCTGTTGTTGAGTTACTCTTACAATAAAAGCTGGGAAAGTGACTGCTTTAATTGCTAGATGACAGAATGTAGACACGGGCAGGAACAAGCTTTGATATGCTGCGTCAGCTTATCAAATACTTAAGGACCTTTTTGAGCAAACTTGACTAACTTATTTACACACCAATCAGCAACTAAGCAACGTGTTTGTTTTTAGTTTCAAATCCTCTTTCTTGCTACCTGTGACATGTGAGGACCACATTCACTGGGGAATGAGGTTTTATTTATCAACTCCTGAAAAAATATATCTCAGTCTCTTTGGCTCCCTGTATGCTTTCAGTAAGAGCCACTCAATAAATACAAAACCACGCATATTCACTATACAGATGTCTATATATACTAGGATAGCTATAGCTACAGCTATAGAAATACAACATTGCTAGCCTGTATTTTGCATTTGACCACAAGTTCTCATCCACCTTACACCTTATGTCCTCGTTTGCAGTACACCTGGAAAATAATCTTTTAATGATGTGGCTGATCATAATCTTTCCAACTCCATCAGAAAAAGATTTCCTCTATGGAGCTGAAGAATGGAGAGTGGAAGGAAAAATGGCACTATCCTGGGATGGGCTGTAATCCACTCCTCCTATAAAATTACAAAACATCCGGGATTCTGCCTCACTTTCATAAAGGTCATTAAGGAATGAATTAAGGTGCCGAGGGTCCCAATTAGAAGTTTTTTATTTTTATTTTTTAGTTATGTTGTGTTTGAGCATAAACGTGCAAAATAGTGTTGAAAGTTTTGCCGGTAGTTGAGTTTGATTGAGAAACCAGTTCATGAAAATTGAAAGATGTGGTCCTTTAATATATGTGGTGTGAAAGCAATGAAAAGTGATCCACAGTTTAGTCCACACTGGCTTCTGTTGTGCTGACTGCGAAGACTTTGAAGAAGAGTTTTGAAGAAGGGGACTTTGTATAGAGAAATGTGATTTAGCAAAAAGAAAAACTGTAACAGGGAGTAATTGAAATCAATGTTAACATCAAAAATATTAACATAATGGGGTTTTTGATAAAGTACATGAATAATTGGGGAAACAGAAAACATCAATTTCTAATTATCTACAATTATATGTGCTGTCCTAACCACATTTAATGGTTCGAGACATCGTGTGTTTGGATACATTACTGTTGGTGAAGAAGTCTCCTTACATTTATTTTAATTTGGATGGCAATAAATCGGGAGCTGGGACTACTATTGGTTATCTTCCTTTCTGAATGAAACAAATGTAAAGTGAGCCTTACCTGTTATTGCCAAGAAAGACATACTTTTCAGCTTAAAAGAACATGATCAGCTCTGTGGTTACAGTATGATCCTGCCTAAGCAGTGCGTTCTATCCGGCAAACAAGCCGTATTTGTTGAACATAAAAGTAACTGTAGAAGAAGAATGTAAAATGTGTGTATAAGAATTATGAGCCTGGGGACATGCAACTTTGTGCGTGTGCTTGCGTGCTGATGTATGTGTGGTTTTATAGTGTGAGTCTGAGCCTATATGTACAGGGGGAAATGCAAGTGAACTAAATGTCAAGGGCAAGTTGAAAAAGGGAAGGTTGTATCTGAAAGGTAATTTGGCTCTCCAGAGGTAAAAGCCTCAGCTGTAATGGCGCGCTCAGGTAAAAGCTTTACACGTATGGGGAACATGTGCAGCCGATAGATAAGAGAGAGACGGAGCGAGTTCCTATCCCTGTCTATGTGTATTTGTGTTCCTGCGTATTTGTATGCTTCTGTGGGTGAGTTTGTGCATGAGTGTGTGTGTGTATGTTTGTGCGCGTATTTGGCCCCTGCCATAACGTAGAAGCCAAAGGCCTGGAACAGCACCGTAATCTACTGTGATCCCCAGTGCCAAAAAGAGAGCGACAGAGAGAGAGAAGGGAGGAGAGAGAGGGAGAGAGAGAGAGGGAGAGAGGGGGAGAGAGCTCCACAGGGACTCAGCAATCAGGAGACATGGCAGCCTCTTGGCTCTCAGTTATAATGGATGAGTTGAGGTCTTCCTGCGTTCCCTGTGGGGCTTGGTTTGACTCTCCCATCTCTACCCTCTGCTGTGCTCTGCAGGCTTGCAGCCAAACATCATGGTACACAGATACATGCACACACACTCACCTCACATGTACTATTCACCTCCTAAACAGCCTTGTTTATTTCATTTCATTGATCGCCTATCTGCTTTATCTTGTCCCTTGATCTCCTGTTCAGCTCTGTGTCTCCTGTATGCTCCCGGTTGTTGTTTTGTCCTCTTTATAAATCCTGCCTGTCTGATTCTGCAGGCCTCCACCCTTCAATGTTGGCCACCCCTCCCCCCACCCCCTCCCTCTCCTGGCTCATGTATTTTATCTATTCCCCTTTGTCCTTTTACGGGGTCTGTCTGGGGGCAGAAGGAAAAGCCATTTTATAAAAATATCAATGCAAACCTGATTTTTGCACACCCTCCGCAACCACACCAGCCTCAGTCGGCAGAGGGGGCGCAGAGATGGGGGGGGGGACAATCAATTAATCTGATCAAGCGCTTTAGGAAATGGAGAGCGTAAGCGCTCCTAGGGGACGGATATCCATCTCCTTGGGATGATTGAATTACGCACAGAGTGAGAGTTGGAGGGGAGGGAAGGCTGGAAAAATGAGGTGGTTAGGGTGACCGAGGATGAGGGAGCATGTGCTTGAGAAACGCAGTGGGAGTGTGTGCTTGATACGAGAACGAAAGATAGAGAGACAGAGAATGAAATGGAGCAAGAGCAAAAGAGTGTGGTGAAAGAGAGATGAGGTCATTGCAGAAACAGCAATGGAGAGGAGCCTTATTCCTCCCACCGTTTCCTCCATCTAACCATTTACATTTTTATGTGTCATACCTTATAGTTGATAACCTCTTCTTTTGACAGCTATATTACATGGCATGGATACATAATTTCGCTTGGAGTCAATTCACAGCCGAGTGCTGCTCTTGACAAATTTGTCATGTATTTAACAGTAATTGTCTTACATGCATATGGGCCAGCAGTATGGAGGACTTTATGGCAATGGCCTATAGACGGGCTATAATGGCTGCGTTTTCTCGTATCTAAATTGAATTTGTTATAATATCATAGAGTGTATGAATAACAAGGGCTTACTGTCACATTGTGCCAATATTATCTCCTGAAGTTCAATACAGAAACTAGAAAGCTTAAAGTAACCTGTCTAAGAACAGATACTTCAGCCAGCCAAACGTACAGCAGCAGAGCACTTTCACAACAGCTGTTTTATAGAAATGCCTTGGTAAGTGAGCTTTTCCATTGTTCCAAGTTGCACAATATACAGCAACATATTACTCAGTAATGTACTGCTCCTTTTCGAATGCCACACTTTTGCAGAAATTGACCTTCTCTTCTGCTTCTGTTGAATGCATACCATACCTTCTCTTCTACTCTATGTGAATGATTTCTTATCTGTTGTGAGCACTAGAGCTTTGTCGGGGAACCTTTGAATAGACAGAATAAAATGGGGTTAACCATGCGTTTTCTCCAGCTCCCTGGCTGAAAGCTGGATACTCTGGGGGGATAGTTCTGTGTCATAAGGAAAAAGATGAAACACAATAAAAGGAGAGAATATGAACAAGCCCCCCTGGGCTTTCTCTGAGAGGAGAGAGAAGAGAGAAGGAGGGAGTTTAGATTAGAGAAGTGGAAAAAGCACCAGGCATTCACACTGAAAAAAGAGAGAGATGAGAAGAGAAGGAGGAGGAGTGGAGGAAGGAGGTGGAAAGAAAAGGCTTCCAACAAACAACACTGGCTAACCATCAAGGCCTGTATGGGCTGCCTCCCTGGAGGGAGGGAATTGTTGAATGACTGCTGGGAAGAAGCCCGATGAGCTGCGCCACTGCCATGCTGCTGGTGTGACTGCAGGAATGGAGGGACTGTTGGAACGGAGGCATCCAGCAGAGAGAGCTTGTCTGCTGATCTTGAACTGCTACACCGCCTGCCGCCCTCAGCCATTATTCATAGCAGACGAACGCCACATGAAACTGATGATGGTTGTTTAGCCTGTGGGCCTTCCATTCGTGCTGTGGTATGAGACAATTGCAAAACATTGAATCTTCGAGAAAATGGAAGATCACTGGAGAAGCTTTTATTTTTGAAGATGACTTACAATGTGATATAAAACTGTGTATGTCTTTAGCCCTGTCCATGGGTATGGAACTCAGCTGTTATATGGGGCTCAGAGTCGGATAAATTAAATTTGTTCCATGTTCAGCAATAGTGAGCTTTATCTGTGAAACTTCCACACGCACCGCTTTGTCAGGTGACCGATCGCTTTCCTGAGATCGTCTCTTCTCGAACCAGCATGCCACAGCTTACATTGACAATTTAAGATATGGGTGCTATCTGTCATGAGGTCCTCCCCGCCTATCCCACTGTTACTTCCACTCCTAGTCCCCAAGCTCACATCATCCCCCTGGACATCCTGTTGATCTCAGCTCCACTCCTGCCCACCATAGCCTCCCGCACCTCCAACCCCAGCTGCAAGCACTCACAGCTGGCTCCCCTGTGCAGATGGTGACTAAAACAAATGCACACTCATAGGGAAACACAGGACTGCGACTCCTTGTAGGCAGATGGGAAAAGCCGTGGATAGCTCGGGGGAAAGAAGGGGAGAGTGGAGTGATAGATGACATCACAGTGAAGAGCGGGAAGGAGATTGTGGAAGGGGCAGGGTGGCTACCAAATTAGACAGAGACAGAGGACAAGACAGAGAGAGACATGGCTCGTCTGCCAAGGCTACAAATCATGTCCCCGAATGCAGCACCAGTGCTGTCACCCCTCCCTCCCACAAAATAAGCCAGAGATCTATTGATTGGCACTCGTATTTGCTAGCGGGCTCCAGCTCAAAATGGAGCCTTTAATTAACTTAATGGACCGGCTGCAGCTGTGTGTGAGCCAGTGAGAGAGGAATAGAAATAGATAGATAGAGGGAGAGAGGAGTAAGAGCCAGCATAAAGAATAAGTGGGGTTAACTGCAGACCCCCACTATCAGTCAGGTTGACAGGACAGACACTAGGAGGGGGAAGGAGCTGAGATAGAGTTGGGTAGTGTCCTCCCAGTTCCTTAACATCTCCTGTTCCCTGTGTCCTGTGCCCACCTTACATTTTGGTGCCAACTGGTATTTACTTTTTTCACCAATACCGCATCCATACATGTAAGACAAAGGTCTGTTAAACTAGCATACCCCCCATACAGATAAACCACCAGCAAGGCTTTCCTGGTGTGTCTGTGTCGGTTTGAATGGAATATGTCTGGGAACCCCATCGGACCCTCTTCACGCCATGCTCTCGGTCAGCAGTCACCCCTAAAATGCTACTGTACGTCCCTGCCAGCCAGACCTCTGTTTCTGCACACTGCTGCCCGCTCTCCTCCACCCAACTCTCTCTCTCGCCTCTCCCCTATGCACCATTCTCATTCCTGTCCACTCATCCATTCTGTCAAAGGTTAATTGGTTTGGAAATGATTCGATTCATTCTGGACGTTAATGCTGTTATCATGCTTTTGTTGGAAAAAAAGAGAAAGAAAAACTACCCCCCACATGCACTTAAGCTTAATTTAAAATAAAGGAGAAAAGGAAAAAAATCCAATTTAATCTTTTTTTTTTCTTACTCCGGCCCAGGCTTGTCCCCACAAGTCTTTTCCTTTAAATTATGGGAGAATTTCATTACCTTGAAAGCTTTTCTGCCCCCTCCCTCTGCTCCCCTCCCTGTCTCCAATACTTTGAATGGATCAGGACTAATGTCTTTCTTGTAACCTCAAGGTCGGAATATTTGGATCCGTGGAAGCGCTCAAGGGTCCCTGTGATTAATGCACTGTACAAAGTACCTTGGAAAAATGCGGTGGCTGATGGCTGCACAGAGTGATCAGTTGTGCACCCACCCACACACACACACACACACACACACACACACACACACACACACACACACACACACGCACATAAACAGATATGCAGACACACAACTACATCTGCTGGAGGTAGTTGTAGATAGAGGTGCCCCTGTCAGTGCCCTTGATGTGGATCATGGGAGGCATTCATATTCAAATAGGGTTACCTTGAGGGCCTCTCTCAATTCCCCTCAACAGTGCCATACACTACTTCCTTCCCCAAGGAGCTTTATGCTTTTCTCTCCTCAGTATGTTACATCTTTACTTACACAGGCTTTGTTGGACACAACCAGGTTATCACTTCCCTCAGAGCTGCTTATAGGTTGACGGATTTTCATTGGAGCACATCATCTTTGGTGGAATTCCTCTATGAAAAAGTCAAATTGCACCACAGTGCAACAATTTCAGTTTATATATTAGTATGCCATGTCAGAGAATTAATTAGAATACCTATAAATATCAAACAGAGATAGTTTTCCCCACTCTGGTATCTACAATAAAACAGCCACTGGCTGATTACTACTGTGGTCTTGATGTTTTTGCTGACACAGCTGCGATGTCTGATAAAAATGTGATTTTCTCTGTTTCTGTGGCCACCTTGCAGAGGTCCTTGTAGTGGCTGATGTGAATGCTGTCCACGCCCTATTGATCAGAGACACAGAGGTCTCTGTATTGAAGTTGTTTGCAGAGCTGCAGATGCTATCTGCTCTTTTGTTAATTATTTACATTCGGTTCCACAAATCTGATCAATAGCTAATTGAGCCACCGGGAGCTGTCTGAGAGAAAAACAAAAACTTTTCGTAACTAAGGGACAAAAATCTTCAGTGCTGCCAGTTTTATTTTCCCTCATACTCTCTCATAGAATAATATTATATTGAAATGATGGGTTTAAGGACAAAGGGAGAAAGCCAGGAAGATGCATTGAATGGCATCATGCTCCATGCTCCAGTCTAGTCTTCACCTTGTTACAGCAGTAATAATTCTAAATGGCAAGATTTTAACGGAGTAGAACTCATGGCTATTCTCCTGATTGAAGTGCCATTTCAAGTGGCAGGTGGCTGACTAGAATACACTTCTAGTGTTTGTCTCTGGTGGGCTGTTGGGAAATAGAGGTCTCTGACGTCCCAGGGCTGTATTTATCAAAGTGTATAAAAGTCTAGGTACATGAGCTGCCCATATGCACAAGATAGTTGATATTAATAAATGAACCCATGCTTATGAACAACTGTTAGCTGTGAACAATAATACATCCCACCTGTTCTACATCTGCTTGTGCTTGAACATGCTAATTTACAAAGACATATTTACAGTGTATTTTACATAGTTTCCTCCATTTGGAAATGGACTTGTGCTCCCTGAAGGCGGAGATGGCAGCAGCAAAAGAGGAAGAAAGGAAGAGGAAGGAAAAGAAATACAGTACTTTGGCATCTGGCTCGATCGAAAAAATTACATTTGAATACAGTTATATATATTCAACCTTGGTAAACTGCAACAAAAGCTTGGCAGATTTCCATTTACCTCTAAGAAAATCTTCTAGGTTGTGGGGATGTAATTTGAAGATATTTCCAGTTCCCACTCCTAACCCTGTGTTTAGACTGCAAGTGTGTTTTTAACTTGAATGTCTCACAAGACAGACACGTTATTTATTTATTTTTTTTCATCTATGCAGCTGTCTGCACGGCCTCCGTGTCCGTCTCAGATGTGTCTCATTATAATGTCTTGTTTAGCAACTTGAGCAACTGTAATGCAGCCAATTTGCCCCTGGGGATCAAAGCTTCAAGTTTATTTTTTCAACAATACACGCAGAAACACGAGGTCGATGCCCAATAAAAAGGCACTAAAGAAATATATCTATATAAATTTTGAAACCTAGTTGGAGCAAAGAGCCAGACAGCAGCACATTCTTCTCCGGTTTGCAATCCTACAGACTCTTAGCATCCATTGGCCCTATTGCCAATTATAGACATAATCTGCACTCTTCATTTTCTTTGTTACATGCAGGAGCCTGTATGTCTGTCCTGTTGATTCTTTGTGATTGCGCTCATCTTATCTCCTCCCTATCTCTTTTCTTCTATTGTATTTTAGTATCTTTCAGAAAAGCTTGCCTTAGCATGTAATATCTGATCATATTTTGATTGCTTACCTTTTATCTTTGGGGAAATTTGCACCAAACACCAAAGTAACTCATTTCCCTCAAGCCACTGGATGCGAGGAACACAAATAAAATCTGGTCACAGGATTCAATTGCATTTAGCCAAAGACTGTGCTTAGGCCAATTGTCGTACAGTTTTTTTATAGACAGTTTAAACCTGGAGATAAAAATGTGTCTTATTTAAAAATAAACTGACCTATTAAATAATGTTTTTGCAGTATTTCAAATACAAAAATACAAACTCTTAAAGGTTTTTGTTATAAATATTTTTTTTTTCTGCCCACAGAATACAAATGGCGAAATACTCAAATGTAATTAAATACACATTTTAAATACATTTATAGAAATACTGAAATACTATTGTGAACACTATTTCACCTGTTAGACGAACTGTGGCAGATTTGAAGAAAAAATAGCCTGCCTTAAAAAAAAATCCACAATTTGCAGCACACTAAGAGAGACATGACAGAAGGGGTGCACAGTACTTCATCCATAAATGGCAAAATAGCTGCAATTATTGGTGAGCCGTCCCTGAAACACATCATCCTCGATGGTGACACTGAGAGAGCAACTCTGTCAACCACAGATGAGACGCGACCAAAGAAGTGATCAAATTCTGACACCAAAACATAACAGTTCATCATGAGTGCAGAATGAATAAAAGTTTATGTCATCAACAGATCGTCAAAATTATCGCCTGCAAATTATGTTGGCTTAGAAAAGGGAAGTGCACACAGTATGCAGCTGTATGTGTTCAGTGTTGCATTACTATACACAATAAACAAAATGTGGTAAAGTAAGAAGAGGGTCTGCTGGCCTTGAAGGATGTACATTTAAATGACCTAAATTACAACAAAAAAAAAAAAAAGTTCTACTGTCATTCTTGAAATAATCAAAAACTTTTTTTCAGAACAAGAAATGGCTGTTATCAGTAAATAAAACTCAGCTGAAAATGCTGGATTATCCCATGTCTAAGTTGCACTGAATCAACACGCTGTCAATCAATCTGTCAGTTATACTGACAGATTGATGACATGACAATAGTGTTGGAATTTGTGGAATTATATAAATCTGATATTGTGTTGAAAAGAGTGCACACCAACTGTTGGTCCACACAAGTATTAAGGCCTCTACTTCCCAGACAGGGGGAGCGGAATGATGAAGCAGACCCTGGTCGATTTGAGTTTGTATGTATGTGTGTAAATGTGTGCCTGTGTGTGTGTCTGTCTGAGTGATTGAGTGACAGGAACTGATTAAGGTGTGCAGTAGCAGCTCCATTTTAGTAATCTGTGCTGCCACACCTCAGGGGACAAACTGTATGCGCCTGGATCTCGCTGTTACTGCTGCGGGGCCCATAATGCATTATGAGTCGAAATTCATTTCATTGTTTCTATTCCCATTTACCAGTTTGAGCTGCATGTTTGCCGTTGTTAACTGACAAACGTGTCAATGACTAATCTGCTCGGGTGTTCGACCACCACACCTTGCATTGGTTTTGGCGTTTCCTTATCTTGCTTCTGTTTCCAGCCTGTCACTGATAAGGGAGAAGGAAGGGAGGGAGGTGTATGTGTGGAGCTGGGGAAATAAGAAAAAGGGAAAGAAAAAGACAATGGTTGTAAAAAAAACCGTTATAAAGTGAGTTTTAGAGCAGAAGAAAGAGAGAGAGAGACAGAAATAGAGGAAGAAATGGGGCATGATTAAAGAGAGAGGTCTCTCTGGTGACACTCTTACCCCTTTTCTCTGTTTTGTGCTAGGTAGTTTGTTGAACACACTATGCTGTCATTGCCTTATTTCGTGGGAGCAGATAAACAGCATCTCAGTTTTGTCGTCATCTACTTGGGCCACAGGCTTGTTTAAAGTCTTGAGAGAAAATACAATACATTGGGAGAATCCATCTATTCTCCAGCATCTTTAGAAAAGTCACTTTCATTTTGATTTGTGTGTGTGTGTGTGTGTGTGTGTGTGTGTGTGTGTGTGTGTGTGTGTGTGTGTGTGTGTGTGTGTGTGTGTGTAAATAAAGTGCGGGCCCACACCAGCACAAGGCACCAGTCTATATTTCTCAGCATAAGGAGGAAGGTTCTGTAATTTGTGTTCAGATGGATGATCCAATAGAAGAGGCGAGCAGCGTGGTGCCAGCCGTGACTCCAACTTCAATCTGAGTCTGACCTGACCCAGCAGTATTGCTAAATCTGACTTGTTACATGACTGGTGCTCTGGCTCACCTCGCCTTGCTGAGACAACCTCTGGCCGCAATCTGGGTGTCTTTGTCAGCTCAGGGCGGCCCAGCCCCCAGAATCGCTGAGGTGGTGGAATTTCCTCTCCTCCCTCACTCAATCTCTACCCCCTCCCTTCTTCCTTCCCAGCATCCACAGATCAGCATTTTTTTCCTTTGCTGTCACCCATTCATACTCAAAGACCGGAAGCTTTCTCAACACCAAGGGACTGTAGTCTAGAGATGGAAAACCCCCTAGATCTCTTTCTTACTGGCAATTAGCAACACACACCTCACTATATCCCACTCGGTGACCTGAAACATAGAAACTGAAGGAGAAAAAAAAGGAATGAAAGAAAAGCATGACAAGAAAGAGGAGGGGAATGATGAGAAAGTAGAGAGAATCAAACATACACACACAAGAGCTTGATTAAGTGGTCTTTTAAATGCGCGAGTGGGTAGCAATTCAGCAGCTCTTTAGTCTCGGGAGGACCTGTCTCAATTACCCTAATGAGTCAGAGTGACTCCGGCTTCCTAGGAAGGCTATGGGAGACAGGGAGCCCTGCAAGGCCATACAGGAGAGGCTAGAGTAGTGAGGGCCTTAATGTGTGTGCATTTGTGTGTGTGTGTGTGTGTGTGTGTGTGAGACATGCAGGATGTGGATGCCCTGTGAAGTTAAATGGAGCGTGCCGGGTTCCCAATGAGCCAGTGTTAGCTGGCGGTCTGACACACAGTGACCTCCCACTGTGCACATCACTTTCTCATCTGGGCTGTCAGGGAATGGCAGTTAACCCCAGTGGGCCCTGAACCTTGGCCTTCGCTAAACCAATACATATCTTCAATAAAGGCCTAGCAAGGAGATTGCTCATGTCACAATATGTATGTCTACCCCTATTCTTACCCTGCCTCGTAAGGACAGGATTAAATCATTTTGTGTTTGTGACCAGGTAAGTGTTGTTTTGAGCTACAATTCAAAAATTGTGCGAGTTTGGCTGTTGGAAATGTCATCATTTTCCTGGTACAGTACAGTTGGCTTTCTGCTTCCTGCCACAAGGTAATGGAACCAGCCTCTGTGCTGTATATTAACCTTTCCCTCAACAAACGCACAAACATGTCACAAACTACACTGTTGTGGAAGCTATCAGCACAGTGTCATCATCACCATTACCCTCATGTATCCAGCATTCCCCTTCACATGACATTCCATTAGCAATTCAACACACAGCAACTCAACACCCTGTGGCCTCTCAGGGATACATGTCAGTGTAAGAGCATCAGCCTTTACAATTACTGTGTGTTATTCATACAACCCTTCTCCATATTTACCAGTATAGATTTGGCCACCATATGAACCCCATAAAAACACATTCTAGTTATTTTATCTCGTAGCCTTTAGTATCTGATTTAAAGGAAAATACAGTGTTTTCTTGAATTGAAAGAGAGTGTATATTTGACATGAAATGGCATTGGTATTCATACACTTAGTTTTTAATTGACTGATTTCTTTAGAATGCTGTACCTAGTCAGCCAGTGTTTTTGTCTTTGTAAGCATAAGGGCCAAGGGAGGTCAGTGTTGGTCTAGACAAAAAAGTAATTCCTGAACAATTACATAACTGTGCTCCTTTCTCAAAGTTGGTCTATCTGGTGTTCAGTCTTTCTCCTTGTCCTTCTGTCAGTCTTTTTTGTTTGAGACAAGATTCCTTCCCTATTACCACATTTAAGTCCATTACAGAGTATCACAGACACAACACAAAGGGCTTCATTTAATATACTGTGGATATTCATGGCCTCTAGAGGGTTAATCTTTGGAGTCTCAAAAAAATCTAAACTTGCATAAAACATACTTTATGTGATTATCTGACAAGCTAATGACACCTACCTTGAACAGAAATTGCACACAATTTACATAATGGAATGAAATGATTTATTATGTTTTGTTCATATTAGCCCCCTCTAGCCTTTAAGAATAGCTAAATTGTTTTAAGTAAATAGTTCATTCTACCCAACTTTAAACGTCTTGTTTTTTCTCAACCTTTGTTTTTATCCCGGTATTTTGTGCTACTGAACAATGTGTTATTGTGGGGCCAAAGCCCTCACTGATAGCCATGTCACCTTTCACTTTCAATTGCTGCAAAACAACTGAAATCATTTGTCATTCTTTCTGGGCCACTGAGTGAAATATGACTCATAGGCCTCAGAAATGTTGAAATTGAAAAAGTACATTGGCACATAGTGCCTTCGTCTCAAATCTCCTCCCTCGCCTGCTTCTTTCCTCTACACTTTCAGTCATACAGAAGAAATGGCTTCCATTTAGACACTCCTAACGGTCTCTCTTAATGGCTCTTTGTGATAGAAGTTATTTATGGCAGGATTAATGTTAATCTGTCAGTCTGGGGGAAAAAAATCTGCCCATGAAATGGCCATTCCAAAAGGCTGTACCCTGTTGCTGACTACCAGAATACTTCTCCTATAAAGGAAATAAAGAAAAAGTTGAACACCAGTGCCAGGGATGATTTAGTTCATTGCCATTAAGTTGGGGTTTGAATTGCAATACAGCTGGCAGAGCTTGGCTTTAGGTGTCAATAGCCAAGAGTGCCGCGTCTCCCTTGTCAGCCCTGACGGAAGACCAACGACCAGCCAGGCTGCCATTTGTCTTCCTGAGTGAGTTTTCTAATATCCGTAATGGCTGTGGCAATAAATTACCACCAACCTGTCACAGAGAACATAGTGCAGCATTTAAATCTAACAAAGAGCTCCGATTCCCCCTCCCTGTTTTACCCCGAATTTATTCCTAAAACTCAGTAACTCCCTCATTCCCTTAAGGAGCACTTTAAGCTAATAGTGAATAGCCAAACCCCATTGCAGAGCTCAAGTATATCACGTCCTAACTGGACAGAAAATCCTTGTCTCTCCTATTTCCCCAACACTAGAATAAAATATTTAGCACTTTCATGGTAGATTTTCTTTCAATGTAAAGTATATACTATATTACCAGCTAATCGTTTGAATTATGCAGCAATGTCCTAACTGCATTGGTCACCTGTCTGCTGTACTCCCTCTTTGGTGAAATAACAAATTAAGGCTGATAGATTGGAATGAGATGTCATCTTACCCTTGACCCCATCATCATGTGCCCTCATACTAGCTAGTGTTTTTCCATCTCCCTCCCATTGAGTTGACTGCAGCCCCTATGTGAGATGAGCATGCTCAGTAATTGGAGCAGTGGGAGGCGATTTGTTCCTGTCCTTTCCTTCAGTAGCAGCCGTTTGCCGGTGGGCAGCCCATGGAGCCATGCCATCCTGCCATTTGTCAGACAGGGTGCAATTTCCCGGTCATCTGTTTCCATCCATAACTGAAGGTGAGGAAGAAAATGGTGAATGATGGAGACTTTAATATGGCTCCTCATACTGTAGGAGCTTAATCCTAGTAGCGACAAGCCAGGCTCATACACTCTCACCCTTGTGGCAAATACCGCAGTACAATGCTCATAGTCTTCAAGTGCTCACTATTTAAAAGTGACGCATTTCTCAGTAATGTGGCGCTCTGCTGGTGTTGTTAGCAGACCTGTGGTCTACAGATGGATGGAGAGTGCTTTGCCTCTGGGAGGGCGTGTCATGTTGAAATGAAAGCTGTCTAACACAAAATATTTGCCTCTTAGCAACAGGCGAGAAATTCCAGTCATTTTTGCCTTAACCTCTTGTTACTTTAGCTCCCTGAGGCAACATGTATGTTTAAGCTTCTATTTCCACATGTTCCTGTGACCGACCTGAAAAACTGGCACAGAAAGACATTGTCCGAGGGTTAGATCACAGAATGAACTTTGAAACAGGCCTGTTTTGGTTTTGTGCACTTCACAATGTTCAGAGCTGTTTAACAGTGGTTTAAAACAAAAGTAATCTGCCTCCCTAGCAATCAAGGCTCTTCGTAGCGAGGCGGCATAAAACAAAGGAACCCCACAGTGTGCAGCTGTGCAGCTTGATAAGCACGCAAACTCTGCCTTCCAAACTTGGCCGATCACACACTTCTATCTATCCATTTACCAAAACCAATTATTTTTTCAATCCAAAAGTGCACCTGATACCTACCCCATCAGACTGATGCAGCAGGGACAGAGCAGTTCTAAAGAAGAGCAATGGGTGTTATGGGCGGTGCTCCTCTGAATGTGTGGAAAGAAGAGCTGTGTTATTTGTAATCACAAATTGATGTCCTTTGTAGCCATGGGCTGGTGTGATCTGTGGGTTGGGAGAGGCAGGCATCATGTGAGGCAAGGCAGCTGCTCTGCCTTTCTTCCCTCTCTGCAGTAAAGGGTTTTCCTTTCAAAGGAGCCAAATGTATCTCCTTTCAGCTAAGCAAAATGGAGTCACTGTAGTTCATGTGAGTCCTCAGATAAGACTGGACAGGTGTTAGGATGTCAGTTGAGCTTTCACGCAAATATCTTTTATTCTCCTTTTGTCTGGGATAAGGAACCATATAAAATAATATGTTTTTGTGAGTTTTCTCCTCTTGACTCAATTCAGGAGCTACCCTTCTTTTAATTAGTTTCATCGTTTATTCTCTTTAGCACACATGGCTTTCAGTGAGTAGATTGGTTCTACTTGTGTCTGTCTTAAGGCATTTCTTGAAACTGTTTTTTCATTATAATTGAAGGAATGATTTATAGGACTGAGCATAGCTGCCTCAGTAAAAACAATTACAGATAAATGAAACATGCTATTTTAGATGTTAATCAATTTTAATTACTACCATCAAGTGAATTGGATTGTCATTGTTGATTTTGTTCCCCTTGTTCTGTTCTGTTTGTCTGTTGCCAGGAAATATTAAAATATTATGAAGTGGATTCGCTCAAAACTTTGTTGGAAAGTTTCTGAAGGGGCAAGGAAGAACAGTTTCACACTTGTGCCTATCAACAAACTGCTTGCTTTCAAGAAAGTTGCAACAGCGGTAGAAGGGCATCGGCTGAATGACCACTGAACGAGGATAGTGCTCAAATGGCTTTATGGTGTTGCAGTAGTTGGCTATAAATGCTTAAAAGTGTCTGGAACCTGAACTCATAACTCACGTTTTAGGTACAGTCATAAAGATGTGTTCAACCCCTGATGTAAAAAAAACAGTTGGCAATAAGGCATGGAGTCAAAACGTGATATTCTGCTTAGAGAATCACAGCACTGATGGAGGAGTGTGTTCCACTAAGCTCCACTAAGAAACTTTGATTTCAGTGGATTATAAAGTACATTACAGATGTGTTGGCAAGTTCACGGTGAAAGCTGCCGCATTCATGTTGCATAGATGTACAGTATCGCTGCAACACAGTATGAAAGTCATGTTGCCACCAGACCAAGGAACTGAACAGCCAGAAGTGAACCTCATATTAGAGTACACTGCCAGTAAAGGTGAGGGATTGTTAGAGAGTGCATCTGTAAAAGGGCCAGGGTCTAAAAGGAAAGGCAGTCCCTGCTACTACCGAAGCTATAACGATGCACTGTGTGCGACCCCCAGACAAGATTGATCAATAAGTCACTGCAATGAAGTGGCACATCGATTACACCAATGACAGGGCATTTACAGGTTTAATCTGTATAATGAGCGTGACCTTTTTCTTTCAGCCACCTGCTTTCTGCCTGGCATGGACCTGTCCAAGGCCAGCAGGGACCAGAAAGGGGGTGGGAGCAAGATAAGATGAATGCCTTGTGTGCATGTATGTCGTGCTGGTAGTGGTAGGGAGGTTAGGGGGGGGGATATAAGATGATGCAGAAAACATAGGGAGGAGAGAGGTGAAAAGACAGGAAGTGGAGAGAGGAAAAAGGGCCGGCTTATGTGACACCCGGGCCTGTGTTGGTGTCACAGCTGTAGGTAAGATATTGGTGCAGGGGGAGGATCATCATCATCACACATTCGTATGCAGTGTAGAGAGGCCACCAATGATTAATGTGTGTCATGGGTAACTCGAGGCTCTGCAGTCTCTTTAGCATTTACAGTGTGTCCTCCTCCTCTTGCCTACACAAGCCTTCCCAAGCCTGAACAGCTTCTTCTGCTCTTTCCTGATGTCCTATTGTAGAAGAAACAGCTTCCCCTCTCGAACCACGGTGATAGATGTTTATCACATTAACTAGTGTGCACAAGACTTGTTTTTTCTTGCCATAAAATAACTGAAACACTCTCCTTTCAGTTATTTCGCACTTAACTATCTCGCCCATCATTATTTTTACTCCCTCTTTTGCTACATGTCAAAAATGTCAGTAAATATAAATTACATAAATGGCAATTAACCTACATGCTTATCAGTGAAACACAGACTCAGTGTGGGGCTGAATGCATTGTTTTAGAAGCAGCTTGTTCACTTGTGGAATGTGTCTGCATTAAGCCGTCTTTACACTGCTGACTTGGGTAAAACTTCCATAGTAGAGTAAAGTCAATTTTCACAAGCTTTCACACTTTTCTTGTAACTGGTAACTTTATTATTTATCATCTTTACTCCCTGGGAGGGGAATCCGCGGGAACATTTTGATTTGATTTTGATTCCTCCCATAGATTTAAGATTTCAACAGTAATATTGTTAGTTTTTCCTGAATAAATGAAAGCCTGATTATAACCCAGCTAGCTTTCATTGTTTGTTTGTTTGTTTGGGGTTTTTTTTGGAGTGGGTTTTATATGACCAAGGGTAGTTTCTAATTTGACTGACTGAGTTTATTTTTAGGCCGTTTGGATTTGAATGAATTGAACTACCCCAACAAAATTAAGTATCTTAAATCTTGGCTAATCCATATAGATAAAATGTATAAAACAAAAGTATCATAAAAGGCATATGAATTATAAAAACTGAAATCACGCTGGAATGATCCTTTAAACAATTAGGCCTGTGGAAGTCACAACATCCCTTTGGATGGCTGCAAAAACTGTCTCTCGGGCACAAAGTGCTCTGAGCGTGTTGTCAAGGGAATATTACTGCAGTGTTATGATGTGTTTTTATTCTGTCAGCCTCATCCCCAAGGGCAGGAGCCCCACTCACAACTGTGCTGCCTGCTGGTTCACTTCTCCAGAAATGCTTCGATATATACAGCACATTGACATCGCAGACACAAACAAGCACAGACACAGACTTGCATATACACACACACACCATCATATACACATACACACACCATCACCTTCAGAAAGTTGAGTGCTTGTAGTCGGAGCCAAGTTAAATGCTGCTTTGCCAGTCCATCTCTTCGTCCCCTCCCTCCTCTGCTCTCCTCCCCTCTCCTCATCTCTTTGACTCCCAAGGACAAGGAGACCCACTGTACAATGGGACACCATTTATCACCGCAGGAACAATTACTGGAGACATTTCATTGTCAGAAAATTTCAAGCCAATTCTTCCCCCCATCTCTCTCTCTTTATCTTCTGCCTCCCACTCTCCCCCCCTCTGTCTTTCTTTCGTGCCATGCTGCCATCCCCTCCTTTTTCTCCCTTCCTCTCCCTTCCTCTACTCTGCCTCTTTGCATGGCTCCCAATGAGCTCTATTGCAGGTCAGACTCCCATTAGCCCAAACCCATCACTATAGATTGCAGCACTGTATTCTATCTCATCTAAAGGCCCTGACAGACTTTTCTCCCTCTGTTTCTAACAATGGGTTCCTCTTTTTCCCAGGGAAAGGCATGGAAAATTGCCTCTGATACTGTATCTCCAGCCCTGTGCTTTAATGAAGCCTTTTCAACATGGCGCGGTTTGAAGGGGAAGGAAGAGACTCAGTTGTCCAATCTCTGTTTGATCACACATGCAGGCCCAGCCTCAGTAAAGCACAGCAGAGCAGAACAGGGAGGGATTTAAATGCCAAATGCCTATCTTATATGTTATGGGTTGCTTTTTGCCCCCTCACTTTTGGTTTGCTTTTCCAAATGTGTGACTACATGTCTGCACAACAGCCTTTCTGAAAGTGGGGTTAAGAAAATGTCATACAGTATTATGCTAGTCTTTGCTCCCTTCACCTGCAACCAGTCTGAAAGTCTGCATTCAGCTCTGGACCGACTGGACTTGAGGCCTGGAAGCACAAGCTCCTGTATTTAAGTGGCTCTCTCTGTCCTTTTATTTTTCATTGCATGTCTCATTTGTTTCTGAGCAATATTTGCTTTTGACGCAGCAGTGGAATGCTTATTAGCAGATAAGCCATTTCAATCAAGTGTGAAGCAGCACCTCAGGTCGCCTGCATGGCATTCTTGACATCCATCAGTGCAGAATGGAAATGGGCTCTTGGTGTCAGATGTGCTCTGATTTATCCGCAAGTGCTGATATGATCACTATTAGATCGTTTTTAATGACTGATGACATTTGAAAAGCACTTGTGTCGAGGCTGAGACATAGAGGGCAAATTACCTCTCCCCAGTGCAGCGCTGTGTTCTCCCTGTGGTGATAGCAGCAGGTCTCTGTCAGTTATGGAATCATGTATTGAGTATATGTGTGTCCATTTGTGTGTCATCAGAGCAAACTTGTAGGAAAGACCCCAAGGCAGGGCCTGAGGGATGATCAGATTTTATCTGCTGGCGTTGTGTGTATTACTTACATAATATCGTATTTTGAGCCAGATCTGCATCGCAGTTGTTATTGGCATGTTCGTAAAAGTTTAATTAAAATAAAGGTTCCATATTTAAGATTCTGAAGCATTTTATGTATGATTTTTCCGATCACTTTTTATTGTCAATGTGTGAATCCGCCACATAATGTTATTCAGCATGGCTGGGTTGCAGCTGGCTAACTTTAGCTTGCTTCCTCGCTAATGTTATCGCTAGAAATACACTATCAAAGTGTGGAAATGTTAATTGGCTAATGTTAGTCTGCAAAATTACTTCACCAGCTAATATGATCCATGATACTAACTTATATATTATGAAAAAAGGTTATTGCCAGCAATAAATGATCTAACAGTAAAAATATATAAAATAAAATCAAATGATTTGAAGGAAGGACAGGGGAATAAGATAAGTAGCAGAAAAGGTAAGGTGATGTTGAGACGGAGTGGAACGTGTGAATCAGCTGATAGAGAGTGAGAGAAATATTATGCAAATGCAGCCATGGGCTGTCTGTTGGATTTTGGAGAGGGTCACTTAACTCGAGGAGCCACAGCTGGTTTCAGCAGCAGCCAGACACCCTGGGGAGCTCTCAGACATTCCTACGGGTCTGTCTCTGTAATAACTCTGTACTGACATGGGTTAAAAAGGGCCAGAGAGAAAGAGGGAGTTATAGATCTGGCATGCCTGTGCAAGTGAGTGCAGATAGAACTGACCGTCTGTCCGATTTGTACACTGAATACTGAGAGAAAAAGGACAGAAAATAGAAGTGAGTACAGGCTCTTACATTCAACACTGCCTGTTCGACTTTCAGCATACAACCCATAGTACTTTAAGTCAAGTGGAAATTCCCAGTACAATTCAGTGAAACTACCTTAACCTTTAGGCAGATATAATACTGAAGTTGCCAGACAGTGGAGACTTAGGGTTGTGTTGCAGTACTGTCTTCCTCGTAGCTCTTTTAATTTCCATCTCAGCAACTGAATCCAAGAATAGACACAAACCACAGACAATCCATACAGAGTTTAATATCACTGAGAGGGCTAGAACAATGATTTAGAACCACTAAATAGATGCTCCACATAATCAACTTTGCATATTTGATGTGAGGCGCTCTCTAGAGTGGGCTGGCTTTCAAATGTAAATTTTGCCTGCAAACTTAAATCATTTAGTGCATTTTACTTGAAGCGTATCTTTGACAACAATAAATCACAAGGTTGCTGCATCCATTAGCAAATTGGCTCTGCAGTAGATGGAAGAATAAAGGGAGAGAGAGGCTGAGCAAGAGTGTGCGGCAGCAGTCTTTTATAATCAACAGTAACAGTTTCAGAGCTATAGCAGCCAGACACTGCGGCACACGGACACCCATAAACCTCTGGTCGCATACATCACAACAATAGCCCCATTGATTGGCTGGCCAGGACAGTGGGTGGGAGGCACTGGCTCTAAGTGATGCATGCCACAATCAGCTTTGAAGGGCCTCTGTTCTTTCTGTGGCCCTGTCGCCCTCATAGCCCTCTCTGTGTGTCCGTGAGATGTCCGCGACGGATCTTTCAGTGTGCGTCCTTCATGCCTCACAGTTTGCAGCAAGCACACCCTTTCTGTCTGCCTCTGCTCTCCATCTCATCCCCATTCTGTCAGTCTCTTTCACACACACACACACACACACACACACACACACACACACACACACACACACACACACACACACACACACTCACTCACACAGTCACTCACTTTTCTAGACACTGGCCTTGTCTTTTCTCTTTGGTTTCATTTGGAGAGTTTTATTGTATTTGGATAAGTGCAGGCTACAGTATATCCACCCTTTTCAGAAACACGTATTAGACAGAATAGCCGCTGCTTTCATGAGCACAAAGAGAGAGACAAGAGGAGGAGAAATGGGGCCAATTAGAGGCCTGGAGCTAGCACTGTCTTCTAATTCTGCTGGTCTGGGCCAGAGTACTATATATGTGTGTGTGTAGGTGTGTGTGTGTGTGTGTGTGTGTGTGTGTGTGTGTGTGTGTGTGTGTGTGTGTGTGTGTGTGTGTGTGTGGAGGTGAATTGTCTGCAGGTTTTGTACAGGAGGTGAGGAGTGAAAAAGAAAAACCAGGAAATCCATTATTTCTATTTTGGTGTCCAACATTACTGGAAGCTGGCTGAAATATGAATTATGGAAATGACTGTAGGGGTTTTCTTGCCCAAAGGCTTTGCTTCAGAACCCTCTTTTACTGTAGTGATCAGATATGATACCAAAAGATGGATTCTGGGGGATTGGTGTTGCCTCCATGTCTTTATGCTAAAAAAGGACTTGCGTAGTTTTTTATGTTCATGCTGTAAAAGGTACAGAATGGGTATTCTCTACTTAGACCACCAGTGTATTCACCTCTTCCAAATGCACCAGAAGCACATTATCATCTTTGGGATGAAGTATTGATATAATAATGCAAAAAGAAAGAGAAGAGAGAAAACGGTTGAGAAAATCTTACTGTGAGCCTTTTTTTCTTTCTTTTTTTTTTTTTTACAACGTGGTATGCGGTCAAATCGGACTGCCCAGCTCTACATTCTGTATGATCAAAGTTAGCAGATCAAACAACTCTACTGGCAGACAAGTGAGATACCTATCCTAAGGCTTCAGGAAATGTGTCTCAAACCTCGCAATTACTCACCCGGGATGCAGGGAAAATTTCTAACTGCTCACTGGAGAGCTGTTAAAGGTGTTGACCAACAATATTTGTCATCTTTCTTTGAGTAGAGAAGCTTGTGTGCTGTTACAGCTCTTTGTTGACTCGCTTCGGCATCCTCCCTGAATTCACACACTACGTATCTTTACAGCCCTAACCACATCCCTGCTAATTAACAGGACAATAAACATGCTGGCTCCCATTAACTGTGGCGGTAGCTGCATATTTCCCCAGACAGTGGCTGACTGGTAGATAGGGGCTCTCTCTACTGCACAGTATGTTAATCAGCCTCCTTCATCTCAAGCCCTCCATCTTCTCTCTCTGTCTTCAAAGTCAAGTAGGAAGACCCTCTTCCCTCGTGTCCCTAGGCCGTGCCCTATCTCCATCTGCAGGTAGCTTAATCTATCTTCACTGGAGAGCTTTGCCACATTGCTGGGGTGCTCGCCAATGAATTACTGTCCATTTCAAGTGCTGGGCTCATCAGGTCGGTGTCGCGAAGCAAAAAAAGCCCACGTCCTCTTGACCTTTTGAATGTCCTAATGCATCAAGTGCTAAGGCAAACAAGAGAAGCGGTGAGTGGGCCTATCAGGCTTAGGGTGACTAACTCATCATTATCAACCAAAGAAGTGGAACAGTGTAGCCATCCTTAAAATCTGTGCTGAAAGTGCAAGGGAGTGTGGCACAGCTCTGACAACACTTTGGGCTTTATGTGGCGTGGAACCTCTTTATTTCGGAGGGGAGCGCGTGGCAGTAATCCGACCTGCAGATAATAAGACCCCATGTCATAAATCCTCTCAGAAAACTAAGGCAGTTAGGCTCATATTTGCTCATTCCGTCAGGGCACGCACTGTTTGCTGCTCAGAGGGGATTGTCTCCATTCTTTTCCTTTTTTGTGCTATAAGACTGAAACTCATAAAATAGTCAAACTCTTTAAATATCATCTGGCTTCATATACACAGAGCAGACACCCACCCAGCTTTCAGTAGCTCAAGTGTGAACTCTGTAAACAGACATTGTCCCTTAGAGAGCTAGAGTCAGGAGCATTATCATAAGCAACTGTCAAATTTTGTCTTTGCATTGTTAAGTAGAGAGAATAAAGAGCAAACCATGATTTAATTAAAGCTAGACTAAGGGGCACAGGAGGAATAAAATAAAAAAAATAAAAGTGAAACACAAAAAGAATAGAAGTTAATAAAGTGGCATGAGTGAGTATGTGTGCGTTGTTATTGTCGGGCCAGTTGCAGAATTAATTTTTTACCTTTGGGCGGTTAGAACAGCAGTGGGCGAAGTGTGTGTGTGCCCAGCTGCTGGTCTGAGACAGACAGTAGTTAGGCATGCCAATCTGGTGGCCTCTTTCAGTCTGCCAGTCTGCCCAGATCTTCAGGGCTCCCTGCTAGCCCCCTCTGCTTTGCTGCGCTCTGGCAGAAGAGCTAATTAAAACAGGGCTAAATTAACAACACATTCACAGGCTAGCCTGCCTCGCCTGTTTGACTTCCTCCTCCCGGCTTTTATTCTCTGTACCTCAGTGCACACACAAACACACACGCAGACACTCCTCCTCCCTTTCCTCATCACCCTATATCTCACTGAGGCTGCCGCCTACTGCGGGAACATGTGTTTACCTTAAGGGGTTTTATGGCAATTACACTCCTGTGCTCTCTCTGCCTGTTTTGTTTTCCATTTATGTGTTTATTTAATTGGCATTCAGTGTGCTGTAATTCTATTAGTTCCTGAAAAGGTCAGGGTCATAGGGGATTGGCTTCTGGCAGACTCGCTTGTGAAACACGTAACACTCAAACCGTTCCATACATACAGAGAGATAATTAAAAAGGGCCATGATAGAACTTACTTCACAACCTTTTAGGAAGACAATTAAAAAAGTAAAACCCAGCAGTACTAAGAGAGATCTGGATTTTAATCAATTTTGTAAAATGTAGTTGGAATATAAATATTAGTTCCCACTGTCTACACAGCACAGAAGATCTGAGTTAATTTTTATTCATGATTTCTGAATCAAATGATAACATAGTTGAATTAAAGACTATTAAACATCATTACATAACAGAGTGCCTGGACACTTTCGGGGACCGTTTTCAATAATTATATTTTTCTATGAACAACCACCAGCCCTATTTGTAGCTACTGTCCATTTTTTCTTGATAACTATATTATCCTGAGATAACAATATATTTAAAGTGTTGGACGGTAACTGGCTGCTGCACACATGCAGGATGTGAGTCACTGAAAAAAGCCTTAATGCTGTCACTGCGATATTAGCTGTAAATCTCTCTGTGATTGTGTGCAGTGAGGCACCTTTCTGCTGTCAGGTCATAGTCTAAATTACCCAGGAATTTTGAAGTATTTAAATTTTAAACCTCCATAAAGTGGCCTACATGGCCCCGGCTGCATTTGGCTGTTAATAATGAATGAAGACGAACAGATCAGCATGTGTAATGGGAACTTGGCTGGAGACATGGCGTGAGCTGACTGGGTATTTCAGACGATCTGTCAGCATGTCTGCTGACCCCGATCAGCAGTTATTAAAATTATGCAAGATGAGGTTCAGCCACTTGATGGGGCCAAGACTTGACAAGCCTTCAGTTTGTTTGTGTAGCTAGTTGAGGAGCATTATCACGACATCCTTTAGCGTAAGTCTCATACACGTACAGTCGATAATGGTATAATTGCCATAAGTGGTGTAATCTGAAGATGCACTGCAGGCACTTTACTTTCAGTTCATGGTTAAAAAATATTCATATGACACACAAGTTGTATGATGACATTTGCAACAGAACAGAGGCAGACAATCAGCAGGTGAATAAGACAAAGTAATGCATTTAAAACTGATGGACTGGTGTGTATAATTGTCAGTGGATTCAGTGATGCTGAGCATTTCAGTATACCCCCATCACAGCAATATTCTGTAGTTAAAGTCACATACTCAACCATAATCATTTGATGGAGTTTTTTATACTGTATATGACAGTAAAAATGTACTGAAGGTGGCAGAGCTGCAAAAAACATTTACTGACAGTCTTTTTTTCCCTCCATCATCCACCTCTCTCTCTCTCTGCGGATGGTGCTGATTATGGTTAATTATGTTGATGAATGGTAGTGCTGAGGGTACTCCATCAGCATTTCATAATCTGTCTTCTAGCTCTGCTCTTTATCACGACTAAGCTGAGACAGTGTGCAGGATGGTGCATGCGGTGAGGCTTCTCAAATACTCATGCATGTCAGACGTGAACTCTGACTCTGACATACTCTTACAAATCATGTCTCTCTGCTGAACACTAAGAGGATACAGTCTTTGTATCTGTTAGACAGCAAGTGCAGGTAAATTGAAATGGAAGTATGTAAAAAGCCTATCTGTGGATGTGCTGCAATTTAGACAAATGCCTACCACTCCTATCGTACCGCTACTGGGCAAGTGTTTTCTGTTTAATCTGTTTGATGCTGAGTCACTGGGGCTAGTTGGTAATTGCACTACATCTGTCCTGTTTTAATTTTTGTTTTTTTATGTAGTGCAGTCTTCACCACCTTTTGTTTATTTAAATAAGATGCCTTATTTTTGATACTAGCAACCGTACTGAACATTTGGTCTTCTTTCTGTTTTTTTCTTTTTGCAGAATTTGGATAGATTGCAGTGTTTTTTATAGTTTCTTTTTAGCAGCAGTAGCATTTTTCTTGTTGTGTAATATAACTGCTGAGTGAAAATATCGCAAGTACTACACACGCTTGCGTTTGATAAACCCAGACGGTCTCTTGTGAACGTGGTTAGAAAAGGATATATTGCCATAACTATTAATTCTTAATGGTCTGTTCTTAGTTCGCTACAGCTTCTTCTTTTGTAGTCTGAGTTACAAAACTCCCAGAGAAGCTGCAGTGTTTTTTTTTAGCGGAAACATATAAAGTGAATATATGGCTGGCGAGCAATGGTGCTATTTTAAACTGGACTGGGTCCTCCTCTGACATTGTACTTGAATGTGCACTCTAACATTCAAGCGAGGATTATGCCCCATCCTCAACCCGCCTCTCACTTAATTGGCTTAGATGAATATCTAAAGCTGGGTTTAAGCCATGCAATTAGTAAAGTGCGGTTATTGAATTTACATGAATGCCTCGGATACTGATTGTGTGTCATAAACAACCTTTAAATCACAGCCCATATATGATGGATACTTTACATACTGTAAAATGTTTATTTATAGAAAAGAGGGAGCAAGGAAGAGGGAGTCGGTGAGAGAAAATTGCCCGAAATTCAATATGCTGTGCAATTATCATGTGTAATAGCCTGTAAAATCCTAATATCTATTCAGCCACTTGGAAAGGCACAAGAAATGGCCTGACCACTTAGCCCACTTTCTCTGGCCCCTTCCTGGCCATGACAGACGGCCCTGTCTGGAGAGCAGAAAGAAATAATATAAGCCATATTTCATTCAAAGGCCCCTCCATGTATCCTCATTCTTTCTGTTTAACCGACTTTTCCTCCCTTTCCTTATCCTTCCGATTTCTCCAGCGCTATATTGGTGATTACCTCCACTGAATCAGCAGAGGTAATGGGGATTGTATCCTGGAGGCAAAATGCGCTGTGAGGATGTCGTGCTCTTGTTTTCTCACTGCTCAGTCCTATTTATTACTAGGGTTTGGAATCAGCTGAAAGAGAATTTGGGACCTGTTGAGCTTCATTTGATATCGTCTGTTACGAATTTATCAATGCATGTGTATCCAGAAATGTAGGAGCCTCAAAACAAACAGCAAAAAAGGATTTAATGCGAGCAAGGAAGTCACTCTAACACGATGAGGCATCTCCTGCACCGTGGTACTGTATATGAATACAGTGATTAGATTCCCCTTCTCGTGGTAATGTATCCAAATCAGCTAATGCGAAGACATCCAACTCAAATGAAAACAAAAACAAAAGCGCAACAGCAAAAATTCAGCTTGTGCATGGCAAGAAAGAGACTATTTGTATTTTCCTATATTTTACCAAAAATATGAACAAAAACGCCTTGCTATTCTTGCCATATTACAGTTTATGCCAGTATATACAGTTTGTTTTGGTTTCACAAAATAATGTGCCAAGAATCCAAGCTAGAATTCAGTTAGAACAAGGATTGATGAGCAGAATTGGAATAAGAATTACATTCCTCAGATGCCACCTTCTCTTCTTTTGATCCTCAAGTAAAAACTGCTCTTTTCCTTTCCCAGTTCTCGTCTATGCGAAACATCAGAGGCAGTGCAATCTTATATGTACTGCTCTGTGTGTCCTTGCCTCATCTTTTGCATACGACTGTGTGCGTGCATGTGTGCATGTATTTGCAGCAGCAGGCAGCACCAAGGCCAAGCAGTTTGCACCTACAGCTTTTGCAATAAACCTGTCAGAAGCACTCCCATCTTAATCTTCTAGCTGTTCAGTTTGTCATCTGCCAAAATCTGTCAAATCTCTCCACAGGATTTCCTAAAAAAACAGTGTCTCCTCACATCTTTCACACCAACAACAGCAACAGAAACAACATCAACCAAATAACAAAAGCAGCAATAACCGCTTTCTTGTTGGCGTTGCTCGTGAACATACAGGTTTTACAAATTGATGGTACGATCAAAACAGAGTTTTGATTGATCATTACAGGTAACATTTACTTTACTGCACACTTGCTGTCCTACCAGCAACCATATCTAGTCACCCCCTGACGGCCATTGTATCATTTAACTAAGCTTGCTGTAGGTGTATGAGATGACGGCTGGACTAGTGCTGTTTATCTGCCTCAAATATGTCTGCCTGGGGTAATCCAGAGATTGCCTGCTACCAGGAATGAATGAGGGACTATTTCCTTATTTACTGGCCTCCTCACTTAGAGCCCAACCACCACCTCCAACACCACCATCATCTTCCCAATGTGTCACATCTGAAAGGAGCAGGGAGCACTTGCTACCTCTGCTGGGAGATTTCCCCATTCTGTGGCACCCTGATAAGCACTGACTTACTTCCTCCATGTGGGTCAGAGAGACTTGGACATACACGGCTTGTATTGCCTTTTGTAATTACATCTGCTTCACTGCACTGTTTCTGCTCCCCTCACTCTCTCCTTCTTCCAAACAGGAACTAAATTTGTGGGTGTGTGTGTGCATGCATGTGTGCGTAGTGAGTTTTTTTTTGTGGCACACACACAAGCACGAACAAGCAAAATCTCAATGCACAATCTTTGGGCACAAGCTATTTTTCTTAAATCCAGGCAAACAACATTAAATGGAAGACAGGCTTTTGTCCTCCCAAGTGCATATATCTTTGTATATACTCTCCATCCATGTAGTGCCATCTACCACCTGCTGTAATGGATCCCCTACCGTGACTCCACACTCTTCAAGCTGGTGGAGTGTAGAATTTATTTATCCATTTTGCCATTCTAATAGAAAATGGGAATATTTAATTATCTCAACACACTACTGTTGTGTGTGTGTGTGTGTGTGTGTGTGTGTGTGTGTGTGTGTGTGTGTGTGTGTGTGTGTGTATATGCCTGTATTTGTGTGTATGTATACAGCACTGAAAAAATAGTTCAACTTTTTTGGGATACATTTTAAAAGTCCACTGTGTCGCATTCAGCGGCATCTAGCAGTGTAGTGGCAGACTGCAACTTCCTCGCTTCACTCTCCCCTTCCAAGCGTGAAAGAGAAACTTCAGTGGCCATGAAATGCACCCTATCTAGAGCCAGTGTTTGGTTTGCTCGTTAGTGGCTACTGTACAAAGATGGCGTTTAAACATGTTGGCCTCCATGGAAGATGATCGCAACTCCTTATTCTGAGGTAATGAAAGCATAATGATTCTTAATTTCCGGGGATTATACATAATAGTAAAAAGCTAGTAATGCAAATTATATTACATTTCTGCCAATAGATCTTCATAAATGTTATCCACTGGACTTTTTAAGTTTCTCTTTTACTACTGTTTCTGTTACTGGAGGGGGAAATGATTAATGAACAATATAAAAACATTTTCGTTGCATTGCAAAGTCAAGTTATGTTAGTCCACTCAGTTTTGCCTCTGCACAGCACAGGTTCACCACTTTGAGTACTGTAGCAATACTTTGCTATAAATTCTCTCCAGCTACCATTAGATAAAACTCTTCAGTATTAGTTCAAACACTCAGCCGAGTCACTGATCTCAAACTTGGCCTGTGTTGCCAGCGAGCCCGATGGCCACAGATGACAGCACCAAAACTGTATCTTAAGCCTCATTGGGATGGGATTTATTGCTCTAGGGAAGGTTGGGTAAATTTAATATTGCACGCACTGATCAGTGATTTTCATCCCACCCAGAGTGCATATTCATGTGACTTTTCTTGCCTTACCCCAGTATTAATCACAGTCCCAAATACCTGTTTTTCAGTGCACTTGTTTATCCTCCCATAACTTTACAAGTAACTTTACACCAAGCTACAAAGCACTGTTTCTTTGACCTCTTAAGCTCTCACCATCCCCTCTGTGGGTTTGTGCGCACTGAAACATTAATTGTGTAGGTACATTCTCACGCAAGCTGTGTTGTCTTCTGTGCCGGAGTTGCCATTGCAGTTGTATCTACAGCAAACACACGGGAAGAGAAGAAAGCAGAAAAAGCTGCATGAGATGCTGTGTGTTTTGTTTTCTACTTGTTCCCTTGTTCTTTTTGTCTAGTATGTTTGTTGTAGTCGTGTGCAGTTTGCCACAGACGTTGATGAGCCAGGTCCACGCACCGGCTGCAATTACGTTATTGTGGAGGTTTGCCGGTGTGCTTGTGGAGCCCTACTCAAGAAGCTTCCAACGGGCCGTATGGTTTCAAATCTGTTGCACCTGTAACCAACAGTGATGTCAGCATGTACTGAACACACTGCTGATTACATTCCTAGATCACCGCAGAAAGGTGAGAATGTTAGAGAGTCTGCATTTGGATTGTCCTTCCTGGCATCAGTAACTTGAACTGTGACAGTGGTTGCATTGTATGTAGGCAATATTGGTATTTTAGTCTTTTATCCTGACACCTCAGACCTGTTTTTTGGGGTTTTTTTGCACTTTGGAAGACTGGAAAAAAACAGTAGAACTATAAATTGCTTTGCATGCAGTTATTCATGTGATTTTCAAAAGATCATGGTCAGACTATGCTGAATTATGAATCTTACTGTAGTAGTAGCAGTTCTCTCTCTCTCTCTCTCTCTGTGTGTGTGTGTGTGTGTGCTGAGAATAACGCAGCACTGCATTTTCAGTGACATTTCAAAAGCTAGCTTTCATCCCACTCATAAGGCCCTGCATGTAGAGCACATTAGTCAGTTTCTCTGAGACAATCCTCTTCCTTAGATTCAGTCCTTTTGTCCTCGAGTGAAAGTGTTGAACCATGGGACTGAAGATGCTATCATCAACGCTGAGGAAAGACATATTTCTCCCTGCAGGTGGATGATGGGGCTGTGTGTGTGTGTGTGTGTGTGTGTGTGTGTGTGTGTGTGTGTGTGTGTGGACTGTGTGTAGCCCTGTGCATTAAGCTTTTCTTTTTTGCTGGCCTCCTGTCACCTTTGCTTTTTGACAGTCACCACACCAAACCATTTTCTTATCTCTGGACCATCAGCTGCACAGCTGGCTGCCACTCATAACTCAAAAGGTTGATTCTACATCACCTGAGAAAGAGCTTTGTCCTGACATCACTACTGACCCTTAGCAGAGAGGGCTAACATGTACTCATGTACTACAAGCTAGGCCAGCCACGGATGCTTCAGTTCACCCACTTCAACATTTATTGACCCAACGAGTATCCAAAACGTTTTGGAGTTACACCTCTTGTCTGCCTTGTCTGACGGTCTTTCATAAAGTAGTATCGCTGTGGAGAAACATGTTCTAAGTGACACCAACTTGCACACTCCCAGCATTGTGCAACTCCTCACAGCCATATCCATCTCTCAGCTTCTCATATTGGGTTTAAAGGAAAACCGCTGTCCAACTTGACTTTTTTTGTTTTGTTTAAAGCTTTCATTTTTTTTGCTTTTCACCTCCCTTTACTCTCACCTAAACAGGAGCAGAAAATAAAAGAATGGGCTTTAATCTGCCTGTGAGGGTGAACAGAGGGACACAATGCATGCTCACTGCATGGATATGTTTTTTTTTTTTGCTTTCTTTCTTTCGTTTGTTCTCTCTTTCTTGTTTTCTTCCTTACCTGTTTGCTTGTATGCTCTCTTATTTTACCCTTTACTTACCCTTCCTCCTCCACTCTCTGCTCACGTTCTCTCCACCCATGCAGCCCTGGTAGCTCTGTGGAGTCCAGGCCCTCTTTGATCTGTAGTCCAGAACACAGGATGAGAGTTATCCGCTGGCAACAACAAGAACATCCCATTAGGAGCTGGACAGAGCCTTGACAGACACTCTCTGCCTCTGCTGCTGCTGCTACTGCTGCCTGGCCCTAAAAGCACACTGCCTACTGCTACTGATGCTGCTGATTCTCTGTGCTTCTCCCCAGCTCAGGGTGGGCATTACTGGCTCAGCACACTTGACACACAAGCTCAGAGTCGGGTTTACTTGTTGAATTTAAAATGTTGAAGTGCTCTCTCCGTGATTTATTTTTAGTTAGTCATGGAGTTGTCACCCACTGGTGTTCATGGTACTGAAATTCTGGCTGTCCACCGTGGTTGATCAAGGTGCCTCAGCAGTGTTGGGATCTTTGATTTTAGCAGGCACCATGTGATGCAAGGGATATTTTGTAGAACAAACAGTCTTACCTCAAGGTTCAAATAGTAGCTACTCTCAATTATCTTCAGCATATGGTTTGCCCAGTTGTCCTGGAATTACAGATTTTCCACATTTAAAGAAATCCTTGTCGATGTTGGCTTAAAAGTGGAGCTTCAGGGTTCATTCTTGGCTCTTTAGACGGAAGTTGACAAAATAATCTCACCTCAAGGTCCTTCTAGCTCTTCTGGAGATTTTCATTGTATCACACAATTTTATTAAGCAGATATTACAAAGGAACATTGCAACTTCTGTGCTCATCTACTCTGCCTAATTTAGGCTATTATACATCACAATACATAGGTAGTGTGTTATGATAGCTTCTGCCAGCACAGCTCATGCATTCCTTAATGCAACACACATAGGCTTGTTATAACACTAAAATTTTAACTTAAGCTTGGGTGGAGTGAGACAGACAGACAGACCGTTAATAACAGTAATACAGTTAATTATTTCTACATGTTAATGGTCACAAATGTGCAATTTAATTGTATCTCGATTATATCTTGTCTTTATTTTCTTAATTTTGTCGATCCACGCGCACAGAGAATGTCACACAGCCTGGTTAAGCAGCCTTGTTATCTTAAACAGACCCAGCATTTGTCTTGGTCTCTATTGTTTTGGCTTCATGCACAAAATCAATGGAGCTCATTCATCACATGCTCATTGAAAATGAGCGTATTTGTTTGAACATTTGTGAGGATTTCTCAGTACAATGTGAGGCAGAGTAGCAAGATTTATCAAAAGTGTGCAGGCAGTAGATGTTCCAGTTATGGTATTTGCTTGCTGAAAAAGCATTACTCTGTCGTCTTATCTTCACTGTGCATCTTACATTGTACAGATCAAACACACATGCAGACACACACACAGATATTTACACATATATGCGAGTAATTAATGCATGCATAGACACATGCATGCTTGCACACTCAAGCACACACACAGATGCACAAATACTCTGTGGTTTCTGTTTCCGTCACAAACAACCAGTGATGGATTGGCCCTTTCCATTTTAAACAGGGAGAAAACACATGCCCCCGGGGACCCTTGTGTGTGGAAGTACTTTGAAGTGTCCACATTTAATTCTTCTGTATGATAAATGAGAGGAGAGCTGTAGTTGTAGCCTGTGAGGAAAAGCTCAGCTCGCTCGACGAGGGGAGCGGTAACAAATGTAGCGATAGCTGATAAGCTGACTGTGTCTCTTGCTCTTGCTTGTTGTTCTGCTCCCTGCAGACCCCCACAGCCAGATAACAAATCCATCCTATCAATCAAACCCATCAATGGCTGGCTGCAGATTAGAGACAGTGATTTTGGGGCTGATTGGAGGGGAAATGCTGATTACACCTCCCTCTCTCTGACTTGATTACACTCTGCCTGTGTGTTGTCAAGCTCGGCTGCTGAGCTGTAATCACTGGAAGCGAAGAGCAGAGGCCGCGGCTTCTGAATAGACAAGACGCAATCACACCACTAGCCGGCGAGCTGTGACTTTGTGACCATTGCTAGGTCACTGGAAAGCCCTGTATCTCACGCTGTCAGAGCATCTGTGCATGGTAACTGTGCATACATCGACACATGTGCAGACATGCACACATGACACTGAGATAAGGAAAACTCCAGCTATGAGACCTTTTGTCTCACATTTTTTGTTCTTGTTATGTTCATCGCCTCCCGTTTTCCTCCGCCTCCTGCTTCTCTCCACAGTTCTGGCCTACTTCCATCAAAGTGGCAGAGGGTCCCGTGCTAGAGTGCACACACACACACACACACACACACACACACACACACACACACACACACACACACACACACACACAGTGAGCACAGTGAGCGGAGTCCTAATCTTAGCTTTTTTCAGCTGCTTCACCTTTAAAACTGGAGCAGGTTCCAGACAGTCACTTCCTCACTCACCTCAGCTTCTTCTAACATTATATCCTTCCATCCCTGGACTCCTTCATCAGTCTGCTCGGCCCTCCCTCGCTCCCTGTCCACATTTCTTCAATCACTGCAGCCATAGAGGCCTGCCTAAAACTCAAATTGTCACTTCGAGTGTACTGTGCAATGGCTGACAGAGGCCAGTGTTCATGTTGTGTGCAACTTGAAGAATGTAAACAAACAAATCCATTGCCAGATATTAACAACATTCTACTGGCAAGTTGGAAATGTGTGTGGGAAATTAATTGGTTTTACTCGCTTGCTTGTTTATAGGAAAATAATTGTGATGGGTTCTCAGTGGGAGCACAAGAACAAACCAAATTTATTCTTTGTTCCGTATGTAAACAAGGAAACTGCAGAAACACAAACTTAATAATGATTTTGATGATGCCAGTTTAGATAAATAAGAGTGCATGTCTGCATTAAAAAGCCCTTAAAGTCAAGCCTCTTTAAATGTGTTGCTAAATATTTGGTGGTACATGTTGACTTGGTTAAGCATCCTGGAACACTCATTGTCGGTTTTATTTTACTGTGTGATAAAGCCTTTATGGACAATGTTTCCGCCATGTGCAATTTCTAACAAGAACATCTACCAGGGTTTTTCTTCATCTTTTAACAACAGTGTTAGCAGAAGTACAATCTCAACAGGAACGCTGTCTAGGGTCACTGTTTCAATTACTCGCTAATGTTTGTGACTCTAATAACACCATCCTGCTTTTAATCCTCAACACACCATTTGGGACTGCTGGCATGGCTGTGTGCCAACATAAAATTCTTTTAATCTCGGTGTATGTGTGTGTGTGTGTGTGTGTGTGTGTGTGTGTGTGTGTGTGTGTGTGTGTGTGTGTGTGTGAGGCAGGTTCACATAAAATTCATAACTCTCTGTGTCCTGCTTTTGAACTATCTTTGAAGCCCCAAAATTGTCTCATCCAGCTTGTGTTAGGTATCATTTCAATTGACACCATGCACTCTACTACTAGTGCTTTGAATTGAGCATACTTGCATGCTTGTTAGATGGAAACAGCTGTCAGGGGAGATAGCGAGAGTGACTCACTCCTCTTTCCCTCACTTATCGTTTGCCTATTCCAGTCTTGCTCCTCTTATTGTGACCTCCAAGAAAGTCAAAATATTCTGTTCATTTTCTCTTTTTTCTCTATTTTCCCTCTTTCTCGTATTCACAGTGAGTGCACACACACGGTTACTGATTTTTGGAAATGTTGTGGCCAGAGGTGTGCAGCGTGCCCGTGGCACTGTTGGAAAAAGGGTTGGATTAGGGTGAATAAATTATTAATAGGTGTTGTGTGCAGCATGCTCATGATCATTTCTGAAGATTTTGAGAGCTTCTACTGTAAGAAAGCCTCTCTCAAAGTGAAATGGAAACCTGTGCGCAAGAGATGCAGCAACACTGCAAACTAATAAATTGCACCTTGAATCAGCCACAGAGGCTATTTTTGGTTTAGTTTACTTAAGTTGACAATATGGCAATAACAAAGCAACATTTACATCTCAATGTGTAACACAATTAAGTCTTACTTTGCTGTCATTGTGATAATTTAGTTAATGAGGATGTATCAACACTGAAAAAAAATGAATGTATGAATGAAAGAGGTTTAGTGATAATAAGTTTGCACCAGCAACTCCACAACCCCCACAGAACGGCCCAAAGAAGGGTTTCATGCACGCATCAGTTCTTAACATCATCGCGATAGCACTGTAGTCTTCGTCATAGCAGGCAGACATTGAAAGCTAAATCCACGTCATCTTCTCCCCAAAATGGACAGAATCTGGCAAAATAAAAGCTTGATTAAAATATGTAATTTAATACACCCTAAATAATGATTTTAATACATCATTATAATACAGCACAGTGTAGAATAATTCAACAAAGGGAAGTTCTGAAATTGCAGCACTTTATGTAATTGATCCTTAAATCACAGGAAGCCAGTCTGAGTGTCAGAAACAACAAACAAGAATGCTGCCATGCCCTGCATGTACAGAAAGTCTACCACAAAAACAAAATCACAGTGTATTGTCAAGTCTTCATTATTCCTATTTCACCCCGCCGATGGGGGTTTTAGAAACTGACATAGTGTCTCAGAGCAACAATGTGCCTAGTTGGTCCATAAAGTCAAGATCACACTGATGACTGATAGGAATTCTGGTGTGGTATGTATTGTTATTTTTAGTGCCTGTTGGTTCATGCCTGCCTCCTACATCGCCACAACATAAGCCCTGTCAGTGCATATCGTTTTCCTGGGTGTAAATATCTTTTAAATGCATGCCACACTGTCTACGTGCTTTCATATGTGAGTCCTGCATTCCTGTTTGGTCTTCCATAGTACATTTTCAGCAGAACTAATGGATGTTTGTTTGGCCATAGTGACTGTGTAATGAATGACTCATAGTGTGAATGGCACCAAAAGGGATACTGTTCTCCCCTCAAAGCTGCATTGACGGCAGCTCATCTGCCAGCTCGTCTAAATACAGAAACCTGTACTTGTGTTAACGAAAAGCTGAATTCAGGTCAAGTCATTATGGCATCATCAATGAAAATAGCATCATTGTCGAATAGCTTGCATGCTGCCTGGTTCATGCTTTTAGTAAGACTGAAGGTTAGGTTAGAACCCAAGATGGTTAGCTAGCAGTTTCAACAGTGAAACAGCAGTTTTTGTAGTCTAATGTACCTTTTAATGTTTTCTGACTGAAATGGAATGTGGGTGTTGTATCACTCATAGAGGGCTTTTATCAAATGGTTGGGGGGGGGGTTTAAAAAAGTGTCTGCAGCCAGTGAATGCACAATAGCAGAAGGACGTGCAGTGGTAGAGGACAGTTGACCTCCATCCATGAGGGAGAAATTAATTTATACTCTTTGGTAATTTTATCAACTGACATCCAATCACACACCTCCGCGGGCGGCTGTGGCTCAGAGGCAGAGCGGGTCGTTCCTTAATCAGAAGGGTGTGCGTTCGATCCCCAGCTCCTGGTGCCACATGTCAAAGTATCCTTGAGCAAGATACTGAACCCCAAATTGCTCCCGATGCTGTGCATCGGTGTGTGAAAGTGTATGAATGTTAGTTTCTGTTCGACAGACTTTGCCATCACTGAGTGAATGTGTGTGAAAGGGTGAATGTCTCACGTAGTGTAAAAGTGGTTTGAGTGGTCGGAAGACTAGAAAGGCGCTATACAAGTACAGGTCCATTTACCATTTACCATTTACTTCCAAATCGACGACATCCCTCTGCCTGCTGCTGCAATCACAAGCTAACAGCCATGTGCGGGAATGAGAGAGGTCAGCTTGACGAAGTCCAATTACCTCAGGAGGAGACTGGAAAAAAAAAAAAAACACACATACATAAACACACACGTGCACTTTCCCCCATTTTCTCTGTCGCTTTCACACTGTATCTTATCCTGCTGTATAGCCTCTGTGTGATATTTCCCATAGCTTTTTATAACATAAATGAGTCACCACCCTGGCAAACTAGCCCAATAGCTTATCACATCTGAGCTCACAGAGGCTATAAAGGGAGTCACATGTAAGCATTCATACACTGACACACACGGACACATACACACACACACACACACACACACACCCATCCATCCACCCACACATGTATTCACACACATCCCCACACACGATCACGTCCAGCTATTGTGTATTTAAAGTGGCAACCTGCTGTTTTCATTCCTCCTAGTCTCCTGTGCCTGTCAGGGGCCTCTGATACTCTTGTTTAATGAGCAGAGGCTTTCCTCAGGCTTGCTCCTAGTGTAGTCTGCTTCTGTTGCTGTGTGTCTGCTGTTGTAGCGCTGACCAGAGGAGACATGCAGGTCTGTGTCCCAGGGCTAATTGCTGCTACTTGGCTGATAGTCTTTCTGTGCTCCACTCTCATTGACTCCCCGGACTCCAGGGGGATTCCCACAGGCACCCAAAGACAAACAAACCTGGGCGGACAATCGATAACGGATGCAAGAGTTACCGCTCGGCACAGCCGCTGATTAAGATTCCCGGGGAGTGTGTGTGTATGTGTACGTGCACTACGTAAGAACATGAGTGTGTGAAGGTGTTTGCTGATTGTCCCCACTCCTTCAATGCTAACTGGAATCTTCAGTCAGTCCCTAAGTGCTTGTTTATGTGATTTTGATTAAGAGCGTCCCAGAGTTCAGAGGCATCCTCACAAAAACACCACATTAATGCTCTCAGGTAATTATTCCCACAACATCTCAGGTTCACAACAAGGTAGGTGAGATCGTGCCTCTGCCTAAATGAGACCTTATAATTTACAGTGTTAAAGGGGAACTTGGCAACTATTTCAACTTAATAAACCCGTTTAGAAATCATTTGGGTGGTTAAATGGCCTGTTCCGGTGAAAATGGTGACTTTCCCTGCTCCCCCTAGCGTCCCCAGGCGGAAAACCAACCTTGCAACTTTGGGACTACCGTTCCGTTAAGTTGGAAATAGGAAGTATCGTGAGAAGCGAGAACGAGCGAGAAACACGAACTGCTTTACGGCAATTCCACATAAACGCACACGCCCCCCTTAATACCGGTTAGCCACGCCAGCTATAAGAACAAGCAATGATGAATGTATTACCCACCTCAGTAGACATTGCTCCACACGAAAAAGTTGCCTGGCAACAAATGACAGTGAAAACCAGCGAAGAAATGGCTAGAGTTGCCAAGTTCCCCTTTAAATAGTGAAAGCTTTTATCAGTAGACTTAAAATATAGCTTTCATAATTTCCCCCTTTCTATATTATAACAACAAAAACAACAGAAAATAATATGATAAGAGAATATACATTATATATACACAATGTACTTATATTATATAAACACGTATACTCTGTACTACTGTGCCCTATAGTAAAGCACACCAGAACACTTATTATGCAAATTTTCTTTTCTGCTTTCAATTTCTCAACCTGCAATTTTAATTTAATCTTTCATTCTAAGTTTTAATTCCTCTTAATCCTCTTATTTTTAGTGTTTAAAGAGCACCATTTTTACATGTTTCCCAAAGTATAATCAAATAGACTAATATTATTTCCAATGTAGAAACATCTTTCTAGCATTATATATATTACATGATTGCAATCCTGGACACTGCTGATTTCCAGTTTGAGAGAATTCAACTTAAAGAATATTTAGTTGCTATTAAGAGTTGTCTTGTTTTTGTGAATAAAGACATTTAAAAAAGCATTGTGTGGCATGATGTGTCCGTGTGTGCCAATGACTGCCACTGGCTAGAAAGAAATGCTGTGTGTTAGTCTCATCTCAGCTCTCCTCACTCTCTCTGCCCCTCCATCCCCTCTCCTCCTCTCCTCTGTGGGCTCATGTTTGCTTTTGTACTCGTCTCCAGCCTGCCTGACTCACAATGATGATCTTGACCAAGCACAGGGAAAGGTCAAGGTTGGCCGGCAAATTGCCTCAAAGCAATCAGCCTTGTCTCTCTGCGCTAACAGTGTGAGCTCTCTGTCTCTGTCGCCATCTTGCCATCTCTCTCTCTTTTCTCTCTTGTTCTCTGTCTTTGTATTTACCCAGTGGGGGAGATGTGTGTCAGGGCAGATTGGCAGCAAAGGGGGGGTGTCTGCCCCGCTTTGAAGTCTCGGCTCTGACCGGCGGCTGAGCGAGAGCTGGGGACTTGAAAGCACCAAGCGTCCCTGCCTGGGTGACATTTCAGCACAGACCAGTGTGACCCAGCAGGGTGTGTGTGTGTGTGTGTGTGTGTGTGTGTGTGTGTGTGTGTGTGTGTGTGTGTGTGTGTGTTGTGTGTGTGTGTGTGTGGGGACAGTGAGTGAGTGTCTCCCTATGGCTCTGTCCACAAGGACTGCAGGCTGCTGGGGGCTATTTGCTTCTGCACCAAAGGGATTACCTTTCGTTACATGAAAAACAGAATCTCCCATTCAACCTCTTACCCCTCACTCAACAATAGTGCCATTGGGATGCGGTGCCACAGCTGACACCCCTGTTATAAATACACACTCAGTAACTTGATCTAGTTGTTGCATGGCTAACGTAACATTTCATATGGTTTTCAGAACACACACATGGCTCAAGGACAGCCTCCTATGGGTCAGCTGTTCGTTCCAGTCCAGTGTGCCTGAGTGGCTTTACTCTGATGGCTTCACACACATGAAAGACTTCACTTTAATGTGTCACACAGTACACACACGCTGAGCCAAACAACATCAAAGCCTGTTCGTGGCCTGTAGCTGGACGAATGTCTTCATCTACCGCCCTGATTGTGTGTGCGTGCGTCTTTCTGTCTGTCCTGTAAATGGTGTAAACAGGTGTTAACATGTCAGCCCACAAGATGCCACATGCCGCTGTGTCATGATCTCCTGAACAGCTGTCCCCCGCCACTGTGTGTGTGTGTGGGTGTATGTGGGTGAGCGTGTGTGAGTATGTATGTGTTTACTGCAAAGGTTATAAATGGCTGCAAGAGGGAGCTTTAGCCCCAGATATTGTACAAAGCCAAGGACAAACAATGAGAAAGGGCAAAGAATGAAAGGGAGCTTTATGGCAATAACTGATATCCTCGAGAACATTTGAAATTTTCATTTTTGATCCCTCTCACTGAGTGCATTTTTGTATGTTTGTGTGCACAGGTGTGAATCTGAGTGAGCTTGAAGGTGATTTGGTGGGTAGGGAGAGAGACTGCCCAGTAAACAAAAAGTTCATTCCTGCTGCTAGCTAATGTCTCCATCAACAGCCAGTGTGTTCCAAGAAATGCCCTTGAGCAAAGGACAGAAACTCTACCCCCCTCTCCCTCCCTTTGTAGGCCTGTCTGGTTTAAAGAAGTAGTTTTATAATGCCTGTAATGTAAATGTAAATTTCTGTCCTCAGGTGGAGATTGAGAAGCTAGACTACCACCACTACCTGCCTCTGTTCTTTGATGGCTTATGTGAGACTGTTCATCCATACGAGTTCTTCGCCCGCCAGGGAGTCCATGACATGCTGGAGCACGGAGGCCCCAAGATCCAGCCCGTCATTCCCCAGCTCATCATCCCCATCAAAAGTAAGTCCGGGAGGGTGTCTACTCTCATGGTTTACAAATCACACACAACACAGCTCCTTTTCCCAAGCGACCCTGTGAGCGTTGGTGTCATTTTACCGTCACTGTGTTCCCCTGCCACTGATGTGGAAATGTGGTTATCCTGAACTACGGAAATGCTTTACAAATACTGGTATTGCATCAGCTTAAATACAATTAGAGTATTGTTAAGAGTGTTGAGATTGTTATCGGCCGATAATCGCTCTAAGTAGTTTGATCGGTAATCTCTATAAGCGCCAATCAGAAGAGCTGATCAGCTGACGTATTTATTTTATTCCACCGGAAAGTTATTCAGGCTTTGACACACATTAGATTCACGTAGGAGGGCCACTTGAAATACAAACAGCAGTTTCTATAAATTTTACATCACCAATCCCGGTTTCTGCTTTCTTCTTATCCACCTTTGACCCATTATTTTGTGTGAAAATAAATATATTTTTTATTTTAACCGTATATGAAGGGGTATTTTAAATTTATAAGAAACAACTTAAAAAATAAATGTTTTGTTAACATCGTGTCATGGGTCGGAGGGAGGGTTATGTAGGGTCAGGAATGTCCCCCGAGTCGGCAGTTTGAGATCCCTGCTATAAAGCTACCAAGTGAGGAGGAGAGAGAAACCAAAGACAAAATTTGTGCATTTGAAATATCTGTAACTGGGTATTATTTATCAGTACTAAAATATGCTCTATAGTCACACAGGAGCATTATCACAGCATTGCTCAATTATTAAAATATAGCAACTATTCAATTAACTTCAACAGCAAAATGGCCCTACTATCTTATTCATTTGCATACATTTTACAAACCTTTCTATACATAAATATTATTATTATTTCAGTGAAGGACAGCCAAGTAATCTTCTCAGTGAGAGTTTAACAGCAGCCTTAATAAATATTTTTGCATGTCATTATTTCATTATTTACTCTTCTGATGACAGCATCATTACATTTTGATTGCTGTTTGCTGATCTCAGACAAATCCCAAGTCTAGAAGACGTTCCTGGTTGCTTATAGTGTAACTAGCTGCAGCCTTAAATAAATCAGAAGCTGGTTACACACACAGGTTGTGGGCACAAATTAAATGAAAGGCCTAGTACAGCTTGAAGGATACCAAATGTTAGGTAACTTAACCTGAGGTATCACAACGAATATCCTTAGTAATTGACCTCGCTTGAAAATACATTAAAGAACATTGTGTTCAATATTAATTTAAATCAATATCAATATGCATGAGAATCTGTATCTACAATGCATTAACATATTTTTGAGTAATTACACACAATGTCACTCTCACACCCCTCTCAGACAACAAAAATAGAACAACATACTTTACCAGGAATAGACTCACCTGTCTTACACACTTGCGCTACAACAGATTCTAACATTACCATACAACCAGTCCTGTGACAAGTCCTAATTTGGTTTTGCAGTCATACTGTACCTATTATTACATTAACCCTCAGGGCAAAGCGTCCTTGTTTTTGCATTTGCCGGAAGAAGTTGGCTCTAAAGGCATGCCTGATAATCTGCCATGTGCAATCTGGTGACATGCTACATTTAACTGTGTCATCGTGTCGTGCCTCCTTACCTTTTCCACGCTGACACGTTTCCACGCACACGCACACACAAGTTGGCAGATGGAGGTGGGCGGAAAGGTCATGTCTCAGGGCGGAGTGGTCTATGACTGCAAAAATAGACATCAGAATTTACAGTGATGTGGACAGGAAAGGTTTTTTGTGTGACGAACACAATGAAGTTCAAGGAACAGAGAAGTTAGAGGAATGCAGAGTGTGGCTTTTGTTGGAAAATTTCAGCACACATGCATAGGCACACTGTCCCTCTCTCTCTCTCTCACACACACACACACACACACACACACACTGTCTTTTGTTTGGCGCCGCTGCCAAGTGGAGTGTCAGTTTCAAAGTGGGAGCCTTTAAGTGGCGCCTAGTGAGCCTGGGATAGTGTTCATGTCATGGGCAGTTGGCTGGTGGTGTGTACGTGTATCTGAAGTGTGTTCCCTGTTTATGTGTGGGTGTTGGACGTCTGTGGAGGCAGAGGGGCGTAGCGGCCAACAATAGGCAGGGCTGTCGGAGACACAGAGACACAGTGACAGACTGACCCTGGCACAGAGTCTGTTACCACACTGCACTGAGCACATACTGCACACTTACACATCTTACAGTGTGACAAACTATTTGGTGTTACTGTATTTTTTATCTACGTTTTTTTAATCTATTATTTACTTGTCCACTTAATTTTCTAAATTATCTAAAAAGGAATGACTTGGTAAGGTAAAATTCATTGAATAAATGTCCAAAGCCATATGCTGTTTCACAAGTGCATGATTTGCCACCATATTTTCACAGATTGTTTAAATATTTGGACGGTCTAATTAGCATTTTGCCCTTCATCAAATGGCACCCACTTCGCAATCAACTTGATATTATACACAGAGTGACTGGGCCTCTCGATAACTTAGACAGTAGTTTATAAATTCAAACCCCTCAGCAGTTTTGGTCATTTGCCTTTGGGAGGCCAGACCAAAGGTGATGGTTATGCTCCTCATGAAAACACACACTTTGCACTGATAATGGAATTTTAAATGGCCTGCTCCTTATTAACTTCTTGGTTTATTAAAACTCAGGCCTGTTTCGCCAACCACAAGGCAAAGCCGCCAGTCCGTGTCTCTGTTGCAGATTAATTACTTTTCTATGGAGCAGGGAAGAAGAAGGGATGGAGGAAAGAGGAAGAGAGTAAAAAGCCATCTGCAGTCTAAAATGGTAAGATATATATTTTTCTCCTCCGACGTTAATACATCTTCAATGTGGCTGGCAGGCTCTTATCTGCAGAGCGACTGAGTCACGTCAGGCCCTGGTGAATTTTGATGATGACTGCAGGTCACCCAATGAGAATACACAATGAAGAAGGTTCTGGCTGACATTATACTTCAAGGCCCTGTCCTCACTGACTTAAAGACTAAACTGTTTCCCACTGTAAACCCTGTGCCCTTTACCCCATGTTAGAAAGACTACCGTATACATTTAAGCAGGGAAAAAACAAGAAAATAAAGACACTAATAGTTATGGATTTAATTCATCTTTGTGGTTTTGATTTTTTCCCAAAATGAGTTTTTTAGAAGTAACTACTTAAATAATCATAAAGCTGAATGTGAAGACAGAATATGGAAAAATATTTTATATGAAACACTGATATTTCTGTAAGTAAAGAAATAATAAAATGGTCCTGTTCAGCTAAACACTGCCATGGTGACTTAAGTATAAAGGGTAAAATGTTACTGAAATGCTGTGGTTTGGGTTTTTCTGGGTTCCTTAAATAGGGGAGAGGATTCAGAGCCATGCCTCCATTGAGCCTCAGTTGATTGGCATAACATTTGTTCAGCTTTGAACCAAAATGAGACTTTCATTACAAGAAGATCCTCAGTTACGCCTCTGCACGGGAACATCTTCTTCTGATCTGAAAAGTATATTTATACAATAAGCGAGAACAATTTACCGCTAAACTCCCCGACGTGTCACTCTACCTCTGACATTTCACAGGAAACAGAATACAAGGTCACCATTGTTTTATTTTCACACTGAATATGAAACAGGTCCTAGCATGAATTGATTATTACTTTATTCAGATTTGTCCCAACACAGGTTTTATACTGGCATTAATATATCAGGCCCTTCCTTCTCCCCAGCTCTTTAATTTTTTTATTTTTTTCCAGCAAGGCGAGAGTGCCGATGAATAATTGAACAGTCCCGCGGTCCAAATGTCACAGCAGGGAAAATTGTTTGCGCTGGCTGGTAATTAGAATTTCATTGTTTGTTATGTAGGTTTGAAATTCCTGTCATTCCACATTCCACCTTATCCTGGTGATGGCACATATCTCTGCGCTTGTCTATCTGGGGAGACACTAAGGCAGAGATGGAGAGATGGCATGAAACACAATACATTCGCTCATTCAGCATCATCTCCACTGCTGGTCCTCTGTATAGGCCTCACAAACACACTCATACACACACACACACACACACACGCACACTGTCACTGACAGACAAAGACACTCCTTAGCAAACTTGTCATACACTCAAACACATACAAAACAGTGGACCTGGTTCAACTGGTCATTTTTCTCACATACACAAAATTGTATTAATGAAACGTGATGAGAGTGAAACGTATTAGCCTCTTTATGACTCCTCTGCGTTGCATAACTTCATTCATATTTTGCTGCTGCCGTGTTCAGCGCTGCCTGTCCTTATGACTGAGGCTGACATTTTGTCTCATTGCTTTTAAATGTGTGTGTGCATGCCCCCGTGATTGTGTGACTATCAGTGTGTGACTGTTCTGTGTGAGTGCGCGCGTGTGTGTGTGTGTACTTGTGACAGCTTTGTATCTGCATATGAGCTGTTTTAACACCGACAGCGGGTGATGCAGTATGCTCTTCTCTGGGCGCTCTCACTGTCATACACAATATTTTAGGGTTGTTGCACTTTTTCTCTCTCAGTCAGTCTTCTAACAGTTTCTCTGCGGCACTGGGGATGGTTGTTGTTAGGGTGATACCATTGAAATTGGTTTGCTAGACAAAGAACGCAATTATTCAAGAGTAGAATAAACATTACTTTATTATTCCCTATAATGAAAATCAACACTGTATCTACAGCATATGTTATTGTACTGATGAACTGTTTGTTATTAATGATGTTTTGATTTCTGATGATATGTCTCTCTTTTTTCTGATTGAAAACAGAGGTAATAAAACAACAATATTACAAAGTGTTTTAATTCACCACAACCGACTGTTGTCTTTTTCTTCATTAACCTGCACGTCACTGTTGACCTCCGTCCAGGGACAGCCGTTGTGTTTATGACCTTTTAGAATGAGTTTTTATCTACAGAGGGAGCAGGCCCTCTTCCACAGAGGCAGCCATGTTGAACCACCATGTTTCTACTTATCCCAAACAGACAAACCCAACACTGGCTCTAGATGAAGCCTTTTGCGTTTTTTCAGAGTTTCATGGCGACCACCGTAGTTTTTCCTACACGCTTGGATGGCCGAGTAGTATTCAGATGGTTGCAATAAATACAGCTTCTTTGTCAGCGTTGTTACAAAGCTCTTAGGACACGTGCCGGGTATTAGTGCCACAGTAAAGCTTGTGTTATCTTACATAAAAATTATTCCAATGACTTACATACAGTGAGATATACAGATTTTAAATTTGGTTAGAGTAGATAGTCGATAGTGGTGGATCCTCAAAGTAGAGGTGTTGGACTTGGTATCAGGAGAAACAGCTGGATTGGTGTATCCCTAGTAACATGTCTTGTAGTGGATGAGTAAGATGGAGGACTGTGGCAGAGCAGTTAAAGACGTGCATTTCTGTGAATTTATGTTGTTGACTCAACAGGCACTTCAGCAAATTAGTCGCATTGCCTCCTAGTAGCTTGTAAAATACTTTATTGCACTTGTGGCAATGAGCTTTATCATCATCAACATGACTGAAGAGTAAACACATTTCATAATTTGTTCGCTTTAAGACCAAAAATCTGGTTCAAATTGTGTTGTTATTTTGCCAGATCTAAAATTAGCTTTTTTATTTTAGGCAGTTTGTGTTTAGTTGAATTTTTTAGTGCTAGCTTTTCTCAACAAGCACCATGTCTCTCATCCAGCCTCTCCTTTTCTACCTCTCTCTCCCACCTGCTAACAAATTTTTTCCTCTTCTCCATCAACCATGAGCTTTCAGTGTCTGTACTCACACTTTTTCTTTGTTTTGACTCTTTTTATTGAAAATGTTGCTTTGTCACACCTTTCATTCTGGTTGTTGCAGGTACTTACTGGCAAAATAGGGGCTCTGATGCCATTACCATCCTCGTTTTTTGGTGAAAGCAGGCATCAAACGACAATTTTAGGTCTCATAAAGAGAAATAGCTCAGGTCTGTTTTTCTCACTTGGGGTATGCTGTTTTAAACTGACATTCTGCACAAAGGGAATTACCAGCATTCATGCAGAAGTCCACATAAAAAAAAACTAAAAGAACACAAATAAAACAAGCTCAAAGAACTAGAAAAATATGTCAGTCTTAGTTGCTAATCACAGTTATTTTCTAACCCTTTGCCCTCTGCCTGTCACATCTCTTTATCTCTCTTTCTGACATTTTGCCTTTATTTTTTCCCCTTCCCTCTCTCTGTATTTGTCTCTCTTGATCTCTCTAGCCCTCCATCTCTCCCACCATCATTCCCTTTTGTTCTCTCTATCAGTGGAAGACGGAGTTAAGTGCAGCTGTAGGCCAAATAGCCCAGTGATTGGCTCTCACTTACTCCTGCCTCCCCAGTGCATTTGAAATCACTGATTGCAGACAAGCCAGTCTAAATCAAAGCCCGGCTATAAAGGAAATGCTTTCAAGGGAAAGGGAGTGTGTGGGGGTTTAGGATCTATACGTATTTTGGCTGTGTATGCCAAGCCCACTCTTATGTACCATATAGTTGCAGTTGTTAGAATCACTCTACATTTGCTGTACCTCCACCTGCCCTGAACAAATAACCTGTACATTTAGTTTACATCCCAAAAGCTTGTTTAAACATATTTGTCCTTGTGGTGCCTTTTTCTTGACCTTTAGCCTTTTCTGACCTTTACCATGTCCTTCCTTCCAGATGCCTTGAACACGAGGAACCGTCAGGTGATCTGCACCACCCTGAAAGTCCTGCAGCATCTGGTCATGTCTGGGGACATGGTGGGAGAGGCTCTTGTGCCATACTACAGACAAATCCTTCCCATTCTCAACATCTTCAAGAACATGAACAGTGAGTTCCAGCCATGCAAATGGCTGAGTGTTAATTCATGGGCAGATGGTGTGTCAGCGTGACGTGTCTCTGCACTTTTGTGGAGCAGACATTGTGTGAGCACGTCCCTTAGTGTTATAAATCATTTCTTCTACTAACGCTCCTTCTGTGGCAGTGAATTGAAGAACAGCTAAAGTTTACGAGTCTGTGAAAGGCAGTGACAAGTATTCAGTGCATAGCAGTGCAAGACTGTGCTTTGGTTAAACCAGGTGATTCCACAGAGCCGCTCAGTTCTGAGAAATGCTATGCTAAGATGTTAAGTATCTCTTGTCAGTTCCAGGTAGAAAGCATCCCGTTTTCTACCTATTCTTTTCTCTGTGGATTCAATGTATGTGCATGTCCCTCAGTCCTTTTACCTTTTCCTCCCACCGCTGAAAACATCCACTTGACATAGAAGCTCCATTTTGTCCTTTCTGCTGTCAGTCAGGCTGCATTGTTAGGGGGTGTTGAGGAGACTTTGTCCTTGCTTTCTCTGAAAGCCTCCACCTGGGTGACACCAGAACCTGGGGAGATTGGCATCAGATAGGCAGGGCTCTTTGTGTGGTAGTGTCAAAGCACTTAGCATGGTGTGACATGATGTGGGCCCATTGAAGGCTTAGAGGCACAACCAATGCTGAACACTGCTCACCACGCAGTCAGTAGGATGTGAGGAGTGACATTGTGAATCAATCATTTAAACACAGGCTTTAACAGGAGAAAACACAAGGCTTTAGTCTCTTAATCAATATCCAATTTGAATCTCTTGTCTCTTTAATTCGCTTACATTATCTGTTACTATTTGCTGAGGTCTAAAAAAGGAAGGAGAGAGCCGAAAGAGATAGCGGTGAGAGACAAAGGGTGGAAAAGAAAAGCCTGCCTTATTAGCGCATGGCCGTATGCAAATCTCCTCTGTAAATTAGCTGTCAAATCAATCCCCTAAACCGTTTTGAAGCGTGAGTTTTTCCGCCACGGCGCAGGCTCAGCAGTTGGCCGGTGAACCCCACCAGGAATAGTTTTATCTCTGCCTGGTAGTTAGCGTGCCATTCTGTCTACCTGCCTGCCCGCGTGTCGGTCCTCCTCTGGCGGGCATCGATTAAACCTGAGCCAACCTGTCACCTGGCAGACGTCCGTGCTATTGACCTCTCCCAGAGAGACCAGTCTGGGCCGGAGAGGGGTCCAACCAGCTGCCAAAGCACAGGACCCACTCTGCTAAACAAGGACAGTACTTCCTGTTCAGCAATTTATGGGCATCCAGTAGTTTCTCTTAAAGTTCGGTTAGAGTTGAGGCTGAATATTACAGAATCATTAACCAAAGGAAAGTATGTATATACTATATAAGTTCATAGATAGATAGAATATTTCCTAGTGGTATTCTTCCACTAGCTTTAATGTTAGATAAGCTGTCAATTCATGTCCTGCACCACCCACTCCCTGCTAACACATAAAGATACGACTTCAAATAAGGAGAATAAGCAGTTCTCTTTTGGGGACAAAACACTGCATGAACCAGAACTCTGTGTTCTTTCTGTTTAATACGCAAATATTTCAGGGTTGTTGTTCTCTCATACTCTTTCTCTCTCTGTGTGTGTCTTTGTCTCTGTCTCCCTTCTGTTTTATGTGGCTTGTTTATATCGATATCAAAGCTTTCATTGAAGTCCATCTATTATCTAATATCGCTTATATACACCTCCAGCTCCATCCCACGCTCGTTCGGCTGTCTCAAGCGGAGCCAACGTGCTGCCTCAAGCAGACAGACACGATCATTGTGTTTAATACACGAGAAGACACAGAGGACTGTCTCGTAGTGTGTGGTAACATCTCCCTTTGGCTCTCCCACACTGTAACTCACAGAGCTTGCATGGCATCCCTCTTATCTCCTGAGCCACAACCAGGCCACTGTCCAGTATGTGCCAAGTGTGTGTGTGTCTACATTTGTGTACATCTGTCATGAATAGATCTGTTGTGTCCCATATGCAGCTGTTGACTTCAGTGTGGGTGAAGGCCCCAGCTTTCTGTCCCTATCTCTCTGTTCACTTTTGTTTAGGTCTTCCAGCCTCGGACATATAATGCTCTACTAGACTTCTGCTACATGCTCACATATACGCACAGACATACACACACACACATATATATATATATAATCACACACTGCCCCAGTTGAGGCCACACAACCTGACTCTGTCCCTGTCTCCCCAATCATTGGAGCTGTGAATCAATAGGACAGCCGCTGCTGTAGAGTCAGGGTTACACTGAGATATCGCCAGCATCTCATCATGGGACAGATCCCCTAGGCTGTGTTCACACACTCCTGCTGTGTCGCTCCCACTCTGAGACAGGGTTGTGACCTGTTAAATTGGTCTGTATACAGGCCTTATCTGAGCCATTTTTCCAGGGTCAGAGCTGGAACTTAACAGCCGTCTCCAAAATGGACCCTCGGGTGTCCTTTCACTCTGAGCTGAGCATTGGACCTCTGACCAGGAGGACACGCTCATGACCCACATGCTCAGCCTCTCTGGGACCCAGGCCTCTGAAGAAGGAACAGCTCCATTGTTCAGTGAGAAAAAAAAAAAAGTCTGTTTAAGACCAAGCAGCCGGCTGCCATTCTCACCACTGACACAGTAATGCGTCATTTTGAAGTGCACAATAATGAGCAATCACATAGTATCACCATCCTTGATGTACCCCTTTGTCTCCTGAATCAGCTCTCTCAGCTTTTGTTTGCTTTGTGCCTTTTGCGTATGAGCTGTGTTTGTGTGTGTTTATGTGTGTGTGTGTGTGTGTGTGTGTGAGAGAGACAATGTTGAGGATAGTGTAGGAATTCCTCCAATGCGATTTGCACGGCTCTCTTGTTTGCTTGCTGTGATGAATCTTACCCCTAATGAAATGCAACAACGTTCCTTATGAAGGAGAGATGTGCTCCCTCATCCAGCAAATTCCTCTTCTGGGCTCGAAGGAAGGGAACTCATCTACTGTACGTCATCTGAGGAAGAGAGAAAGAGAGTTTGTTTTGTAAGTCAGCAGATCTAACTACACAGGAGACAATATTCTGGAGTCTTAAATGGGTGCCAATACTGACCTTATTTAGTAGATAAGGTAATGGGCAGACATCACCAATCTACATTAATGACTGATTTATTTCTCTTTTGTCATTATGTAATTTAGTTTTTCCACTATTAGTTACATTGATTCAGTTATGTCATTTTACGACTTTCTGAAACTGATCCTAATGAGTTCTACATTCTTGAATATAGTTTACCTTAGAGACAGATTTTTTAGGCCAGTACTATTATCAAATGATTAAAATCGTATGACATTATATCAGCCAATATGCTTTTCTTTTGCATATAGCTTACACAAACATTTGATAAAAGCATGTCTCAGTAAATAAATTCTACAGTTGAACATTAAACTTTAAATTTAAACTTTAAAAATGACAGTACCATTAATGTAAAGTAATTACATTTAATTAAAATCACTTTAAATAAACCACATAAAAGAAAAGTCTATGAAGCTTGAATTGAAAGACATTATATGCTGCAAATAAAACATTTATTTATGCAGTTTACTGCTCTGCATAAACTGCTTTTTTACACACCTGCCAACATGCAAAATGATACAATAAATCTGTTCTAACCTGGTATTGGCTGATAATTTCAGCCTTTTGTTGTATGTTGCACATCTCAGTCAAGATGTGGCAACATTTTTACCAGTCTATGTGTATGAGACCATTATACAACGGGTAGTACAAGAATACCCCACCCAGTGACCACCATACACAATTTTTACAAGACATCTTCGGCGTCTACATGGCTATGCATTGTGTCTGAATGTAGTTGATGTTCGCCTTGAGGGCTCTTCTGGTTTTTATTTGACCCTCCATTGTACCATTGTTGTTGTTGTCCTGATGATTTTCTCTGCTTATCTGTAAGGTGTAGGTCCTTAAACTCCTATTCATCACTGACAAACTCTCTCTCTCACACACACACAAACAACACACACACACACACACACACACACACACACACACACACACACACACACACACACACACACGCATTCACACACTCATACATACAGTATATTGGTCACACACGCCGCAGTGATCTGGTTCATTTGGCCTCTTTTATCTTCCTGCTAGGAATGTGGCCAGCTATGATAAGGTCTCACCCACATGCATTGCTGAGCCTACGCGCACACACACACACACACACACACACACACACACACACACACACACACACACACACACACACACACACACACACACACACACACACACACACACACACACACACACACACACACACACACACACACACACACACACACACACAAACACACACACACTTAGAGAGAGGTTGTGATAGTGGCTCTCTGTCTTCTGTGCCTGGGCAACTGGTGAGGTTTTTGTGTTGGTGACAGATGCAGCGCTGTGGCTGGCCACTCTGTCTTACCCCGTGGGCCTGCTTTAGCTTTGTATCATATGACACACACATACACACACGCTCAAAGCTCATGTTGGACGTCTTTATGTATACAGTGGATCAGTTTTCAGCCCACGCTGATCGTTGGAATGGAAATAAACAGGAAGAGCTGGGTGACCCCCATAACCCCTCCAGCTCCCTGACAGGCGGACAGGAACAAGGAGGCAAGGGCACTCCATCAACTGGGAATGGAGATCATGTACATGTAACTGTCACATGTGAAATGGCCATCATGAACACACACACATTTACACGCACATACACACATACACACAAATACACACACACACACACACACACACACACACACACACACACACACACACACATACACACAGGCAAATCAAATTCAAAGCATCTTTTTTCAACCTCATTTTAATCTGACAGAAGGCCAAGCGTATGCCAGTGTGCTCAGCCACCTGTGCTCTTGTCCACAATACAACGTAATGCTCCCGTTTACTGCCAGGACGCTGCACTGTTGCGTATATGGTGTTGAAGTTAATTCCTGGGGATTCCCATTCACAAACATTTGTTTTATTTAATGACCTTTTCCAGCTGCTGTTGTGAAAAATTAATTCACTGCCATGCTTTCACTGTGTACATAGCGACACAACGGAGGGGACACAAGCACACGTGCATACACACACACATAAACCCGTGGCCCCCATGCAATCCATCATCCTCTACAGACACACAGAGCTCCATGTCCCTGCAGACGACAGAACACACACCTCATCCTCAGCCCCCGTCTCCTCTTCCATGTACCCCTCTCCAACAGGAGATATCTATCTATCAAGCAATCACAGGCTGCCAAGACCCCTCTGCCATTAAAATACAAAAGGAGTGGGAGAAACAGAGAGAGAAAAGAGAGAGAGATGGAAGGAAAGATAGCATGAGTGAGCAAGAGATGAAATCCAGGTAATACCGAGCTCGTCTGTTCTTACCTGCTCCACCGTTAGCATGCTTCACAGCACATAATGACTTTTCCTTTTCTCCTGAAGCTTAAGAAAAGACAGTTGCGGAAAATAGTGGAAATATATTTTTACATTAATGCAGTCCCCACTTCCCCTCATCCCCCTCCACCCTATACTTCTGCCGCCTGCGGATATGCCCACCTGGCTCTGTTAATTTCTATTGTCAGCAGGTCTGAGGCAGAGCAGCCAATCAGGTATGAGCGTCAGCCCTTGGGCCTGCAGTCGCTCTGCGGCTCCAATTTAAAGGTCAGCTGATAAGCAGCCCGATTCATGCATAATCTGGGCTGCTCTGCAGGCAGACAGGCAGACTGCTCAACAAAAACACACACACACACACACACACACACACACACACACTCGATAGATATACATATCATACTCTATGACTGACCCTCTCAAACTTTTTACTTTGCAGACTGCGATGGACACTTTTTTTTTATCTGGAATATATTTGTGCCTTTGTTGTTCCATCACGTTAGATAATGTACTTTTACTAATTGCTTGAGAGGAGCGCCTTAGTAAGAACTTGGCTTGTGTTTGTTGATTTGTTCATTAATTTGTACATAGTGCCTTTTGCAATGTGAAGCACTTAGGGGAATTATGGGATCCACTCTTTAAATGGCACAGAGCCCTGAGGCTGGCAGTATGCTTAAAATGAAATAGAATTTGGCATCTTCACACAGGCAGTAAACAAAGTACCGCTTCGCTTCAATTGCTGCAGTGTGCAGAGGCTGGCCAGCAGAACTCGCATGGCCTCACTCACCTCTCCCCTTGTGACTGCTACTGGTTAACATTGTCGCGTGATTGCTTCATTTCTGGTTCTGTTCTGATTTTTTTCTTCCCTTGCAAATCTGAACGGACAAAGAAATCTGAGTTCTCTGTTTAATGTGTGCCTATGAGATCAGATAGCTCCAGGTGGTCAGCAATGACAAATACTACTGTCCCTTATTGTGTTTGTTTTCGTTCAGTTTGGAGATCTTGGCTTGCTTCTGTCCTAATTGGACATGAGAAAAATGCCTGATGACATTGTTGGAGTTAAACTTTGAAACTGAGGTACTTTGAATATGCCATGTGGAGAAGCACATAAGCTGCATGAAACGCACTTTACACCAATTGGAATCAAGAAGAAAAAGATGTCTTCCAATACTAAAAACACATCCAATGTGAATGCCCTCTTAAGTTCCCTGCATAAAAAAAACAATGTGGGCTTGTATAGCAGACCAATTGTTGTCCACACATGCACACAGTCATATATGCTAGTTGGGTTACTTTACCTGTCTTCATGTATTCAATTTCAATGCTTAAACCTTTAAAAATCAATCATGGAAAGACCTCGGGTTGGCAGTTAGAGAAAGCTTCTAAGTAAATGTTGAGCTTCTAGATGGATAGGATCAGGTTTAACACATACTTACTTGTAATCTGTAGGCGACCATGTATGTATTCTTACGATGGAGCCAGAAGTCCTCAATCTCAGCGGGGCTCCTCCTTTCTTTCCTTCTAATCCACATAACACTCAATTACCTAATTGGATGAGTTATGAGGGTCCTTTTCCTCTCTCCGTTCCCCCCCATCTCAATGAGATTAACACACTCTGTAATTAATGAATTTGGGGCACTTTGAAACGATTCACAGGATTGTCCAGGCTCCGGGGGCCTGACACGTGTAACACAATTATCAAGTTGTCGAAATTAGACAGTAGAGTGAGATGAATAGTGCAAACGTTTGCTGTGTTTCTAAAGACAGGTGATCGTTCCTGTCTTAACGTGGATCGGGTTGATGCCTCCGCTTTGTTATTATCCCCTTCACTGTGTGTGTGGTGTGGGTGAAAGTCAGCCATTTGATTGCCAATGAGCGTGTCGCTTTTTGATGTAATTTCACGTGTATTCTTGTGTATGAATCTGTGTCCTTGCGTGTGTCTTTGTGTGTGTCATGACTTCCTCGCAGCGAGCAGCAAGCTCTCCTGCAGCCTCTCACCACATCATTGTGTTTGACATCTCCGCGGGCAGCCAGTGACAGAATGCTGGTGTGTGTGCAGACATTTGTCCAGCCTGCTTTGGATCAGCATTCGCACCCTGCGCCAGGGTTGCCTGTCAGCTTTCATAAACAGCCACACCTTCACAAATAGGCCCGCCTCGTGAAAGTGAAAAAAGGCACCGTTTCGCAAAACAAATAACAAATAGCATTTCTACAGTCCCCGTAACTTGTTGTCCCAGTCAAGGACACACATAATAAACAATAGAAATAAAATTGATTTTTATTATCAGTGTCAGGATACAGTCCTACTTCCCCTGCTTGTCGGATGTGGGCAGAAATGAAAGTACACTGAAGATAACAGAAAAGTGAAATATTTTGAACATTATGTAATCTGAAAACGGTTAGATCTTTGACACTTTTATGAACTACTGAACTGCGTTTTCACTTATTCTAAAAATGCATTAATCTTAAGAGACTACAGAGGTCAGGCATGATTTCAGCCTTGCGATACAGATACATGTCTAGGTCACTGTTTAGGATTAAGATTGTCAAGTGAGTCCTTTCCTTGTCAGTCATAATGCCCCCACACCTATCATTTGTGGGGTCTGTCTCCTGTCTGTCTGTGTCTTTAGAGACCCACCCCCATTATTGCCCCTTCTAAGCACATTTCCTTGACAGAGGTAACCTTATCTCCTTCATTCTCACACAGGCATGTCAGCATGCAGCAGTCACTATCCTCACTATCTCTAATGGATGTAATTGAACCCGATTCTAACATTCTAATGCACATTATTTCTCAAGAACCCCCCAAGACACCCTCACAACATCTCCCACAACTCACACAAATCCCCATAAGGTTGTCCCAGCCAAGTCCTGTCCCACGTCCAGACAACAGTTTTTAGCTGGCTCCCATCTCTAATGTTTCCATCTGGCTCCTCGGCTCATATTCCCTTAGCCATCACAAAATATGAGTACAATACTCTGTATCCTGAGTATAGCAAAAAATGTGATATCCATTATTTGACGAAGAAGGCTGATACACACTAACAAAATGATTGCTGACATTAAATTAAAATGAATTAATGCTTGCTCTTTATTTTACAATTATCCTATCATTCAGTTAGTCTGAAGACAAAATTGTCATACTTTTTAATAGAGTGCTGCAGGGATGACGTATTTTTGAAGGCCATCCTGGAAGTTAGCACCGTCGTGATTCCTTCAATAGAAAGCCAATTTAGATTTTTCTCATTTTGGATTGTTGCAGAAAATAAGCTCTGTGGCGACCAAAGGTTTATACGTACACATTTTGTTTAGCAAGTCACAAATGACCTCTTTTATGATTTTTTAACTGTAAGTGCTTTACCAGAAGTAAATAGCTAATGCTGGGCTATAAATGATTTACACCACAGTTGCATGACTTCAACATCACCACCACTAAACTTTCAATTTGTAATATAATCATGTTATTATAATCAACATGTTAAAAAGTTCAATTTAGAATAGTTTGAAAGAGCGTGAGTATTTCACAATGAGGCTATAAAGGCAGACTAGTGAGTGGTTTTACTTTTTGGCGTGCTGATGTCAATTGTCCCTAACAACCTGTGTATTCTCATTACTTAATACATCACTTGTTATTAACGTCTTTTATAACACAACTAAAAACTTCAAAATTCACCGGTGGTGTATTTATTGACGTATTTTATATCATAGAACAAAACATGAAAATCTCTTAAGCTTGTGTTAGCCACAGACCTATCGTATCTACCAAAAACCCATTCAAAAAACCCACTGACTTCGAGATGTGAACTCATTTCTGGGTTTTAGGACTAATTTCTGCAGTAGTCTGTTAAAGGAAGTAACATTTTTCATGAATAAGAAATGCAGAATTCAACGAGCAAACAAAAGGGAAAAAAACTGCATTAGTTGTGTTTATAGGTTGTAATTTATTCATCCTGTTCATATGTATTCATCCCTATCATGTCATATATATTAACAATTTGTAGAACCTCTGTTAGACATAGAGGTTAATCATGCTTCAGCAACATGGATCAGTGGTTCGTGTTTTCGAAGCATAACCACAGAGCAAAATAATTACAGGAAAGGAAGGGTCATGTTGGCCCTGTAAAATTACTTAAATGCACGTGTGGGCCTATTCAACCATGGGAGTATTACACAGATTTTTTGTTGTTGTTGCTGCTCTTATCTTTTTACTTTAATAGCACTTAGCTTGCTTTACTTGTGTATCCACTCTTCTGTTTCAACCCAGGATAATACCTGAGGAGCACAACTTGTCTCAGGGTAACAGAGTTGGTTAGTGTGTGCGTGGGTGTTTTTAGCTTCCACTTGTATGTAGCAAATGAAAGCCAATCCACTGCACCAGATGTTACCTTATTATGTTCGTCCACCCACTAGTCGGGGAAGGACTAGGGTCATGGAGAATAAAGACTTGCATGTTTTACCAGACGGTCAGTCAGAGATCCTCAGAGGCCTTCAACCAGAACAACCCAAATAAACATTCCCATGTTTTTCAGTCCACTCTACAGTCGAGCGACACATGTTCATCCATGTTTGTGAGGTCGGGGCTATTATCTGGCTGATATCTTTTAGTCTGAACGTGGCATGAGTGTAAATGGGGTCTAAGATTGGCTCAGTGTCCGGCTATATATTGTTATTACAGTTTATTGTGACCTATTGCTTTGGTTCCCTCTCACAGTACTGATGTTGCAAAGTTTTGGCTTTATATTTAAAGTTCAAATCCTCAAGATTTTTATCTAAAAAATACCATATTTTACACAGGGAATGTTTGTAGTAATAGCTATTCAATGAATATCCACAGCTGGAAGCATATTGGGTGTTTTCTCATTGGGGTCGTAATACTCAAATCTCTATTTCTCACTGACCACCTGCTCCTAAAGTTATCTCTCTTGGCCACTTAATGGCATCTTTGAGTGTTATACTCTATAAAAGCTCAGTTTTGCCAAACTGCATTTTCTGAGAAACAATGCCCTGAAGCTACAACCTTCAAGCCTCAGATATATGGACACATTTTAAAAAAGACCTCAACAAGAGCCAAGTCACCTATGAGCTGCACAATTTGGTGTTTAAACACTGCATGACAAACATGACAAATCTCACAACACTCCCAGGGTCTTCTATTTTCAGCTCAAAAACCAGTAACAACCAGATAAATGCAGCTTGACAATGTTTTTGCATGCAAGCTGCCAGCTGATGGTGTGCTCAGAAATTAATGGAGCCACTTGCAATTTTTATCTGCAAAGAATATGCTTCAAGCACTTTCGCTTTTCAGTGCTGCAACATTGCTAATGGTTAAAATTCATTTAATAAAGGAAAGATTAATATTTAAATAGGCTCCTGGCAATGCCCAGTATTATAATTTAAAATGCACATTGTACATTGTTTGCATAATTAATTCATGGCATCTTCATCTGTAAATAATATGGGTACCACACCAGTCGCCCCGGCATAGAGGACCACAATCAGGACCTGTGTGTGTGTATGTGTGCGTGTGTGTGTGTGTGTGTGTGTGTGTGTGTGTGTGTGTGTGTGTGTGTGTGTGTGTGTGTGTGTGTGTGTGTGTGTGTGTAGTAGGGCGCACAGTCACTGCTGTGCAAACATTGAGAAAATTCCCACAGTACTGTCTTATTTACTCTCAGGATCTGTTCTGTCACACAGGCATGCATGCACTGATACACACACTCCCTGACACACACACCGTCTATGCCCTTCAAAATCAATAGAGGGGATATAAACATCAATATGTCCACTTCACACCAGCATGTGGAATTTAGAGTATGCCAGCTATGATCTACTTGAGATCATATTCCAGGCTGTGTCTTGGCATCTCTCACAGACTCTCATGTTGCTGATGACCTCAAAACATGCTACGGACTGAAAGTCTGCAACTGAACTGTGACAGTGTTTTTGAAAATGTTTGTAATTAATTATTGAAAAAAGGGGAAATAAGTATCAACATTAATTGTTCAGATGTGTAAATAATGAGCTGCAATGTGACGTCAAGTTCAGTAATCTGTATAAAAACCACTGTCAATGATTGTTAAACATTTCCAATCAGTTGCAGCTGTTTTCTGTGTTTGTGTCTGTTTCTAACAACAACAAAAAAACCTTTCCATGTTGTAGATCACAAATCCAAGAAAACAAATGTTCATGATAACCTAAACAAAACACTGTAGTGTCAAGGATCTTGAATACCTTCTGTGGTGGTTTACATACATCCGGTCTTTCCACTTTTTCCTTGTTATTTTTCTGTTGTTGATAACGACACAAGGCACGCTGTTCATGCTACATCCTGCAACAAGAGCCACATAATTAACTCTATCTGCTTTTCTAATATCTTTGATCATCCCTGTTTGCTTCCACGCCTACTGTTTTCCCCTCTGTATTCTTTATACCTCCCCTCTTTCTTTTTCTCTTGCACATATCTGAAGCCGGGCATGGTTTTCAGTTTTTTGTTCAGTGTAGCCTATGTGCTAAAAGCCTTGACCTCTTTGTTCTCTACTGTGAGCCACCCGTAATGCTGTTCCAGTGTTGACCTCCGCAAGCTGAATAATTCACCTATGGTCTGTGGCAACTCTTGTATCGTCCTGACCCCCTCAGACCCCTGCGCACCTGGGACACTTTACACACTCCCGAAGGAGATGCACCCATGATTCTCCTCCTCTCACCTCAGCTCCTCTCCACCACCTCCCCCCATCAAATATTTAGTCAGTGTGGTTATAGAGGCGCACATACCCGGCTCCCCCATGGCTTTCACTCACTGCCTTATACACTACATGTCCTGCTGCTCTTCTCAACTCTCTTTACGCACAGATGCAAGTGGGAGATGGAACGAGGAGATGTCAAACATGCCGAAATCTCAGCTCTGTGCTTGGAAGAAAGCTACAATGATGGCCTGCCAGTGTCTAGTGTAAAATCGGCCCCAGATAGATGGTTTGCGAGACAGAATGCTTAGACTCAACTTTTCCCTTTTGTTTGTAATACTAACAATACTACTCAGTGGCCTGCAGACACCCTCAGTGAAAGACCAACACAGCCACATTTTTTGCCTGCTGTTTGTCTCTGAAAGAAACACAAAGGCTGAAATATGAGACACTCTCTCTTTGAGTGTTTTGTGTGTATCAGGGTTCTGTTGGCGGTCGATATGCTTGTCACTCAGGATGATGTGTAGGATGGTGGCGAATGTGTGGAAATGTGTGGATGTGTTCCAGTAGGACTGCTATATCCATGTTCACTTCTTAAAGGCCAGGAAAACCACAGATTGTATCAATCAGTTTCTTACACAAAGAGGGTCTGACTAAAATTTATTTCACCCCGATTACTTGGGGCATTAGCGAACTAGTTTGGACATAAAGTCTTAGCTAAGGCAAGTGGCCAATCACAGATAAAAGAGAGTTTCATCATCATGGCATCATAGATCATCAAGATCAATATTGAATTATATCAGTAGTAGTAATAGTAATCATTTTTGTTTGAGGCTCAGATTGAACTTACACACTGCTGGTGCAACACTTTGCTAGAGTCTCCCCTGGTTGCCTGGCAACTTCACTGTGACCACGAGACTCCAGGAAGTCACTGCACCTGGTTAAGAAATAGTCAGGCACATGAAGACCTGTACCTTTGTAATTTTTACCCGTAGATTTTTACATACATGTTAGCGGTATTGTTCTCATCTTAATCTCAATCTCGGCAGGAAAGCAAAAACATCAAACTATTCCTTTCATAAATAGTTAGAAAATAAAACAAAATACATCAGGATGTTATTTTTCCTGACGTTAATGTTGATTAGTGTTTATGTAGTAATTTAAATGTAATGTCCTAAAGAAACACTTAAGATTTCCAGGGACTTTAATAAGTACTGTATATGTCTATGGTGGTGTATGCAGGTGTACAAGCTCAGAATTTGAGCTTGTTTTCAGAGCATGTGTGTTGGCCCCTGCGGGGTCACAATCTCTCCTGTGTGTTTGTCATCACAGCTTTTGTTCCCCACAGCCCTGCTATTCTGGGCAGAGAAAGGTCATCTTCCCCTCAGACAGTGGCACCTTAAGGATGCTCAGATCATAACCACGCACTGCCTCTAGTTTCTGGATTGTGAGGCACAATGTTCTCCGTTGTTCATTTTTTAGATGTCTGTAATGTTTCCTTCTGTACCAGTGTTTAAAGTTGATGTAGATGGTTGATTAAGGAATTCTTATATGAATGTGTGTATCAGTATGTCTATATTATAACATATGCTGTTTTGATTTGGCTGGCAGAACAATCATATGAGATGGTGATTGTATTGTGCAATGTGTATGTGTGTGTTGGTTGCACATTGAAGCAGATGCTATAGTGTAATTTAAGTTGGATTTAAATCCCCTGCGCTTGTTGATTACGGAGGTATGTGACAGCTGAAGTATTGTTCCTTGGCCCCTTCTCTATTTCTGTCTTTTTTCCCATGACATACGAAAGCAAGCTGGTGGGTGGTTCAGGGAAAACTGACCCATGCTGCATAACATCTGTGCCCCTCACCCTGCACATGTGACAAATTGACCCCGTATTCTAGTATGAGGCCTCCCCCTCACTGGAAAATAAAGAGGCTGGAAGAAGGCTTTCGACACCTGACTCCATATGTGCGGAGAGATGGAGAAACACAGCAGCTTTGGAGAATACACACCTCCATCTTGAGGAGTGAGAGGAAACCATAGGTCGCTGAAGGTTATGCAGAACCATGCAATTTAGAGTTCGACTCTCTTGACTCCGAGAAAGAAGCCTTCAACTTGAGAACAGTAGTTTAGTCGCTGATAAATGCATGCCGTAAAACATTGATTGGAGTATTCAAGAGTGCGTGTGTCACCTTTACTTGAGAGTCTCCTGATATTTTCGACCCAGCACCCTGGCAAAAAGCTGTGCATATTGATTTAGCCACAGATACTTCAAAAGTCCTCACCAACAGGACATCTCAGAGTGGTTATAGGGGTATAAATGAGTAATGTTGTTGGAACAGCCATAAATGATTGGGATTGGGCTGCCTGCTAGCAAAAGATGCTGTGCTCACTCCATGTTTGTGAGTTTTTGTTTTTCCTGTGTGCGTGTGTGTAAACAGAGATTTGGTTTCCCATATGGCTGTGTGTGTGTGTGTTTATACTACCCAGAGCAACAGTCACCGCAGGGTGGGCTTTTATTAAAGAGTTGTAATGAGTGAGAGCCATCATGAGCCAGCTCGCCTATTGATTACCTATAAAGAGCACTCAGTGGAGACGTGCTGTGATCCATAGATAATGCTTTGCACAGGGAGGCTCAACTTAGCCTGGTTCCAAACCTCTGAATCGCCGCCCACATCTCAAATTTTGTTGAACCATTCCAATAGATCTGGTGTCACTCTGGCAAATGGCTGTTTTCCAGGTTGGATAGTCGTCTGAGCCAGTCAGAGCTTTTGTGGACAGGACTAAACAGCAAAATGGTGACTTTACAGGCTAAACATTAACAAACTTGGTCGTTTGCTCATTTATTAAAGCTAACCGTCTTTGCATAAACACGTACTCTCAATGGTCAATACCATTATCTGTAAACCTACACTGTAAGCTGGAAAATGCAGCCTTAGTGCTGACTGAAAATGACGTCAAACAGCCAGACTTGCCTTTCAGTATGGCCTGTTCAGGGCAAAATCAAATCCTCCCACAGAAAACGACTAACAAGAAAGCAATCAGACAGAATAATGGAGTGGTAACAAAATGGCCTTTCAATCTGAACATCGTGCTGGGCTCCAATAAGACCTCGGCATTGCAGTACCAAAAGTGTATGCACACTTTCTGCATAGCAACATCAGTGTGACACACAGAATCGTGTTGATATCTACACACACGCAGGTCCAAGAACAACGCACAGAATACGTACCTTGTGCCAGTGAAAAGGTTGCCTGATATTTGAATGCTGCTGTACCTATGTATTGTGAGACCTACCTCTAACAAAAAACGGATTAGTTTGTCACCTTGTGGCATTGAACTGTTCTGGTCATAAGAAGTTTTACCTTCCACCAATATTTGGTGGTTCTGTATTGGTGGAAAGGTAAGTTTAAATGTAACCAAGCAAAGACTGATAGCATCGGTCTGGAGATGAATATAAAGAAAGCCACTTGATTTTTTGCACAATGACAGAGCCATGGCAAAAGTTCAGAGCATTTTAGACAATACATATAATTAATTTTATATCATAGAGGCTGAATAGAGAGGAATTTTTACATTACCGTAGAAAATATCTGCATTGAGGGAAAAATTGTCTTTTGTTAATAGAACTCTGACTCAGCTGTCTAATAAGATTACTCTGTGGAAGGAGTCATGTCTGTGTATATACTGTTTTCTGGGTCAGTTTCCATTTTATTATTTGATTTCTAATGGTTTCTGTTAAGAGGTTGAATTATAATATTACTACTTGCAGTGAAAGGAGTATACACAGTATTTGGTACTGAAATATTGGATTCTAGCTAGAACTAGCTTTACAAAATCAGTCCACAAATTTCCCTTCACTCAAGCTTAGTACTAGAATGTCACTTATTACATTTACGTTCTCTACGTACAATTACGAGTTATTTTCTTTTAATGCCTGCACCACTACATTTCAGAGGCAAATAATTTACTTTTTACTACATTTATTTGACAGCTATAGCTGCTTTTTACTTTACCAATACAGTTTTTTAAAATACAGAACAAATAAAGGACTTATAAAATATGGTGTTTTGTTATAGATTAATAGAATAATAAAATTAGAGCTATAAAGGTTTGTTATTTAATTAAATAGTTGATTAACAGTCGATTAACTACCAACTCTTTTGCTAATCATGTCATTATTTTTCATGCAAAACGCCAAACATTTCCTACTGTGAGTACTTTATGTTTTTCCCTTTTAATTATTTCAATAGTTTTAGTTCAATTATTGGTAAGTCAAAACAATCATTGTGAAGGTGTCACTTTGGGCTCCTGATAATTGTGACAATATTTCTCTTTTCCTGAGGTTTTACAAACCAAACAATCAGTTGGTTAATTGAAAAAAGAATCAGCAAATGAATACATTATGAAAGCAATTGTTTGTTGCATAGCCTTGTTAATAGTTAAAATGTGGTTTAGGATCTCAGTCTTAGCCAGCTACAGTAAAATTTACAGCATGAACAATAATACTCTAATGATATAATATATGATAGTACAATTGCAGGATCTATTGGCAGAAATGGAATATAATATGCATAGGTATGATTTCAATACTAAATATGAGACTTGTGGGGTTTTTTAACCTTAGAATGAGCTGTCTATATCTTCAAACGCTGCCGGTCACCTTCCATGTAGTCCCCCATGTTGAACTGCCATGTTTCTATAGTAGCCCAGATGGGACAAACCAAACACCGCCTCTTATACTTAAGAAACAGTATGAATTCTTCCTCCAATGGGCCAAGCTGTATTTGTATTAGCTTGTGGACTGTATTTACTTTCCACTGTTTAATTTGAATATCAAAGTTGCTCAAATTGTCCACGTGTGGTGATTGTGATGGTGATGGTGCACAATGATGATGATTGATGAGTATCCTAAATCTTAATTAAGCCTTAATTTACAGCTCACCATGGAGTAAACTATTTAGTATTTATTCTGTAGGGTTTAATGAATGATTAAACAAGAGCGCTATTGTACTTAGCCCCAGAGTAAACTGACAAAATTCAATAAACATTTTCTTGGAATAATTGCTTTGTCAGATGAAATCATAGTCTAATAATAATAATAATCACATTCTTTCTTGTTTTGGGTATTACCTCAACTCCATAGCTTTTTTTCTGCAAGTCTCAATCAAGTATTGTTTGATGTTCAGCAAACTAATGTTGTAGCAAAACCTGAGCTTGTACAATTTAAGTATTCAGGCTTGTTTGGCTACACCTCACAGAGGTTTTGCTCTTGTGAACTAGACCTAAAGCTGTAATGGTCTGTCATGCAATGGAGGTGAAATATGTGCTATAATCAGAATATGTCCACACATAAGTGTTTGTGTTGTTTTATTGGTGGCCAAATATAATATGCCACTTAAACGAGGGTGGGAGATCTGACATGAGTTTTTCAGAACAGCGATTGTGTCTATCTGATATACAACATGGCTAAAATGAATTTTGCACACTAGCTGACCTCTGACTGACCTCTTAGTGAATACAGATTCTCAAACAGGTTTTCTAAGGTCATGTTGATTTATAATGGCATTGAATCTACTATGCTAGCCAGCACTGTAGATCATGCTGGAGATGAGAAAGCACTGCAGCAGCACTGAGAATGGACAGAAAACATACACTATGTGTAAGTACAGCCAGATACACAGGTCCCCCTGAGGCTGGAATGCGGGTGGTGAGATTGAGGAGTCACCTCATCACTAGTGATCCATGCAGGTCGACACACAACGCCCCCTTGACAAAACGCACAAGTGCACTGTATCGTTATAACACGCACACACTATCACACACACACACACACACACACACACACACACACACACACACATATGAATCAGACAGTTAATTTCAATGCAAATAAGTGTTCGTCCCTCTTCTGGGAAGAGAGTTTGGCAGACTGCATTTTCTCCTCTCTATCATATGGAGGATCTAGATTGTATAGTGAGCTCTCGAGCAGAACCAAGCAGCCATGAGTACATACAGCGCATTGCCTGCTTGAACTGATTTATTGAGTTTTATTTTAAGTACCAGGCAGTTTTTATCCGGGCTTGTTGCATTTGCACTTTGTTCATGCATAAAGGTCCACTCATGCTCATAGTGAATGATGTGTATTTACATTGTCTTAAATGTGCTGCGTGATTTAATTGTTTAGCATCATGGAGATGCACTATTGTTACGCTGATATATGGTCCACTCTATACTGTATGCAGCATTACAAATGAGACAAAATTCTTACGCCCTCCCAGCAGGCCTTTGTCCTCAAAAGAATAGAGGCTCCTCACTTCATCGGATAGATTACAGCCAATTAAATGTGTCCGTTATCACCCATTAATTACTGCCACCACTTCTGCTAGAAATAGGCCTGGCCAAGCAACGGCCTTGGACATGAAATTGACCCAAATACATCAAGATGAGTTTCCATTTTTTACCTCTTTTTCCCAACCCTCATCAACAGAAGCCTATCATTGAACTGAGTCATCTTTCTCATTGATTCCCAGTGAGATGTGTATTGCTGGGTTAGTATGCGTGCATACAGTATGTTTGTATATGCGCCGGACACTTATACACACACGTATAATATGTGTGCATGTAACCGCACACGGACACATATATGTGTTGGGGATAAGTATGGGTGTACATTCATATGGGCCTGTCTATACCTATGTGTGCTCGTATTTTTGTGTGTACAAACGTGCATGTGCTGTGCGCATGTGCTGGGTTATTTGAGGTCAAAGCTGATGGAGTGGGCTCCCTGAGAGACAGGCAGCGGCCCCGAAGGATTGACACTCTGTGACACCTCTCTGTGTCAGCCTGATTAGTCACCTCTTTGATGTAGCAGCCTATATTAAGGCTCTTATGTGGAAGATACTTGCCAGCTGAATAGGCCTGATTGAGACAAATACAAAATCTCAAGTCGTACGAACACTGTAATACCAAAACACCTTCTCGCATCACTTTCTTCCAACTACTATGCCTTTTGGATGTGGTGATGATGTGTGAGTGTGTGTGAGCACCTGTCTCTGCCAGTTCCCTGTGTTTTCAGTCTTTTGGAAGTGTTGCATGCTTAGCACTTTTAGAATTAGAGGGATTTCAGGGAATGTTAGCGAGATCAGATTTCCTCCCTGTCTACTTTTTTTTTCTCCTTGTCTCTCTTTCTTTTTCTCTTGTACTTTCTCCTTCTTTACAAGCTCAGGGGAGTTGACAGCTGCCCCCTAACCCAGAAATCTGGCATTAGAGGAACAGCCTGACAATTAGTCTACTATTGCCTCACTGGGACGGGATCAGAGCAACAAGACCGACAAAGAGCAAAAAAGAGAAAGGGAGTGAAGTTTAAGATGCCCTGGGAACATTTGAAGGAACATGTTTAGGGTTTCACAATTTTCACTCAGAGGTGTGTTTTCATGAACGTGGAAGTGCCTGATCACATCAGAAAGGGGCATGGTCCAAATCATTTGCACATCCTGGAGAAATATGTGCTGGTAGCTTGGTGTTGCTACTCAGACAGTTAACATTGTTAATTCAATGGAATCTATTGGAACTCCTGTCTCATTACTGACTGTTGTTAAAATTGTATGGTGTATAAAATTGGTTGTATATGGTTATATGGTTTTATAAAATTGGATGGTGCAACAAAGAGAATATAATAGCTTACCCCATTTACAGTTCTCCATTCCCTCAAAGCTCAGAGGGGAGTCAATATTTATCTCTTGAAAATATTTGAAAGAATAGGCTACATTACCCCTTTTTAGTTGATTATTTTCTTTGTTCCACGTGTGGATGAGAATATTGTCAATGATGTGGCATATCGAAACGATCGAAACCAACGTGTTGCCGAATGACATTTGCACCAACCAGTGTATTCACCGTTCACTGTTGCTTTACCTGGTCTGTGCTTGTAAAATATCAGAGAATGTCTTTCTGTCTCTGTTTCTCTGCAGCAGAGCATGTGCGATTGTCAGTAGACCGTACAGAAGGGGCAGAGCGAGGGGAGATTGTCCACTAGTTAATCGATTGCAGATACTTGTACTGGGAGTGAGAGATGCTTTGCTGAAGCAACGGTGCAAAACAGAATGTTAGAGAGAAGTGTCAAATATTTTCTGTTCGTTATGAAACTATGGCGGGATAAATTGGCAGGCTGCCACAGTCTAGGTAATTAATGGAAAACACCACAAGTAGTTGTCAAGATATCTTGCTCTTCTCAGGTAGCCAAAATGGCTCAACACCTGCCTAAATCTGACATTGCGTGTTGTTGGGCCACAGGCCATGTCAGACAGAATGAACGATGTGACAAAATCTGATCAAAGTATGCCCTGTGTAGCACTCAGACTTGCTAACTGCTTCTCATTATTAAGCAAACTCCTCTGTCCACACCTCTTAAGTTTAGCTGTAGTCCTATGCTCATACTGAGCTACAACTACCCAGATTACCTGGATTACCTGAATTGACATGACATTTGATATTGATTTCATTGTTACCAGAGGATAATTCAGTGCCCCATCTTTTCTCTTTTGTCACTGTCAAGCCAATATGTAAATTTTCAAATGTCAACTTTTATTCATTGCTCTCAAGGGGATACATTTCATTTGAATGACCCAATGGCCTTTCCTCCAGCACTGCACTCAGGACAAAATTGTTGTCCACTGCTCTAGAACTAGTAAAATCATCAGTACTTTATAAAGTCTCTCCAACACTTGAACACATGAACCTCTTTTTAAATAAGAATGTTGTACATGTTATACATTTAGGCATCTAAAACAACAAATTAGATTGGCCAGTGTAGGAAAATGAATAGGAAAAACATATTTCTGAGTATGTATCAGGGGGAAGGAGGGTGTGAGTTAACACAAGCAAAACGCTTTCTTCTTCACACACCTCAAAAGAGACAATTATCTGTGAAAGAACATTGACATATGGAACAACATTTGACATATGGAAAGTTAAAAGGAAAAAGAGAAAAGGAGGGAAATGAGGTAAGTCATGAGGTGGAAAAAGAGGAAAAAGTTTTAACCTGCTGCTGTACATGATTAAGGGCATCACTGAAAAAAAACTTCACATGAGTGTGTGTGTACGTGCACGTGTCTGAGCAAGCAGGCTTCCTTGCAGCTCTGTTAGTTCCACGGTTGTAGGAAACATTTTACAAGATCAAAGCATTTAACACTCCCGAGGACTGGGAATGAGCCAGCTTCCTCCCTACCCGTTTCTTCACACACACAGACACACACGCACATGCACATACACACACACACACACACGACATACACAAGCACACATGCTAGTTCATCCAGTCTTTACCCTGCACATCTCCAGGGATTTTACAACACTGAAGTCACCCAAACATTCCACCTGGAATGGACCGCCACCAGGTTCTGAGATAAGCCAAACGTAGTTGAAGCCCCTCAGCTCTCGTATCCTGAGCGGCAGCCACAGCAGCAGAGTGGTATCAGTTCGACCACAGCAGCCACGCTTTCTCCCTATCTCTCTTCCCCTCCCCCCCAGGTGCTCTTTGACAGAAATAATTGAGGTAGGGAGGTGGTGGGAGGTTAATGAAGCACTCCCAACACACAGCTGACCTTTCCCCAGCCCCTGCGCAAATCATCGCAGCACACTTTTTTGGACATTTTTAAATGAAAGCCTTTAAATAATTTATCTAACTATAGTTCCCGGAAGGCCCTTCATTAGAGATTGGCCGTGACATTTCCCTCCTCCCTCCAGCCTCTCATACTTGCCGGCTCACATCCAGTCCAAGAATATCACTGTCGATTTCTCTTTCGCCTTTTCGTCTCTCTTCTGCTGTCATCTCTGTCTTAGTCTTTCTTTCTGTCTCTGTCTCAGTGCCCCCCCCCTCTCCCCGCCACACTCTCTCTGACATCTCTACACTCTCTCTCTGACATTAGCCGCATTAAAGATTGATCTCTGCTGTGTACGACACATGGCTGTGAAATGACAGACAGGCACGAGATGTGATTTTGCTGGGGTGGAATGGATATTGAGCCTATTAAACGTGTTGCAGGCTAACTGCAGGGAGTAAACAACTGGAAACAGGAAAACATGTTAGCTATTATAACATGGATAAATAAATAAATAAAATAAAATAAATTATAAATAAAGATTATTAGTATTATAATTTGCACAGGTACAGGTACTAGGCTGTACATTGGCAACTAGCAAAATATTGTGGTTGTGACTGAGATTCTGGCGTACCTTGCACTGGTTTGAAAATAGCATCAGGAGAGACAGGCAGACTCAACCTTGTTACTTTACTCTTCTGTATCTCCACAGGAACCAGGATGCATAATATTGACTTCTGTTTCATGCCTGCTTGATTGTGATGATGAATGATTTGTACAGTATTAGACAAGCTTGCATTGGGAATAGGTGGAAAGAGGGAGGAAATCAAAGCTATTCTTTAACAACCCCCTGCGCAAACAGATGGACATATGAGTAGGCCTGTGTAGACATAAATCAAACACAGCACAACAAAGTCACCCTCTCGCTCCGGTGCATAGGTATGAAAGACAAAAACAAACTAGATCAGATATGTTCAGGGAGGAGTGCTGTCATTTGACAAGAAATGCAATTCATCAGGCGTATTTTGCTGATGAAACAGAGAAAAATGAGACGTGACAACCGTTCGAGTTATACAATATTGAGATTAGCGGAAATGTTATCAGATACAATGTGTGAGGCACTGCAGAGACCTAGCCAACCCTGGGGAAGAGCAGTAGTAAGGCAATATCCACTTGTCCCAGACACTCTCATAACTTGAACAGCTTCTGTATAGCTGCAGGGAGTCTCCAAAAAAAGTCTGGCAAGTCAGTTTAGCACACCTCAAATACTAAGTGTGAGTTAACCTTTTCTGTATGGTGATCGAGAGAACTTGTAGAACACTACAACCAAAGCAGAACCCCAAGCAAATCGACAAAACATATTCACCAGTTTTGACAACCAAAACACAGAATTTAGCAATGCACTGCATATACAGAAAAATAAGCATATTAAATAACACATTTATCAGTTTGACAACTCACACATTGCATTTGGGAATGCAAACACCTTCCAGGTTTAAGAGATGTATTCGTCTGGCAGGAACAGTTAGAGAAATTTCTTTGGGCATTTAAAATGCTATTGTAAGAAGAAATAGTTAAATTAAACCACCACACCCACTGTGTTAAGAGTTCAGATTGATAAATTGATATTATTAGAAAATAAAAAACATTTTATATGTAAAATAAAAAACACGGAACTAGGACCTTAACAGAGCTAGTCTGTGCCATAATTTTTGTCTGACTTCAAATTCCTCTTGTTATTCTGCAATTAGTTGGACTTTTGTCTGTAATTCACTCGTCATGACCATTATACCATGTGGCATCAGCACCATGAATCTTTTATTCACTTCATTAGTCAGGAAGTTTTCTCACTCCCGTAATAAATCTGTTTCTTCGCCACTGCAGCTCATATTTAGCGCCCCACCACCATCGCTTTTTCTCTCACTCTCCCCTTCTCTCTGCTGCTCTCTTGCTATATCAGAGGTTCTTTATTACCTGGAAACAAGGGCAGATTTATGCCTTTGTCCGGAACAGAGGCAGGTGTGGTTTACAGTGTGCGTTGTGAGGGATGAGTTGTGAGCAGGATTAGTTTTCAGGGCAACGGGGAGAACTAAGGGGAGAGGAGAGGAGGACGGTCTGGTTGTCTGTTACCTTGTACTGTAGTGGATGCAGGCAGAGATATTAGGGAAGCACTGCTTCATTAACTCTCAGGGTCTATGGCCAGGGTCTGTCTGTGGCTGTCCGTGTTGCTCACCTTGGAAGAGTGCTTCTCTTGCTCTTTTTCTCTTTCTCTGGCTCTCAGTTTATGTCTGGTCCCTTATGCTCTCTCTTTGCCTGCTAAGGCCAGGATATGTGTCAATACCAGGAGAGGCCACGAGAGATACATTGGATTGATGTGTATATTTTACAACATGAAGACAGATGGGCTGATTATCTACCACCATGACAAGACTTAACTTAAGTTCTGCTTAACTTTACATATGGCAATGCGATTTCAAATGGTGAAATACAGTTTAGATATCTTATTACATCTTATTAAAGGCAGGTTGAATGGCCCATTTAGACATCTCTAATGTGTTTTGAATTGAAACCTACTCATGAGATTAAACCATAAAAATGAATTGTATTTGTTCCCATATTCTATTAAGTAACAGTGCCTTGGTGTAAATATTGTTTAAACAGAGCTAAATTCAGATTTTCACCTCACAGAATATATTTCCTGTGGCTGTATGATACTGTTTTGATTTTTGGAGTTCCTGTCCTCAAAGGAGCTATCACGCCATGCTCCCAGAGTTAATATCTCTATCACACCTGGTGATACACTTTTCTTGTTTCAGCCGGTTACACTATATTTCAAATGCAACAAAGGCTGAAAGGTACTGTTAGTTGCTGCCTTAAACACACTACCTCACAGTTCCAACCTGTTTTTATTCCAAGACTGTACAATACCGACAAACTCCCCAGCATCTCAACAGACACGTAAAACACGCTTTGGCGTCTGTATTGTGACACACCAGGTTTTCAATTGACTTTATTGTTCCACCTGATGCAATATTAGATGCCCAGAGCAATATACTCCAGTCGTCCATTAACCCTAATTTTAACCCAACCACTGCAATATTGGACACTTTGAACTCTCTGATTCCCATTGGAGTGTAGAGGCATGACATGTGTTTTCTGCCCAAATAAGGAATCCATTGGGAGGATTGCTTTCTGTGTCCCTAACTCAACCTACTATAAGAGACCGTATGCCCTGTTTGGCTGTCAGTGTTGGAGCAATAAAGGGCTCGTAAATACCTATAACTAAATGAAATTTATTTTACGTTATATCAAATAAAGGAGGTTCATGAACTGACATCACTCAGAGGGTTATAATACATATAATATAATACAAGTTTGACAAAATGTTGGTATTGTATGACCTGGCAATGAGAACAGGAGTTTCTGCTTTCCATTTTTCTCTTGGCTGGGAAACCCACACACACACACACACACACACACACACACACACACACACACACACACACACACACACATAAGCAAACACACAGTAAGTGATTGGATGTTAACCAGTCTGGAATAAAACAGATGGAAGTCTGTGCAACAGCACCAAACACTGGAAATGGATTTATCCCAGCTGCCCCCTCCTGTGTTCCCATAATCCTTTACTGTCTTCAGTTCTCCCAGCATTACACGCTGACATAGAATGATAGACTTCATGCACCACTATTTCAGATAGTGTAATGGTATTCCGTCAAATTAATGCAAAACTAAGTAATACATTTAAAAAATAAATCCCAGAAAACGGGACATGTAATTTTTGGAGCAGGTAGAGAGAAAATAATAATGATTTTAATTTAATTTGGACATTAACCATTAGTTTCATTTCTGTCCACAGAGTGCATTCAGCTATCTACATTTTTTTTTTTAAAAGGCAGGCATCTTATCATGTTTGAAGATGGCTGACAAGTACGATTAAAATTCTTGAGTATAATCCTGTTGGTACAGCTGTTGCAGTGCTTAATCAATGTACCTCGCCTCGCCTTTCCCTCTCTGCTTTGTGCGTAGCGCTGCAACTTTCCCAGAACTAATTGTGGGAGATATTTAATAGAGATAGGTGCTGTTTGGCTGCCAAAGCCCGTCCACTGCAGCACGCTGCTGACTGGGAGAGGTAGAGAAGAAGATGAGAGGGAGAGTGGGATGTTTTCAGCTGTTAATAAGCCAGGCACTCTTTACATACTATAACTTTTTTGTTTCCTGTATGTGCATATGTGTGTATGTATGTGTATTTGTCTCTCTTTGCCATCCCTCTCCCCGGATGACTTACCCCCCCCCCCCAGCTACTTGTTTATTTAACACAATGACAGCCTTACATATGACTGCTTTTGCCTTTTTTGTTGTTGTTGTCACTCACATTAATAATTTGCTTTTTTGTTAACTGACTGATGTAAAGTGGGCTAATCCCTTTATGAGAGGAGAGGGTGAGGCTGGATTTGTTAGCGAGTGTTTGTTAATAATTTGAGCTTGTATCATCGGTATGCACAATGTGTTATTGTGTAATGCGAGTGCGGATGTGTGTGTGTTTTTGTCTGGGAGGGAGCAGGGCTAATTTCCACCCTGCTAGGGTCCTAGAGGACTAAGCTGCTTTTGACCTGATAAGCTCATTAGAATTCCACACTAATTACAACAGGCCCTGTTTGGCTGTCACCAGATGAGAACAACAGGTCCCAACAACATCAGCCTACCTATGAGGGAGAGTAAAGTAGGGGAATGGAGGAGAGGATGGATAGATGCTTGTCAGGAAGAGAAAGAGAGAACAGCAGGAGGAATTGTGAAAGGAGTTGTTCAGCTGTTCAGGTACAGATAGAAAGTTATAATGATTGGTACAATGAGATTGTAGAAATAACAGATAGAAAAATCATACAACTTTGATGCAGAGAGAGAAAGACAAGACAAAGAGGGAGAGACAGAGGCGGGAGGGAACAAGAGAGAGAGATTGTAAATTAGCCGGGCCGCCGCAGAGCGTTTTCTCTGACTTGTCGAGGCTAAACTGAGGGCAGCAGGGAGTGGGGCCCGATATGTCAGAATCTCCCTGGCAACCAATCCTTCAGCCGCCCACACACACACACACGCAGCACCCTGTTGAGGCTGGGCCGGCGTGTTGTTTGCATCCCTGCCCAGATTAAATCTAAGGCAGGCCTGGAAAATTTATAACAGGATCTCTCCTCTTTTTTTCACATGTTGAAAACCAGACTGCCTCTCTTTTCACACTCTCACTCTCTCCTCTTTTTTTCCCTCCCTCTTTCATTCCCCATTACCATCCATCCCCCTTCCTCTCTCTCTGTCTCTCTCACTCTTCCTTTCATATGTGCCCGTCTTGTTTCTCTCTTGTGTTTTTCTCTTGTAGCTGAGGCCGCAGTGCCCGCAGTCAAAAGGATCACTTGTTTCCATTCAGTGCATGTGTGTTGTGTCTGTCTATGTGTATGTGTGCACTTGCATGTGCACAAATGTGTGCAATAATGTGTTTGTGTGCGTGAGTTGTGGGCTGTGCTGTCTGGGGGGCAAAAGCACTCACAGGAGACCTGTCTGCTTCGACCTCTATTATTCCCTTCCATTTGCTATTTCCTCTCATACTACCGCAGAATGTGAAAGGGAATTATTTTAGTATGTCGATTTGTTCTCTGTGTCAATATGAAGCATCCCTCTAATCCCGCTGTAGTGCCATAGTAAGTCATTCAGTCACTCTTCTCTGCTATAGTCCAAAGCCACTAGAGCCAGAGGCCTCGCTCATTAACCAGGCTTTTCTAAGAGACAGCGAGCCGTCCCCAAGGCCACAGCGTGACATGGGTGAGATTGTTTACGTGTGTCTTATCGTGTGCCTGTGTTCCTGTATGTGCTTGTGCATACGTGGGTGGATGTATCTTCCTTTGCATGGAGACACGTGTGTGTTTGTATTTGATGTCTCGCTTATTCCAGGGCTGTGTGTGTGCTGCCCCTGGGCAGCAGCTGGTGGGTGGGCAGAGCAGAGCGGAGCAGAGATGAGTGGGTTAGCCCCTGGCACAGATCTGTACCTTGGGACCAGCAGCTGCTGGCGCCAGCCATCTTTGGCACCAATTTGTCCCCGAGTCCTCCAAAGGCTGGGCCCCTCAGGAGACTGCAGATGTGTGCGAATGTCTGTTTGTGTGGCAAAACTGTTAAGACGTTACTTGTGTGTTTTGATGAAATTGTGCAACCATGTATGTGCTGGTGCCTGTATTGAATGTGTGATGAGGTTCTTGTGTGTGTTTCACCACATGATGAGCAGTGTCCTTGGAAGCTGCCCTGGCAGGAGAGGATGGGGACGGTTGCCTCCACTGGGATGACACTTAATTGGACTCCTGTCAGCATTTGGCTGTCTTTCACTCTACTCACTTCCCTCACTCTCTGCTACAATATCTATGTCTCTCTCTCCACCTCTTTATTTATTTCTCTCGCTCTGTCTCCTCCTCTGCCTTTAACCCTTTCACACTGAAATGCTCTCTGGCCCCACCTACTTCAACCCCACCATCTATCTCTCTCTCTCTCTCTCTCTCTCTCTCTCTCTCTCTCTCTCTCTCTCTGTCTGTCCCTCAGAATCATCCCTCCCTCTTAATTTGAGAAACAGCAGAGGGATCGATTGGTGGTCGCAGCCTCTCATCTCCCCGCCCTCCTCAAATTTATTATTCTCTCAAACACTCACACACTGATGGTCCCCTGGAGGGTTGTGTTGTGCCGCTACCAACACACAATCACATGCACACACAAAAAAAACACGCGCACATATGACACTGATGTCAGATGCTGATGCATTATCACATCACAGTACAAGAACACACAAACTCGGGCGCACATACACACAACAACATACACAGTGTCAACTCATACATTATGGATATGCGCAGACAAGAGCAAGATGTATTCACACATGCACATTAATTTAAGCAAACACAGACACTCTCTGACAGAGGAATCAGAATGAGCTGGGGGACCCTGGTCTGACTCAGCATTTCACGTGTATTGGTAACTTTTCAGCTTCATCTTGATCAGCGGTGATGGTATAGTTTTAGAAGAGAGCCTTGTGGAGGGATGGGAGGTTAGATAACCATACTAGAGAGATACAGTGTTGCTCTTAGGTGGAAATGTTGTATCTCTCTAAAGGAAGTTGTTCATTCTAGTTATATTGATAGATTTTTTTGAATAGGTGTCGTGATTGCATTTGCAGTAATTGGAAAGATGTGAGTGGATGAGGATTAGATCAAGGTGGCACAAATTAAAGCGAAGATGTGTCCTTGCAAGTTGAGTTAATATTGAGGAAAGATCCCACGCTTATTCCAGCCTCTGTGGGACTTTCAATCCATGAATGTCGGAAAGAAAAATTAGAGTGTGTGCGGGAAATTTGTTTCAGTTTCTGAACAGAGAAATAATAGTCGTAATTTCCACTGAGGATGAGGAGAACACTTTCAAAAATGCCATTTTAGTCCGGCTCACTTATCACTAATTTTAGGTTGATTTCTTCACTGAAGTATCTCTACAGTGTCCTTTTACTGTCCTGCAACCATTGTCCAGATAAGTCGATAAGAAAATGTATATGCTCACCCAAGTCGCTTTAAGTTGTTACCGTGCAATCAAAGCTTAACATGCTTTATTTGTTCTGGGTATCTGCATCTTTCTGTGACAGGATGTGCCGGATTTTTACAGTGTTACGTAAGTGAAAAAATGCATTCCTGGAAGTTTGCTTTATGTGGGAGTTCAAGGACATATCCTGATCAAAGCCAACTCCAAGATTCCTGACGGTGGTACTGGAGGTCATTATCGACATCCACATGAATATTAAAATCACCTCCAATAATTACTTTAACTGTTTTAAGGACTAAAATTGATAAAAGCTCTGAGAATTCAGATAGAAAATCAGAGTATGGTCCAGGAGCGCGGTACACTATAACAAACAGGATTAGCTGCAGTGTTTTCCAGGTCGGGTATGAAAGACTAAGAACAAGGCTTTTAAATTAGTTATGATTTAGTCTAGGTTTAGGCTTGGTTAATAGACTTGAATTGAATATGGCTGCAACTCCACCTCCTCGGCCGGTGCATTGAGGAATGTAAGTATTAATATGACTGGGGGGAGTGGATTCATTTAGGCTAACATATTCTTCATGGCACAGCCAGGTCTCAGTAGGACAGAGTAAGTCAATATCATAATCTGATATTACTTCACTAGAACAGCTTTAACAGACTCAGATCTGATCTGATGTTTAATAGTCCTGGTTCTTTCTTTTCTTTGTGCTACTGTAGAGTTAGTTTTAATTTTTATTAGGTTTTTGTGGTGAGGGGACAGACACAGTTTCTATGGGGTTTTTGGTGGGTAACTGTTCGACATTATCTTAGCATATGTGCACATCGACTAAACTCTGATTGGCATAATCGGATGTTTCTACCACAGATGTGAGTAATGATCTTACTATATTTACGCTTATCCTTAGCCAGCAGATTTAAATATGATTCAATGCCGCCCGCTCTGGCCCCAGGGATGCATTTAACTACGGTCGCTGGCTGCGCTAACTTCACGTTTCTATTGAGCTGCCAATAACCAGACTTGGTTTTTCAGCAGGTTTGTCGCTGAGTGGGGAAAATCTATGAACTTGTTGGTGGTGAACAGAAGATTGTTTAGGTATACCTACAGACACAATACAGGACAGAAGAAAAGTACCACCAACAAAATAACTCAATCCGTATTTTTATTCACATTTAATATTCTCCTTAAAATAAACTAGAACTGAACATCAGTCAAAGATAAGACAGTAAAGCACAAAGCTCTTTCTAGTGTAGACACATACATTATCAGTTGTATAAGCAGAAAGTATAACGTGTTTGTTAAGAAAACAAAAAATATATTTTAGGTAGGATTAGAGCATTACCAATTTGGAGATTTACATAACATGTGCTACCATTGTTATGAACAGCACAATAATGAATTTTATTAGGATTTGTTATTTGCTAGTTTGATTTAAATGCATGTATAAAATACCAAAAACAGCACATTCTATACACATAAATATACAAAACTTCTGTCTGCCTGTCTGTACCTCAGTCCTCCCTGTTGACTCCCACTTTGTTATTTTACACTTTGAGTGATATGTTTGACGAGAGAGCTATTAAGAATACGTTTTTCATCTAAGTGAGGCTGCTGGCCTCCATCAATCCCCCCTCCCTTGCTACCCTCCCCCCTCCTCCCCTCGCCAGAATCTTGCAGAGCGCTGTCATCCTCTCCTCCCTCCTATTTATGACTCTGCTTTGACTCCGACCCACAACTTCCAATTTACACACTGCCACAAATCACCCTCACTAACTTTGGGAAGCTGAGTTGTCTATGTTGTAAGCAGGTTTGATGGTGTGAACTCGGCTAATAGGCTGGAAGTAAAAGATGCATAGAGAGTGCAGGTAGGTTTACTTGATAGTACTGAGGAAGTTGTTTTCAAAGGTTGGCTGATGATATTGAAAGCATAAGCCAGATTGGTAGGAGGACACAGTTATATGACTTTGATCTCCCTGATGGATTTCAGTATTGATGCGGAGAAGACAGAGAGACTCTTCTTTGTCGTATTATGCCGCTGCGTCTCCTCTATATTTTTGGCCATCTGCACTGAAAAACAAATCATATTGATGAGTCCAGGGCCCTCCTCCCCTTAAAAAATGTATGTGTCAAAATGTTTCATTAGCTATTTAAATTGGTCTAGCCAAGAAATTTCCCTCACATTTAACATTGACCATCTTGACTTCAAGCCTGGATCCTGATATCTACCTTTCATCAGCTTAAGACTCCCTCAGATGTCGGCTTCTCAGATGTTCAGTCTGATTGAGGAACTAAGGTGAATTGAAGATGATAGGGAAATGCCTGTGTTGTGTCGAGTTCTGCAACCTGACACATGCATAATATATTACCATGCTGTAGTATCTCACTTGCCTATTTAAGGAGGCTAGTTTGAAAGAAACGTATATGTTCAACTAGCCCAATGTTCTGCTTCCAGAGCAAAGAGGCAAAATCACTAACTACAGCAAGCGAATGTATCAAAGCTGGTGTTTTTCAAAGTTTTAGGCCACAGAATTTACCCCTACTGTTAGGCCTACGCTGTGGTTTGTAGTTTATAAAATAATCATAAACATTATAATCTCATTCCTGCACAAACATCTTATCATAAAACCACAGCAAACATAAAACATCATTAAAGGACGGAACATAAAAGAAACATAAAAGACATAAAATAAAATAATGATTAGGGGAATTTTTCAACTCATGCATAAACAAGCATGTAAAGGGATTTCAGAAGATTATGATTATTTTTGACGAATTGCACCAATTAAAGTGCACGGCCATACATGACAAAGACCAAACCACCTTTAGTTTTCTAGTCTCTCAGCGAACAAAGAAACAAAGACAAGCAGAGGTTTGATTTTTCCTCTCTGTCTTTAATTTTTTCAGATATTGGCTCTCAAAAAGTGAGGGCATGCCATTGTTTATTCAAAGCAGCCTTTGAAAAGTAGCATGAGAAGAAGTGATTTGTTTGATAGCAATACACACATGTTCCCCACCCACACACACACAGAAGCCCATATCACATAGTGCCTAAGGATGGCAGGCTTTCACTTTTAAAAGACTGTTATGGAAAGCCCCATTACAGTGCAGAAGGTTTCAACCTCAATTATATGGAGAATATATAGTAGTCAAGCTGCTAATGAAAATGGAGGAGAGTGTCTACTCTAGCAAACAGCTTTCTGTGAAAGATGGGGAAGTAATCTATTCTCTTTACGAGGAGCAGTACTTTTTTCCCCCCTCTGATTGCCACAGCTTTAATGAAGAGCTTACATACCTGAGGGGGATGATTCAGGAGCAAAGTATCGGGCAAAGTATTGGATGTGGCTCTAAAATGGAAGTCAGGAAAGCAGATCTTTACATTCTGTGTGTGCCTATGTGTGTGTATGTGTTTGGTAAAATCAATTCTTGATGCCTCCTCTATGTGCTTTCTGTGTGAGCTCACACCAGAACACTGATGCCACCTTTGACTTAAAAGTCCAATGTGTAACATTTAGGAACATCTATTGTCAGAAATTGAATATAATATTCATAGGTAGGTTTTCATTGTTGTATAATTACCTGAAAATAAAAAATGGTGTTTTTTTGTTACCTTAAAGGAGCCATTTTTACATATATGTCATGTACAAAATGGTAAAACTGTTTGTAATTTACACACCTCATGAAGGCGATGCTCAAAGAAAGATTTACACCAGAAATTGGAGCATAAATGGAATAAAAGCATGTGCGCATTTCAAGTAGTTGTTACTAGACGGATATTCAAGTGATTAGCAGCAGTCTGGCTCCACTGCCACAGTTTGTTGAGGCACTAACAGAATGCTTTTTTGTAATTTTTGTCCTGTTTTGTTGTAAACTTGGCACACTTTAGATGAGAAAGTACTGTTAGACGAGTTAATTGACTCTGTAAAATTTAATGAGTTTAAAAATTGACAAGGTAACACATTTATATGAAAAATACATCACGGTCTTAGTCAGGAAAAGTTATTATTGGCAGCTGGTGGATTTATTTATTTAATTTTCTGATTTTTATTGTTCACCAACCGTTGGAGGGTGAAGCAAACCCTAATCTTGGACAGTAAGTGAGAGTTCCTGCAGACAATGTGCAATCAGTGTTGTTTACACTACAGCTTTTCTGCAATCGAATCCAATCAAGGGAACTATGCCTGCATGCCTGTTTTACGTGTGGTCAAAAGAACAGCTTGTCTTGTTAATCATTTGTCATAAATATTGGTCTTTGTGATATCGACTGGTGCACAAGAAATTCTGCCTAGACTAATGTCTGCTATTACACAAAACTCAAGCACTGCTCAGAATGAGGGAAGAGAACTCCAGGAACTCGGGTCTGAACTGCGAAAGATCACGCCCAGGTTAATACAGCAAGCCAGAGGGAGATAAAGACAAAGAAAGAGACAGGAAGGAGGGAGAGGGAGAAATAAGATTTCATTTAAGAGTGCGTGCCGCTGCCTCAGAGACAGTGCAGTGATGTGAGGCTGACCTCTGGAAGGAAAGCAGCAGCAGAGGTCACTGAGGTTGATCCAATTCTGGGCAGTCAGTGCCAACACTCTGATTAAGAGGTGATGAAGAGAGCAGGCCGACCATCATCTCCACAGGCGGATTCACTCTGGGCTGCATGTGGGGTGGGAGAGACGAGGGACAGAGGAGGTTCAAGCATCATAGCTGGAGAGCTCATCAGTAAAGGCGCTAAAATTACTCTAAAGTTGGATGTCTAGTCCTGCTACTCGCATACTTTTTGTCTGTTTCAATGCTTTATGTTATCGTTGCTGTAGATTGGACATAAAATCAGTGTGATCCATTTTGCATTGAGAGATTATTCATTCTCTTTGTATTATTAATTAAAGCAAGGCTGTAGGAAAAAATCTAAGGAAGGAAGAAAGTCTTTCTCTTACAAATGAAAAATACATTTATAAGTAAAAAATATTCCTTAATTCAATTCCCTCAGAGCTTTAGCTTCTACAGCATTATTTGATCTATCTGGTATCACCAGTAACTTATGGTAGCTAATGGTAGCTAGCTATTTGCAAACAGACTTAATGACTATTCTCTATGTATTTGTACTACTACTACTGAAACCACATGTGTTTGTTGTTTCCTGTTTGTAATCCCATTGTACTTTCTCTGGTCGTTTAATGATAAAGTTCTTAAAGCAACTGACCAAAGAGAATTTTGGGACACACTTGTGGCTGCTGTTTGGCATATCTACACCGTCTTGCTTTACTGCCATGGTTATTGTGTGACATGCAGTATAGCCTGCTGCCCATGAGGAAGCAATGTATTCATTTTCATATTAGTTCAATGAAGTTAAAAATTAAACCTGATTTAAAACTCCATCACTACAACATAGTTTGAGAAGCAACCTGCTAACCTGCTACCTTCATACGTGTTTTAAAGGAGGGGCGATGTGGCCTTGATTATAAGACATTTATTGTATCCCCTCATCCCCTTCTCTCCACCCATGTTTACTGCACGTCTCTACAAGTAAATAAAAACTCTAGATGAACTACAAAGCTAAAAATGTACTAAAATGGAGTGCAAGAAAGTAAACAAGGAGCAGAGAGAGAGAGAGAGAGTTGAAGGGTAATGGTAGGAGAGAAAAAAACCAAGACGACGAGGTCAGAGGAAGAGCATTCAGTGTCTCCTCCCAGCCAGTGATAAAATATCATTTGTCAGTGTGTGTGTGTGTGTGTGTGTGTGTGTGTGTGTGTGTGTGTGTGTGTGTTTGTTTGTGTGTGTATGAAGCGGTCGGGGGTAGATGGCATGGAGTGGCGGTGGCGGGGAGTTCCCCTGCTTGGCCAAAAGCTGGGATACTGCTCAACTCTAATTAGGCCCATCTCAGCAGCCTTTCCCCTCCCTGGGTTCCAACACCTCCCTCCCTACCTGTCTGTCTGTCTGCCAGGACAGCTCAGCACACACAAACTCACAATACACACACACACACACACACACACACACACACACACACACACACACACACACACACACACACACACACACACACACACACACACAGGGAAAGTTTTACTTTTTTGACTTAGACTTAGAATCTGTCCTTTGTTGTTTGAAAATGCAGACACAGGTAAGAGACAGACATGAAACCATACTGACACACAAACAGTGAGAGTGACAGCCGTAGCACACTAAGATGAAGGGGAGGCCTGCAGAGAGATGAGGGATTGCGTTAATCCACACGCCGTAGCATTTCCTCTGTGGATCTGTGTGCGTTTGAACTTTTCAAGGGGAGGATGGCAAGGAGCGATCGGCCACTCAGTAAATGTCAGTGGATCTGAACAGCCCGAGACCAGACAGCCTCGCGCCGTCGCCTGTCACTCACTTTGTCTCTGTCTGGGTGCTGTTTATTTTCTCCTCTCTCGCTTCTCCTTCCCCGTCCTCCATCTCCTGCCCTCTCCCACACTTTTATTATTGTCTTTTACCTCTGCCTCTCCATTGCCTGCAGGAAAATAGCACATCCTGTAATAGACAGGGCTGGTTTCTGTTTCTCTCTGTTCCTCTTCCCTTTCTTGGAATCTCTGTTGGACCTAAACCCACCTCAGTAGCAACCTCGCCATCTCATATTACTCAGTTTCATAGACCATATAGGCTTCTGACTACCAAGCTTTGTTTTTTCCGAATTTATTAGCCTACCTTTATTTTGCTCAGCTGGTAATTAGATTTTTTTTCTCTTGTCGAAGGAGTTGTTTTATTTGATTCTTCAAAACCATCTTCAATTTCCTAGTGAATTATCAAGGGAGGGTTCTTTCATTTAATTTGTACGGAAATTAATTTGTCAATGTGAGAAATAGGATACTTGCTAATCTGGTTAGGCCAGCTTGTCTCCCCCCCCACCATGCATGAGACCTACCCTAACTCTGTTTCTAGCCTTTAGGAATACGTGAGTGAAAAGGCAGAGACAGAAGACGGGGAGAGTAAGAATTCAAAGACAAATGAAAAGAAAATACAGAGCTTTTTTGTGACAAAAGAAACACAGAAAGGGGAAGCAACAAGACAGAAGGAGGAAGAGTATTAAAATCAAAATGCCGAGAGGTGGGGTCATAAAATGGCTGGCTTTATTGAGCAGGGCGCAGTGGGGCTAGTTGCTGCCTGCAGGCCTTTTCTAGTCTATCTACTTGTACTGCACTGCATCTCTCTCTGTCTTGCTCTCACCTCAGTGCAATCCAGTGAATCTATATTTTTGCCAAAGCGTATACAGAAACAGAATGACAGGACATGGTAAGAAATTTAATGAATACAGATTTTTATTCATTGTTAGGTTTTGGCTCCTAATTCTAATGAACTGAAATCTAAATGATACAACATCGATTTATTAGTGCTTCCAACAATTATGGCAACAGTTTGTGTCCTTTTTCCTGTTCAACATGAGAATGCCCCCATGCACAATTTGAGGTCCATATGAAAAAAGTCTGTATTTGATGTGGAAGAAGTTGACTGACCCGCGGAGCCCTGACCTCAGTAAACTTTTGGGATGAATTGGAGCACTGACTGCAAGCCAAGCCTTATCACCCATCATCAGTGCCTGAGCTCACTAATGCTCTTGTGGTTGCTTGGGAGCAAATTCCTGCAACCAGCATCTAATATCATGTGGAAAGTCTCCCAAGAAGAGTGAAGGCTGTTGTTGCATCAAATGAAGGAAAAGTTTGACATTGAGAGAAAAGCGCTTATTTGTTTTCTTGCAGAGTTAAATGAGAGTACTGATACCACCCACGCCTGTATGATAAATGTGAATATAAAGCTTTAGCCTAGCTTAAAGTCTGGAAACAGTTAGCCAAAATGTAAAACTGAAACAATTTTTGCATTTTTCTGAAGGCTTATGTGGTTTTGTACAGATACAGAAACAAGGCCAACTGCTTCTCTGAAGTTATTATGCTAAGCTAAGCTAACGATCTCCTAGCTGTAGCTGTATATGGAATGCGAGAGTGGTGTCAGTCTTCTCATTTAACTCTCAATCGCATATGGGTGGAATTTACGGTTGTTCATATACTTTGTTCAACCGTCCATATACTTTTGGCCATGTAGGGTAGATACAATGAAAAGTATTAAAAGTATATATTGATATAAGTATATTAAGTCTGAATGAAGTTTGAAGTACTCATTCGTGCAAAAAAAATATGGAAATTTATGTGGATTGCAACATCTATCAAAGCTAAGAAAGAATGAAAGAAGAAAAATAAGTGTTTCTGTCCCTCTCCGCAGTCCCATCCCTCCTGGCCATCTCTTCTCTAGACTCAGGCAGACTCTGGCTGTTGAGTGTTTGTCTGAGATATGGACTTGGATGCGCGCTCTGCGACCGCCCACTGCACACATTCCTCTGTAGTCCGCCCGCTTCTCTTGGACGTTGAACAAATTGATTTGGGCGTTGATTATTCAAGGGGCATATTTCACAACTTTTGACTGGCTTCTCTCCACCTCCCACTCCTACTTTTTCTCCGTGCATCTGCCTCTCTCTCTAACTCATACCCATATCCAGCTGCCGCTCTGCAGGATACAGTTAGGGAGGCCCATGGGTCGTGTAGTTCAAGGCTCTGTCTCTGAGTCTGATTGCACTGGAGCAGATCAGTGGTGTAACCTTTCTCCTTAGGGAGCCACACAAAGTGCCTGGGCACGGCTGAGAGTCAGAGATAGGGAGACAGAGAGGATCCATCGGTAACAGAATCACTATCTTTGTTTGGAATAGAGACAAACATTCGTATCAGGCTGTTCATTTCTCAGATTGCAGTGGATGTAGAAGTTTATGTATTTAAGTTTTGTCTGTTGTTGTTTTTCAGTACAGTGTGTTCAGAGCCCAATTCTTGAGGCAACACTCATATGTGTTACTTCATATAAATATGTTAACTTTTACAGGCACTTAATTATTTTCTACCACTCCCGTATAGATTAAAAGGAATGGCCACAGGTAATGAAACCCGTGACTGCATAAAATCTATATATGTATACTAATAATGAATATTCAAGAAAAGATTGGACTCCAACCAATAAAGCATTCATCACAGGGACATGAGCTGAGGCACGGCTGCAGGCACACTCCCGCTTGTTATTAATATAAATGATCTCTACCACAAATGACTAATCGACTGTACTCCGTCCCTCTAAAAAATCCTAATAAAGGAGCAAATCCAGTTATCAATGTATTGATTTACAATCTAGTATGATTTTGTTCATCAGTATTAGTTAAATCCTATAAAAGAACTGGACCAGCTAGGGCTGCAATTTATGATTAGTTTCATCATTGATTATTTTCCAGAACAATCAATTAATTGTTTAGTCTATAAAATGTCAGAAAATAGTGAGAAATACCCAAGGTGATGTCTCCTAGAATCCTATGATATCTGATTTACAGTGCAATGAAAAAAGAGTAAAAGCAGAAAATCTTCATATGAGAAGCTGAAATAAGAAATTGTGTGCCATTTTTACTCCAAAAACAACATTTGAAGGGAGATAGAGTATCAAAATAGCTAATTAATTTCGACTAAATTCAGCTCTGGTTGTCTATGTCTATGTAGAAAGAAAAACAGCTGCTTTGACACAACAATTCAAATGTAGCTCTAACTTTCAAATCAAAATCAATAGTGCAGTTTGAAGATCAAAAACTAAATTCTTCAGGATAACAAAATGATGGCTATGGCTTACGACACACAACTGGTAAGGGTTGACAAAAAAAATAAGCCAGCAAATTCACCATTAACAATCACTGCTGCTCTCGTCAAACTCCATAAAGCCAGTGAGAGGAGAATGAGAACACAAAAATGAGCCACAGAGTAAATGAGAGTGTTATAAAGAGAAAATTAGACACTAGTGATTAATTAACTACTCTCTCCTCCTCGTCTTCATGAGGCCAGGATCATTTTGTGACTCTATACGAGGGCTGCAGTGCTGTGTGCTCCGGCTCGCTCTCTGCACCCCAGTCAAGGCATAAAACATAGATCAAGAGGAAAGTTTGAGCAAGGAGAAAGTGTGTATTATATGAGCCTATGGTTGATTGCTCTGAAACCGGAGAAAGAGTGAGGGGGAGGAATAGCTTCGGTGAACTCACTAATACGTTTGATGTATTTCTTCCTCTTGAATGTAAGCCATAAGACACACACACCTTATGTAATACAAAAGCCCTAAACAGTCCACCCTGATGTCCAAATCTATCAAGAATAGAAAGTTGCAGCTGCTGCTTCCCATTGGACCCTCTGGCTCTGTGTGTGTGTGTGTGTGTGTGTGTGTGTGTGTGTGTGTGTGTGTGTGTGTGTGTGTGTGTGTGTGTGTGTGTGTGCGTCTGTTCATGCCTATCCATGTGCATACGTGTTTTACTGTCCTCCAGCTCTGTGCTGTAATCAGGTAAGCCTAGCGGGAGAGTAGTCTCAGTCAGATACTATGAACCACTAGCTAACTCCTGTGCTGCTCTCCTTTAGTCTTTCATCTCTCTTCCTCCTTTTCTTCCTCCTTTTCCTCCTCAGCAGCCTCCAGGCGCTCTAATCTGCCTCCCCCTTCTGGCTCACCTTCCTCTCCTCCCTCCTCCAGCTCCCCTCTGGCACACTCTGTCACCACATCACCAGCACCAGACCCAGGCCTGTTTCTCTCATCTGGTTTCCCAGGTGAAGAAGATCTGTGTTGTGTTATATTTACTGTAAGTGTATGTGTCGGGTGGAGTAGAATGTTTATTGGGTTTGGGTGCAATATAAGCTCACCCTGTGGTGTATGTGGTGTTTGATAAAAGCGATCATATGCACAGTGGACACACATTTGTACTTCGCGGCAGGTGCTAGTTGCTCTAGCAGTTAGTAAGTTCAAACTTAAAGGTTGCACCACTCAAACTACTAATTATGTAGAGATTTGCTGCTACTAGTTAATTGTTGTACCTAGTAGCTGTCAAGTCGAACTGTTGCATAGCTAAATAATATATTACCCTTTTAGAGTAGAGTAAAAGAAGTTATGTGGAACCAAGGTTATTATAGTTGAAACTAAACTAAAAACTAAAACTAGGTGTGAAAAAACATTGTAGTCTACTGAAATGAAAAAAAAAAGATGCCCCCAAAACTAACTGAAACTGTTCTTACACAACTAACTAAAATAAAATATACAGGAAGTGTCTTTAGTTTTAGTTTGTCACTTAGGTCAAATTTGTCAACACAACAAGCATGAGGAGGCATTGGGGCATATATTGATTGAAACTGTGAGTCAGTGTATCGTGATACCTATTCTGAACTTCTTAAATCTAGCCCTGCCAAACTAATAAAAAGACAAACTAAAACAAGCAAAGTGTAAACTAACTGAAACTGAATTGAAAATAAAAATAAGAAATAAAATAAAAACAACAACAACAATGATCATTCTGTGTGGAACAAGGTCGACACATCTGCATTGAATAACAGATATAGGTCCTCAAATTACAAAACATTATGCCAATAACTTTATGCTACTGTAACGTACATACGTACGTTATGATAATTGTATAATTTCCCACTAATTCTCCAAACATAGTTCTCCATCAACACGTATATAAAGAGAAAACAAAGTGGCGCTGTTGAGGTATACTAGCAGTTGATTTACACATTACTAAAGTCTTTCAGCTAGCTAAGCTTTGCTAACCACTAAGACATTTCTTAAATATTTAATGATTTAGTAAATCCCTACTGAGAACTTAACAAGACCTTCACAAGCAAACTGACTCGTGGAATTTGGAATAGCTGGTGCACATATGCCTACCTGCAATTCCTAAAAAAATACAAACAAATGCATTTGTGTTTATATGCACAAACACAACAGGAATGTTACTTTTCTGTTTGACTCCACCCCCAAACACACACACACACACACACACACACACACACACACACACACACACACACACACACTCATATATGTGTATGCACTCCCACTCTCTATCCTGTGTGTGTTTAGATTGGAAATGAAAGCTCCAGGTGAGAGTGTTTGCCAAGGTGTCTGTTTGGTGGATAGATGATTTAGTGGGTGATTCTATGAAGAGATTCCTCTGTGGTCTCAGCTGGGATGGAGCGAAAGAGATAGTGAGGAGAGACGAGTGGAGGAGACTGCCCCAGTCATTTGATGGAGAGGTGGAGTGGGACAGGAGCCTGGGTAATAAGGCTTTGGTTGCGTCTGTACACACACACACACACACACACACACACACACACACACACACACACACACACACACAAACCTGAGCATACACACAGAATCGTCCAGCAGATTAAATGCGCTGCGGGTTGTATGAGACCAGAGAGCGAAAGAGAGAGACGGGGGAGAGGGTGTTGAGTCAGTATGTAAGCCGCAGGGCAGCAAAGTCTTCCTCTACCACTAAGTCAGCCACTGATCTCATTTCTCCACAGATGGACTCCTAACACACTCCCATCAGGGGACAAATATATATTCCCTCCGTCTCTTTTGCTCACACATTTCCTGCACCAACGACCTTTTCTCTTTATTCGTCTCCCACTCTCCTTCCATTTCTCGCTCCCAGTGCCTTCCTTTGTTTGCTCCTCACTCCCCGTCTTCTCTTCACTCTGTCTATATTATCCTCCTCCACCCCAATATCCCTCTCATCTTCACACACACTCTATTTTTCAGATTTTAACCCTCTCCTCTATCCCATCACTTCACCCCCGTGTCAGACCACACACACCATTACCCTCTCTCCTCTTCCTCTGATCAATCACAGCCAACAGGTGCTGTAAATTGTGTCCTCTGGCGACCAGCTACCGCAGTGTCTCCTGTATGCGTTCATTCCCTGCCCCGCCTCCACCCCTGCTCTTTCTCTTCGTTCTCCTCGCCACATCCCTCCAGCTCTTGCCCCAGTTTGTCAGTGAAGCAAAACTGGCCGTGTCTCAGAGCCCATCATTCATTCCCCCCCCTCACCCCACCCGTCCTGTCACATCGGCAGCTTGGCTGGTCTCAGACAAATAGCATCATGGCAGATAATACAGCCACAGCTAGAAAAGAGCCAAATAAATGGTCCCTTCTCTGCCGACCTAATGGTCCCTCTTTCCACTTGGCCAGGGGACAACGCTCAGGCGCTACACGGACACAAGCATCAGCTTCTAATGAGGAAAACCTATATAAGCTTCAACTAGCCATGACATGCAAGCACGCACCTTATGAATAAAAACCTGTCGACTGTCATCTCCCCAGACAAATACAGTGTTTGTCTGGGGACATGTTTATTGTGGAGAAATTGCACGGTGATATATGGAGGCAACATGTCATGTTGTGGGAGTTCACTGAAGTAATTCATATCTTAAATCAAATCACACACACACACACACACACACACAAAGACAGGAAGCCCTGTGTAACCTGTAGGGATAGGTGACAGATGTAAAGATATTACGAAATACGTGATTTTGTTCTGCAAATATTAAGCAAATTTCCAAAAAGGTGGCAAAAGGAAATTGTAATCACAGTGTGTTTCCATTATTTTGTGCTACGGCGTCTAAATATTCTCAACAGGGTGTAGGAAAATGACATAATTTAATGAGCAAAAGTATCTCTTCTGTAAATCCGATACATCATGGCATTTCATTTTTGCTTCCCACCTGAGATGCTATTTGTTATGGCATTTGTTATGAATTCATCTCCTCTGTCAACACACCAGGTGGCGATTTTTTTTTAAGCTAGTCATGATGATTTGGGCTTTCTGGTAGAGAAGCGGGTGTTGCAGAGCGCGGCATCAATATGCCATTGCTGCATCAGCCTTATCACATCTGATTTCTGTCCTAACAGCCAAGTGTAAAAAACATTTTTTAAACATTTATTGCTCTATTTTTTCTTTTTTTTTTTGTTCCTGGCCTTTGGTCTTTAATGCACAAATTTAAGATGCTCATAAAAAAACAGGTGCATGGACAGTTTGTATGGTTTATGTCAACCAGCAACAACAGCCACTTAGCTAATTCAAATGGCTAAAGCAGCCGAGTGGAGGTTTTCATTTAGGTGCATCCACTCAGACCTTCAGGCTAGCCTGGCTGTCAGATTTCAGTGTTCACAATAAATTCCCACCAGTGTTCACATGTTGGTGTGACTGTGTTGCATGCACTTGCTGTGTTATTAATATGTTAATCCCAAAAGCGAAACCATGAATAAACATGGACGTCCTCCAAGAGATAAGATGATTTAGTTCATCTCAGTTCAACAGTTGTTAAACACATTTGCTCTTTTAACTAATTACAGAACATATAATGGTTTATTTGTCCAACACACTGTGCAACTGGAACAAAAAGTGCTTTGAATTAAATTACTAAATGTATGCTATAGTTAAAGATTATATATACGAAATAAATACTGAATGCAGATGAGAAAAACAGCAGACAGTTTTGGTAAACAAAGCACAGAGAGGTTTGGAATAACAACACACACAAAGGGAGTGTCATGTCATTCTTTGCTCAGGACATCACTACTCCACTACATCTTTACATAGCAGATTTTTGCGGCTATATTAATGTTACACCACTGACTGCCAGTAAGAAATTGGGAAAAACAGCGGTCCTCTGCTCCTCTGTCAAAGTTCTGACCCCGTCCATCCTCTCGCTTCTTCGCTCACAACAGTCACAATCCCTACGGCTGAAGAGAGCGTTGTCACTTGAACTTAAGCTTATGTTGTTTTGGGGCCTGACGCTGTTGTTTTTTCTTGGGAGGGCAATCTCCACTCAACTCAGATGTGTGAGATACGGCTAAATTTGATCAGTAACATCCCTCCAAAAGAAATGTAGAGCCCTGCATAAAAATATTGAGTCTGCTGTATATGTATGTCGGCTACGTCTGTGAGTTTCCGTGCTATCATCAGCGTAGGACTGAGTGAAGTGCCGCCACAATAACTGCTGACGCTGACTGCGTCCTCTCTGTCTGTCTCACACTGATGTGCCTCTTCCATTCTCCTTGATCATGGCTACTGTTGTCATCTCTTCTCCTCCAGCATAATGAGTCAGTGTGTGATGTTGGATGGCTGCTGACAGTGTGTCCTATGACTCACATCGGGGTGGTACTGCTGTCCCAGCACATCTCAATACTCCCCCCCCCTCCCCATCCTCCTCTTCTCTCTCCCTCTGCTTCTGTTTGCACTGTACCTTCCCCAGTGAGTACGGACATCTGCTAATAATAAGTAAACATACTGTAAAGGTGACAGACAAACACATAAACCCCCAACATGAACATGCATGATCCATTTGGGCCGTTGTGCAGCTAAGCCTTTTTTCCGTAGTGATTTCGTCAGTCACATGCTTTTTTTTTATTTTTCATTTTTTCTCTGTGGAGAAAGAGAAGCAAAAAGCTGGAGAGAAAAGGGAGAGAGCTGGCAGAAGGCACAAAGTGTTGGCCAGTGAAAAGCCCGATGAGGATGCCGGCCAAATTGACATTGGAACTGAGTAAGACTGTGTGGGTTTAATTGCATGCGCTTGTGCAACAAAGGTTTGTGGTCTTACAGTTTATACTTTGAGGGCTATAGGCTTTTGAGATGTACTCCACACACCACAGCCCCTTGTTATTTTGGCAATAGGTTTTTATTTATTTTTTTACCAGTATGTTTTAAACAGCATTTCCTCACAATTTAAATCCACAAACACAGAAGGATATGACTGTTCCTGGTCCCGATGACATGTCAGTTTCAGCTTATCACCCTGTGAGAAACAGCAGAACATTGCTGTACTGATGTGAGGCCGGCTTAAGACAGACACCTTGGCCTGTTTTATGTAAATACCACACTTAAACACTCCTGCTTTAAAGGGCCTGGGCACTCGTAAACCTTGACAGACCCTTGGGCCGTGCCACTGCCTGTAAAACACTGACTGTTTATGGATGCCTGTACCTGCGTCCTTCCACCCATAAACACTTTCCTTTGTCCTTCTGGGATAGAGTTAGTAAGGGGAGAGAAAGGGGAAGAGATTATGTCCCCTCAACCAGGAAGTGTTTTAGGCCATGTCCACATTATGTTAAAAGAAAAAGGCAGTAGAAATAGTCGAAAGGCACGTAAATCTCTTCAAGTGAGCATGGAAAGTGTTGTTTGTCACCAGAGCGAGCCTGAAGAAGTGAGTGCACTGGCTGGTCAAGGTTCTCAAACCTTTATCACATCACATTGAAACACCTGAAATCACATGACAAATATCCATACATCCATTTTGACCTGTTGTTTATCCATTCAGGAGAGACTGATTTTGAAAAGATCCTTTTTTAGCGGTTGAAAAACTTAAAAAGCAATGCACTTTCATTTTTATTTGCATTTGTGTAGACATGCTCTGATTCTCCCTCGTCCATGTCCCTGGGAAGTGATGCCCTCAGGCTTCCCATAGTCTCTCCCTGCTGGTTCCTGCTCTGAATGCAGACGGACTGCGTGCCGTCCTCTTGGTGCCATTGTCATTGTTGAACCAAAGTTCTTTTAATCACGCTGCCGCTCCAACCCCCAGTGATTTACTAGCCCTCCGCATCCATAGGCATCCACTCCAGCCAATTGCATTAAAGAGATAAATAACCTGACCAATAAAAGTGCTGTGAGGAGACTGAATGGGCCCTGGAATGCTCATCGTCCATTTGGTGCAGTAAGCAATGGGGGGCGGAGCCAGGGGGGAGGGGGTGGGGCTTTTAGTGGAAGGTTTTTTAGGGGTGATATTGTGATTGGTGGTGGAGGTGATGTCATGTCATCCATCTTAGGGAGCCACTTCATTAGGCTAATGGAAGGGCTGGACCGCTCACCGTTAGTTCCTGTACGTGTGTGTGTGTGTGTGTGTGTGTGTCCTTCCATTGATGGCAGCTTCCAAGGCTAAAGTGGTTATGAAGACTAAAGTGATTTTATTAGGCAGGCACATAGCCCATCACTGCGTATGGACATAACTGTATGTGTGTGTGTGTGTGTGTGTGTGTGTGTGTGTGTGTGTGTGTGCGCGCCTGAGAGTTACTGCCTATCCATATGAGTGTGTGTAGGCAGGTGTGTGTGCGTGCCAGTGTTTTCACAAAGTGCAGTAATGACACTGTTTTTGGTGAGGGGAGATAATGCAGTGTGTCTGAGGAGCTAAAGCACACCTTATCCCTTTGATGTTTAAACTACAGTCGCGTTCCTTCAATGACTTGCAAAAATGTGAAGTGCAGAGAGGATACTCACCACACTTTAGGGTAATATCAGTGATAGACTTTGATTTGTCACTGACTTAAATTAGTATGTCACTTCAAATGTTCCTCTTGTGACGAGTGGAGAGGACAAATGGAGCCGCTCCTCAAATTTGCTGCGCCGCTCGGCCTCCCCTCTCTCTCTGTCACTCTTCCCTCTCTTCGTCTCTCTTTTCCATCTTTGTCAGCTTTTCCACCTGAAGCCCACATGATTTTTCTGTCTGGACATGTGCTGTCTTTACGAGAGCGATTCCTCTGATTCCATTCCTCCCTTTGTTGTTCAGGTCATTCCACCTTCAGCAGCCCATTCCATCCATTCCTTTATATTTTTCAGATGTCATACGAGGCCTGCCCAGGACTTGCTTTGTAACACCCTGAGATTCTGATCATTTTTTCCTACCCCAAACCTCTCCATTGTGCATGTTGTAAGGCCTCTGTCATATCTTTCTCTGTTTGTATATCAAGCTGTAGTCAAATGACACATGAGCAACTGAGCTTTCACTCACAACCAGATGAAGCTCATGGCTTTGACGTGTAGCTGACAATAGGCTAGCTAAGTTAATTTCATTGTAAACAAATTTCAAGTATCTGTTTATTGTAGGTGTCCTGTAAATATATTCCCAATAGCTTAGTGAAAACAAGGTCAAAATCAGAGAAATTATAATTAGTATAGTATAATTATAAGTAATATACCTGCTATATTACCATTTCTTTGTTTTGATTTTGTAACTGAGAGGTCATGAAGTGAACCAGATGTAAAGTGTCCTCTCTGTTTGCACACATAAAATTAAATTCATCGCAAGCAACACTGGGAAAGTCCTTCCATTAGCAAACTCTTGCTCCCCTCTCTTTTTTTGTGGTACTCGAGTTTCCACGGGACATTAACCTGATATCACATTAATCTGTTTATTCACACTATTTAGACTATAATGTGAATATATGTGTGCATCCACTTGGACACTGGAGGTGTCAATGAAACAGAATAGCCATACTGTGTCCAAGCTGTGCTGTAATGTTTCATTCAAAAGCCCCAAGTAAAGTACATCTGAGAAAAAAACAGAAAAAACAACAACAGAAAAGGTAGTAGTAGTAGTAGTTTCCTAACTGAAACATATGGACTGTGTAGCCATTAAGACATAAATGAAAGGATGGGATGAGGAGTAGCCTTAGCAAGGCACTGGACTCCCCCACGCATGGACACCTGCTGCCAGAGCAAAGGTACACCAGCCAAGCTGTTTCCTATGAATATTAATTTCTTCACCATTAGCTTTTAGTCCTGAAGGTCGCAAGCCACTCGGAATAGGAATAAAACATTTTATTTATTATTAGTGACAGCCATTAATTTGATGTCTCTATATGCTGGGATCTGAGGACCGAATGGCATGGTGACATTTTCAGATGAACGCGCGTAGGGATCGCCGTTTCCTTTGAAGTCTGAGATAAACTTTGATGGTCTGATGGATTGAAGGATGCAAAAAAAAGCTTGTCAATGCTTATTGGATTCCTGTCAAACATGTTGGAAATGAGAAGACAGTCTCTCTGCTGTCAGTAAACATTCATCTGTCTGATGTAACAAGACACAACATTATAAGGCGCTGCGCTGTTGTCTGACGTAACCTGTGGGTCACAGGTAACGTCAGATATGTATGATGATGGTGTTTCTGGATTGTCTTTTTAAGTGACAGCATTGGATGCTTTATTTTGGGATGATGATAAGTGGTCTTTCATTACCTGTATGAATAAAGCAAAAAAAGATAAGAAAAACTTCTTGGCCTATGACTATACGGCTCCTTGTAAAATGTTTGCTGAATTCTTCTTGTATTAGAAAGTTTAAAGACAAGTTGAATCCCTGCAATGTGTTAATATGTTAATCTGCACCCATTTCACATGGCTTCAGGCCATCACAGTGTGCTTTCAGAGCTTTGTGTATATATGTTACGTGCCTACGCCCGTATTAGCGGGCCTTTGCATTTCAAAGTGCGGTGCTTGTTTGGCTCGTGTGGCCTTTAACGCCTGTCCCTGGTGCAGATCGATTTTGTGCCTAGCCAGCAGCCCACTGCTAACCTTGAGGTAAGCTGGCGTAATGAGATCGCATCTGACGGCATTGACTCACACCTGACAGCACTGACACTCTCCTCCCAGCCAGGGAGAGACACAGACAGGCATAGTGGGGAAAGGCTAGGTCCTCTGTGGTAGCCTGGACTGTTAGAGGCTTTGATTTGTTTTCTCTTGATTGCACTGTAATATACAGTATACTTCTACCCTCTTAAGAGGCTGGGGGTTTTAATGCCTTAATGGATGATAAAATGATTTATTTGATTTGGCGTAGGCTTTTTAGTCTTGCTGATGCAACCTGCACAATTTCACTTCCCCTTTATTAGGGATTCGTGGATCCCTAGTGGCTGGGGAGCAAACTGGGATTCACTGTCTTGCCCAAGGACACTTCAACATGTGGTTGAGAGGAGGTTGGGGATCAAATGGCCAACCCTAGCAGTGGATGACCCTCTCTACCACCTGAGCCACAGCCATCCTTTAATCACAGTAGTATTTAATTTTGAAATTAACTTGCAAGTAGCAAATTTTGTATTATTTGTGGTTTCACAGTATATCAAGAATTTAAGTATTCAATGAGATAGTTTTCTAATGTTCTCTTGCACAAGAAACAAATGAGTTACAGCAGTTGTTATTTTAGATATACAACAGTATGGCGGTACGAGGAAAATTCAAATCATACCGGAAATTGAAACCGGTATATCGCCCAGCACTACTTGCAAGTGAAGAACAAGTGTGTGTGTGGGTCTGTAGTGCTGGGTAATTTTCGACCTTTGTACTACCCTGCCTGTATTTTATGGGCCAATTTAAAACCTCTGCTACAGCGTGCTGCAAAGATCATTCGTCACCCACACACGCACTTGTGCACCCCGTCATCTAATTTGGAAATAATTAAAAAGTAGCCGTCCATTCGAGCTATCACTGTGATATACCTGTGAACATAACACGAAATGACTCTTTTCTTTAGGTTTGTGACAAGCATACTGAAGCTGATTCCCAGATGCATGTATCAGGCTACAATTGGATAAGATGGGACTGGGATAACCATTATCTGAGTGGGGGTAATTGAAACAATAATGGACATGGTAACAGCTTGGAAAATAGCATTGATCCATCATCTAAGATGAGCCCTCTTTGTGCATTAATACCATGACTAAATGGCGCAAACTGATATTGCTCTCGGTCATGGCTAGGTCTAGGTGGCTAATTGAAAAAGAAATGAGCAAGAAGAGGCTTTTGTGGGGTGTGGAAGAAAGGGTGATTCTACCACGGTGCCTCAGCGGAGCTTTGAATCCCTCCGACAGCCTGGGATTTCTAAGGAAAGATTAGCCGAAGACATGGCACGATTTTGGCGGAAGTGCGAAATTGGAATTCAATTCCTGTGTACCTACGTACAGATGTAGACTAGTAAGCCAGTGGGAGCCTGATCGATAGGAATCTAACAGCTTTAGCTCCTGCGCAGCTCAGGAGCATCCTCAGCAGGTTACGTCTTTGTCTCAACCTTGTCCACACATTCCTCCAGTCTTACTTTCTGCTGTGCAACCTGACCTTGACACATTTTCCTCCACCTGGCATACTGCTTTGCTGATGTCCAACTTTCACCGGGTTGAAATGGCACTGAGATGCAGCCAGCCTATAGACTGAGTGCTGCTGGGCTGGTTGAACACATGGAAAATGAGATCACTGACCTACAGCAAAGGTTAGACTTCAGTAAGCATGAGCAGTCAGATGATGTCTGGTGTAGGGGTTGGGGGTTTAATAAACTACTGCTGGCCATAAGCCTATTGTTTTACTTCTCTGCTCGCAACCTCATGTGGATATGCGTGTGTGTGTGTGTGTGTGTGTGTGTGTGTGTGTGTGTGTGTGTATTGTGATGTGTCTGAAGCTGCAGCCCTCATTGTGGATAACTGTTAAGCTGAAATGCTGTTATTGATTACACACAAAGGTTGAGATGGAAAAGCAACAGAGTGGGAATGGGCCCAACTCCAGGTGTTTGTGTGTTTGTGTGTGTGTGTGTGTGTGTGTGTGTGTGTGTGTGTGTGTGTGTGTGTGTGTGTGTGTGTGTGTGTGTGTGTGTGTGTGTGTGTGTGAGCGTGCGTGTGTGAGCGTGTGTGAGCGTGTGTGAGTGTGATTGTGTATGTGAGCCACAGCTGTGCTGTCCGTCAGCCTCTGGCTTATCCGTTAGGGGAAAAGGGGGCTGGGGACAGAGGGAAATACCAGCGCGAGGGAAAGAAGAGTATTTGAGGCCAAGGTGGAAAGTAAAAAAGCTACTGTACTTGAGTAAAATTATGAAGTACAGATACTTTCCTTGAGTACTTCCAGTTTGTGAGACTTGAAAGTTTTACTCCATTACATTTCAGAGAGAGACATTCTGTGTAATTTCTACATATATTCCTCAATTCTATCGCCTCCTTTGAAGATTTTGCAAGTGAGATATATAAGAAGCTTAGAAATATTCAGTTTAAACTATTTAACATGGAGTAGTTAGACCAAACTAGTTGGACCAACTAAAAACACTGTTTTTGCATCAATAATTCAAAACTCTTGAAGTGGATGTTCTTCTGAATTAGGGCAACTTTCTGTCTGTTAATGCTTTTGTACTTTTTAAATATATATATATATAAACATTATTTTTTAGTTTCACCTTTTCTTATATTGTTACTTCCACCACTGGTCGTACAGGCATCACCCCCTGTCTCTCTTTGTCCACTTGCTCTCTCACTCTTTCTGTCCTTGTCACATTGTATACAAGCATACTTATTCTGTTTCCATGTGTATGTGTCTGTGTGAACACCCACAAACACACATAATAACCTCTACATGGACATACATACACACACGCTGCCAGGATATTCCCTTCCACTCTGTCTTGCTGCCTTTCCTTCGCAGACACCTGTGGTTAGGCACACACACACACACATATAAACACCCTCTCTCCCCCCCTCTGTCTTTCTCACACACACACACACACCTGGTCTCTCCCACCTCTCTGCCAGAGTGTGTCTCTTTATGAGAGGCCTGCCTGGCGCCCAACTGTGAGGCCCTTTTAATTAGAGCCCTGCTGCTAAGCCCAGGCCTCCTCCAGTGGTCCCATCCACTCCCTCCCACCTCCTCACACCCACACACCCTCTGCCTCACACTCACCACCATTAAGCTCCTCTCCCTCTCCCTGTCTTTGTGGCCTGGTTCACTCAGTCTCCACATATATCTAGACTGTGTTTACTGTAGATCAAAATTAGAATGCAATACATAACCACTAAAATCCATATCAGATATATTTTCAAGGCACCACTTCATATCAGATTTTTGCTCCTCAACTTAAGTTGGAATTTTAATTATTTCAAAAGTCTGAATGTGAGCAAAAATGTATGAACATGACCCTGAATAGTTCAGGCTGTATGTCTTCATGTAGTTATTTATTGACCATTTTCAAGCAGACTATGAAGTCTAATATTTTCATCATTCATCAAAACAAAAATGATACTTGAAATAAGTGAAATAAATTTGCACATTGAGAAAAAACGTTTAAAAACTATGCTTTTATACCCTCAGCTGACACAGAAGAAAAATGATCTACATATACTTTTATGATTAAGATTGATGGTAATAATAACTCAATCTATATCACTTTCAAGAATAGGATTGTTGACATATAGCTCAAAGTTTTCTTTATATTCTTATACTGATATAGAGCCCTGAAAAAATGTTGGGGGATGGATGGTTATCAGTGCATGGTTGGTGATAGGAAAGAATGAAAACACATGCATTCATATAACACCTCAGCTGTGCAGCTATGGCCAACTTCTGCAGAAAGTATTCCTGGAACTCGAGTTGCTCCATCGTGCTCATAACCTGCATTCCTCCATTTCCCTTTTTAAGCAAGGCCAAAGCCCTTTAAAAAAAAAAGGAAAAAAAGCCCATCTCTCACATGCATTGATTCTCCTCTGCATCTGGCTGCTGTGATCAAAGCGCTATTGTGTTGGGGGGCCTTGTGTTTAAGCTGCTTTCATAAGGAACTTCCACAATCAGTGGTAAGTTGATTAGAAACAATGGAAGGTGGGTTGATATTACGTTGAATCAGCTCTGGAATTTTGAGCTAAACTTCCCAAAGCTGCTGCAGTGTGTGTGTCACCCGGTCCCGGGCGGGGGAGGGGATTATAACCATACAACATGCACATAATGCATGCCAACCTCAGTCAGAATTTTTAAGATGGGGGTTACAGCACAGCTCTGTTACAGTGTGATAATCACCCATCTGGCTTGAGTTGCCAACTGTAAGTATCCCCTTAAAATCTATTGCCTATATATTTGAAATTAGTTTGGAGGAAACGCCGAGCGCTGCCTGCATCTGTGACTGCTTGTCTTCAGCTTGATGTGGGAAGACAGGTTGTTTAGGACCGTGGGGAATGAGGGATGGAGAAAGAGCAGGGTGGAGGGAGGAAGAGGAAGGCTGCAGCTGTTGTTGTGTGTAGTTTAGTGTTGGTCTTGTGTGGCTTGGCAGAAATTACAGCAGATCCCGAGAGAGAGCCACAGCCCCTGTTGCTTTATAGATAGATAGATAGATAGATAGATAGATAGATAGATAGATAGATAGATAGATAGATAGATAGATAGATCTGGTCTCTGTGCTCTAGACCCCTCCAATCCCAGGGATTTAGCTTGAAAGGCAGAAACAAAGCACCTCTTCTGTGCCACCTTCCTTTTTCTTCCTCCACCTTCTGTGCAGCAAATGTCGCTGCACCGAGAATCCTCCTCTGTCTGCGTCTGTATCGACCCTTCCTCTTCCTCAGAGGAACAGACAGCCAACTCCTGCCAGGGCCCCTTTCCTTCTGTTCACAGGGCGGGAGTTTTTATTATGATTGTTTTTAAAGATTTTTTTTCTCTCTCTCTCTCTCTCTCTCTCTCTCGCTCTCTCTCTCTCTGTCTGCCCAGGGTTGCGGATATTGCTGAAAGCAGAAAGAGAGAGAGAGAAAAAAAAGACAGGGAGGGGAGAGAAGAAGAAGAGCGAGAAAGAGAAGTTATTTTGCTGAAGGACATTTGCAGAGGCAGCTTTTAACACCCTCACCCCCCCGCCCCCCCTCCCAACTCCACCTCCCCCCCTTCCTTTCCCTGCATCCCTCCTTAAACACACTTCTCCCTTTTCTGCTCTTTAAATATTGAGAATCGTTGCAAATTCCTCCGGCCTCTTTCTTTTGATGCTACCGGCCTCCCAACAGCTCAGCAAAGGAAATGCACTTGGAGAGGGCTGAAATGCTCAGTCTAGCAACAGCAACAATTCCCCCCTTGCAGGACCTCCTTGCTCCCCCCTCCAGGCCCCAGTAAACGGGTCTGAGCTCTGCTGGTTCCCAAGCCGCGCCTCTTCCCCGGCTCCCCGTGTTCTCCAGTCTGAAGGCCAAGCTCTCCCTCTGGGTTGGCTTTGGCTGCTCATTTTCACTCTAACAGGGGGTGGCTCTCTGCGGGCCTGGCTTTTTTAACCTACAACAACATGTACGCACACACACACACACACACACACACACACACACACACACACACACCACACAGCTGAAACAGACTGTAAGAGTGACCCGGCTGACTCCTGTCACTTTATTCTTTACTTTTCACCACTCTCCCGCTCCAACTACACTCAGCATACAGCGGTCCCCATTCCTCCCTGATTGCTTTGCCTTTTTTTCCTTTTATTGCTCATATGGCTGCGTTTTAGATGCTATTTAAGATTTTGCTAACTAGTAGGGTGCAGACGCCTGTGTTGTGGGTAGCTCAGGAATAAAAACGCAGCCTGGGTTAAGATACAGAACGAGAGCTTGTTCTTAAAAGCTGAATTCCTGAGCGTGTGTGTGTGTGTTATTGCTGTTGTTTCTCTAAAAGGAAAAAACAGTAAATAGCTGCTAAATAAAGCCAGAGCTGTTAAAGTTGCACTGCATCTAGGCTAACCAACGGTCAAAACGCGGCTGGAGAATCCCCCCCCCGCGCGCCGCTTTCATGTAAAACAGGAGAGCAGATCCTGAGCAGAAAGCAAGTGCAGCAGACTGAGATCATAGACGTGTTACTGCTTAACAGCCCACTTTATGGGACTGGCTCCCTTTGTGTTTTAATGAGGAGGCCATGGATGGGTGGAAAGGCGAGGAGAGAGACAGAGAGAGAGGGAAGGTTGAGTCTGTCAAGGAAGATGAGAGATTAGAAAAGATTGAGAAAGAATAAAGAATGGAGTGAAGAAGTGGGAGCGAGGTTTAATGTGTCCTTCTCTCTTCAGGTCTAATTAGGAGTGAAAGAAGGGGCTGAAGGGTCCCCCTTAAAGTGCTGCTGTTAATTTTTCACACCACAGGTACACTATGATACCCTCTTCTCCTTTCTTCCTCTTCATCTTCTTCTTTTTCTCTCTCATTTTCCTCTCTTCTCACTCAACCAACAAAACGCTTTGATTCAAATGAACTCTGCCCTCCTTTGTTTCGTTTTATAGCCTCAAGAAATAAATCCACAGCTTCTCTCTGGGATATTTTAGTTGAGCAGGACATTTTTTGCAAACAAATGTGGAAGCCTGTGTGTGTGTGTGTGTGTGTGTGTGTGTGTGTGTGTGTGTGTGTGTGTGTGTGTGTGTGTGTGTGCCTCATTCCTCTCTATATTTACCTCCCTCTGAAAAGTGTTTTGAGCCCCCAGTGCAGTGGCATGAGATTGGCAGTTTGCTGTGTGCTGATAAAGTCACGATCCGTGTGTGTGTGTGTGTGTGTGTGTGTGTGTGTGTGTGTGTGTGTGTGTGTGTGTGTGTGTGTGCGCGTGTGTGTGTGTATGTGTTTAAGTGTGCCTGCTTGTGAAAGGGAGGAAGAAGGAAAGAGTGGAGGCTGGACACTTCAGGAATGTTTTCTCGATAACAAGTTCCCCCAGCTAACTAGAGCTTTGTTGTACAATTGTGTGTGTTTTACTGCACTGTCTAGGTGTGTGTGTGTGTGTGTGTGTGTGTGTGTGTGTGTGTGCATCCCGGGGGGGGGGGCTTCTGCAACTTTCCTGCTTTCTTGTGATTTGCCGCAAGTGTATTGCGCTCTCTGAGTCAATTTGTCATTTACCACACATGCACACAAACACATTTTTGATTCCAGCGCAAATCTACACACCCAACGTTCATTCCTACCTGTGGACTTCAGGTCAGTGCACATGCCTCGTGTGCGTCAACGCGGCGTTGTGCAACAGCAGAGCCGTCACTAACTCAGATGTCCTTTACGCCGCTCTCCTCTCTGCAGGCTGCCTCATTAAACTTTCAGCTGAACAGTTAAAAACTCCTCTGCCGTTCAGTCCCAGCTGAGAGGAGTAAATTAAATTCAGTCTGTCCGTTGGGTTTGAAGTCAGATGGAAGGATGGCATTTGCCGTATTGGTCGGCAGCATAGTGGTGCGGCGTGGCCACAGGTGGTGCTTCGTGAGCCCTGACGCCAGCCTCACAGTCTATGATGACCCAGACTGAGCTAAAAGTTATCTTTGGGATTCTTTTTGGGGTGTCTCACTCTGTCTGTCTGTCTGTCTGTCTCTTGTTTCCCCTCCTCTAGTCAACTCTGGAGACGGCATCGACTACAGTCAGCAGAAGAGAGAGAACATCGGTGACCTGATCCAGGAGACTCTGGAGGTGTTTGAGCGCTACGGAGGAGAGGACGCCTTCATAAACATCAAATACATGGTGCCCACCTACGAGTCCTGCATGATCAGTTGAGGGGGAGGTGGGGGGGGTGTCACCCTGACGTTGCACAGACTCTGGACTTTACCTCTTCTTCATCTGCCCACCACCTCTAAATAGAACTCTTATCTTATCCCTGTCTTTATCCGGGCCGTCCCCTAATCAACAGCTTCACTCCATTTGTTCCCTTTTTCTTTCTGTTTTTCTTTCTTATCCCACTGAGACGCAACCCTCCTTCGTCTGCTCAAACCCTCTCCTCCTACGTTTCTACCCCCTCTGCTCTCTACCATATCCTTTTAAACCCTTATTAAATTCATAACAGCACGTCGTGAGGTGTCTGCCTGTATTTGTGCATTTATCACTATAACTTGTTAAAAGCAATACAAACTCAACAGAACAAATTTGCCTTATTGAATTTATCAGTATGTTTGATATATTATCCATGTATTGTTATTTTTTTGGAAGCTGTTACATCTACACTACTAAGCTTTGAATTGAAAAAGGTGCTAATGCAGCTTGAGAGGTACAAAAAAAGAAGTTCAGTGAGATTTTGGTGACGCAGGCCTGTTTGTCCTGTGTCAGTGCGTAAAAGTCCATGTTGTAGATCTGCACTGTGTTTTGTCCGGCTGTACTCTGCTGTTTTGTATTGTACTGTACCACTGTACCCATTCTGTCACAAACCCTGCTGGAGACAGAGCCTGTCTAAACGCGCAGGGAACGACACACAGGAATGACGGCCGACAGCATTCCTCCAGACAAACACACATTCATACACACGCGTTCTGTTAACATCCTTTGAACTCAAAAACCCCACAGTGATCTTAAAGTTTTGGGAGTGTATCTTGATGTTTATGTGGCTTTGTTTGTGCCTGTGTATGACAACACACATACTTTTTTTGTATCAGATCAGTCAGTAACAGACTTTGTGTTCTCTCCCACTATCCTCTCTACTGCATTTAAGTCACAGTGGAAATGTCTTCCTAGACACGATGAAAGTCTTAGCAACCATACACCTCTCACACACACACACACACACAAACACACACATTTGGGCATATACATATACAACGCTGCGAGCCACAGGGGAAACATAGCGTAATTGATTTCTGACACTCACAAGGACACTTGCACCGTCTCTTATTGTAAGTCATGTCTCCGGCAAAAGCAACTTTACAGGCCTGCGGAGGAATCTATTCTCAACCAGAAGACAGGTTCATAATGCTCATATTTCAACCTCAGCACATCTTGAAAAGAAAGTTACTGAATAGCTGTTCCACACTGCTGAACCCGGCCGTGCTGCACTCTGCCTGCTGCTTGATCTGTGCAGTGAAAGACGAAAAGGAGGTGCAGTGTGGTCCCTTCTCAACACAAAACACATATCTCATCTTAGTAAGGGCAGCTGCATAATAAAACAAATATAGCAGTGGTACAGGCACATGAACTACTTTTAAGGGGGGGGTGAAGTCTCTCTCTTCTCACCTGATGAGCTGATCGAACTCTGCACAGCCTGCGGTTCTGTCGAACTGTATCAGTGGCGCCCCGCTGTCCCGCTTCACCTGTCCAATTTTTACTGAGCCACAGGCTAGCAGCGTACCAGCTAAGGAAGCGGAGCTTGGAGATACAGAGGACAGCTAGGAAAAAAAGGACAAAGTGAAACATGGTGAACATTTTTCTTCTCTCTCGCTCTTCGGACATTTTACTCACAGCTGTCCATCTCTTCATCGTAGCTTTTCGCTTCAAGCCAGCATTCAATGTCACACAAGTCATGACGTACAGAAATTGCCCAGAGTTCCCTTCACTTCTTCATACATAAAGGGCCAGGTTCTGATTGCTTTGACTCAATTAGGTCACATCACAGGCGCTAATGGGCATTAAATGCTAAATGGTGTCCGTTTCGACCTCTTCGTAACCCACTGTAGCTCATTAAGAAAGGAAGAAGAGTCTGGAAAGGAACATTGGGAAATATGGTCTCCAGTCGAGAGCTGCACGCACACACAGGGACGAGGCATAAGCACACACACACACGCACACAGACACACACACACACACATAATAATTGCAAACAATACCAAACAACAACACCAAGTAATTGCTCATGCAAGTAATAGAGTGAACTGTGAAATGAACAGGAATGGAGGCAGCCAATGAGGTTATTTGGCCTATCAAAGGCATCAACGCTTGACTGGTCCAGACCTACAGGCCGGAAAGACCAAGCATGACATTACTTGAATTTCTCCCTGATCTCGCCCCGTGCTCGGACATGAAAAAAAAAAAAAGGCCTCAAAAGCAAATGTAGCATAGAGGAGAAATTGTCCTGATCATCATATTCTAACCTTTTTTTTCCCTTAGTCATAATGAGAAATTGATCATTTTGTGACTGCGGGTGCCCCAACATACACAAGGAAATAAATTGCTTCCCATTCAGAGTATTTCCTCCAGTCATAGAGCACAGGTTATAACATCATGCTCTACTTCCCTACAGCAGATAGTATCTATCACAGATAAAGCCACATTATTATTTTCAGTTGAGAGGATTTCCGAGTTTTTTTTTATGTGGATTCCTTGTCTATTGTGAAAGATCTGCCTGATGGCGTGTGGGGGCGATGGCATTGATCTAACATGTTATTCAGCCATTTTGCGACATCTTTGTGCTTGTCTGTATGCTTTTTGTTAATTTATCCTCAGCCCAGGAGGATATTAAGGAAATTCTGGCTTTGCTAAACATGCACAAACACTAAGGCAACAACGCGTGTTTTCCACAGGCTTCCAAAGTGCTGCATTTAGGGTGTTACGCCCCCCCGGACGTTAACCACTGAGTGTGTAGTATTCCTGTACACCTGCCTGTGTCCTTACAAGGGTGAAATAGCGTTCTCTTATCCACGACCTGGCCTGACCCTCACTCTCCGCTGCAACTGGACTCCGAGGAGGGGGGGGGTCAACCCAAGATGATGTGGGGGCCCGTGGGCACTCACTAACCCTAACCCAGGGTTATTATTAGCCTAGCTAGCTCAGCCCCTCACAACAGCTGCCACTGCCCTGCAGCCAGCAATAACTCCCACTGAGGAACACATGCAAGCCATTTCACTGATGGAAACACTAAGCATTGCACCGACATGGGACGGTTTATTCACCAAACTCATACAGCCTTAGCAGATCAACACAGTCGACCACGCAGACAAGTGTTTACATGTGTGTCTGGCTCAAACCCCACCAACTGCTCCAGCCTTCAGGTTGAGCCGTTATCTTGGAATGAACGGTGACTTCCTGAAAGCTGGCTCCACGGAGCTCAAGTTTGTCCTTGTGCATCTCCGTCTCACCACATCAGAGTGGTGGCAGGCCAACAAAGGCTTTTGTATTGCAGTGAGCTGTGCAACAAAAGCTACACAAACACGCAGATAGCGTTCTGTTGACGGAGGGGAAAAAAGAGATTGAGAAGAGTAGAGAAACGGGTAAGACTGAGGAAGGAAGAAAAAGACAATTATGGAAGAGGAAAGGCAGCGTGAAAATGGTTGTGGTATGTTTGTGTGTGTGTGTTTGTGTGTTTTTGAGAGAGAGAACATGTTGAATAAATAGGAAGTGAGACAGATACATCGCACCCGAGACAGGCCCGGCGGTCCGAGAGGAATTCAGCGCCGGGAGAAATGAAGGCAGGGAGAGGCTGTGTGGGCCGAGTGGAGATGGATGGATGGAGGGAAGTGGGATGTTGTGTCGCCTGGTAGAGAGAGCTGTCCAGCTCCAGCCAGACCTGAGATTTACGTGCAGTCAGCTGCAGAGAGAGGAATAAGAGACCAAAGTAGAGGTGGGGGGGGGTCACAGACGCCACCACTTGGTTATCTGTTTTTCCCTCACAGAACAACTGGCACTTAACGACATCACCACGCTCCCTTATCTGAACAAACAAGCTGAATGTGTCGTCTGCCCGTGTTGAAAATCAAATAATTCATCCACTTAATATGATCAAAGTTGGGTTGTGTGTCGCATGCTGTAACCCTGTGTACAGTGGAGGATTTATTAAGCATTCAGGAAGTCTTCATCTGTCTTCCCCTTTATCATTTCCTTCCCTCTTTTTCCTCGTGTCCTCTTCTTCTGCTGAGCTGTCTCTTTTATTCCAGTGTTATAGTCTCAAAAGGCAGATTGTTAGGACCAGAGATGAGGGGTTTGTGCTGTGCAACAGAAATAAATGCCCCCCTGGGAATGATTCGTCTTGTTTGCGTCTGCCTGGCGGACTCCGCGCTCATCTAGGGAGCTACTGAGCATGTGCGAGACAGGACGACACAATGGAGATTTATCTATCTGTCTCTTTATATGCCAGGTGTCTTTTTCACAGGCTTAATTCAAGAGTGGAGGAATAATGTAAACACTTTGAAAGAGGAGATCATATTCTGTTTTCCTTGTGCCGTCCTCTGTACAACTCCCCTTAAATATTAATAGTCTGTTAAAATCTAACATCCTGATTTACTGTCTAAGCTTATGAGCGATTCTCTTATCTGTGCTTATGTGTGTGTGTTAAGATCCCAGGGTAGACCACACCACAGGATCAATCCTTCTCTGAACAGATGTGATCAATGACGATTCTCTCTGTCACTCTCCTTCTACCACTTTTCTCTGTTCTTCGTCCTCCTCTTCCTCTCCTACAGGTCTTATCGCTCACAAACACTCATTTCTTTCCCTGCCACGGGCTGGCAGGTGTGCACAAACAGGCGACCGAGCAAGTAAACAAATGCGGGCATCTTCAGTCGGAGCAGGAATGGATCCACACTGTTAACAATTGGCGGGGACAGATGTAGCATCGGCAGGACTTCTTTAAGCTGTATTGACACCAGTGTGTTCCCCACGAGCGGAGGAATGAGGAAGGAGGAGTGGGTGAAACTTGTTTATCCTCACTCTGTTTAAGTGCCCCTTACTGTAAAATGCTAACGTGTGATTTTGTGTGTCATTTCCTCCTGTTGATGGATGATTAGCAGGTTCGGGGTGGTAGGGTTTGGAGGTGATGTTTTCCCATCAAACCCTTCTATCACAAGTGGCTCCAGCTGTCCCACCACCCCCAATTCCCCCCCCACTCTCTCACCCCACCTATCTGGGCGACAACAGGCAGGCCAACAGGCATTGCTATCACCAGATTGCCAAACCACTGGAGCATCTAGACTACAACGCCCAAGGTGACCTTTAACAAAATACAGAATGGCGAATAGCTGCAGTGGCAAGAGCAGAATGGGTTTTTGGAAAGGCAGGAATGTTGCAGCTTCAGATTGAATTGTGATGGATTTTTCCTCATGCTGCTCCACATAGTAGCACTCCAGCTGACACTCATTCCTGTCGTGTCTGAATAGTATAAACTCTTTCTTACACGCAGTCTAATTTGTGAGGGATAGAAAGAGTACAGCACGCCTGTCACAGTTACATTCTACTCACTTTTGTTGAATTTATAGCATGCACATATCTTTTTCTAGTCCACTCAGTATTCCTTCCTGTCTGCAAATAATCCTACAACCACAAATAGGCCAAAAGTACCAGCATGGCTCAGGATAGGTCTAAACTATGCCACCTAAATTTGAAAATGCTTCTTTTCATATTCATTTCTGCCTTCCACATCCCTGTGATCCAGTCAGCAGGTAGGTATCAAATATAACATGACGGGTAGAGGTCTCCCTACCCCCCGTAGGCGCCACACACCAGCCCCTCACGCACAGCTGCAATGGAACCCGGGGCAACGTGGATATTTTTGGTTCCTGGAGAACTAGTTACACTCACACCAAGACTGAGATTACATCCATGCTAGGCTGGCTAAAACTGAATCACTTTCAGGTATTTCTACAATAAAGTCTGGGGACTCTCTACACGGAAGACAACAAAGAAGGGGGCTATATTGGTTACTGTGTACTGTCTTTGTAAAATTTGACAAATAAATTTAATGTAAATGGTGAAATCAGTTGAAACCAGTGTTCAAGCACCAAGCTGCTAAATACAGTACAGTGATGTGACAAACTGGCACAATGTTTTTTGGAAAGAAAAAGAAACAAACAACTGAATGTGTTGCATTTAATGTTGAATTTACATAAAGGTAAAAATTAAGAATTTGTCCTAGTCATTTTGCAAAGTGTATTAAGTTTCTCCCCACTTGACGACTCTTTGCAGAACTTTTCAAGGGAGTCTGGAGATGTTGCGGTTACCAGTTCATAGATGAAATCAGTTGAAATAGCCAGTGTATTCACAAGCATCTGCTACTCATCTCGGCAGGTGAGACAGCCCAAACACGTAACCAAATCCGGAAATCAGACATCAGTGTGTTTCATGTGTACTTAAACGGTTGGGTAGATGGTACTTCAGTGTGGCCTTGGACACATTTGCATACGCATGCACCATATGCAGCCCAGACCACCTCCAAATGCGGTCTGAACAATCAGACATGCATCATTTACATCTGTACCTAGAGCAGCCCGCTTGTTATCAGATCACCCAGACAAGACACTGTTACTGCCAGGTGTAAACGGGGCCATTCACAGCAAGATAGAGATTACATCAACACTAGGTCAGCTAAATCTAAATTATTTTCAGATAGTTCTCTATCTATAAAATCCTGATGAAAGGAAAACAGCTAAATCTCTTCTTCTTTGTTATTTTTTTTGGTTCAAACAACACAATTATGCATTACAAACAACATATGGTAAAGGGTGGGGCACACCGTCCCTAAGTTATATCACTTCCTGCTGTCCTTGATCACCTATAATGTGTTTTACTGCTGCCAAACTCACAATTGAGTTGTTGTTGTTGTCTCCTCTACATATTTTTCTGTTTTGTTTTGAACAAGCATAAAACACTGATTTGGTCTTGGCTCTTAAGTGCTACCTGTTAGCCACAGTGAGCAGTAATTCCTTTGCTGTCGCGCACAGACTTTGATCAATCAATCAATTGTATGATTGCAAAGTCGTCAGAATAAACATAGAGACAATTAAATGGCAACAACTGCTATGTGTGATCATTATATTGATATTTTAAAAAAAAGAGAAGTAGAGGCCCTTAAACTTACCAATTAATGCACATATAATCTTCAGCTCCACTAAAGTAAAACAACAAGAGAAAGTGGTTGATGACCACGATTTTTACTTACATGTTCTTCCTCTTCATCCTTTTTTACTTTAGGTGATTTCAAGACGAATACATAACGTTCACTGACAGTCACTGACAATAACAAATGCACACACACTATTCAATACCAGCACACACACAAACAAGTACGAGTGCAACAGTGCATGAACACACAAGCAGGAGCGGGGCATTTGTCATGTCATGCTTATGATACGAGTTAAAATGAATAATAGGTACATTATGTATTTCTCTGTATATGCTCTGTATATGCTGTGGTTGCTAGAAGGACATTTATTTCTGTTGCGCTGTGCTCACACCTTCCTCAAAATGTAAATGACCCAGATTCTGCCAGCACTTTTTTTCTCCCCACAGTCCCCAAACTAGTAAGTCAAAAGAAAAAGGGAAAGATGTTGTTCTTGTTTGTATGTATGTGTGTAATCAGAGCCTGTGGGCCTCCGTTCGCTTCTTCCAGAGCTACAGCCCTTATCGCAGACAGCCTTGCTTCGACAGAGTCACCGTCTCCCACTTTCCTGCGGCTGTGGCCCCCGAGGCAGGCTGCAACCAGATACAGGGCCCCTACCGAGGGCCCCATTGTCTCTGTCAGCATACTTTTAGCTGAAAACCCAGGGCGCTCTCCGAGCTCATTGTGAGTGAGCTAACAGCCTCTCTTCAAAAGGGGCTAAACGCATGTTCATTAATTATCTGGATCCTTGTTAATTGGATTAATTGTTGAATAGAAAGCGTGTTATTAAAAATGACGAAAACACAAGGGCAGGGGGAGCAAAAGGGGGGATTAATATAATTTCTGTTTACTCTCGGGCTGTCAGAAGACACAAGCATGCACAGGCTCACACACACGTTTAGGTATGCTCTGCCTGTGTGTCTCTCTCTCTCACTCTCTTCCTCTAAATCTGTGTTTCTATTTCGCACACATATCAACACGCACACAGAAGCCGTATGTGACCCAACTCAGAAGAACGAGCGTTAGGCAAGGTGCAAATTACCATGCGCACTGCCGAGATAAGAACTAAACCCATTTTCAAAGCTCAGAATAAATGCCAGATTCTTTTTGATGCAAGAAGTCTGTGACTTTTTCCATCGCTTATATTCAAAGATTAAGGGAGGAAATAAAAGAGAAACATAAAGTCAACACCATGAACAATTTAGCTATCTCCAAGTCACATGAAAAATGGGGTTTCTCATTCCCTCTGCCTATCTACACGCTCTTATCCACCAAAATCACTTATCAGTGTTTGACTTCAAGGGATGTTTTATCATTGCGGCTTTAAGCTGATACTGCCGACCATTTGGATGACAGGACTAATGTTACATGTCCTGTGTAATTGGTGGAGGTGCAAATGACAAACCATTATGCAAAAACCCTTTGCTATCTGTGTTTTGGTATGGTCACTGGTTGAAATTATGATAATTAAATGGGATATACCCCCACACTCAAGCAGACAATGGATTCGCTAGCGGGGCACTTCAGATATTACGCTGTTTAATCTAACTGAGGAGCATAATTTTCATTTTCATACACAGTTACAAACAAAAGTCCAAATTGAAATCAAAGTTTAAGAAATTATCATTTTAAACAAGTGAACTGATTCCAATATAATTGAAGACAAAAAAAAGTAATCTGCATCTTTGCATTGCTACAAGTGTTTCTGCAACCTTCCGCAACTCCAGTGATTAATATAATCAGGCTTATCAGACCTGCAGACGCCTATGTAATGGCTTTCAAAATTAACAACTTCATTTTCAAAAGTGTCTCATCTGCCCCAGACTTGGTTCGTCTGCAGCTCAACAATGATTATAGAAATAACATACTGTAGCAGACTGTGTAGATGTTGGCTGAAGGGCAGAGAAGCAGGATTCAGTGGACGTGTTGCACTGGTTGTTAAGGCAACTGTATCTGTCTCCCTGCTTTGATGTGGAGGCTCCTGTCGCCTGCTACACTCTCAGATGCTGTTATCTGGGGCTATAGGACTGATTGCAAAAACATTTTGCGGGAATATGTGTGATATATTTTGTGTATAAGCAGGTTTACAGTTTGTATATATGTTGAAGTGTGAGGCATATGTCTATTGAGTTAATTATACAAAGACAGTCGAATTAAAAGATATTGACTGGACCTCGTAAGTTTTGTTTGATCAATTTATTGGACAGGCTGCACTGATACTAAGAGTTCTCACTTAATTTACTACCCTCTATACCAACACAGTGTCGACAAACGGCAACCAGAAGGTCATAGTGCAGCTGTTTGAGCATTCATGCACCCAGCGTGGGGACTACTTTTACAAAGACACGAGTGGGTGAGCAGTAAGCGGACAAATTGAATGAGGGCCAAGGTCAGGGCTCAGATTTAGCCGGGCCCCTCTCAGCCAACAGCTGTTAAAATCAAACCGGACCAGTTGTGGTTTATTTTCACACTAAGCAGGATGTGAGAAGCCGGAGGTAGCTGGTGTGTGTGTGAGTTCCATTGATCAGGGATGTTAATCTTTGGAGGATATGTAGAAAGGTCCTCCCAAGGACAGGACAATGAAAAGGCTCTATTGATTACTAGAACGCTGATCAATCGGTCCCAAGACAGATAACAAGATGTACAAGTCTTGAGTAACAACGGTATCTTGTAGGATATGGACTGCACAGGTTAATCATTTTTTCATATTTTGACACCCAAAAGTGAAGCCTACACATGAAAATCCACAATCATCCTGATTCGTAGGCTGGTCTTGGCAAGTATAGCGCCTCTGTCACACACACAAACTCTGTGCATGAAGTGGGAGATTGAACCCACGGAGGACTATTCAGACCAGATCACTAGTCCATACCAGAAAAGTAGAGCCATATAAATAATCACTAAGCCATAGAATTACAGCCTTGTGAAAGAGGAGCAACAAATGGAGCTGCTGTGCTTTCAAGTAGTCGCTGGAATGTTGTTTTCACACTGGTTAAGCGACGTGAAGGGCCACGCTGATGATCCTGTGTAACACAAAGGACTTCATTTTCTTCACACTTGGTAAAGAGGATTACTGTATGATTTGTATCCTTCTACAGCACTGTTCACCCTTTTGGTATACTACATTTTTCACACCAGGGAAGCAACATGAATACCAGTTGGCATAAAATAAAGTTATTTTGTGGAGGAGCAAGGTTATAATAAACAAAACAGCTGAGCTACAAATTGAAAGGGCCCTGTGGGTGTTACAATAAAAAAAAGGGAAAAAAAGAGGGCTCCTAATTCAGGATTTTTAAATTATTTACCTAGCTGTCTAAAAACAAAGAAAGACAGAAAATAAAACCTCAGCTGACTCCAATTCGTCACATGGTGCTGTACTTGCCTTTGGTGTTAAAGTTATGAGACGACAGACAAACTAAAACATTGTTGGGAGTCTGAAAATGTTTAACTGCTATAATGTTGCTATTAGTGAGGGAAAAAAGGGGGTGAAAGAAGTAAATGTGTGCCAGTCTGTGTTGACAACACTTCAGGGGCAGCACATTCCTGCGCACTGCACGCCATTGGCTCATGTGCCTGTCCATCATTCCGCCAACAACTCCGCCCCGCCCACCTGACTCGGGTGTGAGCGCTCATTGGTTCTCCCATTAGTCCCCCGAAAGCCCCGCTGGCCAATGGGCGTTGAGGAGGACGGACTCTTTCCGGTGGAACAGTCTCTCGCGCCTACAGTGGTGGAATCGAACGTCCCCGAGCGCACACGGCGTAGAGGAGAGTACGGCGCACGAGTCTCTGGAAGGAAGATAACGGTTTCTTTTTTTGCCCCCCTCTCCACTCAAACAACAAGAACAAACCAAACCTGAATTTTTAGGGGGGTTTTTACAGAGTCTTCTCATCACAAGGAGGAGGGAAGCGAGGGATTGGAGCCGCAAGTTTTTTTTTTTTTTTTTTTTCCGTTTTTTTTTCCTCTTCTCCTTTTTTTTTTTCTCCCCGCTAAAAGAGGATTCTGTGTTTTCGCGGTGGTTTATTCTCCGCTTTCGCCGCAAAGATGATGGTCGGAGAGGTCGAAGTGAAGGAGCGACCGAGGCCGAGTCCCGACTATTTGATGCAATTATTAAACGAGAAGAAGCTCATGACCAGTTTGCCAAATCTCTGCGGCATCTTCACACACCTGGAGAGGCTTCTCGATGAAGGTAAGCGGTAGTCTGGAGCGTTTTGGGGAAGGGGGGAGACGACGCCGGAGGGGTGGTAGTTGTTGGGGGGTGGGGGGAGAGAAGCGTGACCACGGCGCAGTCCGGTGTCGGGCACGGCTTCGCTGGTCGTCCCTGCTGCATAACGTTATATTCTCTTTTATACACCGATATATTGCTGACCACCGGGCATTATAACACACTCACAACAAGACCCCCAGTAGTATCCTGAGTGAGGTAGACCACAGAGAAGATGTGGCCAACGTTACGACCCCCCCCCATCGACTGCACTCCTGACTTTGTGGTGACAAGACGAAAACTTTTGTTTTTTTTAAATCTCACTCACTTTTAGGAGAATCAGACCCGCCTGTGACTGTCAGTGCAGTTCACAAACATCGCTCGCAGATAAGTTTTGAAGCACACTTTTTTTTTTAAGGTGGGTGAGAAAAAGGCGATTCTTTTAAAATTAATTTAGAAAACCAGGGCCCCGATTCCACATGTTCCCCCTAGCAACGTAGCTGCTTTAGGTTAGCCACATTTTAAGCTAGCGAGCCCTGGGTGTCTGCGTTCCGCTTAACTCTTCAGGAATTCAAACCAAAAGAAACGACAGCGATAACTTTTTTTTTTTTTTAAATAAACACCAACCAACAAAGGCGTCTTAAGAGTAAAATGTTATAAAGTGTTATAAAAGTTATTTGCTTCAAGTGAGAGAGAGAGGGGGTTGTGTTTGTAGTTGTTGCCCGGCGGACGAGCTTTAAAGCACGGAGGAATGTGTCTGCTTGTTGCCCAAACAATGGCCAGTGAGTTGCTGCTGGGAGGGAGGGAGGACTGCACGAAGATTATTTCAGCCGTCTAACTTTTTCATTAAAAAAAAGGGGGGGGGGCGCCGTTTTTGTTGGTCTCCCCTTCACTACTACAATATTTGTCCTCAAAAGCGAGGGGTATGCTTCTCTCGGTCATATTTCCTTCCCTTGCTGCAGCAGTCGTCGTTTTTTTTGCCAGTCAAGCGTGCTCTACCGAAAAAAACTGCGTCGCCTTTTGTCGGCGGCGCCGTCCAGACGGGATTTGTCTGTCTGCATGTTATATCTTGCGTGTTGTCACTTCGGTTTTTTTTTTGCACAAGCGACGGCGCTGATAAAACGAGGCTTTATTCGCCGTTTTATGTTGATAGTATCAATAGCGTAAGCTGGTCTTAAGCAGAAGGTTGGACCTATGGTTTATGTAACTGAGCTGGGGACACTAGAGAGCGCCACAGCCCCCCTAGCAGACTGTCCCCATGCTGTGTGTAGTGTCGAGATGGACACAGTGACTCTTTGGTGAATAAAACAAATAACAGGCTTTCTGACTACTTCACGGGATAAATGGGTGATTTCTACACAAGACAACATAGGAGCAGCAGTGCATACTTCCTAGTTTCGGTTGCATGCCTGGATGAGTAGGCTCTGTAGTATGTAGTTGCTAAACCGGTCTGCAAAGATTTTCTTGTTTCCTTGATGGGCGATAAACAAGACTCCTCAGACCTAAAGTGGAGTGTTTCCTCACCGTCGCACTAAAAAACTAAAAAAACAGTGCAAACATAATATTTATATAACACTACATTAATTATACATGGTTTAAACTATGAATTTTATTTTGGTGCAGTAGATAATGTCCCTATAGTCTGCCAATTGAATGTCACAGACACCATATGAGATTGTCTATAGCAACAGTAATTTTCACATGTAGAAATTGTAACTTAAATTTCAGTTTTGAGGCCCGCAAAAAGCAGTTCATCAGTAAACCACAGAGATTTGAGAAATAAGAGAATTACAAATGTTGCAGGGTGTTATGATAGCATACCATATTTTGCTACTAAAGGCACCACGTTTGATTACTCCCTCTAATGAAAATAAACCCATAATGTCTCCTTTGTAAAGCAATTATGGTCTTTTTTTAGTCAGTTGTTTTTTTAGACTAAATTACGAATTATGGGCGTGTTGATGTTTTCATTGAGGGGCGACTCAGGAAGCAGGCTTGTTTTCTTTTTCATCCCAGCTCCCCTTTGTGCCATTTTTCCAGCTCCCATAGTCGTAGACCCCCCAACAATCGTCTGAACAGTAAAGAACAGGGATCATGCACACAGTCTGTGCACCTCTCATTTACTCCCAACAACTCAGCCGTGCTGCTGCTGGCAACTTGGCACACTGTATGACCTAACCCACTGAAAGCAAGACATAGTTTTTTAGCTTCTGTGTGATCAGTAGGGAGGGTTTTTTATGTTTAAATTTATTAAACTAACTTGTTTATTTCCACTTATTGCCTTTTACTTGGTGGAGTTAACTAGTGAAATCAATCTCAGAAGGAAGTGCTGTGTTGTTACAAGTTTTGGGTGTTTTTTTTTCTTAATGAACCCAGTCAGTCACTAAACTTAGTTTGATCACACTTTTTTCACAGTCCTCACTTCCTTAATCCTCTGGTGAGGTGATAGGCAGTTTTTTTTTTTGTTTTTTGGGGGGTGAATTGTCTCACATGTTGTACTAGGCCCAAAGTCGCATTTCTTTGCATTTTGTCTGTGTTACCTGTTCATAAAAATCAACAAAGCTGTGTGCTTACTGCGGGGACAAAGGGGTAGAAGAAGAGAGTGCGCTCTGCAGAGATGTTGTGTGCTAAATCTGGCATAAGCAGTAAATGCTTTTTAAGTACGTTCAAAAACACGTTTAAGCCTATTGTAAATACTAATTTTGACCTGTGAGCATGTATGTTTTTTTCAATATAGTAAAAATTCTTAAAACAGACTGATCAATGTATCATTCTCTCTTTTAAAAAAAGCTTTTCCAACATGTCATTTGGTGTCTTGCACCATATGGTTTTGTGGCTTTGGAGGAACCGGTTTGTTCAAGGTCCAGAAGGCAGCCCTGTAATGCCAGACTGGTCCGACGTTTCTATGCTGCGCTTAGAAAACGGATAAAACATTCCCTCCCCTGGGGTTTAAGAAATCGTGGCTGGGACACTCGCGACTCTTGACAGTCTGACTCCTCTAAAGCCTCACAAGTCTGAGGTTTACAAGGGTTTCCACAGCACCAGCCCAAACTTTACCCCGCCGCCAGAAATTGCGTGTGTGTGTGATGAAAGCCACCCCAGTGCAGAAGAAGCCCGTCTGACTGTCTGGTTCCTGTTAGTTGCTGTTTGCTTTGCTTTCCCCTTTGGACGGGGCTGGAGCTCTGACGTGATATTTTGGGGCCAGCCTCCTCCCACTGCCTCTCCCGTACTGGTGTAGAGTGACCCCACCCAGGCTAAAACCAAATGCACATTCCATTCTGCATAATTTCTGAAAAAAATAGGGAAAAACAGTAACAGAGTTCAAAAAAATTTCTCTTCCCTTTAACCTAGCAGTCTTAACAGCTGCTATGAAGTGTGTTGTTTTTAATGTGTTGCATTGTGCTGTCAGATTGCTGCCATTATTTTTAATTGTTGTTTTAATGGTAGTTTGAGGTTGATATCTGTGTGATAAGAAGTTTTATGATGACGAGTGAAGTATGTTTCTTTGGAAGTAGTAAAGATAAACATCGCGCTCGACTACAACTTCCAGTGAGACAGGATGGACTCCAGAAGGGAATCTTTAACTTGTGGTATTGTTGTATGAATTACTTTGGATCTAAAACGTTATTTTGTGTGCGTGTGTGTGTGTCTGTTACAGGTATAAGAGACTTCTCAGTCAATTCTGTTTCATTGAAAGCGGGTGTCTTGTCAAAGCCACTAGGAAAGAGCAGATGCTACATAAAAAACTACAGAGGCTCAAGCAGAGCTTGAAACAAAACCCATCAGTGTTACCAAAAAAAACGAGACAGTACAAAAAAGACAGTCAGAGAATGTCCTAATCTGTCAACAGCCTCCTCCAGGACGAAAGTTTTTGTGTATTGTACATAAAATTACATTGACAGCATGTCTCTTCTTAGGAAGAACAGTTTCACAGGCTTTAATCTGACCGAATGTCTTAAAATCCCTTCCTTTTGTCAGACTTTAGTGCACCTAATAAGAACAAAAATCTAACCAGTTACAGTTGAATGCTTTAAAGTCTTTCCCAAATTGTCCATGTCTCAAGAGTATATCCTTCCGACAGCTGCACATGTCTCTCTCACCCACCCAACGTTTTATGCATGTCTACACAGCTGTTTCTACGGCGGAAGAAAGCTGACACCACCCTTGAGTGTGACGACTCTTCCCACCCTGCTTTAGTGGTGTGGACTTTTACGTTCCCAATATGTGTGTAGTCCTCAAGGTCACTCAGGCCGAGTGACAGGCCCCTTTTGAAATCCCCTTGCGTTGCAGTTGTTCATCTCCCCGAGGTGACACCTGCTATGGAGGTTTTTTTTATTTCTCTTTACGATCTGCCAGCCAACAAGCTGCTTCAAATTGCTATATTTTCTCTTGGCAGGAGGAGACAGCCCATATAACATCTAGAGATGTAGCCTAGTAGTGAAGTGCAGGCGCTGTTGTATGGTAGCGGAGAAAAGGAGGATTTTTATCTTATTCTTTTATCTTATATCTTATTGTGGTGTGTGTCTATACAGAACCGAATAGTCATATTGATTGAAAATATTGATTCCAAGCTCCCTTTACTTTTCCTTACAGGCTAATTTTTGAGCGTTGTTTGTATAATAGATTAAATGGTCCGTTGTTCCATTGCACGCTGTGTGGCGGAGCCATGCGGTGCATCGTACCACTTATTCCTGACTGCAGCATCCCCCTTTGCGCACAGTTTTTGTCTGTTGTTTGTCTGTGTGCTGTGATTTAACAGGACCTTCCCGGGAGAGCTGTCAGCATTCGGAGGACAAACTGTCTGCTGTCCACTGTGGTGCCTGTGTAGGGAACTGGTCCTTTGGGAACAGCTGTTTAGAGAACAGATTTTTATACGTGGGGGAATGCGTTTGGTTTTCTGCCTGATGTCCCATATTTCTGTCAGTCTGTCTCTATGGTTCTTCCTGTTTTTTCTCCTGTCTTCTTCTGTCTCTCTTGCTGTTGAAGCACTGTGCTTTCCCTCTGTAGGTTGACCCCTTGGCGTTCCTCAGCACAGGGCTAGACCTGCACTAACCCCTGACATGCAATCAATTTAGCAGCTAACAAGATTGAGCACCACTCGCAAAGTAAGATACAGCTGGGAGCCGTGAGAGAGCACAGATAGAGACTGACAGGAAGAGAGAATTGGGGGTGTTAGGCCAGGACTGTTGTTGCAAGCAGAAACCTGTTATATCCCCCCCCCACCCCAACTCTGTCTCTTCTCCCCACATTCTCTCCCAAAGCACCACTTATAAGCTGGAATTTAATTAACCGAGAGCCATTCTGTGAGCTGGTTTACTGAGCCGTTGCCACCAGTGAGAAAGCAGAATTGGAGGCTTTGTGCTGTCGTTCTCTGTCTGCCTCTCTTGCCCTCGTGCAGTCCCTCTTTCTCAGTCTCTCCTCTCTGATAATGAATTAGGTAGTGGCGTACGTTTGACAGGGTGAGGGGTAGGGGTTGTGGCAGGACCCAACGTTGCTGTGCCTGTCTTCCTTCTGACGTGCCTATGCATAGCAGCCTTCCAATCCAGCAGCCCCACCACAGTGCCTGTGTGAGCTTCAGCCCCTGTTCTGACACCAACCCTGGACCCAGCTTGCTCCCCTGGCCCCACTCCAGCCCCAGCAATGCTACCCCCAAGCGGGTGCTGTATGATAAAGTCATCCAACGACAGCTCCGGGCTCTTATCTCAGGCCTCAATCCCGTGAGTGCTGGGGCCTCCTTATCACTGCTGCCTCTGCCTGCCCTCCTGTCTCTGTGGCCTACCGTGACTGCCTGCCTGCCTGACTATCTGGCTTGCTGTCGCCAAAACTAAGTCTCTTCCCTTCTATTACTGCTAGCTGTTACACAACACATTGCTAGGGGCATATTATCTCTCTCTTTTTGTTTTTCCTAAAGCATTAAAGCAGAACAATCGTGTTTAAAATTAACAGTGAGTAAGGTGACCAACCAGTGAATTTTGCCGAAGGGATTTCAATGTGTGGCTTCTGTCAAAGCGAGACTCATGGTTCTGTGTGTTTGTGTGTACTAGATGTTGACAAGCAGTGTTAAAGAGGAAGATGAATTAGGGTATGTTGTAAATAATTATGTCACAACAGCTCCATGCCAGACTTGTCCATTAAATGGGGTTGTTTTATTTCTTTTTTCTAAAACAATGGCTCCTCCCATTGTCCTTGACCCAAGATATATCAGCCTTTACCATTTTCTTTCCTCCTTTTTTTTTGTGTCTCATGCAAAAACATTACGGGAAATAACACCCGTTTCAGACAGGAAAGAACTATGTGGAAGGCGAGTCAGTGGTTTGTTTTTCCTTCAGACAGGAGGAAAAGGAGGGGGGAGCTGTTTTCTTGCTGTGGTGACAAGAGAAGCCTGCGCTTCTTTTGCCCTCTCCCACAGAGGTGGGACTGTCTCTCAGCTTTCTTTTGACTAATTTAGATTACATCATGAATCATCGCCCCTGTCCCTCCTCCACACATTTGTGTGTATACGCAATATACACAGTATATCTCAGTATATTCAGTGTATGTATGAATGTATGGACCCCACCCTGTTACATTCTTTGAGTGCTTCAAATAGCTCTGCCACCCCCCTCCCTCATAGTAGTCCCCTTGTTGCCTCGCTTTATCTCTTTCTGTCTTCGTTCTTAAGTCTGAATTATCACAACACATATAGTGTCTAACAACTAGGTTTTCATCAGGAATTATACAAGCAACATTTGTCACTGTTTCCACTTCCGTTCCCCCGTTTTTACCATAGAAAAGAGGTGAAAGAATGAACTGAATGCTCACTCTGTTCCTCTCTAACTCGCCCACCTCTCTGCATTCATTTTCTCTCTCCTTTCAGAGGAGGAATGGCAACCAAGCGTTGGCAGCCAGCTCAGGAATTTTACCGGGAGCTCAGTCAGAGCACTTAACCTCCAGCCTGGTGTTTGTTTTCCCCATACACTCTCTCGTAGTGTGTTTTAGCTGCGCTTAATGTGAATGTCATCCACAGCGAGGCATATGAACTTCTACATATAAAGTATTTCATGCATTATTTGATAGAGTTTTTGCTTCACGGCTGTCACTAGCAAGTGCCATTCCACTTAGTAATAGTAAGTAATTAGTAACTCAGTGAGCAGTAATGTTTTCTTAAACCCTATGATTGTGTGACACACTCTCTACTATCTCACTGACTGTTTATCTTTGCAACATGTCCCCCTCATCCTTGTCCAAACCTCATCCACAGGATTCACTAGCCCCACCCTCCGCCTGCCTGTGGTTTGCAGCCTTTTCCTTGGTTTCACTAGTTGCAGGCTGGGTGATAAATCAAAGATGAATAATTTACCTGTCCCTCAGCAGCCTGTGTTGTTTCTGTGAGGCTTGGCAAGAGCAGGCGGTGCTGCCATAACCTCCCCTAAGGGCCACAGAAAGTGAGGTGGCAAGAGGTAGTGAGATTCCTCTGTAGTGTTCTGCCATCAAAAGTGAAGCGCTGGGAACACTAACCGTAACCAGTCTCAGCTGCTTCTTTGGAGCTCTACAGCTTCAACACCTTTTCAGTACCTACATGTCAAAAATTCATGTTGTACTATTCACAGCACCATTGCTCTCTTTCTGCTCTCTTGAAATTTTGTCCACAGTAGGGTCCACTGCGATTGTTCAGTTTAAGCATTAATAGTTAAAAATTGCATATTTTTGTGGAATGGCATTTCTTCACTTACATTTTCTTTCTGCACGATTTGCTTTAGTCTGAACCTTTTCTTCGGTGTAGTTTTCATACAGTTACATTAACCTACCATGTGGCCATCTACTCACATAAACTCTCCAACTCTAACTGTAACATTATCTTAACATTATCTTGATAAATAAGCTTTCCAGGGTTTCAGTCTTCACTAGAGACATTGTGACATTATTTGGTCTGTCCTTAAAATTTAGACTTGTTTTTATGTGGAAGACATTGTTTGGAAAGAGCTACTCTCACAATTGGGGCTGCAACTAAAGGTTATTTTCATTATCGATTAATCTGCCAATCATTTTCTAGATTAATTAAATTTTGGTCTGCAAAACGTCCATCCCAAAGTTCAAAGTGATGTCTTTAAATGTCTTGTTTTGACAGCGTGAAAGCAAGGGATATTTATTTTAATATGATAGGCTGGAAACACAATTTATTTTGCAGTTTTTGCATTAAAAAATACTTCAATGATTACTCAATTATCAAAATACATGGATATAAATTATTATAATATTATTATTATTATTATTATTAATAATAATAATAATAATAATAATAAATAATAATATTTTGATTTTGATTAACTAGTCAGTTGGTTGACTTATCAGTGCAGCTCAACTCACAATAATGTTTTGCCACTAATGTTTTATTTGTGCTTTACCTAGGGCAGTTGTCGTTAAACTGGCTAACATTTGTGTAGCCTTGTAAATATGTTTACAATAACAGTTTTTAGAGGGAGTGGTCCCATTACATTTCCCTGCTCTTGCTTTTCATGATATTGTGTGAAAATGTGTGGGACTGACACCTTGGGATAGCTTTTTGGCACAGAGCAGAACAAATTGGTCCCAAAATAAGTCAACATTGTTCCAAACTGTAAATATTTTTTGGATGTTGTTTGAAGTGAAGGTAGTAGCAGTAGTGATAATAACCCACATAGCACATTAGTATTTAAAGGATCTCAAACACACATATTTATTTAACCTTTTAGAAAACAATAAGCAAATATTTAGATATTTTGCATTTTCACACAGGCCTGTATTTGTGTTGTTCCCACTTAATGCTGGTATTGTATACTGGTATGTTAAATAGTTTGTGTGTTTTTCACGTGAGTTGCTGGTGGCCGTTTCAGGTTTATTTTAAAGACTGTGAAACTGGTCTGATCACATGTAAAGTGTGTTAAATGTAAAGCAGAAGCACGGCAGTATGGGGGAGGAGAGTAACCTCAAAGCAATCATTCTGCAAACCTCTTTTTAAGTACAGTGAGTTCTGTGTTAGTGTGCAAGTTTGAGAGTTCATTCCACACTGTAGTTATTCAAGTTCATGCTGTCTCTACCACCTGTGCCAGCCCACCCTAGTCTCAATTGCCCCTGTCACTCTGTACAGCCTGCGTTTGGATGCCATTGCTTAAGTCATCAGATCAGAGAGAGGTTGCAAGTAGCAAAGTACTCCTCAGTGTGTCTGCTTTTCGTGATGGAATAAATGCAGGAGGAAGAGTTTTCACATATTTCTTAAAGGAATGTCACACAGAGCAGTTACTGATATTCACATAGGGTTTTACTCCACTGCACCCCCTCTACCCATTCAATTGCTTAAACAGGCTCTTCTGTGTCTCACTGACACAAGCACACATAGTGACTGTCTAGCCTAACTGGAATTACATGTGTTGAACAGTTGTGTTTTACAGTGGCTGTCTGCCCCGCAGCCTTGTGCTGTAATGTAAAACATGATTTGCTTAGCATAATTTATGCCCATGTGCGACATACCAAACTATCAGGAAATGAATGAAGTCAGAGTTGTCCAACTACAAGTGAAATGGTTTTGTGTCTGTTCTGTTTGTTTAGAGTTTGTCACTGCTTGTCTGTTTGTGGTGAGGCTTAAGTCTGTCTGTCCTTATCAGTTCAGTGGTTGGGAGGAGATTACAGAGCTGAAACAATGGGTGGTTTTGTATGATTAGGCTTTAATTGGTGAAACAAAGAGACTCTTTAGCACCATGTGTAACATAGGAAAGACTGGCTTAAAGGCCCACAGATAGCTGGCAGGAAAGAATGTGCTGTGTATGAAAGGGTTAGTGAGCATGAGCCTCGTCCCCGCTCAGTTGATTGATTGTGTTCGCTGAAAGGAAAAAGGCGAGCAAGGCTGTTGAGTGCGAGGGGAGGATAGTGAATGTGATAAAGAACAGTGGGGGGAGACAGAGGATTCCTATGTGCTCTGAATGAGGTCATCTGGTTGGTTATGAGGAAGGTCACTGACCCCTCCCTGGGCTTCACACTCCACCCCTCTGTCTCTCCCTTCCTCCCCCTCAGCTAATGATACACAATGGCTTTTTGTGCTTTAATGGGCCAGACGCACACACTGGGTCATTCGTACCGGTTCACACAGAAGTATGCACACAAGCGCTGTTTGTAAATCAAGCCCAATACATTTTTCCGTATTGCATTTATCACTTGGTTTATTATATGGCTGAATGTACAGTGCTGAATGTACTGTTCTTAAAGCTGCTGAGTGATGTGGTTTATGCCACCCAACCCTCCCATCTACTGTTGCTCTCCCAGTTGAGTGGTGATAGTGGAACTTGGAGCATCTTTAAGAAAGGCTTCTTTTTTCTTCTCATATTTTTGTTGTCTAGAAAATCAATTTTCAAGTGTAAAACTTAATGCCGCAAACATTGCTTTGTAACACAAAAACAGAAGAATGTTACAGTTATCATGAACATAATAACTTGGAGTTTATTGTGTGTGGAGCGGTGACCATGTCCTTTTTTTATATTTTGCAGTCCAGCAAGCAAAACCAATTCCAGGGAATTGTTGCCCTATATCAACGTACAGTGAACGAAACAATGTACACATCATTATGTTCAGTATATGATGAATGCCCAACCTTTGTGTTGTGGTGCTGCAATCAATCAATGGGTTAACCTACAGAATAACTACACTGGAGGCATTTAGGGAAAGATCGCAAGAACAGCTCCATGAAGCATCCAGTTTTACTTCATTTCTGATGTTCTTGTTGTTTTCTAACTTAGTCTAGCAACACGGTTTTTAATAATGATATATAGGGCCGCTGCAATACAGCTATGCGGGCATGCCACACAACTCCTAATTGAAAAGTTACTATAGAATGGACATTGAGCTAGGACAGGAACTTGTAGATGCCACTCCAGTACACTTTAGCCTTAACTTCTGCCATCTCGGCTCGGTTTCTTTAATGTCATCTTGGATAAGATTACAGCTGCTCCTGTCTGATGCATATATTTTCTTGTGCGACATGCCAGGACAAGCTCACCGACATAGAGCACAGTGATTTTAGAGATGTAGTGGTTTGACTTAAATGGCTATAAAAGTTAGAGTTTTGGATTGGCTATATGTTTTTGTGATCGCCTGCATCATGTGGGCAAATTCAATTATTGTAAACGTTTGTATTCCTCTAGGGAAGGTTAAAGGCAGCTGGGGATGGACGGTGTGTCAACACAGCGGGGGAGACAGGTGTGGGCATGAGCAAGGTGCCAAGGTGCCAGCTGTTGTTGACACCTTAAGGTGAAGAGACAAGTCCATCTCTTGGCAGATTATTCTGCCAAGAGATGGACTTGTCTCTTTCTGTCCCCTCTAGTCCTTCTCTCCCCTTCCCTGTTCCAGCCTTCTTCTTCACTCCCATACTCTGCTTTCTTGGGGAGTATTTGTCTGACATGAGTTTAGGCTGTCTGTGATGGGAGCTCTTCCTGCAACCTTATTTTTATTGAGCGTCTGACACTTTCTATGAACCAGACCTTGGTTATATCTCCGCTCCTCCTCCCTCATCACTATGTGTATAATCCTACTCTCCCTGTCTGCACCCCTGATGCACACACATATACAGTTTGCTTTGCTTTCTCCCTCTTATCTTTTTTTTTTTCTGTCTTTAGCATGTACATGCATCCCTCTCATCTGTTTATTTTATATTGCCTTCTATCGTTGTCATAGTGTTATAGGAGAAAATCAGTATTTGTTCTCCCAAGGGGGAATGACTCATTTTTCCTGGCTTTGCCTTTTTACCTATTTATTTTAGCAGAGTGACTCCACAGCTCCTGACACCCTCTTTTTTTCCCCTCTGTCTCTCTTCTCTCATCTCCAGCATATCCAGATTTTTCTTCACCAGCTCTCTGCTTCCATTTGTTTTCTCTCTTGCAGCTTCCCTCTCTACTCTGTATGTGAGTGTATGTGAGGCTAAAATCCAGCCTTGGGGCTACATTGCCTCTTTCATGTGAGGACCAGTGGTGACATTAAAGGCCCACTACGTGGTCTGTCGTTTTGCATCAGCTCAGCTTTCACTGTCTGTGCTCAGTCTGTGCTCGGCTCTCCACTCAATCACTCCCAGGCTCAAAACGTTGGTTGGTTGAGAACATGCCTGCACACGCTGACTGTAATTTTGTACATGTATATGCTCTTGCAGATTTTTTAAGCCCTGACACCCAAGTGCTTTGAGGCAGTTCAATGTTTAAAAGCTTAAGCATAGTGTAAGGTTGGTTAATGACAGTTGAGTCAGCGACTCTCCCTCTCCTCCCTTTATGGCACTTTGACCCAGTTGTTACAGCCCCTGCAACATCTTTGTTTTTAAATACGCTAAATAGCACATTCAACATGACGTGACAGACAAAACAGATCAAACGGATGATCTCCAGGACCAGACAACCAGACCAAACACTCAGCCAAAGAGCAGTTCCTCTGATGATCTGTGATCTGTAGACAGAAGGGAGTAGGTCAGGGGCAGTCTTTTCCTCCTCTTTTCATTGTCAGACGCAGACACCAAAAGAGCTTTTCAGCAGCTATACAGTGCTAGTGCTGTTTGTTCTTCATAGAGCAGGGGGTCTCCAACTCAAATTGGCTTGGGGCCACAGCTGATATTTTCATCTCCTACGAGAGCCACTTCATTGTTTAAGTACTATAAGAAAGTGCAATACTATAAAAACATTTACATTACTAACATCATGCCTAATAAAAAATTGCAAACAGCAGTTTTTATAAATTTTTATATGATTATTTTAAAAACATCTTTGTTGTTCAACAAAGATGTTTGTAAACAACAAATTAAGGCCCGAAACCTCCCTTCTTATCAACTGTTTGCAGGCATCTTTGACCTTTTGCCATTATTTTGCACAAAACTAAACTTGCTTTCTTATATACACGAAGGGATAGTTCAAATTGATATGAAACATAATTTAAAAATAATAATAATAATCTTGTAGGCCAGATCCTGTTATATTTTGACATGTCAAAGGTTGGAAAGTTTGAGCTCCCTGTCACACAGAGTCAGTATGTACCACTTTGACTTATAAAAAACAACATGTTCACACAATCTATCTTTGGCTCAGAACAATTGAAGTTCTGGCAGAAAACCCTACATATCCATCCAGATATTTAACACATTTCTTGTATGTCTAATTTTTATTTTACAAGAGTAGGTGTTTGAAGTGGTAAGATTCAGATCCTGTAAAATTGTTATGTCAGGCTGCAAAGACAATGAAGCACTAAGACACAACAACAGCTGTGATGTGAGTCTGTGTTGTCACACCCAGGGACAGTGGCTGAGTGGCTGGTGGAGTTGAACTTAAGATGGTAGGTACAAGCCCCAGCAGGCCCTGTGCCTGGGGATGAGGCAGTTGACACACGCATACACTTTTGTGATGTAACCTGTTTGTCTTCCTGTGTTCAGGGTTCCCAGGGTTTTTCTTTTATAGAGAATTTAAGCGTCTTTGCTCAAATTCTGTGTTGCATTAAATCACCTGTGACCTGTCATTTCAACTGTAATAGTAATGAGAGGTTAACATAGCTAACAAAGCAGGTTGCAAACTTATTAGTGTTGTCCATCTAACTAAAGAGGGGAGAAATAATCACAATAGATATGAGATGTGTCTCTTGCGTGAGCTTTACTCGAATGAGATGTATGAAATGTAACAAAAATACAACAATTTACACACTACAGAAAGATACAGAAACACTATAGCTAGTCTTTGTAACAAAGCGGGGACCTGCACATACACACACACACACAACGCCGGTTAAACTAGTCTGCCCGTATACATACACACACACACACACACACACAACACCGGTTGGCGGTTAAGCTAGCACACAACGGTGGTTGACGGTTAAAGTAGTCTGCCCGTATACACACACTCTCAACAAAACTTGACTACATCTACCCGAAAAGTAACAGAAACATTATGTATGTATTCTTAACATGTCAACAAGTTACTACAGACAAAACAATCACATACACAACATACCTAAAGAGGGGAGAAATAATCACAATAGATATGAGATGTGGGTCTCTTGCGCGAACTTTACTCGAATGAGAGCGAAGAGCGCAAATTCTCCAGGTATGTGGGCGGAGATTAAAGCAGTCGATCCAAGAGTGCAGGACTGAGACCACTCTGTAGATCACAGATTAAGATTAGAAATACTTTAAATATTAGAATTATTAAGATTAGATATACTTTAAATATTAGAATTTTAACACATAAGAATTTAAAAATAACAATGAAAAATAAACCCTCTTAATGAACTTAATAAACATTCAGCTTTTTCCTTTACCCCACAACAGTCTAAATAGTATCAATTCCCAACTTGTCACATTGGCACTAGCAACAAAAACCAAAAAAACACTTTTGGGAACTTTTTAATTTTGCTCTCTGGCCAAACGATGACTGTGGATGTGTGTCTGTCACAGAAAATAGAACTGAAGATGAATTTCTAACGAAACTCATTTGAAGGCAGTTGTACCTCTGTTTGCTTCTGTCTCTGTTGTGGCATCAATGCTTTCTTGTTGTAATCAAGTGACCTCATTCCCTGATAATGAGAGAGGGAATGAAATGTGGTGGTTCCTCATTCTGTCACTCCCCCCACCTACTAAACACATTAAATAAAGAGATTTTTTTTTTCAATCTGTTTGTTGACATGCTCAATACTGCACTTCTGGCAGGCTCCTGCTGCTCCCATCTGCTCCTTGCCAAAAATCACTAGAGTCACAGTTGATGTAAGGATTTGCCAAAGGTGTACTGTTAAACTGCAGCCGTAGCCATACATCTTATCCTTTCTCTGTGTGGCAATTTGACAGTGTTTAACCATGATGGAAATGACCTGAATGTTACCATCTTGCATTTTATTTCCTTCATATTAACCATTTAGTTTTCTGTCAGTAGACTTTGTTAACCCACTGAAAGCACTGTGCTTTTCTGGAGATTTAAAATATTTTGAAGCATTGATGAAATATCGCTTTAGATCCGATGACAAACATAGAGGTTAGATCACATCGAGACAAAGTTAAGTCTTTTTTTTTTTTCTGTTGGTGGATGGGAGTATGGGAAATTATTCTGCCTCCTTTCCATCTTCGCTATTGGTTGTGAGAACGGTGGTCTCCTTAGTTACAGGGGTGGGGACAGGAAACAGTGCATGTTATCTTTTTGAGTCACATTGACAGTCAGAGCCTTTCCTTCCTCCCTCTTCCTCTCTTGTTTCCTCTCCTGACAGCTGGACCTTTCCTCTCATTGTTGCATGATGGATGGGGCAGCTGTGTGTAGGGGTAGACACAGATGAGATGTGTAATAGATTAAATGGTGCTTAGTGCTTTTAGATTCTCTGATTTGTGGTCTGCAGTTTAAGCTATTCTGGCTAACTTTTTGATCACCCTTAGAGGCATAGTCTTATATCTTAACAAGAACCAGTCTGCCTACTGACAATAAAATGTCAGTTGTTAGTCCCCTCCAGATAGTGGGCAAAAGAAAGGGATATACCCACTTTTCCCTGGCCAAAGGAAATGGTTCCAGGTCAACAGTCGACACAAAATGGGGTCAAGGTCTGCCCTTCTAATCCATAGACATACACCCCATCAGCATGCGTCCTGACTCTTCATCCTGTTATTCTCCCAATTCCTTATCTCAAAGTCTCACATCTTGTCGAGCTCACAGCATGCATCCTGTGCTTCGTTTTACATAGCATCCCCTGCATTGTGTGTGTGTGTGTGTGTGTGTGTGTGTGTGAGCAAGTGTGGAAGGATGCGTGTCTGTAAAAGGATGCCTGGGGCCTCAGTGGATGAAACGGCTGTGTTTCTAGAAGCCTTAGCAGTGTGTATACATCCACCAAAACACTGAAAGTTGAGTTAAATAGGTTAAAGCAGAGCGAGAGAGGGATTCGCGAGTAGCACCGAGCAGCACAACTCAGGTCTCGCTTTTCTATGTCTGCCTGATTTTACTGGCAGGTAAAGTCTGTGAAATGAGTTCCCTCGAGATGCAGAAGAACCAACAATCTGTTTGGCTGTTTGTATGCATGCTTTGTTCATGCTTTTAGTGTGTGTCTGTGTTCATACTAATTAATCCAGCAGCTTTGACTGCTCCTGTCATAACTAAGCATATCTTTTTAGTATGCGTGGAGCCACACGGAAACATGTTATATCTCATGGAAGTAAATTGTCGGCTTCCTCCTTGTATTATAGCTCAGTTGAGGAAGGCTATTTCTTTTTCTTCCCACCAAGATTTGTGAAACCATTTTCAGCTCATGAGGGTTCACTCTTAAAGCCAGCCTGTTAAATGACTGTTGCTGTGGCTTCCAATTTAACGCTACATATCGCTCCCCCTTTAGATGGCAAAAGCAGCAGTAAAATAGCCTATCTTTGCTTGGTATTTTAGAAGGAGCCTGAGTCTGCATTTGTGTGCATTAGGTTGGCTGTTTCAGCTGAGCTAGGGTATAAGGCTGCTTTAGAAGGTGAACCGAGGAGAGAGGAAGTATTAGCACAGAACTCTAGCTTCTGCTGTTGCTGGATTTGAATATTTTCGCAATTGCTGAATAATTAGTAATCTTATGAAACTATCCTGAGAAGGAGCTTTTAGCATTCTGGTAACTACCACACTGACACTCCCCGGTGTTTCCTGTAAAGGAATTGTATCTGTGGGAGTGTGTGAAGGAAAGAAAACAGTTTCTGTAGCTTTCTGCGTTGCTCACACGCCTTGGGGTTACTCCCTCAAGTTTAAGTTTGTGAGTGTGAGTGTGAGTGTGCATGCACTCACAAGTTTCACCCCAGGATCCTGTTGAAAGTACCCCCACGCAGAGAGTAATGAACGTTGGCCCCTTGCGGCAACCATTAAGAGTAAGCCATTATGGTTCAGTATTGAGCCAGCCCTCCCTGCCAGTTTCACGTCACTCTATGGCAGACCCCACTGAGTGCACAAAACTGGCACTCCTATGGCTCATTGAGCTGCCAGCTTGCCCCCCACCAGCACACAGCCCCATAAAGCAGTTCCACATCATCAAATGTGATGATCCCTTGTTCTAATTTTAGTTTGAAGTCTTAATAGCTCAGCAGATACTGTCTCCGAACCACTCATTTCACTGTGGTGGTGTGAGTGATAAGGATAAGATGGGTTTTTGCTGCAACTTTTTAGGAATCATTTAAATTATTTACCCTAGTAGTTGAGCCAAATGTGACTGACTGGCAATGAAAACACTTTGTTGATCATTCTGAATAATTTGCATGGGGTCAGTCCGTAAACACTAAATTTCATTTGGAATGCCTCAATAAACAATTGTTCTTATGTTAGCATTAACCCTCTACTTCGATTTTACCAGAACACTGACAGCTGGCATTAACCAGCGGATGTAGCATATTTGGCAACTTCTGAGTAACAGCTCCAGTAATCGCCATTCTGTCGTTTCATTTTTCAGACGCGTATTAACACTGTTGGAAGCTGACAGTTTTTGGGACCACAACAAGATTTTCTCTGACTGTTAGCATTTTATCATGATCTCAAAATTGGCATCACAACGCTTTCTCAAGGCTCACTTAACTTGGCCTACTTTTTGAGCCACGGTTTCCAGGACAATCACTGCACCTGTTCGTCTGTCCCTGCTAGTCCCGAAGTTGTCAAGTGACAGTCACTCAAGTCACCAGAGAACTTGTAAAATGTGAGATCTTTTTTTCCAAATATTTTCCAATCTAGGCTAATGTGTGTATTCAGTTCCCTTTGTCCCACTCTTTCTATTTCTGCTTCTTTTCTGCCTCCCCTCAGCTCTGCTTTTCCTTTGGCCCCTCTCTCTGGTCTGCACTGTCTGTTTGCTTTGTTTAATCACCAAACTAACGTGCTATGACACGTTCCTATAGCACACGCTCACCATTGCTGCCAGCAGGCACAGAAAGCCACGTTCAGCTTGGCACTTCTTCTCCTTCCTGCATGCAGTCACAGTGACGGTCCCAGAAAACATTGCATTTGCTACCGGTTATGATTAATGGCTTTGCTGATTGCTGTTCTTGGCCATCACCACACCTACATGTTCTGCTTTTAGCATGAATATTCTCAGGGGTTCAGCCAGAACAGAGGAGGAGGTAAACTATGTATCCAACTTCTCAATATTTCTGACGTAATTAGTAATGTATGGATGTCTTCAACTGATGTGAACCAAATATCCTAAATGTGTTACATATGTTGTTGTAATAATCCTGATCTAAGTTAACTCTATTCTGTCTTTAAAGGTAGAAGAGGGAAGGTTCCCATTTTTGTTTGTCTTTTACAAACTACATCTTAGTGGCACCGGTTTCCACCGCTGTCAGTCATCATGGTAAAATATTTAACCAGTAGGAGTCGAGGGGGAGAGTGGGGGTTAATGTGTAATAGAGAACAATTGGCGTTTTTCCTCCATCTCTTTGTCAGCAGACTGAATACGTGGCAGTGGCTAGTAAAGCAAGGTAGAGGAGAAATGTAGCACTATTTCCTGCTTGTTTCCTGCTGTATTTGTTTAGCAGATTTTTCTCTGAGGCAGTTTCCCTCCTCCTTCCATGTGGAGTGTTATTTCTGTGGGTTCTCTCTCTCTCAGGAGAGCCTTGCCTACAAACACACAAAAGCTCATTAGCTCGTGTGTGTTGGTGTTTTTAATGTTTAGTTGGGTGTTTGTTTTTATATGTATGATATCTACCTACATTTATGTCAGGGTACACGCATTCTTGTGCACTGTTGGACAATGCCTAAATGGCATGCGAGTTGTTATCTATGTGCGTGTGTGCTCGTTATTGTTGATCAGAGAGTGGAACGTGCTGCTTTTGGGGAGGTAGTTGGCTGGGATATAAACGGGCATGTGTGCATTGACTGGAAACCCTGCACGTGTATATTTTTTCTGCAATTTCTGCACCATAGTGTATGCCTAAAAAGAGTGCATTCCTGTAAGTGTGTGTGTAAGCATTTTATCGGTGTGGAATGCATCAACCGTCGGTTCCCAATTTGGATGAAAGCATAGCTCCTCTGTGTCCTGGCTTGTCGTTTACCCATGAGATGAGTAAGCATGTGTGTATATGTGTATGGGAGTGTTATTCTGTGATTTAATTTTTCTTTACCAGGCACAGGGAGGAGAGAATCCAGAAACCTTGTTACACCAGTCGTTTATTTAGTGGCCTATCTACTTAAAGACCTGACGCTGGAGCTTTTTACCCAGCCTGCCTTAGGAGAATCCCTGACACACAACATAAATCTCTCCCCCTGGCTGCCAGCAAACCGCACCGTCATTCCTGTCTAGAGCCATTTAGACCCCCAGCCTGTGGGGACTAGCGCTGATATCCACATCATGTCAGGGATGAGGAACTGTGTGGATCCGCCACTATGAGGCTGTAAAGTTGAGATGTATTTTTCAGTATTGTCTTGAATTTGATAGTGGAAATACATCACAATATTCAGATGCACATTGAAAAAGTTGTTGGTCACTGCATATTCCTCCTGTACATACTGGCTGGGAAGTGATCCCTTTAGTAGTACAACTTCTAGATGGGTGACAAAATCCTCTGTCCTCGTTTTGTGTCCTAAAAGTTCATCCAAAGCTAATATGATGCTTCAGCAGTCTGGTTAGTCAAATCAAGTGTGGATCTTCCAAAGTTATTTTTCCTTTCCGTACCACATTACCTCCTTGTGTTATTATCCTTCTGCTACAACAACACTTTTAAGGAGAAACACAAACAGGCGATGTTGTGTTAAAAAGACGTTTGGAAGATACCAGTAAGTAATTTAATGAAAAGGAAAGACACTATGTCTGTTTTGCTCAGCTTAATTACAAAATTATTCGGATGTCAATGAACATTATCGTGTGGGGGGGGGGTTCAAGCACTTTGTGTTTTGTACAACTGCGTATAGTCGCATATCCACGACAATAAACACTCCTATGCTGTTGGTTATTACCTTTACTCTCCCTGAATCTGTGGAAAGGGGCTGCTTGGATGCCATGTCGAGAACAACTTGCACCCCAGTGTGTTTTAGACTACTGCAAGTAATAGACACACTTGGGTAATGCTGTCGTAAATGAGTTTGAGTGTTTGATGTAGCCATTTCCAGAGACATAAAACTGCCTTAATTGGGTTGAACAATGTTGATTAACAGTTCTGGTCTGATGTACTCCTGCTTGTCCATTGTTGCTATTATATACTGGGAAACCCTAATCTTCCTTGCCCCCTAATTATTTGGTTCCTAGGGTGACAAGTCACATACCGAACAAACAAGGCATCCTGCAGTGAATATTTTGTGATTGATATGAATGCTGTCACAATCCTACTATCCGTTATGTTACATTTAGAAGGTAAATAACGTCATGTCAAGTACCGACCCTCTGGCCACAGGATGTTGACATTAAAGTTCACTAATACAAATGTTCCCAAATGCAAACTCTTAAGTACAGGATATTTTATTAAACCTAAAACTGGTGTTTTCTTTGTAAGAGCTAAAATACATTGCTGCTCTTAACTATGCTGATAGTACAGCATACTCATTAACAGCACCGGAATAGTTTGTGCACAAACATCAAAGGATTTTGCAGTGTAGGCCTACTCTTAAATCAAAGATTAGGAAGTAAAAATAAGACAGAAGCATAAGGAAACATTTTTTTTTCCTTCACAAAGAGGGAGGGAGAGAGAGAGAGGCAGCTGTGAGTTGACGATAAGACCCAGAAATGCATACGTTTTCATGGCTCAGTCACCCCCACCAATGCACGCTATACTTCGGCTCTTTGCTTTAAAAGAAACCTCCGTCTTTCATATGCTTGGCCTGCCAAACCCCTAAACTGTTGAAGTGGAGTGTCGTCTTGGATAAAGTCGTCTGTGCCGTGAATAAAGGGCAGGAATGCATTAAACGCCCAAATCCTTTCGCTTGCAACGGCTACCCAGGCTTTGTGATTGGTAAAGTGCACAGCTTTAAAGTGAAAAGGCTTGTTCCTCGCCTGAGTCTTGTTTCACTCAGCACCGGCACATTTAGGTGTATCCGTGATTACTGCAGTGTTTTGGACACAACCACCACATTTTTATGTCTATATTTACCTCAGCTTCCTAGCCTTTTTTTTTAACCTGTTTAAATCATGAATTGAGCATGCATGTGCAAGCAGGAGAAGCAGGAGTGATTTTGAACACTACAGGTTTTTGATCTTAAATCCCCCTAAACAGGGAGGACTCATTCAGTCTCTCTGCAGAGTTGAACATTTGATCATTTTGGCTTGAAGATTAATTGGTGTTACACTCAATCTGTTTCAGGTGCCAGATATTATCAGCCTAATACCAGGCATCACAAGGCATCTAAAGCTGCTTTCCTCAGGCAAAGCTGATCACACTGATTACTCACACATTACATTTCTTTAGCACTCACACACACACACACACACACACACACACACACACACACACACACACATACACATATATGGACAGATGTGCACTGCATGGTCAGAGGACGTTTTGCTGTGAGCTACAGGGTGAGGACAAAGCCGTTATGGAGCAGGTCTATTTTTGGGCTCTTAATGGACTTGTTCCCATTCTCTAGTGGAGCAGGTCTAGCTGAATGATCTTCACCAGTCTTAAACCTGATTACAGTATCTCCTTCTGGACTGCTCCATTGTTTTTAATTTAACTCTGCCCTCTTCTTTTTTTCTCTTTCTCTCTCCTATCTCTTTGCTCCATCTTTGATCTCTCCTCCTCTTCACTCCATTCCCCAGGTTTGTCCTCATGCCGTGTTTACATTCATTAGATCATGTTAGATAGGAAGAGACGCAACATTAGAAAACATTCCTACTTCAAGCGGCTATTCCTCTCCCCATATCACCCTCCTCTGATTTGCTTCCATTGATTCTGCCAGTGCTGCTTTTTATGTGATCATAGTTTTGGCATCAGGCTGGGTAAATAAATGAGAAGCTTCCTTATCCCATGGTGCTGAGTTCACGGTGGCTGACTCTGTCAAATATCACTCATTCAGATGAGTAGATACACTTAATGGTTTTGTTTTTCTCTGGCCCTGCTATCTTTGCCTCCTTTGTGCACATGACTCTCCAGTCTAGGTCTAGGTTTAGTTCTGCTTTGCCTTATCAAGGGGTAGTAAGTTCCTGTGAGGCAAAACACTTGACCATGTGCTGTTTTCACTGGTGACCTTTGGTATGGCAGGGATGGTCTGCGTGCTAAAGAAGCATTCATGGCAGTGGCAAGAGCTGCGCAAACGGGCTAGATCTAATAGTGAATACTTTTTGGAGCTTGCTTCTTTTAAGCCATGTTACATGATACGCATATTTCATATTGATCAGACAATTATTTTTTCTAATACTAAGAATTTAGCAGTGTTAACCCTATCAATGTTTTGATTAAATCAAATCATTATTCCAGAGAATATGAATTGACTAATGGAGTCATTAACAGGTTTATATCTTAGGGGGCTATCTTTAAGGCATAAAGTATTCACTTGCTATTATCAAGGCACCAATATTTAGGCATCTTGCCAAGACTGACCAGAAAAACCATTATGTCCTTTTACTAGCTTTGTTTAGAGCTTTCAACAGCCTCTCACGGTCTACATCAGCAGCAGTATTTGGTCCGTTGACATAAAGATAGCTCAGCCATCACTATGTTGTATAAAACCTTTGTCACATGGCAACAGGTTGTTGTGTTATAATACTTGGTTCACATGATAACAGTTGAGCTGACAACCATCCGTTGAAGGTGAAGCAGTTGAAAGGTCCAGAGAAAGCGAGTAAGGAGACAATGGGTTTTTTGTTTATTTTTTTTAAAGCCACATTTTTCAAGGTTGAGAGTTAACTTTCACCTTTAACATCAAGCCACCCACCATGCCACATTTTAATTCTTGTCTCTCAAAGTACAGCCACTTCCTTTCCCATATTCCCCAGTCCACTGCCTCTCTCTCTGCCATTCTCCTCTCCCACATCTGCCCCTTTGAGCACCCCATTGCCAAGATCACCAAAGAAGATGAGGAGAAACTGTCTCTTTACTTGAGCTTACAAAGGGCAGATGGATCGGCAACCACAGCCTGTGACATTTTCTTTTTTCACTGCAGATTTTAGAAGAAAGGGCAGACTGAGAGAAACAAAGAAGTAGTATAAAATGAAATGTGTATCAACTTAGATTGAGGCAGAAAAGAGCAGTGCAAGTCGAGAATGATACAACAGCACTCTGCTTGCTCAGCACTGTGCTTATAATTCTCCCTATTTCCTCTGTCTCTGTCTCATCAAACCTTCTTGCTCTCCGCCCTCCAACTACTCACAAGGTGGATTTTTGTTTCTTCCTGGCAGATGTCTGGGCAAAACTCTACATGTAGATATTATGATCTCTTCCTGTGTGTGTGTGCGTGGACAGCCACCTCCCACAGGTAAATGAACAGTTCTGATGGAAAATGTTGTTTTATGTGTGTGTGGTTTTCTGAGTCAGGTTGTGGAGGACACAGTGAGCTGAGAGATGGCTTAAGGGGAGTAACTGTTCTGTTACTGTCCCTTATTCAGCTGTTAAACACGTATGCACTCCAGATTTCTGCCATCTAATGCCAAAGTTAAAAAAAAAAAAAAAAAGGTCTCATTTCATAGCCTACCATTCTCTTTCTCCAGCGTATTGCCTTCTTTTTCTTCTTTTGTTTGTTCATTCCAAGATAGCAATCCTCGAGTCTCCCTTTCTTGTGTCTTTCTTACAAAATCAGCCTTTACTGCCGGGGTGGACAGCTAGACAAATGATTTTGTCGGTCGTGCAAGGCAGGGGGTAATTTTTAGGTGAGCGTAGCGCTTCAGAAAAGACTTGCTGCACTGAAATTAGAGGTTGTCAAATGCCGCACGTCTCTACTGATGGCCCAGCACGGCCCCCTTATGTTAATGTGGCATTTCGGCAAGAGGAAATTAGGAGGAGGAGGGGTACTGCTGGTGACTGTTGGGTAGCATTGTCACATGTGCACACTTCTTCCTTTTATTTTCTCTTGTTATCTGAAGGATAAATGCATCCAGGATGCAAATAGCATACAGTGTATTTGCTTTTGTTGCGAAGGTCTGTGCAAATAACTGGTTTTCTAACTTACAGAACATTGGCTCCTCTTTACCCATCATTTATGGCTCCTACACACATGCTTAGTCCACCAGTGGTCTGTTAAATAGCTCTTCTATGTTCATTAATGTTAGGCTGAAGAGACAAATGCAACACGTAAGGTAGTGATATTATTTTCCAGAAATACTACTATTAGTGATCAAGCCGTGGATAGTTTTGTATGTCCATCAAGGAGTTGCAGAGATTAAACTTTGTGGTTAAAATACTGTCTCTTTAACCACTAGGCCATCATGTTAAAGTTTTATGGAGTTGAGGGTTCTTTTGGACACACAACTCACAATCTTTTGAAATTTGAAATTAACTGCCCTGTTTTTCATATTCCCATTACTCCCTGTGCTGTGCTTCCCTGATCTCCTCCCTGTATGCTGTGTCACTGCCAAGCCCCCTCCGTTCATACACAAAGCCTGGATGTGGCCTGAAGCCGCTGGTGTCGGTTAGGACTGATGTAATCTGTTCTGTGGGCTAGATACCAGGAGGATGAATTCATCTTTAGGGAGGACTGGGAGTGTCTTTGTGGACCACAGTGCTGAGGTCATGTTTGGGAAAGGAGTTGCTCTGGGCCGAGTCTCCTGGCTTGTTTGTACGGTTCAGATCTGTCCCACAGGTGTTGTCCACACAGCTGCAGCCCAGATGTGTATGTGTATCCTTGTCAGTGTCTGTGAGCCCATCAATCACCTATTTGCCAGTCTTGTCATCAACAGTATCCAGAAAAAACACGGTTTTAGCTCAACAGGAAATCCCCACAAACTGATTCCATGGCTAAATCCAGGTCTTATTTGTTACCTCTTTTTAAGTTGTAAAAGTGTACAATTATTCTAACTCAAAACAAAGACTAGAACTTCACTGAAACCTATTTATTAAAGTTTGCCTCACCTTCTAATTTAGTTTCAGCGTAAGGTTAAGGCTTAGAGGTCAGGCATGCTTTACTAAGGGTGTCTATAGTTGAGTGTCAGGTTCCCTAGCTAGAGTTTAATATAGAGCTCCCAACTGCTCAGAAGTCTCTTGAGCAATGGAAATGGTGCCTAACACCTGCCCCCACTTCACCCCACATCATTCCTCGAGGCCTCACCAACCGTAGCATTTAGTTTCAGCGGTGTCACACTCACACTCACCCTTTTGTAGATGCCTCTTTTTGGATCACATCTTGCTTACCCTTTACTGCTGATTAACATTTTGGTTCAGCAGTGGCATGACTGTATAGTGATGGCAAACGTGGGAAGTTAGAAAGTGCGACAAGTGTGTGTACCTTTTTTTTTTTTTTTTTTTTTTTTTTTATTAACGGGTGTTACAACTCCAGCCGCCGATCCTCAGCCAACTGTGACACACTCGCATGCACTGTATTCACACAGGATAGGCAGGATGAATGAATGCTCCCCCCCCAACCTGCATAGCACAGCATTCCTCAGTGTGTGAACTTGTGTGAGCTATAGAGGCAGTCAAAATGGGGTGTGAATTAGAGGTGAACGTGTGTGCGAGAGAGTTGGAGCGGAAGTCTCTGTTGGCAGTGTGTGTGTGAGTGAGAGAGAGGTCCATTAGTTTTATCTGACAGAGGGATCAGATCTGAAGGCATGTTGCTGAGCCTGAGCGATTCTCTGCGTCTCTTCTCCCCACCTGCCCAGCTGCTCGCACAGGCTACTCTATTAGACAACAGCCACTGGGGAGTACCAGGCAGAAAGGAAAGACTGTGGCCTTAACCCCTAAATAATGCAGCGTTTCATCTCTGACATATAGAATAACTTAAACACATTCACTGTTTTTAGCCAGAGCAGTTTGTTCAGAAAAATGCTATTTCCTGCAGGTATTAGGAAGCACCCGTACTCAGCTGTCATACATTTTCACACTCACAGGCTATGATAATTTTTTGTACTCTCCAAAAACAAACTTACTGAATTGTTTGTCTATAAATTACAAACAATACTCAAGGCAATTGACACATTTCTGTTGGTTTTCTTTTTTACAACAAAGATTTATATGCTACATTAAGCCTTTGCCCAGAAGTCAAAATCAATGACAGTGATATATCAAATACAAAATAAAAAAAGATGTTTGATTGTACTGTGGTTATTCTGTTGCTTACCGTGGTGTACATGTTTGTCTGTTTCAGAGATCAACAGAGTGCGTAAAGACATGTACAGCGACACAGTGAATGGCCTTGTGGACAGACATCCTCTGGAGCTGCCTGAGCCTATCGGACCCATCGTCCACCTGCAGGAAAAACTGTTTGTGCCTGTCAAAGAGTACCCTGATGTAAGTAGTGGTTTACACATCTCACACTATGGCAGCTCTCTCACAGTGCCAGTTATATTAATGAATTAGACTTACTTGTTTTATTATATAATATTTACACTGCAACCAGCAGACAAACAGTTTCTCGAGGAAAAATACAATAAAGAAAATAATTTTGCGGTACATAAAATTTTATGGTATAGTAGTCTGCAGTATGTTTGTTTTTCCTTCTTCAGTTGGACTGTTTTTTTCCGGGATTGTTTGTATCAATAGCTTAATCAGCAGCTGTAATTGATTCAGAATTCTTATATCTGTGGACATGTACACACACATCCTCGTGCCTTAGGCCATGCATCTTTGTGGTATGTCATCACTGAGATGACAGCTGCTGTTAGTTTCAGCAATCTGTCAGCACTGAAGACATACCTGTTGTTTGTTTCTCTCTCTCATTCTTTCCGTTATACATTCCTGCTCCCTCCTTATTGCTCTCTTCTCCCTTTTGCTCCTTTTTTCATTTATGTCTGGTAAACACACAACTCTGTTTTGTTAGTTCCTTAAATGATAGTTGCAGGACTCAGAATGTGTACCAAGTTGTTAATGGACTCGCGTTAAAACTATATCAGGTGGCTGTCTAAATTTGGTCCTGGTCTCAGGAAAACATGGCATGCTGGGGTGTTTATGGACCAACACAGCGATAGATTAGTGCGCAGAGAGAGAGAAGGATGGGATTTAGAGGAAGGAGTGTCATGAAAAGTAAACTGCAATTCCATTAATATTCAGTCGAAGCAGATGGAAATCTTTTGGATTTACCACTCGCATTGGTTAGGGCTGTGGCATATTTTCTCAAATGGAAAGACACATTTGCATGTACACACACAGCTGGGAAAGAAGGGCACACGATGGAGCTATCATGCTGGTTGTAGAGATGAGGAGACGGGTGGCAACACTAAGGAGGCGAGTCAGTAAAAACCTTGTCTGAATAATGACAGGTGTGTGTGTGTGTGTGTGTTTGTGTCTGTGTGTGTGTGTCTGTGTCTGTGTCTACTATATGTAGAGCCCTGTAGAGCCCTGTAGTCTGTTTAAGGTTGTGACCACAGTCAGTCAACCACCTTCCTGTCCTCATGGTAATCTTTGTCACACACATGAATGGTTGTGTCACGTCTCGTGGAGCAACGTTTCTCTTCGTAATCCCAGTAGCTTGCAGTGAGGAAATGAATGGAGGGTGGTGACGAAGGATAAGAGACAGCGTAGACCAGGGCAAGGCCCAGACAGCCATGGATTGCATTTTCCCCCTGACAGAATTGATAAAGGGCACCAGGGACTTGCTGGGATCAGCTTAGCTCCAGCTGACCCTCAGTCCACACCCAGCCTCTTGAGCTCAAGTTAAATCAACCAACCACAACCCCAGCCTTTCACCTTTCATCTTGACAGGATATGACTTCAAGTCCTTGAACTGCCCCCTGATTAGCTGTGAGAATCATATATTTGCTGGTAGGGGGGCTTTTGTGTGCCAATTGTATTACTTGCAGTTTAACCTGTGCAACCATATCTGTTTGACAGACACATGCATTACTTATATACTCTACAAACATTTTCTGCTCTGAAAGGGAGCTGTGGGAGTGTGTATATATGGTACGACTGACCCTGTCTAGTCAATGGATCAGTCAGTTGATGTGCAGTTGTCTGGTCAGGATTTAAGTGGTCAACAAATTACTGCTTATTGTAGCCAGTTATTTTATTATAATAATTAATAATCTTTTCTCTGTAGAATGTGATATATACATATGAGGCCAAAACCCTTACCTTTGTGTTGTGACATTCCCTGTTGCGTGCGTGCGTGTGTGTGATAATGGCCATATGCATTTTATATACGGAGGTCTGTGAAAATGTGGGGAACAGTGGTTACCACCTGTGGCTGTAAAGACACTAATGGAATGACTCCTTCACACACACGCGCACACACACAGACAGACACACACAAACTATTTAAAAGTGTGGCATCCTCAGATGACCCTTGTGTTCCCTTTGCTTGATTCTCACTGCTGCTCTGTGCAGAGCAGGGCTGTAACTCAGTATTGTGTTTACAAGCTGCCATGGAAGCTACTAAATTAATTAGGCTTCCCCCTGGTGGTGAAGATGACTCACTGATGACCTTAGTAGACAAATTTATACACACACTAACATGCACACAAGGATGTGCAAGTAGAGACAAATACGCATTCATGATGGCACAAAAAAAGACAAATCTTTCACTTGGACATTTTTACTCTGTTGTGGTACACACATACACACCCCTTTCACCAAGTGTGGTCATTAAGTCTGCAGGAAAACGAGAAAATGCCAGATAGCTTTGTTTTCTGTAGACGTGATGATCGGGACCAGGGGAAATCAGCAGCAGGTCTAAATGGGATTATTTTTTTCTATTCCTACCTCTCCTACATAGATTATGTGCAAAATTGTTTAACTGCTTACACTAAAACATATTTGTTGGCATAGACTGCTGCAGTCTGGGTGATCATTCACAATAACATTTAGTACATTTAAAAATTATATTGACCCTTTTCAAAGATTGAACCTATTTGTATTTGAATGCTACCTGTGCATCTTCAGGTTATTCAGTTAACCCTTTTCCTACACTCCTTTGTTTGACCTTTGCAATTTTAAGCTATTGAGGTGGGTAGAGAGGAATTGATGTAAGATTGTATTATTTGAACAGCAGATAAAGTGTGACTGTGTTAAACTGATTACCACGTAGAACTCAGCTTGTCATGGGACTGTAGTTTGAGAATTGTTGTCCAAAGCTATAGTATCTCCATGTATCGTTAGTGTTTCCAAGGAGGACAAAGCATTAGAAGCATTTAGTAGTGGGGTAAGAGTGAAAATGGTTTAGGATCAGTTTAAAAAGGAAGAGAGGAAAGAAATGATGAAGGAAGGGAAGAAAAATGTCACTTCCTATCCCCATCTGCCCAGTGCTAAAAGGAGAGGAAACTGTAATGATGATTATTAGACTGGGGAATATTTTCCCCCCTTTCACTTTTCCGTCTGATTTCCCAGATTCCCCCCATCGCAAAGGCATATGCATATGCGTGTGCGCTTGTGTGTGCATGTGTGTCTCGCTGATGCAATTCTAGGTTCTCCCAAGAAAGCAGGGAATGATGGTCCAAGTCTCTGTTTTATGTTCTTGGCATCAGCTCACCTGCCATGGAAGATTTGTCATTGTTGATACTGTTTCCCATCTTTTCCTTTACACACTCCTCTTGTCATTTTGGGACACCTGCCTTCCCTCTCAGTTTCCACTTTCATTTAAAAGCATAACTCCCACTTACCTTTACCCACTCTATCCTTATACGGAGGTCACACTGGCTCGATAGGGGCTTTCTCTGTCTCACCTACGTGTCCCCTGCTCTCGTTCCACCAGTAGATAATTAGATTGTCCTGGTGCCTGGATGCAGTGCAGCATGTCAATTCCACCAAAATAACTTGCCTTGCCAGCATGCTTCTACTCTAATTCCCTTAAGTGTGTCTGTCTTCTGGTGTGTGTGTGTGTGTGTGTGTGTGTGTGTGTGTGTGTGTGTGTGTGTGTGTGTGTGTGTGTGTGTGTGTGTGTGTGTGTGTGTGTGTGTGTGTGTGTGTGTGTGTGTGTGTGTGTGTGTGTGTGTGTGTGTGTGTGTGTCCGTCCCACATCTGTCTGTAAACGTGTTTGTGTGTAGGCCTGTGTCTCTATCATACTGTCTGCCTGTGTGTCTGTCTACCCACTCCCTCACCATTCTTCAAAGTCAGCCATTTCCTGATGTCGTCAGTGGTGCAGAGCGCTGTGAAGCGTCACCGTGGTGACTGCATCTTGACTGACAGCTGAGTCGGAGGCTATCTGATAACTTCAACCTTCAATTAAATGCTATCTGTGGCTCTGCTTTTCTCCCGAGCACACACTCACACACACATTGATAGGCAGCTGACTGACAGCTCAGCATGTCATTTCCGTTGACCTTCAGACATCTGATACGATGTGTGACATGTCTTTTAAGTTTGTCTCTTGTCTCCACTTTATTCCCTATGTATGTGTATTTGCCAACTGGTATGTGCTGTTGTGGGCAGGTAACTACGTAGTAAGAAATGCTTAGGAGTGAAAACACACATGCGCACACAGACGCCACCGTTGCTGTGCTGACTCTATGAAATGGGACCCTCACTTAGACTTAAGCTGTTGAGCAACTGCTAAACAGGCCTGCCTGAACTGAACTTATATGCATAGGTCTGTAAAGAACAACTGTCCAATACAGCTCTGCTGTTGGTGTTAATGTGGCATTAGTGTTTGTCTGGCGTTTGGGGGCGGGGGGTTGTCATGGTACTTTAGGTTGTTTACCTCTAATGAAATCTTTTTAAAACCTGCAAGCCACAATTTCCCCTCTTCCGCTCCACCTGTCATGTCCAAAATAAGTATTCTTAGAGAAACAGATGTTTCATCCACCCACAAGTCCACATTTTCTGGTTATTAGTGTCTGCTTTGAAGGCAAATGAATGCATTTGAACACTGCAAATTACTTGGCTGCTTAAAACAGCCATGGAGTAGTTGATCAATATAGGTTCTATGCACTGAGTCATTTTTTTGTTGTTCATCAGTGTATTAAAACTAGAAGAAAGGTCCTCATCAACTTTGCCTTGTTGTACAAATTTTAGACTTTAAATGCGGTTTGTCTTTTAAGTCCATATGCTTTACAGAATAAAAAACTTGTAATTAGAACTTAACTAAGACTAATATTAAATATGAATACTGAATATTTGCTCAAATATTAAATGAGACACTTATGCAGTAAAAATTCACAATATTCATAGTATATTTGTGTTTTTCAGTGCTAACAATTAGGATTAAATTTAGTTTGTCTTTCAGTGAATTCTCATGTGGGTGTGGGGGTGTGTGTGTGCGCTTTGACAGGCTTTGAAGAGGGAGGAAAAATTAGCTTCATTGGTCGATGGAGCTTCACTTCGACTGCAATGCACAAAGACTTCAGATACCAAAAAAAGAGGCTCTGGTGATTTGAGCAGACAGGATGTCCTGGACCTTTCTGTTTCACTGCAGTAAAATTGCCTGGACCAAACCAGCCAGTTCCCTGCACAGGGAAAGTCATTAAGCTTGTTCCCATGAGGGTGTCATCACTTATCATGCCAGCTCCTGATATCCTTCTGACCCCCTTAAGTCATTACCAGTCCTGGAAATGTACTGCCCCACACCTCACCTCACCTCACTGATAGAGCAGCACAGTGGAGGATTTTGATATCTCTAGCTAGCCAGCCATGCATGATGATGATAATTTGATGAACGGATGGTTTTCTAGTTAGCTATTTGATGAGGAGGGTAATTACAATGATAATTTAAACAGAGGACTCTATTTGTTGTAGTCAGTTAAAATGACGAAGGGCAACAGTGTAAGCTGTTAGATGTGTATTTGTAACTGCACTAATGCCAGGGATTGCTTGCATATTATCAACTTGCGCTTGTATACTGTAAGTGGACGGTGTTTAGTGCTTCCTTGTCCTGTTCATCTCTGCAGTCGTTAAGCTGAGAGGCAGAGAGAAGTGAAAACGAAAATGAAGGACAAAGGAAGCAGGTTGACTACACAGGCATCAACTGTTGCACAAGGGACCTAGTGTCTTCTTTATAGTCCCTGTGCATAGACTAGATTCCACTGATTAAGGATTTTTGTGACCAGCATCAGTGTTTTTGAGTTTAAAAGGAACTTACTTTTATTCACTGGTAGTATTAATGCTAATATTAATTATTTACATAAACACACATTTGGCAAGGATCACTCTCTATTAGGTTAATAAAGAGTTGTGACAAAGATAGATGGAAGAAATTGGATATTTTACAGAAATTAGATTTTTTTTTTTCGCAAAAAAACAATACTATCAAAGTCCAAGACACCTCATCAAATTGACCACTTATTGTAAATACTTCAACAACACAGACTTTGCTTGGAACACTAATATACCAGTATAAACACTTAAGCTTTGGTTTACAGAATTCTGAGGTAGTTGTAAACATATATAAATATTGAATCTTAGTGTGGTCAACAATACCAAAAGCTTCTAGGGTTGTTGCGGTGAAGGAATTTCCCTTGCAGTGATTTAGGGTGCCGTTTTTGTTGTTATTGCATATTACTTTGTAAGGGGTACAACAGAATACTGTTTTATCTCTACTATGGCACGCCGCCATGATCTAATTTCCCCCGGCATAGTTTCATAACAAACCGAAAATATTTTTACAATTAACAGTGTTTTGCACCATTACTTCAGCAAAGCAGCTCTCACTAGTTAACCGATTGTTATCCACAATCGGTTAACTAGTGGGCAGTCTCCCCTCGCTCTGCCCCTCCTGTACAGTGTACTCAGTCGCACTGCTCTGCAGAGAAACACAGAGACAGATGCTCCCTGGCTTCGATACAGTGTTAATTTTACCAATGTGGATCAGGTATCAGGTGTCATTCATTACCACGTTGGTTTCCATCCTTATGATAGGCTAATAACGAGCCTTTATAAAAATTACTGCTAAAGAAAGTCAACAGAGACGCATACAGAGAGAGGAGGGGCAAGCATGCACGTGCGTGCGTGTGACAGACCAGTGCAGAGTAGGTGTGTGCTAACGTAACTGAAGGAAAAAGCAAGGTGAATAAAGTAGTGAAATAAGTAATATTTTCAGTAGCCTAATAATGGCTCCCTGCCCCCCAGGTCACCGTCCGTCCCACACTTAAACTGTCATCCTGTGGGACACACTGATATTATTATGGATCTTGCTGCTTACTGTTTCCTCTGTCTGCTGCTCATTTATCTAAAAGTTCACAGGCTTTGCTCTGTGCTTCCGTCACTCGCGTCTTCCAAACTTCCAGCCGACATCAATCTTTACGCTTTCCATCTCTCCGTCTTCCCTCTTCAGTATTTCCACCCTGCCTGCAACCCCAAAATAAACCCAAACAGAATTATCAAAGGAGCCATGGATTAGGCGCTAAATGCTGGATGTGCTGAATAGAGAGCTTTGAAGTCTATAGGGCTTTGAGGCGAAATGTCACCACTGGAATCTAAGTCTAATTTTCACTCCTTCATCGCCCCAGCCTCACCTTAGTGGAGTAGCCTCTGTCCCTCCTGTAGATCAAGCATGTAAACGGCTGTAGGTTATGCACCTGTTTGCTCTCCTAATCTCCATATTCCTTCCCGTCTTTTTACTGTGTTGAAAAGCTATGTAGCACTGTTGTGTGCTCATATGTGTGGGTTCTGGGGATCAAGCCACAAAGCCAAAGGTAAGTGTGATGAATTAATTGAATGATGGAACACTTCTGCCCAAAGATGAATGAGTGATGAAAGTCAGACAGCTGGCTGGTAGCTAGGGAGGTTGTGTGGAGTCGGAGAGAAGCATCGATTTTTGCTGTTTGAGACCTTTGCACTACGGGAGGATGACAGATAACGCGAGAGCGGAAAGGCAAGATCCTATGTACTAAGACAAAGAAGAAAAGGAAGCCTGTTCAGTTTCCAGAAACCGAAAAGAGGAGGTGTTAAAGGAGAGAGTTATTTTGGCAACTAATAGCACTGTTCAACTCTATGCCCTCTCTGTGAAACCTTTAAATACTGTAACTTGAGGTGAAATGAGACCGAAGGTATCTTAGGTATGAGCAAAGGGGAGTTTTGCTTTGATAAATGGTTAGCCATTACTTTGGTATGAGCTGTTTCACAATGATACTTTGTAACATTAAGGGAGAGTTAGAATCAAGTGAGTCAGAGGAAGAATGAAAAGATGGGGAGAGATAGAAAGCTGGGGAGAGATGGCAGTGCCTGGTGTAACCACAGATTCCACCTTGCTTTGATACATTGCACTGAATGAACTGTTCCTCATTTCCATAAACCCGACGAGGCCGGCTAATAAGCGATTGGTATTCTCCTCCTGGCCTGGCCCTGCTCTTCGATAAGCTCCGCGCTCACACAACCAGAGCCCTCAGCATGATCTCATTTCCTGTCTCCCCACCACCACAAACAAACGCCGTCAAAGACACAATTGTTCTGCCTCTCTGAGCATTGTTGGTGGAACTGCTGTTGTTTCTCAGTTGTTCACGCAAAAACAAACCACAATGCACATGCACACAAACCCATGTGACAATCAGCTCTGGGTGCCGAGGGTGTCTGCAAGAGTTCACTTCATACATTGTGGTTTCACTCACACACTCGCGCTCATAAAACACACAGTGGCATAGACGTAGATATGCTCACAACATAACCCGCCTGTGGAGTAGCGATAACTGGGGCTAAACAAAGGCCCTTTAATGTCAGTGTAAGCCCTTGTCCTGAAGGGGGCTTTGTGTGTATGTGTGCTTGTCTGTCTGTCTTTCTGTGTTTGCACACGAACTATGTTTGTATATGCTGTATGCGTTTCTCTGTATTTGTGTGTTTGTTTAAGAAACTTTGCGAAAACAGAGATAAAACGAGACTGAAACACAGGAGTGAGGAAAAGAGTTTGTCCACCAAAGGGTCCCAGTGTCTCTAATCTTCTAATGCTGTAAATGAGCAGAGGAAATAAGAGTGCGGCAAAGAGAAAAGGAGACAGCTGGGAGTCTCCAAGTCAGCAAAACTCATAGTTTATGCATGTTTTCTGTTCACCAGATGGATGCTGACAGTAGTGCATGATTAAATAGAGCTGGTAGATATACATACTTTTTTAAATAGTTTGGTTCAACCCCAGATTGCCCTATTGCTCTCTGTTTCTCGTTGTGGTTGGATCAACACTTGGAAAGACACTTTTTGTTCATGCATTAATTATGATAATTATTAAAGCATGTTAAATTTCAATACATTTTGCTGTCACTAGTGGCTGCTTCAAGGTCTTGTTGAGGGTGCGGAGTCTGGGAAATCCAGTTGACAAGCCATGGTGTTTCCCAGACGTTACTCTTTTTTTTAAAGACCTCAGGCTGTGGAGCCAGTGGAGTTGATGTAACAGCGGGAATGAAAACTAGCTTTTTTTAGTAGGTGCGGAGGAGGCTAAATAGTTTAGCAAGAGGAGGTGAAGAGCGGATGCATTTGGCAGAGAGGGCACAGTATCCATCCTACTCCTCTGGCTGTACTGAGTGGAGTTCCTGGCAGGCTCAATGGCCCTGCACCCTTCTGATAACTCACCCGCTTGGCTTTCTATTGTCTCTACATTCCGGTGGCTTAAAATGGAGGTCGCCTTTTCTAACAGCATATCAACATCCACGAGAAGAATGTCAAACCCTCGGTGCAGAGCAGGAAGCCAGGGAGCGGAAAGAGCCATCCACTACAGTTAACATTGAGCTTTGTTCCATCACTGAGATGATTTTGGAAGCACTTGTCTTTATTGTAGAGTTACACTTCTAATTGCAAGGTGTTATTAAGATTAGGCAATACTATCTTTTGTTACATTGCCAGTTTGTGGTCAGATGCTTTAATAACGCAGTCATTTGATGTTTGTTTGTTTTTACATTTTCTTTTGAGTGATGCATCTTAGTGAAACTTGCAGTAACTGCTTGGCCAGACACGACGCCTACTCTCTGCTCGTATGTTTGTGCGAGTTTGTGCTCATGCCTCTGTCAACATGAAAATACTATACATCTGAGCCTTCACCCATATGGCCTTGCTCCAGGGAGGGATGACCATTACCTTAGCTACACACACGTAACTGCCTGCCCTCACACTTTATCCCAGAGTGTCCTATCAGATGGACTTGAGTTCCACAGCGAGTAGGAAAACTGTGAGAATGTGGTGGCAGTGTTGGCCCTTCCTGCCCTCATCCTGCTCTCCCTTAGTACTGGAAAAAACAAGGCGTTCGTGACTTTTTCCCTTCTGCTCTTGTGTCATCATCTCTCTAACCTTTTCTCTCTTTATTTCTCTCTGCTTTCCTCCATCAGGCCCTAGTCACTGTCAAGTCCAATTGTCATCAACATATTCATGTCCACAGAGAAACACCTTCCACTGTTGGAGGGAGGATGGTATTAGCAACAAAGAGAGAGAATGGCAGAAAATAAAATATTAAATGCTCTTTCTGTATCATTTGGGGATTTTATAACTAGCCTCGTACTTTGGATCAGATATACTTTTTCCCTTCCCCTTGTCTGTTTGACATTTGGAGCTTGCTCTGTAATTCATCTACTGTACGTATTTAATATATTCATGGCGTGCAAATCTGATGGGATTTGGACTGATGGAAGGTATTGTCGCCTGTTAGGCTGGTGGGAACTGTCACACGTCTGCACGGAAACCGACATATAAATATAGAAACTTTTGAAACCTTGTAGATGCACGTTTTATGTGTGCCAAATGACAGCTAGCATTTTAAAAATATGATACTGCAGTTGCTTCCAGGGTAGGGTGTGCAACAACACCCAGGACATCGTCACTGTAGCTTCTCTTTAATAGGTTAGAGGCCATGTCTGTTGATGTATATTGTGTAGGAGTACCACAGTACCTCCATAAAGCCAAGAGCTGGAGGTTCACCCTCGTCTGCAGCGGGTACTGTGATGCAGACAGACAGCTTTCTCCTGCGCTCCTTGAGGGTGTGTGTGTGTGTGTGTGTGTGTGTGTGTGTGTGTGTGTGTGCGTGTGTGTGTGTGTGTGTGTGTGTGTGTGTGTGTGTGTGGTTGTGTGTGTGGGGTGGTGTGTGGTTTGTGTTGTGTGTGTGTGGTGTGTGTGTGTGTGTCTGTGTGGTGTGTGTGTGTGTGTGTGTGTGTCTCTGTGTGTGTGTGTGTGTGTCTGTGTGTGGTGTGTCTCTGTGTGTGTGTGTGTGTGTTCTCTGTGTGTGTGTGTGTGTCTCTGTGTGTGTGTGTCTCTGTGTGTGTGTGTGTGTGTGGTGTCTCTGTGTGTGTGTCTCTGTGTGTGTGTCTTGTGTGTGCCTTTTACTACGTGTCAGAAGCAGGCCACCGTGCATCGTTGGTGGCTGACCTCCGAGGACAGGTGCCTCTGTATCCTTCAGTAGGCGCTCACACTCTTGCAAATAGCCCCTCCGCCAGTTTCCTTGATTTGAGTTAACCAAACAGACAGTTGCCTTGAAACAGAGGAAAAACTCATAAAGCCTGTGTAGCTGTATGCATGATCATCCGCAGGGACTTCGGCATCTCAGGGTGTGTCTTTCCTGTCAGAGACTGACAGGCTACGGTTGCTGGCAATCCCAGTGACGGGGGGACAAAGAAAAACATCCTGGGGGTTTTTGACTGTCCTCACCAGTATTTGTTTACGTAGTTTATGGGAAATACACCAACACTGCGTTACATTTGTAATCCCTCTGTAATTAAATGCGACTTCTCTGATGGCCTTTTGGATTTTGCAGAGGCATTGGTGCGGTGCAGTGCGTAAGCAGATGTGACTGCGTTTAAGAATTTAATGCAGCAGTGTCACGGCTCATTGTAACAGTTCCAGAGACGGAACAGTCGTGCTTCTCATTGTCAAGGAAAGCTCTCCACTATGCCAGTAAGCATTTGAATATTTCAGGTTTGGAATTTTTTCATCCCATTTAAATAGTGTCAGAGATCTTTTACCCATCACGCTCTCCACCAGCCACTGTGCGCACTGTTTGAACACAGGTGATTTGTTTACCTCTTTTATGCGTCACTGTACTCTCCGTTTCCCCCATCTCTCCTCCTTTCCTTCTGTTTTTATTTTGGCTGAAAATTGTGTTGGATTATTTCAACACATTTTCCCTTTATCCCGTTGGAAGCCAGTTTCAAGTGGAGAGGATTACGTTGTTAAATGCGTTTCCTTTTGGTACAAAGCTCCAAAGCCACACACCAGTAAAAAGGGACATTGATAAGAAAATTGTGTCAAGTACACTACCTCACCTCACAACTCACCTCCCCCTCAACATCCTCTCTATTCCATATCCCCCTTCTTTCCTACCCACCATTCTCACCCAGTCAAATAGTTAATTTTCTGTTTTCTATTTGTTGTTGGAAATAAAATTAAAAACAATCTCAAATAAATTTTTTAGGAAGCCTGTGTAACTTTTGAACACCCTTCTTCTTGGTAATATTTTTTACTCACTACTTCTCTCTAGCAGTGCTGCCACCATTGTGAGAGGAAAGGGGAAAAAAACCAACAATGTAATGATTTAGCAATGTTGCAGGAGAGACCGTGACTGAGGGGCAGCCACCTTCTCTTTGTCCTAGAAAGGCAGAAAGTGACATGTAGTAGATTTGGTGTGGTATGTGTAGTCGTGGCAGCAGAGGCATGATATCCAGGAAAGCTGATGTCATTCTCTTTTGAAGCTCATGGAAAGTGAAATCAATACGTATGTATGTTTGTCTGTCTGTGTGTATGTGCATGTACATAATTCTGCCTATTGTTTGTCTTCAGCAAATTCAAGATGAACTTCGACCATTTAAATTCAGCTCTTGTTATTGATGTAAAGGAAATTTAAATTTTTAGTAATCTTTCACACCCAATATTCACCGGTTTGTTTCTCTCTCTTCTGCAGTATAACTTCGTGGGGAGAATTCTTGGCCCTCGGGGACTCACAGCCAAACAGTTGGAAGCAGAGACTGGATGTAAAATCATGGTGCGAGGCAAGAGCTCCATGAGAGACAAGAAGAAGGTAAGCTCATCCGCATTGCAGTGTACCCAGTGTGTTTAATGTCTTTTTATCTCTTTGTAACTGTATTACTCATTAGATAAAAGTCCACTCACATAAATAAAAAAAGCCTTACATTTATTTTAACAGAACACACTAAAGCTCACTTCTTTTCTTTCTCCACAAGGATTTATTCTCTGTCTTGAGATATTACACAATAACGTGAGCCTAGCTGGGACTGTTGTCACACAAAAACATCCCACTAGTCCTGTAGAAACATGAGGCAGACACAAGCTCTGTTGATGCCTGGTGGCTGCATTCTGACATCTGATAGGGTTGTTTGCAAAACGCTGTGCAGTGGAAAGTACAGAACTCGGTAGTAAAGCAGACATCTAAGGCCAGGGGCAGCCTCTATTTCTGGCCCTACTGAGCTGAGGTTGAAGACATAAAAGGCTAATGTTGTGTGTCTATATTTCCTGAGACCCAAGGGGAGAACTTATGTAAAAACCTTTTTGTGCTATTTAACCTGCAAATTGTGCATCTCCACAAAATTTTGCGCAATGTGTTTTGGCCGTAAACAGCCCTGTCACATGGCATTTAAAAATCCAGACTGACAGTTGAAAAATAATGTTGATGAAAGTCAGACTGTGTTTCATGTTGTCATGTATTGAACAAGTATCAGGTCAACCTCGCAGTTGTATGTCTACAAAGTTAAGTTATGGCACATTCTACAGAAACAGCAACTTACACTCATCCTCTAGGGGTTCCAAAGTGTGTCAGATCAGATTTGGTGACGTACTTTGAAGTTACTGTGAGGACAAATTGACAGTTTTGAAAATGGTATTTCAAGCATCTGTGCATGTTTTACCCATGGGCTTCAGTGGTGCTATAATGGCTGCTTTCGGCTGTTTTTTTCTGTTGTTTTTATTTGGTTTTTTTTCTTTCTTCTTCACTGAGTGACACCTTTTTTGGAGTTGCATTTTTGCATTTTTTAAATCTCTCCCCTTCTCCCTTTGTTTGTACCTTCCAGTTGCTCTGATTTGCCAGGCAGTGGTGCTATATTCCATTGCATTTACATCAGGCAGAAGTGCATTTCATCTTCGTATGGGAAACACCTTTTCTACACACGCACACGCGCACAGTGCATCGTATCAGAAAAAGGGTTCATACACACATATGTACGCAGATTTTCAGCTGAGTCATAATCTTAGAAGCTCCAGTTTGCTGCAGGGCCAACATTTTTTTCCCTCCTTTTTTATGGCCTCTCCATTCGTATTTTAATTTCTCTCTTCTTCTCATTTCCCTTGGAGTGCGTTCATTATCACAGAACAAGATGAAGACACTGTGCTATGGTTCTTTCTTTGGAATTAGATCCAGAAGCAGTTAAATGAGAGTGAACACACTCAAGCATGTACAAACCCACACACACACACAGTCACACTCACACTAGAAGTTTGTCTTAGCTCATTACATGAATCTATGATTACCTTCATAATCTCTTACCATCTTAAAACTTAATGATGTGTGCCAGTTTGTTTGGAGGGACCTGTCAAAGGCCCTGTGCAATTACTACCCTAACAAAGGCCCAATACAGTTAAACATTTATACAAAAATATAATTTATTTACTTAGTGTTTTGATATGGGATGACGTCAGGGAATAACCCAATATTTAAAATGTTTCATATGCTACTCCAGTTAAATTATAGTGGAATACGCTGTTCAAGTTTATATATTAACTGTAATGTTTGGTTAAGATGGGGAAAAGATAATGAGGAAACATTTTTTCATTGGTTTTTACATCCCTCACTGCTTCCACTGTCAATAAATCACAAGAATCACTAGTAGGTTTGCTCCCTGTACCCCAAAATCTTTTGGATGGCCCAAGTGTGTCATAACTGTGGCTCAGTCCCAGACAAAGCCTCAGCCGTAGGCTCCGGTCGCTGCATCCTCAACCTCAGTATTTTCAGCTTGATGCCCTGTGGCAGCAGAGGAAGCCGCGGGAGCAGCTTAGCCAGTGTGTTTATTCAGGATCCATTAGCGGCAGCGTTTTTATGCTCTCAATAATTCAGCTGGTTGCTCCCTCCTGGGCCGCACTGCCTGGCGGGGAGTCGGCTCACTGGAGCTATGCGATGGGAGAGAGTCAAGCAGAGACTGAAAGAGAGAGAGAAAGAAGCAGAGTAAAATGAAGAACAATGGTGAGAGAAGAAAAGCAGATCAAGTAGAAAATAAGGAGGAAAGAAGCGGGCGAAAATGTCATACTTTTCAAATATAATGCTTATAATTAGGAATGTCTTGATGACTTTTTTCACTTCCAATCCCTTTCATATGCTTTGTAATTTTATTTTGCTATATATTTTTTTTTAGTACATAATACAGCTTGTATTTGACACCTAGCCTATAATAACCCTGCATTACAGATTTTCTTTGATTGTTTCCTATAACATTTTGTGTGCAAATTATTTTGACTGCTGTCATTTAATTCTTCCCATAAGAACTGTTCAAGCCTGCTGTCACTGAATACTGATATCCCCAATCCTTTTTTGAGATACCCTTTGCTTCGTTAGCCACGGCCAGACAATATATTTTCTCTTTTATTCTATATTTTAAAAAAAGATAAATGAGTATCTACTACTGTAGGTAATTTTGAGCACAAAGATAAACAGTAATTGTTACCTTAACACAAGTCTCAGTCACTGTGGTATAAATAATTTTTAGTCTGAGGATTTTTCTAAATGTTGCCAATTGTAAATACCTATATAGCTTTAAAAAAATTAGAAAGACCTGCAGAAATATTTATAGAATGAAAAATGATGAAATAACCAAACCCACCTGTGTATGTAAGTGGGTGGGACTTTTTAGCTCAAATAATGGGAGACTGAAGTAAGGAAAACAGGATAATAACCTGCCCCAAGACTGCACTTAATACTCTGATCAAACAAGACCAAATTTAAGGTGACGGTGACTGAGTATCCAGAGAAAATACAGGAATGTACTTGCACTTTGAGACTATCAGACATCCTTTTTTTGACATGTTTGTTGAGAGGCCAGGATGGATCACACACTAATTCCATAGAGAGGACTTCGTTTAAGGTGTTTATGACACCACTACATTCAGCCCTCTTCCAGTCTATTTGGAAGGCTGTTCTTTTAACACTCCCCTAAAGGCTGAAGCTTGTATGCTATGTCCTTTTTGGTGATTATTGTCTAATCAGTTGTAAGAAAAAAGGCTCCTGGAGCCTTATTCCAATCAAACTTCACTCATCTAGTGTGGCAGCTGGAGTCCCCCTGGTTTTCACTCTTACAGTCATGCTTAATGCAAAACAACAGCAGGAACAACAGCAATTAAATTACAGGTGCCTTATATCGACCATTGCGCAAGTAGAATAGGGATTTCCCTCCCTTTTGAAAAAACAATTCCCTAATTCTATTTTGGCTATCACGCAGTGTGAGATTACAGTTAGCACCATAGACAGCTGTTGTAGTTTGTCCTTTCAGACTTCCACTTTGAGAAAAGCTCTATGGCAAATTAATTTCTTTCACCTTATAGCTAAGACTGTGGTATCAGCATGGTCACTAGAAGAACAGAATAGACCCCACGCTTGGACCTTTTATTTTCGCCAGCCAATAGATAGTGCCACAGCACAGCTCCCACATTTTAGTGCTTAATAACCAATGTGTGACATTGGCAGTCAGTGTGTTGGACTCGATTTGCCAGTTGGCCCTGCAGCAAGCCCATTTGTTTTGTTTAAAGTTTAAGCTGACTTGTGTTTTTTTTCCCTCATCTTCTGGTTTCTGATTACTTGACCCAGCACAACTGAAAAGTTTGAGTTTACGGGGAGCTACTATGTTCATGAGAAAAACAGAACAATGTACAGGTGTTACTTTTGGTGCCTTGGGAATTATTAGCTGCAAATGGCTTGGAGAGAGACGATGGTTCAGGAGACATGGATGGCAAATAGCACGAGGTGTTGAGGCCCATGCAACATTATTTACTGGAGCTATAATTTTTTTAATATATTTTTTCTGTTACGGTGTGCTGTAATATGGTTTCTTTCTCCTCATCAGCCCTACTTGCCCTCACTTGTCCTTCCATGCCCCTGTAGCTCCCTACTGCACCTGTTTGGTCTGCTGGCATTTAGCCTCAGTTGCATTGACCCCAGTTTGGAGCGTCCTTTAGGATCAAAGGAGAAGGGACTGTTCAGAGCGGCAGAGGCAGAGTTGAAACAGTGCAAATAGTTTTTTAATTTATGAGTGTTAGAGTGCAACATTGCCAGGACAAAAGCGTCATGCCACATAGCCCAAAATCCTGTTGAGGCAGCGATGTGGTATATTAAGTAGGACTGACCTTCAGCCACAACAGCAAGGATTGAAAGCTTTGTGTGTGCAAATGTGCACCCTATTATGTGTCCTTGAGCAATGCAATAAATCGCTTCCAGCTTCAAGGGGGTACCTGGCCCTGTAGTATAACTTCCCTGTGGAAGGGGGCAGACGAAATGACGGTATAAATAGGATCAATAAAGTGATATGTGAACAACCAGATTGAACTGCCACTCTTGTTTTTAGTACAACCTAAAAAAGGGAACAGAGAGTCTGAAGAAAGGCTTCTATTTTTGTGACCTTTTTTGCATGTGGTGTCATCCATGTTGAGAATTGAGGCCTTAAAGTTTATTGGGCTCAGTTCTCAACATGGAACACAACTCTCTATTGAGAGGTGTGAAAGCCAGCAAGCAAACAGGTGCTGTACAGACGATGGAAGTCAGGCAACATAACTGACTAGCAAGTCTTTCCACTCTGATCCTATTCTTAGATATTGTTTCTAGATGCAGTGTCTGTGCTCAATCAATTCATGCTGCATATTTCCCCAAAACTGATTACCCTCTGGTATGTGGTTATTGCCATGCCATTTGATGTCGGCCAGTGTGGACATTCTATGCAAAGGCCTTCCCAGTATTCCCTTTAGCACTCATCTCACCTCCCCTCTCTTTTCTCACCCTCCCACTTTGCGCCCCTCCACCCTCCCTTTCTCGTGTTTGTCATGCTGTCACTTTCTCTCAGAGGGCACACAGTGACCTTGTTCACAGGCAACCATGCTGGTGTGAGCTGCGTGCGTGTGTCTGTGTGTCTGGCTGTCTGTGCACGTCTCTGTTCCCAGTTCTGTTGGCCACAATCCTAACCAAATCAAAATCCCACACACACACATAGACATGTGATCGACTTATCTTTTTGGTTCCCACTTAAAGCAACAATCTGTCAATAAATGTGCATTTATGCATTTACCATGTGCTTTTATACAGTGCCCTGCATACAGAGGCAGCCCTTGTGGCATGTCTGTCCGTGTCCCCTCTAGAAAATGCTGAGTCACCTTCTAGTCCCCATGTCCCCTAATAGGCCATAAGCAAACAGCTATGGTGAAATAATGGCCTGACTGCTGAAACTAGGCCCTCCCCCCTGTGTGGAAAAGGAGAAAACGAGAGTAGAATATTGAACTTTGTGTGTGTGCGTGTGTGCGTGTGTTGTAAAGAGCAGTGCCATGGCAACAGGTCTCTGGAGTAGAAAGAAGGTGGGTGGCACTCAGCTGAAGCTCTAAGCTGTGTGTGTGTGTGTGTGTGTGTGTGTGTGTGTGTGTGTGTGTGTGTGTGTGTGTGTGTGTGTGTGTGTGTGTGTGTGTGTGTGTGTGTGTGTGTGTGTGTGTGTGTGTGTGTGTGTGTGTGTGTAAGCTTCTTCTCCCTCTCATTGAGTGTATTGAAATCATGTCAGGTGGACCCCCTGCAGACCACTGCAATGCATTGTTTGTAATTAGACACCCTCACAGTTGCGCACTACTCACAAATGAGCAGGGATCTGAAGTTGAGGTGGTTTGTATGGGTGGGGGTTAATCCACACAGTGTTAATCAGCAGTCTGTACAAACCTGTACAAGCGGTGAGGCTGTCAAGTACTTGAGACTCTGACCTCCTTTTTGGGAAAGAAATTTTGAAATATTTTTGAGTTACATTCCCTTTGACGTTCCTGTTGTCTTCATAAAATCAAATATTGCCATTGTAACATTATAATCCATTTTTGATGTTTTAATGTGGTGTCACACATCAGAGAATCTGAGGTTAAGTTTTTTTCAGACAACCTAGACCTCAACTCCTCACCTCAGGGAGAAGTAGTCGTCTTTCAAACCGCTGGCTTTCATGGTTGTACAGTGACATGCGATACAACCTCAAAAGCTTTTTAGAGCGCTCTCAGTGTCTGCTCGCTGCATTTACTGTCAGCAGGGCAACCAGAAGAGGGAGGAAAGTAGTTATGCTAAATGGAGAAGCGCTTTTTATTTTATTTTTTTTTGTTTTTTAACTGGAAATGTGAGGGCTACTCCATATTTGTCTCTACATTTCCCATTTTACCTTTTCACAAAAGATTCAGGTGTGACAGGGCTTTTCACGGAGGCACCTGAAAAAACGTTGTGCACCATTTCCCAACCTCAGCTTTCCCAATTCAAATCATGAAACGGCTTCCTATTTAAAAGTGTTGAAAGGCTATCGAGCAGTGATGTTGGTTTTGAATACAGCCCATTTTGCCTTTCAGGTACTGCTAGTGCTACAATTTGGCGCCCTCTGAGTGCTTTGGCGCTGCCTTTTCAGGAGGGAAAACGACTCCCTGAGAGAGCTATTGTTACCTGGACAGCATTGTCCACTCAAACACAAGTCAAAGACAGAGGCACACGCTTGTACACCTTCACACACAATCCTGCGGCGCTTTGAACTATATCCATGTATCATAATTGCATTTCTACTAGTTAAGGTGGTGTGGCTTAGAAAATCCCCATCCATCTTTCTCTGATCCCTCCACCCATCCATCTTTCACTGATATTAATTGCTGCAGGGCTAGCTGTCGTCTTTGTCTCTGTGAAATGAGGGATCTATTAAAGAAGGGTGTCCTTTCAAAGTTAAAGCTAAATAGCTGACTAAAGGGCCGCTCCTGTCATCCTGCTTCTCTTCACAGGGCCCCGTCGTCCTCTGTGTATGCCTGCCTCTCGCCTCCGCTTCCTCTGATATGCCGTGTTACTGCACTAGTGCTCCAACACACCCACACTGTCACATTCACTCACCGTCTCTTTCGCTCTCCCTCTATCTCTGTCCAGGAGGAGCAGAACAGAGGAAAGCCAAACTGGGAACACCTAAACGAAGACCTTCATGTCCTGATCACAGTGGAAGATTCACAGGCCAGAGCTGAGCTCAAGATGAGGAGAGCAGTGGAGGAGGTCAAGAAGCTCCTCGTACCTGCCGTGAGTACATGCCACACACAAGCTCTTATACACACATCATGCACACAGTGGTAGCTGCCTATGGCCTAATAAGCTATTTAGTGCTACCCACAAGTAATGTCGTTTGAGTTTCCAGGGAAGTTGGTCATGTTTATCGCTGATTTAGTAGTGCTGAGAAAGGCCTTTCTATGCTCAACAATCTTGGTCCAAACAACAGGATAATGGGGGTACATATGGCACACCACCTCTATCCTACTGTTAGCATCCTGTTTACTGCCATATATAGACCAGGAGAACAGGTTGGCTGTACCCCCAGTGGAGTGGAAAAACATAGCTAGCTGCACACACCTCCTGTGACTGCCACATTTCATCTCCGCTTCCCTTCTGCCCTAACTTCCTCATACACTGTGCCACTGGTGATGGCTGCTGGTAGATCTTTGGCATGAGATGTGTATTTATCAGTGGTGACCAGGTGGACAGGGCAGCTGATGGCACAGGTTTGCCATCGGGTGGCAGTGCACAGGGCTTGGTGGTCTGCGGAAATAGGGCCAGCCAATGCAAGGCTAAAGAAGAGATTAATTTGAATTATAATGCTGTTAAGCTGGTTTTCTTCATGCACTTTGTCCCGTAAAAGCAGAATTATGTTTAGACTTGTGCTTCATTTACATTATTTCACTTTAAGAGGAACAAACGCGCCAGAGCGATATTTGCCCTAGTTATAGCTACGTTACAATTTATCAGCTTATATATTTTTTTTCAGTAGCAGCATTATGAAACTTTCTGCAACCACTGAGCATGTCACACCCCAAGGATAATGACCCCCTCTAATTATAAACAAATACACAAAGAGTAGAAGAGGGCAGGAAGACTGAAAACTGACATTGTGGAATGATAACACATATATATATGCACATCGTCTTGCGGCCTACCTGGGCAACGTGTGTGCACTGAAAAGGGTCTGTTCATCGACAATATAAGAGCAATACATACACCTTTCACTACCGTTTCAATGTCTGTATCTGTAGAATATGTCACAGACATGAAAAAAAAAAATCTCATGGTTCTGTTTCAAAATAAAAGCTCTCTGGCGTTTCCGTGGACAGAATCCATTCATACATGTTAACAAGACTTTTATGGTATGGTATTTATCAAAGGCAAATTCATTATAGAAAGATAGGGCTGGCAGCAGCAGCTCCACAGCAGCCACGCAGCTTACTTGCTGTGTATAGTGTATACCAGGCACAGCTGTACAGTGCTGTGTCACGCACTGCTCAGGTTGACAGTGTAAACCAGGGCTAAGAGTTCACCCCCCAATTCTGCTAGCACCCTCCTTCTCAGCACATTTGTAAAAAATGCATCAGAGACCTGCACAGGACAGCACAGTCTGCTAGGATTAGTTATTAAAAGCATATTCACAGCTGTTTTTAAACATTTCTGTGTGGTAAGAGCTAGACTAGTGGTTGTGTTGTAGCTAAGCTAATGGCTCAGAGAGGCTAACACTCTGGTGTGTGTGTGTGAGTGAGTGAGTGTGTGAGTGGTGAGTGAAGTATCATCAAGGGAAATGATGAACCATTGTGCCAAAATAAAAAAAAATACTAAGTAGAGAGTCCTGCAATGATGCAATCAATGTCATGATGTAAATAAGTCCCAAGCAGTCACCTCTATGTCGGCATTGGCCTTGCACGGTTCCAGGTGATTTAAAACTGCAGATTGCGTGTTGACCCATTGTCAACCTACGAAATGGCAGTTTTCATAAGATGAGAATATCAGTATGAACACCAGCATTAATGTGTTTCATCACAATACAGTCATATAATTTAGTTGTGTGGAATACTTCTTTAATCTGAACCCTCATGTCTGAATAGAGTAAACTGTATCTGATCACACAGACATTATTATTATTATTATTATTATTATTATTATTATTATTATTATTATTGGATTTAAAAGCTGACAAAAGGTGCCATCATGCTATGGTCTCCTGTCTAGTATGATCGTTCTCCCTGTCTGTCTCTGCCGTGCCTCAGCCCAGCCTGACAATGTGGAAAGCACTTCAATTCATGTGCTCTTGTCTAAGGATTGCTTGTCTCTATTCAGCCTCCCTGTCACTTCTTTAGGCAGTTTCACTTTCAGATCTCCACAGCCTGTATGTACACGCAGGATGTTGATACATTTCTACAAGTGGCAAAGTTGTAAAGAGTAATGCAGAACCCGTCATCAGCGTTCATCTGAATGGAGTGCCACAGAAACTCACTTTTCTAGAAATCTTTATGGATTTTGCAGCCTGACAAGTGCATTAAAGATGGTCTGTTAATTCAGTACCCGAACCATTTGTCGGGTTAAGGAGAGGCTCTCCTCTTTTTATTTCTCAAATGGAAGAAAAGCAGCTTCAAGCTCTTTTGAGACACTAATGAAATCTTTCTCATAAAAAGTTTCACTCTACCCTTAATTCAAATAAGAGCTTTATAGATCTAATTAATGACCCATTGCAGTCCACCGGAGGCCATTTTTCCTTCAAGCAGGGCATCTTTTGTTCATTTAAATGTAATGAAAAGATCCTTCAAATAGATAGACATTGTGTGTTTTGTTTTCCTTTTTTTTCCACCTATAAATGCTTTGATTCTCAAGGCATAAAAATTCCATGACATCTCTTCCAATGAAATTTGTCATAACCTTGTTTTGTAATTTCAAAATACCAATGGCACATTTGTCTCCTCTGTTAAAGATATATTCCAAATATTAAAGCTTACTTCTCTGAAGCATATTTTCAATTAATATTTCATTTGAACACATCTATCTTGTATCAATATCTGATTAATTTGTATTGACCAAAGAAATGAACCAAGTGTAGGTTGCTGTTACATTAGGGGACGGACTCTTAATGCACTTTACCTCAATGGCCTGACACTGGCCTAGGCTATGACAAATTTAAATGTCATTGGAAGAGATGTCGTTTCGGTATGGCAGGTAAAAGTGTCCAGTAGTCCTTGGGCCACTATAATTTCTTCATGTCATTGCATGCATGTACATGCACACGTTATGAGTGGGTGGGCAATAGGATTGGCTGGCAGTGATGCCCTTTATCATGCTAAACTAGATTGGATTAAAGTATGGACACGCAGGGCATGCATTGTTCTAATGAAGGGCATCTTTTCCACATTTGGCAGCGTAAAATTGCCTTTATTAAATCGCACAGGAAACAAAATGAGGTCATGCTTTTTATTCCCTTTCAAGGAACAGGCTTTACTTGTCATGGGGGAGGACCTAGCTGCAGTGAGTGAACAAAGAGGGAGAATTAAGTGATAACCAAAATGTTGTTTTGTCTGCAAACTTGGTGGTAAATTGAACTTGAAGGCCTTATAATGATAGTTTTGTTTTTAAGTAATCTTATAATTGACATGCTTGGAATTAGGAGCCATGATGTCTACCATGGAAAAACCTATACTTAACCAGCAAAGCTAAACTCACAGTAATGTAACAACTAATAGTGTTTATTATTATGGCGAGAGAATTATAGATTAAATATTGTTTTGCATTAATGTAAATAACAATATGCACTTATTACACTTTCATTCATTTTTCATAAAATTTTACCTTCTGATGTAAACGCTATTAAGACATGAACGTTTTTTTGTCCATGTCTGAAACCGACAGCCGAGCAAATATTGAATATTGTGTAACGCCCTGGTTGCTCCTTACTGATTGATTGACAGTTGGAAAAGGGTCCTGGTGGGATGTGTTTAAGGTTTACACTTGTTCCACTTTGCCCTCAGCATTGCTCTTTTGCTCCCTAGTTCTATGAACTCTTCAACTCTCCATGAACTGGGAGCAGGGGAACATCGGCGAGATGAGACAGAGGGAGGGAGGGAGAGAAATGGGTGGGAGAACTTGATTGAGCTACTCTTTCAAGTGTGGATTTACTCCACTGATCCTGCTCTAGTATATACACACACACACACACACAGACACACACACAGACACACACACATGGATACACATGCCCAGAAAAATACTTCAACATGCATGCACGTACACACACATACACACCGACTGAAATTCTCCGCTCATCCCTTGAGTCCTTGGTTAAGGCCCTCAAACGGAGCCGGCAGCAGAGCCCCAGTGCACTTTAGGTAACCTCGACTCAGATACTTGCCGAGCTGTATGCATAAACCCTGACAGGCCCATTCCACTTCACCTTTCTGCCCCTAAAAGAGCTGGAGAGCAATAATGATTGACCTGTAGGCAGATATTATCTTGTGATTTTCAGCTGAGCCTGGCTAGTTGTGAGAGAGACTGAAAATCTGACTTGTGTATATGCCATCATTATATACTGTAGACTGATGTTGCCATTACAAATAAATCAGCTCCCAGCTAAACAGACACTCGCCTTAGTTCAAATCCTTCTAAATTACCCCATATGTCATTAATGATCTTCTGCTGACTATTACTCCCCATGTCAAACAAAGCTTGGATTGGGAACACAGAATTTCTGCTGTTGTGTAATAGGAATTGGCCTGGCAACACACACATAACCATACTCCTTTGTATCAAGCTGGCCTTTGCCTTTAGAGCAGTTTTAATGCAGTCCTCATTAAAAGGCCAAACATGTAACACGGGATACAGCAGAGGCACGGACAGAAAACACTATTAATTGGGTTAATCAACACAGAATCACTTGAGGCAGGTACGCACACCACTGCTGTGCTCCTCTACATGGGAGGACCTTTGTGCAACACGTTTAACACACTCTTTTTACTTTTGACAATTGGTCAATGATTGGGATGTGGCCACATGTAGAACATTCACCACAAGTGTATAGGGTCTATAGATTTACTTTTTAATCATCAACAATCATGTTCGATGGAGAAATTAATGGGGTAAGAAAGAAGAAGAAAAAAATGTGGGTATCTTTTGCGTCTCTACAGTCTGATAAGAACCTGACAAGCTGGCTACCTTTTTTCTTTTTTGTGAAGGTGAAAAGAAGTGCCATGATCACTAAGTATGATCGCTTATTTATCACCTTTCTGTAGGAAGACATTATCAGATGTGACCATAGATATTTGACACTATGCTTGTGTCCTTATGCACATGTAGCTCTGATTGACTGTTTTTGTGTGTCTGTTTATGCACACATGTGCTCATTTGTGTGTGTCATTTACAGGTGTGTGCACTCCACATTGTTATGGATATAATAAACTGTCATTGGTCCCCTCAGGTCACAGCACTAGTTGAAGGGCTTATGGGTAAATTGACAGACAGCCAGACAATTGGACAGGGCCATCTGAGACCAGACAAAGGCCTTGTCCTTAGGTAACCCTTGGTGCTTTCCCCCAAATACACTTTTTCCTATTAGATATTAGGAGTGTTAGCAGTGTTTTCTTTTTGGGATAAATTAAGGATCCCTTATATTTTTATTATGCTGAACTTTCTACACTCAAGTCAAACATAGACGTCAGAATCATATTCTGTCATAGGTTTAATACACATCTTCATACTTCATATGCTTTCAGTTTAGAGATTCCTTAAACCATTCTGAGTTTCTCTTTTTGTGATAAAATTGTCCGGGTGCAATTTTTTTCGACCCATTGCATTATTTTCAGTTATAATCTCGCTGATTGAGAAAATAAACTATAAAAGTGTGCTGCATTTAACTGCAAGTTGCACTGTAAAATTCTTAAGCAGGCTAAATCCCTAAATGTAAATGTAAACACGTTACCTTGGAAACAACTCCCCAATACAGCACCTCATGCCTTGTGAGAGATCAAACTGTTATGCTCTGAAGTTGGCTACATACAGAATTGTTACTCTGGTGAGAAGTCTGTTGATTCTGGTCTTTTGGGAATATTATTATTTGATCTGCAGGGACTGATTTAAAGAAAATAATTTTTTGATCTCATGAGAGGTTGGTTGTATAAGGACAGTCCTGTACACGTTATAGTGAGAACTGAAGTAACACTTTGCTATTTAAAATGTGTGAGATTGGCTGATAAAAGTAGCTCGAGACAGTGCTATCTACACTGCTCTACATTTGATTCAGTGCGGTGATGGCTGGCACTGGCTGCAAGGATCCTATAGCACATTAGGTGAGGTAGCAGAGTAGTCTTGAATCTCTTACCATACATGCAGACACACACTTACAGAGCACCTGAGAAGCAGGAAGGTTAGGTTTGAAAGGAGAACAGCACACAGAGAAAGAAAGAGCTAGTTGGCACAGGGGCACTTTGGCCCTGGAGAGCCAAGTGCATGTCTCCCTGAATGAAACTGTCATTGCCGAGAACAAAGTGAGCAGCAGCCTGAGCAGATCAGCGGCCTCGAGCACTACTCTCTATTTGCAGCACGGTGGGAACCCAGTCCTGCTCTCTTGCTCCAGCTTAGTGCTCCCTCTTGTACTCCATCTCTTCACTTTTCCCTCCATTGTTCTCTTGCCCCCCCCTTTTTTTAAGTTCTATTTTTGATTATTTTTCTTTTAGTTCCAGTTCTAGTCCACATTATGGCAATTATTAGATGATTTCATTGCTCTACTTTCCTTTTTCCATTTTTATAAATGCCTTGGCAGAGGATAGCGCTCTCCATCAGCTGCCATGTTTGGCTCACCAGTCTGATTGTAGTCCTTTTAGGCCAAGACAAGTTTCTCTTTTGGGCAAACCTGTACGCCCGTTCCTTTGTTCTTATTCCTTTCTTTAGCTCCCCTGAGTCTTGTGTCGCTCCTCATTGCTCTTTCTCTCTTTTCTCTACTCATCCTCTCTCTCTGCTATGGACCACCTTTGAGGAAGCACATACAGTAGATGGTGTTTTTGTAAAAGCCAGACAGATGGACCTTAATGGACGCCAAGTTTGGCGATCTGCGGGGTGTTGTGTCTGTACTCGCCAGTATGCATCCGGCTTGGCAGAGTGATACAATGGCAGCACCACCAGAACCACTCAGACAGGAAAGGCACAGGCACAGAAAGAAGATGATGCAGAACGAGCAGAGCTAGATTTAAACAGTGGAAGTCTGTTCTAGGCAGCAGTGTATGGACTTTGCAATCAATAAACACCTCTTTTTGTTTTTCTTTCCCTCTTCCTAGCTCTCACTCTCTCCTCCTCTCTCTCTGTCAGCAGTGTCTGACAAATGAGTACAAAACACCATCTGGCTGCATCCATCCATGTGTGCTTCTCCAATTAATGATGTTTATTCTCTGTTAGGCCTACCTATCACTACCATTCTCTTCTTATTTACTCTTAATCTACCCCCACACACACACACACACACACACACACACACACACACACACACACACACACCCTCTGTCATGCATAATATCCAGCCATATCCACACGTATCATTGTAAGTGGTGCATGCCTTTGACTGTGCTTGATCTGCATCTAAAGGCATCAGTCCGCAACAGCCATTGTGTCAGTTATACTGTAAATATTTTTGAAATATTTGATATATATATTAAATATTTTAATATTTGATATAAATATAATAATTTTGAAATATTTGATATATATATATATATATATATAAAAAAAATATATATATATATATATATATATATATATATATATATATATATATTAAATATTTTTGAAATATTTGATATATATATATATATATATATATATATAAATAAAATATTTTTGAAATATTTGATATATATATATATATATATATTAAATATTTTTGAAATATTTTATATATATTTTGAAATATTTGATATATATATAGAAATTGGAAACTGCAACTTTATGTTCATGGTATGTGGGAGATGATGTGTCATTGGGTCCTGAAAGGAAGAAAAGTTAAGGTGTGATGAAACTAGCTTGTGTATTGCTATCATCCCTGTAAACTAGCTACAATGCCTGCAGTAGAGTTGCAGAGTAAAGGCACACACGCTGCACTACGTAATAATGGCTATATCCAGTCTTGTCCCATGTCCTTTATGTTTGTTCGTGTGAATGACAAAAGTAGGTATTATTTCACTATGCCAGCCAGCTCAAGTAGGCTTAGAGGCATTGCAGGCTGGCAGTAGGTGGATAGTTTTAGTCAACCTGGCAGCCTCTCTGTCCCTGTAGGCTGTTATTACCTTCATCAGGCTAATGAAGGAGCTGGATTGGATCATATTAACCTACTGATCTCCACCTCCCAGGACACCACAGTTACAACAGGCTGGACTGCACTGTTCACTGCTCTCATTATATATGTGTGTGCGCAAGAGAATGGTGAGCCCATCCCACCTGCACGTAGACACTGCATCTCCCACATGAATGTTAATCATCTTTTTAATTGGCTTCCTTGACTTGGTGACCCCTACTTGAGACGGCAAGACTGCATCACTCCTCCTTCAATGCTGCTATGCTGTTTTCTTACTTTGCCTGTTGTGTGTGTGTGTGTCTGTCTGTGTGAGTGTGTAATCTTTAAGCTCTCATTCACTCTCAAAAAGAGTTTGCAGCAGGCCTAGAGGCAGTGTGACCTTTGACTCCCAGCCATCCTCTGGTCCTCCACTTTCATCATTATCCGTCTTCACATCCTCACTCTCTTTGTACTCATTTATCCAGCCTTTTGGTCCTCATATGCCCTGCTAATACATTTGAGACAGGTACTTCACAGACACCTACTGAGACCCTGTAACCAGGAGTGCAGAGGAGAGCAAACACTAAAACCGTGTGATGTATAAATCACCTCTGATTAATGATCTGGAGGTGATAAGTGGGTAATTGGAATTGACCACTTAAACCGTTTTACCACAGGAAACAGATGTGGCTTTTCAAACACTTACGCCAATAATGATTTTTATTGCCTGTCATTTGATTGGTTCGTATGTGAGAAGTGACCATGACTGTCCACGTCAGGTGAAAGAGTATTTACTCACCCATGCTCGCAGATATTTATACATCCCCTGCTAACAGGCTTTTTTCGTGAACTTCTTGATTACACAAATACCTTGCAAGCTTCAGGTCCACCATCCATTCTTCAGCTATACTCCAAAACAAAAATAAAATGTTTAATTCCTCCAGCCTGAATGTTGGCATTAACTTCAAACACCTGAAAGGCAGGCTCAGGCAAGACCCTGACTGGCATCCCAGTATGGACTGGGTTGGAAATAAACACACATGCAACGAATCACATCATAAACACATCACACACAATTATTGGCAGAAGCATCTGGGAGCTATTTTTACCTGGGCCATACCTCTGTACCTTTTTGAAAGAGGAAGAGAATCTCTTTGTATTTACTAGCTCTGAAATGTGCAAGAAGGGAAACCTCCATCCTGCTCTTCTTTAGTAAGTCACATTAAAAGACCAGGGTGGGTGGCATACTATTCTATATTTAACTTATTTAGTTTGCATTTTTTTTATTTTCTCTTTTCTACCACCAAATATGTGAACACATGTTTCTCAGTTTAGTTTGTTTGTCTACCTACAGTATCTGACCAAGTAAAGGTGTACACTTATTCCCTTGTGCTATTTTTCTTTCTTCTCTGTTTTTCCCATGCTTTCTTTCTACCCATCTTTCCCCACCCTCTGTTTCTCCTCAGTGCCTCTCCTTTCTCTTTCCTTGTTTTTCTATGTTGTGTATTTGCCCTCTCTCTTGCCGTCCACTGTTCTCTGCTGCTCTCTTTCTCTCTCTGGGTGATTAAGGGGACAAGCCATTCACCACTCTCTTCCATTACTGTATCTGTAGTGGCCCGAAGGCCACCACATCCTGTTAACAACACATGGGTTACAAAGCACAGAACAGACACTAGCTATCTGTCTCAACTATGCCACAAAAAGGACAGAGTCACTGATGCATTATAAAACTGTAAAGATGTTTTTTTTTTTTTCAATAGATTGTGTGGAGAGGATATGCTACAAAAAGTCTCTGTTACTTGTTTGGACCAAATTTTATGATTCCCAAGATGCACACTTCCCTCCAGTCTAAGCCTTTTATTGCTATACTACATACGGTAATTTTTTGAGCTTCTTTCCATGTGTGCCAAACATGGTCTGGTCTTCGCCCAAGGTTCCCTCCCCTGCCATCCCTCCCCTCCACATCTCCATCTGCCCATCCCTCCGCGTCTCTAGCTCTATGGCTCTCCTGTGGGGTAGACAGGTGGTTCTAGCCCTAAAGAAACCATAGTCCTGCAGGGAACAACCTGCCTGAGCCTGGCCACCTTCACTAGTCTTGTCCTCATCCTCTTTAATTTCCTGGCCCTATGACCGAAAGGCAGGCAGACTTCTTCAGCCAATCTCAGTCTGGAGAGGCCGCTTTGCCTCCTAATATGTAGCTTTAAAAAATCTAGAAAAACAATATATATAGCAGGCGTGATCAGATAAAGTTATATGCCTGCTACATAAATGCTAATTATCATCAGATAACAATTTAAAGCATCCAAACAAAGAAAAATTTAATTGCTTGTGTATGTGCATCGCTCCAGGGCCAGACCTATAGTGTGCTCATTAGTTGTTGTGGGGTTTGTGTTTCTGAAATGTGTGCTTGCACACACATGGTGACATAAGAACAAGAAAAGAGGCAGTGTGACTTTGAATTCCACTCTGCCTGCTGTTTCCTTCATCATCAGGAGTCTGCTCACGGAGCCAGCCACAGGAAATGGTAAAAAGTCTGAAGCAGGGAAAAGATTCAGATTGCAATAACATTTGTGCTGAATGGCATCTTTCATCCTCCTTCCTCACCTTTTCTCACTTGTTTTATCCCTCTTCATTCACAGACTTACTGGTGTGGACAATTGGGGATGAAAGGAAGCACAGTAACATGCATATGCATTGCTACTCTCATGTACAATTGTAAATTAAATAAAAGTAAATTATATGTAACTTACCACTGTAAGCTTCACCTTCTACCATGCTGTTCCTGCATGAGACACATGAGTGTTAAGTCCAGCTGAAAATATAATGAGAGCAGTGAACAGTGCACTCCAGCCTGTTGTAACTGTGGCATCCTATGGAACCAATTTAGTATAGATGGATATATTTTCGATCCATCAAATTCTTAACAGTGATTGATGGATCAGCAATTAATCACAATCACTAACACACATAGTTTAACAAGCCTAAATGTCAGGCTAAAGTGAAGAAGACTGGTGCCAAGTCATTTCTTGACAGCGATAGCTCTGTGTCCTCAGGTTTGGAAATGCGTTATCCATGGTCCTGAACCAAACCTCAGCCTCATCACGCCGCAATTAGCACTTTCTCTCTTACACTCTCTCTTGAGTTCTTCCTTCTCTTATTTCTCCTTGAAACATCATCCTGTTGCTAATCCATCTCTTTCATTTCTTTCCTCTTAGGGGAATTAGTCCTGTTTCTTCTCTTGTCTCATTCATTTAGATTTTTAAGTCGGCCAAGATCCCTATTGAAAGTGCATTCTATGTACACAGGCCCTCTGCACCACTTACAAAATTGCTTTGCCCACTTGTACTGTCCTTTTAATTTCAGTTCACACACATACACATGCACTTGTGGGTCCCTAACCACCCAGGCCTCTTACATAATTGTAAAATAACCTCTTTCCTAATCCACCTGGTTGTGCTAGGCTCCTCCAGGGTTTTTTTTCAAGTGTCCTAATACAGTACGCAGGAAAAGGAGGCAAGTAACAAGGCAGGCTGAGAGGCCTGGGCAGTTTTAATCTGCCCTGGTCCTCTGGTGGCAAGGAGAAGGGACCCTGCAAGCCCCTAGCCAATCTCTCTGCCTCTCTTTGAAGGTCTCCTTAATCCCCTTACAGAGGGGCAAGGAAATGCAGATGTGTGTGTGTATGTGTGTGGATATTTTCATGTGTGCGTATGCCTGTGGGTGGATGTTAGGGGAGCTACGGTTAGGACCCTGTATCTCCAAAGGTCCAATGCTGATTGAGACTTGTGCACATCTCCATCACTCTGTCTCTCACTTTATACATTGTCCAACCATAGTAGTTCCCCAGGGACTTTACCAGGGCCATGCTTCAACATCTGCAAAGTGGGACTACACACACACGCACGCACATACGCACACAAACACAGTGCTTTCATCTCTGCAGCGACTGTGTCCCTGTGTTTAGCCAGGAAAATAGGATTGTGTAGAGCTCAGCGTTTAGAGAGCCCAAAGGCCGCCCGTCAAATTCAGCTTCTACAGTCTGTGATGCCTCGCTTTGCCAGCCGTCGCTCAAGTCATTTCAAACTCCATTCTCTCAGTCCCACCAGCCAACTCTGGACTGATGGCTTTGCCTCCCCCATTGTGTCTCGAGTAGAAGCTTTACTTCTGTTTTTTTTTTTTTTATATCTCACTTGGGTTCATTTGCCTTGTTTATCACAGTCCCTTTCTTTTTTTTTCTTTTTCACACTGTTATTCTTTGTTAGTAGTGATGTTTGCAATACTTTACTTGCTGACTAGTTTTCCCATGGTGGAACTTGGGTTCTGTTCAGTGTGGCACAGCAAAACTAAAACCAAAACATTTATTTTTCTGTTCAAAAAGCTCTGTTGAAATCCCAGTGTTTTTTTTCTTGGCAGAGAAGGCAAGAACATCTGTAACACTATCATACTAAGAAAAGAAAATGTCCTTTAGAGCAATGCATTGTGGGGGATTTATACAGAGTTGACATGATTCTGCAGGCTAGTCAGTGATCCAAATCATCAAAACAAGAAAGTAAACGTTGTCTTTTGGTTACATGGTAATATATACTTTTGCATTGTAGAGAAGAGTCCCTTTCTTGTGAATTAATTGAACTCCCAGATCTGTCCCATAATCAGTTTTGCATTTTCACATGGTTGATGTGAGTAATTAGATAAGTATGGAGGATGACTGAATTGAAGCTTCTACCTTTCTATAGATTGACAGTTGAAGCTTTGTACATTTGCATGGAGCCAGATAAGCCAAGGACAATTGAGTCCGGTGTCTTTTAAAAATAGCTAGTTAAAAAATGGTGTTCCCGGACTGACTGCATATGTCCAAGTAGATCCATCCAAAGGGTCCCGAGGTTTGAATCCTTGCAAGTACTTAGATCCCTGTTTTATGAGAAGGCACTAGTGATCAGCTCTGAGTCAGGATCTCTGAATGATGCAAATCCCCTAGCAGTATTTAAAGCTCCCAAATCATCCCTGGCCAAATCCCTTCAAGATATTCCCTGCTCGATTGGATGGCATTAAAGGATCGCAGCGACAGAACAATACACCGTCTGGCAGGCCAGTGGAAAGAGGGATAAAGGGACGAGAGGAGAGGGAAAGTGGAAGGAGAAATTGAATAGAAGTGGTTGAATAAGGTAGAGATTGAGGGTGCAAATTGGGAATATGGGCTGGGAGAACAGAGGAAGGAGAGGGAATTTTATTGGGAGGCAGGGAACACAGGATGAAGAGAATGGGACAGGAAAAGCAGACAGCTGTTTGTTTGGCTGTACAACATGGTGGGACTGAATGATCCCTCCTGCTCTTAGCCTGTAACATCATCTGTTTGTCAAAGCCGTTGCAGGCCAAAAAGCTTTAATAATATACCTAAATCTAGTTGTTAAATCTGTATATATTTTTCTAGGTTATTTATATGAAGTTTAATCCGCTCTTAATGCTGTTATGATACATGAAATACCAGCCCATTTTCTAAGGATAAACAAGAATTTCCACACAGATTTTCCCCTTGTACTATTGCAAATGCTTTTGATGGGAGAGAAAAACTGTTTTTTTTTTTCTTTCTTTCAGTTCTAGAGAGTGCAGTGAGACATATTTGAAAACATATTTCCTTTCCTTCTCTCTTTTTCCTCTCCTGTCTGTGGCCCTGAGTCTTTGTATGTGTGTGTCAGTTGATATTGATGGTGCTAGCACAGAGCACCAGGACTGCCCACTTTACTCTCCTCCAGCACAGTAAAAGACTGTTCTAAGCCCCACAGATCCAAGAGCCAGTGCCAGGGCCCAGACCATGCCGGCCACCCATACTTATTTTGCATGTAACAGATAACCCCAGAGAAGCTGTGGGAGTAATCTCGGCTCACCGATTTAAATAAATATTTCTCTGCAACATATAGTAACACCATGAGCACCCACCAACGCTACATCATTCAGAACAGAGGCAGCACTTTTACTCTGAAACCTTGGCACTTGTGAGCTTTGTTATGATGCAGAAAGTGAAGTGTTTAACAGAAGAGTTAGTTCCTGACTTTGTAATGTGCCACAACTGTACATCAGTAAGCTGTGTGATTGACAGTAATGGGGCGGAGCAGCCGTGATGTGTTTGTAATAATCTGACTGGAGTCAGGTTCACTTCTATGCTAATGAGCTAGTGTGTTGGTGGTTTAGCATGACTAATGGCGCACATCGCTAACAGAGCTGTCTGGGAGTGAGGAAGGGAGCAAAGGAGAAATAAAGAGGCTTTACGGGAGTGTTGTGAAGGTAAAAGACAGTCAGAGAGGAGAGTTGCAGGAGATTGCGTTGTTAGTCTTTGGGGAAAAAGAAAATACAGTTGAGGCCTGATTCCCTTGGCAGATATGTTCACAAAAGCCGAGGAGCAAGGCAGAGGAAAGAAAATTGCCTTTGAAAATGCAGCAGTGAATTTGCGAAAGGACATGCAGCACTTACTCCAACATACTCTTTAAATGTGCTTTTTATGAAAGAGAAATGGAAAAAGGTTATGCGTTTTTTGTGTAACACTTTGTTTGGTTTCTGCAGTTGACTGATACATAGTCTTGACATTGAAATGTGAACAGGGTTTAATGTGTTTTGTGTGTGTGTGTGTGTGTGTGTGTGTGTGTGTGTGTGTGTGTGTGTGTGTGTGTGTGTGTGTGTGTGTGTGTGTGTGTGTGTGTGTGTGTGTGTGTGTGTGTGTGTGTGTGTGTGTGTGTGTGTGTGTGTTTTTTACTGGAGTAGTTGTTTGATTTATAGTCGTGCCTATAAAAAGATGGGAATAAGGTTTGCTGCACATGTTTTTCTTTCCTACCCTAATCCAGATTCCAAGTTTGCTTTGGTTGACTTGAATTCATTAAACTTTCTTGTTACTTATTTATTTTGTATGGAGATGTTTTGAAGCTTGCTACAAGTGCTCATTCCTTCCTCTTCTCTAACTGTCCGCTTCTGGAGAGTGTGGAATTGTTGATAAGTCGTCTTGGCAGCGCGGCGAGAGTAATCATTTTCCTCCAGATGTTAGAGTTTGGGAAGGAACCAAAAGGGAGGTGAGAGAAGGAGGGGAATGGGAGACAAACCAGCTGCCGCCACTACCAGTTCCACCCCTCCACATGAAGTCATCTACTCCTCCCTCCCTGAGGCTCCCAATACCACCTCCTCCACTCCACTCTTCTGGATTTGTTTCCCCCTCCCCTCTCATTCTCACTTCTGCACATTCTGCCTCTCTCTGTATCCCAGGAGGCAGCCAGGGCAGGCTGTGTTTACTGCTGAGGTAATTGGAGTAGTTTGGAGAGAGCCTGACCCTGGCCCTGCTAAGGCCCAAGATGTGTGTGTGTGTGTGTGTGTGTGTGTGTGTGTGTGTGTGTGTGTGTGTGTGTGTGTGTGTGTGTGTGTGTGTGCGTGTGTGTGTGTGTGTGTGTGTGTTTTTTTACACACATGTGTGCATACGCCTGTTTGTGATGACTGGCAGTGAGGCCAGGGAAGGAAAGCAGGCCTTAGCCAGTGTCAGCCCACTAGGGAACAGACAAATTGGTTTTCACTACGCTGTCTGTCTTTTCTTGTCTCATATTCTCCAGCTATCCCTTTCTTCTTCCTGCATATCTCTCCACCAACTCAAAGACAATCATTCACGCTTTCCCTTGTACTTGCTCTGCAGTGCTTTTTTCTCCTCCTGGTACTCTTTTGTTCCACCTCTCTTTCTATCTCTCTCTCTCTATGCTCATCATTTCATCTCTCCGAGCTGAGCTCTGATCTGAGCTGCATTGACGGTGACTCTTGCCAGATATGAGCAAAAACTCCCCCTCAGTTGCAGCAGTAGACATGAGCAAATTCATCCAACCTAATCCAGGCGCCTGTTGTGTTTATCTGTGGGTGAGATGGATAGGAAAGGGCCTGGAGTCGGGTGTTAGGGGCAGAGTGAGGTTTCTGCCCTATAAAGCCGAGGCCACTCATCTGTTGCGTATTGTCTTCCACTTGCACATACAGAACGTAGTATTGAACATGAACCCTGTTGTCTGTAACAATTGCCATTAGCTACAGTTTGTATTCATCAACATAGGAATATAAGCTTTGATCAGGGGAGAGGCACAAGAGTGAAGCATGACAGCGATTTAGCATGCATCTAGTGACCTCATCGCCGGGTTGTCAGGTAGTGGCAGTGGGACACGGTTCACCTACTTTAGCTCATCACACTCCCGTCTCCCTCCTCCCTGTTTTCCCTCCTTCCCTCATCCCTCTGTCTTGCTCCTCCCTGATAGCTTTTACCGCTCTGCTGATTTCACAAATAGGCCTCATTGATTGAATCTGATTCTTGTGGATAGAGCAGCTTTATTGAGTGGTTTTTTCGCTGATGGACAGGAGTGTGTGGGTGGGTGGGTGCGTGTGTGTGTGTGTTACGTGCGTGCATGTTAGGGATGATAAAGGAAAACTTCCTCTCCTCATCCCTCTCGTTCTATAATCCAGCAGCTATTCCTCTCCAAGGAATTCTAGCAGCGAGATCATTACAGGCACACACATGCAACACGCTCACACACACAGTCCTAGGGAGGGCTGCGTCTGAGTGAATGCTTTATTATGGGTGGTGCATGCTGACTGAGGTGTCTGTTAATTGTGGCGACACCTTGAGCAAGGCAACATTAAACCGCTCTCCCTGGCTGTTCATCAAACATTCATCTAAGATGTGCTTCTGAGGTAGGAAGCTGGCCTTGTACACCTTGGGCTGCAATCTAGTGGCGTCACCAGCATTATCTTTTGGTCTCTCCTGATCTCGCAGCTACCGTCTGCAGCCATTTTGGATCTGCCATGTTACTTGTTGAGCAGCTCAAATCAGGGCGCTAGCACTGCCAACACTTCCCAAACATCCACACTACAGAGAAAATAAACGGAGAAAAATAGGGAAAACGTTCCAGTAGGGAATTTGTATTTTGATGGGGAAAAATGAGCTTGTTTCAGATGTGAAACAGAAATGATCTGTCGGGGTTTGGGGGCTTTAGCTAACAAACTGTGTTAGTGAGAAGATGGAGCTATATCAGCGGCACTCCACTGGGGATACACACATTTCACACACAGCAGTGCACACCTCATCCAAACAGCAGCATCTGTGATTTTCCCCTTTCGCTGCCCTCTATTTTGTCTCTCTCCTCTCAACAGGCAGTGTGCCACCTAGGCAGAGTTGGATGGATGGTGGCACCCTCTTGCCCTGCGCCCATTTAACCCCCACAACCATGCAGATCCATCACCATCCAACACACACACACATAAGCAGCCCTTACACTCATATCCCAGCATGTCTCTGTTCTGAGCTGCAGCATGATGCCTAGCTCCCTCCTCTTGTGAGAGACCAACCCCCCAAATGTTCTCATTATTGAGTTTAAATTTTAAAAGGTCGCAAAGTATTTAAATGTAGCTACAAAGGAACCAAGGATCTGTGGTTCTCCAGTTTAAACTCATGCTGTTAGAATACGCTTTACTCACATGGGCTACCTGCGCTTGATTTGAGACGAAAGACTAAGGAGCCATTGCGTCAAGTATGGTTTCAGCAGAGTGGTTAGTATTTATACTGCTCTCCATACAGTGACAATAAAGTCAAAGACAAATGTTTGATTTATTGTTGTCACAAATGTGTTAAGCTTTGAAAGTGTAACACATCCAGCCCCCTTCATGATTTGCATCTGGTGAAGTTATTCTTGTTTTGTCTAGCCTTTTTCTCTTTCCTTCCCTCATTTCTCAATTTTGTCTAACAAGGCGGCTTTGGCCCACTTCCAAAGAACCACTGACAGAGCTTTTTGGGGAGACACACAGACACACACACAAATACACAAACACACAAATAAGGAAGGAAAAACAGTGTAGCAGACTTGTTTTTTGCTCTTTTTTTAAGTTTTGTACAAGGTTGTAGAGGTCAAGGTCTGCTTTAATTTGCAATGTAAATAACTAAAGGAGAACACAGAAGAGGAAGTAACATAAGAATGAGAAACCAATAATGTTTACGTTGCATTCTTAGGTGTGATAGGCAGCTATTTCAGGCTTGTTCATTCATGTTTACAAGTGTTTGCATAGAGGTTACAGCATCTAATTAGTAGTGATTTTGGCTCTCTATTGAAGAGGGTTTAGTTGTCCATATTAGCCATGCTAGCCATTGACCTAGGCCATGTTCAATTAGCCTAACCTGGTTATCATTGTTGAAACTCCACATCAGATGGGCCTTTCTTCACCTCCAAAGCTGTTAGCGAGGAAACAAAATAGAGCAACTTGTATGTGTGTGCTTCTTCGTGTGCGCAATGTTTTACTTAATGTGTAGCTTAGGGGTTGGTTTCATATAAAATACTATATTACCATGTTATTTTGAACAGAATGAATAATAAATTAATAGATTGTAATCATTTGCAATTTAAAGCCATTTGTTCAGGATCATCTTTTTGATATTGGGCAAAGTTTTTCAGCTCTGTGATGAATTTGAATCATGTACGTTGCATCACTAGTGTTTGCATTACTAGCCACTTGTCTGTCTTAGCAGGGCAAAGTGTTGTAGCTTGGAAAAAATGTAATGTCATTTTTGCGCTTAAAGACTTTCCCCCATTAAAAGGAAAGAGGCCGAGCACAGTGAAGGTAGCAAAGGAGAGAAAGCAGTAGAGAGAATTTCCTTGCTTCGTTAATTGGCAGCTCTGTGGTACACTAAACATTGCACAGGCACCCACACAAAGCTGAATACTGTGACTGCTCTGAAGCCACTGCCTTATATTTAGTCAAGGGAGACCAGCCTCTGTCACTTTTTCTCTTGCTTAACCTCGCTCTTTCTCTTCCTCTCTCTGTGGCTGTGTTGAAGAGGAGTCTCAGGGGAGGGCTTAACTCTGAGCCCTCGTTCTTTTTTCCCTTTCTTTCTCTCTCTCCTTCTATGTCTTTCTTTCCTTATCGTCCTCTGAATAGAGCGGCAGACTGTTGTTAAACTTAGTCCAGGAGACAGACTCTGTGCAGAGATAGAACAGAGAAACGGAGGTTCAGTATCGGCCTTCCTGCTTTTATCAGTGTCGCCACTAATAGGCAGGTCTGCCTTATACTCTGTGTGTACGTGTTGCATTTACATGCAGATGCACAGTGCCTGTACGCGAGCCACCTTGCTTCGTATTTGTGCGTTAAAATGATGATGAACCAGCATCACAGTTTTACTTTTAGCAGCAAAAGGCATGAAATCAATAGTTCACTTAAGGTGGATTTGAGGTCAGCCAGGCTTCACATGCCTGTCTTTGCACCCTTCGGTTTGAAGAGTAATTCACATAAGGCCCTGGTTAAATTATGATGTACAACCAGGAAAATCACAGGGGCTTTTGTGTTGTCATGGTTATTGAGTGTTCGGTAGCTTCAGGGGAAATGGAGTTTGGGGGTGGAGGTAGGGAGGGGGTGCAGAAAAGAAAGGGGGGAGGAATAGATGGGTGTGAGTGGGAGGAGGGGTGCTATCTTAATTGCTTTCCGTGAATAATTTCAGTCCCCTAATTTGGCAATAATGACAGTGGCTGCGGCTTTTGTATTTATTTATCCAAACATTAATTGACAGGACTGACATTAGCCAGGGCGGTTATTGCGCATTTGATTGCGCACAAGGGAGCAAAGAAAATTACAGTAATTATCATTCTGATATGGATTATGAATATGCATTCCCACACTTAATGTCTCTGTCAGCATTTTAGTAACAACAAGGCACTCTGCCATGACAACAGCACTTTAGCTTATCTCCATCTCTGTTCCCCTAAACCCTGTCCAACCAATGCTTGTGGAGAACAGATGACATGTAGTGTCTAAATGATTTAGCAGCCCCACTGTAGCTTTTTAACAACACCCAGGCATGTTGTTTGGTGAAATGGTCGTCTTGTGGATTGTTTCAATCGGCCTGTAAATGGGCCTCAGCTTGTGTGGAATTAGTGTGTGGTGTGTTATTGTGAATGGGCATTAAAGTTTCTGTTTTTCACAGGCGGAGGGAGAAGACAATTTGAAGAAGATGCAGCTGATGGAGCTAGCGATTCTCAATGGGACATACAGAGACAACAACATAAAAACACGTAAGTGAGCTGCCATGAACACAAGACATCTCCACAATTTACACAATCCATCTATTTTGCACCATACGTAACTAATATTTTTACTGCATAGACATACCTAATTGTAGAGAGAACTTTTTTTCTGTATTTCTCATTAACTAATACTGTTTACCTTCATTAGATTACTGTGTGATCAGATCTCCTGTGTACATACCATCATATTATCTTTGACCACTAGCAGACTTCTCTCTATCAAGCTCTCCAAACAATTCATGTTTACCTACCCAACCATGAGTAGGACAACTTCCATTCCGTTCTACTCCATATTTCTTTCCTCTTCATCCATTCCTCTACCTCATCCCCCATTGCCCACCCTCCTTGCAATCCAGATGCGATCGCTATGTATCACTTGCTGTTGGCGGACTCTAAACTTGAAGCGCATTGCTGTATTCCACTTGCTCAACTCTGCATGTCAGTCACTAGCTCACACATGTACAGCGTTGCACCAAATGCCATTTCTAAATCACATGTATGATTGGGATACAGTAAATCATAAGTAGGCCAAGCATTTAGCTTATAGAACATATTACTCTCTGGGCCCTTAGTTATGCTGGTAATTATCATTTAAAGTTTAATTTAAACATGATCCTAAACTTGGTTATTCTATATACTTTGGCTTAAATTTATAAAATGAAACCCAAAGTGATTAATTCCACTGTTTAATTTCCCTTATTTAACATCTGCTCAAATGGTAGCCATGATGAACTGGCCCACCACCTAACCATAGTTACAGCTTCATTTAATTGACCTGCCTTTGGGGAAGCTTGTGTGGCACGGCTCACAGCACATGCTAATGCAGAACCATTCAAAAAAAGATTTGTGTCTGTTTATTTGTACATTATCCAACTTAAATGGACTGCTGACTGTGTAGGGATAAACATTTTTCAAGTTATTCACAGCTTAAAATATATATATATTATTCTATATTCCCATTGGTACTACAATGTATTTTAGGCCAGAATTCCTGATACATTTTTTGTGAAACCTTCATTGAGTGTGTCTCTTCTACATGTAGTCAGCAGTTCCATTTCTGTTGTGTGTGTTGTTTACCTCACCTATGCCATTTCCAGTAGATGAATGTGTAGCTGCCATGGTGATTTGTATGCTTTAAATGCATTGGGATGACAGCAGCATTTTGTGCTTCTTGTGTTTTGGTGTGATGGGATATTTTTATTTTATTTTTTGTTTGTGGCTATGTTGACTTTTTTTTTTTTTGCAACAGATTATGGCTTTTGTGGTTCACCACCATGATCATTGCATGGACTAATTTTCCCTTTTGCCTCCCCTCCTCCTCTCCCCTCTATACCTGCCACTTCCTGTTCCCTCTTCTTTTCCTCCTTTTGTATTCTCACCCTTCACTGTTCATCGTGATTATTATCAACCACACACCACTTTATCTTTTGTCCTCTTTCTTTCTTTCTACTCCTGTCCTTTGCTCTCTTGCTTATGGCAGCCACCCTTGCATTCTCTCTTGCAGCGGCGGCAGCGGCCGCTCAGGGCCCCCGTCTCATAGCGGGCCCAACTGGTCAGGTGTTGCCTCCCCAGGCACTCCGACCCCAAACACCAGCTGGGGGCCCCATCATGAACCTCATCCGGCCCACTCAGATGGCTGCCATGCTGCCCAATGGCACCCCCACCCTGGTGCCCCCCACACCGGATGGCGGGCTTATCTACACCACCCCTTACGACTACCCTTACGCCCTGGCACCCACCTCCCTGCTGGAGTACCCCATCGAGCACAGTGGGGTTCTAGGTAAGAGAGCCTGGGGAAGCATGGGTGCAGCAGGTACAGCGGCCAACTTTAGCCAGCCTGGACAGGAGGGCAGCTTGTTTTACCCCGGAATTGGGGTGCTGGACGCGGCTTCCATGAGCCACAGTCAGGACTTGTTGAAAGGTAAATATGTCGTGTCCACCTGAGGATCAAAAACAGAAAAACTCACAGAGTGGATGTTCTGGTGAAGCTCTTGGTAATGGGATGACCAGCTATGTGGCTCATATGGACACTGTATTAAAATGGCAAAAGGGGACAGATATTACCTTGTGAGGGCTAGGCTCTTGGAAAGTTCTCTTCATAATTTAGACTACGGTTACTTCACTGTTACGTTTAGTTACGCTCTCGCCAAACAATTATGCTCTCAGGTTTACATTGCCTCTTTTCTGCAAGGTTTATATAGGAGGAGTTGCCTAGTGTGAAATGAGGCTTGCTGACAGAAACACGCTCACATACACACAGCCTGCTCTCTAACCCTTTCATACACTGGCCTGGAGGCATATTCAGTCTGGCGGCAGATCCCCTCGGATTTCTGCAGCTTTTGAAATCATTTCTCTGTGCTGTTCTCTGCAGGCAGGCCTTGATGCCTGTAGATAGTCCCTCTCTCACTCCCACTGGGGATGTTCATTAAATTCCTCCAGTCTTCCCTTTTTTCTTTTCCTACCCCTCTCACCATTGTCTTAGCTTCACCCCTCTTGAACTTGAGTCCCGTGCTAATACCTGACGTTCCCCTTAGTTTCTGTGTCAGGAGTACAGTTCAATATGAGGGCCTATATGTTATATTCATTCTCAATGGTGCTTTAAGCTCAACACATCCGCTACCAAAGAGACAACTGAACATCTATTGATGAAATAGAGTGTGATATGAGCGGCATATGTTATATTGAGGCTGTAGTTAACCAAAGCAAAGCTGTTTTTCGCATGTTAAGACAGAAGAAGCCTTTGTCAGGTGCTTACCAGCTTTAATTTGACACAGTACTCCCTTAATGTTGTTCGTGGCATCATCTGGCAGCAGCAGACACAAGTGTGATTTTAGCTGACCTGTGTATTTGAGGTGCCTCTGGGAGTCATGTGTAGAACAGACAGGGGCAGCTGACTGGCTTTTCTCTCTTTAACTTGCAGGGTTACACCAGCTTAGTGCATTTTATTTACTCACACTATCGATTGGTGCCTTCAGCAACACAGGGCCCCGTGGAACACACTCAGTCTCGTACTCACACACACTCATGCACTTGGCTCGGCTGCCTGCGCTACTGTATCTAGCCACCATTGGCTTGTCTTAGAATAAGGAAATGTCAGACCATCTGCTTCTTCAGAATAGTGTAGGTTGCTGTGTAGTCATAAGCCAAAACTCACTCTTAACTTGACAATGCCAGAACAAAATCCGTGTTAAATCTTTCTAACTTATTTCACATGTCCCCTCTTCCTCTGGGAGGGCTTGATTTATTTTTGTTAACTCCTGCACACATTTCATTTCGTAATACTTGAACATACCTCGACACATGAACAGTTTGTGAGTGTCATGTATACGAGGCAGTATCAAGCACTGCAGTAGGAAGAAACCAGTTGTGACAAATATAGGAGGAAAATGACAGCCTCTGCCGCCAGTGAACAGATTGACCTGGAGAGAAATGGTGAAAGAGGGAAAGAGAAAATGAAAGAGAGAGGGAGAGGCAGGTGGTGTCTGGCACTATTCAATTACCATCAGAGCTGTATTGGATTTCCCCACCTTTCAAAATAAAGAGACAAATTTCTCTCAATCCCCCTCTGGATCCCAGAGGAAGAATCACATTATTTTTTCCAGACAGCCCAGGAGCCTGAACCCTTTGCCTGTCCCCTTTTCAAAGAGTCCTCCATATAACTCTGAGCACTGTGGAATTTTATTACTTAAGTTATGCATTTTTAAATACCAAGTTAAACTCCAAAAAGGTGTATTATTTTTTTCTACTGCATTTTTCTACACGTAAAAAAAAAAGATATGCCTGGTGTGTGTATATGTACTATAATCTGTATTATGTTGCTATTCTGTGTATTGTTGTATTAGCCAACATTATAATGATAGTGGTTAAAAATGTGAATGTTATTACTGTAAAAGATGACTGTTTTTCCCCTGCTCAAAGTGAATGGTTTCTAACCTTGTGGACCTGTTACAATCTAGGTGCAATGGCTACTAAAGTGAGACGGCATGACACGCGGGTCCATCCTTACCAAAGGATTGTGACCGCTGACAGAGGTCAGTTTAGTCTCCTAGCTACACTCTACTATTGACTGATGAATTTCAATGATTATTATGCCTATTATGCCTCGATGCCTTAGTTGGGAATTTGTATATTGTCTGTATTGTATTTTTTGTTTTCCTTTCCCCCCACCACCTTTCCTACCCCATACATCCACACACCAGCTAAATGGTTGCTTGTGGTCTGCACATTTTGTTTACATTTAGTACTTAACATATACATTATATGTAGACTGTGTATATGTCAAAAGCTCAGGCAAAAGTGATCTTAACAGCTTTTGGTTCATGCAGCTGTGAAGCCAGGACAGGTAGTACTTTGCAGGCAGCGTTGAAGGTGTATAATGACATTCCTCTGATGTGAGATTAGAGCCTAAAATGGGGCAGGCTTGTTCCCATACATGATTTATCTCCTTGGCTCATAAGGAGCAAAGAAAAAGGAGAAGCATTTCTATACTGTATCTGAGAGACCTATTAGGCAAAAGACAAGTAGCCATGCTGCTACCAGGCACCATTTCACCTTGAGATTTAAATTTATTTTGCATTTTTATTTTTCTATGGAAGATAGACACGCACAGACATAAGCTGAGGTAGCTTGCATTCTCTCCAGTGTATTGCAAATCGATTGAAATAAAGCTAAAATACATTTTTAATATTTCAGTTGTACATGAGGTACTGTCATTTTATATTTGAGCATTTTATATCAAATGTATTTATGGTCCTTGTGTATATTTATATTATATAAAAATATACTGCTAAATAAAGAGAAAGAATCGGAAAACATCGATTCATCTATTCATTGCACATTTACCACTAGTCACAGTTATTCCTCACATAACATTAGTTAATGTAAGTCTCCTTACCACTAATCACACTGTTTGTAACTTGCACTCAAACTTGACAGACACTAAAACACTAGATTTTTGTTTTTCTTATTGTGTGTGTCTGTCCGGCCTCTCTTTGCTTCTGTTTTGTGGATTTGGGGGCAATGTGCGCTTAAATTAAACCACCAAGCTACCTGATTCAGGGTGGGGGCTTAGTAGTTGGGATCATGATGTGACAACGTCATGATTATAATGCGATTAGCTGGGTTCATCTCACATTGGCAGGGGATTTAGGAGCCGGGGGGGACATAAGAGATTGCATTCATTTTATTGTTAAAATGATGTCATTCCAGTCTCTTCTTGCTGACACTAATATCCTTTCTATCTTTTTTTTCTGTTTGTTTTGTTTTTGTTTCTAACCACCTAGCCGCCACCGGCAACTAACACATGACCTTCTGACCTCTGAACTCTTCACCCAATGACGAGCCGCCCCAAGCCTGCCTGCTGATCAGTTAACTGGTAATTGCCTTTTGCTAGCCTCTCGGACGCAAGTGAGAGAGAGAGGCGCCTGCCCGTACAGTTACCCTAACACGTTCTGACAAAAAAAAAATTGAAACCAACGCAGAATCTTCACAGAAACACAACAAAACCCAACAAAGTTGTGTAATATTCATTTTTTCCCTCTGTTCATTGAGTTCAATTCCCATTCTTTCTCTTTCTTTTTCTTCATGAATCATATACTGGGTGGATGTGTTTGTGGTATTACTCATAAATCTGCACTGAATTATATAGCAATAAAGACCCCCAACCCCACCCTGCCCACCCACCTTCCTGTAATCGCTCTAATTTGCTGACCTCACTTGTATAAATTAAAGTTCAATATTTGACGCAAACCATTTGGTTTTCAGAATAATGACATAATCCCCCTCAAATGTAAAAGCCCCTACCTGCTCCCACCCTGTTCCAACACCCACCTATTGGGAGAGAAAAAGAAATAGAAGGAAAGAGAACGTACACTCACATTAACTTGTTTAATTTCTGTCATTTTTCACATGTAGTGCAGTTGTTGAGCTCTAAGATGTAATTATGAGCTGACACATTCTGGGTGTGCACCTCCAAACAGCTTTCTGTCTGTTTTTAAAAAAAGCATGGCTGAAATGATTGCAAAAGAAGCTTTTTATGATTTATGTGTTTTTTCTTCTGTCTTTTTTTTTTTCCTTTGTCTTTTTTTGTTGTTTTGCTTTTGAGTCATTTTCTCCACTTGATTTTGGTTTCTCTGATGTTCATATTTGACTAATTAGCTTTGTTTAAATTGACTAGCCAAAATAAGGCAGGTGGTTATCACTGGAAAACAAAACGCAATCTGATTGACACAGGCTTCAGAAAGTAGGAAAGGGCAAGATGGGAAGGTCACTATTTGGGATGAGGGGTCTCTGTGTGCGTGCGTGCGTGCGTGCGTGCGTGCGTGCGTGCGTGCGTGTGTGTGTGTGTGTGTGTGTGTGTGTGTGTTTTTTAATTAATACTACAATGAAAGTAGGGTGTGCTGAGGCTTCGGGGACATTGGAGCAGTACTTATTAGCTACTGACCATTGCTACGCCCCCATCCACACTACATCCATTATACAGTGCCTGATGTATTTAGAAAAAATATCTCAATGAGTTAGCAGAGCTGTGATAGAAAAGACAAAAAAAAAAGTATTAAGTGTGCATATTTAGCCAAAGGGTTTTTCCAATGAATTATATATCTGCAATTATGCATCTGTGTCACAGAGGGCTCTCTTTGTGATTTTAGAGTTTGGAAAGGTGTGAATTTGTGGTGCCTGCCTTCAGCTGGAACAGACAGCCAGTCAGTTAGATGTGTTTTCACCCATTAATGCTCTATTTTTTTTTTTTTTTCTGAAGAGGTGAACGCAGGCAATTAACACTAAATCAACATACTACTCAATGACAGTACATTGCTAGGGGGAAGGGCACTCTGAAGTTCTGTACATAAATGCTTTCGTCATGATACCTGGCTTCTATATTGAGTTGTTTCATCAGCCACATTGCCAAAAGAGTGTTCATTTGTTTGTCATTTTTTGCATCTCAACATTTGGCCATTTTTTTAAGTGTATTTTTTTTTTTAGTTATAATCCCAGTTAAATTTCTGTCGGGACATCAGTTGGGCATAATGTGAGCCTTCCTGCAAATTAGACAACTTATTTTTTTTGTTTGTGGTGAAACAGGTTATTTGGAACACATGACAAACCATCCAAAAGCGCATCCACAATGTGTCACACTTCCCTGTGATCGCAGTCAAGCTCCTGAGCCCACAATCTTTTGTTCAACTCTCTCAAGAAAAATAGGATGTGAAAGCCATGCCTGCCTGTTCAAATTGCTTTATACATACGTCTTATATATATATATAAATATATATATAAATATATAAAAATGTAGATATCTGTCATTGCATATACAAATACAGAAGAGAACAAAACATAGATAATTTTACAGGGTGCTGGAGAAGAGAAAAAAATTGAAAAATCTATTTTTGGCAATTTTAGCTTTTGATACTTTACTTGCAGTTACAAAATCAGAAAAAAATAAAATAAAAAAAACTTTAAAACAGTATAGGGGGAAAAACTGAGTGGGTGAGGATAAAGTGCTGTTAACCTTTTGGATATGATTGGAAAAGGAAGACAAAGACCAAAACAGTCATAACCCTTGAAAAGCTAGCGCGGATCAGAAGCGAGACGGACGCCTAGAGAGTTTTAAAAGGATCAAATCGAAGTGCCTTATCAACAGTGGTTTCTGTTTTCTGAGTATTCCAGTTGTGTTCAATAATATCCAGCACCCACCGAGATGGCGCAGAGAGGAATGGCTAGTGTTACACGCTCTGAATAGTTGAGCAGGGTAGCTCCCACCTTATCGTGGTGTTACCGAAGTTATTCTATGCAAAAAGAATAGCAGTCGTTTTGACCAGCTAAAAATATGTGCCATGGTTTTGTCTTCCTGAAATTATTTTGTTTGTTTTTTTTTTCTTTTTCCTTGACTTGATGGCCCTTTACTCTGCTGTATGTGCAGGTTTTGTTCTCTTTTTATTTAGATTTTAATGATCATATGAAATTATTGTGTTGATTTTTGGTGACTGTGACTAACTTCCTAGAACAAATCGAACTGCCAATAGCAATGCAGTATTCTGCCAGAACATGTTTTGATCATGAGCTGAGAAAAATACATAAACATTCAAGGGGTACGGATACGAGAAGTCGGGGGCGTCCCAGTTGGCATTAATGCCCCGTTTGTTTCAACAGCTGCAAACTGAATGCATCCAGTCCATGTCTCAATGTGTCAATTTGACAACAAACTATCAATACAATCATGAGATTTCTAATGGACGAATGAAATGCTGGATAATGAAAGGAGCAACTCTATTTCACAGCCAAACAGTTTTCAGTTATTGAAACAACTGACAGTTTATTGCTGGAAGGTGAAATAAACCCATAATATTAAATTGAGGAATTCTTAGATCCCAATATTACCCTTGGCAGTTTGTTTTTCTATTCATAGCTCTTTCATCATGCTGTTATACCGAAAGGTCAATGAATTTTTCTTTTTCAGTGTTATTATTTTAAATTGAAATGCAATATTAAAGTGGAGCAAGAGATGGCTATTCAGCATTTGACAGTATTAAGAAAATTCCCTCTGCAATGTTACAACTTGCTGTGTCATTGTGAAAGGCTGGATAAGTCCATCAGGTGAAAGGTTAACTCTATACCTACCGTATTCTCTCTGGCCTGCCTACTACATGTATGATAATGTAATTAACAGCCATTGTTACAGGTTTATAATGTATTTTTCTAATCTCATTTTATATGTATATTAATCATGTTTCTGAGTGCTTTTTTTTTATGAAACCCACTGCAACTCCCCCCCCCCCCCCAAACAGCCCTCTCTTCCTCCTCCCCCCCCTCTCCCCCCCTTTACATCTTGAAAACTGTCTCTTGTGGGGAGTGTTGCCTTTTCCCTGTTATATTTTGTTTTGTTTTCTTGCCAATTCCCAGCTTGTTTAACTCATTAGCTACTTTATTAGTTTTCTTGTCATAAGTATTTTTACATGCTTGCATTTAGTTTTCATGGTGTATGCTGTTATTTTTCTTATTAACCTCTTGGCATTTATTTTAATAAAACATTCTTAGTAAGAATTTTACTAACTTGCTGATATTTTGTCTTGTGTTTTTAACCAGTTTCATGAATGTATTACCTGGTCTGGTTCACGGACTAACACAATTAAAACTGGTGTCTGGCCACCACTTACACTGACTGACTGACTGACATGCACTCTACATAAACACACGCTCACACACTAGCCAACTGTGCACATACACTCTACATGAAATTACTCAGCACACACACACACACACACACACACACACACACACACACAAATCTAACTGGAAACTGCACGAGTAAGATAAGCGTCCCTCACTCCCGCTCACGCACTCTCACCTCTGCGCTGGAGAAATCTGCTGACACTCTTCATACTTGCCCTCCCCGCTCAGTTCCAACATCGCTGCTGTGTCTCGTCGTCTCTGTTAGAGACAACTCTCTTGTTAGTTGTCCTGTCCTTCTGTGTCACTGACACCCCCCCCCGTGAGACAACAGGAAGTGTCTGTGGGGGTGGGGGTGGGGGTGTAAGCTGCACGCTACTTGAGGTCACTGGTTAACTTCTGGGTGAGCTGTTCCCTCTTTAACAAAGCACACTGATTTTAAAAAGGGTGATTTGTCTGCACACAATGGTTAATCCGTAAAGACAGAACTCCACTTTCCTCTTTTTCTAACCATTAGTTAGTGCAGGATAATCCAGGCAAAAAAAATACTGCATGCTAGTCGTCTCAAAAGGATTAATTTAACTGTGAATTATGCAGTGCAGGACATCTCAGCACACACTATTGATGTGAGTTATTTACAACAGACACGTGGGGCAAATTTATAGATGAAAGTTGTGTGATAGTCTAAAGCTGTCCCCAGTCCAGTTTATTTCCTGCATTGCTTCCACGGCTTGTTATGCCTGGATAGCAGCATTACAGTTATCACCAGCTGTTGTCTGTTTGGTGAACACTTCTCCCCATTCGGCTTATTGATATAATAGCTAATACTGGGCCATTTGGGAGCATCCATAATGCTTAGACACACACCAGTACACCATGCCAATATGAAGTACTTTGGGATCAAAACAACCTTACTATTCCTTCCAGTGTAAAACGCTGATACGGCTTTCAGGTAGCTTGTATTTATTGTTTTTGTTTAGGGGGAAGTTTTTTTTTTTGTCTGAAACACTGCCAGTGTGTGGTGTTCATTCTACTACTGTGTCAGTGCACTCGTCCCTGGGTTCATTCAGCTCTCTTCTCTCTATTCAGCTTTCTTCCTCCTCCACTAATTCAAGGTGTTGACACTGACACACAAGCAAAAGATTAACTTCATTAATCCTGATTATTACTTTAACCCACTGAGTGATGCCTCCAGATTTTTTTTTCATCTTCTCTCCCCCCCCCCCCCTCCTTTTTTAAAATCTGCACAACAAAAGCAACTTTGGCCTTAACTGTTGCAAATTCTCTTCATGTCTCAGCAAGAAAAGAACAAGGATTAAAAGTGTCTAACATCAAACTTAACATTTCTCTCCTCTCTGGAATTAACATTTTGTGTCTTTGATCTGGAAAAAAAGAAAAAAACCTGGGTGTTTTTGCCTATAACACCTTCTTGTACACCAGCAAGTAGAGACAGAGATTGGATTACTGGCAGCCCAAATTGTTTTCCCTCCTTTTATACGTTAGGTGTTGTGAAGCCATAAGCTTGTTTATTTATTAATGTAGGATCAGTCTTTTTTTTAAATTATGTTTTTGATTGGCTCCTTTTGTGCTGTAATGAGCAACTTGAGCTAAAATCCGTCCATTAGCAGTTGATGTATTTATACTGTCACAAGCCTCGCCGTTTATGTGTCAGAGGTTTTCAGTGGCTCGCCGCAATCACCAAGCTGATGAAAAGAACACTGACAAGTGGCGAGTTATTTCCCACAACGCAATGTATTACAAACACTGCCTGAAATATAGCATCTGTGAGTTTAAAAAGTGCCTTTTTTTCCCCCTAAGATTGGGAAATTATATATTTTTGTACCTAATCTTTGAAGTGCCAATTTTCTGTCTCCCTTTTTATCTCGCCAAAAGCTTCTTTTTTAAAAAAAAAAACAAAACTAAATGCCCATGTTTTTTTGTTTTGTACATACTCTTTTTTTTAAAAAGAAACTGGGAAAGTTTGATCAAGCATTGGAAACTTGGTCGCAGACATTTCCCACCATTAAGCTGTGGTTTAATGGGTCCTGTTTTCAATTTGATCAACTGAGAATGTTTGATTGGACCACAGTATGCAGCGAACGTCTGTTTGCATACTGCTGCCATCTCTGGCCGAGGTTCTCAGTGCCTTTTCAAATCTGTCGCAGGGCATTCAGTGTATTTATCTACTAACTACCTTCTCACCTGTCAATCTTTTATTTTTCTTCTGTTCTGTTTAACAAACATTCCTCCAATGAGTTAAACGGCAGGTTAACCAATCAGTATTGGTCTCAGAGATGTAGCACTCAGGTGGTTAAATGGCAAATGCTACCAAAATACAGAATGAGAAAAATTTTAGCCCCACTGGATTTTTTTTCCTCTTTATTTTTTTTGACTGTGATAAAAGTATAATACTTTTTTTTTTCCTAAAAATTATACTAGTATGGTTTATACTGTAAGTTCCTCATCCATATAGTGATGCACTAAAATCTGTGAGATTTCTTTTTTTTTTGTTGGAGTTGTAAGTTTTTATGTGAAGTAGCCTTTATTTTGTTTTGTGTTACCTTGTTTTTATAGAGGGTTAGACTGAGAATATTGAATAGGGTGTAAAACATGTAATGCCAGTTTTTGTTGCTCACACCAAAAACAAAAAAAGGAAAACAAATGTCATGTGTGCAATAAAGAACCATATTTACAAGCTTCCCACTGACTGCTCTACCTGGACTGGTCCTTTGCCTCTTCGCTCCGCTTCTTTATCGGTGACATCATGTCTTTGGATTTGCTGTGACTTTTTGACGTTAAAAAGGTAGGTGCGGCGCATTTGCAGGAAATAAAATGTGAAAGTTCAACACTGGCATAATAACTTGCGCTTAAGCCCCCCGAGAGTGAGATCAGGCCCCGTCTCTTGGATTTTAGTGCGATGGTTAAAATGTTGGAAATGCTGACCTTCTGCAAGGGGTCATAGCAAAAGGAGATGGTATTTAGCAGCCAACTCCATTTTTGGCTGAAGTTATTATAAACTGACTTTTTAAAACACCGGTGCTGAGGAAAACAACTGGCACATAAATCCTCAGATTTTCTCTCCGTTTCTGTAGTCCAGTCAATCATTCTACACCTCCAGCAACCATGCATGACAGATGACATGAAGTAGTGTGGCATCAGGTTAAACGCTCACACCGAACACTGACACTATTTAGAGACGGATCTATTTTAATAAAGGCTGACAATACACAGTCGCATGTTATCCCTGCACATGGTGAACTCACCGCAGAGGTCAGCCACTCACTAAAAGCTGCACGTCGCACTAAATGCTAATTAAAATCATTAAGTGTCATACATCAGTCAAAATGTTTCTCATAGAAGGAGACACTGAGATTCTGGAGGGAAAAAAAAGGTATTTAAAATTCAGTGTTTCAAGCCTCCACCAGCATAATAAAAGTGATTGATCGATCTCAAACACTGTTTTCCATCCGACCCTGATACTCAGAAAATATACTTATCACTGCGATACTTTCTGACATACAGTATACTAGTTTTAATGAGAATTTCTTATGAACCAAAAATATTTTGAACAACTTTTGGTTGGAGTCAAAATACAAAAGATTTCCATATGTTCTATATCTGGAATCTGAGTTAACTCTTTGTGCAGCACCACCCCTCCCAAATCCAAAATAAATCTATTTGGATTAATGTCATTGGAGCTTAAATAGTTCATAAAAGGTCTAACATGGGAGTTCTGGTTTCTAATTGACCTTTAACATGATTTCATCACAATGTATGATAGCTTACTGTATGTTTCTTTGTCTGTGAGTGAGTCTTTGGCAAACAAAATAAATATTTGTTCAGGTTAATGAAACATGAACTATTTCCTTATTTGGTGAAACAACAATGCTTCATGGTCTTTCCAGTGTTATGTCACCTTCCTCAAATGTACAAGCTCACATTGTTGCAAAGGAAAGGGTTACAACTTAAATACTTTTTTCTACATTTGATTTTAATAAATAACAAACAATTATTTATAGGATGGTGAGGTCTGTGGGACCCCAGACAACAATTGTTAAAGATTGCATATTAAGTTGTTAATTAGAAATAGTACCCAGTCATTTTTCCCACAATTAGAAATGATACACTGTTGTAAACATTAGGTTTGTTACAAAAAGGCTGAAAATAAGCATACATTGAATTAATCAAAACAAACACAACTCAATTTTTCTTCCCTTATTTTGCGTTGTCAATATGAGATGTTCGCTGTAGGCTATACCACACATCTTCCCAGACATTCATACTGATTATCAAACACATCATGTCAACTCTGGGTTACTTGGGGAGTCGGGTGCATGTAAATGTGCCTCAGAAGCAACAGAATTCTTAATCTTGCAATGAAAGTAATGGCAATCTGCCACTTGAGTGGGCAATTATCACTTTCTTCCTTATCAAAGCGATGAGTCAGTGCTGCATTTACACCAGTATGCAAATCCTGAGGGCTTCCTGATGACTTACGACCTGTGAGGAGGTGAAGTGAGCCAGCTGTTGCCACACTGTGATAGTAGAGCAGTGCAGATGTACAGTCACAATCGGATTCCCACTCTTTTATTTGATGCAGTAATAAAAACCAAGAGTTTGAAGTGGACGTCTCATTACGCCTTTTCCAAACGACGGGTACAAATCCTCTCTTTTTCTCTCATCTTCTCTCTGGAGGACAGAACTGCTGATGCTGAATGGGACGGTGGGGAGTAACGGGGTTGGCGAGGGTGGCTGCTGGAAGTCACTTTAATGTCATGCAGGAAGTGGCGGGGTGCGAGAAAAAGAGCGGAGAAGTGGAAGGGAGGAGGTGGTGGAGGGTGCTGATGGTAGCTTTGGCCCCCGGGAAGATGCATCAAAGGAGCATTTGTCGCAGAGACCAGCTGGGAGACTAATCAGAGAAAGAGAACTGGGGGTTTGTGTGTGTGCTTGTGTGTGTTTTGAAGGGGTAGAGTGGAAGGGTTGCATCAGTAGTGACAGATGAACCAGCTTCCTGTGGAATGAATATAGGGCATTCATCAGAGTGCAGCTGTTTCTCTCTCTGTGTCTTGCTGCCTGTGTGTGTGTGTGTGTGTGTGTGAGAGAGAGAGAGAGAGAGAGAGAGAGTGAGTTGTTTTAGAGTGCACAGTTGTTGCAGGTTTTAAGCTTAGATTGATGAATGAAGCTCAGAAGTTCTTTGGGCACCTGTGCCGAGTGAAACAGTCTAGCAGCTGGATTTTGGAGTGTTTGCCTCTGATTGTGAGCGTGTGTGTGTGTGTGTGTGTGTGTGTGTGTGTGTGTGTGTGTGTGTGTGTGTGTGTGTGTGTTAAGAAAGAATAAGAAAGTGAGACAAAGAGGCAGACAGTAGAGGGAAGAGCAGCAGTTTTATTTATCTTGTGGCTAGAGAGGATATTTCTCCTTCAGGAATCAGTAACAGTCATTTTGTGTCTCTTTCTGAAATTCATCACTGTATTTTTAAAGAACAGGTGATTATGTCCTCTCAAAGAGTATCTATCTTTCTGAGAAAAAGCTCTCCAGAAGATTTCCTGCTTCTCTTTCACAGCTGCAAATAATATGTCAGGGTTGTCGGTGGATATGTCACATGATCTCCTGGTTCAGAAGTCTACCAGGGAGAGAGAGGTCAGTTGACGTTTCCCTGGTCAGTCATGTTCTCGCTGACACACAAAATGTCACCGTAAGAAGTCAAATTGTCGGCCCATCAGTCACACCAGCAAAAAGATGAATCTTTCTCGCCTGTCTCGCAGGCGGTCCCGTTGCTTTTGTGCTGTTTTTGTATTGAGTGATTTGGGCAGGTGTGAATACTGCAGGCCTGCTGTGTTACCTAATGCTGACAGAGAATGTCTAACAGGTGTGTGTGTGTGTGTGTGTGTGTGTGTGTGTGTGTGTGTGTGTGTGTGTGTGTGTGTGTGTGTGGGTGTGTGTGGGTGTGTGTGGGTGTGTGTGATGTCTTCTGTCAGGTCTGTCTCACTGGCTGCATGCCCCCCACTCACAACAGATGTACAATAACTGTGATGCACTGTATGCTGCATTTATCTCAATTGAATTCAACATAAATATAAGATGTGGTCCAGGAAATTATGTCAGCTACAGTATATATATATATATATATATATATATATATATATATATACATATTTGTAATTGAGGAAATGTGTCAGTACAGTGAAATGTCTTCTAGTCCAAACTCTCACACAAAATGACTCCCCATCTGGTTCTGTTTACAAGAGGTACTGCAATGACTGGATGTTGAGAGATGTACTTCCTAAATTTTCCTGGTGACTCCGCCATAATTTCCGTCGGTATTAAGAGCGACAAACCCAACTTCTCTCCAATACAAACTTTATAAAGAATTTAGCCTCTTATTGCACTTTGAGACGACATTTGGATGACAATAAAGACCAACACAAAATCCACTTTTTTGAGTGAATTATATGTATCGCCACTTTACTATAGGCCTACTATTGATTGATCCCAGTCAATAATGTTCATTGCAACAGTACTTATAGTACAGGCCCTTTTCCAGAGAGAATAGTGATGAAATTACAAGCCACATTTCCCATATATAAGTTCAGAAATCAACGTTTGGACACCTAAATTGAATGCAGCACTTATTAATGTCATTAATTAGCTACACCTTCCTCTACCAAGACATGTCAAAATATCTACTGTTTGTTTGTTTGTTTGTTTGTCTGTTTATTAACCTCCCTATTAGCTTCTGCATAACAGTCTGTATTCTTCTTCCTGGGGTCCACACAGTTTACATGGTGACAGCACTATACAAATACACACACTCACATTACTCATCACATTAAACACATAGTAATGCACATATACTGTAAATTAAACTCTAAACTCTCTGAACTAACAAACAAATATCTTCATGATTCAACAGGTAAATACCTTCATTTAACTTTTTTATTGATCGCCTATTGAACCCTCTCACACCAGAGAGTACTTATTAATTACTCAATTTTCCTTTTAAGTAATGCTCTTTTAGCATTTCTTTAAAAACCCATATATATTATTTTGTTGTGTAATGTAAGTGGTTGCAGTAATATTATTACTGTACGCTGAACTGATGTGGTTTTTGGTAAAACATCCTCCGACATGTCTTGTAAAATAACTGTGTATCTGTACTAAAGGATAGCCTTTTGTAACACATAAATGGAGTCTTTGTTGTTATGACATCCCTAATGAAAACCATCAGTGAATAGCCTACAGTAATCTATTTTTCACTTTAAACCAAGAGAGACATTCAAGCCTTCTAGAAACATCCATTCTCATCCCAGAAGAAAGAGCTACACGTGTCGCTTTATTCTGAACCGACTGCGACTTTATGATATTACCGGTGACGTATTGGACCAAAACTACTGAGCAGTAATCCAGGTGAGACAAAACCACAGTGTGAGTTACTGGTTTGATAGTTTGTTGTGTCAGATATTTTGCATGTTTTAATTAAAAACTGTCCCATAATAATTTGTTATCTATGATAAAAAAGTGTATTAACATGTTACCTTAACTAAGATCAAGCCTTGCTGTAAGGTGGTGGTTTATATCGTTTTTTTTCCTAGCTTAAAATAATTCACATGGTGGCGAGTATTTAGCTCAAACAGCTATTTACATTTTTTATAAAGTTTAAGCTACTTGCAACATTATTAAGGGAAGCTGAAGAAACGATATTTAACTCAGGTAAGCTAATGTTTAGTGAGCTAGCTAACATGCTAGCTTCATTGCACTCTGACACAGTGTATAAAATACTATATCACAGTCAGGAGGTGTAGTCCTTTTTTATTCTTGTTTCATATTTCCTGGACTTTTAAAACTTATATTTCAAATATGTGGCAGAGGAGTAAAACCACATCAAACTGGCTAATGTTTATAGTTTGCTCAATGAACCGGTGCTCGTGTCACGTGCTGTGTATATCAGCAGTTGTGTATATTAGCTGTTTGTATACTGTCAGTCACAATTTCTGTGCTGCTCCTTGTGTTTAAAATGTCCTACAAAGCTAAGGTGGCGCCGCTAGCTTGCTATAGCAAAATGGGTTGGAGTCCCACCTGTCTGGCAGCATTCAAGCTCGCTCTGTGCAGCTTTTCATCACCTTCAGTGTATTGTTCAGCGTGATTTCTTTACCTTTTGTTAAGCTGCGCTGTACTGTACGTTCTCGCTCCGTGTTGTTTCTGTAACAGAGCGGCTTTCATGATGTCAAAATAGACTTCAGTGATGTGATAGTGAACGGCAGGGAAGGTGGTCACCCCCAAAGCCAGACACACACACACACACACACACACACACAAAGCACACAAAGTTGAAACTGTATTTTTACGGAAGCTCAGGGCTCTTTGAAGGGAGTTGACCTTCCTCTGACCCGGTTCCCCTGTGGTTTGAACCATGGACATGGCAGCAGTGTAAACATTATTTCCACACCCTTATACATAAACAAAACTACAAAGTCACAAAAGGAGCCATGAAAACAACTTCCCTCAATTTTATTGTGTCTGACTCTCCTAATCCTACTTATCTGGGAAGTGACGTGTGTGTGTACGCACCCTATATGAGTGTCTGTGTGTATTTTTATGCATCGCATGTGCAGGTGTGTTTGTATCAGGTTTCACTTTGAAATAGCACAATTCTGTTCGTGTGTGTCTGTGCGTGCATGTGTGTGTGCTCACCCTGGGAAATGAAAACGCTGACCCAATTTAATACACCTGTGTCTCGATGCACTCTGGCCCAGCACTCAATCACACACACACACACACACACACACACACACACACACACACGCACACATACCTCAAACTGACTCCAGTGGAGTACAACTCTCAAACACCACATAATCTGAGAGCCCTGCCTCGGCTATACAGATAACTTCAGCCAATTCAAATATAGGAGGTGTTTTTTACCAAACTTTTTTTTTCATTTTTTCTTCACTTCAAAGTCAGAAAATAATAAAGCTCCAACAGGAAGATAACTTCTCAGGAGATTTTTATTAGTTTCCCTTCTCTTCATGGGCATGATTAAGGCAGTGTGCAGATGCTCGTGTAAAGAAAAAAAAAAAAAAGAAAAAAAGAAAATGTGTTTCAGAAGCAGATTTACACTTTTAATAATTATAAAACAAAGCTGCTTGAATTTAATCATTTCAAGTCATTAAACAAAACTATTCGTCTGTAGGTGCACCTCGGCATGGCAAGGATATTTAATAATATAGGGAGTATTAATAATGCACACAAATATACAGTGGGAAACAGCAGGTGTAAGTTATTCTGGGATTATTTGTTTTCAGATTTATGCTTTCATGTTTGTGTTACATGTCTGCTGTTTAGGATGTGCCTCCAAACTGGGTGTGTTTCCCCTCAGGCTGAGCTCCCAGCATGCCGTTCAGGTCCCAGCGAGCCGCTCTGTGCCGGGTGGCCTCACACTGAGCGGTAGGGCGGTAATGAACTTCCTGCCATACGACACACACACACACACACACACGACACACACACACACACACACACACACACACACACTCAGACATAATCTCATCCACATCCCCGAGGCACAGAGAGATGTCACATTAGCATGGTGCTATCTTTTCGTGAGTGTGTGTGTTTGTCAGTTTGTGTGTGTATATTCAGGGAGACAAATGACTACATTGTCCCTGGATGTGTACTTCCTGTGTGTGTCTGTAATTAATCTGGGCACACGGCGGGTGTAAACATTAGAAAGGACAGTCTTTTTTGTTCTCTTCTTTTTTTTCTCAGATTAATCTGTCTTGTCAGATCTGCATAAGCACTAAATCTCAACACACTGGCCTGGCAGGGGACTCCGCACCATCAGAACACACACACACACACACACACACACACACACACACACACACACACACACACAGTAAAACAGAGATTCAATGTGTTGCTCTGCACATTTTTGTACATGTATTTGTCATGTTCTCTGTCAAGTTGCCAGCAGTCATGATTCTATTTAAAACCTGCACATTTTAAATGGATTTCTGACATTTTGACAAAAGAGGATGTGACAAGATTACAGAATTAATTAAGGATCAGTAACTCTGATACATCACAGTATTTCTGGGTGCTTCTCACCTAACATGGCTTTTGTGTTTTTCTAATGATCCATGTGTCCTCTGGTGTATTATTAGTGACTGTGGAGATAGAGAGTGGAGGCATTCAAAGGTGAGTGGCAGGGTAGGCATAAATGTTGTTTACAGTACAAGAAGCAGAGGAAGGATTTATTCAAAAAATCCATTTTCCTCATCTTTTATTTTTAGATATGCCAGCTATTTCCAAAGCCTAAAGTGACAAAACAACCTCCATTTAGTCAATTTAGTTGATGTTCTGGAGCTTTTTTGATCATACCATATGATCTTCATGTGTTTGCCAGTTGTTATGAAAATTGTAGATGTCAAAATCTCAATTTCTTCCCCCCTGAACATTTCACTTCAAGGTAAAATTGTTTTGTCAACTGCTCTTTTTAAGGTCAAGCATAAACTTTGAACATCAACTCCCCCCCGCCAATATTTAGCCTTTAAAACTGTGGCTTATTATGTGCAAAACAAGTGGGTGGAAACAAAGGTGCAGCCAGAGTTTTTGGAAGGTTTTAGTTTTGACTTTTTATGCATCAGAGGAGCAAAAACATGTACAGACTACAACACCCTTGGTAAAATGTCTATCCTTTCTATAACAGATCATCCTAAACAGGCTGCAGCCATGTGGGCCGCTCCAGTTTCAACCCTTTCTCTCATCATTAGCCTCAGTTTTGCTTGTTAATCTGTAACGAAGCACTTCTCCCTAAACGTTCGCTCCCCACTCAGCTTCTCTCCTGACCTTCTCACACCAGCTCTCACCCCCCTGGCCCTTCCTACCCCCCTCAGCTCCTGCCCTTCAGCCCGAGTCACTATAGTTCCTCCCTTTGACCCCTATTCTTCCTTTGCCCCATCCCTGGGCCCACCCTGCTCCTCTGATCCAAGACATTACATCTCTAATTGAAGCTGACAGCCACATCAATTCTGCAGTCTGGCGTAACGTAGAACCAGACTGTCACTGTTACACACAGCTCTACACAGGTGAAACCACAACCTAGTGAGCACATGGAAAACTATAATATTACCCTATTAATTATTAGGATGGCACATCTGGGGTCTTCATCAATACGGCTGTAAGTGGCACAGGAGGGAGAAATAATTGTTCAGCAATTAGCGAAATGAGGGAGTTTTGGAGCTCCTTACCTCTGGCTGTTTCGGTATTGGAAGGTACTGTGTGATTCTGTTTTGATGTTTTGGTAACTAATAATGCCTCCATGTAAGCAACTGCATAACATGTCTATGACATCTGGGGGAGACTTACAGCTGAAGGAGATGTACATAAACCCTGATGCAGCTGTAAATGTTTGGAAACCTGCTGGTGGAAGTGGAAGCAGAAGATGCAAACGTGAAGGATTGAGCGCTGATGAAGGCAAACAGAGACAGAGTGAAGACATGGGCTTTGTCTGCAATGATTCTCTGTACTCTATATCAGTGGTTCCCAACTATTTACCCTAATGGATCCCAATTTATTGAGTAAACTGACAATCCATGACTAATTACATTCAGTGCACAGCAATAACAGACTGATAAACTGTACAATTAACACAAATAGTGAATGCAATAATTGCAAGAAGTTTGTGTAAAGCGATCAATTTGGATGAATTTTGAGCAGATTGTTTCCTGTGAATATTGCATCAGAGATGAGTTTTCTTGATATTTTACATTTCTCTGTTTTTATCATGTATATATTTTTAGTTTTTAACAATCATACATACTTAATAGACTTCTTTTTTTTTGACAAATTCAGTGTTTTCTTCTCCCCAATGATTTGCCATTGTTCTATTAGCTCTTAACTAACTGAGAACTTTTCTAATGCAGAACGAGGCTGTTTAGCAGAGAGTGAAGGCTCTGAATATTGCTTATGTTCAGGTTGTCAAAGTTATATAATAAGTAATAAGTAATATAAAACTAAGAATTTAATTTTAATTTGGTTTTCTTCACAGAACTAAATGAAATGCTGAGATATAGGCCTACTGTTTATATTTTTAAAGTTTTCTCACACCCCTTAAAATCAAGAAGTTCATGTGACGACCAGTGAAGCTTTGGCGACCCCTAGTGGTTAGGAACCACAGCCCTATATAATAAACAGAGTGAGCAGTAAATTGAGATTTCGAAACACTGATGACTCTTCGGCATTTTATGTCATTATAGGCCTGTCGCAATGTTTGCATCAATTAAATGTATTGCAGTCTGATTGTTAGCAAAAAGTAAAAACAAACTCAATCCAATCCACCCTTAAACCATTCCTGTAATGTTGTCTCCACACTAACTGTCTGTGGATGCTTAAACTCAGCAAATGCTCATATCTGAGAAGCTGGAGCCAGCACATTTCCCTTTTGCAACTTATCACTTGAGCACTACTTCATGCAGAAATGTGTCAGCAGATTTTTCCGTCCTATGGTTGTAGATAAACAAGACTGATCAAGACATGAAGTGACTCTTTCACCTTTTCTTTACCACGGAAGTGTCACCTGTTTGGGGGAAAACTTTACAAACAACATTACTGCAGAGCATCCGACTGATATTCAGCAGAGACTGGGGCACCTATTTCCGCTTACGGTGACATGATTGTTGGAGGAAAGTCTGGGTTATGTGCACGTGGCAGACCACAGAGGACCATGTACATGTCTGCTCTTATCACAATACGCATCTCCCTCTCTCTCTGTGTCTCACATTTTGCCAGTGTCTGCCCAGCCAAGGTCTTTTTTCATCTGCCTATACAGCAACCCTCTCTCTCTCCTCTGTTTCTTTCATCTCTTCCACCTCTTCACTGCATCACTTTGTTTAATGGAAAGAGGGTAAAAAAAAAAGGACAAACACAAGAAGGCCTTTTTAATGTGTCTCTGCTGTCTGTGGTTATTCATTGTAATGCCAAGGTTGAGATACTTCTGCTTTGATTAATTGGCACTGCTCTGAGTGGCAACAAGTGCAAGTGCATGTAAACTGGTCTTTAGAGACCAAGGTTGGCTGATTTTACATTATGAAGACGAGGGCAAGCTTGAGGATTTGAAAGGATGAGTCAGCCTTGTTTACACTTTTTATAATCCTTTATAACACTGCACCTGTTCTCAGTACAGCTGACGTCCTGACAGTATAACAAGTTCTCTGGATAAAGCCCATATTGTGTACAGTCCCTCCGGTTCGAAAAAAAACCCACATAAGAATAGAACACAACAAAGGTTTCTATTTGTTGCGTTGCATGATGTTAGCCTCTCCATCCTATATTTGGATGAGTAAATTAGCTGTACCCTGCAGGGATCCCCTCTGTAGCTTTTTCTGACATTGCAATAAGGCTGCATTTTAAAAATAAAGACCTACATATGTGGAGAGTTTTATAAAGGTAAAAGAGCTGCTGCATAAACAACTTAACAATGCCTGTATGTGTATATATATATATATATACAGTATCTATCTATCTATCTATAGATAGATATAGATAGGTTATAGATTTGATAATTCGATATTGTGTCTGCAATTGGTAGTTTTCAATAAAAATGTATAGAATTTTACCACAAATGTGATTTTTTTATACTCTGAGCCAAAAATCTAAACTTCAGTAGCATACACCAATTAGTTATTTCTAAAAGCATAGAGAAAATGTTTAATTGCTGTTGACAGTATTTCCTGATTTATGGAATAATGCAAAAGGATATCTCACATTCTCACAGTAAAAACCTTTGACTCTAATATGTCAACATCATAAAACAAGAACTTTGAACCTGACTTTATCCATTGTTCAGATTTCTATTCTGTCAGTTATTTCATATTTAATTAGATAATACCTAATTTGCATATTTAAACATACAATTTCTTAATGTAAGTAATCACATGGGGAAGTATCTATCCGTTTTTTTATAAAAACATGAAAGACATTCACTGTATGTCATAAGCTACATCAAATGTTTCTTAAAGTAGATTTATATACCTGAGACAAACAGAGCATCAACGTATCGTAACGACCATGATGACTCATTTTAAATAAAATCAAGAGTTTAGCTTAGTTTCAATTACATAAGAAACAAACATTCAAATGCTCACAATCTGCTTGGTCTCCGATCATTGCGGCTGTATTTAATTAAAGTGATGAAATAAACGAATAAAGACTAAAAATAAACCACAACATACGGACACTAGTGCATAGCAGGACGGAAAGAAATCAACAACAACAATAAAACAACCAAACAAAGGAAGACAATAACATCCGCTCTCACAATAGCTGGGTGTTTTCAATGAGCTATGTTAAGCACAGCTTATCGGCCAATCTGCTTTCTCTATCACACACACACATTTGCACACATACACACATACACACACACACACACACATTCCCCACCCAATCATGTAGGCCTGGGGCAACTTTTCATTAGCGTTGTGGTATTACTTCAAACCCATTAAAATAGGCTCCTCCTAATCTAAATCCAATAATTTGTGCACTTCTCCCTCCCTTCACTGGCATCATGCTTTCCTCTATCTAACCCAATACTAAAAGAGAAGATTCATTATCTCTTGTTTGGACAGGGATTATGCTGATCGGGGCAGCTTAAGGCAGAAGATATAAAGACTCTTAATAAAATTCTTCAGCCGTTGCAGCAATGTGCCATCTAATTTAAAGCAGTCAGACACCTCAACACTCACACTCATACACACACACACACACACACACACACACACACACACACACACACACACACACACACACACACACACACACACAAATACACACAAACACACAGCCTTCCATCACCTTCCCCTTCTCACCTAAATCTCAACATGCCTTCTTCTCATCTCCATTTCCATCCCTCTCAGATCATCCCTATTTCCTGGTCTTTTGTTACTAAAACCTACATTGAAATGTAAGTAGGGGCCAGATTTATTATCATATCGACTTTCTATAAGAGTATCTGCTCCCATATAGCTGTTTGTCTGTAGTTTACCCCTAAAATAGATGCAAAGTCTAACAAATATTTATTTCATGTTTGCATCTTCTACAGTTTTTCACAGCAAAACATGTTAAGTTCTGTTTCAACATACAAGAGCAGTTGATGTTGGATATAGAAAGGCAAAAGTTATTTTTTGTTTTTTTTGTGTCATTACTGTAGTTCAGGAGCAGCTGCAGTGCCTTTTTATTGGTTTCTATTCACCGAGGCACCAGAGTAAAAGTGTGTGGAATCCAAATGAAGAGTTCATTTCCGAAAGGAATCATATCCTTCAGCACCTGAACTTCATCATTCAGCGCTTAAATATTCAACACTTGAAAATGTAGAGCATTCTGTTTATGAACACTTTTTCCACTTTGTCAGCAAGGGACACAAGCTTAAAAAGTGCCATAATTGTATTTCATGCAATCAGTCATTTTCTAAGGTTAGCTGTCAGTATTTTTCATGAGCAGGTGTAGAACAAAACATTTTTTAGCATTTTGAACTTGTCGGAAGCAGAGCCCTGGGGGGTAACTGCGTTGCATTTAGATGTAGCCGAATTAAGTCATGAGAGTCAGCTTGTATTAACCTATAGAGCCGCGCAGGGAGCCCCCAAACTGGCAGCTCTGCAAATGTTTTCATGGTCATCTAATATACATGCAGATACGAGTCTGGGGAGATGCAAAATACTTGCATGAGGCATGTGAATGGTTCAGAGTGGGCCTGGAGGTACAGAAATGGTGCATCCATCCATCCATCCTCTTCCTCCTCCTCCTCCTCCTCCTCCTCCTCCTCCTCAGCGGGTTAATGATCATAGACCTCACAGCATCGCAGTCCTTTGCAATTCAAACTCCAGTTCATTTCCTGCTGCTGTTTATGTGGCACTGAAGGCAGTTTTTATGAAGGTATCTGTCTTCTTGATGTCAGCGCCATTTGACAATTCATTGTCAGCTGAATTGGCTTGAAGAGTGACTGTTAGCTGCAGCGCTTTGCAGGAATAATATCAGAAGATATTTTTCTGACTCGCTCTGCCCTTGCCTTTGTTTGTTTGTTATTTACTTATATGCCATTATGGTAAATAATCGGCTTCATAGTATCTGAGTGCAACTGAGTTGATGCATCTGTTTGGATTTCTTGCTATTTGAATCTTAACTACGGGAGGATAATGCAGATGTGAGTAAACAAAAGTTATTATTTGGAGAGACGGCTTAGGAGTGTGCGTAACTAGAATGGCTGGTGCTAGAGGAAATAATGCACACAGACCGATGCACACTGTAGGGTCAAATGGGAACATGGGAAACAGCACGTTTGAAGGCAGCAGTCAAGATTCCCGCACACACACACACACACACACACACACACACACACACACACACACACACACACACACACACACACACACACACACATGCCCCAATCCAATTAAGGTTCATTAAGTAACCAGGTTCCTAAGGTGACCAGGCAGTGAGTATATGTCTGCTTCAGTCATCATTAATGTTAATTTACAGGCAAAACTCCTCTTTCCCAAACCTGAGGAGCACTGGAGCACAATATCAAAATCTTTAAAACAAATACATAAAATATGACCTGTTCCGAAAGAGAATCAATATTGCATGTTTGTCTGGAGGAAAGCTGCTGATGCATTTGCTGTGCTGACTTTTCCAATTTCTACATCTGAGATTACCATCGCTTTTGAGTATGCTGCTCATTTTGAAAAACAGAATTTCATTCAGTCGCTGCTCTAGCTGTATGCCCCGGGGCTCTGTGAGAGAGGGAAAGTGTATTAATGAAATGAGAGACAGACAGTGTTATTTAAATCACCTCAACAGCATAACCTGAGGCCTAACACAGGCTCTCTGCTGCTTTCCAGACCTGTTTTCATACCTCAGACAACCAAACCAAACTTAATCATATACACATAAACTCAGCCCAACACAACCAAACTGAAGCACACCAAGCAAATTTTTACCACGCTGAATCAAATCAGTGCATTGAGTCAAATCAAATCAAATCAAAATGATTCAAGTTAAACAGAACCAGCCATACTATATACCCTAGATACTGTGCTAACATACCGTACACCAAACCCAGTAAAGAACAAATGCAAATAGCAACAACCAAATTAGCAGCAAAACTTATTGACACAGTTTCTCAGGCATCAAAGGAATTTTGGGAGAAATGTTTATTCTCATATCCGCACCTCTAAAGTTTATAAATGAACATTTCAAATTGTGTACAAAGTGTGGAAACAAGACTTTGTGGTTTTACTTGAGGTTTTATGCTAGACTATTTCTTGGCCCGGTGCAACTTCCTGGAGAGACATGGTTTGGGATAAAGTAAGCACTTGATTAGGATTAAGGAAACACTGTGGTAAGAATTACTACTTTGTTAAGGTTAGGGGAGCTTCGAGGTCACGGTGGTTAAAAGATTGCGGTTATGTTTTAAAGGAATCGGTATGAAAACAGGAAACAAACAGTGTTAAAGACAGATCTGTTGTCATCCATCCACTCCAACCCTGTTTCTATAAAGTTTTTAACGCTCACTCTTTAATGGTGGTGATCATAAAATTTTCACCTTGCTATTTATTATAAATTAAATTATGTATACTAAAGTTAATGCATTTAAAATTGGCATGTGACAACGCACTACATGCACGACTTGTGTCCCCACGTTTTATCACACTGGGGGGTAATAACTAGTATTAACTTAAAATATCCATTCTGTTATTGTTAACCCTGTTAGCTTGTGCTACGGCTGAATGAACATATTTAGTAAACACATTTCACAACGACTCAAGTGTGGACCGAGAATCCTATTTGTGCGTTCAACAGTAAATCTCAAAGAACTCATTTGGTAGCGCACAATGTGTGAATGTATGTGTGTGTGTGTGTATATGTGTCGGTGTGTGTGTGTGTTGTGTGTGTGTGTGTGTGTGTGTGTGTGTGTGTGTGTGTGCGTGTGTGCCTGTGGTGCTTTTTGTGCATGCCAAGGCTTCAGAAGCTACCTGTTCTCCCAGAACAATTAAGCCAAGCCTCTTTACAGTATCTCCGCTCCAATTAATTTTAATATTTAAACAGCCATACAGAGACTTCTGAACCCACTAACGCAAGATTAGAGTAAACTCAATTAAATATTGATGGCCATAAATAAACATTCTAATTTGGAGAGCCGCCATGGTGCGCAGTAAATCAAGAGAAAAAAATGGTTTCAGCTGAAATGCTATGCTTATTAGCTGAGCAAATGTTGAACTGGGGGGCCGGGAGAGGAGGTGAGAGGAAGGACAGAGGAAGGATTAATGTGGAAGGACGACGCAGGGGGCAAGGAGGAATAAAAACAAGAAGACATACTGCAGGTGCCTCTGTTCTCACTGAAATATTACAGCAGCTGTATTTGGAGATGTACACATGACTGTACTGTCCCTTCCACAAAATACCAATCAGGACGTGATGTGATTTTTCACCTTGTTCTGTGTTAGTATGCGTATAATACCACACAGTAACAGAGCAGCTGGTGGTGTCTATATTTTTGATTTAGTGTAATTCTAAAGTTGGATGGCAAAGCCCCTTTTACAACCACAAAGTAAGTGTTAATAGTTTTAGTGTTTCACTGCACTTCACATAAATGGAGTAAAAATGTCTGTTTTTCGATTTCAACTGTCAAGGACATTTTTAAGTATCTTTCACCACTCTATCGCTGATTGCACTATAACCCTGCAATTCATCACAGCATCTTACATTTGCTCCTCTATTAAAACCCCTCTGTATCAAATAGTATATATTCCTTGTTAAACAGATGCATGGAAAGAAAGAGTATAGGAGCAGCAGAAGCATTTTGTTCAGTATAAATAAAAAAAACTGGGTTAGTTAGCAGCCTTCAAGGCTACATCAACAAAAATGTTGCTATAATAAGATTTCAGCTGAAAGACTTTTCCAGTACAGTGACTTTGTTGCTCTTTTTAGCCAAACAGGTCTGTAAAACATTATACAGCAATGATGTCAGAAAATCTGACCTGAACTTTTAGAGGATTTAACAGCAGAACTCTGGCCTTATATTCAAGCTTCATTGACCTGCGGAGCGCCTCTGTGGTGAAGGTTTATCACAGAAAAGTCTTCTGAAATCCCGCCTTCATCCTTCGAGCCCCCGGAATAATTGTGTTTTATCTAAAAAGGCTGGAAGATGTTACAGAACTTCCAGATAGAAAACAAGTCCTTGAGAGGCTGTCCACGTGCTCGGCTCTGACTGACAGTGAATCATTCATGGAGCACGGGAAACATGATGAGAGCTTGATTAAGGACAGGGAGAGATGGGCTCCAATGTTAAATCAGTCCAGACTGAAGGCTGATTAGACAAGAACTTTTACATAAAGCTGAAAAATCTTCCATCAGGCAGGTCGGTGAATCTCCACTGAACTGGCAACTTTTTAAATGGTGAAGGTCATAACATGCACATATTTATATGCCAGTGACCTGCACATAATTAAACTGAAAATTATACTAACTTGTAAAGATTATTTCTCATCACTGCCCATACCAATTTTTGCAGTGTTACATTTATCCAACATGTCATCACAGCTGTGCCACCTACATGCAAATGTAGAATCAAAGGCAAACATATGTACAGAAACACACACGCACACACACATTTACAGAGATTTTTCATCTTCAAGCTCATGAATTCATAAGACGAGTATGCCGAGCTGAGCAGACTAACATGACAGCCTCCTGACAGCTCCCGTACACAGGCAGCCTGCTCTGTGTTTTAGATATACAGTATATTTTGAAAGTTATTCAAGAGAGAGAGGGGGTGGGGGAGCAGAAACACCACATGAATAAATAGAAATCAAACATTCAGCGGCGGTGGTTTTGGCACTTTGAGTGGAGATATGGGGGGGAGGTGTCAAGGGGTATGGCAACAGGGTTTGACAAGGGGGCCACGACGGGCAGCCGCCGCTGTCAGAGCGCCAGGTGGTGATGCGTGAATTGGGGGAAAGGAGACATGACGTGGTGGATTCCTCTTTTGGTCGCTGGAGAGCACCAGAGGCTTTGGGAGGGGTCCCTTAACACACCGTCCACCTGTCAGAGCTCTGGCCGGCTTCACACACACTCACACGCATGATAGCAGACATGCAAGTACCCCTTCATGTGGGTGCAAAAAGACACAAAGTCATTTGACAGGCCGTGGTTAGAAAGCAAAGGGAAAACCATGACCTATGGGTGGATACTGAGAAGAGCTCAAACGATGTCAAAGGACACAGGAATTAAAAGGCCAAACATTTAGTGATGTTGATCATCACCCAGCCAGATCCGGCCCACAGATAAGGCCAGGGTCCGCTTGAAATAAACTAATAAAAATGGTAAAGCTGTGCTGTGTGATTGGCTATACTGGCATTTCAAATAAGTGAGAAGGTTAGAGGCAACATAAAGTTGTCTTCTTAATTTTACTGTCCCTGACAGGCCAGGCGTCTGCTTTCATGCTAAAACACCAAGCTGGCATTTTAAGATTTCTCCACTCTGGAAACCGTTTTGGAAAAGCAACGTATTGAGCAAGAAAAACGCTGCACTAGAGTGCTGAAATGGAGAGAGAAAGATGCGTTTTTACATTTTCATGTGGACATACTCTGAGAGAGAAGTTCAAACCCTGCGTACCTTCACATGTCCACACAACTGGCCAATAGCTGCAGAATTTATGGAATAGTTACATAGACTGTAAATTGGCCCTCCTCCGTCCTGATGGAAAGGTGTGGAGGGAGGGGGTTTCACAAATTCTTCGATAAGTTAAGAAGCCTTCTTTTGAAGCATACTGATGGTGCCTACAGCTCGATAGATTTCTGTTCTGGTTCTTTGATTCAATCATTAAAAACTTATAAAGAGAAAAATTGATTTTATTCATTATCGTTCATCTACCATGCATGCTAGATTAAAGCATATATGTCCTTGTATTCGTCCAGTTTGTCTTTCCCAATCTGTTCTCTGTTCTTGATACAGTATTAACATGTTATGTTCCTTGATGCCAAACCTTGTGCTTTAAACAGGCTATGTTTACTAAACGAGAGGATCCAAGAACACAGAGCACTTTCAGAATTACTTTAAACTTTAAAACATATTGGGGTTTTAGATTTTAATGCAAAATCCCATATTTGTGACTAATTTAGTCTCAATACACTTTATAGTTACTATGTATGCTGATAGTTTGATAGTTTATCTAGGTTTTCATGCTTCATTTGCTTGTAGTAGATATTAAACATTTTAAAATGACTTATCTCAAGAAATCTGTGGCTTATTACATGGCCCAAATCCTAAACTGATTGACCAACCCTGTAATACATTGTTTTTGAGTTTACAAAATAAGACTGGCTGCATGTTCCGATTACAAATCCTTTTGTTTTTCCCTTGCTTTTTTATTGTAAGTCAATATTTACACCACAAATCATGTAATAGCCCTCAAATTCTGAGTATAAGCTTTTATTTGATGTTGCTCCCATCTCTCTCTCTCTCTCTCTCTCTCTCTCTCCTCTCTCTCTCTCTCTCTCCCTCTCTCTCTCTCTCTCTCTCTCTCTCTCTCTCTCTCTCTCTCTCTCTCTCTCTCTCCATCTGTCTCTTTGCATTTCCTGAGGGAAAAGCTGGACAGAGGGCAGAGTGTTTTTTGGAGTCGGCACGGGAAGCAAAGGCAAGAGGCAGAGAGGGAAAAAAAGCTTCCATTCACATCCCCATAATACTCTATTCATGAAGCCCCATGTGCTTTTATTATTTAAAGCATTCTCCCAGCACAGAGAGCTCCATCCTGTCTCATTGTGAAGCCATCATCTGAGAAGCTATTTCCACAGAAGCAAAAAATAGTCCTATTTGTGAAATACTGATTATCTAAAATGGGACCGCAGGGCCTCAATGGAAGGGAATACCGGATTCCACAGGCTTCCACGTCCCACTGGTGGATTATGTGTTTTTTTTTCTCCTTTGCCTCATCTTAACTCTGCTTGATATCATTACACAAGCCTTGGATAGCAACTGTCAGAAAACACAGACTATAATGCATCCCTTGTCAGCGTGAAAATATATAATTATGCTCATCTAACAAGTTTTCAAGGCCAAATGGAGGTAATATCTCTTGTGTGAAACAATAATCTTGCAATGCATCAGTGTAATTGAAAAAAAAAAATTGCTACATTTGCTTATTTGTCACCTTGCAGGAAATGTGCTGTGTTGACAGCTGAAGAAAAAAAAAATCGCTGAAAGAGTGCCAGTAATTAGCTTTGTGTGGGTGGACTTGTGTAGATGATGCACATGGGTGTGCGCAATTTTGTGTGTGTTTGTCCCTCTCATTTGTATTACAGCGTATTGTCTTACCTGCCTGTATTGTTTGTTTGTTGAATGGTGCCATCTTGCATGTACCTTGACGACCAGGCCTATTGTTGCCACAATCAAATCACTTGAAAGCCAGACTAATTGAACATGTATTGATGTAAATGCGGTGCTCTGACTCTCCCCTTTGGCAACCCTGGAGCTGACAGCTTCATCGTCATGTGAGGAGTGGGGTTGCTGCAAGAGGATGAGACAGTTTAAATACACGTTGACAGTCCGGGATCTCTGCGGAAAGAGATGAAGTTAGAGCTCAGACAGAGACAAAGAGAGACATATACTGTAAAAAAAAAAAACTGAAAGGATTAACAGCTACCTGTCACATGTACTGTATGTGTGCAATCAGGATGATGGTGCTAAATACTGGCAATCAGGGCAAATTCATCAGAGCCCTCTTTTCCTGCCAAGGAAGGCAGCGCACCGTAATTATGTAGGCATCAGCCTCTGCGACAGCCACCCGCGCTAGTTGTAATTTCGCCCAATTTACGTTCGAAGGCTTCAAAGGGCCTATAATTTGAATCCCTTCAGCTTTATGGTAATGTGTTAGCATTGACTGTCGCACCTTTTGTACTAAAAAAATGAGCACATGTGTTGAAAGATTGGCTGGAGGAAATTTTTTGTGAGGAAAAGACAGCCATGTTCACTTAAGGGAAGTGGCTGCAGTGGCAGAGACATTGAGGGCTCTTTCACACCTGTTGTTCAGTTCATGTGTTCCAGACCAAGAAAAAAAAAAGGGTGGATTTCTGCCTTTTCGTTCTGGTCAGGTTCATGTTCACACTGGCTTCTTATAAACCAACAGACAGAAATGGGACAAAAAAGGCTATTTTTCCATAATATCATAATATTACAGGAGGACAGTTATACTGTGTGGCTGCTACAATCATTTTTACTCTGTTCCCTCACTTTTTATTGGAGAACTGCTAAAATACACAGAGTAGGACACAAGCTAAGCACACCTCTGATTCCTTGGAATTGAAATACATTGGATATGAACAGACAAAATGATCTATCATAAATTAACTCGCAGAGATTGGAGGAAATAAATCGTTTTCCTTACACATCACTAATAGCAGATGGATTTGATAGAAGTTAAGTTTAATGTATGTTAACATCATATATATGCACACATTGAAAGCAGACAAAGTTTGATTGGCAGCTTTCGCAACAGCCCAAATGAAAGTTAATTTTCACCCTAAAAAGAGAGGTGTAGGTAGGCTGTGGACACACATGATGACATGAATCTTTTGCAACCCCTTCCTTCCAACTTCCTCTCTGCCCTGTGCGCACACCTTTCTGTCCATAGGATCAATTACAGGGTGTCAGAGGCAGCAACAGCACCAGAAAAAGGTCATGAGAGGTCATAGGTCAATAGACCAGTTAGTGACTGTAAAAGCTCTTCTTTGAATCCCACACAATGTGTTTCAAGAAATGACACCTCCAAAAAACAAGCTGATGGGGTCAAAGTTTGATGTGCTGTGTGACCAGGATTAATAACAAGGCTAGTATGCCTTCTCTCATCTCTCATACTCTCCCTGCTCTTTCTCCTTCATCCTTCCTCTCCCCCTCCCTCCTCCCCATCCTGCTCTGTCTCTTCCTCCTCTCTGAGGGCTTCTTAATGACTAACCTGTCAGGATTAGCATCTCTCCCTATTTCACACTGTGGTATCCAGCTTCCTCCTCATCCTTTAATGAACAGCCCCGATTCCAAGGACAGAGCAGACAGGGGTGAAGACAGATGAAAAACTCAGAAGCACACATCACCGCCCGGGCTTCACATTTCAGGACTCCACACCACCCACGTCGAGCCAAGCCGGTTCGCTTCCACTCTTCTTGCCCCCCCCCTTTAACGTCCTCTGTCGTTCCGGGCTTCCGATGGTTAGGACAACTTAATTAATCACAGTACAGCTCTAATGAATTGACCAGCCGGGGTGTATTGATCCCTGGGGTATCAGCGGCTCGCCTTTGTGAAGTCTAATACCCTTCTCTGAGCTCAGAGATCAAACATCTTGAGAAAAAGTGGGAAGGAATATCACACTGAAACCGTTTTTTTGAAGAACGCGAGGAGGTCAGCTCAAAAGACACTGGCTGAAGCCACTTCAGCAAATATGTGCATTAGACAGAAAGCAAATCCTCATCTTCATCCCCCACACGCTCCCCTTCTCTCATGCTCTTGCCTCAGCTTGTGTTACATGTGTCACATTTATAGAAATAACATTCCTTTCATCAAGGGAATTAGTGTTATATTTCAGGTTGTCTTAAATCAGAAGAGGAGCTTACAGCTTATTAAAGTGTTGTCACGGAACCACCACTAAGGATGCTGGGGGATTTGGCAGCCTTCTTCGAGACTGGATCGCTCAGATCTTTTTCTGGGCCGAGGTTAGATTAGGCATTGATCTGAAAGGCTAATTTGATGCCACATTACAGCTGTGAAATTACAGCACTGTATGCCTCCCATTTAGGAATATGAGCCGGACAACTCCCTCTCCACTTCTCAGAAATCAGTTATGTAAATGCACACTGAGTAGCAGCGAAAGCTCGACCATGTACAATTACTGCACCAAAATGGAAGACAGCCGAAGAATTAAATTATTAGTTGTCAAATTTTAATCTAAAACATGTTCCACACCTTTATCCATACTCCTGTTTTTGACTGCCATTAGGTGACATTAGAAGTCATGCAGGTAATAGCTTCCAATGTATTACACAAACAATGTGTTAATCAGTGTGTTCAGTAGGTTTTGGTAAGGCTATAATTAACTGCTGCTACAGTAACAGTCAGGTGTTGCTCTCTTCACCTGTTGATTAATGCTCCTTTACCTTAAGTCCCTGCCCCCCACTGGGAAATTTCAACCAAACAAAACAACCTCTTTGTGTTTTTCACCTACAAACTTTTTACTGTGCTGATGAGGAATTCATTTGGCTGAGTGGCTGCATGCACTCTCCATAAACAAACTGTGTGTGAAATTAGAGGTAAGCAGTGTACGATATAATCTGTAATTATCATCAGGCAAACGGGCTGACAAAGGAGCAGTTAAAGTTAAAGTTAAAGTTAAAGTCCAGCTAAAGTATGAATTCACGCCTTTTCCTTCAAATAGCCTATCTCAAATACCTTTGATTCATAAATACTGTACAGTGAATTTACACCATGAACCCTTGAAAAGTCTCCCCCACAAATCTTCAAGGATTCAAGGTTATTTTAATGTCATTGACAACACAGGGTTGGGGACAAATGTAGGTGGTTTTACACCCCCCCAAAAATTCTTCAACTTGAAAAAGTTCTGTATCTCCAATGTATATATATAAAAGGGCACCACAGTATTGTTGAGTGTTTGGCTCTTATACTTTATTCATATTCTTATTTTTTCAACATAACAACATCACAACCAGAAATGGTTTTCTTTAAGTATGTTTTTTTGTGCAGCAGTTGTTTTTTTTAAGATTATTGTCACCAGCCACGATTTTATGGACATGCATGCACCTTTTTAATAGTGTACACATTATAAAAGGATAATAAATGGAAACTAATGTCTTCATAAGTAAGTAATACGCCATCAATAACAGTTTGGGGGGTTTCCAGGTTGTGACTAGTGTCTTATCTTTCTCCAGTGTTTTAACTTTTAACTTTTTTTACTTCATGAGAACGGCTTGTCAATGAATGGGCAGTTTGACGATTTATTAATTAACATTACAACTGTGTAATAGTGATCTATAAAACATTACTAAAGCATCAGAGATCTTGATTGAAAAACCTAAAATGGTACAGTTGTAGTAGGTGTGTAAGTGCACATGTTGCCACACTGGCTGTTCCTTATATTTTGTGTCTTTGTCTGGGCATGAAGCTTCTGAAGCATTATTTCTCTGCGCGGTAGTGTTACACAATGACTGAGTAAGTGACTGCCTGGCTGGAGATGCCAGCAGATTTAAGCGGAGAGGACACTCTCTTCGTCTCTGATCCACACACCACAGAGCACCCGCACAATGGAGTTAGTCAGTGAAGTCTATCTGCCATAAACTAAATCCCTCTCACTCTCTGCAGCTCCCTCCATCCCCTCTCAACTGCCCTGTTCCCCCTCTCTCTCTCTCTCTCTCTCTCTCTCTCTCTCTCTCTCTCTCTCTCTATGACGCAGACACACTTCAGATCTGCACAAACACACACACAATGAAATGCTCTTTAACTTTGCTGAATGCCCAAGCGTAACAACCCCCTCTCCCCTCCCCTCACCCTCTTCCCATCCCTCTCTCATGCTCTCATGCTGATGCATTGGGTGGGATTATGCGAGAAGGCTGTGCGCCGTGTCGTCCCCCTGCCGCGCTGGCCCGTGTGCCTCCGGCCCGTGTCTGCATGGCTGACTGTATTAAACATAAGCAGCTTTACTTGATAGGGCTCTATCCAGCTTTAATTACCACAAACTCACAAAGTCTGTGGACAGCACTCCTTGCGCCGTCACTCTGCAGGACAAACATGGCAAAAGCCACTCATGTATAATTCTGCAAACAGAGGAATAAAAGGGGATAGAAAGACATGATGGTGATGTGACAATGACAGTTCTGATCGTAGCAGAACATGTGCAATTCACATTTACCATCAGTACAATCATCAACTGTAATACTGACTGTGATGATGATGATGATAGGATACAATTTATTATAGCAGTCATTGTAACAGTGGTGCAGCCTGAAGGTAAGGGTGACCTGGATTTGTTCATTGCTTCTGTAATGTAAATACTGAATCTCATAATGTGTGCACAGCATGTTAGAGTGGCAGCAGACTCTGTAATATTCAGCAGAACTGAGTAACTCTCTGCATCCAAATTGAATTTGTTTCAGTGCATTGGAAGTTGGGATTTTGACCACATAGGACAAAAAAAAAGAGTGTAAGGATAATTTGACAACATTTCACGGTGTATTTAGTCAAGTTTTCTCCAACTGACAGCCAAGCCTGGATCTACCAACAGGGTGTCCTGGCTGCTGAGGAGGAACCAAGCATTTCAGGTGGAAATAGCGATCCAGAATTACAAAACACTCTTAGTTACACCGAACAGACATAACATTATGACCACTGACAGGAGAAGTGAATAACACTGTTTATTTCTTCATCATGGCACCTGTCAGTGGGTGGGATATATTAGGTAGCAAGTGGACATTTTGTCCTCAAAGTTGATGTGTTAGGATCAGGAAATGGTCAGCAGTGGTCAGTACCTATCAAAAGTGGTCCAAGGAAGGAAAAGTGGTGAACTGGTGAAAGGGTCATGGATGGCCGAGACTCACTGATGCACGTGGGGAGTGAAGGCTGGCCCATGTGGTCCGATCTAACAGACGAGCTACTGTAGCTCAAACTACTGAAAAAGTTCATGCTGGTTCTGATAGAAAGGTGTCAGAACACACAATGCATCACAGTTTGTTGTTGAGTTTCGGGCTGCATTACATTTTGGCTGATCAGTGTATATTAAATTTAAAAAAAACTTAACTTCCGGTGATAAAGCAGATTTAAAACACCTGTGTGGGTGTGTTGGCCTATTAAATGATTTGGGGCTGGGCTACCAAGACTCTCAAGTCACTTTATGCACCATGAACAATACAGTGTCATATAAATGTGAAAGGAATCCTCGTGTGCTGATAGGTTGTAGGAATTTCCAGATAGAGATATTAGAGATTTTAGATAGAGGCAGATTGAACAAGCAACAAAGGTCCCTTGTTAGAGGCAAGGGACAAACAATTACAGGTTCAAATGGCTGTATTTAAAGATTTAAATGAAACAGGTTTAATATCCAAAATATAACCTTTTTATAAAGTCATGATGTTTCACACTCCGGTACAGTAGGTGGCGGCACAGACCTTCAACGACATCCAATAAAACCAAAGAAGAAGAAAAAACAGAAGAAGAAAAAGAAAAGTCTTATTTCACTGGTCAGTGATTTTCTCTGCACACCAGCAAACCAAAAGTTTTTATTATAAAGACAGAGAGGAATTATGATGCTGCCCACAGTGAACTAAATGAGCCAGAAAAACAGAGGCAGCAGCCGTAGCAAAGCTGGTCAGGATTTTGAGGATACCACTTTACCAAAACAAAATAAAAGGAGCTGCTTAAGGTAAGGATGAATTGTTGTATTTACTGCTTGTGGGTTTGTGTGAGAAATCATTTATGGTTTTGAAGATTAAATATTTCATCGATATGCAGCTGAGATACATAGATAGGTTAGTATGAGGTTGTATATTCTTTACTTTTGTTTCTCTCATTAATGACTCATTGATGAATGTCTAGTGATGTTTACTGTAGCTCCAGATGATATTCATTAATTTTTAAGTGATATGTGTTTATTGAGTGACACTGAAGTCTCAGCAGACATGTTTTGACGCACTGGGTGGCCTTTTGACCTTAATCACCCAGGGGCCTGTGGAGGTCTTAATCCTGCCATGCTGACAGCCAGTCTGGTGCTATCTGAATATCCCTGTATAACCACTTTTCAGAAAGAATTAAGGGCATTTAAGTTTCGCCTCTGACAAGAAGACCAAGTTGACCACACACTGTAATTGCTCAAAAAGGACTTTAGGATGTCACAGTGCTGTGCCATAAATTAATTATCCTAAAGCGCTTAGTGAAAGTCATTATAATGGCTTACACTGACGAAGAGAGGGTGAATGGAGGTGAGCGTGCAGCCATGGGTACAAGGGGAAAAACTTGAGAGACCGTAAATTCATACAGTAGTTATGGGTCTCATTACGGCAGCTTGACTGAGTTATGGCTTGTGCTGAAAATAGTGTTTATGTCCTGGCTGTGGCCTGCGCTGTCTCCCTGAATGCCTTAAGAAAGAGGACAAAGAACCAGAGACTTATTGTCTCATTTTATAGAGAAAAAATGACCCCCATTCAAAGGCAGCTGGTAGAAAGAAAACAAAAGGGGAAGGGTTTGAAGTGGTTGCTTGTGTGTGTGTTTGTGTGTGTGTGAAGCTGCAGCCTTGCAGCCCCCTGGGAATGACCTGGCTGCCTCCTGTCAATGGAAATCATCCATCTTTCTTCCTATATTCTCGGGCTTTCTTTTATTCATTCTCTGGTCTCTCTCTCTCTCCGTCTTTTTTTATCTCTCTTTTTCCCCATAATGTGTCTCTTACAAATAAATGCATTAGTGCCTAGATTGATTTTTCTTTTAACACAAACTTGGAAGACATTTACAGACGAAATTACTCATATAAACACAACCTGTAGGAAAAATGTGAACTGCATCATTTGGATATAAAAAATTTTACCTGGCATTTAAGTAAAAAACTGAGCTTGTACTTGCAGAGATGAAACCACTGACTTGTCAGTTACATGACAGTCGCTGTGATTACTTGACCACACTCTTCAGCCTCTTGAATTGTTGGTGCCTCCTCCTCATGTGTAACTCTAAGATGTTTCTGCTTTTCAAGGCTGTTGCCTTAATTTGGCTTCATGCAGATGACTGTGGGGCCATGAGAGCGTTTGGGCTGTTTGATGTAACAAGCTGACCTAATTACCCACTAACAAGTTACATCGAGGCACAGCTGAGTACCAACATCCACTCCAACATTATCGGTCCCGCTCGCTCAACTCTGAGTCTGCTATGTGATAGGCTGTTGCTAGGTAACCTTTAATTGCAATTACATTCTCCTCAGTTCGGTTCAAAATTGTATTACCTAATTAGCCCAATTTGACTCAAAGTTAGAGGCTTCTCAACAGGAAAAAACAAAAAGAGTGTAAGTGATGACCACAACAAACACCAAATACTTGATGTGATTTGTTATATTGTTTGTTGCTGTATGTTGTTTACATGAACTCTCCAACAGCAGAACCAAAATTCTGAGAGTCTATCTTTACATTTGCAGGCAAGATTAGAAAACATCATTATTATACACTGAAATGTTTCACATATCAGATATTATGTGTTGTTTAAAAAAAGGAAGAATTCACATTTTGGTTGATTATTTATGGCATCTTTACTTGCAATGTTTTTGTGCATTTCCCCTGCTGGTTTGATATTTTAATCATGATGGTGCTATTTTAATCAGTTGTAAGTCAATATTTTAACAGTTCTCTCTACTGTTGCATTGTGGGTAAAACATGGCACCGGTCCAGGTTCCATGAACCAGCAAAGTTAAGGTCATTGCTTATACTAAGGTTAAAATACCACTTTCCTACAATAATTGTTTTTGACTAGAAAATGCGTTACAGCCATCAATAATGAGACGTGTGAGTAAGAGGAGTTTCACCAGCAGAGATCCCAGGTTATAAATTACGTGTGCATGAGGAATAAATCCTTGTGGCAAGTGTCAAATATGCTGGAGTTCCTGGTTTGACCACATGTGAAGCTTTTGCCAAAAAACTTGTAAGAACAGGGGGAGAGGAAAAGATTTCCCATCTCGTCTAAGTTATTGATGAGCCTTAGAGTGAAGCATGCTAGCTCATGCGGAGGATTCAGATGCTTTCTCTCTTTACTTCGCCCATTCATTCTCAATTTTGCTCCCATCCTTCCCCCTCTATGTCATTTGCCTGTGACAGTTTTATCTTTATGTTGTCTATCAGCTTACTCTCCCAGGTCTTATACGCTCCTCATTTTTGCAAGAGGGTGCGGATGTCTTTGCTGCAATCGAACAGACGTGTTCATTTATTTCGCTTCGTCATCAGGAAACTTTAAAGACTGAAGAAACATTTCCATAACAGACAAAGTTTGCACGAGTGAAATACTGTAAAGAAAAAAAACATTTAATTTGAGTCTGAGCAAATCCACAACACGTACACACACACACAGAGGAGTTCTCTGGGGTATGAAACATAGTGCAGTAGAGCTCATCCTACTCTCTCACCCTCATCCCTTGTCTCCCTTAGCATTTCTTGACCCCGTCATTCCTTTAACTCCTCTCTCGACTTCCCAGTCAGGAAGCTCCATTTCTTTATTTTCTACCTCGTCTTTCAGAATCAATCCCAAAAAATTCTCCTATCCTATTCCATACTGTTTGAGTCTTCTTCTCCTCCTTTCTCTAGCAGGCCTCACCGCCACCTCTACTTCCCCCCGTGGGGTTTTGTTCTTGATGAACTGTCGCCTCACAACTGTTTGCATCCTGCCCTCCGATGCCTCATCCTCATCACCTTCAGAGAATAGAGAAATTCAATATGAATTGCTGTCATTATTGCAAGGACAGGGTGAGAGAGAGGGAATAAGAGAGCGAAAGAGACGGAAAGAGATAAATAGACCAGAGAGCAAAAAAAAGAGGTGGGAGGTAGAAACGGATAAAATCTATATTCACTCCCTCTAACGTGCCAGCGATAACCACAGAGGCCAAGCTCCTCTTTACAAAGCCGTCTAAACGAGGACGCAACTAAAAGCCCTGAGATCCTTTCAGCCATGCTTCGCCACAGCTAGCCTGTCAATACAGTATGGCCACAGGCTCAAAGAGAATGAAAAATACAACAATAAAACCAAAAAAAAACCATGCACCCCGAAGCCAAGCGTAAGTCTGACATACAGTTTCTGTATTCTCTTGTCTCTAACAGCATGTGAGTATCCAGTCTGCATCTATCATTGATTACTAAATTACTAGAGTTTGAAACAGAAGAAATACAGGAGCATTTAGAGGGCAGTTTATTTCTGAAATTACACACAGACAGAAGGGAAATGGGCTGACAGAGACAATGAAATGATGTGGAGACGGGTGTGGAGGGACATGCATGCATTAAGTGCAGGCTGTGAGAAAACAGAAAAGGAAAAGATGTAGTGGAAAGTATAGCCATGCATATAAAATATTGCATCAAAGAGATGATGGCCTGTATGTTCTTCATAAATGAGGACATCTTGGAAATTCAGTGAGGGACAAGCTGTTTGTAAAAGACACAGGGATCTTTAAGTGAAGAAATCCTGCCTCCTGTAGCTTTGCAGTATTAAAATAACTGCTAGTCCAGAGCTAGAATTTGACATAATATGAAAACGTCTAAAGGCTCTACAGCAGATATTATGCATTATGCTTCAGTGTTGTATTTCTTTTTATTTTAAGTCATTAATAATGTAAGTGAGAAAGGGCTCTCCAACACTGTCTAGCTACGGTACAGACATGAAAAATGTTAGCAGTAGGAGAATTTACTTTTACTTTAAGAAAAATGTCTTTTGTTTGCACTTTGTTTTTATTTGTTTTGAGGTGAATCAGCTCTCAGAACAGCAAGGTGCAGGGGCGATTTCCAGCCTTTTTTTGACAAGTGAGGCCCTGACTTATGCTGGGGTGGCATTACGTATGTCTCTCAGCTTACCAGTCATTCCTAATTTATGCAATGCCAATACTATTCAGGGACCCCAGCATGCAGAAATATTCAAATTCACATGGTGAAAATAACATAGTAATATTGCCCCGGAATGCATGGGATTAGCATAAAGGGGGCATGTCTGCAAAGGTGAGACTTGAGACTTCATTCAGATATCTAGATGTCAGAGGTCAAGGGATCCCTTTGAAATGTAGTCTAACTTTGAAGCATTATTTACCTCCCTTCCCAACATGCTTGGCATCAATGAATGGTCATCTAATTTCATATGATACCAGTATCTTCTTTGTAGCTTTAAAGTGGAGCCCACTACAGCCTCTGACAGACACTGTGGAGTGGCAGAGGTAAGGATACTGGGGGTGGCACTTTTTCAGATTTCAATGGGGGGGGGCAATGCTCAGTGCCCCCCAAGCCAATGAAAAGTAAATTATGACCATAAACAGACATGAGTATTGTAATGATGACACTATATCACTGATAATAAAACCATCATGTACGGTTAAACACCCTTTAAATACAATAAAAGTCAATAATAAATCTTGATTATCCCCTTTTGGATATAAAGACAAAAAGGGTAAAACAGCAAATGTGTGTTACACACTTTCAAACTGTTGGGGAGTTTGAAAGACATCTACATTTACCATACAGGGAAGGTGTACATATAAGAAACAGACTGAGAGAGTTGCATTATGGGAAGTGTAGGATCCAGTATTTTTTTTGTCAGGGCATCTTAGCATCTTGTTGCTGCATCTTGTCCAGATGTTGGTGTGGTAGCTCTGTTTTTTCTGAGTTTATACTTATACATTCTTTCTTTCTTTTGAATAGCATCTCCAACAGACATACACAGATCCAATATGCATATTTTATTCATTTAGAACCAGTATAGATACCAGCTTTACATGAGCATTTATCCAAACATTAACCATGGACATACCAGTACAACTCCAAAAATGAACTAATAGCATATTATGTAAAAAGATTGCAGGTGAATTGAATTACAGCCCTATTTTCTTTTAATTTTCTTTTCCCTTTGTTACCCACAAAACAAATTCAAGGTTCTGCACCAGCAGTTGAAAAACATACAGACATAATGTGTTCAGTGTCTTGATTGTAGTTTCTTAAATTTTGAAATATGTAAATGTGTTGAGTTGTTCATATTATTATTATTATTATTATTATTATTATTAATGATCATATTGTGTGAATACAGCTGAAATGTAATCATAGATGACTCGATAACTTGGAGGCTCTATCATACATCCCACACACATATGAACATCAGCCAACACACTGCTGTGATTGCTGGGGAACCGAGCTGATCAATAACAAGTAAATGAAGAACTCCAGACCTGCTTTTAACTTGAGGATTAGTGTATGTTTACCACTGGCATTTCACTGAGAAGATCTTGCTCGAGCGCCACTGGCAATAAGGTGCAGATGGCTGCTGTGGTATACCTTTAAAAACAATATTGTGACAGGGCAGCTGCAGTATGGGTCAGTGGTTCTGCGATGCTGCTTCGATCTACAACAGATGGGCCCTGCAGCAGAGCTGGAAATCCCCTGGTATCCCCACAAAAAACAACACTGAACTCTCCGCCTCCATTTTACATCCAGAAACTGTGTTTATTTGAATAACTCCTCCAAACCCATTATCTAATGACATGACTCAATGAGTCACTATCCCCTAGATACTTCTTAGGGAGAAACATTGGGTTTTTGGCAGAGACCGATTCGAATGCAGTGGAAAAAGGAAAGTTTCAAATGAATTTCAGAGGAACAGAATATTGGAATGATTACAGCACATTGAATCTGCATATCTACCGGGAATGAATGTGACTCTGAGAGAATTACCTTGACACACTTACTAACTGCCAAGGATTTTCTCAACACTGCTCACTTTTCTGCTCTGCAGGAGGATTTGGTTAAAGTTAACGGATTTTCATCAAAAACGTTATCTGTTCCATCACTTATCGACACGAACGTTTTCACGGTAACCGGACCCGACCACATTCGGCTGGAATTTACCTTGAACTCACCAGAGAGAGTGTGACTGTTCAGCATGACCCTCTGGGGGCCCGTGAACAAGCAGATGTGTCAGATGTTGGCCTGCATGATGAGAAAACCAGATTTAAACAATGGACTTAGTGTGACTACGAGATGCATTTTGTTTATGCCTTTGTGGGTAAGACAATATTGCAAAAATATTTAATCGACAAAAGAAAGTGTTGCTGTATTTCATCAGTAAGTGATCTTATTGAGATAAGGTACGATTGACGTCATGGTTAAAGAGGTTCTATTATGCTCATTTTCAGGTTTATGCTTGTATTTGTGGGATCTACTATATTAGGTTTCACTATTATTCAGTGGGTGGGACTAGACTGTCACAGGAGGTGTGTGGTACAATGTGATGTAATATTGTAATGAAAGAAAAGGCTCAATACAAACTAGGTGTGTCAGGCAGTGCAGGGACAGTGTTTTCTGCGAGAGACAGTAACTCTTTTCTGCGTCAACTTTAGGTTTTTATCACTTTTGAGACCTTTTACATGCACAAAACACACTAAACACAGGGGAAATTCCAAAAAGCATAACACAGCCTCTTTAAGGTTAGGAAAAGATAGTCCTCATGGCTAAAATAAATTAACGTTGACTTTTTGTAGGAGACGGGAAACAAAAACACAATCTCCATGGCTGAAATCATCTTCCACCCTGACCTTATTCTACCGCTTTGCAGCTGTAGAATGTCACACTATTTCCCACCATTGCTGACCACTGCTGTCTTTTCTGGAGAGGACAGTCATCATTTAAATCAAGAGATGGCTTGTCAGGAAAATACAGATATGGATTATTTAAAGTTGTATAAACAATCAGTGTTGAGGTGGCCTGTGATAATTTGGATTACTTTTTGTACAATTTGTTACAGTTATTCTCCAGATAGACATGGATGCTGTCGCTTAAGATAAAGAAGAAGAGAGTGACATGGCACTGAGTTGGGTAGACTACTCATTATGCAGTGACAGAGGACTGATGGCCAACAAAACCAAATGTCATTTCAGTTCATTACAACTCATTTTACTTCCAAAGTCATAGCTCCGCAATAAAAGTTCCCATCTGTTCCTATAACTGAAGATGTTGTACTACTCCCCAAGAGACGTGATGGAGATCATATTTCAATAAAGTAACCAAGCTTTTTTCGGTTTGTCTAAACTTAGAGCTTACTATTAAAACAGAAGGCTGCAAATCTGTTTTCTGAATGATCTTTTTTTCTTGCACTCATATTGAGCCATTACTGATAAGTATGTTGTATTTTTACAGTCATAAGCCCTTTTCCACTACATGGTACGGCTCAACTCTACTTTACTCGCTTTTGGTACCTTTACTTCTACTACACAACAGGGAGCTTTTAGACACTGACAAACCTACACTGTATATTTACTGCCAGATTGACAAATCCACTGCTCTCTTTTCTTCTTTACTGCTTGCATTCAACGCTATCTCTCTCTTTCGCTCATTCACACACTTACTACGCACACAAAAATAAAGCCGCTACTCTCATAACAGAGCATATGAAGGGATGGTGTTCTTGATATATCTGCATATGCGGTGTGGTTTTACAGGCTGCCATTTTCCCAAAAATTGGGGTTGCAATTGATGGTAGCTTGGCTATTTAAAAATGCAGGGTTAGGCTCGCTTGGAACCTCGACCGAGGTAGTACCAAAAAAGATAAAAACAGGTATCATCCATAATAGTAAACCAAAAAAGAGCTAATACAGTTGAGTAGAGCTGTACCATATGATCGCTAAGCAGCTATAGTTATGTGTGTATGTGTCATTTTACATTCTACTTCAGCCTGAAAAAAAACCCTCTCCAAAATTAAGTAAAAAAAAAATTCTACTTTTATGACAATTTTTGGCGTCATCAAATCTGGCAACCCAAATTTAGACCTAACCTAATATAGGGTCCACAAAACCTCAGACCAATGAAAAACAAAAAAAGAAATGTAATCTACTGATTTTCATTTGTACTACATTGGAATGACTTGATGTTTGTAAAAATCCAATCAATGTTCAGGCCCGCAATGTCTTTTGCCATCTGCTAAACATGGAGGCTCTGAATAGGCACAGCCTGCTGTGTTCTTGCAACCATTAGGTCCATTGATTGCTCTGCAGGGTCGCATAACAACAAAGCAGTATGAGGTCATTTTATGAGACCAGATGCACCCTATGGTGCCAACACTGTTCCTCCATGGTCTTCCCCATATTCAGAGATGATAATGACTCCATACACACTGCTCAACAAGGGCAGTTTCAGTCAAACGCCTCACATTGCCCAAAAATCACCATATAAATCCATCAGTGAACCTTAGAAAAATCAGATGTCAATCTTCTTAAGCACACCAAGAAATAAAGGTTTTCCTTCTTTAGTAATGACCCTGTGTTTCATCAAGAGACCTCCATAAAATGCAGTTAAGGTCAGGGGAGTATAAATGTCTTTAAGGTGAGTTTTAATGTTTGTGAAATGTTATCTTGTATAGAGAGAGAGAGACTCAGCTGATTGTCTATTTTTCATCCTTGACATTTAAAACTACTTGATGATATATAAAAACTGTCCCTTTTTGCTTTTTAGTCATCTCTTGCTGGCCATTTGTAAAAAGAACAACAAACAGGTGATATTTGTAGAGATTTTATTTCTCTTTCTTTTCAGTTCAGTTGGGGGCAAGATTGAAAAATCCATGTAGGGATAAAACAGAGAATTCATCTCGAGTCCAACATGTTGTGTGGACATGGCACCTTGACCTCCCAAGAACAAAACCGCTACCACAAGTCCTGAGATTAGTCATTTTCAGTGGGAAGGGGGGCAGTACATGTTTCAATCGATGAAAATGTCATCAGGGACAAACCTATTTTCCTCAGCTCTGTTGTAGATAAATATTGTCCAATCCTGCACTGTCAATCCCCCTCTGCTTTCAAATGGAGACACCACCCGCCCCCGTCTCTGCTCCACACATGGATATGGATACACACACACACACACACACACACACACACACACACACACACACACACACACACACACATCACATCAAAGATTTCATCAGGAGTGAAACACAAAAATCCAGGGAAGGTGTAGCTGCTGGTGACGGTGTTTGTGTCAGATATGGATTTGTCAAGTGCTGATGAATTACATGTTTTCAAACGATAACCCCTATCAATCTTCTCAGTTCTGCTTTTGGCTAACGCAACAGACCCGACGCACGCTGAAACACACAAAATCAATAACATAAAACTCATGCACACACACATCAGAAAGAAGGGTGACAGAAATGGATATAAATAGAACGAGATACGGTTTATAATTCCTGCCTACCCCCATACAGCAACCTATTCTATAATAACTATGATCAGTGATAGTGTTTTTGCAGACGGCATATTAGTGGGTGATTTCAGGGCTCTGAAACATACAAGCAACTTGACACTTTGTCCTGAATGGAAATGGCTCGGTACACAGCACTATAGCTGCTCAATGGAGTACTGCATGATTAGCGTTCACCGGTGAATAGAAAGAAAGTGCTGCAGGTAATGAGGGCTGCAAAATGGAGACGCTTCTTCAACAGTTCTTTGGTCGACGGCGGCGGTGTCGGGATTGTTGACTTCCGAGCTATGTTTATGAATCTTTGGTCTTTGCAGAGGCTGATTACAAGAATCTTGCATCAGATTAAAATGAAAACGCTCCTCCTTCAAGCGTTGCTGAGGAAACAGATAATGTTGAGGCTTTCAATCAAATGAGTTTCAATCAAGTATGTTTTCATAGTTTCCACTGTCAGATTTATTGGAAATTAAATAGGTTTGGTGTGTGTCTGTGTGGGCTTTCAACTGTGTGTGTATGTGTGATTAAGTTATCTTGATTTAGACTGCTGGTGCATTGTGGGTGCACATCTGTCCTTCTAGCACCACACAATGATATAAATGCAGGGCCTCAGCTGCAGCTTGACAATGGCCCCATGTATCACTCACATTGGTGTCATGGACCAGAGCCCTGTGTGTGTGTGTGTGTGTGTGTGTGTGTGTGTGTGTGTGTGTGTGTGTGTGTGTGTGTGTGTGTGTGTGTGTGTGTGTGTGTGTGTGTGTGTGTGTGTGTGTGTGTGTGTGTGTGTGTGTTAGGGCAAAAAAGGGACATCAGTTGAGAAAGTGAAAATGAGTTAGGCATGGATTTGTGTGTGTGTATGTGCAGCTTTCACAATTCTCTATGCATTCATGTTTGTGTGTGTTTGTGTGTGTAAATCGGGCAGGTGGCCATCACTGGCAGAGTGTATCTCTGAGGATGTGTCTGAATACAGAGGGCTGTTGTTAATGGAGGGTCTGTCTCTCTGTTTTCCACATCTGAGGGTCCATACAGACCTCCACAGGCTCCCGCTTCACAGTGTGTGTTGGCAAGACATTCAGTCCCATCACACTGGGACTCTCTTCCTGTCAAACACCAGGGTGTCAGGGCTTTTCACACCACAGATCAGAGTCCAAGCCAAGAGGAAGAATAGGAGAAGGTCAGAGGGGTGTGTAGACGGAGGAAATGGTATCAGGATAATGGATGCAAAGCTGAACAAAACATCAGGGTTTTCAGGCAGGAATATAATACCAGGGGAAGAAGCAAATTGGCCAATCTAACCACTGACTGCCTTTTGTTTTAACAATTACATTGTCTCTTTTGACTGTGGAATAAGACACATTTACATACATTGTAAGATCACAATTTCTACATTCATTTTTAATGGACAGTGTATTATAACCAAGGTGCTAACTTGTGTAATTGTTTCTACAACAACAGAAGCAAAATACTTACAGCTGAAATGTTGTAGTTAAGATATTTTACAAGCATTCTACATGAGCATTTTGTTGATGGTTATATGACAGATACAGGTATGAACAATCATCATACAATATAGCTGATTTTGATCTGTTTTTCTCTCATTTCTTTCTCTTGTTTTTTACATACCTACAAGAGAATGCAATGTAGGTCTTTTTCGCATTTATTTTTTTTCCCTTCATGTCCTGTCCAGGCCTGCATACATGTGATATGGCCGTGGAAGTCTGGAACAGTTTGGATGACAGTAATAATCACCACATGTATTTCTTTTTTCCTTTCAGATTTTGAACTTAAATTTGAATAAAATCTTTCCCTGTGAGACACACAAACTCACCAATTCCCCCACAAGCACATAAAAGAACATTAAAAAAGATGAAAAAGAATAGAAAAATGTGGAAATATTGTACAAACTGGGAGGTGAGCTGTGGTGAATCAGTGCTGATTATCCCTTACAGCTTGTTACCCCCCACTGCTACAGAATGAGTCGCAGGCCAACTCAATTGGAGGAGTGGACCTTTCTGAATCATCGGGTTTTATTGGAAAGTAAACAGTAAGTCACAGCACGTAGTACATCAAAACTTGCAATACATGTTTTCAATTATTCTGTGAGTCAGTTCAAATAAGCTTGTGAAAGGGTAAGACCAGAAATTCAGTAATTCTTAGTTGTCTCCATGTGCGTCTGCACTCTCATCTTGTCCACTTCACTGGCTCCCTCCGATCAAGTGTCAGTTCAGAGCTACTGTTCTAATCACGTCTTGTCGGTCTTTAGGTGCAAAGAGCCAGGTTCTTTTATAGATTGGCAGGATAGCAGTTTTGAGTAGTGTTACTTCAAAATTCATGAACCTGTTGTTAAACTGGTATCCTGAAATGAAGGAGCTCTATAAGTGGTATTATTTAGATATTCAAAGCAACACGTAACAGTGCACTGTGGGTTGTCTGGCCAGGGAGGGTATGCAGAAAAGTATTTGAATATTAACAATGGCAGCCGCATGGTACCTTAATTTGTAAGCTTGTAAGCAAGTTAGCTTCCCAGACCACGTAGGGGAAAAAAGCTCTCTCTCTCAGGCCAGATTTTTAATTAAGAAGCTAGCCAGAGGGGATATTGTTTTTCACTGTGTGGCTGAAAACAAGTTGAAACTTTTCCACGTTCCCTTCATTATGCCAGCCTTCTGAACCTGTCTATAAATTGCTCTGAAACACTTTTCCACTTTTTTTTTGTAGTAATTTGAAGCATCAGATTGAATTAACCATCATGCCCATAAGATTTGGCACAAAGGCTTTGAGTTACTCACTGGGATGATAAAAGTGCAGTATGATCGAGGAAGCTGACGTGGTCTCTGAATATGGGATATTATTTATAGAGATTGGTATTTATAGTGATTATGATTGGCACCAAGATTGAGAAATGAGGAAATTAATAGAATAGACGCAATATTTTTGATTTATTTTTCTGCAGTGATAATGCCCCCTAGTGTGTTTATATATAACTTTGAGAGTGTGGGAGTTGCCGATGACTCAGCAGGTGTGGAATAATTGTAATCAGTGCCAAAATTAGCAGGATATGCTTACTAGCTTCTACTTTCTGAATAAAAGTTAGTTAGCTTAGCTTGTTAGCTTTTATTTTCCGAGTGAAATATAAACTTAACAGCATGATGGGTCCTCCAAAATGTTGAAAATTTCTAATGGTAAATAATCAGTTCTAGGTGGGGGGAAAAGGGGGCAAAAACATATTGTATCATAGGCTATAGAGCACTGTCATGTGCTCAATGCGCCACAGACAACATGTCTTTGAATAATGCCGTCTCTCAGATGTCAGTAAACTGCTGCAATGGGGGCCACACTTCAGCTTAGATACTCTTTCCACAAATATGTTCTTTTCAATATGTTCTTTTGAAAAATTTAAACATTTGCTCAACAATTTTCACAATAAGTGAGGATAAATCTAATTTTTATTTTAAAACATTCAGTTTTGTCCTTGGTCTAACCTTTTTCAAATGTGTGTGTTTTATGATATCTGGAAGTAAGCCTGAATGTCTCTTTTTGTGCAGAAACACACTTCATTGGGTGTTATCCTTTATTATAACTTAAACTTCACGCATGAAGAAACCTTTAAATCACTTTTAATCTTTCTTACCTCTTTCTGTTGATGCATTTTTCACTTGTGTGTATAATTTTATGCACCCCCTACTTCTCACCTCACTTCTAGCTTCCTTTGACCATTTCTCCTCATTAAATGTTCCTCCCATTTCACTGACAGTTTGTTGTGCACTTGTCTGACTAATAAGAATCTCCTGCTGTTTGAATGAGGTTTAACAGTGTTATGCAACATTGTTTCATAACACTAATCATTAAGTTCAATTGATTGGCACATTAATCAGGGGAGTTAATTGGACAAGCACATGAATGCTAATAAGTGTCTGATTTGACAGAAGCAGAAATCTGTTATTAGATCGTACATCATCATTACCCACAAACTACTGTACCCTGTGCAAAAGTGAATACGTAATTTCATGTGCATGTCTCAGATAGATGAAGTTCCTTATAATTAAGCTTTAATTGGACGTGTATCACTGAGAATTAGGGGTGGGAGTAAGTGGGGCAAAGTTAATCTCAGAGAATATAAAATTGGTTTGAGTTGAAGGGTAGAAGAAGGTGTGAGGTTTTGTTGTTTTTTTTCTTTTGGTCTGCATCAGCACTTTCTCCAGCCAGCTTTATTTAGGCAGTTAGCGACATCATTAGCGAGAGTCTTGGACATTGTCTGACCTTTTCACCCCTCAGCAATCACACCCTGCATCATTTCCTGCAGACTACCAAGTTTGGTCAACTCCCTGTGGTATTCTATAAGTTCATTAGTAAGATTATGTGACAGCAAAGCAAATGGATTTTTCCAGGACGGCAATGCTGAGAAAAAAAACTCTCATAGAATCCAATATGAAGTAGCTTTCTGTGATTGCTGATAAGTTCTCAGTGAATAAATTCCCCAACGACTGTGATGAACTTTGCATAAACTGTAAGTGATTTCTATCATGGGAACTGTTGGGTCTCTGTAAATAATTTTATAAGCAGTACGGTCTAGACCTACTCTATTTTAAAAGTGTTCTGAGATAACTATTATTATGAATTGGCGCGATACAAATAAAATTGAATTGAACTGAATTATCCCCCAGTGTTTTATTAGTAATTTTAGCCATGGTAACGGCTCGGTAACGTTAGGATGATTGGTCGGTCCACCAGTCAGTCCACTAGTTTGGTCCAGGCCAAAATATCTTAATAACTATTTGATGGATTGCCATGACATTTTTTACAGATATTCTTGGTCCCCAGAGGATGAATCATACTGACTTCAGAATCCACCATGAGGCTGATACTTTTGGTGTTAAATATCTAATATCTAACAACTATTACGTATAAAACACACTCCTTCATGTACCTGTCAGGATGAATTGTAATTGCTTTGGTGATCCCTTATCATCTAACTAAGAAGGTTAACAGAGTAAACATTCAACCTATTGTATTTAGCTTGAAACATTACTGTGTACAACCTCATGGAGCCGGTATGGCTGTAGACTCCCGTGCACAGCCAATAATCACACTCAGGTGCTGGTAGGTTACAGGAGCATCCTAGGTAAGGTCTTGTGATAGGTACTGACCACTGCAGACCGGGAACACCCCACAAGAGCTGCAGTTTTGGAGAAGCTCTGACGCAGTAGTCTAGCCATCACAATTTGGCCCTTGTCAAAGTCGCTCAAATCCTCACGCTGCCCATTTTTCCTGCTTCTAACACATCAGCTTTGAGGACAAAATGTTCACTTGCTACCTAATATATCCCACCCACTGACAGGTGCCATGATAAGCAGATAATCAGTGTTATTTACTTCACCTGTCAGTGGTCATAATGTTATGGCTGATCGGTGTATGCATACAGTATGTCACATTGCTGGCTAGACTGTCATACAAAGCGACAGTCTTACAGTCTTATGTTCGGCCCGATCAGCTCTCCCCTCCACAGGGCTGGCGCTCTGCCCAGTGGTAAACTCCATGCCCTGCAGAAATAGCTGGATCAATTAATAGATTGTCAGCATATGCAGCTGCAGGGATTTGAACTACATTAGGCACAATTCAAACATGTGCCACCCCTGTGAATAAGTTTAATTGATCCATTGGTCTGTGGCTCCTTCTATTACTGTGCTAATAGGCCATGTGTACAAACAAATAAACTGTAACCAGAGTCCATACTGTGGATGTGCAGTTGATTAATTTATAAACAGAAAACTTAATGTCATAAGCTGTAAATGGAAACTTAGCAGAGGCACTGATTAAAAGAAACATTTAAAACAGAAAATACAGGCTTTACATCATCATATATAATGACAAGTTTTCCACCTACATGTCTGGCACTCACTCATCTGCAGGTGCAGTGACTGACACAATGTAGAAAACAAGCCCACATTTAATTTTAGCTGCAAATTACTGCACCTTTTAAAGTACAGTATTTGACACATAATTTTGCTAGATGTGTCTAAAGTATCATGAGTGCACACTTGTCCCATAAGTAGCCCCATTAAGAATCCAACAGCTACATTTGGGAATATCAGTACAATGATGCTCATCCACTGAGCTATACACAGGATTTATTGATCTTAAAAGACAACCTGTAGTTAAGACAAATACGTGATGAGCAAGAGAAGCAACACGGCCACACTAAAACTAATCTTGCAGCCAGGTTGAGCGTGTATGTTTGTTTGACAAAATGTTACCAACATGTCGCACTTTCTCACAGTCTGTGCAGAAAACATCTGGAGAATGTAGGTCTGTTTTTGTCTGTTTCATTTGGATTTTCTATCACCACGTTCCCTGGTGATGCATCCATTTCTGTGCAAGACTATCAGTGTCAGCTGGTTGATTCTCAGTGCCGTGTGGCCGACACGACTCGGTTTATTTAAGGCAACAAAACATTGTTCTCATGCCAATGAAAAGGGCAAATGCTTTGAAAGGTGTGGCAGCTGTATTCACACTTCCTCAACCTGAGACTGTTATCAACAGGAGCACATGTGGGGAGAAGAAGGAGAAGAGAGAGACTTCCAGACAGTCTGGTAGACAACATGTAAACAGCCTTTAGCATAAAGACAGGTCTGCTGTTAGACTGATTGCTTAATACAGCTGTTGTCTGGAACCACACATAGATACAAAGTACAGTGTACACCGAGACATAACTGCAGGTGCTTTAATTAGAAACTAAATAATGAAACAGAATGGACGAGTGAGCCTAAAGCAGGAAAAAAGGACTGGTGGCCAGACTGAGGGGGAAAGAAATGTTTCTTAATCATAGCTTTGTGCCTTGGAGCATGGTAAGTTTTAATGAATGATTGAAAACCAATCATAAATGGTGGTACATTAATACTTCAGGAGGCCAGATGACCTTTTCCTTTGAACTGAGTGAAAAATGACATTCCAGCTAAAATTTTTGATGGCTTTTTTTTTTCTTCTTTTTTTTTTCACCTATTACGTGTTTTCTCCCCTCCTCTACAGCCACCCCAATCCCTTAAGAGATTTCAATTAAATTGTCCTACTGAGTTCTTCACTTACTTCCCTTAATCTCTCTCTTGGCTTGTGGCAAAGTGTGATTTTGTTTTTTCCCCGATGTCATTTCCAATTTAATAGAAGTGCATTTTTGTTCGCCTGTGTTATGAATTAAAATGGAGTTCTTTATGGGTGGAGCTGCATGCTGCCATGGTTGAGCACCCCTTCATTCAAACCCTCTGTACCTTGAAGGTGAATAGTGCAGTGCCTATGTGAACTCCATAAATTGAGTTGTAAGCATTCTCCTTTTGGTGTTGTTGAAGGTAAGGCTCCAGACTTGCCCTTGAGAAGGTGTTTGCTCCTGGTGAATTATAGATGCAGTCAGTCTGGATAAGTCAGTTCACTCAGGGGGTTATATTTTCTCAGGAGATATTAGACTCTCTGTGATGAGTATTATCTCCATTAGGAGAGACAATGTCATGGCCATTTATATGATTCATTACATAAAAAATCTCAAATTAAAACCTGACTGTTTGATGCAACTGTTTTGGTAATGCTCTAAACAAAATAACACAATCATCCCTCAAACATTTCATGACTCAAGTATGACTCATGGCAGCTGACAGATCAGAAATCTTTTAGACTTTCTCAGTTAGGCCTTGTAGTCCTCGGCTTCCGATTCGGAGGCATTAGAGGCTCTAATGAGGACATCCCAGAGATCTATGGACCGCGGAACCCATCCTCTCATCTCTCCACAACATGAAAAGACAAGCAGAGAACCGCCTACAACCCATCCCCGGATAAATGGTGAAGCTTTTTGTGCCTTTTTTGGAATGACCCCACATTCCCTGGAAGACAAGGCAATCTTTCTCATCAAAACTAAAAGACGTTTTGTTCGTGCTTCCCCTAAAATTATTCCCAGCTGACACGCAGCTTGCTTGCCCCCCCAGTAGCTGTCCCTGGGACATTTGGCATGAGGAGAGAAGCAGACGGTTACGTAAAAGCTAATGAGTGCCTGGCTTTAGACTGACAGAGCCCATGGGTGTTCTCGGCTGACTGTCCTTGTATGTGTGGATGCGTAGATGCGCACGTACATCATTATTATCCTAAATTAGTACATGCATCTGTCAGTCTTCAGGCCTGTGCTGACGGCTTGTCATTCATGGTTGGTTAAACAAGGCTGGTCAGTCAGTGCGTGCCTTCTAGTTGCATTCAACCTTGATTTCAGCCACATCAGCCTATGGCTAACAAGTTGCCACCCTCTACTGTTTACAGGCAATGCCATGGAACTGACATGACCCAGTTGTGCTTTGTTTTCATATTAGAGGACATGCTAATTGATCCTTGGCTAAGCTCTGCCCACCTTAGCTGTTACACCTGTCAAGCTCTCCAATCAAGACACATGGAGTTTACAATGATATTGGTGGCAGATGTACCACTCGAAAATCATGATCATTTAAACAATGGGTTCAAGAAATTTTAAACAATGGGTTCAAGAAATTGCACTCTGATAGCAGTTAGTAGAATCTTGGGGCAGTAAATCAGCTCCTACGCAGCAGATGTGGAGGCCCAGAAATAGTTTGTTTTGTTTTTTTATGTAACCAGCTAGCTCCCTAACACTAATAACGTAGTAAGTGAATGGTATGCAAACCCCTGGGGTTAATACTATAGGTAACTAGCCGGGCACACTTAAGTTAGGTGAGCAGACAAATACACAGTTTTGTTCTCGTAATTTTGGCATTGGAGTGTTGATTAAAAAAGGACATTCGTCATACTTTTAAATTACTATAGCCCCATGTATGCCACTTTAGCACGAGGAGATATTCAAAGCTTGACAGGCCTGCCGTGCCTAGTTACTGTTGCTTAGCTATGATTAGGCAATCACCGTTAATGATTTAGAAGGCCATCAATTTAATCAAATCAAATCAAATCAATCAACTACTTCAAACAAGGAACAGAAAACTGGCAGAATCAGTGAAGTTTCTGTAAAATTGAGTCTGTTTCTTTAAGAGAGAAGGAGAGGATGACTTTGTGATTCTCCTGCAATAATCAGCGTAGGCATTTGAAATGGAAAAACAGATTAAAGTAATAATTCTCCCTCATCCTCCTGTATAATTGCAGTGAAGCATTTTAGAGGAAAAGAGCAGCATTTAAGATTTGAAGTGAGGATGTTGGTTGTGGTGAGTTGTATCCTTGGGAATGTTCTTTTTTGCTGGTGTCATCATCTTTGATGGCCAGACTATTTTAGAGACTCCATGTATCTGCCACAAAATGTAAATTTTTTTTGGCTACATTTGTTTTGCAAGCATTTCACGTTTTTCTGCCAACGCTCTTGCTAAGTTGCATCGATTTGTCACGAGAGATATTAGCCTGTCATGACCCAGGTATATTTTGTGGAGAGATTAACATTCCCCCTGAGCTCCAAGTGCAGCTGCCATTTTCCAAAGTGTTATATATTTTCTTTCTTGGCTTCAGTCAAGAGCTGAAAGTCTTAAGCGGGATATTTCTCCCAATATATAGATAATTTACTGTCAATTTTAATCATTCTCCTGATTAATTTCTCTTTCATGTCAGACTTCTTACTCTATATGTTTTATCTCTTCCTTTGCTACAACTGTTGATTCTATCAGTTTGGTCTCGATCGTGTAGAATAAATTGCTATATGAATCTGTGGCTTAAGTGGAAAAATAAACTAGTGTGCGTCCATAAAACAAGATAGACTAGATTCACAACTTTATTAGCAAAAAGCATATCCAACTTGGCTAGAGAGTTGTGTTCTGACAAGCATATATCACAGATGGCAAACTCTGTTGGGTGATTTTAAGAAATACAAACCGAGGAGTGAAATAAAGTGAATTTGCCATGTGCTCAGATACAGAAATAACAAAGGCAAAAAAAGAAGAAAGAAGTGATGCATGAAGAAATGAGCAGGAAGGAGGACGTTGAGCAAAGGTGGGTGCAAAAGATCAAGATGTTGCATTGAAACTGCAGGAGCTTAGTGTAGACGCAGCAGGAGGCTGGTGGAGGGAAAATCATGTCAGGGAATATCACGCTGTCACAAATCACATCGCCAACTCCCAGCTGAGATTGATCCGCCAACCTTCTGCCACCCAGCCTTTACACTCCCTTAGTTTTTTACTTCCTCACGATACAGCTAAGAAATCTCTCTGTGAGGAATTGCTGTGTTGTGATGAGCAGGTGACTGTGGTACCACTGTGGGATCATGAGTTCAGGGCAGTGACTGGAAGTGGTAGAAGAGGATTAGTGGCCCAGTGGAGGGAGAAAGCGGCCTCCCTGCAGTGGAGAACCAGCTGGTCAGCAGGCCGGCCAGCCCGGCTCCATCTGTCAGTCACCTGGTCGACCCGCTGGGAGTTCTGGTAAATCTCTTCGCCTCCTGTAGCTCCCAGAGATTATGTCATTCAGTTTGGTCCTACCGTAATTGAGGTCTCACGGAAAGTAGCATCAAAATAAATATGCATCCTGTGAAAAAATATTATACAAAGTTAAATCAGTTTGTCTTTGACCTTCTAATGTGCAACCAATGAGATGACTTGAAAGGGTTAGAGCAAAGGACAAAAAGCTCATTCTCCACTTTAAAATGGTACCACTGTCTTGTCAGGATGATACATGCACAACTCGTCAGGTTAAAGAAGACCCTATCATTCAGTTCCAATGTACGGTGAATGATGAACAGTAAGGTAGTAGTGCCCCCTTTTGGCTGTAGGAAGTGGACAATCAGAGCCAGTCGTGAACAAAACATTTTGCTTACAACATTTTCTGCTGCAAAAATATTAATTATGGTTTATACTTGGGATGATAATGATGATTGTAATGATTGTTTTGGCACTTCCGTCAAATTAAAGTCAAGCAAAGTTAAAAAATGTTCCACCAAAATATGTCAACAAGATATTAATATATATGGGGTTAACGGGTTTGGTTGATAGGCAGACTGGAGATTTCCTTCTACCTGGTGGTGCTACCTATCTAGAGCCATTGTTTGGTTCTTTAGGTGATTATACACTAATGTAAACATATCTATAAATATTATATTCAATTATGACAATAGATTCTCCTAAATGTTACACAGTGGACCTCTAATACATAACTGTGGAAGATTGTGTTACAATAAAAAGCTCCAGAAGAGCTCCCGAATAGACTTTGCTGTCTGCTATGATCAGATTTCGATCCTGGAAATTCCAAATATCATTTTCCGAGAGAACCTGGCAGATAACGGTGTTCATGTAGGGTCCCATTGTGTATAGTAGGAGGTTGATTAAGAACATAGGTTTGGTGGTGCCTTTAAGGTTTAAGTGGAATCCCTCAGATGATGAGAGTGATGTGTAATGTACAATGTGTGCATGCTTTGAAATGAACATTTTCAAACCAAAAGACTAAGCCAGAGTTAGTGCTGTAAATTTACATTAAAAACGACAGGCTTTGTTAAAATCCTTTCTGTGTCGTATTTAATGTTCAATTCAACCCAGTTGTTTCTTGAATCTTTGAAGACTTCCCAGGAAATGTTATTTTCCCAAGCCTTCAATCACCCCAGTTCTGTCACAGCTTCTGTTCCATATCTCATCCATACCCAAGTCAGGTACCAAAAACAAAAGATGTTTTTTTTTTCTCCCTCCCTTTTCGAAACGATGCTGCATTTTGTTTTTACTGCTGAATCCCTCTGACAGCTGTTGTGGGTTCCTGTCAAAAAGTGTTGTTTCTTTTCTTTTTTTTTCATTTCTCAGTCTCAGTCACACTAACAAGGAGTGAATAAACAGAAGGTAGAGTAGAAAAAGCTCTGGAAATGCCTCTGCCCAAGAGAGTCAGCAAAATTCGGGAGCTTGGAGAGGTTAAACTTCACGACATGATCTTTTGAATTGTTTTTTCCTTCATCTGATATACATGCAGAAGTGTCGAGGAAAAATTATACAGCAGGCTCAGAGTTGGAGTAGCAGTTTTCGATAATAGCTTGGTTTCACTCATGTTGCCGCCTTTGTGCTCAACACTGAAAGCTGCTGTCTCTCCCCAACAATAACAGATGTCAAAATCATGTTCTCCTAAAAGTTTATAACTGCTGTGTGCTTATTGCAGCCATCTTAGTAGAAAGCCAATTGTGTTTGATTGACTGTGACTGTGATTGGCAGAAACTTGGCTCTATTGTTTGGCCACTCATGTTATCACATTTGAGAAGCCCGGCTAGCCTGCAGCAGTAAAAGCAAGAGGGGGATATTGGCTCCTGAGTAGCTGGCATAGAGCCTCTTTCAGACAGGCAATTCCAGGGGAGCAATTGTCTGGTTTAATTGCTCCAAAAAAGAAAGACAGAGAGGCGGTGAAACTAACAAGCTGTCTACAGAATCAGTAATTTACAGGCTCTGTGATAAAAACAGATTCTTATTTTCTATTTTTTTCCCGTCCTCTCTCTCTCTCTCTCTCTCTCTCTCTCTCTCTCTCTCTCTCTCTCTCTCTCTCTCTCTCTCTCCCCTCCTGCTGTTGCAGTTATTGTAAAATATTCACAGGGTGGGTTATTGGGCTGGTCTAATTTGCAGTTGTGATATGCACAGTAGGACAGACACACACTGATTTCACTAACTCTCAGACTGATTTGATGGGCCAAAACTGTCTACTGCCTCATCACCTGGCCCATTTCTGAACTAGAAAGCACTCAGAAAGCTCATACCTCTGCCAAGGCTGCACAGTCTTCTAAATTTGTTATTTTAAGAAATGTTTTAATATACATCTGGATCTACATCAAATAGACACACAAGTGCCAGATATTTTTTCAACTCTTCAATTTAGTGTAGTATTCTAGGAAAAATAGCAAACATGTTCATCTTTTAATGTTAAGAACTCCTTTTAAAATATTTTTGGATCAAATCCAACTAATTTGTTTCTTGGCCCATTTACTTATTTCTACTTCAATTAAATTAAATCAGGAAACTCGTTTATAAGATTTCTTAATAAAAAACCATAACCTCCCTCCAAAAACACCCTCTATCTTCTTCACTCACTTTATCATCTTCAGCTTCATAGGTTTCACCTTTTGCTTTAGTTTTAATCATCATCACCTGATAATTTATCTACTGTAAATAGTAAGGAGTTGTGGTTAGACAGGGAGGCAGGTGCCCAAAGCGTGTAGTTCTGACTGTAAAAAGATTTATTCTAAGTCCTATATTTTACTGCTGTAGTCAAAAAGGCAGCTACTGTAGACTGTGACAGTCTGACATTTCGGGGTAATTTGCTAGCAAGAGTTACCTGGATTTACACAACCTACATTATGGAGGCAGACAAACAGCAGGCACCAGTGCGTCGGCCAAATGAAACACGAGCCGTTGATCCTACCACAGATATACCCTTCCCATCTATTGTGGTCACAAAATAGCTTCACTTTTACACAAAATTATTGATTGTTTTTCACAGGATTAATGACCTATGAAATCTGATTTGGAATCTCAGCGGTGAACACAAAGGAATACCAAAATAGGGATGGAAATAGGTTAAGAGCAAAATGTGTACAGTACTAAATCAATGTGCCACAGACACAAATGCAACCAAAATATTGAACAGTCATGGCAGGCCTAATTCATGCACACACGTTAAGCCGAGCAGAGGGGAATGGACATTAAGAGGCACAGGCACATTTGCAAAAACAAAATGTGTAGTGTGTCTGTCTGTGTGTGTGTGTGTGTGTGTGTGTGTGTGTGTGTGTGTGTGTGTGTGTGTGTGTGTGTGTGTGTGTGTGTGTGTGTGTGTGTGTGAGTGAGAGTGAGGTTGTGGACCATGGCCTATTCCTCTCCCCTTTGCAGCAGTCTCCATCCATATTCATAACCTCCCACAGCGATAGCAGAGGGAAGGAGGGAGGGGAAGAAAGGAGTAGGAGGAATGAGAATTTCAGTGTGTGCAAGTTAAAAGGAAAGGAATAAGGAACATAGCATTGTGTGTGTGTGTGTGTGTGTGTGTATTGATATTTGTCATTAGGTTATCTTTTCCTATGATCCTTGACAGTCTAGGTTTGCAAACATGAATCGAAGTGTAAACTAGGAGCCATAAACAAGACAACTAATGACTGCTATTATTATCAATCTTTCAAACACACCATTTGCAGTGCACATGAGTTCCACTTTGTGGACTCAGCAACAATATGCAGGGTGATTTAACAGGGATAAGGGAACATTTTCCGGTTCATAACCATTAGCACCACAATTAAATTCAAATGGATGTAAAAACTCATACAAATATGCATGGAATGCATTAAGGCAATGTCCAATTAATCATCAGTGGAGGAGCCTCAGATTCTCTGTTTCCGAAATACACTCTTTCTCATTTCCTCTCTTACAGAAATCACCAATCAATAAATGATCAACACATGTTGTTTTTTCAGGGGTAAGATTGTCATAGAAGAAGAAGAATGGAAGGATACAAGCGCCTGCAAAGGGAGGAAGTAAGCATCACTTTTATCTGCAATAAGTTATGTGTGTACTCTTTCTGTGAGAAGACTAAGTTGAGTTTTAGAGAGTGAGGACATTTTTGATGAATGAGCATTGGTCATCACTTCTTCAGTGGGCTGTTTGAGAATTAAGACCTGGTTTTAGGGTCCAGTGAGCGTTCAGACCAAACACAGCCCTGCTTTAAAAGACAAAATATTCAACAGCTGAATTGATTGGGTAGTGTTGTTTCAAGTTAGTTTTGTTCTGCACTAACACTTCCAATGTGATCAGGCTCAACACCTTATGGACCAGTGTGTTTCAAGCACACCAGTCCTCACAAGAACAAATGTGTGTGTGTGTGTGTGTGTGTGTGTGTGTGTGTGTGTGTGTGTGTGTGTGTGTGTGTGTGTGTGTGTGTGTGTGTGTGTGTGTGTGTGTGTGTGTGTGTGTGTTTGTGTGTGTGTGGCATGTGAAACTGTGAAATTAAAGAACCTCTCACCTGCTTACCCACCTCCTTCTCTTTCACACATATCTGTCACACACATAGACAGATATCTGTCATTTTGTCTAAATCTCTCACATTTCCATATCCACTCCTCCATATGTTCATATCTGGTCTCCCTTGAGTATCCTTACCCTTATTCAGCTGTATATTTCTTCAAAAGATTCACGCACTGTAAAAGGAAGTTTGTCATTATCTCGATTTGATCACTTGGAATTTCAAGCCTTTTAGTTGAAACAGAGAGACAGGCTTGATAATAGTTTGGCATTGATTGGTTGAATAGTATCACATGTGCTAATGGCCCTTGTTATTCTATGCTGAGTTTAACGATTCTTTCATGTTTGACTTCAGCAGTTATGGAAATGATATGATTCATAGCTGTATAGCAGGCAATTAGCAGACACGGACACAGACTCACACACACACACACACACACACACACACACACACACACACACACACACACACACACACACACACACACACACACACACACACACACACACAGACTATGTCCCAGTGGACCACTTGATGGGGTGTATAATGTGTTTTCATGTTCAAAGCATTTTACAGTAGACTTTCTTAAGGGTTTTAAAGCACACCAGACTGTTTGATCATCCACTTGACACTGTGGAGCTTTACTGAGCTTGAGGAGCCCACACATCCACTCTCTAGCCCTGGACAGCAGAAACCTAGACTCATGCTGTTGAAGCACAGAGGTTAGTGCACACATTTCTGACAGAACTTGGCTAAAAAATAAATAAATAAAATGTTACTTTTGGAAAAATAATGTTGTCTTCCCTTTGCCCAGACATCAGAGCTCCAGGAGGGTGGTTTGGAAACACTTGAGGCTGTATTTACACTGACTCTTGGATGGCAGTTGCAATGATAACCTAATTCCTATTCCAGGGCTAATACCTTTAAGGCATCAAGTTAAGTTTTAGTCTTTTGCTGACTAAAACTTAATATTAATCAATACATTTATCATGTATAATCTTTAAGCAATAAATAAACAATTAATTTAAAAGGTTTATAAGACACTACAACACACTATAGGCCAATGTAGTTGTGCCAAAATGCCCAGAAAATGCTTTTTATCATCAAATTTTTTATCTACATTTACAATTAATCATACACTACATCCTAAGGAAAGAGTAAAGAACAAATCAGAAACTAACTGTGAATTAAGTAATTCCTGAATAATTATGACTCTGTGGACCGTGAGATACTAAGTACTAGTTCCTAGATATCTATGAATCTGCCTGCTGACTATGTCTAAATAAACCAATGCTGTTTCAATCAGACTTATGCAGAACCAGCCAATGCTTCTAAGGCTGAAATGATGTAAATAATGTAAATCTATCAACATCAGTTTTAATTCTAAATAGTGATAATTGTTCAATATTGTTTAAAATCCCAAACATTAAGTTTCAGCTTCTAAAATGTTATTTGCTGCCTTTTCATCTTTATTATACCATAGTAACTTTATTTGGAGTGTTGGTTGGAAAAAAAACCCTGCAAATTGAAGACATCACTTTTGACTCAGTAAACCTGTGAGGTGAAACTGTGGCATTTGCTTTTTTAGATTAAATGGTGAATGGATTAATTGGGAAAACGACTGACAGATTAAAAAGAGAATAAATTCACTGCAGTCCCAATTACTCCCTCATTAGGTGCATATTACTTATATTTTTGCATTTCCTCATGTACAGCTGGGCTTCATACTGAGTGACCAGGAATGCATCATTTTTACTTTACTGTCCAACCAACGTGAGGGAGAAAGTAAAACTCACACAGCCACTCTAATTAGTGTATTTATGTAGCTGACACTTCTAGTCGAATGTCTTCAATCACTTTCGGATGGAGAATCCAATTCATGTACAGTATGTTCTCTGCCCACACTAGCTATTAGCTACCTCCGCTTGCCTAATTACTGTCATTCATCCTTTATCAATGAGAAGTGGTGGAAGCAGCTGCTACCGGGTGGCTGCGTTCTCATATGCATGCAAATATATAATATGTACACATGCACACACACACACACACTGATAAACATACACTGCACAGAAAATATCGCTTGGTTAGAAAAAGGTGTTGGAGAAATGAGGAAAGTTTTTACATATTACCTTTCTAAGTGATCTTCTGCCAATAATGCACGTCTGTATTTGGTATTCCCACGCTTTCTTGTAGATCACAGTGTAGTGTACTAAGCCTGTGTGTGTGTGTGGGGTGGGGGGGGGTGATGTGCAGGAATCTATTTAAGGCTGTCTTTCTGACACCGAGGTGATGGCATATTTTATTAGCTCGTGCTCAGGGACCGGCGAGAATCTCACCTGAGAACTCAACTGTGACATTGTGGATCCTGAACTTCTTTGTTCCTTCTCATCTGTCTTCCGATCCAGTTTCAGCTCCTTCGAATCCTCCTGCCTGCGTCTCTCCCCGCCCACCCCCTTTCCACACCTTAATCCCTCTGTCATTCTTACTTCACTTCTCTCCTGCCTCAATCCTTCCAACCCCTCACTTTGCTTGGGCCTTCTCGTTGCATTTCCAACCTCAGGTGCCTGTTATCTGTAAAATGATCCCTGCACGCTGTGCCTCCTCCTACAAACCAACCTCCTCTCATGACAACTGGCTAATTAGGTGTCACCACAGAAAATGAAAGGTAAACGGACTGTAGATACGGCAAAGCCATAAAGCTGTCAACTGTCTCACTTTTGGAAAGAGAGGAGGAGAATTGGAAAAAAGGGAGATGAGGTAGATTAGGTGTAGAGGTCAGTAAAAGAGTGAAGAGCGTTGGAAGGACGATGAACGGATGAAGGGATTGGGAGGAATTAAGAGGTAGGAGGACGGTAAGCTAGATAAATGCGGGTAAAAACGAGAAGATGAGAGAAGAATAGATATGCGCTAAGAGACGTGGGAGGGGAGAAGGTGAGAAAGTGATGCGAGAGGCAAAGGCCACCGCTGCCGTTCCCTGTGGCCGCTAATAAAATGCTCCAGTCAGACCTCTTGTGTGTGCACACATGCATGAGGAAATACACACACACACACACACACACAAAGGGCAGGTAGACTTCCTGATCGATTGAGCTATGCCCTGCTCTGACGTCTCAGCAGGCCTCAAGATGAATGAGTTGACCTACGAAGGAAAAGAGAAAGAGGAAAAAAACAAACCTTTGGCTTTTAAGTCTCAGAGGTTTGTGTCATGTTAGTCACAGGGTGGGAGGGTGCAGTGTGTTTATCAGCTCTTCTGCCTGCTTCTTCCTGTTCTTGTGTGTGTGTGTGTGTGTGTGTGTGTGTGTGTGTGTGTGTGTGTGTGTGTGTGTGTGTGTGTGTGTGTGTGTGTGTGTGGCGTGCAACCATGTTCATACAAATACTGTATTTTGTGTAGGAAACTTCTTGTCACACAAATCCATTTTAATTCTTTTTTATAAATTCACCATTAACACAAAAATATTTATACTTACTGTATCTGAAAACTTTAATCCACTCCTGCAACAATATAAATAACATTTTGATAGTTATGTATTCATTTATTTTTCAAACTGGCTTACACTTAAGCGACCTCTTGCAGCCATAAGAGTAAATACTGTCCTCTAATCAACAAAGGCAGAAGTACAGTGGTACTGTTATACCGTTGCAAAATGGGAGACTGTATTTTATGTCAATGTTGGTTTCTTCCTTTAACCATAACAGTGATGTTTTCCTAACCTTTCACTGTGTAGTTTTAGCTGTCTAAACATAACCAAACAGTAGCCATGTCTGATCAAAAAGCACTCAAATTTTGTTTTTGTCATTTTTCTGGTGAATCTCATCTTGTAGGAAAAAAAGTGTAAGAAGCTCTTCAGATGCATAAAATAATAAGTCTGGACTCACGTTTCAGTCCATGACTGAAACATTCACTTTTTTGTCACCTTTTTCATATTTTGTGTATTTTTTCACCTTTAATAAATTTGTTTTCCAAACTATTCTACTTTTTATTTGACAAGTACATTCATAGTATATATAAATATAAACACTTTGTAAAAGATAGGATTGTTGTGCATTCTGAAGAGTGTCATTTGACTGCTTTGCTTTGTATCATACATGCGGGTGTATGTTATGTCTAGCTGTGTATCTCCATGTGTCGTCGACTGCGTAAATCCCTGTGTCTTGAACTGAGCCATAGCTAAAGACAGATTTGAGCTGCTCCTTCTCAACCCAGCACTTGAGACCCATCCATCACCTCTCAGCTGATGGTCCACCACTGGCCAGCCTGTCACTGCCACTCAGACAAGGCAACACTCACACAGCAGCCAAGAGAATGACTGTTGCTCACTGAAAAGGGCACATCGACTAATAATTGGAACTGTGCCTATACTGAGCTCAAGGCTAATTAGCCACCAAACGTGTGACCTCCATACTAATAGAGGATATTTTGTGAGCAGCTTTTTCAGTCTGCAGCAGGTAGCTGACAACAGACGCGTCTACCATTCACATTTCCTTTGGTACAATCATGAAACGTTAACATAATATAATCACTCTCACAAATATTCAGTGATGATATTAATTCTTCATTAAGGCAATTAGGGACAAGAGCATCCAATCAATCAATCTCATTAGCTTCTTTGTCAAGTAGTCCGTCTCCTATCCCTGCATGGCATACAGTATTTATTTCTGTGATGCTTATTTAGTGTCAGTGCTTATTTAAGTCAGGCATAGCTGTGAAAATGCCCGCTCACAGATGGCTTCCTATTACGTTCCATATAGAACATATAAATGAGAATATTAGTCAAGGAGATGATGATTACGCTGTTTCATGAGAATGGCTGTAATTTCCTATGCACAGTAATAATGACAGACAGCAATTCCATGTTTAAGAGAACGGCAGGTACTGTGCGTGACAGTAATTCTGTGGCTGTAAATGTGACTATTTATCAATCTCAAACACACACAAACACACACACAAAACACCTGTCTGCTGAACTTACAGTCCTTGCCACACAAGCCCTGAAACCATCTCTGAAGTAAGCATGGGTCAAGAAAATCACTGAGAATGCTTCTGAAATTTGAGGGGTGCACAGTAGCTACAGCAAAGACTCTGTATGGGCAGGAAATGGTAATAAAAAATAGCATACTGAACATAGTTAATACAAGCTGAGTGCTAAATTTGATCTTGTAATGTGATAACTTTTTTTCAGTAACGAGTAGTGTAAGGGATTCCAATTTCAGTTCATATTCATTTTGACTTGTTGGCATCTACCAAAAGAGGATAAATTTGACTCCTGGTAACTAAGTTTTTGTATTTACATGTTAGGTGGCTTGCTAATATTTGCTTTTTTTAGGAATCAGATGGATTAGCTGATGTGGTTCAGAGTTGGAGCATGTGTGAACCCTGCAGCTGTGTTGTGAGAACAGGACTATGGTTACGTGGTGCCATTGCTCTGAAACTCCAATAGTCATTTTCCAGAATAAACGTCCATTGCTTCAAAGGCCAAAATCCAAAATGTCTGTCTTCTGGTTGGGTTTAAAAAAAATTTAAAAAATGTGGAGGGGACATGTATGCCAAGTTTCATGAGTTTTTCGAGCACCATGAGGCCCCCAACAATGCGATTCATTTAGTGGGAAAAAAATCCTTGCATAGGGCCTTCACACCAGTCGGTGTTTGGGTCTTAATTCCCCGAGAGTCAGTGTGTTTGTGTGTGTGTGTGTTTTCTCAGAGTTAGGACTAAGATTCAGGGGTCAGGATTGGTCAGGTTTTTGAGCAGTTATTTGAAATAGAGTGTAATTCTGGTCATTCATTCTGGTCATGCAGCAGTACACACACACACACACACACACACACACACACACACACACACACAAAGGTGGTATCGTCAAAATGTATTGCTAACTGTAAGTGTGTAACTCTAACTGTAAGTGTGATGAGGTATAATGTGACTATGGGCCAATTAGCAGAGACAGTGGTTAAAAGTTTTCTTACAAAGTCATTTGAGGGAGCCTCTATATTAGTCTGAGGGTGCTTAGCACTTTCAACCACCCCTGAAGAACTGTGCCTGCTTTGAAGCTGCCATTTCCAGACAGGAACGGATGCCAGAAAGACAAAAAGCACCTGTACACACTTGCATGCACTCACACGTTTTGCAAACCCACCCCCCAACCCCCCTTCACACACACTCCCATGTACAGTAACCTGAGGGGAACATCACTCAAACCACTGAAGAGCAACAGGAGGTGATTACTGTGATCTAGCCATACTCTTCTTGTACTCCAGTAATGGAGCCGGCCACAGTGATGCCTGTTGAGTTGATGTTTTAAGAGCTTTAATGGACTGCTGAGCCACAGATGAGAGCTCGGTCTCCGCTGCACTATTTTGATGATGTACTCATATATATATATACTCTGTGATATGATGTTAGCCTCTTGGATAAATACCTTGAGAGTTGTAGCCTATGGAAGTATGAGGTGTGCCATTTTTAGCCAAATGAGAATTCAGATTATCTATGGATGACAATGTTGGACAGTTCAAAGTAGTTCCGTCACAGTGGTCCCTAGAGACTGGTAGTGCTTATAAACTAGTCTTGTGTGTTGATTACTGCTTGAGTAACACACAAACATTGCATCTAGGGTGTTTTAAAGGCACCATTATTATGTTGTCTGAAGGCTACAATCACATTATTGCTGGAGTTGGAGACAGTTTAAGTGTGCTTTTACAAGCAATGTTCTAAAAGAGCAATGGCTGGTGATTTAGTCTATCTTTAGTCTATCTCTATTATAGATAATGCTGTGTAGCTCTCCCAAAGGCTGCATTAGTTGCTCAGATTCCTTTGTATCTCCTTTAACTTCACAATCCCTTTCTTCAGTACATTTGCTTTATGCAAGTCCTTTTCTTTTCCCCTTATGTCTTGCTTCCCTCCTTACTTTTTTACAGTCCCCTCTGTGCCACAGCCTTGTGTAGTCTGGTGTAGCAGATTCAATATTGATGAAGTGAATCGATCAGAAGAGCACCACCCTTCCCTTTCTGATACGGTAGGTCTTGAATAATCTATCCCTCATCCAATATTCTGATACAAGCAATAACTGGCTAAAGTTAAAGATTGCTTCCACTTTCAGATCATAGTCTCCTGAGCAAAGAATTCTGACTGTTGAGACTTAATTTATTTAATGTTTGAACTACAATTTACTTTAGTTGTTGCAAGGTAATACTCCCACATTAGATTAAACTGATAATAGCACAAACTGACTTACAGGTGCAGACACATATTCACCTCTGAATAACAGAAGCAATTGCTGAGGCCAATTAGCACCATGCTATATATAATCCTACAGAGATTAATCAGATTAGTCAAGCAGTTATGACTAAAGTTTGAGAATGGTTTGACCTTCAATTTACAGATCTGACTTTTATTTATAGCACTCCCCGTTCAGACACAGACAGTGGTCAAGACAATGCAATAACGAACAAAATTATTATATATGTGGGATGAGAGATGCTTTCTAATTAGTGAGAAAATAAAGGTAGGAAGAGAATCGTGGCAACTTTTCCTTAGTTTTGACTCCACTGACACTATGGTATGTTCCTTTATATCTCCGCATCATTTTGTGTCAAGCCTCTGCCGTTAAAAGTCGGGGTTTAATCTCAACTTGTGGCCACAAGAGACTTCGCCACAGAAGTGATCCTTGACTGTAGCACCTCCAGTAATCACACAGGATTATGTGACTGTTGGTCTAATATGGAGCAATATCAATAGTTTGCTCTACATCTGCCTCGCCTGGAATTTAACTAGATACGAGATACTCTGATGATTGCCTTTTCCCTCAGAGACTCTAAACTGAGTTACGTTTTAATCTTCCATCGAATCTAAGCACTATGATTTACAGTATCTAAATTAAATGAAGTGGTCTGCTACCGCAAAACTGATGCAGTGAAACAGATCTGGCAGAGGAGTAATTGTGGGAAATTAAAGTTGTGCTCTGTGTTCTGTGTTGTTCACTCTATATAAAAGAAATTGAATTACTCAAACACTGTGCCGTGCAAACACAGTGACATCCGGCTGGCTGTGGCCTGTAGGGCAGCAACAGTTTGGTTGCACGACATTCAAACTATGGTTGACAATTACCCACAATTCCACCATAGCTGCTCCTGAGGGACTTTGACTGAACTCAACCAGAGCAGCTTTTTATCACAGACAAGCAATTATTAAATTGAATATAATTCCATAATGGCAGACTGGTTGTTTGCTCATACTTGTTAATCTGGCCGCTAACAGTTTGTTTGTGTTCCCTTAATCCTTTGACAACAAGCCGGTGATGATGGTAATCAGCCTTAATTGTGAATTTGATGTGATTTTGAAATTAAGACCGAGAGTAAGCTCAGAACAGCTCACAGCTCAGGCCATATCCGAATAAGTCTGATTGTTATTGATTGGCTTGAAGCATTGTGTGATTGTGTTGTGAGATATTTCTGTAACGCAGCGACATAAACAAGTATAAACACTCACACACGCAACCACACCAAAGACAATGTTGTCAGATGAAATGTTAATCATTCCCTTCCCCGTGAGGACTTGAGAAGTAAACAGGGCTTATATAAATGTTCTCATGCACTCCAACACTTGTGCAGCACTTGTAAGTAAGACAACAAGCAGATAAGATCAAATAAATGCATGCTCTTGGTCTTCTTTTTGTCTTCACATTAATGTGGCCAGTCATGGAAAATATGCAGAGGACAGTGGCAGAAAAAGCCCACACACCCCTTGCCAAAATGCACACATACACACTTAAACACACACACACACACACACACACACACACACACTTGCACTTTACTGCAGCAGGGTAGAGGTCTCGGAGACAGGAGTGTGTGTGATGATGGATGTGTTGTATCTACTTCCTCCAGACAGCCGGTCTGCAGTGTGGACAGAGGGACAGGGAAGGCCAACGGTCAACACACACTTTAGCCCCTATTTTAACTTGTATGTGTGTGACTGTGTGTGCATGTATGTGTGTCAGTGCACATCCTGGCTGCTGTCCTGTCTCTGTCTCTGACCATGGTTCCTCTGGTGGAGGACTCCAAGCCACATTCTCCCTTCCCATCTGCCCCGGCACCGCCTTTGCGTCCCTCGGCTTGCCGTACTGACAGGCAAAGTTGCCAAGGTGATGGATGACTATGCGCTCAGTTTCAGTGTCAGAGTCCTGCACCTCTGCTACCTGCCGCGTGGGTCCCTGTCAAAGACTTCCTGTCGGGTCAGCTATACTCTGTCTCCCTCCCCCCCTCCCCTCTTTTTATCTAGCTCTTCATCTTCATCTTGCAGCTCTCCCATCTCTCCTTTATTTAGCTCACTACTGGGACCTATTTGAAAGGCTGGAGCAGAGTGTAAAATTTTTCCAGAAATAGGTTGTCAACCTGATAACTTTTGAAGATCCGCTGAACAAAGACACTGATTGTGCTGCATAAATGCTCTCTCATATCACACAGCGCAACATTTTCCTTCAAAGTAATTCTCTTTCAATCAGTTAGATTGGTTGAGTCAATGAAGAGTTTAGATACAAAGCATGGTAATGAAGGCATTTTCCTTAATGAGCTGCATGATGTGAAGTCACCGCTCCCTTTTTTGCCGATAAATTGTGCACGTGTGGAAGTGTGTGAATGTCTATGTGTGATGCCGTGAGTGCACCTCCGTTTGTCAATGTGCAGTCGCGTGTTCATTATACAGCAAGCTTCCTTCAGAGTGACCCCAGTTTTACGCCCCGCATTTTAAATACTGGCCTTTTGCAATAAGGTCCATAAGCAAAGCACTCATGAGCTTTGTCTGTGAATGTAATTAGCCAATTAGTCTGTTCTTTATTAGAGACCAGCAGCAGCCATGCGTTTCGGCTACCCGGGACTAGTTAGTGTGTTCTAATGAGCCTTTAGCTTCCAACCAGAAGCCCTGTCAAGCATTATTAATAAAGAGGCTATTTGTGCAGGCCTTCCAGTTCAAACACTGTTAATACCAGAGAGCCATGCTTATTAAGATTTATCTGCAAGCTCCATGAACAAGGTTGCACTGTAAAACCTGAATAAGGTGAAAAGGAGAAAAGGGACTCATTCATCTTGCATTATAATTTTTATTATTCAAAAACCAACATTTTTTTTTATATTTGTTGTTGTATCTTTCCTGTGATTTCCAGTACAACTATCTCCATAATATAACAAGCAGAGATATGTTTTCTGAAACATCTACTATAAATGTCCTCAGGCAGTTTTACAATTATTTTCATATTATATCCGCATTTTCCCAAACCATTGTATTACACTATTAAACTGTCAGTGGGAACAACGGAAAGCAAAGACATGTGGAATTACTTATTCTTTATGTGGCGAAGAGGATAATATATTTAGGATTCAATTCTCCATGCTGTAGTATTGCACTGTAATCATAACAGACTTGATATGCTAATAACAAAAGCAATTTGTGACAGGTTAGTTTTAGAATAATTGGTGTAGGATTTCTCTGAGCTTTGAATTGATCAAAGAGACAGTGGATGAATAAAGACATAGAAACTGCCGTCACCATGCTTGAAGGTCGAGCTTTGAAAATGATTTAAAACACCAATACCAAGTACTAGTATTACCACCACTACCACAAACTGCAAATTGCACAGGACTGGATGATAAGCCAATCTGTAAACCAAGTCCTGTCAGCATATCTTTAAGTATCATATTCACATAGTCAGATTACAAAGAGGATGAACAGCAGTTTTACTCACCAATCTGAAGAGAGAATAACTGAACACCCCTAATGAGATGACAATAATAATGTTAGTCAATATAATTTGTCTTCATTAATTAAGGGATTTTATGTCTCAAGAATAATGTAGGCGCTCTAGTAAAATGTTTCATAGTACCTGGAAATGCTTATTTAAAGTGTTTGCCAACAGAGAATATCTACCAGCTGAAAACTACTAAACAATAATAGATTTACAAATTGACAATTAACAGTTGAGTGCAAGCAGTTTACACTCTTCACACTGATTGGTGTTATATACTGACAGGAATATAACTTCCTGCCACCACTGGCAGTATTGAAAGCAATGCCACAGAGCAGCTTCTGGTGACATTTTGCACCATCTTGGATTGTATATGGGTGGTATTGACTTTATACGTTTGTCCAACTCTGTAACTTTGTCTTCTAACTTCCTCAGCACTGTAAGTGGTCACATTGTGTACACTGTCATCTTCTACTTGTGATCACCTTGAGCCCACATTTCAATCAGTTTTAGTTTTGTAATATAACCTAATTAGAGCAGTTCTCCACCCACACAGCACTGGGATCAGCTGGTCATGTTACTGTTATAGTAGTCATGGTAACTGGTTAGAATTAGTTGATATTTATGTTTTATTATGTTTATTTATATAACAATATGATATTATAACACAGGTTGTCTAAGTGTGGCCATTCAAAACAACAACAACATTACTTCATCCAAAACAAAGAGTACATTTATCACCACTGAATGAGATGATAGATAGATCAGAGATGTGGTTATATATTGTGGTTGCTACTATATTCTACACTATATAATGTCTCTGTTTGTATGGGGCTCTTGTGGGCAACACTGCAAATCAATGAGCAGGACTGCTTTATGGCAATATTGGATTTTCATGAGTTTTGGATCAATGAGATGCCTTGATTTCTCAGTTATTTAATTTGCTGGATGAGCTAAAATGAGATATTCCTATTTACCCATAAACACTTTCTCAATTGATTTTCTCAAAAGTGTATTATATCATGACATATACCCATATTGCGATAAAATAACATTTACCCTGGTCGAGGATTTTATTCATATCACCCAACCCTCTACCTCAATAAACCCCATACTGTGGTTTATTGTTAATATTCCAGTGCAGTAATTGTTCAAGAAGAAGCTGCCAGAGTGACCTGGTTAGATGCAGAGCTTGCAGTATAGCTGAACCTTATACACCCTTCCTACTGGATGTGTAGCCTGCATCACGGCACAAGTATCCCAACTGTATGTACATTCTGCATAACAGCAGTCAAGACCCCAGCTTATCTCAGACGCACAACTGTGTAAACCACCTGGGACTCTTTACAGTCTGAAATGTGACTGCTGCCTCTCATTTTCTCTCTCTCTCTCTCTCTCTCTCTCTCTCTCTCTCTCTCTCTCTCTCTCTCTCTCTCTCCACACAGGCTCTCTCCACAACACAGAGATGAGTGATGCTGTCTCTGCCTCATCTTTGACTGGCAGAATAAACACTGTTACCACAACAGCAATGCTGGGAGACAAACTACAAGCAACAACAGAGGTAGACAGACACACCACAACTGTGACAGTATATGGCAGGAGAGATAAAGGTGTAACAGTGTTAGCAGAGATAGTTGTGTGAGCCCAGTGATGATAACAGAGTTAGGAGGCAGATATACAACCGTGATAGTATGAGAGAAGATACACAATATAATATATGAATATGACAGTAAAGGAGGAGGTCTGGGTGGGGAAACTTTGATGATAGTTGGTAGAGGCAGTGACAGTAGGGTTTGTATTTTACTTTGCCACTGTTCTGAGCATATCATTACTGGGGGGAAGATGGGATATTGAAAGAGATCTTAGATGTACAGATAAACATTCACATGGTGTTTAGTGCAAAACAGGCATGCTATTAGTACACCCAGCCACTCAGGAAAACCAAACTAGCATTACAGCAACCTTTTTAAGTCCCACCTTGCTCTTTGCTGCCTGTAATTAACACAAGAAAGATGGATCCAAACAAAAAAGTAAAAGAGGGAATGGGTAAAGCAGCAGGAGTGAAAAGCAAACAGGAGCGGAAGATGGAGATGAAACACTGGAGGCAAAGCAGAAGAAGGAAATTTGCACAAGAACTGTAAAGCATGCCAGACAAACGCAGCAAGGATAGAAAGACTAAAAGCAACAAACAAAAACGTTGGGATAGAAAAGAGAAGCAGTGAGAGGCAGCACAAACAGAAAGAGATAAAGAAAGACTGACAGGCCAAAAGGGAGACCACAGAAATGTACATACCGCCGGGCTGATATTGTCATTCTGTGCAGCAGCCCAGCTCCAATGTGCTGATTATGAGAGCATCATTTGAGACTGACAACCTTGTTCCTATAGTACAGCATGCCAAACACATTCCCAGCCCCCATCTTTCTCTCTCTGCGTACTCCCCCTGTGCTCACACAATAGCCGTCTGATGAAGACTGAATGATTGGAGGGGGAACGAAGTGAAACGTGAAAGAGTAACAGAAAAACACACACTTGGAGAGGCTGGTGATGCAGAGAGCACAAAAAAAAAAAAAAAGATAGAGAAAGAGAAAGAGAAAGAGTGGAGAGGAGGTGTGGAGAACAGGGGCTCAATGCAGCTGCAATTAAGGGAGCGATTTTGTGCCAGAGAATATGCTAATTCCTCCTTTGTGTGAGCAGTTGATTGGCCATTGCTCTGCACACCAGGCAGTGAGAGGAGGGGAAGTGGTGGGCTTGGACGCCTCTGTCTGGCACAGCGTCCATCACAGGCCTCATTTAGCTACACCGTTGCAGTTAGCAGCATCGGAGGAAAAAAGACACACTTTTTGTCAGACGTCTCTCCGTGCATCGGCGTGTACATCCAAGGGATGTAAGGAAAGAGATGCTAGCTCAATTAGCAAGCTCCAGAGACTGAGACCGGAACAAAGATACTCATTAATAGTCACGTATGACCTTTATATATATGAGCTGAGGCTCAATCCACTGAAGACTGGTTGTAATTTTGGACCTGAGGGATTGTGGGAATATTGGAGGACCTGAGGCTGCATGAGAGGAAAATGAAGCTACTGTGCAGTGGATTTTGGTAAGGCTGAACCAAGAGATAATATATTGCATTTTACAGATACATTTACAAAAATAAAAAAGTGTGTATGTATTTTTAGCTCCAGTATAAGAACAGATTGAGCACATGCAGACTTATATGCTGTCTGATTCATGATCCATAATATTGCTGAGACATGTTGTCATTCACCATATTGCCTCCCCAGCATTACACACAATTAGACACCCTATTGAGAAAGGTGGAGGCAATACATCACAAGGCAGCATCAGCCTGTCAGCTGTGTGGTTGGTGATGAGCTCCCCTTGCACAATTTGCACGTGTTCCTATCATAACGCACAGTACGGACTTGAACAGTGAACTAATGGGAAAAATGAGCCGCTATCACTAATGCTGATCAAGCAGTCCTGGCTGATATAGTTATTTATTCTAGCATATACTGTGGCCATGCCTCACACATAATAGGTTTTATGTTTTGAAGGTGACATTTATTAAGAAATCTAACAGCTATGATTGCATTTAGAATTAAAAAAACATTTGTTCTGATCTATAATTAATTACCAATGCAGGGCAAAGTATAATATAGAGTTGTAATTCCTAATTTAAGATTATTGACTGAAGCCTGATTCTGCTGCAATGTGGGATGGAACAGGTGTGGCAAAATTATTATATGTGCTCTCCTTAAATGATTACATACATTCAATTTCAAATGTCAATTTCTTCTCAGCTCACCCTACTTACATAACTTGTTATTTTGCTTTATCTAGAAATTTGGTTAAAAGGGGTTCAGTTCATTTTCTTCTTTGAATTTACTCAGGTCAATCACATTTATATCAATATGGGTAGATATTAGAAATGCTTTTCAGTTTACCTCAACACAATTCAACAGCACCACAAACAACCTCAAAAATGACAATGGTGTTAAATGTCCCTAATGGCCCTAAAATAGTTTCAACAAGAACTAAACGTTATAACCTTCATGAAGGTAGGGTTTATTGCAGGGCTGCTGCATTATACTGTATTACTTTTAGCTGGTGTACCTAATAAACTCTGGCAACTGAGTGCATAAATAATGATGTTATGCTATGCGATATTCAGAACCAGCCAAGCCCCCATCTCCTTTTTTGTTCTCAGCAAGGTGTTGTGAAACAAAGCAGCACCTGAACACACAAAGTAGGTTGCTAGCTATATCCTGCTAATGCTGGCTCTCCAAAACATCAAGTAAAATATGCTGAAGTTTGATGGTTGCAGTTTAGCAAACGGCTGGACTCACATGCACTATGCATGCAGACTTGCACATTGAAGAATGAGCTGGTTGGTCAGAGATGATTCTAGAGAGTTCATTTTAAATATACATATAAAACAAAGCACTAAAAAATTGACTACATAAGCTAATATATCAGAAATGCTCTCTCCCTCTCTTTGTCTTTGTTTCTGACATCATCCCTCAGTTGGGTGGAGCGACCAGCTCCATCACCATCTGGTCCCAGAAGAAGGAGGCACAGCAGTGCTTTCACGATGTACGCCCACTCACCAACCCACAACACACACACACACACACACACACACACCTACACACACACACACACACACACACACACACACACACACACACACACACACACATACACACAGAGAACTTTACTCTAAGGTAAAAGCCAAGATCCTGCAGGAGCACCTACGTGAACACACATAAACGCCAACACACATGCTGGCACCAATAGGAGCATTCACAAGCACACACAGGGACATGCAGACTTTACCACCCACTCCTTCTACAACGTGCAGTCCATCTGCTCACTGTACCACTCTCTCCATGGATTTAGATGGCCGAGTCCAATATGTGACTTACCAGCCTGTTCTTACAGTCCCAATATGTGCAGGTGTCTGAGGTACACACACAAACCAGGCTGACCAATACATTGGCATGACCAAAATGTATGGCTGATTTTAGTTTATCTCACATATGATAACAAGAAATGCCAAATAAAGCTGAGACAATTAATCCATCAGGGGATCGATAGAAAATTAATCTGCAGCTATTTTTAAAATTATCGTTAATTTTTTTTTATAGCAATAATGCCAAACATTCATTGGTTCCAGATTCTCAGTTGTCAAGATTTGTTGTATATCTTTGTCTTATGTGGGATAATTAACTGAATATATTTGGTTTTGGTTTGTTTTGTGAGTTAGACTGAAAAAGCTATTTGAGGGTTTAAGTAAATAGTTACAGACATTTTTTGTAGATGATAATAATGAAAAAAGTTTATTTCTTTAAAAATACCCACTCCATACATTTGTTTGTCACAATTTTTTAATAACCAACTTTTAGATTAAGATTTGTTTAAAGTTTCAAATATGAATATGCAGCCTTGATCAACTAGTATTGGCCAGTCTCTACAAATCACTAGAACCAGAAACAAAAACAAGCACACTGCAGAACGTAAATACAGATATTCACCAGAAACAGGCAGGTACTGCTTAAGGTCATAAAAATGCCCGAGGCATGTTAGAGAACATACAAAGATGCATGAATAAAATATACTACTCCACTCTGAACAGGACCTGAGGCTCAGACAGTAACGTCTACACTTGTGTAAACATCACTGAGAAACAGTATACCAATAAAGAGACGTTGAATGAAGGATTGTCACATGCACGAACACGCAGGCGGCACACACATGTGTTCAATAAATTCCCAGAACAATTTAATGCAACACTCAAACCAAAGTGAAGCTGAATGCCAATTGAGAGCAGACTACAGAAGAGATCAGCCTAAGGTACAGAGCTCTGAGCGCTCAGGTTGCTTGCTGCAGCTTAAAACATCACTGATGGCTGTTTCACCCTCTGACTCACTAAATTAACTCCAAATCCATTTACCAGCGTTGCAGCTTAAGCCCTCCAGTTTGGTCTTGGTCTTCAGCGGTTTCTTCTAATTGAGTTTCTAGTAATTACCACAAGGCTAATGCATTGTAAGTGCCTTCTAAATCAGGGGTAAAGATTTTGTTTCAGACTACAAGTGCACATACTGATCGTATGCAACGGGATGTAAAAGAGGCTTTGGGATGTATGTGGAAAAACAACGCAGATCCATCCCAGACCTCTGTGACAGGCAGCTCACTCACATCCCAAAAAGAGGATGATCGTCTGTCACATGGCCTCGAACACCCTCCCCAACTCCCCCGCTTTCCCTTAATCCGTGACTTTGATTCAGGGTGCCAAGTAGAGGTAACCTGGCTGACACGCTGCATAGGCCCCTTTGATCTGTGCTGGCAAATTTGACAACAATGAGTGGGCTGACGCTGGTTGGATAAATACACTTGAAGCTGAACAAATTAGCTAGTTACCTCGTGTTACCCATTTCTTGATACCACTCAAATACAGAAATAAATCTGAGGACTTTGTGGAATCGGGATAGGATTGTGTGTGTGTACAGTTCCTCAGGCCTTTCATTATCTCAGCACTTTTTTTTTTTTCAAACTTTGTTGTGTTGGTCAGGAGAGAGTGGGGGAGAGCTCGCCAGAGACATGAGTAAACACACCGCTCCCTTACCCTCATGAAGTTGCCTGAGACCTTCCCTCTCTCTGAAGACTCCTTTAATTAGGCTTTAATTGCCTTATTAGCTCTGGCTATCGATGGAAGAAGAAAAGCAGAGAGAGAGAAAAAGGTCAGGTAAGGAAGAAAGCTGAAGAAGAGGAAAGATAACAGGGCATATAAACAAGGGTGGGCAAAAAGGGGCAGGCGAACGACTGGAGGACACTGAAGCATCCACCCACACATGCTAACACACAGACGTGCATGCAGAAAACACACACACACACACACACACACACACACACACACACACACACACACACACACGCACGTGTGTATGGAGTGCCCTGCTGCAGGTGAAAGTAAGGCTGTCTCCTGTGGGAAAGAGTTGTCAGGCAATATAAAACAAAAAGATAAGACTGAGCACGGTTACATGACTACTCCTTCAAGAACAGGCTCTGTGGTGCACCCAGGCAATTGACCCCTCACCCTGACCTCGGTACGGTGGGGGAGATGGACGAGGTAGAGGAGAGAGCTGAGAGGGAGAGAAGAGGCAATGAGAAATGATGAATGAGAGGGACGCGGAAGTGAAGGAGATGAGCAGGTGCAAAAGCAGGGTAAAGAAGGAGAGCGTAAAGAAGGAGAGGGTAAAGAAGGAGAAGATTGGCAGTCAATATTCTTTACATGACTCTCTGTACAGGGTCTCTCAAGTATCCCACAATGCTGGGTCTGGAGTCACTGGAATGAATGACTGTGACTATGAAAATGAGCGATATAATATATAGTTGATCATTGTTTTTCCCTGACTTTGTTGCCATGCTTGTGTACTTCCCCCTCTTTCCTACCCTGCATCTTACATACATGCAGCTCATGGGTATCTGCCTTTTAAAATTCATAGACTGGACCTGGGTTGCTAGCTAATTTCATTTTCAATTTGTATTTTGTTGACAGTGATCTCACGAACATCATAGCCGGCATTTGTTATTCTCATTAGCCTGTGGCTAGTAATATCCGTTTCAACTTTCATTCCGCTGAGAACAAAAAAACTTCAAAGACGTGAAACCTAGTGGAGTCGAAGCCCAGCCCACAACACAACACAGAAATAAAACTAACATCTGTTATACAGGCCCAACAAGAATAACGGCTGACATTTTTTATCACTGCTGTAGGCTTTACCAATCCATCTGTTGCTATATCCAACTCTACCTAGTGAAGTGATACTATAAAAGGATGCCAGTGGGAGTGAAGCTTTCACATAGGAGCATCTGCAGAGGCAATACAGCAAGTTACCTTTCCACTATCTCCTCTTCATCTGCCGCCCACTGCACACACTCACAGATGCACACAGTCCCAACTTTATAGCTGTAATCTGAGAAAGAGAGCCGCTGTTTGTGTTAGTGTTGATTTGCATTCATCACTGTAAATGTGCTCCCATGTGCAGGCCAAAGTGATTGCACACCTTTGCACTGTAACTGTGCACCATGGAGTGCGTTTGTACCGGCATGTCTACGTGAGTGCACGGGTGAATCAATCCATCAGGGAAACGGAGGAGTGTTTCTTCCTTTCCTGCATGTCGTTCCCCAGCCTCATTAGAACCCATTCAGTCAATCAAGCATGAATCCCTAACACAATAACATGCAAAGTGCTTTGTCTGGGTGTAATTGGCCTTGCCAGAGCTGTTTTTCTCAAACGGTTAGCTTCTCTCGCTTCGCTCAGACCACAGCCAGGAGCCCTGTCCAAGAAACACAGCTGGCTGGAGGAGGATGGAGGGGAGAAACCAGGAAAAGAAAAAAGGGATAATGATAAGAAAGGAGAGATTAAAAAGAGCAAGAGGACGAGTATGGATTATTGGCCCGCTTTCTGGGTTCATTTCAGAAATATAAAGTATTTATAAAGTCATTTAATATATATTTTTCATACAGTTCTGCTCTTGCTCAGCCTCCATGCTTTCTGTCTGCATTAGGCCAACGTGCACGGGTGTGTGTGCAAGTGTACCACTACTGTGTGCGGTCATCCAGAACTCCTGTCTGTCACAATCACACATGTTCCCCATTACCATGACAAACCAGTTGACATCCCATTTCCCCACACACACGTGGACACACCACACATGCAAGGAGCTGCACACATGCACGCACACAGAAAGGCACGATGGAAGATGGATAACGCATGGGCACGGAAACGTGGCCCCCATCTGTGTCCCCATAGGAGAGACTGTTTGTTCGCTATGATGGGTGACATGGCTGACTGACACTTTCCTCCATACCAACCCAACAGCCAATCTACTGAAATTGTGTGGTGACATTGTTGATTAAGCAGACACTCAGTGTGTGGCTTGTGCGTTGTTAGAGTGTTAGAGAATGGGTTCACTGGTGCAAGGAAATGCAGTCTTAGTGTGTATGTATAGATATATGAATGTCCGTATGTGCTATACGTGCATTCTAAGGACATGTGACTGTAAGAATCAAAGGAATATATTTTGACTTTAAACCAGAGCTTTACATGACAGGCCACAGCGCCTCAAACTGCTGAGATAATCATCAGCAGTCAAGTACTGCCATCTAGTGACCTTACAAAAGAGCTTCCTCTAACACAAAAATACAGCCAAAAATGATCAACTGCTTTAAATGTGGAGTCACATTTACTGGAAAACTGAATTTAAATGCCTGGAGTCAGCTAAAGGCTGAACTTGCAATAACTTTAATTATTGAGGCAGTTTTAAATGGACACAGCAGGATCACTGTTTTTTTTTTCTTAACACAGTGAAAATTCATGAATTTATCATCCTTTCTTTCTCACCCTTCCCTGGATCTCTCAGCCTCCCTTAGATCAATAGCTTTGTTTGTTCCAGCAACACCTCCCAATGTTTTCACTTGTCCCTCTCTGCAGGATGCGAATTGGACGTCCTATCCTGGGCCGTGGTTATGCTGTGAATCAAAAAAGCCAAATTAAATTGCCTAATTGGTTTCCTTGGGAAGGGTAAAACAGATTTAAATTGATTACCGGTAATGGCCTTTTGTGGAACCACATTGGCTTCTGCTGTTTGAGGAGGATTTAGCAAAACCAATTAATTTGCCTCACCTCTTACGCGCCCTCCTTCTGTTTCCCTTTGTCTCTGTCTGGAAGCTTTTTCATCTTTGCTTTTTCCAGTTTCTAATGCCCTCCTTCATACTCCTAAAAATAAAAGGGATGATGATGATAACGTCACTGGATAACAATCATTCAGGCCTAATTGGCTGAATACTGTCATACTGATGAAATGGCAGAGATGTTTTTTTTCTTCAGGTCTACTGTTACGAGACTCGCCTGACAAAAGATAATATAAATCTCTCTTTCAATTACGTGTTTGCCTCCACACGGCTCTCGCTGCTCCTGCTTCAGCTGAGGGAGGAAAAAGTAAGATGTCAAGGTCACATTTTGTCACACGAGCTGATTAAATTCCTAATATGTTCCCCCCCTCTCTGTATCCCTGCCTTGGTGTTTCTCCACCTCCCATCAAATGTTATCACAACCAGACCTAATGTGACATTTAGAATGGGGAAAATTACAAGCACTTAATGTGATTTCATAAATTAAATTGGGGCAACTATTGTGTATAATTAAAACAGATGTCATCTACCTCGTGGGAAGAGGAGAACAATCATTTTCTGACCGATGACTTTTGTTAGCAAAGTCAAAGTTGTTTTTTTCAGCAAATTACAAAATATCTAAAGCCAGTTAAAGAATGGAGCATCATCTGTCACTGGGTTTTGCGACCAAGCAAAGTCAAACTGGTGTACTGATCTTTTTTCAGCCTCATTGCGTGCAGTAAAATTAAATGCAGTTAGGTTGAATAGCCCATGACAAATTAACAAAATAATTTCAAGCATTGTAAATTTATTTATAGCCGACTTCATGGATTACAGATGAGTGAAGCAACCTGCCACAGGTTCAATAGAGATGTAAGAATAATGGCTTAAGTACTGCTGTTTAGTTGGATTACATGCAAAACCCTTAAGCATTACAAATTACCGTTGAAAGAAGGCTGAATTGCATCATGGTATTACTTACGTTTGTGTGTATTACTGCACATATACAGTGTGGGTATTGAACCAGAGTTGGTTCATGTTACCCTGGAAACAATGTCAGGGAACCAACTTGACCTTGATGGGTGCAGTTAATTGGTATCATGAAAAAGGTCACAAGGATGTTATACATCTTAGACACTATACTGTGTCTGGTGTGAGTGAATGCAAAGCAGTGGGAAAAAGGGCAAAGTTATAATGTAGTATTAACTAAACAATATAAAAACAGGGAAGCAAGATTAATGAAATCCTCTTCTCTAAGAAAACTTTCAATTGAATACACGTTAGGGGCCAAGCAGAGAAGCAAGAGTGCAGGCTTTAGATTTCAAAAAAGTTAGTTACCCAAAAGACGAAGTAAGATTTGAATATTAGCTAAAATAGGTCCTAAAAGAGGTCAACAAAATAGGACTGAATGCAAAATACAACAAACTGAACTGCTATGAGACTGAAATGAGAAACTAAGTGGCACAGAGAGGAACATAAATGTATATATTGGCTGGTTGATGACACATGATCATGAACATAATAACTAAAATAACTAACACACTAGACAGATAGTTTGCTAACCTAACCTAATATAAACCTAATATTAATTATGGATCAGCAAAACAAAACAAACCCCCCTCTAAACTAGACATGCAAAATTAACTAAAGCTTGTGTAACTGCAACTGGACATGAACCTAAATAAAAAAAAAAGGTCAAATAAATGTTAAGCATTGAGGATATTTGTCTCATATTAAGTTAAAATGTGAGAGTGAGTGGACTTGATAATACCAGTGTTTTTAGTCACCCTGTGCTGTGTTGTGATCTGTTGTGATGGCTGCACCCACGGCCTTACCGCCAAAGAAAATTTGGTTGTTTTCAATTATCTGACTCATTTCTACGAGCATTTCGTGTTCTGGAAACTGCTTATTCCCATGCTCCAGAATCACAAGGTAAGTGATACAACATTTTAGCATTCCATCAGTTGTTTGAAAGATGAGGAGGATAAAAAATACATTTCATTTATTTGTCCTTTTCCCTTCTCCTCATAATAGCAGTTTATATTGGATGGATCAAGTGTCAAGATGGGAGGAAGTGACAGGAGAGGAGGATGATCTTGAAAGCAAAAGGGAGTCTGTAAAATATATTGACAGTAACAGAGGTCAAAATACATACCGCTGAGATTTTTCTCTACAATCCATGATAGCTTTTTTTTTTTTTTACCACATCAGACAAGACATTCAACCACAAAAGTTTATAATTTGATGCTCTCTGCGGCTGTGTCGTTGTGTTTCACTATATGTTCACATTTGTCTGCCAGATCTGCTTACACTTTTACCTCCCCCTTTTCTGTGGCAGCATCTCTACCTGTATACGAAGAGTGAATCTGAGATAACCTTTCACAAACCACAGAATGCTAAAGAAAGTACTACAGTATCCGGGAAAATATAGCAAGAAAATGCTATCCAACCGAACACAAAGTACAAAGACAGCAGAAAAGACCAAAGAGGAGATATTCCTTTACCAAAATGAATTTTCCACTTCTAAAACCCCCTGCCCACAGCTTTTATCTTTGGCCTGAGGTTTGCAAGCCAAGGGCCACAGCAGCAGTCAGTATCAGAGGCAACATCTGAGACTTTTTGAACAACAAACACAATTGTTTTTTGTGAATAATTTATGTCAGTCAAAACAATGAATCCAGATATGACAAAAGCCCAAAGATATGAGGACGAAATCTGCCTTCAGAAATATGTTATCTGGAAACGTTCAACTTGTCTTCAAGCAAAGTTCTTAGCCATCTTGACTAAAGCAAGTATATTTATAATGTTAAAAGCCCTTTTTATGTAGTCAGCACAGAGCACAGTGTATTGTTAAATACAACCAAATACACTGAAGCTGCTTCATGCACACTGGGAATCTTAAGGCAGTCATTTATATAGTTAGATGTGAGCGCATATTCATCATTGGTCATTTTTATAAAGTGATAAAGTCAACAGGTTCGCTTTGGCACAGTTTATGTTGTCCTTTGACTTGACTAACTTTGTTGTGTGAGACTCATCCTATATATTTGGATCCTAGCAACAAGCCACTGCTACTGCAGAATTTCTTGTACTATGCATCGGGGCCCATTGTGGGTTGCTTGATGTTTGCTCAATATTTTTTTAATAAACGTGTACAAATAAATACAATTGATTTTAAACACTTGACAGAGTGTCTAAAGCAACAAATAGTAAATACATCTTTACTTAATTAATTAATTAACTAATTAATTTGTACATCCCTGTAAACCCTTGAAAATAAGGTGCCATACTCACATGCCAAATAATAATTGTAATTATTAGAGCAAACCTGAGCTAATAGAATAAAAAGTGATTGTCCAACATGCATGTAACAAGTACAAGTAATAGTGTTGATAAGCCACAGCACATCAGCAGAGTCCCACTAATATAAATGAAAAGCAACACAATCACAAACACATAAATGTTTATTTGTATCTCTCAGCATTAAACTTTTTTTTTTTTTTACATTTATTTACAATATTCATTAAAAAATAGTTATTTTATTAAAAGTGTGCCAGAGAGACTCTGTACCTTATTCACTTCTGAGGAACAACAAAAGGACATTTTGCTCCATAACTCAGTTTCTTTATGAAATTAAAGTAAATTATGTGTCACTGTTCTCCTCCTCACTGAGGAAAGTGCTGGACCTGAAAATCCAATAAACATGAACAACAACCAGTTAATGGGCATTAAAGTGCACACACATTCTTTCAAGTACATTATGTGCAGACACCCAGAAGTTTAACACTCTCTTCTCACCTGCTTAGACCAGGGGGTAGCTGGATGCAGTAGCAATACCACACTGGTTGTGTTTGTTCCTGGTCATCTTGATGTAGCCCTTGTCTCCCCAACTTAGACCCCAGCTACAGAAATACACAAATTACCAACAATATTCAGCTGTTATATGTAAAACAGAATCCTAATCACAATACAACAGCATAATGATCAAGTTAAATAATGGTAATAGTATTAGTAATGTGCAGTTTAAGAAGTTAACATCCTGTGTAAGTTTCACTTCATCCTGGCAGCTATAAATAAGACGCCTTACTGCTGCCATCTGTGAAAACTGCAACTTAGCTTTCTGTCTCCACTGTAACACTATATAGCAGGCGAGCAGACCATAATTTAAAATTTGAGCATCAGATCTGGGTGCTTACCTGTTTTTAACCAGCCAGAAGTCACGTCCGCTATCACTGCCGTAGCCCACAGCCAGTACACCGTGGTCCAACTCTGTGCTGCTGCACTCTGGCTCATCATACACTCCTAGCACAATAACACACACACAAAATCAAGTTAGAAAAAAATAGTTAGATTAGAAAAGACAAGTATTTCCCATTTCCTCTTGCATTTGATAAGAATATTTTCTGGCAGAAGCAACACAGTGTGTTCACCTGATTCATAGAGCTGGAAGGATGAATGAGAAGCATCAATGGCCACAGATACAGGTCCGATGGTTGCCAAAGCCTCCTGCAGGGCATCTTCATCACCTTGTTTCACATCAACATAGCCTGTGCATTTGGCACCAATAGTGTCTGGGTTGTAACGGCACTGACCATCCTAAGTGAGAGAAAATATCCCCAATTAACCACAATTTATTTCTATACTGACACAATATGAAAGTAGTAATTAAGTGTACATCAGAAAACATAAGTCACTGCCAGTCTGTTTCAAGGTTTGGAGCCACTATACATTTTGTCCACAAGATGGCAGTATTGGACACCTCTTACATGGAGGGCAATGATTTTTAATACTGTGAATGAAACTATTTGTAAATCCACCTCTGTTTCATTAGCATGATAATGGTTGAAGATGGTTGTCTGACACTGAATGCTGAACGTTTAAAGACTATTCAATTTTTAACCAAACTGCTTTCTTTTTACCTCAGCTTCATAAGGGTAGGAGTCCTCTGTGTCTATCCCTCCGTTGGCTATGATGTACTGGAAAGCGTTGTCCATTAGGCCTCCCATGCAACCCATGTTGCCATAGTCGCCGGAGCAGTCAACCAGTTGCTGCTCACTCAGAGACACCAGCTTCCCTGTCTTCTTGAAGTTCTGACCCTCCAGCGAGCCAGTCTAAAAGGGACATAAATTAATTTGAAACCAGAAAACAGTTGTGTAAAGTTTCCTGCATTACCGAAAGAGAAGACACCAAGTTGTACATACTGTGCTGAAGGCCCAGCAGGAGCCGCACTCCTTCTGATCCTTGACATCAGTGACGTATCCCTTGTCCCTCCAGTCAACACTGTTGGGCAGATCGGTGCCCTCAGGCAGACGGAAGAAAGTAGAGCCACGGCGGGGTTGGGAGGCGTTGAAGGAGCCCAGGCAGCCCTGGGAAATCAGGCGTTTGTACTCTTCATTTTCCTGGTGAAGAGGGACAAAATTCAGTGTCAATTAATAGGGTCTTCATTCAAAAGTTCATTCATCATTACAATCTGATAGCATCAAATTACACTCTTGACAGTTAGTCACAAATGGTAAAAGTTAAGAGCTATGATGGCAGAAACAACCACATTTCTATTTTCCTGTGTATACCATGTCAGCAAAGTAGGTCATGCCAAGGCGGTAGGACTTGATGCCCTCATCGGCCATGATGTTGTGCACAAGCACCAGTTTGCGGTTGTTGAGCCAGATTTGCCTGCGGTGAGCCTCCTCTGATGGAGAGCTGTAGACCCTTCCTGCCATCAGAAAGAGAAGATTTCCCTTTACTGGCTGAAAAATTAAATGTACAATGTACACCTAAACATTTTAGGCAGATTACAAATCCCTTTACTTTAGATCTTTTTGTGTGTGTGTTGATGTGAATGAGCACAATCCAAATTCAGGCTTCACAGACAGTATATTCATAGGAAACTAAATCTACTGTATTTTACAACGGATCACAATAAAAGAAACCAGTCTGATAAAACTCACCAAACTTGAGTTTCCAGGCATGGAACTCCAGGTCTTCCAGGGAGATGCTGGCACAGCTGGCCACGGCCAGAACAGCAGCAACAACCAGCAGCAGCTTCATCCTGACTCCACAACACAAGCAGAAAAAGCAAAGAAATCCCTTGTGACTTGCAGGAAACCGAACAGGTTGAAACTGAACTCTTTCACTTCAACTTTGCTTCACAAACATTTTCTGTCATGACGTCAGATGTCACGTGCACGCTACCACTGTATCAGCTCTATTTCTCAGTTTCTTTGAATCATTCTTTCATCTCTCCCTGAATGTCTTTCTCATCTATGAGTCTCTGTTCTTCTTTGCATCAATGCACCTGCAGTACAGGAAGTGTGTGTGTGTGCCTCTCTGTTGGTTTGTGTGTGTCTTGATATCATCTCTGCTTACCTGACTCTATGTCGGTATGTGCGATGAGGTTTGAGATATAACAGCCTGTAGGTGATGCAGGGCTCTGCCAGGGAAACCTTCTTATATAGCCGACTACAGTTATGGCTTACAGTGTGTCCAGTCAGGTGGCTGTCAGCAGCTCATAAAATCAGAGAGAAAGAGAAAGAGTCAATCATTGAAATGGGGAATGGGGGAGTTGTGCATTATGAGAAGCTTGCATCATGCCATTCTTTTGGGAAACATATTTTTAAACCTCAGCAAAATAAGGAACAGCAGGGTGATAATAATTTTCTTTAAGGACTATGAGCATTTACTCAGCAGTTTTTTGGTTAGGAATTGTACAGTCACATGTAGAAGAAACGGTCTGTCTGTGTGTTAACGTGATGCTTCATGTGAGGTTGTGTGAGATTTGGTATTTTCCTCTGTATTTTCTGATTTCAGTCACATGGGGATTCCTCGCAAAAAAATAAACAACATAAAACATATACAAACATATGTGCACTAATGTGTGCCGTTGACACCCACCTGTTTTAGTTTAAATCTTTCCAACTAAATTGTGCCTCCCTGGAAAATGTGCAGGTAGCAAATGAAGGCGTTCTTATTTCTCGGATATGTAGGTGGCACTTACCTGAAAGTTTGTTTGAACGGTTTACATGAATGATCTGGTTTTATTTGAAGTGGTGTAACCCTGTCTTTCCATTTTTCAAAAACTGGACTGAAGTCTGTATTCCCTTATTTTCTATTTAATTAGACACAGAAACAAGTTGAATCAACGTTGTCAAAATACACACATTCCCACAAATATACTGTTTGTGAACACAACCATTCTGATTAATTAAACTCTTCTCTACTATTTATGATTCATGAGTTGAGTGTTTCCATTGACAGTTATTTCCTGTCTGTTTCCATACACACATCCTGTTTTTAACTAACGTTTGTTCTGCAAGTTTTACAGTTACAGACATTGTCGGGAAGCCCAAATATTATTTAACAATCAGATACACAAAAGAAGACTGAATAACACGGAAAAAGCAGAAACCAGTGAGGGAATTGATTTTTTGTTTTACTCTGATGGCAACCAAAGTGTGAATTCTTGGTCTTCTAAACACGTTTTACATATTACAATATGTTCATACTCATTTTTCCATGGAAATTCACTGCAGTTACCCATGTTTTAATTGTTGTATGACTGTCCCTCTGCCTCACCCTCCTGCTTGTCTGTAGTCTTTGTTGTCTGACTGTCGGTCACAAGGCTTTCGTGTCATGACAATACTTAAAACCATAAAGACGCTGCGAAGTGTAGAAAAACTGAGAGCTAAGCTAAAAGTTTACGGTCTGTCATTGAACTCTATCAGCTTGTGTCAAATTTCTGCTGGTTTGAAACCAGTTTCACAGTAACACAGGGTGTGTAGTCAGTAGGGTTTGTAAGCACACTTGGATTCCTTCCTAAAAAACAGTGCATATAGTTTACATGCTAATAACACTGGCACATAATGGAAAACAGCAGAAGAACAGTTGACCAGTGGTGGAAGTAGTACTCAAATCCTTTACTTAATACCACGATTTAAAAATACTGTATACTAATATACTAATAATATAAAAATATTTAATTGCAGGTAAAGTAAGTGCATTCAAAATCCAACCTAAAGGACCAGTGTGTAGGATTAAGTGTCACAGCGGTGTAGTTGCAGTGTAAATATAATTTTACTGTTGTGGCTGCTCAAAGTGTAAGTTTATCTACTTTATGTACAACTAGACATTTTAGTACAGTGGTTCCCAACCTATGGGTCAGGCACTCTCCAAAGGGTCACAAAATAAATATGAGGTGTCCTGAGATGATTAACGGGGTAGGAAAGAAGAAAAAGCAAAGTTTGCATCATTTTTATTTTACTTTTCTTGGCTCTAAGCTCTCTTGCTCTTAATCAGAAAAGTAACTAGTATCTATAGCTCTTAAGTAGTATAAAATAGATATATATGAAGTAAAAGTACCTCAAAATTGTACAGTACTGTGTAGTTACTTTCTATCACTGCAGTTGACCAGCAGCTCTTTGCATGCTTGTTAGCTACCTCTAAGTTCACAAGTTTTATACTGAAGTTGTGTTCTTAATTATTTTAAACCAATATAAGTGTGTACCATAACTGGGATTTTGTGAACACAGATAAAAAGTTGACAAATGCTAGCCTATAGTATGACTATCTGTCATATATGTTGTTAATAGTGGGTTTTATCGTGAAACTAAGAAGTCAAGTGCACTTGGTAAGCATAATGTTTGTGATGTACCTTGTGTACTATAAACCATTTACAACAACAGTCAAGTGACAGGATTGTTTCATGAGTCAGCACAACACAAATACAATAGGAAAACTTCCAAAGTTCATAGATCAAGGTTTGTGTGTGCCGTGTGCATGGCCTTGAGAAAGAGCTTGCAGTAAAATATTTTTTAAATTTACACAGTATGAGTACATGAGTGTATTTGTGTATGTGAAGGGCCCGATAAGCTGCAAAAGGCAACACAGAAGCTAACTGCACAGTATAATCGGTTCTGTAATTTTCACCACCACTTCCACATTGTGTACCACATATTTTGGTTGCATGTCATTGTGTTTTATTGGTTTCCTTCATCTTACACATGACACTAATGAAAGTCACTGGTTATAGCTCTGGAAATGACACATTAGCTATCGGAAATGCAAGGCACTCTTTTGTGCGTGTGTAAAATTAAAGCAAGATATGGTGTACTGCCTTGTACAGTCAGTAAACAGGTTGAGTGTCAGGTTGTAAAAAGATTAGAGTAGATTATGTAGCATTTAGCGAAGATGGAATAATAATAAACAGTTTATGATTTCAACATTGATTACATTTTTTGAAGTGGTTCTTGATTTGTTTTGTTTAGACTCATTGTTATGATCAAACAAATTCTAAATGTGAATCCACCTCCTGTGTGATGTGTCTTTCACCGATGACTGGTCATATGACCCACTGCCTGGTAAATGTGGGTCGACTTACTGTAAAAGGTTACTCAATGAATGGACATCATGTATTGAGTAACCTCAGTAAATCAGCTCTTCTCAGAAAATGCTTGTTAATGTTGGGGACTGATTATACTGACTTCCCTTTAAGTCTACCCAGGTACTGTACATGGGGATCACAGAGGGTTTTTCCAAAAAACATTTTTGGTCAAAATCAAAGAAATTATTATAATTATAATGAAATAATAATTATAATTAAGTTGTAAAATTTCCAAATGTTGCATTCTGTCTGCAACTGCGAGGCAGTCACACGTGTCTGCTCAGCATTTCTAATACTTTACTTATAGCTCTGATAGGGTCCAATGATACTGACTATACTGCCATGAAGGCAAAATGCAGTAACTATTTGTTCAAAATTCAGAAACGAATCAGATCTGTTTTACTATAAAATCGTTATTTTTTTAAATGACCATTAATTCATTATATAAGCTGAAGCTATAACTAAATGTAGCCTACTTGTTGCTTAATATTTTTCCCCAGCTGTTATTTTTAAATGAACAATTTCCATTTTGATGAATTGGCATATTCAGTTTATTATTCCACGTAACTAAATCAGTTAGTAAATCATACTAACTAGCTCAGGAAATCTTAGTCACTGCCATTTCAGTTTAACTTCTAACAAATAAAGTAACTGTGTAAATGTATGAAATTGAAAATTTGTCAATCAATTTAATTGTGAATATTAATATTAGACTGACAGATACATTGCAAAAGAGATGCATTTAGCCCGATAAAATATAACTGCAAATTAGGACTGCAGCTAATGATCATTTTCATTATCGATTACTCTGATGATTCTTTTTTCAATTAAATGTGCCGTTGTGCAGTCAATTAAACAAGTCTACTGTAAAATAAGGTTTACTTTCTTAAACAGACTTTAGACAGACAGATTATCCAAAAGCAGAGTGCAATGTAAATATTGTAGGTATTAGGTAGGCTATGTTCTGTGGAAATTGGAACCATAAAAGGCATAAAATATCTATCTCTTATGCAGTTTGCCAGACAGCCTGAACATTTTAAACCATTTTTCTCAATCTCACTGTTTCCACAGTTACTGCTCTCAACCGTTGTAGGGCAGATTCAGGGTTAAAAACTCCACATAGTCATTGGGTGTGAGTGATTTTTAAATTTTTTTAGCTGGCATTTGCAGTGTTAGCAACACACCAGGAGAGGGCAACATTTCCTTAGGCTTTGGTTGCACAGTGTTTTTGTTCATAGGTAAACAGCTCCCACACATTTAATTGTATGTGAGTAATACAATTGTTCTACTGGACTTTTTATGCTGCTTCTGAAAGTGTAACAAGCTGAATCAGTTAATTAATTACTGTACTGGTCAGCATCCATAATGACAACATTTTATTAAAGGTTTTCTCCACATTCCTCTATGATGGTTACACATGGCAATCACCAATGCTATGTAGAGTTTATTGACTTCTAAGTAATAAAATGTGACAATAGCTGTGGGTGCATACTATCTATGGAGTAGATCCTGAAGGATCTGGTGTGAAAAGGAAACCCTCAGGCCCAGTGACAATACTAGTGTGAAAAGCAGTAAGATGCTTGGCATGGGAAACCGAGAGGAACGCTATCCCTGGTAAACTCTTCTAATTTCATTACTCTGCATGTTTCCTCAGCTTAGAGCCAATCACATAGTTGGCTGCTCTCTAGTGGGGGGTCACACATAACAGCCGCTAAATTGTGACAGTGGCCCAGGCTGGCATACCTTAGCACATAATCTGATTATCGGATCAATAACACAGCAACATTTGGTGCATAGCTGGGGTGGCTAGCTTCTTCTCTGGTTACACATTGCTGGCATTCACCACTCGTTCCCACTTTATAGGTGACAAAGTGTGAATGCGAGCAGGAATTCAAATGGAAGGCCTTTTAAATAAGACGAGTTGCAAAGCGAAACCTTGATCACATCTGGCTGGGCTACTGTCTCTAGGATTCACACAGCTACTAAAATATCCACACACAGATACATAGAGTGTGTGGATCAGAAACCGATCTACTCCACCAACCTTCACTTTCTGATGTGTGTTCTGCCTAATACTGAGACACTTTTTATGAAGCTAATTATAGTATTTATACACTGGAAGTATTTCTCTATCCAGCTACACTTACAGTGTCCTTTAAATTAGTAGTAGCTCCAACACTATTACTTATGAGGTCAGGTAAGGTAAACATTTAGCAGAAAATTTACCATAAAAATATTTATTGACATCACAATCTTCTTGGACACAAAAATGGGAAATGACACACACAAAAAAGAAAATTCAAAAAGTATTTAGAAAGTCCAAATTCAAAACACCCAAGAACGTCGCAGAGAACTAAAAGGGAACATCAACAAATTGATAGAACACAATCTTTGAGTCTGTTCAGAGCAAACACATACTTGTTGAGCTGAACACATTTTTGATATGTTTTTGAGAAATGACCACAAAATATTCCTTCATAGATAGATGAAAAACTCCACCAGAAACGCGTGGTATTGTCATCTCCATTACCTCTCTCTTTAGAAAACACAATTAACTGAATTACAATTATTTCAGAACACTGGCCTAACCAAACATTTTAGAAATGCACATAAACATCAATAAATAGAAACACCTTATTTCAGAGAACAAAATTATATAATAACCAAAAAAAGGCATCATGATGACAGTCACAAAGCATAAACCGCCATAATTGCTGCTCCTGTTTTATCGCTGCATGTTGCATTTGTGCAATGCAGATAAGTGGATGATGACAACCACTGTACCAACAAAGAACATGGGACAGAGATAACCAGGGACGTTGGAGGGAATCCCTGCTTGCCGCTATTCATCCCTCTGTCCCTCCATTCATCCCTCTATCTCTCTGTCCTCTGCAAAAGTCTGTTGTGATCCTGTCTTTCTCAGTCCAAACAGGTCACTGTGGCTCGCACCTTGCCAAGGTCTGTGCTGCACCGGCAGCGTCAGGAGAGAGAGATGCGAAAGAGAGAGCAACAGCACAGATTATAGACAGTGTCTCTCTCTCTCTCTCTCTCTCTCTCTCTCTCTCTCTCTCTCTCTCTCCCTCGCTCTGCTTTATCTCCATGGTGCACACACGTCAACCTGGAGCAAGGCTGTATACTGGCAGGGGAGGCCAGGAGCAGAGAGAGAAGGGGGTGGATAGATGGGGATGGAGTGTGTGGGGGGGATAAAGGGACACGCTGCTTCAATAGCGGAGCAGGTCCAGGGACTAATTGGATCTGGTAATGGCTGGTCAATGTGACTGAAGGGCTCGTTAGAACCAGTACAGCTCCTTGCCTTTCTTGTGCTGCTGGAGGCCTGAGAAAAAAGGACAAGGAAACAATGAGGAGGACAATGGCGAACAACAGAACACAGGTTGTCATGGAGCCTACTTTTGCCAAACATCCTGTTTTAGAGGGTGGAAAAAGAGAGCTTCTGTGATGATTATGATGCATTGTGTGTGTGTGTGTGTGTGTGTGTGTGTGTGTGTGTGTGTGTGTGTGGGAGTATCTGTGGCAGGGCCTAGGGTATTCAGCATCACAAATATATGCTTATATATGTTTCCTACAGTATGTTTTTCTACCATTTAACAATATCCATATCCGATCTGATCAAAAACATTTTAATGAACTGTAAATAAATGAACACTATATGTCCATACAGTATTTGTATTAATGGTTGAGTGGTTACCTGCATCCATGTTTAGTGCCAGCGTCTGGCTGACATCTCCTGGAGGAAGCAGGCCAGGCCAGGAAGCAGTGGGCTCCAGCTTGCTCACTTCATAGTGGCTTGGCAAGGTAGGGAGATGAGGTGGTCTCACCGTGGGCATGAGCAACGGCCCATAGTGGGGCTCCAAAGCCGATGGTGAATACAGTTCGTGGAGAGGCCGCGGGGGCCCGTAGGCTTGGGCCTGGGGATATGCCCAGCTTTCTGGTGGGTGGGGGTGGGAGTGAGGATGAGCATGTGGGTGGGGATGAGCGTGTGGGTGAGACAGGCCCGGGTGCAACCCTGATGCGTATGGGTCCATGGAATAGGAAGGAGCACCCGTCTCACAGTGGGACCGACTCTGAGGTGAGGAGTAGTTACTGTCCCAGAAGGAAGGGGGGAAGCTTCGTCGACTGCTAGGTGAAGGGGTATCTAACGGGAGCGGGAGGTAAAAAGTGCGAAGGAGGATAAACAACCATCACATTTACACCAAGTCACAAACAGTTGCACAAGTGTGTGGTGAATCACTTGATTTATAGAGACAAATGGAAAGACTGGAGCTGTGCAAGAGGAGCAACCCGTGCTAAAACGTAGATGTCACTCACATGACTGCTACACCCTCTGGCCCAGATATCTTTCCCATTGGATCATACTGTCAAACAGCCCTAGCCCCAACAAGACACAGAAATAAACACAACCACAGAGAGAGAGAGAGAGAGTGAAAGAGAGAGAAAGAGAGTGACAGAGAGAAAGGTAGAAAGAGAGACGTCCCTATATCCTTCTATATAAGGCAGACGTTCTGGCCTGGAGGGAGCCCAAGGCTCACAGAGCCTTAAATCACTTGCTGTGGTGACATCTCTCACTCTCATGTCAGCCCAGTACTTCTGAAAGTCTCACAACGCTCTCATGCACACACACACCCACACTCAGACACGCAACTCTGGCCCTGTGCTAGCACCCGCCACCCCTCTCTTCTGTCTCCTGCACCCCCACCTGTTGTTTTCTCTGCTCCCCCCTCTCCTCGCCCTTGACAGAATGTCAGCAAGCCATTATATGTTTTTAGCAGTATAATTTTATATTTAGATATTCCTCTGAAAACAGACACCGTGCGACACTCTGAGAGGTAGTGTTTCCCTCTGCTCCTATCACACAGATCACAGCATATATAAATCTGACCAGCAGACAGGCAACTGACTGAGCAACCATTGTGGGTCAAGAGCTGGAGCAAGAGTCAGAATGGCAGCCGCAGAGACGTTTGAAGGGGATACGCCGGCGAGGCTGTGCGCTTACGGCCATGTATAAACATAGCATCTGTTGTGAGGCAGGAAGCGTGTGTTAGTGCCGAAATGAAGACGTCTGACTGAACTAGGAAAGACTAACAGCGACAGCAGAGAGAGGGAGAGAGTAGAGGCTATAGGCCCTACATGGATATCCAAGGGGCATCTGCTGACTGTTGTTAAAAAGAGGCTTTGGTGTCTCTAGAAGATTTGTAAATGACCACAGTTTTACTTGAAAAATTCAAACAAAGAAATCTATCCAATGATGTTGCTAATTTAAACATTATTCAATTAGTTTCTTTGCTTGTACAAAAGCTTTATCATAATTTACAACAGGTTGTGAATCCCCAGTGTCTGCAGTGGCAAGGTAGCCAAAGCATACAACACAAGACCATGTAATGCCTAAACATCAAACATGGAATTCGAAAGCCTATAATATATTTTTTATGACTGATTTCTAACCCCAAAAACCTAAGAAAATCTAAGTGTGCATGATTTCTCTTGCTTTTCTTTAAATCGTTAACCTAACCAGAGTCATAGAAGTACCTTTTGATTCCCAACAGCTTCTGACCTTCATGACCTTTGAACCCCTACTCCCTGACCTCTCCGGGGACAACAGTCCCAGTAAGCAGCTCTTAAGTCCTGTCACCTGATCACATCACCTGTCTGATGCTCTGCTGTGCTCTGTAGAACTGTCAACTCATCCTGTGTGGCCTGAAAGGCCAGTTCAAGACGCCACACAGACAACTGTGCTCACATAAATAAAAGGTAATTTCAAAGCAGCAGGGATGTGGTGGAAGGCTAAACCAACCTAAATTCAGTTTACCCAACTTTTTTCAAGCTGGTGTGAATCTTCATGAAATAAATTAGTTGTAATGGTCGTAAGAAATCAGCTTTACTGGTGCAATAATACTCAGATCTGTTGTTTTGTTAAATCTTTCCATTAATGGACACCGTATCTATATGTAATTATGGACATGAAAAGTTATTTACCAAGATCTCTACACATGCACTGTACGTTTACTTTCTCAACGATAGGTGTGTGCCTTAACTTGTACAATAGTCTTAAGTCTGGACAATGTGGTATACCTGTGCCCTGTTGGTCTGATGCCCGCCGTTTGCCCTCTCCATCCATGTAGGAGCTGAGGGCCCTGGAGAAGTGCTCGTCCACCACGCTGCTGATGTCTCCCTGGTAGTAGGTGAAGAGGACACAGCGAGAAGTCAGGTACTCAGCCTCAGGGGCCTCCTGCTTCTCCTTGGGGCCCTCCTCTGGCCTCAAAGCTGCAGGCGTGTAGGAGGATGAGGAAGAGCTGGATGACGATGAGGAGGAAGTTGATCCTCCAGTGCCTGGGCCCCCAGACATCCCCTCGGGACCCCTGGGAGTGTCCATAAAATCCCGGCAGTGAGAAGAAGTTCTGCTCAGACCTGTGGGAGCCTGCCAGGGGGTGGGGGTCAGAGGAGAGTCAGGGGAGGAGGGGAGGAGCAGGGAGAGGGTTAAGACAGGTGTTGCAGTGGACAGTTCTGGAGCTGTCCATGAGACATTTTGACATCATGTTTTTCTTTGTGTGTGGCAGCAATGGCGTGTGTGTGTGTGTGTGTGTGTGTGTGTGTGTGTGTGTGTGTGTGTGTGTGTGTGTGTGTGAGTGAGTGAGCCCGCGCCCGTTAAGATATGAGTTTTGTGGGTGCAGAACGACTTCTGTGCTTGGTAAGACACAAACAGCAGCACTGCCAATAAAGATACTCGTAAATTACTTATTAAATCAAACGAATTCTGACATCACAAACGATATTCCCATCAGGCTATTTGCTTTTACGCACAAGCTGCTTAAAGAAGCGTAATAGTTGCTCCTCACCTCACCGACCCCCGTATCCCACCTAAAACTGGAAATAAGAAGAAATATCACTGGAACATTTAAATGTTTGCTTATTTCCTACCTGTAAGCTATTGAAAAATGCAGGAGCAGTCGATGCGTACGGTGCGTAATGTCCATAGGCTGGGTACATAACATCCAAACAGCTCATGGTAAATGAGCGGTGTCTTCACTGTTCTGTGGAAACCGACCTTGCTGAAAGAGAGAGTGACAACATTCCGGTTTTTATGCCGAGGAGAAACGGGCTCGTTGGTTGCTGATTAGGTTGAAAAAGCCCTGGCCAGACTCGACATAGTCACCAGAAAGAGCGCACCTCTCTGCTCCGTGTGTGCGCCACAACAGCTGCGGCAGCAAAATGTGGTGAGGTCTATGGAGCAAGCATGAGGGTGTCCTGTCCTGTACATCTTTGCGTCAACCCCTCCCACCTTTACCAGCCCTCCATCCCCCTCATCACCACCACCACCAACACTCACACTACCTCACAACATCTATAGCAGATTATTGATTGCACACGACCAAACGGATTGTTTTCCTTTGATATTAAAAATGAATTGGCTAAAAGCTGTAATCATTAAAAACATATGGCAGTTGTCAAAAGCATAGGTGTAAATAATGTAATTCAAATATAAAACATAGGCAACAGTGTTTTCTAGAAAAGCTGGAAACAACCTGTGACTAATTATAACTTTATCCTGGTGTAAAATAAAGGTTAAATAGAATGTCATCCAGTTACACAAATAGATTTGGATGAAGTCATTGAGCTTCATAACCAGCCACACAACAATGAGCACATGATACATGCGATTCAGTGACTTTTTATTTCTTTCCGTGTACTGTGGATACTTGAAAACTTTGTTCTCAGTCCAAGCTGAAAGTGTATCCATGGTCTTAAAACAGCCATCGGTTGCCAAGTAAACCCTCAAGTCATCTGAAGTATTTAGTGTGTTCCCAGAATGACACATAGGTGTCAACTATAGGTTGCATACACTGGTCATACCAACATAGAGGAGAAAGGGACTCTGCACGAATCTATGACAAATTATCACCTATCAGCAGTGTAAACAAAAGATATTTTCACACACACACACAAACATACCCGATGACAATCACAAACACCACAGAGGCAGAGAAATCATCATGCTTCCATGCCTCTTTTTTTTTTAAATTTAACTTGATAACCATCAAGTTAAATACATTCTCCACAAAGTGTAGTTTTCTCTTGTTTTAAGGGTTTACAGGTACCTAATGTTTGGGCATGCCAGTCTTTTTGACAGGCACTTGCCTGTGTGCCTGGGAGAATAGTGTGGAAAATTTGCAGAATTCCATGGACGAGTGTCAGATGAGGTGGAATGTCTCTGATGTATGCGAGTGGACGAGCTCCTCGGGAAGTTACATCGTCCCTCTGCTGCGTTCTCTAGATGAAGAACATGACCAACATCTCGCTATGCATACATCACACATGGTATGAATAACTAGTGGCAGGTTATTGGTATGCTAATGAATCGAACATGCTCTTAAATAGCAGTCAGTAGATGAAGCCGACACTGTAGCTCTCTCTTTGACCTTGTCTTGCATCACTGTCTTGATAAACTGATTTCAATTCATACTGCAATATTATACTGCAAATTGCACAGTATTGTATGGCATAAAGCCTCAGTAGAACATCAACAGAGACGAGTTTCTTAAACTAATTAATGATTAAATTAAAATGTGTAAATCCACTTTTCATACAGGTAAATCTTAAAGCTATTGGCGCTCTGCTCCTACTTCACTCCATTACTCTTGCAGCATGGTGTGCAGTATGGACTACTGGATCCATATACATGCATGGTAATGCAAGACAGAATTGGAGTCATGGAGAACGAGAGTGATGCAATGCTAGAAAGCTCACTGTTACACCAGCGTGATCAACAGCTGCGGCTGACAGAAGGGAAGGGAGGCCACTATTAGTATTAATGGCCATGACTAAATTTCTCTCTGTGTCTCTGTCTCTCTTTCTGTCTCTGCCCCCCTCCCCACTTGTCTTCCCTAGTGATACACACACCTTTTCTCTATTTAATCACCGTGTTCCCCAAGAACAGTCACACCCTGCTGTCAATTGTGTGTGTGTGTACCACAGGTGGTGTATGTGCACATACATGCCGCAACACTTGTCATCGACAGACCAAACTAGGAAGAGGGCAAGAGACAACCAGCTTGCACAAACATGGCTGAGATCCCAAAGTTCAAAACTAAGTCAGTCGGCACACTTGTGTTTGTCAGTGATACTTAACTGTGCATGCTAAAATCTTTGCATGTAAAGAACAGTATGTGCAAGAGTCTACAGTTGCTCTGTGTGTGTGTGTGTGTGTGTGTGTGTGTGTGTGTGTGTGTGTGTGTGTGTGTGTGTGTGTGTGTGTGTGTGCGTGCACAAGTGTGTGTGGAGGTCTCTGTGTGTCTACATTTACGTGTATATGCTGAAAATAAACACAGGTTACATCACTCCTTGTGACCCTCCAGCACATCTAGGCCCTGCCTCTTTTAAAAGAGGTCTGACCAGGCAAAGCCTCTGATTGGCTGAGATGTTGCAGGGCCAGTTGAGGTACTAGTGGCAACCTGGTTTTATTTAGACTACTATTCACATTGCAACACCACCATTAATAGTTTATACTCTATGCTACAATTACCGGAGTACATTAAAGATATAAGTGCAAACATATATTTTTATCAACAGCTTACATGACCATTAAAGTAAAACATCCTAATGTAAAAAACAATTGAAGAATCATGTATGTAAATGCAAATGAGGACAATGTAATCAGTAAGCTTATGGTGGTTGTCTGTAAAGCGGGGCTTGTTGAGATATGAACCTGAAACCATATAAGCTACCTCCTGAAACAACAAGGCCTTTATTAAGGTCTCAGTCTGGCTTGGTCCCAAGGGGGTCGGACCTCAGGATTCCACTGTTGTTTATATGCCTCAGTGTGTGTGTGTGTGTGTGTGTGTGTGTGTGTGTGTGTGTGTGTGTGTGTGTGTGTGTGTGTGTGTGTGTGTGTGTGTGTGTGTGTGTATGTCTAAGACAGAGATGTACAGCTGCCCCGTTGTCCAGTTCCACACAAACTCATCTCAGCTGTTCAAAATCATCACTAAGTGTCATCGGAAACACAGACCCCTGGCACACACACACACACACACACACACACACACACACACACACACACACACACACACACACACACACACACACACACACACACACACACACACACACACACACACACACACACACAAAGAGCCACATATGGACAGGTTTGGCTTGTTCATCCTTCTACACAAATGTTGGTGATAAATCTACTGTGATAGAATGTGCAAGTGTGCAGCTATTTTCTCCCTAAAAACAACTCCCTCATTGTCCACACAGACCACCAGGGTCCAGGATACTAGAAGTCAGTTAAATATAAATAAAGAATGTATAAGATCATATTTGTTGAGCCCATTCATTACAAATCATGCCCTTTTTACATTACTGCCAACCATTTTCCACAGCATACATACTTTTTTACATTGATTAATTGATTGATTAATGCATTTTTACATTGTCATTAGTTTCAGTTCACGGCAGCACAGTTTGAAAACCAACTGCAGGGACATAAACCTGACCTGAAATCACAGAAAACATCAATAATCTAGGATTTGGGATAAAGATCTTTTCCTGGTCCTAAATGATTTTCTCAAATATTTCTTGAAAATATATTAATATTCATCCCCAAAATATTGTCTCATCATACCAACACTCATGCCATTCTGTCACAGTTTTATGAGATCCATTTAATTGATTTGCCTTTAACTTTTATGCTTTCTCAAGCAAGTTACAATTGAAAGTTGATTTTCATGCCATACAAAAAAAAAACACTTACAAACACTTATAAACAAATTATACTGGAATACAATTCCAAAAACTTAAAGGTCCAAGGATTTTGTGGCATCTAGTGGTGTAGTTGCAGAGAAACTACAGTGGCCACAAAACCCGAAAAAAATGCAGATGCCCCTATGTAGAACCAGTGTTTGGTTTGTCCCTTCTGGGCTTCTGTAGAAACATGTCAGTTCTCCATGACTCCATGACAGGCGACCTGCAGCGTTTGTAGATATAAAACACTCATTCTAAAGTAAACATAACACTTCTATATTTCGGTGTTCATACAATAATGAAACCTAGTTATACATATTATATTTAATTTCTGCCAATAGATTTTCCTAAATGTTACACACTGAACCTTTAAGGTAATGTTTCATACAAAACACACACAAACACAGAGAGAGCTTCCACACAGGTAAATACACTCAATGTTCACTGTTTATTAAAGGCTAACCCTCTGAAATGGACAGAATGTGAATTAACAGCATCCTCAGAGAGTCTGACAAGTGCTACATTCCTAACATCCTATTACTGAGGGTACCCTGCCACCGCGCTGCCACTGGGTCACTGGAGTTATGCACACACAATCACAAATTCACACTCTCGATACAAACACACACATAAAGCCAAAGGAACAGGTACAAACACATGAAAGATGCACACAGAAACACTAATCTGGGTATGTGGGATTGTCACCTTCCTGCCTGACATTCCTGCTTCAGCGTGCCAGAGGGGGCTGCAGTTAGAAGGAAACTATTGGAGGCAGCGGGTGGAGGGAAAGAGATGCAAAGGGTGGACGGAGGGCAGAATCACAAATGTGGCATGTCACATGGTCAAACAGAGAAGATTTACGACTGATCAGGTTCCACATCGGCGGCATGGTGTTGTGGCTTCAGAATGCCAGGTATGGGAGTGAGATCAGACTCCGGCTTTAGTTTGTACACCCTTTCTGGCAACTGCAGCCAGTGTGACTAGCTGAAGAAGGCAGTTTGGCGTGAGGTACGTGGTCTTTCGTTGTCTGGTCTTTTATTATCTTCCTGGTCATTTAGATTTACATACCACTGAACATGCAGACATGACACAAAAGGTGGGACCATGCAGAGAAATACGTCTCAAAAAACTGATACAGGGTTGGAGTGAGAGAGAGAAGATAAAAAGCACTTTAGTGTAAAATAAGTTTCCCAAATAACAGACACAATAATACGGCTCTTCTTATCTGTCTTTTATTTTATTTCTCCATCTACAGTCAGGAGCTATGATTTACTCACCGGTGACATCATGGAGACCGCAGCTATTTTTATTGGCTGGTAAATGGCCAGCTCTTCTCCATTCTGTGCCACCTGTCCAATCCGCACCAGTCAACAAGCCCCTGGGAAAAAAAGTCAACCACCCAAAAATGATTGAGAGTTGAAAGGCGGAATATGATACATGCATGCCATGCTACTGTCCTAGGCATGTTTCACAAGTCAAATGTCTTGTCACTGCTACTGGTTTGCCATCCCTATTTGCCTGTGTTATTCATACACAGTGTCCTAATTTAAACACTCATACACATAGCTCCAGTGTCATGTCTTTTTCAGTTTCACTCAGCATACATTTTTTGAGTTATGCATGTGAATTTAAAATAAAACATAACTCTGTTGAGGAGGCCTTGTGATCTGCACCGATGTTCTGCTCTCTGCAGGGTTAGATATGTGCAAGTGTGTGCGTGTGCATGTTTGTGGGACTCCAAGGGTGGGGTTACTCCTGACCCTGTGTTATGTGTTCTTAGGTACCATTTAGTCACATGCCATTAACCCTGCCCCTGAAAAATGATAAGTACAGCAGCTTGGGGTGCGGGGGTGCCCTCCATGATGTCAATTTTTGAATAAGAAAAAAAGAAAATAAGGGTATCTAATGACTGTCGATAATAACACATGTATGTTAATTTAAGAACACGTTCAAATATATGTTAATAGATGGAATAATCCTGAGATAAAAAAGAAGCTGTCAAGAGAAAAACTAGCATTATTGCCTGCTTATAGAACTATACAAAGGTCTCAAGATCAAAAATGAATGAGACTCAAAGAGTTTAATGTATTCTATTTTGATGTTCATAGGGGTTTTTGAATGAGCAGGTATGAGCAGGCTTGGTGCATTTATAAAGGATGTCTCACAAACTGAGACAATATTATATAGAGACACTTCTAATTAGTGTCCGAATTGCCTGAGCTTGGATGGACACCAACAAGAGCACTTCACTTCACATATAATCAGCCTGTAAACCAAAGTTTAACAACCATGAAAGGATCTGCTGATGATGCTTTATGTGTATGTGAGTTAGTAGAATACCTTTTTAGTGAGATTCAAAAGAGAAACAGACGACTGATCCTGAATGCGTGTCACGTGTGATAATTGCCACAATACACACAGGCTACCCCTCTCCTTACTGCCTTACATGTGTCATGATTGTGACTATGGGTCCACCTTGTGGCAGGGGCATGAAATGACAAGAAAGGCTTTTTTTTCAGAGAGAGAGAGAGAGAGAGAGAGAGAGAGAGAGAGAGAGAGAGAGAGAGAGAGAGGATTATTCTTTGAGCCAACGCTAGTGGGTGATACAGGTGTTTAAAAGACAAAAAACAACTGTTCTTTGACCGATAGGAAAATGCATTTATATTGCGGTTATACTTCTTTTTTTTTTTTACACCTTAAGCTACTGAACTTTTAAAAAATAAACTAATAAGGGTAGAAGATGTGATTGTGATAGCGGGCAACATTAAATCACCTTTTCTTAAGAATATTTATTCAGTCAGTAAATTAAGTTTGTGCAATAGATAGCAATCTAGACTCAGATACTGAATTAAGTTGATTGCTTTTATTTTGTGAACAATTAAAATTCAGAAAAAATTAAAGAAAGCATTTTATTTAATCTATAATCAACAGGTCTAATATAAGTGAACTAAGAAGAATCTGATTCATTTGGAAGGGAATTTAATACACACATGTCCAAGTTTATTGTACAGTGACTCCTTCGGTTGTTCCCTTTAAAGTTAAAACATGCCCACTTGGCTTCTTGTCATCATGGTGTATAGTGGTCAACCAGTTTTCTTATAAATATTCTTGTAAAATCGGGACGAAATATATTAGGTGTATAAAACAGGTTTTATATTATAAATAAAACATTTAAAACCGGAACAACTTTTAAGAATACAAATGAGTTTCATTTGAGAAATTTGTATTTTTATACCCCATAAATTACCTTGTGATCCCACCAATTTGTATCACGACCCGGAGTGGGGTTGACAACCGCAGGTCATCAAATACCTTCGACTATATGGTAGACTACTCCTATGACAGTATTGATCTATTAGTTATTTAATATTACACTTAGAACCCCACTGGGGTCTTTGAAATTAAAGCAAAGGATGAATATAGTTTTATTTGGCCTATTTCTTCCCATTCTGTACACGACAACTAAATTCAATCAGATGTTTAACTGTTTAATATAATCTAATAACATTTCATAATAATAGATAGATAGATAGATAGATAGATAGATAGATAGATAGATAGATAGATAGATAGATACTTTATTGATCCACGGGGGAAATTAATGCATTACAGCAGTTCATATTCAAAGTGACGATTTAAGAATAGAATAAATAAATAACAAAGAATAAAAAACAATAAGTAAACATCTAATAAAAATAGACATCTGATAAAATAAAAATAGACATATGATAAATACAAATATCTGTAAGCATCTATAATGACTTGCTGTTTTAATCAAAGATTAATTTACATATTTTATATACTTATTTTATTCTCTATTTTAAATACTAATTTAATTTCCATATCACCGTGCTTTAGTCTCGTGTGACAGGTAGCGGGTTTAACGTGGCTCCTCCGCGCCATTGGGGGGCGCCTGTCCGCTGTAAATAAATGCCATCGTGGGTTGACGAGGGCCGCCCAGCCATGTTGAGGAGTCTGTCAAGCAAACTGCAGCCCGCCATTGTGTAGAAACCAGGCTCTGTAGAGAGATAGGGGCGCTTGGCTGAAACTCTTCAATAGCTAGACCAATTCTACACCCTGCCGCTTTTATTTAGGAGTAAATACAGTTACACAGGCTCCGGGGGGGAAAGACATGTCAGCCAGCAGCCTTCTTGAACAGGTAAAGAGAGGTATTTTCTGAACATTTACGAGGGCCAAATTTCTCAGCATCGCGACGGCTAGCGAGGATAGCTTAGCTCCGAGGCAGCGGCTGTGGCTCAGTAGTGCAGTAGGCCTGACCACCTGCTAAAGGAACTGACTGCTGAAAATATATCTCTTCATCTATTTTTCCCCTTCCTCTCTTCTCATAAATCAAACCTTCATGAATCACCTGGACCCAATCCAGAGACCGAAAGGCCAAGCTAATAAAGGTAAGGACTAATATTGTGTAACGTTGTCGACCTGGGTTGAGTGAATGCGGATCTTTTTACGTGCGGTGCGCTTTGAAAATCTTGCATGCGCGGATGCGCTAGCTTGTCTCCTAGCAGCTTGGCAAATGGGCCCGCTTGTGTTGGTTTTTAAATATTTTTGCATTTAATTTGCCACTTCAGTGAAACATAAAAGTATATTATGTTTCGTAAGGGTGCTCTCGGCCCTTTTACTCACCAGTAGTGAGTTACCTTTACATCCCTGAGACGGCACTCGTAAGGTTCCCACAGTTAGCATTAGCTATCTGTTGACTAGCTAACGTTAAATGGCAACATGATACACATCAGCATCCTTTTCCTGGTTGTACTTTCACCGCTTTTTATTGCACTGACAGGTGTGAGAATTCACTCTTAGTGCTCAGTCTCTCTCCCTCTGTTGTTCACTATACTGTATTTGTGCACTGTTAAGCTACAGGTGCCATCCTTTCTCGCTGGCCACTCGGCTAATGTTAGCCAAGTCCGTCATGTTGAAAGGACTCTTGGCGCTCGTTAACATGGAGACGCTGCGCACTGCATGCAGCTAACCTCACAGCTAGCGTGCTAACGTTAGCTGGTTGCTAAGTTAACCCAAGATGACACGTCTTCCGACATCCCCTGTCCAAAAGGGGCCTCACGCTTTCCCGTCATGGTGCTGTTCAGAGTGTAGTGTTAGATAACAAGCATTTGCTAACCTGTTTTGTGTTTTGAATTGAACTTTTCCATGTCCTGAAAGGCTCTAAAATGATCCATGTCATCCAGCACAGTAACGTCAGCCATAACAGAGAGCACTCCCAAACTAGTGAAAACAAACCATGGAGCACTGGTCCACCTGCGTTACACATACATCTGCTCTGGAAATCACTAACCCCGTAACCTGTCATGTTTCGTTTGATCCTTTTGTGATGAAGGGATCTTATGAGTGTTATTTTGTGACGATATGTAACAGTTTCCAAGTGCATTCAATTCTTCACTGGGGCTGATTCATCTCATTATGCAAGCTTATGCTGTGTAATTTGAAGCATATTGAGCAGTTATCGTATGGTGATGTCTTATCGTGCTCAGCTCAGTGGCTTTTTCTGTGATACTCCATAAATTATTGCAGGAAGTGATTTTTGTTATGCAAGTTGTGATGATGCTGATGTGAAATGACCAGATAAAGTAACGTATCTCACCACACACATCTCTGTAGTCAGATAAACCTTCATATGCTCTGTTTACATCAGTGTTGTTTTCCTTTCAGTGCAAAACGGAGCTGTGACCCAAAAGGATACTTTGAATGACGATGAGTTTGAGCCTTACCTGAATACTCAGGCCAGACAGGTAAGATTTTGTTGGCTGGTGTTTGTCCAATTACATTTATTACTAAAAGACTGAAACACCTTCAAGTTACTTGGTGGTTAATCATACATCTTAATTTAGGTCTCTCTAATGATGATGAGGTTGTAACTTCCACGTTGACTTCAGTAGTTTTTATTTTAAGGTTCTTTGTACAGTAATTCCGAGTATATCTAAGAAAAAGGTAGTTGAATTTGTGTCAGGAGTCAACAGTAATGATGGCTTTATCTGGGTCAGTTTATAAATGCCTTGATTCATCCTAGTACTGACATTGGACTTTGGCTCATAATATCCATAATATATTAATGTTACATGCTTCCTTGGTGTAAAGTATTTTTGGTAGATATATTTGAAATGTGCGATTACTAAACTGAATATATTGTATATGTTACAAATCTCTTTGTTACAGTGTCAGTATATTACAAAGTCAACTAATTTGTTGACTCATTTCAGAGCTTCTTTTCTTTTTTGAATATAAAGCAAGCCTGGGAAGTTGAGAGTAACTTTTTTTTGTAACAACTCCAGATTTCCTAACTAAAGATTAATGTACACACTTCTAGACTGATTTTGTTTCGGTGGCCTTGAGTCCTCTTTTATGTATGCACATCTTTGCTTTTTGCATTACTAAGGCATACAGGAAGACCTAAGGATGTGCAGCTGGAATGAGCACATTTGTTGATTATTCAGGGTTGAGTGGCCTTGGATTTGATGTCTTTCTAGTGTGTGGTAGATGGAGTTCCCCTTGTGTACTGACAGACTGCCTGTGAAGTGGGCTGTAGAGGAAAAGAATAGAGTCTGTATTTTCCTTCACTGAGAAGAATGTACCATCCCTTTGTGCTGTTAGACTTTTTTCTTATTGTATCATTCAGTGCAATGCATTTACAGATTAGATTGGAAGAGAGAAGGAAGGACATAGAAATGATTGTGTTTGGTGTATAATAATAATAATAATAATAATAATAATAATTCAATAACTTTACTCATCTTATCTTAAGCTGACTCTACTAGAACAAAGTAAACACATGTCAAACAGAAGATTATGTAAATTGTTTATGTTGTTGAGGGTTCTTTTATCACTCAGGTTTGAATGTTGTTGCAAATAACTGTTTGTTTTTCAAATTTTGTCACTAAAACAAATTATCTCTCTATTTAGAGCAATGCCTATACGGCCATGTCGGACTCGTACATGCCCAGCTACTACAGCCCCTCCATAGGATTTTCCTACTCCCTAAATGAGGCAGCATGGTCCACAGGTGGGGACCCTCCTATGCCTTACCTGGCCTCCTATGGACAGCTGAGCAATGGGGAGCCCCACTACCTCCCGGACGCTATGTTTGGCCAGCCAGGCCCCCTGGGGAGCAACCCTTTCCTGGGCCAGCACGGTTTCAACTTCTTCCCCAGTGGCATCGACTTCTCGGCATGGGGCAATAGCAGCTCTCAGGGACAGTCGGGGACACCGCAGAGCTCTGGCTACAGCAGCAGCTATGCCTATGCTCCCAGCTCACTTGGGGGTGCCATGATTGATGGACAGTCCCCGTTTGCGCCTGCTGCCAACGAGCCCCTTAACAAGGCACCTGGTATGAACAGCCTTGACCAGGGCATGGCAGGGCTTAAGATCGGTGGTACTGCTCCTGGTGGTAATGGTGACATGGCTCCTAAGGTGGTTGGCTCTGGCTTACCTGGTGGGGGTCCCCTTGGCCCTGTATCATCTGTAGGACCTCCCAGCATGCCTCCTGTCTCAATTGCCCCTGCCAAGCCCGCCTCCTGGGCCGATATTGCCAGCAAGCCAGCCAAGCCTCAACCCAAGCTGAAAACCAAGGGTGGCATGGCCGGTGCCAATTTGCCTCCTCCGCCCATTAAACACAACATGGACATCGGCACTTGGGACAACAAGGGCACCATGCCTAAAGCTGCCACCCCTCAGCAGGTGCCCCCTATTCCCAGCAATGGGCAGCCTCCCAATCAGGCTTCCCCACAGCCCGGAGCTACTGCTGCAGGGAATCCACAAATGCCCCTCAGCAATGGACAGCTGGTACCACCTGTTTCCCAGATGGGGCAGCATCAGCTTCCACCTGGGCAACCAGGTATGGCTCAGATACCCCAGCAGCCACTCTCGCAGGGTCCTCCTCCTCCCCCAAACCAACAGCAGCAACCTTCTCAACCTACTCGTTGGGTCCCTCCACGGAACCGGGCCAATGGATTTGGGGATGGCAGTGGGAATGGTACAGGCCAGTCACCTCCCTCTTCCTCTGGTGTTGGTGTGGTTCCTGGGGTCCCCTCTGAGCCTCACCCAGTCTTAGAGAAGTTGCGCATGGTCAACAATTATAACCCCAAGGACTTTGACTGGAATCCCAAGCAGGGCAGGGTGTTTATCATCAAGAGCTACTCCGAGGATGACATCCACCGCTCCATCAAGTACAACATCTGGTGCAGCACGGAGCATGGCAACAAGAGGCTCGATGCGGCTTACCGTTCGTTGGGTGGCAAAGGGCCGCTGTATCTTCTGTTCAGTGTCAATGGGAGTGGTCACTTCTGTGGTGTAGCAGAGATGCGCTCACCCGTGGACTACAACACGTCTGCTGGCGTGTGGTCACAGGACAAGTGGAAGGGTCGTTTTGATGTGCGCTGGATCTTTGTTAAGGACGTTCCCAACAGTCAGTTAAGGCACATTCGACTGGAGAACAACGAAAACAAGCCAGTGACCAACTCTCGGGACACACAGGAGGTACCACTGGACAAGGCCAGGCAGGTGCTAAAGATCATCGCTGGATATAAACACACCACTTCCATCTTCGATGACTTTTCTCACTACGAGAAGCGTCAGGAGGAGGAAGAATGTGTGAAAAAGGTAACAAAGTTACTGTTAAATAAAGTGAATGATAAAACGAATGAATGAAAATAAGTGCTCTGCTTTAACTTTAGTTGGAAAAGGTGCAGTTTATGAAGATGGTTTGAATGCATGGGTGCATGTACAGCCTTTCCTTTTGCATTACAAAGGAATAGGGGAACATCTCAAGGATTTACAGCTGGATTGTCAGAATTCAGTGAGATTGTACACAGTAGCATATTTTGTGATTTTTCTTCCTCAGTTTTTCACTGTGGTGTTGAGTTCTACCTTATTTCTGCTTTAATCACTTGTGTTGCTCCTCTTTTTAAAATAGAAAACCAGACACAGAAGAATGAGCATTAGAAAAATAATTTTATTTGGTGATATTCACTCAAAGCTAATGTTATGAAATATTCAGTGCGTTACATGAGAACATATCTGAACACTGACATGGTTGCTTTGTATTGTGGTTTGGTTGTTTCATTTTGATAGCCTTACTCGCCTTATCTTTTCCTGTCTCTAAAATATGCTCAGTTGTGCAGCCTTCTGAAGATTTGTGAAATGTATTTTGTATGCCTGATGTTTGAACACACACATTTTGGTGTGGGTGAAATCAATCAACATAAGGAACAAAAAATAACATTGTATTGCAACTCCCATAACATAGCGATACTCATTTGAATCGTTTTAATTTATTAATTGTGAAAAGGGTTTATTATTGCGGGTTTTGATGTCCTGCACAGCTGTTTTACACATCACATAACCTTTTTAACCTAACCTAGGAAAACAATTAAGGTAAAGTATGCAAAGACAACATAATATTGGCTTACCTTCCTCAATAGAACAGTTGTTAACCTGTTAAATTGCTATTTGCCTACTTGCCAGTGGATATAGAAACGCCAGTTTTATTCTTTAGATACAGAAACCTCTTACAGTGTGTTGTGATTTTAGTTTGTTCATGCCAAGAAGTTTTCGTTGAATCTTTATATTTGCTCTATTTGTCTTTGTATGTTTGAGAGATGCTTTTGAAGTGTAGTGTTTAGCTTGTTAAAGTCACAAAAATGCTGCTTAAAGGTTTCTGTTGAGTACCTAAAAGCCATGACACATGAGATCTAGAAACAAGTGAGTTGGTCAGTATCTCTATTTTAAAATATTATTATATACATAATAATTATCTTTATCATGCTGCTTGCTTTTCTCACGCATAACAGCAAGCAAGAAATCTGTACATGAATGGAAGTGGCAGCTATAATTGTACAGTCATTAACATTCATATAACTTATTTTGCAACTGTATAAGTTAATTCTCTTTACAGGTATTCATTTATGAAATGTGAAATACTGTAATTTTAATCACATTTTAGGGGCTCATGTTTGTACACAATCTTAAGCCTGGCCAGCAGTTTTCCTATACTGCTGAATAATGTATCTTAAGTGCTATCACCGATACAGACTTGAGAACAGTGATGAAAAGATCTGTCAGTATATGAAACGTCAGGTCTTTTATCCAGAGCATGTATTGTTAAAGTATTACTTTGCAGTTTTAGAATAATTGGTTAATGTATAATGTGAAAGTTAGGTTTTAGATTTTGTGAGACATGGATCTAAATCTACTGTCTTTGTGACGTCTTTAGGCAGAGTTGTAATCTACATTTTAGCTTTTGACCAACTGCTGCATGCAAAGTTGGCAGACTCTTCTCAAAATGCTCTGTTCAAAAATCTCCACAGGTTTCTAAGTAATCTTTTTGGTTGAGTTTTTGACAAAGATCTGACTTAAGTATAGTGACTTGTCTGTTTTGAATCTGTTCCGGTTACGCTCAGTTTTCACTCCTCTGTGTGACAGGTGGAGGTCCAAGGCAGTGAGCCATATCCCAGCAACCCAAGCAACAGGAGTCATTACAGGCTTCAGGTAACTTGTTTCATCTGTCACTGTGTGCAGAAGCGGTTTACATGGATACTGCTTGAAATGTTTTTTGATTTTTAAGTCACTTTGTGAATGTTGCTCAGGAATCAAGTATCTAAAACCTGTATTTATTAATGTATCTGGATTGAATGAAAATAGAAGCTAGGGGGACTGTGCATATTTGTCAACTGTAGTTTAAAAATACAAATATGTTTTATTGTGAGTAACTTCTTGTATTTTTTTGTTTTTTGTTCTAGGAGCGCCAAGGACGAGTCAAGTAACAGTTGGTGCTTTGGTCAAAAGACTGCAATGGCCCCCCCTAAAGCCCTGTCCACCCCATTACATCATTACATCCAGATCTCTAAGAAATTCTAATAGGGGTGAAGAATTAACCAAGGACAAAAAAAACTAAATGAAGACTTTCTTGATTTCTTTTGACTTTAAAGACTTACTTCGAACTTGTAGTAAAAAGAAAAGGAAACGATTATTCATAGGACTACAACTAAATGCATAGCATCCTTAGGTGATATCTTTTTTTTTTTTTTTGCCCCACCCCATTCCACTACATATGCTTTCCCCCCCTTGTATGCTGCTTTTTTCCTTTTTTAAATGAAAGGATCAACCTCTGTTTTTATGGTCCAAGAGCAAGTCTGTAATTCTCACACAAACACACAAGTCCAATAGAAATTTGTAGTGTTGGCTTATGATAGTGTCCCAAAGTCAAAAATGGGCAGTTTGTCTCATTTTCTTTGTAACCCCCCCCCTCACCCCCCGTCTTCTGAGGATGCTCACGTCTTCAACCAGGACCCAGTGGAGTTTCCTCCTCAGTGGATTTTCATCGTAGGCGGGTGTCAAACTACGCTCACTCCAGAATCTTTTTCATGCTTGCCATGTTTTTGTTTGAGAGGACTGCAGATGTTCAGAATGGCCCTCCATTTTGTTTTCGCATGTGTTGGATGGAGTGTGTGGGGGAACGTAGAGGTCTGAAGGATCTGGAGAGGAAGAGTAGGGAAGGGGGGGGGATCAAGGGATTGAAAGCAGAAGAAATGTTAAGTTGATGAGTCTTGCTCAGTGTATAATTTTATGGTCTAAAAAAAAAAAAAAAAAAAATTGGGGCCCTCTGTTAACAGTCTTCATTGGACTTTATTTACCCTCTTTCTTTCTCTTGGACAAGTTAGTTCATTGTTGCTTTGGGCTGCTTTCTTGTTTTTGTTTTTTCTCCTTCCTCAGTTTTCTAAAGACAGTGATGCGAGTGGCCTTGCCCCCACTCTTTCTATTAATCAGTTCAAAAGTAATAAATGTGGTATATTCAGCAGAACTGGTGTGCATTCCCCTTGTTTGACTGTGTACAGCAATTTTTGTCATGCAGCGTGTCTGTGCATTCTTTTCATGTTTTTCTTTTCCCCAGATGGGTTTATGAACGACTTCTGTTCTAACCTTCATGCTCAACCCGTCCACTCCCTATCCTGACTTTCAATTTTCACCACTATACCCTGCATTTCTTACCCCTCTACTTTCCAAACCCGCCTTGTCCTCCACACTCCCATTTCTGACTGCTCAGCCAACTATACGTACTATAATATCACAATCAGCTTCCACCATTTTCAGAATGTCATTGTTGGTGAGTAAAAAGACAAAAATAAAAAAAAAAAAATCGCAAGGTCCTCTTTCAGAACTACTGGCTTTTATTTGTGGCATAATAAAGATGCTCCACAAAGTGGTGTGTGGCTTTTTCTCCTTTATTAGCCTTTTTTTTTCTTTTTTTTTTTTCCTTTTGTCTCCTTTCATCACATGGGTGGCCAGTTGTAACCTACCTCTCTGCTGCTGTATCCTTTTCCTTACAGCAGGCGGAACGTAACACCTGTTTGGATGTCCTGAATGAGTAAAATCAGTTTTTACCATGCTGTACTTTCATTTGTCTTGTGGCAGTGCACTGTAATGTAGCCCTCTGAAATGTATGTTTGCATAAGGGACTATAATATGACGGTGATTGACAGGCTATAGCTAATTTTTTCTTAAGTTGTGCAAATGTATATGCCTGTCCTATCTCGTATACCTGCGTGTGTACAAGTGATCTGCCATCCGCCATTTTCTGTCCTCGGCAGTGCGGTTGTACTGCACGTAGCGGCCACCAGAGGGAGACACTGTATTATTTAACGTTACTGCTGTTCAGCTTCCGTGCTAAGCAGAGGACAGGCTCTTCAGCTGGAGGAGGCTGGCGGGTTCCCAAAACTGTTCCCAGCATCAAGGCCTTCTGCACATTCGGCCATTAATCTGTTTTATTCCTTATTTTGTTTTTATAATGATTCTGAAAACGGCTTCTTATCATCGGCAATAGAAAAGGTCAACGAAGAAATATATTTGCTATAAACACTTAAATTAGCCGTTGCTATGGGAGCCTGTATTCCTGAGATTTGATGGGTTTATGTGGCCTGCAATTACCGAAGGTGTTAAAACACCGTCTACAGTAAGACGAAGAGATGAACTCGACTAAACTTCAGATTTGCCTCGTCTTTAAATTCACAAATAAAATAGTAAGCCTACCACCAACATTAAAGACCATCCCAAATAAAGCCTGTTTTTATATTCGCCATTAAGTAAAGCTTTAAAGGTTGCTCATGCTACTGTGTTTGCAAGCATTGAAAAATATATCGTCTATATTAAAAAAATCAGTTAAAGATAACCGCTAAATATAAAAAAACATTATTTTATTATAAATTATATAGCCTCTATAAATTTAGCTATGCTTTATAATTTAAAATAATGTACCCTAGTGGCTTTAATTCACAGGAATTAGACTACAGATGAAGCACTGCCCCCAAAAATTGGTTTCATTAATTCATATTAACAAAAAAAGTCAAAATGTCTGCCTGCCTACACTACTGTATGAACTGATGGAGTCCATATAACCACAGCCTGCACACTGATGATCATTTCCTCACAGAATGTAAAAAAAAAAAGATCTATTTTAAAAGTCTATAGCTGCAAACTTTGGCTGGTGATGTAGACATGGTGTTCAGAGTGGGAGAAGAAAATCTGAAGCGATCACTCAGCTCTTTTGGGGGACTGAAGAGCAGGGCTTAGTAGGAGAAAAATTGTGTGTGTGTGTGTGTGTGTGTGTGCTTGCGTTTTGCGGGTGTCGCGAGGGAGGGAGGAGGTTGGGTCGGGGGGGGCGACGGCACGTGTCGTGTCTGCGTTGAGGGTGCGTGGCAAACACGCTGCCTCGAGGGGATCTCCTGTGACCCTTATCTGCGCGTCTCTGGGGACGCCTGTTAGCCCCTCCTGGGATGCAAATGAACGGCCATAAAGGGAGAGGCAGATACAGCCACCGACGATGGAGGAGAAGAAAGGAGAAATGGGACCATGGGGAGAAAGTGGAGGAGGAGGAGGTGGGGGCCGAAGGCGAAGAAGGAGAGGAGAGGAGGGGAGGAGGTCAGCACTCACATCTCAGAGCGCACATCAAGCTAAATGCATGGAGGAGAAACAGAATAAGTTGCCCTGCAGTGGTGAAAGGAGAAATTCCTCACTGTGCCTGTGTGTGTGTGTGTGTGTGTTAGTAGAGGACCTCTTGCTTTTTTTTTTTTTGTCCAGAATCTCGACACTACTGACTAAATTCACAATAGGCACTAATTAATTCAACTAATTCAGGCACAATTAAAAAGAATATATCCACAAAAACCATATAAAGCGACGAGCCTTATTTTTGCATTAAAGTGTTTAACAATTCAAACATTAGACTGCGAAAATGTGATTCTGTAATCCAAATATTTAAATCATTTTGTCCTATAAAATATTGTTTATTAAGCTACACATTAGGAGCGTTGAGGCTGTGGGTTCATATTGCTCTGCAAGGTCATGGTTCTGCCTTATTTTCCCCTCATTATCATAAGGCATCCATCTCTTTCTTCCATTAGTGACGCTTCACCATGTCGCCAACCCGACCTCTATTTACATGACTAAATTAGATTTCTTCTCTCTTTTCGTGCGTTTTGTTTCGGAAAGCCTGCCTCTAATATTCAATAGATTAAAAAAAAAAACGCAGTAATATCAGAACAATAGCTTCAGACTGCTTTATTTTTAATAGAAAAAATCAATATAAATATTTTAAATATGTATAATATTATAAGTTCTCTGTCACAATGTTTTTTCTTTGATATTCGATTTAAATAATGTAGGCCTATGATTCCACACCTGTCACCAATTCATCAGCATCATAACTAAAACCAATAGGAGCTACATAAATAAAATAAATAAATAAATTTGCAGGCTATTTAGGAATACGAATACGTCAGGGTGATGAATGTTTTTAGCAGGGGGGGGGGGGCTACGTGCGGTCACCTGCTCACCATCGCCAGGGGTCCCGCACTGTTGACACATTGAGTATTACCCCCTCATTTCTCCTAGTGTCCCAATTCTATTGAGAGTTTTGAAAATGCATAATGTGCAGACGGGCTGAAGGGGCCTGGAAACAGTTGATGACCTCTGTCTCAACATATGTGGCACACTTGCCCTCTGCACGCTCTGATTGTGTGCAGATGACAGGCAATAATGAAATGTCATCCACTGGTGTATTTAAAACATAAAGAAGCATATAGACCTAATATAGATACAGGGTGTATTCTGGGGGGGGGTGCCTTTGTGTTCATCTTAAAATCTTTGTAGCCTAAATTCTGCACTCACTATAATGCTATGATTGTTTTTGTGATGGTTTTATTAATTCTTCCTACAAACACACTGAGTCATAGACTAACCCTTTAAAAATAAATCTAGAAATAAAGCTCAGCAGAAAGTAAAATAGATCGAAAGGAATCTATAGAAAAATCCACGATTTCATTCTTTTGCTTATTTGCCGCCTCCATCGTCTGAGATGTAGGTCAACTTACATCTCTATCGCCTACAGCGATTTACAGCTCGAATCATTTGATGTAGCTCTGTGATTATAGGAGCTGAAATGAAGCTCGTTATTTAAATTACTTGATGTGCTCTGGGCCTTTTCTGTACTTTTGAAAAGAAATACTAGATAGTACAAATAGAAATGTTGTCCATGAAATGACTTCTTTATTGAGACTTTTTGCAGCAACAGAAACATAAACAAAGACGTGATATTGAAACTCAGAAACAAACCCAAAAAAACTGTTTTAATTTAACCAATAATTCAAAATATATAATAAGAGAATGGATGGTCATGGAAATATGCTCTGTTGAAATAAAAGAAATCAGCATGCATGAGAATGATAAAGAACATGAATTCTCGTAGGATTCTCACCCTGTTTTTCCATCTTCCTCATAGATAGGGTAAGTGCACGCTCATGCGTAAACACACAGACCTTTGAAGTGGCCCTCTGTCACCACATGGCAAATCCCCCTGGTGTGATCCCTCTGTCCATTTGGCCACAGGACCAACACTGGTAGGCTGCCTACGGCTCTGTCTGTTCTGTCATTATGGAAACCAGTGTATTACTTTGACCGGTGCCCAGTGATTATGGCGCATTTCTCTCTACTGTGTATCCTGTATGTCTTGGTATTATACCTCTCCTAGATTTGCCTGGCTTGCATTAACCGATCTGTGCACCTGTCTTAGGTCACTGCTCTGTAACCTCTTTGCCTAATGCTTCTTCTCCGGCTTCTCTGCGACTGTTAATGTCATTGCTTGTTAATCTCATAGGATTGTAGCGAACATCCATCTGTGTAGTTTCCAGTGCCACTCTCCTGTCCTGTCGTGGCTTTATTCTGGTTTTCTCAGGTAAGCGAAGACTGTGGCTTCTCTCTTGGCATTCACCGCGTGCCTTAATTGTATTGAAATTAAATCAAGGTCCACTGTGAACACAAAGAGCTCAAACCCAAACTTCCAAAATGTTTTTCAGCTCCTTTTTCATATCCTGCTCTTCTCGTCACTTACCCTGCTTTTAGCAACGCTTTACCCTCCTTTGTATTCATGTTCTACAGCAATTGTTCAGCAGGAAGAGTTTTTGCTAAAAGCTTTCACTTTCTCGATCTTAAAAGTGCATCCTATTGTTGTATTTGGTCAGTCCATCCCGGTTTGACTTTCTCATTCTTCTCACCTCACCTGTGATCTCTCATCCCTGTGGGCTCAAATCCGGCTATGCGGTCCTTTCACACGTCAAAGTACATTGCATGCTAATCCCACACCAACATGCGTTCTCCCTTTGCAAATTAAAACAGGTTTTCTATACAGACATTACATGAAAAGAAAACATATATGATACAAGCCAATGACATTGTGGTTCCTATGAACGAACAGCCCCAGAGTGTGTGAATGCATACATGCATTTGTGGATGTGCAAAAAAGGGTTCCCAGCAACAAAATGTGATAAAAAAAAAAAAAACATCTAGTGATCATCAAAGCAGCAGTTGCAGCATTAAGGCGTTCTCTGAATACACATACTACAGCACATCATTAAAAAAGCACCACAGAGAGAGGAGAGAACAGAAAGACAGGGAGAGAGATAGAGTGAGCGAGCAAAGCTACCTTTGTTGCACCATAAAGAGAGCAGCTGCCCAGCTACCTGATTGCTACCATTCCTGCAGAGCATCTTCCCCTCAGAGCAAAACAAAGGATGACGACTAGATATTTATGAGTACACACTGCGATGCGCCGCTATGCTTTATCCTCCCCATAGCACTGCCTCCGCTGTTCCTGGTTGAGAGCTTGGTACGGTTTAATCAGACCAAGCAGTTCTTCATTACAGTTGGAAAAGCTGTGTCGTTATCTCCCCCTTACCCTCCCTCTCTCCCTCCCTCCTACTCTCCATCTCTTCTCTACTGTTCTCTCTCTCTCTCTCTCTCTCTCTCTCTCTCTCTCTCTCTCTCTCTCTCTCTGTGTGTGTGTGCACTCTGCGCATGCAACTATAGCCATGTACAGGCTGGAAAACAGAATCTAAACAGCAACAGTCTCTATCCTCTGATTAATATCTACATACACAAATTAATATTTAGCAAAGAGTAAATACTGATAAGAAAAAAGCAAAAACACAAGAGGAGGAATTTAGCTTCTTTGCCATTACGCAAGACTCTCGCATCCAGAAAAACTGCAACTGTTACATTTAAAACCCCTTTCTTTTTAAACTCTTGACCACTGCGCTACCTTCTTTTTCTATTTTTGCCTACAGAGTACTACTGTAGCACAAGCAGAATAGGGTTTGCTCAGATCAAACACATCCTTCCTCTCTAAAGACGAGAGAAAAAATAGCAGTGGAGCTGCAGAGTATTTCCTCCTTCAGGTCCTTGGTCCTGGTTTTGTTATTGTTGTTGCTGTAGTTGTAGCTCTGAGTGCGCAGCTCCATCCTGTGAAGGTCCTTCTGGGTTAGGAAGAGGAGCAGGGGAGCAGGCACACAGGGGGTGGTGGGATGGTGGACAAGGGAGGCTGAAGGGACGGGAGGCAGGCAGGTGTCACGCATGCAGTCAGGGGAAAGAAGAGAGAGGGTAGCAGGGAAAAAAAATACTCAGCTAAATTCTACCCAGTCACCACCATTAGAAAAATCCATTTGGATCTGCTCAAGACAAAACCAAAAAGGAAGACAAAAAAGCCCAAGATGTCAAAATATACATATATACGCCAGGTAGGTATATATGTATAAGGATCCAATGGAGAAGGAGGAGAAGGACAGAGATAAGGGATGGACGGACGAAGAGGAACAGGCAACTGGCTCACACACAGATACACTGCGCCGAGGCAAAGGCACGGGCTACAATTTATGCTTTCTGGTCGACACCACCCCCCACCTCACACGCACACACACACACATGCAAAAACACACACACACACACACACACACACAGCGTCCCGCCCCTATCTGCCCCTGTCCCTGTCCTGTCCCATACTGGATGCGTGGCCCAGCTGATCAGTGCAGAGGGATTAGCCAACGGGGCCAGCTGGCAGGGATTACACAGGCAAAGTGGGGGAGGTGTGTGTGGGGGTGGTGAGAATGGGAGGGGGGACATGGAGGGTAGTCCTAATACGGGGGGGGGGGTCCTGTCTTGTCTTGCACACACACACACACACACACACACACACACACACACACACACACACACAGATGTGCTTGAAGACTCACACAAATCTGTTCACATATACCACACATTCACATACACATTTCACGCAGACGCTCATATGTATCATGCACCAGTGCCTGAACACAATGTGAAATGCTTACAAATATGGCTTTTTTTGTTGTTGCGGTGAACGCACGAGCTGCAGCGGCACAGTCTGCAGGGGTAGCCAGGCAGTAATGCATGCGGTGCATCCTTTCGCCCCGGCGACGCACAGTGTTGATAAATGTATGTAAATGTGCAGCAGGCAGCAGGGGATGGATGGAGGAGGGGGCCAAGAAAAGGGAGGGAACCCCACGGGAGAGCGGGGCTAGGCTGACAATGCAAGGCTTTGACCCTTGACCCCTCTCCACTCCATCATCCGCGGCCATCAGCTGATCCCGGGAAATGGACAGCCGCAGTAACACCCCCCTCCTCTTCTCCTTTTACCTCTCATACACACACAAGCACACACACACACACACACACACTTGTCCACTAAACAATGCTGAATCTACCAGGGCCCACCTCACCTCGTTTTTTATTTTTCACCATTCCTTTTTCCATCTCTGGCTCCCTCCAGCCCTCCATTGCTCTTTCCCGTCTCATGCCTCACTTCACCACTTAGCTCATCCTGATATCGCCGCTCCTAACCTTTCTCATTATTTTGAAATGTGTCGACATCTACAACTGCCATATCCATGCAGGAAGAGATCCATTCTGTATGACTGTATTTCTTTTTACATGTTCATGTTTTGACTGATGCCATTGTATTCAAGAATTTTTGCTTATATTGGCTGTCAGTCTTAGTTTTATAATTTTTTCTACAACTATTATTTTTTCTACAACTCTAGACCTATGACACAGTGCTTCCATATTACATCTGCAGTCCTGCATGTAGGAGTTAAGGCAAATTACATTTTACAAATAAAATACTCTCTCTTCATCAATATTTCAAATAATAATAATAAAAAAAAAATAGTGCAGTAATTGCTTTATGAACATTAACACTTAAAGCACATTTTAAACATATCAGCTGCTGAGGTTATTACCCTTTTTTTTGGTAATGTGAGATAAACTAGTGTCTCTCTGTTTTTTGTGTTCTGTACAGACTGATCATTTTTATATGTTCAGTTTATTTGTAATATTGCAGTTAAAGGCGATGTTGGAAGTCTGAATCACCTGTGTTCAGTCACTGCTGTTATTGTGATATTTGTCAGGCATTACCAAAACCAGGCAGGCTAAACGGCTGCACGTCTTTCCTGTTGTGATTTGACACACATTTACTTTACACCCTTTGATCTCCATTTTAGTAAAAGCGTAAATATATCTATTTCAATATCATGAAGAATTACATACTTGGATGGGATAAAATATGCTAGAATTTGATATATTATTTTTCATGGAAAATACAGCCTGTCTCCCGTCTGTCACCGAATCAGCAAAAACTGCCAGGTACAGAAGGATAATTCGGAGACATGTTCAGTTAGTATTAGTTGCGTCAAGTGTTATTTTGTGAAAAGCTAAATGTCAAAAGTTTTTGCAGACTGTCAACAGCAGTTTGAGTTACAGTACATAAGACAGAGATGCGGTTCTGTCCAAACACACACACACACACACACACACACACACACACACACACACACACACACACACACAAACACAAACTGATGCATACACATGCAAACACACCACAGATGCACACACACATAGAAGCAGACATAGAGTGATTTCTGTAAAATCAAAGAGACATTTTGTAGGGCCTCGCAGGCAGAAAACAGCGTCAGTGTTTTAGAGTAAATATATAGAATCAGACATGGTTGATGTGTGACAAATAGGACATTAGTTTATCTGTTTACATGAAATGCACAATAACATTGCAGCAGAGCTTTGGGGTGGAACGGTAGAGGCAGCTTGGCCTTCTATTTCTGAGGGATAGATGGATTTTAAGAGAGGATGTGAGTGAGTGGAAGCACGAACAAAAAAATATTTTTTTCCTTTATTATCCTTTATTTATCTTGTTGAATACACTTGTCCACTCTTTCCAATTTGCGTCAAATATTTTTTGTCTATGTCTTAGAAAGCCTGGAACCTTATTGCTTATGGGCATAAATTACATGCCATAAATTTCACACATTCTGTACCAGATATGTTTAGGTTAGGCATGTTTACTCTTGCGCATGTTGGCATGAAGTGAGGAAGGAGATTTGTGACTGCATTTTGATGTCCTGCTACCCCGTTCTCCATTTTAAAAGCTTGTACATGGGAGGATGAGAGCGGGCGAAACAGGCATGCAACCCTACTTGCAGACAGCTAGGAAGATCACAGAGAGGCAAGCAAAGATTTTTTTACATACAGAGAAATGCCAGGGAAAATACAAGAGCAAGCAGTTATACAAAGAGACAAGCCGGGAGAGACAGACAGACAGGAGGACAGAGAGACAGGCCGAGACAAATAGACAGTGCTCGTCCCTAGTTTGGTAATCCGATGGAGAGATTAGCAAGCAGGCAGCATTTGGGTCGGATTATCGAGTCATTAGAAAAGACTGGTGCTCCAGAGCCTCTCTCATGTGTTAATGTGGCTTTACAGATCCTCTGTGCAGTCTGCGCAGATTGTCTAGATTGTGTTGTGAGCATATACAGTAGATAGTCTTTCAATATGTAAATAGGGCCACATAAACCCAATGACCCCACGGATTGATGTCTTTCTATGTATATGTGTATTATTTCGGTGCAGTATTAAATTTCCATCATTATGAGGATGTTCTTTTTTTTCTTTAATTCTTTTATTTATTTCTCCTGTTTTAATCCCCTGTTTCGATAACAAAGAGGAAAGTAATTGCAGAATTTGTTTATTCTTTTTTCTACTTCTTTGGGTGAAGAAGGTCCACATTGCAATGCTGCTGAAGTGTTTATTGCAGAATTGCAGAAGAAGTGTATCACAAAGAAATGTCCCATGAATGATACTAATTTATAAACTATAAATACAATTTTTATTTTTGCATCAGCTGAACATTTTATATTTATTTCAGGAGAAATGCTTAATGTCTTTATAGATTTTAAATCTTAAAATGTACAATTATCATCAGAATTTATTTTTTAAGTAAAACACTACTTCGCATTATTATTGAAAGCTCTTTTACAAATTTTGGCCTAGAGGCAGGTGAAGACAAATGAAGGAGCCTCTTAAGCAAATGCATCAGCAGTATATCTAACTGTATAGCTAGATAAGCTGTAGCATTTAGCACTGCAGGTCAGTGGAGAACACCGACGTAAATGGCCTTAGTGCACTTGCAAATCATACAACTGTGATGTTCAGTGATGACGGGATTTAAACAGGATCAGTAGGAAGCCAGAGAGCTTACGAGGGAGTGTGGGTGTCTGTGCAGGGAATACATGTGTTTACTGTACGTTATGTGGATTTTGGATATTTACTCTGTAAATATCAGTGGCGATACGCACAGCTCAACTGTGTGTATGTGTGTGTGTATGTGTGTGTTTAGATGTGTCAGGGGTTGGGGGTAGCTGGGCAGTTCATTGACAGCTGATCAATGCTGCTGACACACTCTGTGTCAGATGTGCTGATATGGTCCAGTGACCGCAATATCAGTTTCAGTTTCTCTAGACTGGGAAATGGAGCCTCTGATGAATGTGTGTGTGTGTGTGTGTGTGTGTGTGTGTGTGTGTGTGTGTGTGTGTGTGTGTGTGTGTGTGTGTGGTTTGTAATATTTACTAAATACCAAAAAATGTACATGAGTAGTAGTAGTGTACATGATCATGTGTCAGCAAGAAGACATTTTTTTTTCAATTCCATACTGACCAAGCAGTTCTCGAATGAGCCCTGAACAGCTTGTAACTATACTTACAGGTCGAACCTATGCATGCTCGCTCCCACACATACAAACATACACACACACACACGCAAACACACTATCTGATCTGTGTTCCCAAAAACCTTCCCTTTTGCTGCTGCCTCTGCATACACCATGCCCCAGTTCCCCACCCCCATCCCTTTTTGTCAAATAAATTGCTATGTGACCTACTTCCCATTTTGCACCATTTCTGTCATGTTCAGATATTACTGTTTGAACATGAGTGATTTGCTTTGGGGCATACAGTATCAAAGAAAACACGGTGTATATAATATGGCTGTAAAGTGTAATGAATGAAATGTGTTTTTAAAAATATGGAAACCTTAACATGAGCATTGACAGTTTCTTTTCCTCCTTCAAATTATGATTTGGTGTTGCTGCAGCACGGCAGCTTCTTTTAATGTGTGGGCAACACATTTTTTTAAAAGGCTTTTGTTTTTAAAATTGCCCTTGCATGATTTGTAATTAAAATACATGGTTCACATATTTTCTGATTAACACATACAATAATACTCATAGCCCTCATAATAACAGGATGTCTTTGTGATGGTCATAGACTGGGGAAATAAGGTAAATCAATTTTGCAGCCTAGTTAAGCAGAAAGCAGAGTGGTAATTTTCAGTAATAGGCATGGCTAATTCATTGGACCACATTGCATTTATAACCCAGTTAGGTCTGCACTGTTTGGCATCCAGTATTCTGTTTGGACCTGAGGTGCATTTTTCAAAAAGCTTCTAATGATGAAGGGATCTTATGGCATGGTACACTGGATCTCAAATATCACATGTAGGCAGATTGTGCAGCGGCAAGTGTTGGGAGTGCTGCAATGATTTTTATTTCATATTGCTGTTAATATATTTATATTTATTTCATGTGTTACACAACTTTTGTGGCTCCACAGATTTTATTTCATTTTTAGTCATAATTTAGTAATTATAGTATATTTGTACAAATACATGCACAACGTTATATCTGATCCTTTACAAATTGCACAAGAATCATAAAATTTCTCAAAATTTCTCATATTTCTTGTTCAGCATTGCGCTTTATTTGTACGTTTGTGTATATCCTTTTTGCCTTTTCTCTACCAAGCAGCGATGGCACCGGAGACCACACTGACCCTGATTTATTGGGATCAGAATCCACATGACAGCAATTAATTTACATCCATTAACTACATCGCTCGCTCTCTCCTTCTTGCTCTCTGTGGACATTTTGCACTCTTGCACAATCACTTTGAACATTCTTCGTTTCACCCCTCACTCTCCCACTTTTTCCTTTCTCAGCATGTTCTGTTGCTCTCTCCCCTTTAATCAGTAACTCTCACTCTACCAGTGACTCCAGCATCTCGCTGCTCGTTTTGCTCAAGGTAGTGGGATTCCATATTCCTAATCCATTTAGAAGACCTTTAGCATGCCGTCCTACCTCTATGCATTAAGGTCTGTTACATAAATGATAATGTTATCAGGTTTGTATTACATCTATGTGTGTTTTGTGTTCATGTAGTGTGTCGTGTCTCTTGGAGGCATGAGGAACCTCTGGCTTGCTGGAAATCATATGAGTGAACCCTACAAATAATCATTATGTTACGTGTACTCAGAGTTTTTAATAAGTGAATAGACTATCTGTGTAATCGGGGTAAATTAAACAGTGCTCAACAAACTGGCTGATTATGATTACACAAGGAGTTTGACATTAACATTATAAGCTCAGCATCTTGTGATCATTTCAACGGATCCTCCATGCCGTTTTCTCATTAAACCGTCCAACTCATGCAGGTTCTCATGCTCAAGGGTCTTTCCCTCTGCCCCCTTACGATAAGACACTTTATTGCTGGCCTACATCTCTCAGTGCCTCTCTACCTCTCGCTCCCCATTCTACCAGTTTTTGTCTGCCAAGTGCTTTTTGTTGGCTTTTCAACTCAAGAAAGAAGACTTTGCTTGAGGGAGAATTTGCCATTTATTTCCAGAGACAAAAAAATGAAAAGGGGCTTGGCACTTTGTATCTTTTACCCCTTTTTGTCTTCATTCTCTACGAATCTTTGCTCTCTGCACCATTGTGAAGTCCCTTCATCCAACCCAGGCCTCCGTGTCTTCACTCTGTCCTCGGGGTGAGAGGACTGGGAGAGCTTGGCTGGCTAAATGCACTGGGGGTTGAGTGATCGGGACAGCAGAGTGGAGGATGAATTCTCCAGACCCTTATCTAAATCCCTTGTTCATATGAATTGAACAAGCACTCACAGGCAATCATAGACAAAGGTGCATATATATTCCATTAAATCATTGCATGCACACCATTACGACAAGTCCTCATACTGTATTGCACACTTGCTAAGTATAGTCATGTATTAGCGCATGCTCAAATGCTCACACATACAAGCAAGCATTTTGTTTTATTTCGTAGTGCATGTGCTTGCCTAATTCCAAATTTATTCTAAAGACAAAGACAATGCAAAAATCCTTTGCCCACATCTCTTAACCAACATAGCTTGGGGACAGGTTCTACCAGTATCTGTTTAAGGATTGGCTGAGGATGTGGTGCGGGAAGGAAAAGTTGCAGTTGGCAGCAGGCAGAAAGACACTGCAAGGGGAGCGGGGGTTCACAATAAAGGATTTTAAACCAAAGCCTCTTTGGTTAAGAGGAGGGAGGGAGGGAGGAAAGAATGGGGCTGTGGGGGTGGTGGATAGATACAGGATGACACAAGGTCCAGATTAACCCTAATCTCAGGCCTGGTGGTTTAGGTGAGGTTGAGGGACTGGAGGAAGCTATCCTATGCCAGGTGGTCATGAGGAGGTTAAAACAGGGAGAGGGTGGGGGGCACTGGGAGGATGAGGATGGGACAGGGTGTTGCTAGGGAAGACAGAGAGAGAGAGGTTCTAGTGGAATGAAGTATTAGGATATCTCGGCTTCCAGCGTGCTTTATTCGGATAGAAATTAAACCAAAAATCCAAAATGACTGAACGAAAGCAGAAACAGAGGAGATGCTAGGGGATTGGGTTGGGGGCTACACAGCTAGCAGAACAGCAGGCATGGTGACGGTGGCTGCAGGGTGATTGGGTGGTTGGTGCATGGTGACAGTGGCACATGCCCTGGTGCATGGGATTAGAGGGACAGTCAGTAATCTGCTGTTTAGGCTGTATGTAGGGCAAGAGTGGCTTAGCCCAGCCACTCTTAGCACGGGTGGAATGCCAGAGTGGGAGGAAGAGGAAGTGGACTGACGTTATATAGCCGCACTCAGCGCACTTGAATCACCTCTTGTTTTCTCTTACCTATCTCTGTCCTCTCCCTCTGCTTACAGCGTCCTATGATCCACCTGTCATTGTAAAATGTATAAAAATGCGACAACTATTGTGCAAAGAAGATAATGAATTGGAAGGATAAGAAGAGAAAAGTGAGAAAGAAAAGAAATTGCAGCATATATTTGTACAACTAATACAGTTTCAAATGATTGTAACATTGTAGGTCATATTTAAAAGATATGAATACATACAATGAATACAACCTTGTACTTGTACAGTTCTTTGCATTTTCATCTCATGCGACTTTGTACTTTTACTCCACTACATGTCAGAGGAAAAAATTTTACTCTCACTCCAGTCACTATTTAACTTTTCAGAATAAAATTTTACATACAAAACATATCATCAGTTAAAATACATCACATTATTATAGCTTAATCTATGCAACAGTAAGTAAAGCAGTTAAAGTTGTTCCACCTTGACCATACTACAAATTATTGTATATATTTTAATGCATCAATACTGTAACAGTGACAGTGGCAATTCTGCACAATGAATACATTTTGTTGCCAATACTTCTGCCCTTTATAAATTAAAATTTGAATGCAGGGCTTTATTTAGTGGCCTTGCTACTTCCTCCATCTCTGCCTGCTGTTGCTGTTTACGACATCATCAGAACTTTGTAGAAAAATTTGATCTGAAAGTGATAGAGAAAAAAGACATTTGACCAAATTAGATAAAATTTTAAAAAAGACCATGCAATTCCCCCAACTAGATAACTGTATATGCAACTGAAGTATAGGGCTCAACCGGCCTATTACATCTTAGGGACAAACAGAAATCCAATATAATACAGTGTGGCAGGTTTAGGTGAGGGTTCATGAGAAAGAGTCCCAAACAACTCACGTAGAGAGGAGCTTCTCTTCCCACTCATGATCAATACTGAAAAGAGCTATTAAACTTAAAATCTACTCCCTAACAACCCCAATAATACTGTATAAAGCCCTTCAGATGCAGGAGCTCTCCAGATTTACAACATAAGCACCACTTACACCACAAACATTTTACAATGAGCCAAAATCACTGAACAAATTAAATCTAATTATTTGAACCACTGAAATAACAAATCCAAAACTCACAATAAAATGATAAGCTACACGGCTCTAAAGAGAGACCACAAATTGGCAGAGTATCTGTTCAGAAGCGGCATTCCAACCAAGTATAGACTCAATGACTATCAAATGAGAAGAATACACAAAAAGACATGGCTGCCTAAACAGGAGTGCACACAGTTTGAAATCACTGTTGAACAGCAAAAGGTTGAGACAGAGATTCACTTCCTCCTTTACTGGGGAAAGTTCCCACTGTCTAAAGGACACAATTTACAGAAATTCATCATGACAGAGAATATTAATAAACAACAGGGCAGTTGTACCATGTTATATACCAGCATTCTCTTCTACAATAATATCTGTTGTGCTTCTGTGATTACAAGATTGATGTTACTAGAGCCTTAACAATTAATTAATTAGTAGTTTAAAAGTAAATTAATCTGAAACTATTTTGATATTTGCAGTTTTTAAGCAAAAAGGCAAACAAATGTAAACGGAATATATTTGGGTTTTGGACAGTTGGTTGGACAATACAAGATGTCACATATTTTGTGAACCTTTTATTGACAAAATTCACAGTTTAATATGAAAAAACAATGTGCAGATGAACTGATAATGAAAAGAATCATTAGTTGCAGCCCTAGGTTATGTACTGTATGTGCTTTGTCTAATTTTCTTCACTCTAATTAAGTTTCTTGCGGTTGATTTTGTACATCATGTCAGTAAAGTTTAATGAAGAAGACAATGGGAGTGAGAGGATGTTATATTGCAAGGTCACCTGGGATAAAATATTGTGTATGTGTATTTACTTCCCTGGAGAAAGCAACTAAAAAACACAACAACCATCGGGGACTGCCCATTGTTCCGGTGGCCCATTATTTCAAAACTCCAATAGTCCAAAAATCTTCAATTGGATCGAAATCTCATTTTTCCGACAGCCTATTATCCAGAAAACAAAAGCCCATTGCTCCGAAGGAACTTATTTTTCTGTATTTTGATACAGAAAAGGACAGTCAGGTGACCTTTATCGTGATGGTAACAATAGTCAGCTGACCTTTGTCAGTATGGTAACAATAAGAAACACGTGGTTAACAGTGTGAAACAGTTGCAGTTTGGTTAGGTTTAGGCCTCAGAACTACTAGGTTTAGGGAAAGATCACAGTTTGGGTTACAGATGTAAGTTGGTGATAAGATAAGTTGGAGTGTGGGCCTTCGGAGCAATGGGCTTTTGGTCCAATGGGACATTTTTTGAACTATTAGAGTTTCGGAATAATGGACCGTTGGAACAATGGCATGGCACCAAACCATCTTGGAAAGGTACCACCTTGCAATCTCCCCTCAGCCTTTTATGTAATTCAAGCAAACCCCCCATCTCTTCTATCCATTTTCCAATGAGCCAAGTGATTTATGTCAAGTGAAGTCAAGCATGGGCCAGCGTGTGAATCAAAATTTGTCAAGTTGGCTTTTCCCACTCAGGTCTATGAATTGATACGGCTCAGTTTTAAATATGAATCCCCGGAGAGCGCCACGTTGCTTTTAACTGACTGTAGCTTCAGCAGAGCAATCAAAGCCTTTGTTTTTCACACCATCCCACAATCCCACCTGCTTCGGCGAGACGATGGAGGGCCCTTTGAAAACAACGAGGCGGCATGATTTATTATTCTAATTAGGCAAAGTGAGACTTTAGCAAAGCCACAATTACACTAAATCGCCAAAACAGTTTTCTGGTTGGTTGGCTCCTGTTCTGTTCAGATGTTAATCAGAAGTAGCTATTGAGTCAAGGTGCAAACTGCTTGTGAGTCACACTATTGCTTGGTAATATCTTCCACAAACACACAAACAATCAAACAAACAAACACTAGATTCCTGTATTGAATTACAAATAAGGGTTTTGGTGTATTAAATAAAATTGCACTTAACTGTCTAAAAACCAGGTAAACATAAACACACAGCCTTCCAAACCCACCTCTCAGTCAAACAGTAGGCTTAACGTGCCACAATACCCAGTTCAAATCTACTGCAGTGTTTAATTCCAGGTCATTTCATAATCTCTTTGATACTCGCTCACATCTGCACATCTCCTCGCTCTCACTCACTGACAATCAAACAGCTGCAAGCTGGCATACTCACTAAATCCGCCGGTACAACACACAAACCACACACGCACACACACACACACACACACACACACAGAACATATGCAATCACCCACCACATGCGCACACGTACACTACATACACAAGTGCCCATTAGAGAGCACACGCACACAATGGTTCACCCAGGCGCAAACACTTATGCATGCAAGCGTACACACACACACACACACACACACACACACACACACACACACACTTCTACTTAAACTGCTACCGTACTCGTGCAAAAAACTGGTTTTATTCACCGCCGATATTCTTCTGAATTAAAAGTAGATCCTTCCTTCATCACAGGATACAGCAGAGACTCTGGAAAACACCAAATTGATTGATCATTTGTGAGATCAATGCACACATACGTTCAGAGATGCAGACACAGAGAAAATTAACACACACTGTGGACTCTGTATGTATGTATGCATGTGGTTCCCATCCATCCCTGTGCCTTCTCATCACCTTTTTGTCCCCTCCTCCTCTTTCCCCTTTCTTCTTCCTGCATCCCCACACACCCCCAAAACACCCCAATCATCCTGCATCAACAGGCATGTGAACCCAGTGTTCGGTTCATCTCTCTCTCTCCCCCTCTCTCTCTTTCTCTGCCTGCTCTATTTTCATCCTGTGTGCTTCCACTCTCCTAGCTTTCGGGTAATTACCTGGCATTTGCATTGCAAAGTCCCCCGTGCCGCCCTCAGCTCCTCCGCAGGTGATTGAGCTTCATTTCCCCGGCAGATAAGAGAGAGAGAAAGGAGAAGAGACAGAGAGGAAAGGGGGATTGCAGCAGGGTGTGATGTTATTCTGGCTTGCAGGATATGGGAACAATGCACTGGATTCTTTGTTACTGGTAAATTGGCTGGTTCAGAGCGTGCACAAGAATGCTTTAAGTTCCCACATGTAAATTATCATCTTCATTACTATCACATTACTGGTCTGGCTGTAGTGGAAATGAAATCACATCTGAGTGACCCGACCTTGCCTGTGACTCCTTGAGACTTTTTTTAAAATTATTTTTTAGGCATTTTGAATTTTCTTGATAGGTCACAGATCAGACTGGAAATATGAGGGCAATGGGAGACGCATCTTCGACCACTTGGCCGCTGTGATTCCAGACTCTGGGGTCCAAGGGCGGTGTCTTAAAATACCTTGTTTTGTCCAACCAACAGTCCAAACAAAGAGATCTTCAGTTTACAATGATATAAACCAGAAAAAAGCAGCAAATCCTTATATTGGAAAAGATGGAACCAAAAAAAAAGAAAGAACCAAATTGTTGCTGAATTGCTGCTCTCAGCTCAACATTCTTTTTCTGTCCATTGGTTTTCCATCTGCAGTAAATCGTGTGTAAATCGTGTCCAGCTTTTGATGACTGAGACACATCCTGGATATCAACATTCAGTGTTGCACAATTGTCCAGGTGATTGATATGACTTGTTTGAAGACTTTGGGCTGCAATTTAAAACTTTCTGCACATCTAAACCACAGGAAAAATTACATCGCATATAGCCAAGTGTCATGGTTTTTTACCCCGATGCTGTAGGCCTTGAAATACCATAGACTGAGCAGGTAACTTGAAGGCAAGTAGGTTCTTTATTAAAGGTCCAGTAACATTTGGGAGGATATAATGGCAGAAACTGATTATAACATTCATAGGAATGTTTTCAGTAGTATACAATCATATGAAAATAAGAATGAGCCGTTTTTATCTACAGAGGGAGCTCTGTTAAACCACCATGTTTCTACAGTAGCCCAGAACAGACAAACCAAACACTCGCTCTAGACAGTGCCTTTTGTGTTTGTTGCAAGCTTGGTGGCGAGTGAGGCGAGGGTGTTGTAATCTGCAACCACACTGCTAGATTCCATTAAATCCAACACACAGGACCTTTAAAGTCAGGTTTTATGGCACTGGCATTTGTCAACAGATACGACCCAACAAACCTGATCATTACAGATAAAGAGCAGAACACAGAGGGTCTCTAAATCAATGGGTAGTGGGGAGTCAAATACATACAAATTGTTTTTATATATATATTTTAATATACAGCTTAAATCACTTATGGGATAGTTAATTGGACACATAGCTCCATCTTGCTATAGGAACCCTCATCAGTGATGCTCTTAAAGAAATCAAGAAATATCCTATGTTCAGTGTTGAGTGACAGCTAGTACCCTACACAGACACAGGAACAGTTTTCTTTACATATGCTTTTTTTAAAAACGTTTTTATAATGCATGCGAGGCTCGAGCCACCTTGTCGGCTATTACCAGCGGACCCCTTGAAGTTGTTACTCATCAGGATGAACCCAGGACACGCATTTAAAATGAGCCACGGAGGGGAAAGCTACTCATCCATACATCCACACTCCCAACTTGATACTACCAGAAGCACCTCCCACAGAATGAGACCTGATAATTGGCGCGAGCTCATTTGCATGCAGAACGGCGCGGATATTTATTTAAATTTAATTTCGTTCCCGCACACGGTGCACCGTAGGCTTTTGTGCCAAAGTCATATTAACCCCTTGATTAGTTAATATGCAGTGCACGACGTTGCCCACGCACGATGAATATTCATGTTGATTGCGTTTTCGCCGCCGTCTCTCCACCCCTCCCTCTCTCTCTCTTTGCGCCGTCCCTTGCCGTATAACGCAACGGCTTGGCGCTATGGAGGCATCCCGGAAGACGGTACCGTCAGTCTCACAGTGGTTGTCCCAAACACAAACCCATACCGTGTGGCTCCTTCTGCTCTCTGTATCGCTCGCTGCCGCCAACTCAATGGCAGATAAGACTCAGCTGCCGAGCAGAGACCGCGCTCTGAGAGGAAGAGAGGAGAAAATGGTCGTGGCAGGTAAATAACACGCGGTGACAAGTTGTATCCACGACGATGCAGTTGGCAAACTGTCCTCGTGCGCGTGTTACGCGGCACAAACGCACACGCGAGTGACCTCAGAGCGGTCCCTGTAGGAAGTAACGACAGACAGTGTATTCAGGGATATAGCTAATGATCGCAATAACTGGTTCGTTATTAGTTTGTAATTCTTTAAGACATAGATATTTGATAATAAAGCTGATTTACAGGCATTACAATGACAGAACAAAAGCAAACTCATGATGACGCAGCCAAACATCTGCTGGCTTTGTACCAGATTCTGTATGCCGTCATGGGTTGAAGGCATCTACCCCTGCTTCATCAGCCAACAGTAGCTATATGAGTTTGAACTGGATATGGTTCATTTTAGCACAGGTTTGGACTTTTTAGTGTTAACGTCAGAACAGACGGGGGACAAAAGGGGCAAAACCTTCAAGAAATTACAGGGTTTGGTGTCAAAACCGTTTTCAGTCTATGATTTAAAGGGAGACCTTGACACGAGGAAATCGAGACTTTTTGGCCAACAGTCCTTTAGACACAACTCTCTTTCTGATGAGGGTTCGTCCAGAGATCACTCTCCAAACGTGTAGCTTACCTGTCTGTTGGAAATGTCAAGGGCTGAAAGATAGACGCAACAGAGACATGATATCATATTGAAATGAAAATTACAGACAAGAATAAAAGTATATGTTTTTTTAAATGAGGAAACCTATTGTAGGTTTCCAGTGTTATGTGCTACCATTTGTGAGGTCTTAAGACTCTTTATATAGAAAATCAGCCAAAGCAACCAATGGTGGGCAAGGTTCACTGACTGTTGAGGGACATCCGCAAGCACTTATCTGGATTTGCAGTTAATATATTCTTTGTGCTACTATGTTAAGAAAAAGAAGTATTATTACCAGACTTACTTCAGCTAAACTAACTACTAAACTTCAGCAGAATGTTTTCACAGTTTACCCTTATCAACGACAGCGTTTTCTCCCTTTAGAGTTATGGCCATGGGAACCTAATCTAGCACAGTTAACCTTTTAAACCAAGTATGCCCAGGGTAAATTTGCTGCAATACCTTTTTAGCCTGTTTTGTGATTTAGTTTTTGGCCTGTAAGGAAATCTTTGAGTAAACCACAAAATCTGTAGTGGCAGCAAAAGCCTGTTGGGATGTATAGTGGGATTGTGTTACAAATAGTTAATGATGAAATCAGGATAAAAACAGATCTGTATGGATCTCAGAAGTTCTCAGCGCTGTCAGAGACATACGTGCACTCACAAAAAATATGATGTTATAGTTATTGCTCTATTAAACATGTTTTAGTCGCCATCTCCGCCCGTTTCATCCTTTCATTCAGCTTTTCATCGCACTATTTTGGGACAGAAGGGCTCGTAGGAGTATGCGACAAAGGCGAGACATGGTGCGATTTGAACCTGGTCTTCACTTACTCAGATTGAAGCGTCCGCAAAGTGCATTGTGGGAGCTGGTTGTGAGTGCATAAGAGGAAGCGGTGCCGCAGCGTCCAGGGGCCCATCTGGGCATTATGCGCATGAAGGCTCCGCCCCGTCGTAAGTTCCTGCTCCGTCTGTCGAAGCAGCTCGGAGACACCGCATGGCAGAAATCTGTTCCTCCCCTTTCACAGCGGGGGGCAGCTTAGGTGGGGACAGGGTTGTTCTAGTGTGTGTGTGTGTGTGTGTGTGTGTGTGTGTGTGTGTGTGTGTGTGTGTGTGTGTGTGTTGGAATAGTATGTTTCTGTGTTTTTTTTGGTGTGGGCTAGTAAGCATGAGTAATTTAGGGGTTGCAAGGACTGTCTCCACATATGCCCCAGCCTTGTGTGTGTGGGGGAGTACACACATTTGTCCCCTCTCTACAATGAAGATCACTAATTTTGAAAGTTGCTTTTGCCCCTCCAGCCTCTCTGAAGAAGCTCCTTGTTTCTTGTTTCTTGTTTCTTGTTCAGACGTCCTGCGTTCCCTTCCCTCGCTCCTGTCTGTATAATGTACTCTGTGACCTTGGTGAGAATGATCCAGTGGCAGATTGCTACATGGTAGGGGCACAGTAGCTATTATTTTGAGTCAGTGCAGGATAGACTGCCAATATTTCTTCCAAACAGGATGGGGGAGGTCAGCTGACCAAAATCAATCTCTGTTACATGCTTCACTATAACTCTTTAAAGCAGGTTCATGGCGAAGATATATTTCTGGCATTATTTCTCTCTTGTTTTCCCATCTCTACTGTCTGAAGATGCCCTTGCTTTTTTGGCGTTTGCAGTAAGCTCAGAGGGGAAGAGAAAATATGTAAGTAAGTGGGAAAGCTTGCAAATTAAGTATGCAAACACTAGATAAATAAATGAGAGATTTTGCTCATGGGTTCTGCTGTTGCTCACTGATTTGGACTGTTGCCTCAGCGCTGCGAACGTCCTGTGTTCTGACCCCAACCTGAAATCTGGAGGTTGTATGTTCTCCCCATGTCTGCATGGGTTTCTCTACAGGATCTCCGGTTTCCCATCCAACAGTCATTTAGGTGAATTTAAGACCCTGAATAGTGTACCATGCATCTTGCCCAATGCATGCTGGGATTGATTCCAACCCCCCATGACAAGAAAATGACTGGATTTGCTGCAGTATATCTGCAGAGGATAAATTTAGTTTTTTGAATATTTTCCCATTACTGTTTAGTTAGAAACAAAAAGCATTTATCCATTTGTGCTGACCAGGTGGACGCCATCCACTTCTTTCCCCGTCAGCTCGGTGTTTGGGTAAATATATTTGAGCAGGCCCAACAGGATGTGCCTCCATCTTGGTGGAAGGAAATAATGGAGCCAGTGCTCGAAGTAGATGGTCTTCTTCATAGCAACTCTTTCTGTTGCTTGGATACAGTATGTATGGAATGCATGGATGGCTTCAAAGTTGTACTCTTCAGAGTCTGGACAGCCCAACCTGAACAGAGGCACCTTTAAATGTGAGTCACACCAACAACTTGGGTTGGTAGTTTTAGGGGCCACAGCCGCATACTTTTTTTTTTACCTCTTACTGTTCTTAAAAATCAACCACCTCCCAGCAGTCTTGCCTTTTCCTCCCCTCCCCTCCTTTGCCCCATTCTTTCTATCCCCCTACCCATCCTCCCATACAGCAGAGGGTAGTTGGCACCAGTATAAAGCATCATCCTCCGACAACGACTCGTGCCTGACTCTCTGCCAACCTGTGTGAAGCTAGGAAGCAGAATAGGGAGAGGGAGGGAAGAGGAAGAGAGAGAGAGAGAGAGGGAAAGGGAGAGAATGGATTTTTGGAAGGAAATAAACAGAGCAGCCTGGAAATCGACCTTTCCGTTACCAGTTTTGGCATCCAGGGATAGTACCTCTCCCGTTTCTCTGCATGAGGGGGCAGCAGCGCTTGGACTTCAGTTTTACGGGTGAGGAACATGGGACCACGGGTAGAATCGAAGGGTAACAAAGACTAAATACCCGCCGAAACAAGTCAAACTGGACGCTGTTATCTGCTAAGCAACAGATAGATTGTTGTGCCCTTGACTGATAGTAACCATGATACAAGCAAAGTGGCAGGGCGCAGGGTCCGATGTTTTGGTTCTGGTCCAGCCGCCTACAACCACCATGCTAAAAGCAACAAAAGGTGACCAAAGTATTCCGCTTCAGTCCCGCTGTACTGTATAGCCTGCACTGTGCTTTTCAAATATCCTCGAAAACAAAGGCGCACAAAAGAAATTACGCCCATATCTCATCCAAGTTGGGAAAAAAATCCTTTTCATGAATCCTTCCCCCATATTCAGCCTGTTTTTCTTCTTTTGTAAGCTCAGTCAGTCACCCTCCCTACTTGTTTTTTGTCGTCCTCTGTTCTTTCTTTTGCTGGCGTAGTGAGGCAGCGTAGTGAGGGTATTCAGCCAGTTCTTTCTCTGTGCCTCTGTGTGTTAGGTGGGGTAATTCTGGCAGAATGGGGGTGGGCGCTGGGCTGGCAGGGGGGAATGCTGGGCTAGGCACAGTGAAAGGAGCCAGCCTGGCACCACCTGGACCTCTGCCAGCTGCTCCATGGGAGAAATACCCACAGCAGAGGTTGGTGTGCAAGTGATTGTGGCTGATTGCGTGCTCGCCTGCGTGCAGGCGCGTGCGCTAGTGTTTCTAAGAGGAGAGTGAGGGATGATGGGAAGGTGGTGTGAGGAAGAGAGTGTGAAGTGAGGATGGAGAGCAGCTGAGAGAGACGAGAGGGCGGAGAGGTTTGGCTCGGAGTTGGCTTCTCTGGACAGTGCTGTGTCGGCGTGTTCTTGGCTGTCTTCATTTTTTACCTCTCTTTTCTTTTGTTTGTTTATTTGTTTGCTTGTTTGTTTTCCCTGTGTTCTCTCTTGGATGAAGTGCTTGGTCTTTTTATATAGCGCCCAAAGGCATGGTGGTCTGAAAGCCAAAAGAATCCTTCACTGCCTTTCTGCTACCCTCATCTGTTGCTTCTCACTGGCTATTTACTCCTTTTATTGTTTTGGCAGGCCGATCTCTCCTCCTCCCACTCCTCCTCCTCTATCACACACTTGTCTCTCTCTCGCTCCCTCATTTTGGCAACTTAAGTACTTTTCATCTCTGTGGCCAGAAAAGCAGGACAAGAGGGTGAACGTAAGCATAGGAAACAGAAGAAGTATGAACATTTTTTCTGTCCTCCCACCACCTTAAGTCACCCCTGTGGACTGAGAATATTTAGCCACTACAGTCACTGACACAGATATACTTTGATTGCAGCTGACTGTGCCCGTGAACATGACCTGGCAGTACCAAACAACCTGCTGCTAAAAGACAGAACTGTCGCACAACAGGAGGACAGGAAAGGACTGCCTGAAGGCAGCCAGGCCTCTGTGACATTTTAGGAGTCCTTCATGCTTCTGCAATCTGTTACTGCACAGAAAAACCAAACAAGTTTGTCTGATATCAAAAAATGCCCTTAAGGTGGCACACCAAGACAGGTGGTATCAGCTCAAGTGCTGTAGTGCTTCTTTTGCTTCCTATCTTCTTCAAAACACTTGTCAATCTTTAGGGTCCAGGCATGACATCGTTTCCTTTTCAATGCTTCTGCACTATCCGGCTTTAAAGTAATCACTCAGTCTGAAATAAACTGCAGGTAACCAGTCTTTGTTGTCACAGTTAGAGATCATCCCGGGCCTATCTAGGAAATGAACTATTATGTCTCTATCAGATTAGAGATTGTTTGTATTCAGGTCAATGTCACACATCACATCCCCGAGCAGCCAGAGAGCAATCACACATTGAACCTCGAGCAAGCATCCATTAATGGTATGTGCCTAAGCTCTTAGTGTACCCTGTGGCCTGTTTATCTGTAGACTAATATTAGTGGTTGCAGTACAAACCAGCCTTGCTTAGTGGAGATTTGCACGCTAAGTCACCTCAGTCTTCTTAAACCCTAATCCTCCTCACACATCTGTGGGTTACACATATACACACACACTTCCTTTTTAGCGCTCTAATTCCACGCAGCACAGTTGGCAGTAGAGTGCCACCCCCCTGCCACCTCTCAGCACTCCAGTTTGTTTTACTTAGGTATTTTTAACATAGCGAAGATTAGGACAGCATTGGGTCTGCTTGCGAGGCCCTTCTCTGCTCGTGAGGTTATACAAGCGCATGCCCCTGAAGTGTCATCACTGGTTCGCTTCATGGGCACCCCACGGTGCCAAGCGTAGCACTAAATAAACTCCCATTCAAAGACACACAGTAGAGTAAGAGACGGATCAGAAAATAACTGCGTGATTGCGTTTAATTGTGGGTATTGAGGAGAGGACAGCAGGGATAGAATGGCGGTCAAAGCCGCATAATCTCTTAAATGTCTTCCAGCACAGAAGCCTCTGCCTCTGATCCGCTGGCCTGGGTCAGCCTATAACGAAGTGCAGACCTATGAGGCCTAGTTGAGGCCGCTAATGGGTCTCTTTACTCGCATACTGTAATTTGCGCTGTTGTAACACAGTGTTATCATCTGATTTCAAATTTGCACACTGTTTCCCTTTGCAGACAAGCATGCAGTCAATGGGAATCCCACTGTGGAGCCTTTTCCAGAAGGCACGGAGACCATCATGTTTGGTGAGACTGCACAATCACACATTTCTGTAATCCGAATCAACTCAATATGGAATCCTCTGTTACCAGTTATGGCTGTGGTTATTGACACATTTTGATAAAATATTTGCCTCTCTGTGGATGTTACAGTAGCACAGAAGCACTAAAACTGTGTCTGTTGGCATGCTGTCTTTATGTCCAGGTATGGGCTGTTTCTGGGGAGCTGAGAGACTTTTCTGGCGGCTTCAAGGAGTCTTCTCCACACAGGTGGGCTATGCCGGCGGCTTCACACCCAACCCCACTTACCACGAAGTCTGCTCAGGTAATAGACTGCACCTAATCTGTGTATTTGCACATTTTCCATATGCATACCGTCTACACTTTGATGTATTTTTCCTGATTTCCCTGTGCTCCTTCCCTGTGAGGAGGTGAAGTGGGTTGGCAGGGCATTTCTCCGTGAGATCAGTCAGGGTTCAAGAAGCCAAAAAATGCAAAGGAAAAAGAAAAAGATAGAGAGTCGGAAAGGGTGTTTTAAGTACAGCGTTCTCATCCTCTCACCGCCTTCCCTTCATCTGCAGTCAACTACTCAGAATGCACTGCTCCAGATGGGCTGTACCCCCCGTCCCCACCCCCCCATGACCTACTTGTAAGGATTGGGCTCTGTACTGTGCTGTACTGCGGCGTTTTTGCCAACAGAGGTTACTGTGTATGAAGCGCCAAAGATGGGCTTTTTTTTCTCTGAGAATATGATTTGGCGAACATGATGTTGAGGATACAAGCTTGAATTCTGTGTATTTGCTATCAAAGCCCTTGAAAATGTTTGGCTAGCTGGTTACAACCCAATTAGTTTCTTTCAGTTTTCCTCATCGTGACAATCGAATGGATTCATACAGGGCGCTGATATATAATTCAAATGAAGATGTCTAGCTCGGTCTCATTCTGTGTGCCTGTCTTGTGTTTTAGGAGTCGTGATCTGTTAGTATGAGGCTTCTCCATTTATGAGGGCACATCATTACAGGCAGTCATGGAGTCTAGGTGCAGGCGCAGCATGGGGGACATGAAGAGGAGGGGAAAGATGCTTTGGGCTTGGCTGGCAGACTTTCTGAGCAGAGCCCTTCAAGGGATTGTATGTTTCCTATCTGTCTGCTTTTCCCAGTCTTTCTCTTTCTGTCAGCTTCCCAGCAACAAGATGGTCAGCTCTGAGGGAGGATGGAGATGGAGACAGATGACAGGAAAAGAGAGATTAAGAGCCGCAGCAAGTGAGGGAGCGGGTAAAATAAACTTTTCGAGGGGAAAGAAAATTTGAGAAAAAAGTGTGAGAAAGAATGGTTGCCTGTCCATCGGCTGAGAGAGTGCAGGCGTCGCTCCAGTGGCCATGACGGAGCAGAACACTGCGACGGCATGAGACCGAGGAGCTGTCAACACAGCCAGGGCAGGACAGACAGCTGGACAGACAGATGGACGGACAGAAAGAAGGGGCTGATGGAACTGTCAGCAGAGCCAGGGAAGGATGGAAGGACAGGCAGATAGGTGGATGGTCTGACAGTAAGAAGTAGGGGAGGTTGAGGTGCAGTCAAATTTGTCTTGGGAGGACAGACAGTACAGACAGATGAGAGATGGATAGAAGGAGATGTTATTACCAATCAGCATATTTTATCTCTATTAATTCACAACATAGTCCACTTTGCAGTAGGTTTGCAGTACAAGATTTGATGCTGTAAGCTTTTGTGCTTTAGCTCTACAGTGTTTCTTGGGGTTTAATCCAACAATCCTCATATGTAAAATAGGTTTCTGAGGTTGTCATTGTCTTCCAAAAGAGCCCATATGATCGTTCTAGAAAGGATTCATATAAATTTTTTCTGCTCTGCCAAAGTTTCAGCAACTAAAACTACTGGTTAAGGTTCGGTAAAGACTGTGGTACTGGATAAAGTAACCAGTGCTGACTGTTTGTATGGGGCTAGGTTTGAATTAACGGTCTGACGAAACCATCCACTGTGAGTCCACGCTACTTCTGTCTTTCATACATAGAGACAACAGTACTCTCACAACCACAAGAGGAGACATATAAGGAAAACAGGTAATCGGTCGCTTGAAAACGAAAGAGCAACCAGTGCTTTTTGTTCTGGTGAGGACTTTCTCTTCGGGAAGTTTTACAGTTTCCAACAGCAGACAACAATTAAACAAAAAAGGGCAACAGTATGGCATGGGGATTTGGGAAGTGATTTTATTCACCCAGCTGAAGTGTCCCTCAGCAAAACATCTCTCTAGCAGCTCTAGCTGTGGCTGTCTGCGTCGTTTTTCAGCCTTTCACCCCCTTCAATTGGGACAAGCGTCGAAAATCATGGTGCACATTCACCTTGTTTGTTTCAACAGGTCTAGTTTTACTGCCTTTTCTCTTTGTCCTGCTTTCCACCATTCTCGTTGACTTTCTTGCATTATGAATCCTACCCTACAACCCAGCTCACTGTTGGCGGTGACCACAGCAAAATGTATGCACGTGTTTTGAGATGCCCCTCATATTATCTCACCTGGGCCCTTTGCTATATAATCCGGTCAATGTGCTTTGTTCCTACAGCTGATGTCCACCCTGCAGCCTCCTCTTTTGCTTTTGCACATTCAACACCTCCACAGCACACGTGCCACACATTCGTGCATTGCTTTCATGGCTAATATTACTGACTTTCACACCCTATTGTTCGTATGTGTTAACCCTGATTTTTAACACGGACTATTTGTTGTTGGACACTCATGACAGACCGCTAGTATCCACTGAAAAGCGTGCCTGCTCTCTTCCATGTTAATTTGGCATGGTGATGATCCTTTGGGAGTGCCAAGTGTCATTTAGAGACAGAAAGTGGGTCTCAGGCCAGGTGCATGGATTTGGCAGGCCTTTTCCAATTGTCTGCAATGCACTCGATGCATCGGTCTGTGTGGGCATGTCTGCGTATGTGTGTGTACACCTGTGCATGTGTCTGTTTAACAAGAGAAGGTAATGGCTACTTTGGATACAATCCTAAATTAACAGCTCTGTATTTACCTTAAGCAAAGGTGTAGGTTTGTGTTGAGTTGCATGTGTGTGTATATGCATACAACTGCATGTTCGACCTAAAGCATGCTTGCAGGCAGCTTCTTGACGCTTTGGGGTCCTGGCAGCTGCAGTCAGCAGCGAGTGTCTATGCACTTTTGGCAACTTTCACAACAAGCTCCGACCCTTACTGTGCCCTCTCTCTCTCTCTCTCTCTCTCTCTCTCTCTCTCTCTCTCTCTCTCTCTCTCTCTCTCTCTCTCTCTCTCTCTCTCTCTCTCTCTCTCTCACTTTATCTGCACCTCTCTCTGTCACTCTCTCTTTCTCTCCCATTGTGCCATAAGCAATAGCGTAGCTCTATGTGGATTCCACCCGTGCTACATGCACTCAATGACATGTGCGCCAAACGCACAAGGATGCTATTCATAATTTCTCATTTTCAATTTTGAACTGGCAAATTTTTACACTTTGATTCAGACATCCTGATTTTGGTGTTAGTCACTTGTCGTGTCCAGCATTTTTTCAGCATTTAAGGTGTTAGAGAAGAATGAGGAGGAGGAGGGTGCAATGAGCCAAGCAGCCATCATATAATCAAAAACATCATCGTACTTGATTTGTATTCATACAACCTTGTGATTTCTCCTTTAGGTCTGACGGGTCACACTGAGGTGGTGAGGGTCGTCTTCTTCCCGAAAGACATCAGTCTTAAGGAGCTGCTCAAACGCTTTTGGGAGAGCCACGATCCTACACAAGGTAGCAACATGCGCATACACAAAACAACCCCAAAAGTGGCCCTCAAATAAGAGCCGTCCCGAGGGGCACACGGTGTATTAGAGCAGAAGGATGATGCCCAGACGTGTGCCTGCGTGTGCACTGTGGTCGGGGGGTGGGGGGGTCTCATGGGTGCAAGTCAACGCCAGACAGTGTTAATGTGTCTGAGATCCAGCCATCCATGGAGAGACACACCAGTGTGGCGCATGTTCAAGCCCTAACTACAAAAAAACCTTCTCTCTGTGTTAGAGTATGTGCATGGCATGTACTTAATCTGATGTGAACCAGCCTTTTGTCATTCACTTTACATATGGGCTTCTCGACTGATGCAATAATGATTCTAAATTTGATTTTCTTTGGGTTGAATAATGTATGTGAATTTTTGTTTTATTATGCATAGTGCATTTCATAGCTGAGTTTAATCCCTTGACAGCAATTCCGAAGTTATTTATTGTAAGAAACTGGTGAAACTTTGGTGTGATGGTGTAACATTTCCCCCAAACAACTGATAACTGATACTGTTGGGTTCTGATAAACTACATACTCTATGCTGCATATTTTTTAACTCTAATAGCATTTGAATCCTGGTCTCCTCCCCGCTCCTCTTTAATGACACACGTCTCTTCTCCACTCGCTCCCCCCAAGCAACGAAAAGAACCCCATCCCCCAAAAACCCATCTCTCCATCTCTTCGAGTCTCTTGCTCTCTTGTTTTCTCCGCTCACTGGAGGAGGTGATGTAAGAACATTAATGCACCGGGAGGGCACTGTGTGTGTGTGTGTGTGTGTGTGTGTGTTTCAGAGAGAAAGGACAGGCAAAGAGGTACTCTGCTCACTCATTGAATGTAGGGAGGGGCATGACAAGTTGGGAAGAGATGGATCAAAGATTCATAGGACCGACCTTCAGTCTTAAAACAGGCTTGCAAACACACACGGGCATACACACTCCACGCACTCTGTGACATTGCCCACGTCAGTTCTGTCATCTCTTTTGCATCAGTCATGGTTGTTTTCTCATACACAATGTGACCTAAATACACTAAAATGTCAGCCCTGTTTGTCCAACTAAGGACATACATAAGCTGACGCATCAGCTGTGTGTTTGCAAATGTTCTTCACGTTCCACCTCAACTGAAGAAACCGTTTGTATTGAGGATCATCTGAGAACCACATCACCCCAATCAGTTGAGATTCTACTACTATTCACAGTTGCGAATGGCAAGACTTTTTTGCCTCTTACCACGGGCAAAGGCACAAGCAGAGTCGAGCCGACACGCCAAGGGGTAAAGGCAGTGAGGCCAAAAGAGTAGTCATGCATTTCCCCTGACTCACTGCCTTGTCTCATCTCATGTTTTATTAATAGCATGCAGCTTATTGACTATGCACTCCGGTAGTTGTTGTTTTTTTTTTTGTTTTTTTTGTCACAGTTAAGACCAGGCGACATTTTCCTGAATAACCACAAACTGAAATATATTTTTTTTTCTTTGTCAAGGAGAGTTGCTCCTTATGCGTGACTTAAATGTGAATTCCTGCCTTTTCTCTCTCTCTTCTCCGATTCTGGGTTCACGTGTAGAAGAAATTCCTCTGATTTGACAAATGTGGCGTGGAGTGGTGGAAAGGGGCCCGCTGGCAGTGCCTTCACGCATGCTTAAGCTCCAATTTATTCTGTCCACCTTAGAGCTGGGCTTAAAAGAGAATGGAGAAATTAAGGAAGTTCGCTCTTCTCCCTTTCAACTGTGCAGATTCACTAGAGATCATCATATATGGAGACGAGCCCAGGAACATTATGAATTCCGTTTTCTCCTGACACGATCAGCACAGAGCCTATCCTGGCTTATATATACAAACTGTGTTGGAGTGCATGTGGAACTATCATATACAGATGCATATTCAGTTGCATGCAATACTTCCTTTTAATGCGTGGATGTGGGTGTGTATCTGCAAGTGTGTATGCACGTATGTGTGTGTATGTGTTTTGAGATCTGTGCCTCTCTGCTTTGCCTCAGTTCAAAAGGGTTTAGTCCCGACAACGTGATGTCGGGCTGCGTCAGCTCCACCAATCCCAGCCTGGATAGCAACATTAGCAGCCAATCAGAAACTCCCAGCAGCCTTTGCTGTGTGCCCTCTTTCCATATTCAGCAACACTAGTCTCAATCTGCTGGCTTCCCTAGGATGTTGCATAAAGACCCCCCATTCAACACGCAAATTATAAGTTTCTTATGTCTGCGTAAAGGCAACTCTTCAGTAACATACCTTCACACGTGTGCATGGAAACACACAAGCACACATGAACGCTCAGCAGTCAAAGTGACATCTCCTTCTCAGAGGTGCAGCAGCAGTTCTGCTTCATCATTGGAGTTGAAAACATGATTTGATGTTATTTGGAATGATCACTGTTGAGATGCAAACACATCTTGCTGTTCTTTCACACACTGCAGATCAATTGCGCACACATTTCCATACACAAGCATAGTGTTCACTTCACATTACGTGAAGTGCTCATTATGCCTACTCATAGACAGCTTTACTCCATTTGTGCGTACATGAGAATAGGCAGAACACACACACACACACACACACACACTGTGCATGCAGAGGGTGCACACATCTTCACCAGTCAGTTGGTTTATTCGGTACTTCCTTGTTACAAAAAGTAGGCCCATTTCACTCCTGGTATCCCCCATTCCCTTAGCTCCCAAGGGAGGATAGATCCATCTCTAGCCACTTCTTTAACCTGTCAGTTCATCCCCTTATTTTATCCAGCTGCTACTCCCATTGTCACCCTACCACAGTTTTTTGCTACTTAACCCATTCAAAAACAAGGTCATATCTGTTCCTCCTTTTTTATGATTTCTTATGCCTCCATTCTCTTCTACCCTTCAGTTCTTTCCCCAATCAGTTTTTCCACATTCTTTCCCAGTTTTCCACTCTCCTCCTGTGTCATCTCTTCCTCACCCGTCTCACCTGCACCCCGACCCCCACCCCTGTCGTCTTTGCAGTGAGTGGAGCGGAGGGGCGAGTGAGTGAGCAAACGGCCTGGAGCCCGTCAGCACATCCGCAGAGCAGCGCAGTGAGTCGACCGCTCCCCGAGGCCATCCGCTCATCACACAAACACACTCGCATCCACTCACTCCACTTTTATCTCTTAGTCACTCGCTCCTCCCTGCTCCTCAACCCCCCCCCCCCCACCCCCCCACCCCCCATTCCCCATTCTCCCATCTCTTCCTCCGTTGCTTTCCTCCCCCCTCCGCTGCCCTTCATCTTAACAACCGAGGCTTTTCCCCTCCTCTTTGTTTCCTCCTCATCTCTTTTCCTCTCCTTTCCTTCCTCTTCCCTTGTTCCCTCCATTCTCTCTATTTTTTGAGGCCATGCAGTATTTATGGTGTGGGCTGCTGATGCTGCGTCAGTGAACAGGAATCGCAGGCATACGCCGATAGACACAAAAACACAAATGCACAGCTAAGATGGCCGAGGCGGCTGTCCTCATTTGATAACGTCTACACGTACATGCACGCTCACCCTTGTAGGTAAACGTCGGTGGAGTCACACGGTAGAAAAGAGGTATGTTACAGGTCTTTTAAATAGGTAAATGCAATTCAAAAATCAGTGACCGTGGCATTTATTCATTTGAGCTTTTTCGTTTTGTAATCCTGGTTGTGTAGTTGCTGCATAGGGTATATAAGGTATAGAATATAAAAATGGCTTATCACGTATCACACATGCTTGGAAAGGTCAAATCCCAAAATTGACATAAATCAAGCTGTCTTCCATCTGCCAAGTCATGCTGGTGGCAGTTACTTTTTGACAATTACGATAAGCATGAATATTCCTTTTATATAATATCTTCACCCCAGCTGGCTGCGACACACGTCAATTCCCTGTTGGGGTACCCCCATGTCCGCCTGTGTCACCACATCCCTCAATTTACGGATGCCCCAGCCATCTAAAGGCAAACCCCGCAGGAGGTGACCTTGACCCCTGACCTGTGACCTCTGCCACCCCCACTTCTAACCCAACCCTTTCCCTCTCTACTGGTTGGCTGAAAATGGCATGCTCATTACCAGGTGTCAGTTATTACACACTCACACACACTGACAGCCCTAATTTATGGAGATTGCGGCACGTGTGTGCACACTGTGGGGGTTGAGTTATGTCTGTCTATTTGATGATGTTGAAGTTATACATTTTATAAAATAGAAGGCTTTTTTTCTTAAGTCTGTTTGCTTTCGTTTTCAAAATTCTCTCTATATTTTTTGTCACCTTTTCACTTAAAAAGAACATTAGATTCCAACCTGAGCTTTGTTTGTTGATTAGAGACATCAGCATCAGTGTTTTGAATAATAAGGACTGATAGACAGAACACCAAATAACACACATAAACGCAGAAATGCACACAGAGCCTAAATATTTGCACCGTTCATTTCAGGCTGTCAAAGTTGTCATTTGAGTGTTGGGGAAATTGAGTTGACTTCGCACAAAATCAAATGAACCGTATTAAATGACTTTTTGCTCTAAAATAAGATGTGCAACATTTAAATAATCCATACTTTCTTACAAATACATTGCCTACAGGTAAAATGAAATCGACTCTAGACAGAAAGATTAAGAAGTTATAGTTAATATTATTATCACATTGTTACATGATATGTAGATTTGCTAGAAATTGAACTCTCTCTTCCCAAAGCTGCGTGTTAGTTATGAGTGTAAAAGACTCTATGAAAGAAGTTACGATAGAAATGTTCTACATCTATTTGCTGAAACTGCTGACCTGCGAACACTAAGTAGTTTTTTTTTTTTTCATGACCAAACATTATCCTATGATATCACAGATTAAAATACAGGAATTTAACTTATGCTCTCATCCAGCCTGATTTGAGTACAACAGTAGAACAAGCTCTACATGTTAGATTTAGATGCGGCTAAAAATAAACAGCGTAAGGGCCAGAATCACAGTGCTCTGACAACATGCCCAGAACCATGAAGTGATCATGTTAGAGAGCACTGCTCCAGTAGAGAACATAAAATAGGAGCTAAGGAGGGAGATAAAAACAGATTTTTAAAAGAGATGATGATTGTTACTGCAGTAACTACAGGATGGGCCTGCACACCTTACAGACATATATATATATATACACACACGCACACACATGCACTGTGCTGTTGCCAAGGCACACACAGTTCCGCTGTTGGTTTAAGGTTTGCCTCCGTATGTGTAGTCTCACCATCTGACAGCCAGCAGAGCATCATTTTCTGTTTTGCTCTGTATGTTTGCATATGTCACATATTCACTCCACTTAGTATATACTGTATAGTGTGTGTGTGTGTGTGTGTGTGTGTGTGTGTGTGTGTGTGTGTGTGGTTTGGATGTGCAGGCGAGTGTATGCGTGTGTCCGCTGGGGATGCTCTCATCCCAACTCCGTACTCTGCCTCTGTCTCCAGCGCGTCAGGAGCGGCTTACATAAGAACAGGGCAAAAATAGCAGCTGAGAGGGGAGAGGAGGAGAGGGCTCTGCTGGCACGCACACAGTCGTAACGGGACCGTGGGGCACGGCACAACCCTGAGTACTATCACGCATTCACACACACACACACACACACAGAGGGAAGACTGCAGTTATCAGGCATTATACTTTTCTTTTTTTATATGCGGTGTACTTTTTTTGACAGAATAGTAGAAATAATCATAGCTGGTCAGACTGCATCAGTGGGAAAACACCAAATAATCCCCTCTGATGTTTCAGCTTGGGCAAGGTTAGAGTTCTCTAGACCTGAAGTGGGTGAACAAGTGTTACATTGTGTGACAGTGTAGGGGGAAATGCAGGTAGGGGGTAGGAATAAAGGGGTAAAAAAAAAAAAAAAAAAGGAGAAAAAAGAAACTGCATTCGATTGTTCATTAGTGCTCACTCTGCTGCAGTCTAATTGGTAAACAGCCAAGTGCAATAATTCAGAATTCCCTTCAAATGTTTTTCCGCTCAGAAGGATGCAAAAAGTCAACAATTATGCAGAAACATTTCTTAATTGCGGACACTGACAATAGCTTGAATGCTGAAATGTTTATTCTTTTCGTCTCCGTAATTAAATCAGATTTTTTTTTTCCCTCGTTTGCAATCTTTTCTTGTTTTACATCTATTTGAGTGCTGAGTGCTGCCCTGAAATACACTGGGAGAGGGGGGGACTGAAAGGGACAGAGGGAAAGGAGGAACAGTACATAAAGAGGTGAAGAGGTTAGGCTAATCTCAGCGCTTAAAGTTGTGAACGGATGAAGACGCCAGGGGAGAGTAAGCCGGGGTCAGGCCATCCGTTCTGTAGAGGGGCGGCAAGGAAAGGACACGTTTAAAGCGGGACACGGATCGGTGCAGTTATCTCACTCTTCGCCAGCCTGTAATTTCCACCTCTGTCTCTTCATCTTCTCTTCCCTCCTTAACAGTTTCTCATAGCAGCCAGTATCTCTTTTCTTCTTCTTACTCTTTCATCTCCTTTTTTTTGCCTGCAACTTAAAATTGCATACTCTGGCTATGTTCCCACCACTTGTTTCATTAAACGCTCAACAATAGCTATGCACACAAACATATATGCACATGTGGTGAGAGAGAACAAGTAATGGGAGGAAATGGGTGAGGGGAAAAAAGACAGCCAAAGACAAAAGGTGAATGAGCATGATTTGCTGAAGGAAGGAGTGAAGGTGAAGTTGGAAGTGGGAGAAATAGCAAGCTTTTATCCCCAACAGCCAGCAGGGACAAGCTGAGTGTTGCCATTTTTTTTAAATATTCCCTTTTTTTGCGTGCAAGGGTAAACGCTAGAAGAGATTTGACAGACTTGTAAGAAATCTCAGCGGGTTTAAACACAACGAGACAGAAAGTGTATGCATGTACCTTTGTGTATGCAGGTTTGTGCATGAATGTGTGTTGGAGAGAGTTGCTACTCCCTGTGAGACTTAAGATACCGCACCAGCCTCCCACTTTGTCTTCATTTTGACTTCCATTTGTGTTGAAAGGGCTACTTTTAAATGTTCTGATATGGGGGAGCAATTAATTAATATTTTTGGCTTTGTGGGCGTAGGTCAGTGACCCTGGGAGGCGGCATGTGCATGTGTGTGTATGCATGTGTGTGACCCGTAGCCCCTCCCCTTCTGTCCACCCCCCATTACCCTCTGCTTTCAGAGGCAAGGCTCTCATGCATAATGCAAAGAGAACAGGGAGGCTCTCATTAATAATTACTGCCGCCTTTGATGGATGGAGAAAATAACGAAGGGGGCTGTTAAAAATGGAGAGACTAAGAGAGAGACGGCTGAGGCGGGAGGGGGGAATTTAAGTTTTTTTGGGTGGTATTTGTTGCCGTTGTAGTTCTTTGAGGTTTGAATGCTTATGGGGATGGATTTGGACTTGGTATAGTCAAAACCTAGGCGGATGTTTTGGATGGTGTTAATATTTTGATTGGGAAGTAACTCCTCTTGTGATGGTGAAGGGATCTCTGAAGATGTGATGAGTCTTAATTGTCTTTGTGTTGGAAGCAGCTACCACTCAAGGGTGTTTTGTCTCTTGACTTCTTTTCTGATATTCCATATCATTAACCATTTCTTTGAGATGAAAATCCTTTGTTGTCCTTTTTTTATACAAGGTATCAAGTGTCTACTTTTGCTGTAAGGTTGAAAATAAAGTATTTGTTCTGTTGTTAAATAGCTTGAATCAAATTACAGCAGTCAGACCAGTATTTTTTATGATTTATGATGTTTATATCATCAAGTTTTCTTCACATAATTAATGTGCATATTTTATCCATACATAGATGTATATGCAAGCATAGGTGTGTGTGTGTGTGTGTGTGTGTGTGTGTGTGTGTGTGTGTGTGTGTGGGTGTGGGTGTGTGTGTGTGTGTTTGGGGTGGTCAGAACCTCGGGGTCAGCAGGGAAGGTTAGAGGAAACGGCAAAGCTGCAAGACCCCTGCCAGCCAGCCAATGAGAGTAAAGGCTCCGGTGGACAGCCAATGGCAGAGTGGCTTGGTGGCCTTTGATGGAGGGGCCACCATTAGCCCCGTCACTGAACAACAGTGCTGAGGGCAAGATGGACGATATCCAACACTGCAGAGATGGAGAGAAAGAGGGTGAGGGTAGAGATGGATGCAAAGAGAGACAAATGAGAGAGTGAGTTGAATTGTGGTATGGCATGGTTAAGGAAAAATAGGTGGAAAAAAGTTACATTAAAAAATATCTGTTTATGAAACAGTGAAATATGCAATCAGGGACCTTTTTTAGCTATGCTGTGGCTTCAGGGATGGTGGTGGTGGTCTGTAGGTTGGTCCACATTTCTCTCCAGACTTGAAATATCTCAACAACTATTGAATGGATAGCCTTGAAATTTGGCACCCACATTAATGCCCCCCCATCATGACGATTATAATAATTTTGGTGTTCCTAGCTTCTCATCTAGTGTGTTCAGTACTCTGGTTTATCAAAACTAAAGACATTCCCATCAGCCTCTAACCTTACGCAATAATCCATCTTTCTAGGGTTAGGGTCAATCTTTGCATTTCTGGTTAAACTACAGTGGTACCAGACCAATTGGCGTCCTTTGAGGAAGTACTGAATAGGGATGTCACGATACCATAAATATACTAGTCAGTACCAATACCAGTGAAATTCACAATTCTCAATACCCATTTCAATAATACAGTACAAAAATAATAATGTCTGCTGTTAAATCTGTGGCATTTAACAGCAGACTACATTACTTGTAGGCGCATATGCTGCCCCGTCGGGTCCAGAAGAATTGCATCCCTGGTATTTAGAGTACTGAAAGATTCAGAAATTTGGCATCGACATGGTACCGAAGTATCGGTTCTCTAGATATAGGACTGGCATCTACAGGGATGGGCGCAACGCTGCTAGCAACTAGAGAGAGAGTTGTTTTCGCTCTTCTCCCAACTGGCTTCAGGAAGAGTTTGACTACATTTAACAGTTTGTTGATCTGATTGGTTGAAGTTTGCCTGTGACGGTGATAGAAAGAGTGATAGGTGACAGAAACTAAACCAAAATACTTGAGGGAATGAGGGAATTATTCATGGTCCACCAGAACTCAACATGAGTTGCAGCTAACAGCAGCACGCCATACTCCTCTCCTTTCTCTACTCTCACCTTTGACAATCTGATATTAGATAAGACCCACCTTCTTGAAACTTGGCAACCAATCAAAAATGATAAGTGACAACCTGTGATCGTGACATTCCTGAGCATCTTGGCATTTAGCCCCAAGCACCGCTGTGTTTACAGCCTCACAGAGCCACTGGCATGGATGTAGACTTTTAGGCTTATCTATAGTATACTTAAGTTCTGTTTAAGGTACCACCAATGGAGGGGGGGAAGTTGTGTGAGAGGTTAAGAATGGAGGGAGACAAAAGATAGAGATTGTGTTGTGGTGAACATGGCCAGTTTGACTATAAAGCACTTATTTATCTGTAAAGAGGAAGGTACACACGCCTTCTTTGTTTTTCTCTCTAAGGCTAACCGTGCCTGTCACTTTCAGTTCATAGAGATGTCTATTAGCTTTACTCATGGCCGCTATGGAAGATTTTAAATGTAATAAAATAAGTTGCATTTCTGATAGAGATAATATTAAAGCGAATAAGCCCTGTACTGAACAGAGACTAATCATATGCACACATTTTGTCCAACAAGATAATCTCCACAACACACTTCTTTAAAATCATATTCGAACAACTCAAGCATTTGATATTGTTGATGAAATTTTCAGTGAATCAAATTCTCTGAGGCAGTCGGTGTGTGTCGGAGAGGAGGCAACGTCTGCTTGTCTGCTCTGATTTGAATGAAGACCAGATGAATACTTATAGCCATTATATCTGAACAGACTGTGTCACAGATAGGTTGTGACACTCTATGATGTAAGGTAACATTTAATCTAAAGAGAACAAGATCACTGTGTCAGGGAGATGCCAGCTCAAGCTCGTCTGCACAATATTGAAAATCTGTTTTCTCACACAATATAAACAAAAAGCAACAAATGAGATATTAGCAGATGTAACTTACAGAATGTTGTTTTACATAATGTATAACATTGCAAAGCTTATATGGGCAACAAAGCTTATTGCCTGAAGAAATCCAGGGGAGAGCAATGTAAAGGGAACACTATGGTATGACAGTGTCCACATCTGATTGGGCAATTCAGTTTTTTTTGTTTGTTTTTTTCATCTAAGGATGTCATCTTTGCTCTCTGCAGATATACTTGATTTCCCTCTACTGCTAGAGCACAATACACATTTCATCACACAAACTGACTACTTTTACCACACATTGCAAATTAAAGAGGCACTGTTTTACTCATTTAAAGCTGCACTAATCAACATTTTATATTCACAATCAATCAAATGACTATGTTTAGTAGGGTTAGTAGGGTCTGGTAGTGACAAGCCCACAAAGAATTATTGCTTAACCCTACAGTTCCCCTCAGCTCTATAAAGCATTTTAGCATCTTTCAGCTAATTGTGTTTGTCCGCTCTTACCATTTAACTCTGCAGCAGACAGCTGTTTTCAACAGAAAAAAACACTAACTGCCAAAGAGCAGACAGATAAAGTTAGCTACTAGCTGGTGCCTAAATAGCCAGAGTCTGTCGAGAGCAAACCAGAACTAAAAGGAGAGGGAATGACGGACAAAAAATTGTCAGATTGACATAAACAAATGAATGCTAATGTTACTCTGTGTCTTATGTGTAAATAGGGAAATGTTTGTTAACATGTTCACATATCAGCTTTATAAGACGATAAGACAAAGCTATGAAAGCCTTAAAGAACACACATGCCACTTGCCCAAGCCCATAACATCAGGCCAAAGATTAAAAAGACAAAGGATTTGGGCACCCTTGTAGCTTAAATATATATATATATATATATATATATATAGATGTGATATATATATATATATATATATATATATATATTCTATTTCTTTTGTTTTTTAAGAAAGAAAGATGAGGATTTACAACGATGGATGAAGAATAGAATGATGCTCTTCAGTAAAGAGGAGAAACAATGGCTGAGGGGGAGAAAGATAGATAAAGACCAAGAGAAGCCTGCCATGGAGTGGTCCATAGATGCCAGAGCTGCTCAGGATTGTAGCCTCTGAAAAGCATAGAAGTGATAGCAGCTGTTTGGTCTCCTAATCAAGGTACACTAGGCCTTCTCCAAACACACTGATGTAAAGCTGATGAAAATTTTGACAGTGCCACATAGATGACAAAGAAGAAGCAAATGCACCCACTAACATGAGCCCATACACCTACACACCGCAGGCCTCCCTAATGAATGCCCGAATCTGCTGTGATCTTTGAATTCATTTGGCTTCATGGATACAAGATGCAGGATGATGACATAATTGTGAAAACCTCTTCCATGCAAATGACATTGTGTCTGCGGTGATTGTGGTACTTATGCTTGTTTGTGGGGTGTCTTATTTTCCCTTTTGTGTGTGTTTACGCAGGTATGAGGCAGCAGAATGACCGTGGTACTCAGTATCGTTCAGCCATTTACACATCCAACCCCACTCAACAGGAGCTTGCATTGAAGAGCAAAATGGCCTTCCAGCAGGTATAATACCTGCACACACATCACAACGTTTCATTATGACATTTACTCAAGCATGGTGTCACATATAACCAAACCATGTGTGAAGTTAGAAATTTGCAGCAGAGCATCGGTTGAAAAGGTGTTAAAAGATGCAAATAATGGTTAACATTTTTTGTAATTTTCTGTTCCGCGTTGAGGCGTAACTTAAGACATGTTGCCACAGCTTCACACACATCTTTCCTGTTAAAAGGACTACAGATGTGCTGTAACTTTCTATAGTGTGGTTGTTTTTTTGTTCATTGTATCATGTCAGTCACAAAATGAGAATTATCAGAGGAAACAAAACATTATTTTGTCATCATTTCAGATAACTTTTTTTGGCCGTTAAGAAGAGCTGTAGCTGTAGTTTGGTGTCGTCCCAGTTATTTGAATAACAATTTAAAGCAAGTCTCTGGAGTGGTGACCTTTTAGAGTTTGATGCTGTTTTGTTAAGCAAAGCCACCACTGTTAAGTGGATCCCCATCTATATCCAATCGGTGACACCCTCTTTCCTGAACTGAAAGAGAGGAAGAGGGTCGATAGGTCATCAAAACTAATTTCTAAAGCTCGTCCTTTCAGTGACACACGCGTCCCCTTTTGTTCTCTTATCCATCTGTCCGTCCATCCATCCATTAGTCCATCTATCCGTTGATCCCTGCATCCGCTTGGTTTGTTTGCCTCTTCGCTCTCTAAATGGTATTCATGGACAAGCTGGTAGGGGGCAGAGGGGAGCAAATTATGATCGTCATGGTTACTTGGTGCTCCCGGGGTCAGTAGTCACAGGCCACGGGGCTGCCATGTTGCCACGGCAACAACCTCCCAACCTTGGCCTTGTGCTGGGGTCAGAGGTGAGAGAGGAGTGGCAGCTGGGACCAGGAAGGTGGTGAATTGGGGGGGAGGAAAAGCAGGAAAAGCGCAGTCAGATCAGAGGGCCATGACAGGCTATCAACTGACGGTGACCCCACACACACACGAACGCATCACCCAGGTTTATAGGCGGTGCATCGCAGTCTTAACAAACATAAAACCGCAACTGGTGTGGGACAATGAGATGAGGAGTTTAATTTATAAGGAGTGTATATTGAAAAAAGCATGGAGAGGAATGCACAGACTTTACAGTGTTTACCATGACTACATTGTGCGTCTGCCCCATTTCTGATACCGTGGCGGCAGAAATTTAACAGCGGCGGGCCACCGCTCCAAAATCAACATAGAGGAAACATTGCTTTATACATGCATCGCCCAAAGCTTGATGGGAAATGCACAGCCAAAATATAGTGATTATCAAGGAGTGTAAGCCAATATACCAACAATATAATTCCATTACAACTAAGCAAACTTCATCTGACGAAGCTCATGTGACATGGAAAAAAGTTTCAGAGCAGCAACTAAATGGACCTTGAACAACTTCTCCTACGTCTTCTTCTTCTTCTCCTCCTCCTCCTTCTCCAATATAATGATTGTGCCATAAGCCTGTGAATAAATGGGGAGAAAGCAAAACAGCCAAGAGTTCACTGGGTTAATATTACAGCACAAAAAGGCTATTATATCAAGCATTATCTTCTTGTCACCTCCATACTAGGGAAGGCTAGGAACCGTAACCCAGTTTACAGCAGACACACCCATTTACTAACATTCAGAGGAGAAACAGCACTCAGACACTTCGCTTGTTCTCCCCTTCTCTCTCCCCACCAACGCTGCTGACACCACCGATCTGTCAACCACTTCAGTGGCACCCCAGTTTCATCTGAGGGCCACTGGGACACATAGCTTCTCAAAGCAGCTGACACGCTCTGAACCAAAATGGCAGCTTCCTGCCCCTGAAATGGTTGCCTTGCCGCATTGATGCTGAGTCTCAAGAGCGCCTGGCTTGAAAATGGCATCCATACAGAGGAAGGGCTTGCTGTGTGTGTCCGTCTGCACGTGTGAGGTTGTGTGAGTGTGTGTTTTATCCTAAAAGGCCAATTCTCTTTTTTAAGGAGAAGTGGGTGCATGTTCGGTAGAGTGACAAGAGAGAGTGGGTGGAGGCGATCTAAGACGATCAGAGATAAGACAGGCATCACAAAATCCAGATTCCACCCCACTGCCAGTCCATGACTCACACACACACTCACATGTACGTACAGACACACACAGACATACATTTGGCACATACACGCACAGCCCAATGAATAATTAACCCATACGAAGAGTCTCTTCTGCAGGGCTTTCAGTTTCTTAACTTCAGCATTGGGGGGTGAGGGGGTGGGGGTGAGGCAGAAAAGCTTGTTTAAGCACGGGAGCTGAGAGGGGGAGGAGAGGGAGGGGGAAGGGAGAGGGGAGAGGAGAAGGGGGTTCTCTATAATGAAATTTGAAATTTGCAGAACATCAAAGGCTTCTGTAGCCAAGCCGCTGTGGCAGCAGAGCAGAGAGGAGGAGTGCATCTCTTTTCTCTCCCTCTGTCTCTCTCTCTCTCTCTCTCTCTCTCTCTCTCTCTCTCTCTCTCTCTCTCTCTCTCTCTCTCTCTCCCTCCCTCCATCCCTCCCTCTCTGCTAAAATGTGTCTCCCCAGAGCTGGGTGGGGGGGTAGGGGTGAGCGGAGGGTGAGAGAGAAGGGATGGGAAGAGTTGATTAGGAGGAGAGTGCAGGGTGGTGGTGGGGGTGGGTTAGAGATGGGTTAGGTTTTGGAGAGAAAAATGGAAGAACGGGGGTTCTATATATGTATGTGTGTGTGTGTGTGTGTGTGTGTGTGTGTGTGTGTGTGTGTGTGTGTGTGTGTGTGTGAGTGAGAGAGAGAGAGAGACACAGAGAGAGAGGGGAGAGTGTGTGCATGTATGAACAATAGGTTTTATCAAGCCAGCTTGAATATTGCATGTGTATGCGCACATGGATGTGTGTAGGGCCTTGGAGGGGTGAGTGTGCCCTCTGATAAGGCATCCTAACTTAATGAGCTTGAAAGGGGGGAGGCGGGGGTGTTCGGATGATGGTTGGGGAAAAAAGGGGGGATCGTTTGGGGCTGGAAGTCTTGAGGAGAAGCTCGAGGGTTGTTAAAACGGGGCACAGCATGTCACACAAGCTCACATCTCTCATTTTGGAAAGTCTTCAAAAGTCAGATTTACCCTTCCAACTACTCCCCAGCTTTCCCGTGCTATAGTCTGAAAATCGGCATCTATATTTTTTGCTTTGTGCTGCGGTAATCGATAGCAACAAGACGTCTTTCTCGTGCAACCACAAGACAGTATTGGCTAAGATATAACAGTTAATAGAAAATTGTTAGTGGTATATTCGGCACAAATAACTTTTAATTGCCAGAAGGTAAATGCTCATCCCTCCAGTGAGATATTGTCTAAGCACTGCAGCTGAAAGCCGATCACTTTTCACAAGAATGCAGGGATGATCTTCTGCGTTTTTCGGTCTTCAGATGTTGAGCTACTTGTTGTCTGACCTTAAAAAAAAACAAAACAACAACAACAACAACAACAAAAAACGTAGGAGCGCGCACCGCCTCGCTCCGAGACTGAAGTGTGTGCATCCTCTCTCCCTCTCAAAATGTAGGAGTGTTGGCTTCCTCGCTCACAAAATGTAGGAGCGCTCGCTGAAGATTAGAGCCCAGCTAAAATGGATGCCTGACCCCGGCTGAGAAAGAGAAAGAGAGAGATGAACGGGGGCAGAAAGGGCAGGGCATCCTCCGTGCATAGACAGACAAACAGAGGGAATATACATCTTTTAACTCACACGCGCAGTATTGTAGATGGGTGTTTTACATATATGGTATTTTACAGAACCTCACAAGAACAAGAAGCATAATGTACTCCTCTTTCATAATCTCTGTCTTTCAGGCTGATAATCTTCCATGCTCTCCTCCTTTACTTCACTCCACTTCTCCGTGTGTGTCTCTGCACCATCTCTGTGTCTCTCCCTGTTCTGTCTTTCTTCTTGGTCCTCTCTCCATCACTCCAGCTCTGTCTTTCTCCCTGAGGTCATTGGGGGCAAGCGTGGTACTGCGGACTAGTCAATAAGAATCATGTCAGGCTATTTCATGTGTTTTCAGGCAGAGTCACAGCTATTAGCAGTGTACCGCAGAGCAGCTTTGCTGTATTTAAATTTTTGTGATGTTGAGGAGCTTTTTATGCTCCGGCGTTCAGGTGTGCGGCTGCCGTCAACGTAACATTGGCTTTAGATCTCAGCCAATGAGATCAAGTGTTTTGTGGGGATGTACAAACCATTTGTTGTCTTTGGTCTTTATGTTCTCAGGAGCAGTAGGGGAAAGTAACTCTTGGACATTTAAGTGCTTTTAAGTACAAATTTGAGGTGCTTATTCTTAATGTATTTTTTATTTTATTCATTCATTTCAAAGGGAGTCTTTATTTTTTGGCAGCTGAAGTCACTAGTTAGTAGTAAAGGCTAATAGCTTCACATATATATGACCAGTTAAATATTGGAATATTATAGATTAAAATGCCCAGCAGTATATGAGGTGTTTCAAATTATCATCTAGACCAGCCACAACATTAAATTCTGTATACACAGTTATGCATCAATAATGATAATCCCTAATAACCTAATAGCAACATAACACCTTTTCTAGGTGTCATTCAGTGGCCTAATGAGTACTTTCACATTTGATAAACAGTACCTTTGTACTTTAAACATTTTAAATTAATGTAGGACTTAATACTTGTAATGCAGTACTTTCACATTGCAGTTTTTTTTTAAAAGTAAAATTAAATTAAATCAATACATCTTGCACCACTGCTAAGTCATTATATGTACATTATAAAAATTATTTGGCATACTTAATTATGGTAATGCCAATTAAGCACATTTCAATTTGAGACTGAGATGAGGACACCAAGTAAAATTAATAAAACGATAGAGATGAGTAGCCAGAGAAATGGTAAATAGTGCTAACGACACACCAGTAACAGGAGTGGACTAAGGGATGATTACATAAATCACCAAATTGAGGTCATAGCCCTCTTCAAATGTCTTCGCCATGAGTCATCGAGTGTCACAAACTCTATGTCAATGCGCGTCTCTTCCCAACCACTCTGCAGCCGTAGGCCTTCCGAGGGAAAAAAACAGAGAGAGACAAGTGGGGTAGGAAGAGAGGAGAGAGTACATTTTCCTCCTCCTCCTCTTCCTCCTCCACCTCCACCCCTCTCTCGGGGTGTCACGTCCTATTTGTGTCCCGGGGCCGTCTCTCTGGCGATGGTGATGGCGAGGGGCTCTCTCGCTTGGCTGGAGAGCAGGGAGGACTTGGTAGCACGAAGCGGTGGTCTGTGCTCACATGGGAGAGAGAGAAAAAGAGAGAGAATCAGCAATAGAGGGAGATGGGGAGAGAGAGAGAGAGAGAGAGAGAGAGAGAGAGAGATGCACCCGTTCAGCCATGTCTTTGACAGGGGAGTCTTTCCGACAGGCGTGAAGAAAGGAAGGGCTGACTGGGCTGAGTGAGCTCAGCCCTTGACACACACACAGACACACACACACACATACACACACACAAACATGCTTTTGTCACTTACGAGGACATTGCATTAACTTACATTCATTCCATGGCGATTTAACCTTACATTAACCATTAGCAGTACATGCCAAACCCCAGCCCAAACCAAAAAGACAGTCTTTACTCTAAATTATAAAGGTTTACCTTGTGGGGACTCACTTTTTGTTGTCAAATGGGAAGTGAGTCCCCATAACGTGGCTGTGTGTCGTGATTTTTGTCCCCACAGTCATACAAATAAACACACACACTGAACTACACCTGACGTGTCCGGTATTCATGAGCCTCTGTTTTCAAGCCTTACACACACAAACGTAGATGAACACATTTGTCACCCTCTATGCAGCCATCGTTTAAACATCCTCATCAACAGCATCGAAATGCTCAACTTGAGGTCATCTAGTTTGCTCTTCCTCTCTTGAATTTTCTCTCCTCCATCTTTTTACCTTCCACATTCTTCCCTCCATTCCTCAGCTGCTGTTGCTGCTGCAGTGAGAGAGAGAGAGTGAAGCCACATAAGGTTATACACAGTGGCGTAACGCCATGCATTCTGATTTATAGATCTAAAATGGCCGCCGTGTTGTGACTGCTGTAGAGGGCTGGATGGAGAGCGAGGAAGTCATGCGGGGATGTCAGGGCGGGGGTGTATGTTTGCCCAGAATAGCAGACCTTTTCTTGGACATTGTGTTCTCCTCACATGAAGCATCCTCTGCCCCGGAGGGTTTGCTACTACAGTGGTTTGGTGATGATGACTGATTAATTAGGCCATGATGTACAAAGCTCCACGCTTGTGTCGGCCGGTTTACAATGCTGTTGGACAGGCAAAATGGGTTCTCCTGTGTCAGACTGCACACATTGTGCATTTGTAAGGTAAATACGTCCATGCTTGTGAGGTGGGTGTTCTGTGTTGAGGGGCTGCGTTGTGCTGTAGTTTGGTTTGTGGACGTTGGGTCCTTCCTGCAGGGAGATTAGAGCCCTCACATTGTAGCGGCAGCCACTGAGGACTTAGAGGTCAGCTGCTGCCTCAGCCTCTCTGTGGGGCGCAGAGCTTTGATTTACTGACTCCACTGCATCACCTCCAGCACACGCACGCACGCACGCACGCACACCCACACACGCACACACGCACACACACACACACACACACACACACACACACACACACACACACACACACACACACACACAGCTTGTACCACACTGCCTCCATGTGGATAACATTATATACTACCCTGCTGCCCTTCACTGACATTATTCCCTTTAATAGATTAGTGGTGATATTTTTTTATATCACATGCACAATGATATATATATATATATATATATATATATATAATGAAAAATTATAATGATTATGAGACAATGAGCTGATACCTGCTCCAAACAATTGAAAAGTTGGGTGATAATTCTTTGTGTGAGTTAAATCACCACGAGCAACTGCTTTTTTACATCACAAATCATTTGATCCATTGAATATATAAAATGTGGATTATTGCAGCTTTAAGATGGCGACTCCATCTTGGAACAGGTGCCAGCTCACAAACTCTACATTGTCATGTCCGAGGATTAAACTGAAAGCTATGTCTTTGGAACAGGAAGAGCTTAACAGTCCAACAACAGAAAAGCGGATGTAGTCTTTTTAGAAGCTTTAGTAAGACATTTTGAGACACTTGTCCCCATGGAATAACCGCTAAGAATTCAAGCTGACCACAGCCTTCATAAAGGGAGCAAGCTACAAACTTTAACAGGCAATTTTAAAGTTTTATCGCCACTTCTTTAAATTCTCCAGCAGCATACATGACAGTATCACGTGGGGAGACTGGACGTATGCAGAAGCCGATAAGAACAGGTTGAGCTAGGGTGGAATACATTCAGCTTCTGTTTCATGGCGCTTGCTGAACCCTGCCAATTGACGCCCCCATAAAGCAAAGCTCCTCAGTGCACACTGTTCTGAGGTGTAGCACACTACATGCAAAGCTACTTGTTGCCCGCAGACAGCCCCAGTGTACCTCAAACTTGTTGTTTTGTCAGCTCTCAGGAGCACTGATCTAGAGAGGACTGAGTGCTTGTATTATTAGATAGAGAAAACCACTCAGCACAGCATGTATTTCATATATCTGTCAGCAGTGTTTAGTGTGTGTGTGTGTATGTGTGTCTATGTGAACCAGTGCACTCTTTTTAGTGTGTTTGAAGCCTTCTCTCAAGGTGTTTAGAAAAGTGTAAGTATGAAAGTGTCTTAAGGAGTTCTCAAAGAGAGCGGATACTCTTTGATGCTTTTTCCCACAGAGAGAGCCACAGAGGCAAGCTGCACTACAAAAAGAAAAAAGACGCTCCTTTCTTCTGTCACTCAATAACCTGGCTTTTCTCATTGAGGAGCAGAAACTCTTTACTGTATTAGTGAGAGGTATTAAAAGTTCACATTCAATACACTACAGAGTAAAACAACCATTTAAGACGTGTTCATTTTGAGGAAGTTGGAAAAAAAGGGAGAAAGTAGAGTTGAATGTATGTCATGACTGCGGTGATAGAAACAGAATCTGAACAAATGAAGATGCTGCATACGGGGAATGTTTTCCTCACAGAGAATTTTTAGTGATCTGCTGTTGAACAAGGAGGCCAGTAGCTGTGCACATTGAACTTGACTGAATATCATCCTCAACTTTAAGAAAGAAGACTTTAACCTCATAATGATAATCATTTCATTGTGTGTGATATGCATAAAAATGGGTTTATTTATATTTATTCTTGCCTGCTGCATTATTGTGTAGGGGAGTTTCAGCAATTACCTAAATTATCTGAAAAAACATACATGTCACACACATACACGCTTGTCTTAATTTGTAAAATAACTAATTGTATAGTACGATTGTCATTCATTTTTGGTAGTATAATCACAAGACAGTAATAATAGTAACTATTGTGGGTTATGTGTTTGTCTCTAGGAGCTGGATAAAAAAGGCTACAGTGCTATCACTACAGAGATCAAGGAGGGGCATAAGTTCTACTACGCTGAGGACCACCACCAGCAGTACCTGAAGAAGGTACCTAAAGGCTACTGTGGCCTCAAAGGAACCGGCGTCTCTTGTCCCATTGGCGCCGGGAAGGATGAACTTTGACCGATGTGTGGTGAGAAAGATGAGGTGCTGTGTTATTTACCATCCTTAATCTTGCTTTTTTTTGTAACTATCTGATAGACTGGTTAAATATATGCATTTCAGGTGTATCTATCAGTAGTTTTTAACATAATATCTTATAACTTAGATTGCAAATACATTACCAAGGCTCAGGGAATTTAGTGAATATAGTGTCTGCACCAAAAAAGTGCTTTTAATAAGATACAAAAATGCATAAAAACAGCATTTAGGAGACAGCCCAGTAGCTCACCTGGTAGAGTAAATATAAAGGCTAAGGCCTTACACAGTGGCCCAGGTTCAAATCCTGCCCCAAGCCCATTCCCCTCTCTCTACTGTCACTATCCAACAAATCAAAGTAAAAAAATAACAGTATATCAAAAGACAGCGAGGAGGAACTTGATTTTTAAGTTATCAGCTGTATCAGTGTCTGTTGCAGCAACAGTCAGTTTCCATAAGGTGGGGCTATTTCTCAAAAAAACACTAGAGCTCCAGCAGAATGTTTTTATTGCATCCTTCAATGTGACACAGTGTGTAATAAACCATGTGAAAACTTTGTCTTCCAAAGTTGGTTGATTGGAAGAAAATCAACCAACATGAATGGATTTACAGTCCAGCAACCTTTTCTCACCCATTTTAAAGCCAGAACACTCCAGAGAGCTCAGGTATTACTGTTAAAATTCTTAAATGCAGAATTGAATGACAATGAGAAGCTTAGTAACAAGGCAATCTTGAATTTAATGCAATCTTATTATTTTCATTTTACTGTGAATACGTAATGTAAATGAATAAAGACGGACTGAGCACTGCCTTATTTTCTTTCTCACTGTGAAAATTAATAAAAAACATCTCCAACCTTTTGTTTATGTACCGTGCATGTGTTTGTGTAAGCATACGTTGGCGTGTTCATGCATGCATGTGTCTGCCCATGTAGCTATATATATCTATTTCAAAGATAAGTCACTGTAGAATATTTGTCCCCTTCTCTGCCCCATTTGAGAAGGGACACACCATACCAAAGAGGGACAAATGTGTATGACTCACCATGAGACACACAGATACACACACTCATTTATTGCAGAATGAGGCACTTGAGGCACTCATGTATGCAATATGATACACACTTTGCTTAAACCCTCGCCCCACTTCCCGCAAACACATAATTATGTGTAAAAGTCCTTTTATACATCATATAATTGCATATCATAGAGAGCAATTACTGAATAAGCATTGTGTGCAGTACATTTTCTTAATTATCAAACACACTTACCTGAAAGTCTATTTAAAAATGAAAATCACACTCATCTTTGCACTCCAAAATATAGAGATGGTATCTAGAAAAAGCTTTTTGGTCGACCGCAGTAGTGTGATTCACCCGCTCTCGTTTTTCCCCCTCCCTCTCTGCTATCTTTCTTTCTCTGTCTGTGTGTATGTGTCACATCCTGACACCTGTGTGTAGGTGTGGACCAGGGCACAGGTGCAGGTGCAACCTCTCAGGGCCTATTTTAGTATTGGGACAGATATTTTTTGCATGTGTCTGCATGCAGCAGCCGTGTGTGTGTGTGTGTGTGTTTGTCGGGGCATGTGAAGCTGTGGCTTGCTTGATCGAACCGCGCTGAGTGGTATGTGGTTGGGCCAGCTAGCTGTTTTCCAGCGCCCGCCTATATTTTTGCATGCTGTTCTGTTTTGTGAAGTGTGTGAGAGGAGATAACCTTTTAATAAAGTGATCTTCATTTCCTCGGTTTTGAAGAGAGGATGGCGTGAAAGCTTTAATCGCACGGTGAAATCAGTTTTTCCACCATCTGCAACGATGTCTGACTTCAACGAGAGATGCCTCAGTGAACCGCGGCATGATTCTGTTTATTTCTGCCACATTACAGAGAAGGAGTTATAGCAAACTATGGTTATAAGTCCATTATATGCAGGAAGAGATTCAGATTTGCTGTGGAAAATTACCACCTTTAATGCAGACACATTAAAATGAGTGACATTTAGAAGTAGCTGCGTGATTAAGTGTATGTTTTCTGCGTATTCCTTTGTAATAGATTAAAATGGGGCATGGAAATGCATGGTACTCTCATATACGCATCCATACACAAACACAGTGAGGCAGGGCAGGACAGGAACCAGGCTGTGTGTGCCCTTCAGACAGAGCCTATTGTCTGCAGATGGGCCTTTAATGGCCCCACAGCTGGCCACAAAGAGCATACCGCTCCAGCTCGCTGCTATGCCTCTCACTGGCCTATACTCAGTCACCCTGAAGAGAGGAGGCAGCTCACAGGCACACCAACACCACTGTGTGCATGCATTTGAGACCTCATTCTATTATACTCCTAAAAGCATGTTTTGTGTTTATTTTCCTTTCCTCCTTGTCACATTCTTTCAAACTCCATAAAGAGAAATCCTCGCCCCGATCGTTTGAAGAAAAGAATAGGTTTGCAAAAATGCGTGGCACCGTGGAAGAGTGGGCTGAGACGGAGAGAGAGAGAGAGAGAGAGAGGTGCTGGTTGTTTATCAGAAGTACTCTACACTCTTACCCACACATGTACACACATGCACACGCACACAAATACAAACACACGTCCCAACCACTACCTCTAACTCCGTCCTGTACTGCCGCCTAATGCAAAAGGCAGCGCCCACGCAAAAGAAACAAACACACCAGAAAGACACCTTGCAGAGACGTGCACCCACACAAATTTCTTGCACTCTCATATGCTCTCTATTGTGTCCTCCTTTCACAGCTTTTCATTTATCTTCCTCTTGACAGCTTTAATAGATCTTGCCATATGTATATACAGCACTGTGTATGTATACATCATTGATAATAGCATTGTTTTATACCATTTCCTCTTTAGATGCTGTGCCGCTAAATAATTTGTTTCTGTAGACACCAACACGGCATTGTTTGGTGAGCTGTATAAATAGAACAATAGCAGAGAGTATTCTGGTGATGTCCTACCAGCTGGAGAATTGTTGTGCCTTCTTGTCCTGTTCCTCACATAATTACTTTTCTAGATTGTAGAGGTAGTAGGCACACAATTGGATATGTGTGTGTGGGTGTGTGTATTTTCCGCTGCATGTGTGATAGCAGAGGGAAAACAGAGCTTGCTTTTCTATATGGCCTGCACATTTCTCTCGTGATGTTATGAGAGTTGTGTGCAGGGTTTTGCAGATGCCAGATGTGTTTGCATCCCTCCCTTGCTCTCCCTTCCCCTCCCTCTGGTTCCTGCATGGGCGCAGGGTCTCAATCAGAGCATCAGGGCTCCAGGAACCGGAGCACAGCAGTCTCTCTGTGCTGCCCAGAGAAGTGCAGCCTTGTCTGGGTCAGTGCATCTGCAGCCTGGGGGCGAGCCGGGGGAAGAGGGCAAACCCTGGTGCCCCCTGCATGCTGGTTTTACTCGAGGTCTTCTCTGTTGGCACAGCCTGACCCCTGAACTCTGGGGGAGAAACACAAGCTTATATAGTTGATCTGCACGTAGCCAGAGAAACTTGTGATTCTGAGTCAAGCACAGGTGATGATGACACATTAGAACATTTAAACAAACTGTTATCTCAAACAGGTTAGTTTGGTGTAGCAATACCTTTATTAAAAAGATAAACAAAAAAGGCGAGCTCACACATGCTCACATATACACAGGCGTGCGTTCTTTCACATAGAGAAAATGTCACAAGCCTGTTCCTCCTTTCCAGTGGGAATAGCAATGGGTTAAGGGTGGGGGGTGCAGGGCAGCACGTGCTGCAGGGCCTAGTTGGCTTGCTAACTGGCCCACTGGCTTTCTGGCTGACGGCCCACACTGTGACACTCTGCACCTGGGAGCTTGTGTGTTGTCAGCCATGCTAGCTAGCTCAAGCTACCACCACATGACACACAGGAAACACAGAAATAACTGCTGAGTGTCTTCAGCATAGTAACCACTTACTGGGGGTGTGCTGCTGACAGAAAGGGGTTGATGAGAGGGGTTAAAGGAAAGTAGAAGACAGAGGAATACTGGTTGGAATGGGACTGGCTGATAGCATTAGGGAGTAAGAATAGAAAACTGGAAAGGAAAGTGAAACACAAAGATGCTAAGGCACTTGCACCTGCACTGTGTTGTGTTATCGGAAGATTCCCCGGCCTTGATACAGACACTGTGTTCAACTATATGATGCATTTATGTATTCACTGAAAGTATATCCTGTTTATCACTACAAAGAGGGTTGAGCAACAGTGAAAGATTGACATTTAACAGCTGAGGTGTAACAGTTACATTTCCAAAACATCTCTTATGTTCATTATCTGGCTTTATCTGCTCTGTCCATCTGCGCCTTGAGTCATCTGAGCCTCACCTCGCACAGGTGTGTGTGAGAGAGAGCATTCTGTAACGATATCAGCAAGCACTTGATTAGAGCTCAGCACAGGAAAGTGTTGTGCAACATTTGGGCTTTCAGGTGGTGATGTGCTGATGTGTCACCAATCTGAGGCAAGAGGACAGAATCAGGACACACGCACGCACACAGTTTGCTTTGCAGCATGCACAGACCATGTTTTCTGCGCATGCCACAGATAGCTCATTTCTGCCAGCAGTGCAGATTGAATCTTGTTGTGTTCAGTTTTCGGGATAAGAGCCAACGTGACAAGGTGGCACCATGGCGGTATCATCTGTTTCTATATATGTTTCTGTTAAAGATGTGAAGGAAACGGGTAGATGGAGGGAGAAAAAAAGAGAAGGGAGGAGAGATGGTGCTGGCTGCAGCAGGAGGAAGCTGGGTCTGATGCTTCTCCATGCAGCTGCTCCCAAACACCCACACTCTTCCTGTTGGAGTATGTGTGTTTGTGTATGTGTGTTAAATTTTGAGTATAGAGTGTCTTACTTCCACATAGGGAAAGGAAGAACCTGTACTGTTGCAACACACAAATCTTAAAACTTTTTACTCACTTAGTGCTGATTTAATTATTTTATGTTATTGCATTATATTGAATATATGTAATAATATTGAAGTGCGTGCCATACTATGCTAAGTGGTGAAAAGTGGATTTCCAAAGAGGCAAAAAAAGATACAATTTTAAACATTGCGCTGGACAGATCAATCACATACGATCAAACAGAAAACTGGCTTAGAACAAAAAGAGTTCAGTGGTGTAGCTTGAAAACTCTTGAGAAGTACAACTTCAGGTATCCTACAGAAGTCACAGTCTAAAATAGCTGAAGTAGGTTTCTCCTGCCTGGCTGAGGCCCTCTGTGTCTTTTCAAAGAAACACTGGCCTCAAAAAACATCCGCTGGTGGAAACACAGGCCTGACAGTCAGTGAATGGAAAGGTTTGAGGTAAGAATGTGGCCACACTGAGGTGTCAGCAGGGTGTGCGATTGCGTACCTGTGACTGTGTGTACTTGCATTTATATGCATGTTTGAGGCGGTCTTAAGTTTCCATCACAGTGAAATGCTGCCACGTTGCTGTTGTAACTGACTGGTTGGTTTGCTTCACCTTTGTATCTGTTCAGGTTGACCTCTGACATGCTTGTTCTCTACAGATAGTCAGTTTGTGCCATGTATAAGCATTCACCTTCAACTTCTGCTTCTGTTTAAAATGTGAGAAAGTAATGAAAAATGAAGCAGTTCCATAGAAGAAATATATCAACAATATGACGCAGGCTTGAGTAAACGCAAAATATAATCAAATGTGTTGTTAATGACATTACATTTTGCTCATGTAATGTAATAATATCAAGCAATTACCAACTAAAGCCAGTTTTAACTGCATTTGCTTGATCAGTGATGTAATTTCTAAGTGAACAGGCCAACTGCAAACTAATTAATGGCTGAAAGAGGAGAGTTTGCTTTACAGTCAAATCAACATAAAGTCAACAAATTTAACAGAACTAAACTAAACACACATTTGTCATTAGGATAACACTGTCAGCTCAGCTGTTACTGTGTATCCAGATATGTAGACCATAGCCAGCGTGTCAACTGATAGCGTGTCACATGTTGCCCGACAATTGAGATATCACATTGGATTGGGATACTGTAATGACTGGAGGTTCCTCTTTTGTATTGTTCTGTTCTGTGGCAGGATACAGTACATCTGCTTCACACTCCATAATGATGGGGGAACAGCACGTGTTCAGCACCAAAACTGTGTGATGGACTATTACATTACAGTGGTGCCAGTTCAAAGTGGATTGCTATTATTGAAGGAAATTAGAGTTTTTGGCAAATTACAGAACAGGATTTCCTCCAAAATCTTTGGGGTGATTTTTTTTATTTTATTTTAAGTTGCACATTTTGTTGGTAATTCCTGATGTTGAAAGTGACCCGATCCCAAAAGGACGTAAAAGTTTGAAATAAATGTCAAATGTATTTCAACTTAAGTATATTTACTTACTGTTCATTGTTGTCAGTGCTGTAAGTTGTCAAAAATAGAGCTGAAAAAAATTGTCAATTAGTTGATCAGAAGAAAAGAGTACAGAAGAGTTTGATGCTGTCTTTGTGATGTGAGCTAAATATTTTGGGTTTTTATGTCTCCTGGTCAGACTAACAAGGAGGTTGAAGAAGTCACTTTGGGCTTTAGAAAATTATGATTGACATTTTATAGGCAAAACAATTAATCAAGAAAATAATTGTCAGCTTAACTGATTATAAAAATGATGATGAGTTGTAGCCCTAGTTAAATATTAGACATATTTTTTTTTATTATGTTACATGGCGGTGTACATTTCATGTCACTGTATTATTGCTGTTTCTTGAAAGAATTAAGTACTTCTGTACTGGCCAACTTCCCCAAGATTCAGATGTCAGAGGAATACTTCATTTTGAGAGATGTACAGTATATTTTGTGTAACGATGTTTAAGAAGAACGAACATCTGTGATGGCTACCAACACATTCTGATTCACCACCCATTCTCTGAAATCTCACATTAACATAACCTCTGATGACAAATACGTCCTCTTCCTCTCCAGCCTCCTCTTCTCCTCTTCTACTTTTACTTATCTGTCTTTGTCTTGCTCACCGCTTCTCCGTCTGTCACACTCTTTCCCCCTTCTTCTCCTGGGGCCGTGTGAGATGAGTACAAGACAGGGGAGAGTGTGAGCTGTGGTGAGCCACAGACCAAAATAACTGGTACTTTTTTTATAAAAACACATGTGCATCCACCCACACATAAAGTCACACATGTGTGCACAGTCACACACACTCACACAGACACACAGAGGTCCCTTTTACTTGAGGATCCCTAGAGAGAGTTGTAGTTGGATATATTTTGGCCGTGCCAGAGGAGATTGTGTGTTGATATCCAGTGCTGGAAATGGACCTATACGGAGAGTGAAATAGGCCATGTGTGGGTGCTGTTTATCAGTTAAGAAATTCTAACTTTTGTCAACTGTCTGAACTCAAGTTGAAACTAGAACATAATGTTTCAGAGATAAAGCAATTGTTTCATTCTTTCAGTTTCTACCTTTTTTCCCTACAATCAGCTGCAAGATACTTCTCTCCATCTGTGTCTCACTTTCTCTCTCTGGTGACAGATCCTGCAACCTCCCTATCAAGCTGGCATAGTGGCATCATTCTAAAACTGGTATTAGGCATTTCCTGCTGCGTCCGTTGGCGGGTGTGTGTGTGTGTGTGTGTGTGTGTGTGTGTGTGTGTGTGTGTGTGTGTGTGTGTGTGTGTGTGTGTGTGTGTGTGTGTGTGTGTGTCAGTGTGTGCGTGTGTGTGTCGGGGCGGAACGCACCTGGTCCGCGCAGCTGTGGGGATCCTAGCAGGGGGGAGAGAGAGAGATAGAGGAAGGAGAGAAAGAGAGAGGGATGGGAGGAGGCGAAAAGGGGGCCCTGTGTGTGCTGTACTGGGGACCTGATGAGTTCAAATAGAAAGGAAAAAAAAAGGAAAAATAGAGGGACGCGATTTCTAGGCACAGTAGCTTAGAAGCGAGCATGAGTTTACACTGTATTCACAATCTTTAAAGTTTGCTGGAACTTCCCTTTTAAAAGCAGTTTTTCTGTCTATGACAATCAGTCTGTGAAAGACCGATTTGTAAGTTTCTGCATCAGCCACATGTGACAGGAATCAGTGTGCTTGGTTTATTTTCTCTGGTAAAGATGTTAATGTCAAATGTTATTATTAATTTGTCTCAAGACAGGAAATAAAGTGCATGTAAAACCACAATAAAGTATATCTAAAGCTTCACCTGCACAATGCTTCACCCAGTTGGTGGTTGTTTCAAAATACCTCATGTGAAAGTAATTCTGTTGTGGTTTAAATGCAGCCAATTTACACATTTCTGACAATCATCGTTTGTGTGCCCAGTTTCCATCCGTCTATTCCTGAGTCCCAAATACATAACTATCAGTCTGTAGGATGCAGTTCCTCTGATCTTCTGCAGAGGGGGCAAGGAATCTGGGAACAAAAGAATGGAAGAGCAGTGATTGAAAGATTTCACAGTGCAGATTTTTAAATGTGAGCAAATAGGGCAACGATAAGAGGAAACCACGTAGGAACCCACACTATGAGGAAAAAAAACAAATGTGTCTATCAGGCTTTTTCATTCAAAGTGCACAGAGCTCCTCCAGGATGTAACGAGAGCACAGATGTGCTCATATGCACACACACTATTTCACAGCTGGACGACCAAAGGGCAGTAAGCACTGCGAAGGTCAAATGACCAGGTCAAAGGTCAAGCCACAGAGAACTCCAATAGAAGGAAAGGGGAGCACGAGGGCATCAAGCACACGAAATTCTCACCCTCACACACATTTATTAAAATCATCATCCAACACTGTTGCAACTCTTGAGCCTTTGCTCCAGATGGACAAAGGAGGAAGAGAATGTCAGTCTTTCTGCAGTTTGGCCTGAAGTTAAAGGCTGAACACACACACGCACGCACGCATGCACACACATGCACACACTGACTCTGAAACAGTATGTCAGTCAGACTTGTGGTCATTTGATAAGAAGCCAAGCCGGACAACTTGGGTCAACATCAAAGCAGCAACTGAGTAGATCCATTTCCAATACGTTTCCCCTTGTTCTTTAGAGGTAAGCGATTAAAAATCAAAGTTTTGACATATTATATAGTATAGTGTCAAATTTTATTTTATTTTACTTACAATGTTCTCTGAATATGTGTTTGGTCACTCCAAAGGCTATAATATGTAACATTTCTGCATTAAAATGTCTAAAAATGCTATATATTTTGTTAAGTTTTGTACTAACATCCTAAATTTTTCCAACAATGTTAAAACTGTATGTGTAAAATCAGTCATTTTATTCACCATTCGCCTGTAAATGCTGTCATATCCCCTTTGCACATGCATCAGCACTGTGGTTGTCTGACAGAAGCTGTCATAAAGTGACTTTTTATCCAGTTTTAAGCCACGTTGTAATACACTTTTTAGATGAAGGTCGTTTTTACCTATATATTTTAACCAGATGAAGGATTTCAGTCATCGGTCGTCTGAGTCTTTAGTTGTCAGAGGAACAAGCTGAACTAACGTTAGCAGTATCTCTGCTGGTAGGCCCTTCAGGATGTCCGAACACTGATTTTGAACATTTCTCTGATCCCATGATCCCACCCTTATTCACAACTTCATTAAATATTTTTTGGGTTTTTTTTGATGTAAGAGACCCCATAGCGGCAGAAATGACATGTTGGTATGTTTAAGTCTTAAATATACTGTAGATTTTAGTATTTTTTTTCTTTGAAGTGAGACTAAAGAGAGATTAAATAACAACAGCAATCTTACTCTTACTTACAAATTTAAAGTTAAAGTCATAGGCCATTGAACATACCCTTGTTCAATTCACCACACTCCTGCAATTGTCACTTGTAGCCACTGTGACTGCTGTTAAGTGAAAGTTACATTGTCTCATTTTAACTGGTCTGTAAGTTCTTAATAACTGTATAATATATATATATATATATATATATATATATATATATATATATATATATATTATATAACTGTATGAACTACTAACTGTGGCCTTATTCTGTGTTTTCTAATCCTCACAGGAAATCCAGAATAGCTGCTTCTTAATAATATTCAGGAGATGTTGGGTCACAGCAGGTGAAATGAAACAAGTCTTAATTGCCTCGAAGTGACCGGGCTAATGCATGACACATTGGTGTGCTGGTAAGTGCTCTAATTACAGCAAAGTGGATTTAGCAGCTATTTCAAAATGCCCAATCGCTACCCAATGTGACCTTTGAATAGATAGACATTTTGTGTCATTTTGTGTGAGCGGAGTGTGTGGAACGGGGTTGGTTATTGGTGTTTCTTCATGTGGCAGTAAAGATAATATGAACAGTCTATTTTGAGAGTGACAAGTATATGAAATTGAGTTACAGAAGATTTGTGGTCTCGTATATGAGGAGAACAGCCAAGACATCAGGGGGGAAATTTCCTGAGAGCGGTCTTGTGATCTGTGTGAACATTTTTCCTTTGGGTTTCCTAGCTTTTATGTTCATTCCTATATCCCTGAGAAGGACTTATAAATACTTGCCATGGTCCTTTATACACATTTGCACTTGTATATACTGAATGTATATAAGCTAGGGTTAGTTTAACAACTGCATCCAATTCAAACCTCCTACTATCACCAACAACAGCCAGGCATTCACACGTTTGTCTAATTAAATAAACTAATTAAATATGATTGTTTTTTATGGCAGCAAACTGTGAAAGCTGCACTCTTTTCCCGTAACTTAAAGCAATAACACTTGAAACCACTAAAATCTCATCTTTCCTCCACTTATCAAACAGCTACGTTGTTGTTCAGTTTGTTATTTTTACTTCAAATTACCTGTACCGCACTCACACACACACCATCTTATCAGTAGATTAAGATATGCTAACTAACGTGCACGGTCAACGATGCATGTTACTGACCCCTGAGTTCAATTAGCCCCGGCATGCAGCCTAATTTCACAGCGTGACCCCAGCTGCTGCACAGACACACTCACACAGAGAAACCAGTGCAACTCCTTTAAATGTCTATCTGTATCCACCGGTGATCTATGTGTTCTTTGAAGGAAGCACCAGCGAGGGGGTGGAAGGAGGGGACCGGGTGAGCGAACGCAGGACCTCGAATGGATGACAGAGAGCGGGGGTGAGGAGGAGGAGAGATGCAGTATGGGACAAGAGGTGAGGAAGGTGACTTTGTATCCACGGTGATTGATGGATGTTCACATACAGAGATAGTATCTTTAGAGGCTAGATGACCCCCGACCCAACCCATAAGGCCTTACGCGAAGACAACAACTCCAACATTTGTTTTGAAACTGAAAGAGAGGTAGAGAGAGGTCATGAGGCAGAGCGTGTTTGTGAAGGACAAGAGACTAGTCTCAACAATAACTAAAGAGAGACACTACCAGCAGGCTGACCTTCCATGAGCTCCCTTTTTTCTCTGTACCTATATTTCTATAGAAATTTTTCGAGGAGCTCCTATTGCTGTATGTCTACATCACTATTCATTTAAGTTCAGATCTATGTTTTCCTACAAGATGAAATTATTTTTGCAAGAAAGCAGCAGAAATCATACAAACATAGACATAATCAAAACACAGTAAGACAGTTGAAGACATTATAGGTCCAGGTGTTACATTGAGGAGGATCTATTTGCAGAAATGGAATGTAATATTTATAGATATGTGTTCATGTCAGTATATTCACCTGAATATAGGAATCGTTGTGTTTTCATTACCTCACAATGAGCGACAGGTCACTTTCGCCCAGGAAGAGTAGCTGTTGCGCTCATAAAAACTAATGGAGATCTAATTAAATAAACAAATCTTATATATAGCATAATATCTTGCCACAGAAAATGATTATAATGATTTCATAGGTGTCATTCCTATTCTGTTGTAAGGTTGTAGTCGATTTTAGCTCACATGCAGTAATATAAACACAAATAAAGGCATAGTTTTGCAAACAGATGTGGTCTTTGAAATTAGGCAAAAGTAAGCAATTGCATGAAGCCACAGAGGCCAAAGGGATCCAACAAAACACAGAAATAACAGGTAATATAAGCTTGTGGGGAGGAGAGGAAAAAGGAGGTACAGAGAGAAGCCCTCTGCCCTCTCTGTCTCCAGCCAGTCTACACCAACATCTGGAGCTCACATCAGCCTTCCTCAGAGACTGGCACTGCCGGAGAGAGGGATGAGAGGAGGGAAAGAGAAAATAAAAAAGAGGAGAAGAAAGGTATAGAAGTAAAAAAAAAATGGAGGGGCAAAAAAAAGAAAAGAAATATCAGATGTGGAAAAAAAATGTAAGGGTCTAAACCTTTATATAAATTCTCTCCCAATATGATTCAGATTCAAGATAGAGCTAAACAATAACTGTGTTTGTGTTCATACATCTGTGTTTGTGGTGGGGTGTGTGTGTGTTCTGCTGATATTTTTCCAGTGATCATCTTCAGTGCATAGCAAAGAGCGCATGAACGCTGGTTAGCTTCTGTGGCGAAACACTGTGTGGCAGGAAACAGAAGAACCTGTGATCTCTGCAAAAACACTAATGGAAAACCTCACCCAGATAGAAAACGTGGGTGTGTGTGTGTGCATAAAAGCACAAGTTTGTGTTTACATGCGTGCATTTGAAGACCTGCATGTCAGTTGCAAGTTGTCAGAATTATGATTGTTCCGAAGACTGTACTCTATGTTCTCTTAAAGAGGAATAAATGCAATGTACATCTGTTTTTGCAGCAATTAACTCGAGAACCACAGACTTTCCTTTACAGATAACAAGTGAGACTTCCCTTTGAAATGTGCAAACACAACAGACAAGAAAAAAACCCTAACCTTTTCACAGCTTTTTCTAACTGCTTTTTAAAACCTGTTTTCAAAAACGTGAGCTATATTTGGTCTAACTGCTGACTTTATGTTATATATAAGATTTTTAAAAATGTCATCAATTTCTTGTTCTTTTTGTTTACCGCTCAATTGTTCACAGTCTTGTTGTGGCAAAAATGAATTCAAACCTGGATTATATTGTGCTCACAACTTTTTGAGTAGTCTTTTTTTATATGCTATTCTGGTGGCAAATTGGTGCCACATACAGCAATAGTGCATGTGGTTTACTGTTAAGACAATGACAGGAAATACGGTTTGACAAATAGTCTGAATGGTGCTGTTGAAATAAATGTCATCCATCTGGTCTTCCTAGCACGTTAAATAAATTCTCAGAATTACTTGGAAATTCAGTTTGAACCAGGTTTCTTGTAATTAAGTGCAATAGGTATTATCCCTCTGAAAACCACAGTAATCTAGATATTCTCATTGGCCAGGACTCTAGACCAGAGATGACAGGTATTGGTGACTGATTTAAGTGTGTTTGAGAAGCCATGATGGCCTGAAAACTCATCTCTGAGTAACGCTTGGCAATTTAGACTTTCACGGCCATGTCCTGACTTTGCGAGGGCGATATCTCAACCGTCTCGACTCACGCTGGTATTTAAGAGGAGATTTAACTGGGTCGACGGATGAAAAATCAGGTTGAAGCCAAACCCATGCAAAAGAGGTGATAGTGTGTTCATGTGTGCATATATGCGTGTGTGTGCAGGGATGGGGGGTCACAGGGATGTTCTTGACTGTGTCATCTCCAGCAGCTGTTTCCCTCAAACCCTGCCTCGCACCCTCCTCCCCCTCCCACCCCATCGCCTCACAATGAAACCAATACAAAAGAACAGGAAGTGCCTCCCGTTAACTGGGGCCCAATCAAAGCCATCATTATTCCCGTGTCAGAATTTTTAGAGGAAATAGCTTCTCAGAAAATATGCCAGCTGTGCAGGGAGTGCGGTATTATTGTCTTATAGGTCTTGTCTGTTTTTGCTTTCTTTTTTTTTTTTTTTCACTTATCAGTGGCTGCTAACAAAAGGACGCCTAGACCCGTCTCGACCACGTGCACGGCACACTGTCACTGCTGTGCGTTCACAAGGCAAGCCAGGCACTGTGTTCTCTGGGGCTGGGTGGTTATTGTGCGCGCTGTGAAAAGGGCTCCCCTGCTGTGCCTGCACCGGCTTCTTTGGTTCCCATCCTGAACCGAGCAATTGTCTTTTTAAAATCGTGCGAGCGGAGCTGAACCCAGAGAGCACACAGATGCAAGACTACATACATGATCATACACACACGCACACGCACACCACACACACACACACACACACACACACACACACACACACACACACACACACACACACACACACAGCTTTGCCTACTGAAGCCACATCTGTAAGAATGCTGCTCAGATTACAGCATAAACGGTGGGTTCAGGTGAAGCCTAACGTTTGCCAGATGCTGTGGTAAAGTCACCAGGAGGTTAGCCTAACATTGGAGTGTTGTTGTTGGTCAGGGAGGGTGGAATCATCTGCCTCCCTTACAAGGGGGGGGGGCACATCTGGCGTGAACAGAAAAAGTAATTTATGAGCATTATCCTAAACGAGCGTGAATAACAGCGCTTATGCTTTTGCTTATCTGCAATATTTTAACCGCAGAATGGAGCTTAAATCTTTTACATTGATTAGTCTTGCAGCTAAAAAAGAACAGGCAGCTTCTCGGTTGATCCGATCTCCACTTTGTCCTCTATAATCTCTCTGTCTCTCTGAGGCCTTGCAGACGTCTGGAGGACAATGATTAACTAAGTCACTCGACGCGTTGACACAGGTGAGCACTACTCAGGTTGTTAAACAGTCATTACAGGGATGCTGTGATGCGAATGAACAACACACACACACACACACACACACACACACACACACACTTTGATTGACCACTAACATTGTTATAGCTTGTCTGTCACATTAGGCTGAGGCCTATTCAGTTACAAAATGCCACTGTTGACTGTATTTACACTGATTAGATAAAGGTGATGTCCCATCTGACTGAGTCCTCTGCTGACATTCAACATAAAACCCACATAGGGAAAAAACTAATTTTACACTTGTGACTTTTGTGAATACAAAGACATGATAACTGATTTCTATCTGTTTAACATTAGTTCTCACCTCTCATAAACTGGGCTTTGTCAGGCCTATCTCTTGCTCCAAAGGAGCTGCTCTGCGTCCTTCACTGTGAAGCTTATCAGTGGTGTTTGAAGTGCTCGTCTTTATCTGAGCTCACTGTTGAGGTCATCAGCCTGACCCAGTGGTCCCTATCTTTGCCCTCACTATTTCTCTAGTGTCCTGCCTTGCAGATAGTTTTGATTTTATTTGCCGAAGTTTTCAGATATCCAACTCTGAGTGGAAAAAAAGGATTGTTTAATGTGAAAGTATGACGTTAAATGTACGTAGACGGTAAACAAAGAGAGAAGGTGATGACATATGAAGAAGTTTCCTGTCTTGAACTGAGCTGGGAACTCTGTAGGTGTCTAAGCAAGAGTTCAAATGGAAAATAGCACTGCGATTTAAATAAAAGCAAGTGGCTGTGTTAATGTGCGTGTGTGTTGTTATAGGTAAAAGTGAGAAAGTAAAAAATGATCCAGGATCACAACAGCAATCATTTTATCCTTGCCTGTAATAATTGCAGGGAGAACAACTAATTACACTTTTAAAATTACAAATTAATCTACCAGAATTGTACCTCTCCTGAGAGAGAGAGAGAGAGAGAGAGAGAGAGAGAGAGAGAGAGAGAGAGAGAGAGAGAGAATACTGTGAATAAACCACAGACCTCATTGTGAACAGTTTCCACTGGAAGCAGTCTTTATCAGGTAATCAAATAAGCTCTATTAATTCAGTTCAGATCTTTATTGTGCCACAAGAGGAAATTGTTTTTGCAGCAAAGCAGCATAAAAACACATATGTAAAACATGACAATTGCAAAAATTCAAAGTGCTGTACTATGTTTGCAGTTCAGGATATAACAAACGCAACGAAAACACAAGGAATAAAAATAAGAAAGATAAAGTGGTAAGCTGTGCGGCGAACCAAGAGTTCAAAGAAAACTTGAACCTGTTGCTCCTGAACTACTGTCTGACCAGAGGTGAGGATGTCAAACTCCCTTAGAAGAGGATGGTTTGGAAATTGGTTAGGATAGATTTAACTTTCAGGGTGATTTCCGTAGAAAAGGCTGCTGCTCATTAATAATTTTAACTGCCTTGACAATATTTCCAAGTTAATTTTTGTGTTCCATACGAACAAAGCAGTGAGAAGTTAAGGACTGATTCTATGATGCGTCTGATTGTATGATTAGACATCCATCAACATTAATAACATTTAACCTCTGCAGAAAATACAGCCTTTGATGTCCCTTCTTGCATAGAAGTCTTGTTATTCAACAATAGAAGGTGGAAGTGATGTCTTTAGGAAGTCAATGATCATATTTATGGTTTTGGAAATGTTCAGTCTCAGAGAGTGATCATGACTCATTCCAATTAAGCAGACTGACAACAACACTTGTGTCATCTGCAAATTTAAGACTGTGTCTGTCCTTGTAATGACAGTAAAGGGAAAACCGTTTCTAGAGTAACACATTTCTATTAATTAAAAATAAATTCAATGCTGTGAGCACTACTCATGAAATTCTATTCATCACCATTGCAGTGGGGTGGATACAGACATACCCAAACCCTAGGCAAATAATACTATCTATATGGTGAAATATGTTGTTTGATCATTTGGGTGAACCAGTCCTTTAATGTATATTTCCATATATGTATCAGTTTTGTTTGAATTTCTGAGTCTTTAATCTTTTTTATATCTTGCCATATAAATATAATTCTCCTCTTTTTTAAGCCCAAGTGTTTCCAGTCTGTGAGAACTTGCTTCTACAGACCATATTCCTCGTTTGGCCATTCCGGGGAATTGGAGGAAGTAACATTTTTAGAAATCTTGAGTGGCTATGACCCTCCACTTTGGCCAGATTCTTAACTTAGCGGTGTGGGGATATTTTTGGTAAATTACAGAGTAGCCAGAGAATGTTAGCAGGAAATGTCCATAAAACAATACACACAGACCAGAAATGGCTGAACAGATATAGGCATTTCCTTGTAGTGTTACTGTCTTTGGGGAGTGACTCATGGTTGTGTTACTACAGCTTTATTTCTCAGAAACAATACTGGCTTAGCACTATTCATAAGCAGCAGCAGCAGCAGCAGCAGTGGCTAAGGTGCAATGGTTTACAGAGTCTGAGGATGGTCTCTGGGTCTTGGCCTGTAATGGTTCACAGACAGAACAAGAACACCATTACGTTTTAAAAACTCCCACGGCGAAAGACAAACACACTGAACCATTGGGCTGCAATTTTGGTGACGTGATGTGTTTTTGAACATGGCAATGCAGAGCTGACCAGCTGGCAGAGTCTCCATTTTCCCTGAGTCCTTATGTCCATCCCATGATGCTGTGCTTGTCACACCACCAAGATTAAAACCACTTTGCGGCAAGAGTGTATGTGAGTGTTTGGGGGTGGGGGGTGGGGGGGATTCCTGGGGGTAGGGTGAACAGAAAACTCACAAACCAAAGTAAGAGAATATAAATCACCCTAAACAGAAAAAGCATAAGAGCAGATGAGTGTATGACAGCCAGACAGAGTGAGAGACAATCCAGTAGCACGGCCAGGGTGTCTGTGTGTGTTGTGTTTGATTGGTTAAGGAGCTCAGTAGTCTGTGTAAGGGCTTTTAATCAGGTCACTGAGAGTCCAGACCTCTTTGCTCCCACTCTGCCCCCTCCGTCTGGAGGGCTCCGCCAGGGGTGACCAAGAGGGGCACCACTGACCCAGATTAGGAAGGGGTAAGTGTGTGTGTGGGAGCGATGGGAATCAGCTGTGTATCATGTCTCAATCCCCACAGTTTCAATTCATTAGTAGCACAAGGAAAAGACAAGAAAGATGAGGAGGGGTGGCAAGTGTGTGTGTGTGTGTGTGTGTGTGTGTGTGTGTGTGTGTGTGTGTGTGTGTGTGTGTGTGTGTGTGTGTGTGTGTGCTCATGCATGTATGCTTACATATATCTAGTGTGCTGGGACAGGAGTGAGTGTGTGTGTGTGTGTGTGTGTGTGTGGGGGGTGGGGAACAGGAGAAAGAAAAAGTGTTAAGAGAATACAATGCCAGTGACAGAAGGAGAAAGTCACTGCTGCAGCTCATCTTAGATTTCAGGGACCCACTTGACCTAGAAACGCATGACACACACATACACCCACACAGGTGCAGAGATACCCACCAGGGACCTAATGGCCTCTGTCTGTGTGTCTCTGTGAAGCCTGACCAGCTGAACCCCTGCAGCAGCAGCCGTAGCGTCAGGCTCCTCTATGTCTTTTATTTCTCTCAATCCCTCTCTTTCTTTTGCCCTCTGAGTGTCTCTTTCTCCTTTCTGTCACTCGCCCTCAAGTCTCTCCTGCAGTCATTTTCCACAGTAATGTTCTCTGCCTTCCCTCAGCTTGCTCTCTTCATTGGACTATGTTTCCTGATCACCAGTACAAATTTCCTGTTTGTATCTCTCCATCTCGCTCCCGCAGTCCATGTCCCCTCCACACAAAAACACATGCGTGGACTATGGACTTGTTGTTAGGATCTGTGAACAAAAGAGCCATATTTGGCCATACATTTTCATCCAACATGCAACTTAATACACCATTGTAACTGGTCAGAAATGTTAGTATTGGTTTATTTCCATTTCAGTTGCCTCCTTCCACCACAACCTGCAGGACTCTCCTACTTCTAGCCTGTTAGTCTTTAACAGCATTATATTCAACAGCAGTTTAGCAGCCAAAATGGACTTCACTTTGAATCCCGGAGCCATGAAAGTGGAGGAATGGGTTTGGATCCCACTCTTAAACACTCTTTTTCGTCTTTACGTACAGGCCACACTCTGTGTGGGGTCTCACAAAGTATGGACCCAGACTGTCTGTAATTACAAGGTCAATATTCTAGTTCAAGTGAGTTTAAAGTGTATTTACCACAAATGTCCCACTTGCAAAACAACAGTAAGAACAGCAATTACACAAGAGCATTTTGTAATTATTATTGTCATCATCTGGTAGTCATCTGCAAATTGTTGCATAGGTCTTTATTTGGGTTAACGATTAAGGATGGAGCTCCACATTGAGACTGGATGTGGATCAGACTCATTCCTCCCTGGCAATGTGGAGACAACTAGCAGAGACAGCCAGTTTGTCTCTGTGCTGTCTGCAGACACTCATTCTGGTGTTTATTTGCAGTTTTGAAAACAGAGGGATGGTTTTTAGAAGAGAGATTAGAGCCTGCACTGCTTCCATTAATGGTCATCCAGTGGAAGCAAGTTCACTGTCAGCTCTAGAGAGGCTGTAAATAATAATTCTGAGTCTGATTGCTTGACAGTCTGTTGGGCATGCCAAAGAATGCAGCGATGTGTCTTCTGAGTCAGTCCATTTGTTAATCAAAAATGACAAAATTCAAACTGAGAAGTGGTTGTTTAGGAGAAATGATGGAAGCTATTATGACTAATCAGATCACCCTTGCCTACACCAACTGGCCCCAACCATGATCACCGAGTCTGACCTTAACTATGCTTACACAAAGCCAGATGTTTTTTCCTCGTTGGATGGCTGCAGAATAAACGGACCGTTCCAGTCAGGGACGATGAAAACGCCACAACAATAGTGTGACCAACAGCTGGCAGCCTCCCCACCCGCCCAGTCACACTGAACACTATAGTCAGCTTGTTTTGGCCCTACGTGTGGTGGCCATGGGCTTTATGGCCTTCTGTGGCTTCTGTCCCACCTGCAATACAGTTGTATGACCTCCATTTATTCCTGCATAGACCAGTAAAATATTCACACCCAAGGACATAGACAGGGCCACCTGACAACAGCAAAGTTCCCACAACGGGCAGCCACGGTAGAGTGAAAATATTGCCTTATGTGACTGACTTTTGATGGGTATTATTATGGTTTAAGGTGTATTCTACTTCCAAGCACCACATTACCAAATTTTGATCACTGCCAGTATTTCTGTTAAGGTATGTTTAAATGAAAAACTTTGGTTGCCACAAATTGATTTTGTACTTTCTCTAATGGAAAATGTCATGTGCTTCCTATTCATTGGCTAAACAAAGATACAGAAGGCATGTTCATATTTTCTGTCTATATCTAAATTGTATTTAGTTACAGTTGAGACAGACAGTAGTCCACACCTGAGATCTTAAAGGAAAATTCTGGTGACTTAGCATTCCACTATCATTAAGCAGTCCTTCCAAGATTTCGTGGGCTTTTTTCAAGATTTCTGCTGCATAAAATGACTGATTTCATGGCAGCTTTTCTAAAATATTGCAAGGCATGTTGCAATGTTTTTAGGGATTTTTTATTGCAGTGTAGCTGCAGGAGAAAGTGAAAATAGTTGCAAATTTATTTGTATAAGTTATTAAAAATCGAGGGCAACTTTTTCCAGTGAGAATAAAATCCCTAGTAGTTGAGTGACTTAATTTATATCTCAACTTGCTCTGCGCACTGCTATGATTACTGAAACTCCTGGGAGACTACAATGATTGGGGAAAGTTATAGTGATTGGACAAAATTGCAAGGTTGTGCAGAATTCTCAGGGATTGGTTGAAATTGGGTCATTGTTGCGATCACAAGTTGGAAGACCAAAAAATCCAAATTGATGCAGCAGAAACTAAATTCTTGAACTGAAGGATTCTACAATTCCCATAATGCAACTCTTGGTTTTATGCTCCCTGCTAGGCAAATAATCCACACGTTTCAAACTCCATACCACTGGCTTGTAACTTGGCAAGCCACAGGAGACATCATGCTACTGTACTTTTAGTGACAGTACTCCTTGTGATGAGTAAACTCACATATATACATCACAAATGACCACATGTTAAGGGCTGCAAAGAAACATACATACATAAAAAAGGCATGCAGTAGCACATAAAGTTGCTTAAAAGTTACAGACAAGCGACAAAGGGTCCTGCTCCTGGTGTGCAGGGTCTTCAGGGTGTGCAATGCCTCCTAACAGCAACAATGGGCACATAGTGTGTGAGTGACTGAATCAGTGAATGAAGTACGTGGGTGAGATTCTTTCTTAATACATTGGGTACCCTCTCATGTAAAAATCAAGCAAGATTATTATGCGCAAGCTCGAACAAGAGACTCAAACATTATTAACAAGTGACCAGTACAAATCAACAATGTGCCTAAAATGTCATGTCGCTGCCTGGGTCACTAGGGACAAAAGCTTGGGATCTGTAGGCTGTTCAAAGCTGATGGAGAAGACTGTAGCGGCTTTGATGGAGGACAGAGTGAAAAAAGGGAGCAGAGGAGGAGCAGAGGAATCCTGCATGACACACACCAGGGATACAAAGAATTAAGTTTCACTGTGTTTCTTACCACTTAATTATCCCCCCCAAGATGGGCCTGCACTTGTGGATGAAAAAGATACCCTTCTGTATACAACACTGCCTCTCCACATGACAGTATGGTGGTTTACCCCCTCTGTCTCTCCATCTCCCTCCCTCCTTCTGTCTCATCTCACAAGATGACCCTCATTACTCTACACTCTGTTCTGTTGTTACCAGAAGTAAAAAGGGATACTTTGCTTTGAGAGGTCAAGATAAGGGGGGGGGGGTCTGCAGGTATGGAGACACACACATTCAGTCATAGAAGTGGAACAGATGTTCAGGCTTATTATAATGTCATAGTCTTCTTTTATTTTATTTCCATAGTAGTGTTTGGTTGTCAATAAAATATAGTGGATTGAAATTTAATTGAGAGAGAGAAGTAGAGAGGAGAAGAGAGGAGGGGGCGCTGCTAATTATGCATGGCGATTGTTGATGGCTTGATTGTCTGCGTCCAGCTGCACGGAGGAGCGGGGAGAGGGAGAGGGAGGGCGGGGAGAGAGGCAGACTCACTGACGCCAGGCTCGGAATTCTCCCATCCATTGAAAGAGAGACCCGATTGTGTCCGGGGCCTTTCCGACAAGCACCTGATCCCTGCCCAGACACACTAGTGTGTGTGTGTGTGTGTGTGTGTGTGTGTGTGTGGCTACAGATTTACGCACGGAGAACTCTGGAATCTGCAGACAAGCGCTGTCATGGGAGTAGAATACACTGTTGGCATTTTTGATATCCTAGAAATAGCTCCTAAAAATGACTTCGAATTCAGGGGCAGTGTATTTTGTTGTGTCAACTTCACACGGAGGCCTGTAATCCCAGTCGCCTAATGCATTTAGACAGCAGTTTGCTCAGTTTGCAAATACAAACAATTATATTCCCACCAGACTTGGGAAATTTAGGGCAATATTTGTCCTCCCCTTGACATATTTAAGAAAGATATTTAAGGTCAAAGACTTGTTTGGATACCCTGCACCGCTCACACAATATATCTCTAAAATAGCACTGGACTAAAGTCCTGTCTCACGGTTCAATATTGTGGTTTGCTCTAAAGTGAGCTCGCAGAATGACTTGTCATACACAGGGTCACTGCTTTTAGGGAGGATGAGGGGGGGTGTGATTGCCAGGAGGAAGGCAGTGACTTGAACATCTGTTAAACCTCTGCATGATGGGGCGGATATCTCCAGCCGTGCACATTTACGCACAAACGTGTCCAGAATTAAGATAAGAATGAAGTGCTTGTAATTAATCATAATTTTGAAACATTATATTTAACCCACTCTTGTTGTTGTGTGTGACGTAACACTGTGTCATGTTTCCCGACAGCCTCGCCAAAATTGTACCACTTAAACTAAAATGGATAGTTCAAACCCTCAGTTCTGAGTGGGTGAGACGCTCACAGTGGTTGCAAAATGTCTTGTGAAGACATACCGACAGGCTAGCATTCTGGCACCCACGGACCATTAAGCAACCACTTCAACAACTGTACAAAAACTACATCACATGTAAAGTTTGGGATTTGTTCAGAAATCAGAATCAGAAATACTTTAATAATCCCAGGGGGACATTATTTTGTATTGTTTTGGCTTTATTAACTGTCGCATGTTGACTGTGGATCGTCCCTTAACGCTGCTGTCCTGAGATCCGTCTCCAGCAGGCCATGTTGGCGAATTCGACATCGCACAAGTTATGGAGTATTTGGAAAGGTTTGCCTCTAAATGTCTCTGAGTGGAACTGCAGACGGGAGGAGGGAAGCTCGGGGGGCGTAGATCCATGTCCCTGAGTGACAGACCTGGTCAGCCAATGGTATCTCCGAGCGCCTCTGCTTCTCTCCCCTCTGGTGGTGGACGGGGGAGGGCGGGCCGTCTGCCAAAGAGGGGAGTGCGCGTCGGGGTGAATGGATGACGTCGGGAGGCTGGCGCCAGCATGTCTGGGACTGGCGCGTTAGATCAACACAGCTGGGCCGGGATAGGACACACAGCTGGCTCAGGCCTGCATTCCTCCACAAAACAGGATTGTGAGAAAAGGGGAAAATAAGACCCAAATAGGAGCAGAACGGGACGTGCTTTGATGTAAACTAAAAGGGAACAACATTTGGAATTGTTAAAATATAATTTTCATAAAACTGTTTAACCCAAAGAAGGTTAGATTTAAACAGTAAGTAACTACACAGAAGTGCACCCTTAATATTCTTTTGCGAGTTTGAATGATTGTTAACTATACTTGACACATGCAATAGGGCTATAAGAGAAGGCCTATAATCTACCAAAACATAAACAATCATAAATCCATACTCAGTGATGATCATCAGAATAACGTTCTCAGCAATTAACAAGTGTAGAAAACAGCCTGGAAATCCACTGACCTTTTACCCATATTATATAAATATCCATTTTTTCAAAATTTTATTTTTGTATGCCCATTTTCTGGGGGTAGCACATACATTGTTTAAACATCTACCCATCTATGTAGTATTATAATAGCCTATCTATCTATATAGTTCTGAAGAATGTGTTTTCAAGGTGTTGACATAGTCAGACACGCAGCCAAATTTCATGAAGGATTTAAAGTCATAATGATATAAAAATAGGCCACAATTATCTAAAATTGAACATCTCTGTGATAATGTATCACGTGTAGGCTATCTCTGTTTCTTTTATTGTTGACATGGTCTGGAATTATAATTGTTTATAAAAGCAAAAGTCAGACATGCTATAGTAAAAAACTATAATTAAAACAACTCTCCTTGCAATTACTCCTAGGGAGATAAGTAGGCTGGTTGTAAACTAAAAGTATTCCTCTTTTCTTTTTTTCTCTCGGGATTCTTCTAAACTTGTAATGTGCCCTACTTCGAGAACTTTTACTTCCTATTTCAAATAAATACCACCACCTGAAAGAGGTAACTAATTGATTGACAATCCCCTCCAGGCATCCCAGCCTAATTTCCTCATTCTTTCCAACCCTTCCACAAGGTGATATCAGCCAATGAGAATGCCCTTGCTCTGTACACTGGCCAATTAGAGCACGGTGCGAGAAAAGGGGCGTCAGCAGACGTCCGGCGTATAAAAGCCTAACTGTACGTCGCTGTCAGAGCACTGTAGCTTGTCAGAACAGTACTAAGGAGACCGCAAGACGAAGACGAACTTACACTCACAAACATCGAGCCGAGTCTTATTGTTTTCATCGTTTTCCACCTCTTGTTTTCACCATGAAAGCCATCAGTCCCGTCCGCTCGGTGAGGAGCTGCTACAAGGCCGTGTGCTGTATTTCGGAGCAGAGCCTCGCCATCAGCCGGAATAAACACTCGTGTCTGGAGGAGCCGGTGAGCGCCCTGTGCGACATGAACGACTGCTACTCCAAACTGAAGGAGCTGGTGCCGAGCATCCCGCAGAACCAGTCGGTCAGCCAGGTGGAGATCCTGCAGCACGTCATCGACTACATCTTCGACCTGCAGATCGCGCTGGAGGCGGAGGACGCAGCCGCGCCGGAGATGGTTTTGTCAATAAAGGTGAGCCAGAGAGAGAGAGAGAGAGAGAGAGAGAGAGATGCGTGCTGCAGGGTGGACTGGATGCTTGTCCTTCAGCAGCAGCGAACACTGACATTCACCTAACAGCAATCCTTCCGTGGGTGGGTGGGTGGGGGGGACTACAGATCCTCTGCACTGACCTGGGGAAAAAAAGGGAGAATTTGATTTAGTAGCTCCTGTCTGTGGATTTTTTTTTTTTTTTTTGTAAAGTTTGTTCCACTCATGAGGTCATGCTTTATGCGCCCCCAGCCTGCATGCACGGTGCTGATATTCTATTATCGAGTATTGTGATGCAATAGCAGATGTTCTCTGATAGTATGGCGTGGTGTGTGTGTGTGTTGGGGGGAGACATGTTACACTCGCACACAGTTTTTCTTCATTGCCAGAATAAGAGTATTGCCAACCTCTAACACTGCCTTGTTTTTGCTCTGCATTCAGACTGCGGACCTTACTCGCAATTTCTCCAAAGAAGAAGGGCGGTTGTGCCATTAGGATGACGATGACATGTTATGGTATGTATTTATCATTTAATAATCAATCATATCTTTCTAAATGAATAAACAAACAAGATAAATGGGTTTTAGAAACACCCTGTCTCCGGGCGACGTTGCATATAATGACAACATTGTCCTTTTTTTATGACTTTCAAAACGACATAACTTAAAAATAAAAATTTAAAATACCAGCGAGGATAGTGTTGGCATTCATGTGCTGGGAGATGAAAGTCTCTTCACCCTCCACATTCACTATGGTTGCCAATTAGACAGGCCAGTGAATGTGTAGCGGATTCATTGCTATCTGCCTGGGGTTAATGAAAGTTCCATGCTAGGCGCCAGTCTGTCTGCTCTCCTCTGCAGGGAGGGAGGGAGGGAGGGTGAGAGAGAGAGAGATCTGACTTCACTTTTCTTCCTTTCTCTCCATGCAGGTGCAGGGAAACACATGTCTCCACTTCACTCCGGGCAAGAGGACAAGAGGGGCAGAAAGGGTGGGATAGGTATTTGGGAGAGAAGGAGAAGAAGGAGGAGGTGGAGGGTTTAAAGAAAGAAAAGACCAGAAAAAAGTGGACCGTTTCCTAGATGAGTGGGGATCAACAGTAGTGCATGAGCAAGAAAACAGAGACTCATTCTTTGGCCCCTGGACAGACAAATCAACACACCAAAGCAGAAGCCAGGATTGGAAACTGAAAGCGACCGGCTTTATATTCCCTCCTCCAAAAGCCTGGGATCACCTGTAGGTAGAAGTAGAAATATTGGTACATTGTTCTATTTTCTTTCTTTTTTTTTTTTTTTTTTTTTTTTTTTTTTTTTTTGTGTTGCATTCCAAACAAACTTTTTGTGGGTTAAACCCAACCAGAACCCTTTCTACACCAAGTCTCACATGATCTCACTTAATTATCCCAGCATTATTTCCCCTTCTTAATCTTATTTCTAATGATCTGGAGACTGTTAAAACTTCATACGAATGTGTACATATCTGCTGTGGGTATGTAAGGTGTGAGTCAATTTGGATGTTGGTATTTTTTCTGAATGGGAGTTTGGGTTTTCTTAGGTATAATCAGAACTCTATACTAGAGTTAATTGTAAATGTTTGTAGGGATTGTGTTATTTCTACAGACAATGTGCTGTGAGTTTCATAAACTCTTTATTATAAAGTTTGCTTTGTATGTATGAATGTTCTTATGTAATGAAATAAAAAAATATGTGAAACAGTTTGGCCGTTGAACATAATTGATAAGAAATAATGAATGAGTTGGAACTCTATGGGGTGTTATTCAGATGGTAAGGATGATGCTGACGTGACTTTTTGGCTTTGGATGACAATGAAATGCTGATACAACAGGATGTATTCAGATGAATCTTGAGGTTGAGTGGTTGGAAATCAAACGAAGGGAGTTTCCTGTCAGTGTTACTAATTTTCCAAAGAATGAGTTACCAGCAGTTTAAAGCAGTTGATCTTTCTAAATGGCTAAGAAGAGAGGATGTTACGTTATCTCAAACCAGCCATTCTGATCATTCATAAATCTTGAAGCAAGATTTGTATCAACGTACACGACACCTGAGTACCGTGTGTATAAACACGTTGCCTTGACCTTGGAAGCTGAAGAGCATTACTTGTAATGCAACATTTATGCACCATTCCTAGGCCCACAGAAAAAAATATATCGGTCTAATGACAACAGGGCAGTTTTGTAAATTTATGATACTGTACTTAATCACAAAAACTGTCTGAACTACTCCACCTTGTGGAATTTCAAGCATTAAATGTTGGCACATAGTACTACCAGTGCCTCATCTGGACCATCAGCAGCAGTAAAGAAAGTTAAAGTTTTGTTATTTTAATACTTTTCTTATTATTTACAGTCTTACCAAACTTAAAAAGAGACAGCAAACAAAACAGACCTATTTAACTTAATCAACATATTGGAAAATATGTTGATTAAGTTGACCTAGTTCTAACCTTCAGTATACTCCTAATAATGAGGTTACAACCCCATCTAGTGGTAAAGTTGGTTATTAGCGCTATGAATAAAGTTTTTCAGCTAGTGGAACACCATGAACATACTGTAATAGATATTCTTAGGAGATGAGACACAAGGTGTGAACATGATGTTTTTCTTTGCAATACGCCTAAATACTACCTTTGTGGACTTGCATTTATTTTTTTAAATTCCTTTAAATAATGTATTGCCTAAAATATAATCGGTGCCTACCTGCCATCCATTCAGGTCCTTTATGCAATTCCACTGTCAGGAATCGAGCAGGAAAAATTACTGCAGACTCCTCGTGCCCCGGATACAACGTCTCCCCTCTGGAAGGCGCTACAGAACACCAAAACAACACAAGAACATTTTAAATCTGTAAGAGTGTCAGAAAACAATCCAATGCAATTACCCTGCAACACTAAACATCCACTGTACCTAGAAATTATAAATTCTAGATTTTATAGTTTAAATAGACACTGTTTTAAGTGCACACCATCATCATTGTTAAATGTAAAGAATTTATATAGACATGTATACGTGGATAATATGTACCTTTTATGTATATAAAGTCATCTTTTCATCATCATAAACATTTATTAGTCAATATTTATTCTTGGACATTTTGCAGAAACAGTTTGACTTGTATATAGACATACTGTTCATTGTTGCTTTTTACATAGGCTATATTAATGTACACATTTTTTTTTTTTTAACCTACTTGTAATATAGTTCAGTTATAGTTCATTTATGTTCACCTATCTTTGTTCAGCTTTGTTGTCCTTGTTTTTCCAATGTCTGTCTCTATCTTTCTGATGTAATTTCTACCTCACCTCAAGTATGCAAATGAGGGGACAACACCTTAATGTATATTGCACTTACAAACAGTTGGCTAAACATTAGCATTGAGTAGAATCAACACCTAACTGACACTGTCTCAAAAACAAACACTTTAATAAAGGCAGTATTTGTTGCAGGATTTTTGTATTGAACTGCATTAGATACATGTCTATGATATTGTATCTACTTCGTACTTACATACTTTTTTAGAATATATGGATAACTTGATAACACAAAGAATGTTTTTGGTTCTTTTTAATTGAAGGATAAACAAGAAACAATGCTTGAGGCTACAGTACTGAAGAACAGGTCCCAGTCACACCACAAGATGGGGATGTTGGATGAAGATGTAACAATGCTCATGCCTCTGACATCCCAGGAATGTAACTACTCACAACACAACCACTCCATATTGGTTTGATACAAGCTAGAAATGACTGAGCATAAACTTGCAAAGCAACTCACATCACATAATGTACATACAACTCTGAATCAGTGCAGCAATATCATGAACAAGTCTCACGTGTCGAACAAAAAGCACATCACTGTTGTGCACATTATGTATGTTTATGTTCGTCTGCACCACGCTGAGCCTCTAGTGTGAGCTATCACATTGTACTTACAACAGCTTTAAGCAATATATTAACTCTTCAGCCATTTAAATTATGTTTGAACTTGGTGGTGTTGATTTTCTTCTTATTTTTTCCCTTTAAAAGTCAATGGCGTCCTGATAGGTCATGGGTTTAACTCCAGCCTTTGTCATCTCCCCTATCTCTCTTCCCCTTGCCTGTCACTCTTTAGCTATTAATTAAAGGCAATAAAAGCTTTAAAAATGAATAATAATGATTTCGTAGCTTTACTGATTTAATTATACATTATTGTGTCCCCAAAGTGTAATAGTTATCAATCAGGTGTTAAGGGTATAGCCTATTGCATCATTGTGCTTTGCAGGCTCATATCAGAACTGGTGCTGCACCCAGCCCCAAGCTCTCTAAAGAAGACAAGGAAAGTGAATTAATTAAAAGAGAATTAAGTTACCTTAACATTGTATAAGTATTTTACAAGCAGAACCACATTAAACTAGGAAAGGGATCACACAACATGAAAAAAAAAACACTCCCATGACTGTGGACTATGCAATATATCTAATGAGTCGTACTGTGTTTTGAAATTTGGTATGAAAGAGGAAGAATTAGAGGGTGGAGATGATTTAAGTTGCACTGTGTGGAGAATATGATGACAGTTCTGTTAGTATTTCTAATCTCTGTTTTATGTTGCAATATCATGTGATCTACAAAGCAATTTTCTCAACCAACAGACAATTAAGAATTATCTTATCTAATCCAGTTTAATAGGCCAGCAACTGTGTCAGCTTTTTCTCTCACCTTTGGCCCTTTATATATACTCAACATAAACTCATTAGGTACTATCTTGAGTGAATAAAGCATCATTAACTTATCTTGCATTCAGAACATTTCTAGTAGGTTTCATTTGAATTGTAGTTCAAATTGAGGCCTAACAATAGGCTTTCTTTGGATGGCAGTCTACTTTGCCTTGGCCAATGGGGGTCAAGTCATATGGCTTGGGTCTGGTAGCTGTGGATGGGGGAGGGGTTGTTTTCTTTCAATATCTCCTCTGAGCCAATAAGCAAGAGTGGTACTGAATGAATCCAATTATCATCTACAAACCATCCCCAGTAGCACCTTGCAGAAGCCACAATACACTTTCATCAAGTGGAATATGGATTTCATTGAAATGTCTCCTTTCTGACTATATAAAGCATGAAGGTCATTTTTATATGTAATTACATACTATTCATATTTAACCACTTGAACACTATTGTTCACAACATTTCCCTGAAAGTGTTTGAAAAATATACACTGTATCTGATTGCTCCACTTTTTACACTGAGGCTAGACTATCAAGTTTAATGTTCAAATATCACAATGCAATTTTGTAGCTGCACCATTGCATTAAGTAGGAAATTCTTAAATGTTTTGTACAAACTATTCCTGACATTTCTGATGTTTTAAAACTATGTGATCTTAAATTTAGACCAAACTTCTATTAATTTAAACAACATGCAAATGCGAAGTTGAAGTTACTATATGATAATGATGATGTAAGATGTTCAAATGTTATATATAATGCACATTTTGTGTAATAACCTACAGATATTTACTAATAGTGCTGTAACAACAAAGTTACAACTCTTAATATATTAATGATTATATAGACTGGACTCATTCATATCCCAAATGATAAGTAGTCAATTATTGTCTCCTAACTCCAGCCTGGAAATGAAAGAACACAATGTCCCAAAATCCTGCTACTGTCCCTTTAAGAGTAGCAGCCCCATCCGCGAACAACTGTTTTATGCAAATATGACAAGCCGAACGTGCCGCCAGCCAATCAGAAGCTAGCTCCAACCGCGGGAGATCTAAATTTCGCGGGACGAAGTTTGGCGCTAAAAAAGCTGTTCTTCTCCAGTTCTTGTCCCCTTGTATGGAGAGAGCGGAGCGCTGAGCTGGACGGACAGGAGTGACAGACCCGGGTCGGATTCCGCATCAGAAGGGGGTCACATAAAGCTGTAAATCTCACGGTGGAACCCGATCCGAATGAGACCTGGAAACATTTCTGGTACTGGACTTTTAAAAATACTGGTTGTTTGAAAGTGCTTACTTATATAGTCAGCAGTTTAAAAAAATAATAAGTTCCCTCTGCACTTTGTTACAGGACAAAGGGTAATAACACCGAGCAGTCTGCTGTATTTATTTCTGAATATTGTCAGAAAATACGGCCGAACTTATTGTTTAATCCGTGCAATTTGCATTTAATAGCTAGATCTCAGCTGTATGAGAAGCTCCTGACTGATCTGTTATAATCGCAAGGGTGCAGCTATATTTCCCACACAAAGCCTTTAGCAGCAGCATCTTAATAACAGGGAAGGTTTTAGCAGAGCACTTGAGTGCTTAGCACACCAGCACACTTCTCCCTTCGCCTGACCAATCCGGTTAAATTTAGTTTACTCAGGAAAATGATGCGGATGCCTAAAGGCGTCTCTCCGGCATCGGGTCGGCCACCGGTGGGACTGCCTTCCTCTCAGCAGAAGATGAAGGTTTTGTCCACCGGAGGAGTGAAGACCGAGTTCTTCTGCACCGGACTGTCCAGCCCGCTGATGAACACGGTACCGGCCGGCTACTTCACCCAGATCTGCAACACCGCCGCGGCCGAACAAAGAGCCAACAGCCTGTATTCAACCCCCCACGGACCAGAGGCTAAACCCATCAGATCATCCTCCGGGCGACTGCCGGTAAGGAATCAAACACACACTACAAATACAAACCTGTAATACAAATACACACTTTCCCAAAGCAAAAAAGCTAAATACCATGCGTGTTCAGAGCTGTGTGGGAGGAATAATTCTTGATTTCCATTGGTATGCATGTTCAGCAACGTATTTGGGGGCACATTCAAATATGTTTTGACGTGATAAGCCACAGAGGAGCCACTGTGACTGCTGCTGGATGTGTGTGAGTGGTGTGTTCCCCTTTGCCTTCCATGTTAAGTTGTGTGACATCTTTTCCCCCGCAGTCCAGCTGTAGCCAGACAAGACCAGACGCTACATGTGTGTTTGATGGTTTTGGTGAGGGATTGGGGGGTGGGGAGGGGGGGTAGTTGATAGTGTTTGGGGCCCCTCTGTTGTGAAAAGGAAGGATGAGTGGCCCTCACAGTGGGAGATAGCCGGGTGGCTGTTACACAATCAAACAATGCCCAGTGATGACAAGGCTTGTGAGAGACACTAATATAAACACGGCATTTTTTAAACTCTCATTTCATATCTGTTCCACTTGGTGATCTAAAAATGAGTTCAGATTTTAGGAAATGTTCCTGTGTCATTAGAAGCACTTGTATTTGTACAGCTTTCTTTGTAATTACACTCATACGACAGCTGCACCTGTCATTAAAGGCAATATAGGACCTGTGTAACCTGTTCATATCACTGTAGGAAGGAGGTGGAGGGTCAGAGGTCATAACTGAACAACTGGTGTGTTTTCCCTAGAGCTGGAGTGTGTGTGTGTGTGTGTGTGTGTGTGTGTGTGTGTGTGTGTGTGTGTGTGACCCTGTTATAAACATTAAACTCATCGGTTTGTGTAAGAAACATTCAAGGTGAGCTCTGTTCCTGCCACGTATGAACAGTGTGCTTCCTATTCCTGAAGGATTATTTGAAAAGCTTTATGATCTGAGGGGATTGGATCGCACTCGGCAACGTGTTTAGTGCTCCACACCTGCTGTTGCTTGTTATGTTTGGTCTCTTCTTTCCAGCCAGCCAGCCTCGCAGTCGTATAGATTTAGTGAATTGCAGTGAGGTTAAATGGGTTAGGGGATAGAGTGTGTACAGGGTCTCCAAATCTCATGTTTAACCCCCTGCCCTTGGAGCCTGTATTTACTAATAGGCCCTTCAAGAGGATTAGTGGGACATAAGTAAAGTGAGAAATAGGCTACCACCTGGCTTATTATATGCCAAGTTGGACTTAATTGCAATTAAAGTGTGTATGTATTCTTGGATTTGTACACGTCACATGTTAGAATTCTTAGTTTTTCATCCTCACTGACTTTAAAGTATGTTTTCCCCCTTTTAATCCAGCATTAAAACCATGTGACAGATAGTGTGTCTATTATAGGCCCAGGCTAATATAGTGTCTTGGATGTGGGCTCATAGGGTTTATTATGCATATACTGCTATGCTATCATTAAAAGATGGTGACAAGTTAGTGATAAGGGGTCAGTATGCCGAGTGTGTTTTCACACTGATAGTATTTTGGTCCATTCTTTATCTCTGCCATACATAAACACACAGTACATACATATGGTGTTTGGATTTGTTGTGGCTGCATTTATTTATGGTTTTAATGCAACTTGAAGAAAAATAGCCAGTTATTGTAAATTGTCACAGGTGTACTTCTTGACCACGAAAATGCAATTGCGATTGCGCTGTGGTGAGACTGATGCACTTTTGAAATTGCAGTGCAGGTTTCAAAAGTCCCCCAAACTCCCATTATTATGAAACTTCCTCAGCACATTTCTGAGAAAGCACCTTAAGGTCTGAGAAATTATGATATAAATAAATAAAAAAAGAATAAGAAACATTAAGTCTATTAATCCCAACTGATTGCGTTTTCTTAAAAAAAAAAGAAGACAGCAGCTCAGTGGGCTGTAAAGCTTTTATGTTCCTTCATGCTACCATGCCTCAACACCTCTCGGAGGTGATGATCTCACAGCTTCCGCTTTTTAGTTTTATTTTCCCCACATTTTTTTCTTGACTACATTGGTCGTACTTGGAGGTAGTCACTGCTTTTGGCCTTTTTTCTCGGTGCCTTATGGTCTCTGACACATACCCGAATCTTTAAATCACCAACGGCTGCACATGCAGTGTTGAGTCATTTAGGGCCACATTTCAAATTCTACAACATTTCGCTCCAGATTCCTTTAATACATGAATTGAGATGTACAGAATAGTGCCCAAAATAAGGTGAACTTCAGTTTATAGCCAGAGAACATCGTTGCTGCAGCTGTTGTGGACTAAAGAATACATTCTCATGTCTAATACAGCCTGTCATCAAATTAGCGTTTGAGGTAGTCACTTAATTTATTTGGACATAAAGAGGTTATTTTGGATGATGTGTACAATACTAGTTATACTTGACATATCAGTAGATACAAGAATGTCACTATTATGATTATGGTTCAATCTAAAAGTAAATAATGTGTCTTACTGACAATTATTACAAATGGTTTGTAGTTTTATGTGCTGTCTTGACGTAGGACAGCAAGCATGCAACATACATTTAATATAACTTAATTATTTATCATTTGCTTGCTGACACAGCAGTGTCACTGCATATCCAGTCATGGGTCTTATGTTTACAGGAACTGTTGTCGCTTCATGTACATTTCACTTCCTTCATCTTAAACAACAGTATAACCACTGTCTGTGTTTTAACAGGATGCTTAGTTCAACATGAACCAGTTCCTTTAACCACAAACAAACTAAACAAATCTATACAATAGTCATTACTGTTAAAGGTTTGCTTGTTCGGCGCATTATTTTTCAAAAACTGTCTAAAAGGTTATTGTTTGACTGAATGTAGTTAACTTTGGTTGCAGAGATCCCGTCTTTACTTATTGATCATTCTGACTGTAGTAAAAGTTGATGTATCAGTGACTGTCACATGAGTTTTAACCAGGGTGTGTAGGCTGTTGATAATGTTGTGTCACTCATGCTTCCTTTCTGCTTGATAGTGATGTAAATGTGTTACAGGAGTAAGGCCTCCCTCCAAAGTCCAGGGAAGCCCCCTCTCTCTCTCTCTCTCTCTCTCTCTCTCTCTCTCTCTCTCTCTCTCTCTCTCTCTCTGATGGCCATTTTCAATCAAATCACACCCTTGTTGCTCTGTGGCAGTATAGAACAACGTCTGAATGTCTGATTCAGATACAACAAGCAATATTTACTACAGCCAGATGGCTGTTTGGGCCCGAGATGCATCTGCATAATGTTGACCAGAAACAATGTCCTACTTATTCTCTGCTTATGTCACACGTGCGTTCACAGATTATCATGGAATGTGCACGATTAGCCAAAACTGCATCGGTATTGATGTCAGCTTTATGAATGACTCTTTCTGCCGTTTTGTAGGGAAACTGCCTTTTCTATGAGCTTTCGTATAACTTCCAACCACCTTCTGTTTCCAGAGATTCCTGGAGTCCCGCTGGTGAGCCCCCATTCAGACTGATGACACTCTTGTGTGACATTGGCCACATGGCCAACTGTATGCCCACCACCAGATTCTCTCCACTTCCCTATTCCCTCTCATTCACCTTGTTTTACCCCAGCCTCAGGCCAGCGCTGGCCCTGGGGCATAATGTCCTCAATAGGACTGGTTTTGCATTTCAAAGCTGCCCGAACCCCCCTTCTCCACCCAAGTGGGCAGATCCACCCTTCTCTTTTACCTCTTGAGGGACACATTGACAATCTCATCAGCAATGCAGGCATTGTTTTTCTTTTGACTACCTAAGGGTGTGGTAGTGAGGGGTTCGTGTACAGAGGCGTAGTTATTTGCAGGCGTACTGTAACTTGCCCATGCTTGGATGGAATCTGAGTCCCACGCAGAGGCCCGGCTGCAGAAAGTCCTTTACGTGACTGTGACTATGTGTGAAATGACACTGTGGAGATTTCACCACATCAGCAACAGAGACAGCAAGAATCAGCCAAAGACTGTACAGCAAACAGAAGAGGCCATGTGTAGTGCTTGGGTGTAACTGGGCAGGCAGGCAGGGTGAGGCTCTAGCAAACGTGAGCAGAGTGATATAGCGGAGGAGAGGTCTTAGAGATAAAGAGCTAAGGCCTTTTCCATTTCCTCTCACTGCAGCTGGCAGTGGCTTACTGCACAGTAACCTCATGGAAACTGATTTTAGTATAATGTCCTTTTATGACTGAGTGAAAGAAAGGGGGCAGCCTGTCTTTCCACCAGATGTAATGGTGTTTGCGTAATATGGTTGACTCACCAGAGAAATCCCTCATGCAAAAAAGGGAGCACCCAAACCCCCACCCAAACCCATACAGCTGCGGAGTGAAACCGTTGGTTCCCCCTCTTACAACATGTCAACCTTGCCTGTGGCTGTGACTCCCAAACTGTACACCTACAAGCCTAAAGAATGCAGCCTGGTGTGCACATTTAGGTCATGGAAGTCATGTGAAGGCAGATCTTTTTATACAGTACTTATGCTGGGACTGAATAAATTGGACAAACAAGTAAAACCAGACAGATCTAGTCTCTGTTTAAACTACAGCTGTCACTGCTTGTAGACACTCCAACCCTTATCATCTGATTCCTCTCTGACACCTGGTGTTTGACAGCTACTGTCAGGACTCTGAGCCCAAAAAAACACAACTTTTTGTTCAACAAAAGGTCTTAATAAATGTAAATAGTATCCATTTAGTTGAGAGTAGTTTACCACTACCCCGGCCTGTGTATTTCTGTGTCCTACTGGAGTTCCTGTATGACTGCCTGTGTGCTGTAGAGATTAAAAACTGCCCCGCCAACAGCACATACACTTGCTGTGCTGCTCCAGATGTCGCCAGTCAACAGGTGGACATGTCAGGGAGCACACTGTGGGACAATGGCAGCCTTCATTATGCCCACACTCACACAAGCACACACCACTTTCCCCACCTCTGAAAACGTCAGTTGCCCTAATCGATTAGCTAAAGCACTACAGTGACAAAAAGGGATTATTATTTCTGAAGAGACGTGAATGAAAGGCGAGTTTGTGAGACAATGCATAGCTGAAAGGATAAGAGAGGACACTATTAGGTGATTGCAGTGAGGTAGTCTCTAACTAGATGCTACAAATTACCCAGCAGCCTCTGACATCTAGCTGAAATCCTACGCCTCGTTAGCTCAGTCACCAGAGTGTTTTGTGTGGGCACGGTGCGTGACAAGGGGAATAAATACAGATTGAATGCAACCTTTCTTATGCATTGTTAACATTTCTTGGCGTTAACAATTAACTGGCAGGAATTTTGCAGTTAAGGGTGTTGCCAGTTTGCTCACAAGTTGTCACTTTTCCAACCGTTGGTATTTCTCAGTCCTGAAGGGGAAATGGGATTCTTGTTACTTTCACTTTTGTTATATTGTGCCTATGTAGGTCACCGAAAAAAGGAATGGTCACATGAAGATATTTGGTTTATATTGTGGTCCAAAGGTTTGGTGTGTGCTTTGACTTTGCTACAGGTCTAAGTAAGTAGTAATCATCTTGTTTGTGTGGAGAACCTGTGTTTTAAGCTGCAGAAGAAAGGTTATGTAGGGAGGCTTTAGAAGGGGCAGAGAGGTCACTGAGTGATTCCAGGGATTTCCTTGCGTTACGCAGGCAGTGGGTTGAGAGTCAATCAACCCCCTTCCCTATCCGCCCACACACACACACACACACACACACACACACACACACACACACACACACACACACACACAAACACACAAGATCAGCCCCTCTTGAAGTGCTTGGGAAAGTGAGGGGGGTGCTTTGTTCCTGCACTTGAGGGCTGTTGGCACATTTACGACACTTTTCAACAACCCCCTATTTAGCACATTGATGTCACAGTTTTGTGGATAGGCTGGACTTGCCCTACACACTTCATTCTCATGATTCAACTTTTAACTTGCCATTATGTAAAGTCAATGGGATATGCAAAGCAGGTAGGATGAATGATTGTTTAAAGCAGACCACAGTCTCTGAAAGAATTCAAATGGGGAAAATATTATTACTATATATATTTTCATGGTGACAGAATGATTAGGTCACAGTGAACGCTGCAGCTATAACAAAGACTCTTTTTGCTCGTATATTTTTCCTAATGCTCACAAACTCATTTCTCTCTAGGCTAAAAGGAAGTTGGATCTAGAGGACCCTCTTTACCTGCCAGACTTCCGCACACCAAAAGGCAAATGCAGCATTGCTGCCAGGATACCTAGTCCAAAGAGTGAGTACACCACTACAGATCTGAGGATACATGTTGTGAGAGTGGTGGTGTAATGTAGTGTGATTTGTGGGTAGATACTAGAGGTTCAGCAATACTGGTGTTGGTAACTCTGTTCTAGTCAAGACAGAGGCAATGTGGTCAATTGTAGAGTTATATTATCCCAAATAATTATAAGGACAGCAAGATAAAAAGACCAATAAATTACTCTTACAAAGATAAGTCTCAGGAAGTAGTTTAATTACAGTTACAGAGTCCAAAGGGAGGCAGGTAGGTGAGGGGTTGGGTGTTAGGGTAAGTGGGCAGAGCAGTTCAGAAGATTGTATGGGGACCTGGGGGGTGTTGTTAAAGAGGGATAGCCTGGTGGATGGGGGAGGGTGATGGAGGAGGCCCAACACAGGAGCCTCAGGAACTGAAATGAGGGAAATAATTAGTCCATGAACAGATAAAAAAAAGTACTTGTTTGAGATGTCATTTCTAAATAAATAGTCAACATGTGCGACATGAGAAAGCATCAGTTAATTTACCATGTACAATATTTTTAAAGACATGCTATGTGGAAATAGAGATTGAATATTGTTTACCTTTGATGAATAAGATGATAAACACAGAATGCAACATGAGTCATTAAAGCAGAAATCAGGGTACTTGACACATTCATGTAATAGTCTGTTTTCATTATACACTATTAACAACAACCGAATGACTAATTTAATCAGTACATAAGTGAGTTCTCTGCATATCCACTGAAGGAATTACTCAAATTACTTCTGAAATTGTTTGCACCTTTCGTGTATGTTTATCTTGTTACACTTCTTAAATTCTGTGGGAGAGATTTCAATTATTTAAAATTTCTCAGCAACATGTTTATGTAAATTAATCTAATTTAGCTCAGTTTAAACAGTCTTTGTTCTGGACTCATTTTGATGATTGTTTGCCTTTTCGATTACATATCTGCGTAGCTATGTCTGTTAACTGCTCTCCTCTCACGTGCCTTTGTCTACACCTTTGGCTCAGCTCCAAAGTCTCCAGGTGAGCGGACACGCTACGACACCTCCTTGGGCCTGCTGACCAAAAAATTTGTAGGACTGATCGCTGAGTCTCCTGATGGCGTTCTTGACCTGAACTGGGCCACTGAGGTCCTGGAGGTACAGAAGAGACGCATCTATGACATCACCAACGTCCTAGAGGGAGTCCAGCTCATCCGAAAGAAGTCCAAGAACAACATCCAGTGGCTGTGAGTACCAATACAGAAGAATTATTTTAATATGAGGATAGGAAAAGTAGATATTATGTATATGTATATTTAAAGGATGTTGTGTTTGCATCACAGTACGTGAACGTGTCTGCTTACTCTGAGCTTATCTGCCCTCTGGTGACTGTTAAGGGCTATTGCAACATGTTTAAACGACCTTCTACCACCTCAGCTGAACTATGTAGTGTGCTTACTATCTATTACACTGTGTGTCTTTGTGTTTGAAATTGTTGTAACAGCTGCAGACAATTTTGAATGTAGTCAGATCTTTGCACTTTTAGTGCTTTTCTTGTTTATTCATATTTTTCCCGTCTCCTCGTAGGGTTGGAGATGTATTTGAGGGTGGTGCGGGTGGAGGAGAGAAGGCTTGCGCCCTGAGAAAAGATCTTGGAGACTTGGAGAGAGTGGAGAGGTCTCTGGACGAACTGATCCACTCCAGCACTGCACAGCTCAAACAGCTCACTGAATATGAAGATAATCAGAGATATCCTTTACATGCAGCTGTGTGTGTATATATATATATATACTACTTCTTTCTCTGGTGGTTGTCTGGGTCTGCTTACACATGCAAATATCTACTTAATTTCTGCTGCTGTTCTGACCCTTGACTCCACAATCTACGTTGGGCTATGTGACGTATCAGGACATCCGCACCATCGGCAGTCTCAGAGACCAGACAGTCATTGCTGTCAAGGCCCCTGCTGACACAAAACTGGAGGTGCCAGACACGGCAGGGGTGAGAGAGCACTTCTTTGTTTGAATCTTTCAGTTTTGAGGCTTTTGCACACCCATGTAAATTTGAATCATGTTGTTCTTGCTGACAGATGGATGAAAGTCTCGTTGAATGTTTTTAAGACAAATTAGTTTGGCAAAAATAGTAAATACTAGTTAATAATAGTTTCAGATAATTAACAATTGTACAAACAGAAGCTGTCAAAAAGACAAATAGAAAACATGCAAGACATGAGCTATATGTATATTAAAAACAAATCTCCCTCTTCTCTTTACAGCAGGGTTCATTACAGATCTATTTAAAAAGTAAGAATGGTCCCATTGAAGTCTACCTGTGTCCAGAAGAGGGTCTTGAAGATGCTAGCCCAGTTAAAAGTGCTGTCACCCCTAAAAAGGAGTTCCCTCAACCCCTGGGCCCTCCAGCTACAACTCCAATGGAGCTGCCAAGCTACAGCGTCAAAGAGGAGCCTGCTGAATGTAAGCTGGGATCTCTGTAGGGTCATGTAGACTTTATTTTCAAAATGGGAGCTAATTGGTTGATTGGTTGTGAGATTGTCATTTTGTTGACCTATGCACTGGTCTCGGGGAGCTACTTTGCTATTTGAGGCTTTAGCTTTGTAAGCATACGCTCTACAAACTGAGAAATGAGAAATACACTTTATTTGTTAAATATAGAGCCGGAGCTGGGAGACAATTAGCTTAGCTTAGCATGAAGACTGGAAGCGGCCTACTGGCTCTGTCTAAAGTGAAATGCACCTACTGGCACTTCTAAAGTAACATATCTTGTTCTTTCAATATTTACACAAAAAGATGGGAAAAACTACCAGAACTGTTTCCTGATTCACAACAGTTTATCTCAACACATCATAGCAGCTGCAGGCTACATTAGCCGCTACAAGCATAACACACCTGAATCTGTGCAGTCAAGTGAATCGAGTTGAGTTGTGGGTAATGTAGGCGCCGGGTTTTGAACAGGGAAGAAGAATAAGTATAATAAAAAGGATATTATCTCTGGTTCAGCTGCATTGATTTTGATCCTTTTTTTGAAAAAAACCTTTAAGATTGTGAATCCGACAATGTTATAGGAGTGCTATGTGAAATCGACGGGGTACTCCTGATGTTAAAGTGTTCGTTCGTGAACTTTAGAGGCATTATTTGTGAATAAGTCTTTATGCTAAGCTAACCTAGCCCCCTGGCTCTAGCTCCATACTTGACGCACAGACATGACATATGTATCAAACAGGTGTGCAATCAGTCACATTTGATACACTGAAAAAGTAAAACAACGAAGGCTAATGTACAAACAAATGAAAAGAAATGACTAAATATAAATATAATATATATATAATAATATAAATGAAAAGGAATACAAATCACAGGAATGAAAAATAAAACTTGACGGGAAGCCGGTAGGAACAGCTATACCTAACCTCACCAAAGGTTTTTGTTGAAACGCTGACACACATCTCCAACTTTCTCCCCTGCTCTGTCCTTCTCACAGCCAACATTTCTACAGCAGCTCCAGCCCCCTCCTCAGCTGCAGCCTCCAGTTCCTCGCTGCTGGATGTTGAGGGTCTGCTGGGTTTGCCTCCCAGCCTGCTCCAGATCACGGAGGACCAGCTTCCTTGCACCTCTTTCACCCCAGACCCCAACACCCCTTTTGTCAGTTTCTCTCCACCGTTGGACCACGACGATTACCTCTGGAGCCTTGAGGATAGCGAGGGAGTATCAGATTTCTTCGACACATATGATCTTGGAGATCTGTTGAAGAGCTGAGGTATAGATGAAGTGGGGGAGGGGGGTTGGGGGGTATTTAATTGAATGCCATCTCACGGTAGGAAATATTACACTATGAAGCCATCACTCTTTGTTTTTGCCATTCCTGTTTTAATATCAACGATGCTAAAGGAGGAGTTACCCCCTTTTGTTTATTTTAATAAAGTAAAAATCATTTGTACATATGATTGTAAAAAATGAGGGGAGTTGGAGGTTGGGTGATGCTGAGATTGACACTGATGGGTGTCAACCATTAGGAAACACTGTTTAAAAAGCAAGGATTTTCTTGGATTGTATGTCACAATTTCATATTCCGCTACACAGATAAAAATGTATACAAAAACAGAAGTTATTATGCATATCACTTCGCCAGCAACACAAACTGATGCATGTGGGTATCAGGCAGTGTTTACAGTGTGACAACTCAGGAATTTATTTCTTCCTTGTCTCCAAAGTCTGAATGTTTGTGCCACTCTTTGGCCCATAGGGGGCAGCCTTGTATTATGTCAGCTTTAACTGCCATGCAGCTTTACAGGATTCAATCACTGGATGAGAGTAAGCTAAAGCCATCAAGAACTATACACAGGGTGCATTTTTAAGAGTCCTAGAATCTTAAACAGTTACCAAATTTAGCTGTGAATAACTTGTTTATTAACAGGCCTTGTAGAACCACAAGCAGCTCTCTCCTGCCATAAGCTTTATGTCAGACCTTGTACCTGTGTGTCGTGTGCCAAAATGTGAAAAGGCAGCCTCTGACAGCCGATACTGGACCCAGACCCAGAGTTAATGACTGATAATACTACTACTCTGTGAACATATTTCATCTCTACTGAGCAAGAGCGTCACACTCACTCTTGTTGCTTTGGCAGCTTTATTTCAAATCCAGATGCTCCTCTATCGATGTGAGTTTGCTGATTTTAATAGAGGATTATTTTTTGATTTAGTAGAGCAAAACTACTATTGTATTTCTGAGGAAATATCCCAATATAAATTAAATGCAACATCTGTGTTGCAGGGGGGTTAATTGATGTAATTAAGGTTTAATTAGACTAGTAATTTTCTTTTTCCTCTTGTCCTGAAATGAATTAAATCTGTTGGCCTAGCGGCAACAACAGAAACAATAAAGATTGTAATTCTTTACTGTTAAAATTTCAAGCCCATGAATGCTTTCTCACATGTTGGTGCAACCCTTTTAATGTCAAAGACAATTTTTTTTTTTTCAAAGCGTTCTAGACATTTGGAAATTTGAATTTCATGCTGATGATTATTTTTGGCTTTCCCTCTACACCGCAGAGATAAGCTAACTGTCCTGTCCTAACAAAACTTGAAAAATGTGTGTTTGCGTGTGTATTTGACAGCTTGGGAAATTGGTGTCAAGGTGTGTTTGCGTGTGTGTTTTTACAATGTAGATTAGAGAATGTGAATTCAGAATTTGTAGTTTTTCTTTCAATGAGCATTATTTTTCTGGTATTTGTACATAATTTGTTTTGTATTTATACCTATTTTTCTGAATTTTTTGAAAGTTGATACTGGCCTTTTTTACACGAGGCACAGTTGTTTTGTATGACATGCAGCACTTAATATTTTGTAATATTGTGTGGTCTGTTTGAAATTATTAAATAAATACTGAAGCCATGGTTTACACTTGGAATTGTGCTTGTCGTGAATCTGGAGTTCCTGTAGACATTTTTAAAAGACATTTTTTTGAACCAGTTCTTCCCATAAATATTTTGCAACAAAACTGCAATGGAAATACATCTAGACTAACATGAATAAATCTTTCCTTTCATTTTTTTCTCCAAACTTCTGCAATACCTTTTATATGACCTGACTTGCTGGAAAATGGAGTAACATAAGGGCTTTAGTCTCCAAACCCTATAGGAGGAAGCCACAGGGGGGAATCAAAATGTGGAGTAGTTTCTGTCCAAAACCACCAAGAGTATGGCCGCTGAGGATAATGATCTAATGAAAAGTGACATTCCCCCGAGGAGAGAGAATAGGTTGACATGACGAGTGACAATGACACTGAATGAGCTATAAACACAACCAGACAGGTAGACAAAAACCACCCATCCTTCTTTGTGAGTTGGTTCCTTTGGAAACAAGCACACAAAAGGGAGGTCCCAGGAGGTCAAAGTTCAGTGGGTCACTGTGGAATAGTGTTCTGGGGTGAAGACATTTGCAAGGAAATTATCACAAATGTAGTAATAAATACATATAAATAAATCTGTAAATCTAAGCCCATATGTCCTTTCCCAAGGAAGAAGGAAAGAAAAAGAGTACTTGCTGGCCAAGTTCTTCCTGAGGTAATTTTGCATTGCCTCCCTAAAGTATATGGCCTATAGAGGTTGTATATGACAACAGGAAACAAATTTATTATGGTCGAAGAAGTGGTTAAACACAGTTCAAGTGAGGAGCTAAAACAAGCAGTTGAGCTTGTACAAGTACATTTTACCGCTCACATATAAAGCCTGTCTCTTCATGCAGGTTGTCAACTATGCAAACCTGTGTCTGTTTGCTTCTGAACCAACATCAGGTGTCTATTAGCACTAAGTGTCTATTAACAGATGTTGCTGCAGCAGCTCGTGTGTTTAACAAGAGGTCATAAACTGAAATGTCAGACACTGCAAACACATACATAGCTTTTGACTGCGTGGTTTACATGCTATCTAAACTAAACAGCAGACCACCTCAGTTCTGTTACATCACACCTTAAGACTAACTGCTCTACACCAACTAGGGATTGAATAAATATTATTGGCTGAACGCTTAAATTGCCAAAAACTTAAGCCTGTATGCTGCTGCTGCATGCCATGACTGAAGTGACAGCTCGTCAATGAACAGCAACTACCTGTGGGCCGAACATTGCATGCCTTTGTTTAGGGCCGCCACCACTAAAGGGACACGTAATGGGAGTATTATTTTCCCTAAGAGTGGGAGCAATTTAGTGACTATGGTTTGTGTTTAAGGTCTCTCTCATTTAGAGCTACTGAATGCCTTGTACTGACTCTGGCACAAAGTCTGGCTATAAGTCTGAACAGGTTGTGTTTGTATAAAAGTCTTTAATTTTGTGAATAAAATCAGACTTAGTTATCATTTAACAGATATTAAATGGAGTAATGGATGTGATTCAACAGGTAGGAGGACCAGTTCAAGGAACTGTGATTTAAGTGTTCTCAGAATCAAACACCGTGATGCGGTGGATTTTACGTCATACTACATTTACAGTGAATTATAAATCACAAACCAGTTTGACAACATGTAAAGTCTGGAAAATGTTCTGTTGCCATAGCAACTGTGATGACAGGCATGCTGGAGAGAATGTCTGTCTGAGGGTGGGGTTGATGGGCAGGTACAGAACATATCTTGCCACCAGGAAGCCGTTCCACAGAGAGACGTGCAAGGTAGCAGACTGAGACTGAGACTGCTCAGTCAGTTGAGTCAGGGATGACATATCACTAAATGTCACAGCTCTTTTGGCAGCTGTGGTGTTCCCCAGTGTTTATTCTTAGTGCAGTTGTGCAGGTTCTTGAGGTAGATTGTTTTCAGTAGGGGCCCTGCCCTGTTCAAGACTCTTTATATGCTTATTCCAATGGGAAACTGGTGACCTGTGTTAAAGAATAAATCAAAACCACTCTTTTTTTCTCTCTTTCTCTTACTCTCTCCAGTCCTTTCCATTTTCAGTCATCCATGTCGACCAGAAGAGGGGGTATTTTACGGTAAGCGAGGGCCTCCTGGCTTGACAGCGGTAGTAAATTGATAGCAGGACTAGTGGAGCTGAGTCAACAAGCAGAGGGAGAGGGAGATTTTTTTGCAGGGGGAGGGTTGAGGACCTTGTGCTGCAACTCCACTGCTGCTGGGAAGCAGCGAGGAAATCCTGGCAGCTGTAATCTTTACTGGAAGATGTTGCTACGACCTCTGTGCTGCCGTGTGCGTGCGTCAGAGAGAAAGCTGCATATGGCCTGCCACACTTTCTTGGAGCCACAACTTCCTTGCTCAAAGACTATGATGAGATATTCTTTGTGAAATCACCATTAGCAGTGGCAGGAGAGTATTCATATGGGAAATGACAATGAATAGGTGTGTGGTGTTTAGGAAGGAAAGGGGTGGAGATAAGGAGGGAAAACATTAAGTGAGTCACTCCAGTTTGTGTCCTCAGACAATGAAGTTTCTCTCTCTCTCCTTTCCTCACCTCTGTCTTCCTCCCTGTCCTGTGCATCTCCCCCTCCCTGACTCCCCACTCCCTTCCAAAACTATTTTCCTCTGTAGATTCCCCATTTCTTCTCTCCCTCCCTCCTCCCTGTCCTTGGACTTGTGTTCTCCACCATACGTTAGTGCATCGCCTAAGCAGACCGGTTTGTTCAGTTTTACAATAGGACCCAGGCTGGAAGGCTGGCAAACGCACAAAGACTCTGCTTCTTTACTAGAGGCCGCAAAAGAAACTGAAGGAGGGTATTGTTGGGACGCAGCAAGCCTCTGCATTACATCAGCCCAAACTTGCATGCAAAAAAGTGAATGCATAAAAGTGTGCAGACACACATTTGTTGAACATATGTTACAACAATAGACACCTACATGTGTCCATACATTATATCTGTCTGTTCATCTTTCCCTCACTGATGTTCTCACATACATACATACAGCCATGCAACAGAAACAATGGCAGAATGATGGCCTGGTAAACTGGGTCAGCAAAGCTATTTTTATAGCTCAGCATTGTTTGGAATATGTCGTGTGCCCTCACTTCCTTACAAGAGTGGGCGTTTTTTTCTTAATGATTAATAGGTTAAAGAGAGAGTCTTCTAGCTTTTCCTCTGGAGACTTTAGTGCACATTTTGAACAGTGTAGTTCCTTAACTTGCATGGAAAAAACAGGTATTTGTTTGGTTTTCCAGTGAATTCCAGTGAGGATCATGTTTGATAACCACTCCTTTAAGCTTTCGCTTCAAAGGCTATGTGTGTGCATGTGCAACACAACGCAGATATCAAATGCATGTGCATGTGCATTTTGGTGTGTCTGTGAGTTATTTGCTAAGAGACCTTTCACACAAAAACGAGTTTGTCCATCTCTGTGAACATAAACACAGCAGCACTGTGAGTGCACACAGTGAAGGCATTCTGCAATATTCACGGATTGGCAGTGAGAAGTAGCTACATAGAACAGATGAAACCCTTTTACCACAAAGTGAGTCTGTTTTTCCTTGGATGAATATGGTCAAAATACCCTCAATTTGCCTATAGAGCTGGGACAAATTTTCCCTTTATAAAGCAGGGGGCAAATACGTGGTTTTGTGGTAAAACCAAAAGGAGCCACTGTATTTGATGCGGCTTCCTAAAATCACCCATCTGCACTTCATAGTGTATTGTATCACTGCCATGCCTGAGGCAAGGTTCAATGATACACCTCTTTTCTTTGAGTTGACAGCCTTGACAATGCTAGGCATGCAGGAGTTATGTTCTATACACAGCTCCTGCTGTTTTTTTCTACCTCTCTGATGCACTCTTTCCTTTTCATTCACTTTGTCAGATGATTTCAGGAGGGGGGGGGCTTCAGAAATCCTCCCTCAGTGAGAAATGTCTTTTCATGAGATGAAAAGGAAGAGGAAAGAGCTTTGGAGTCTGCAGCCAGGAGGATCAAGGTGCAAAGATCCAAAGAGGCTGTACACCTCCAAACTCACGATTAAAGGGCAGTTTCACAAGCCTGTGAACGCCTTATTTGGGATGTGATGAATATGTGCAAATCTAAACACTTAACATAAAATAGCCCCTTTGCATCAATCGCAGTTTTTAGGTAAAACATCAGTCCAGGTCAGTTCACATGAGTTATAACATTTTTCAGTGACACTGAATAAAGTATGCCTCTGCGTCACAGCTCAAATGCTCCATCAAAACCCGTCCCCTTATCCATTGACATTCCTCTCCTTCAGTTTAGTCTGTGAATGAGGCATTCTGCATATCCATGGCGACCACACTGCAGACTCTCTGGAGTTTGCATAGAAATGAGAAGTAAGAATGAAAGAGACGAGGGCAAGGACACACACATACACACACACATACACAAAAACACACACTTTTCTCTCTCTCTGCAGTGTGCCAGAAAGCGCAAACATTCCCACGTGATGATGGAGTTTGCTCCCTCCCTCCCTCACTGGGCGGACAATAGCGCGCTGGCGCACCTCCACGCGCACACACTCGCAGAGAGGAGTTAAACTTGGTCAAGACGCAGGTCCACTTTTTAGGCAACTTTTCACCTTAAAGACGCTTTCAGGGACCAGCACTCAGAGGAATATAGTCTCTTTCAGCTTCCTTCTTGCACACAATGGAGGAGTGAACTATTTTTTTTTTTTTCAAATGGGAATTACATGCGCGCGTGAAACTTTGGCTCTATTTTCTCCTCAGTGATTGTCAGACCCGTTTCGCTTCGAAACATGCCGGAGCGAATAAGCATTTCGGACTTCGTGGTCCTGACAAACGAGGATTTGTCTTCGCCGGGGACGTCAAGTTTTCAGTCCAAAATGAGCGACTGTCGGAGCACAGTTTCAACCGTGGAGGAGGTGAGAGGGGCAGAGGGGGTAGCGACGCAGAGAAACGCGCACCTATAGCTGTTGTTTACCTGTCCATATAGCATAAGCTATGTAGCTCCAGGCTTTACCTGCAGGCGAGCTTTCTTTTCCTTAGGTGTTGGAGTTTTTACAGTAGACCTAACATTAAAAAACTTTCTTCAGAGTTGTTTTATATTGTTTCCAGGTTGGCACAGCTGTCTGAGAGAGATGTGGAGACAAAACTGTCATTTCATTTCCAAAGCTGTAATAGCTACCCAATGCTAACGGCAACAGGATGCATTTACAGAGGGGAAGGTGCAAGGTGTTTCTGTTAGCACAGATGTTGGAGAAATATATTTGCATGTATGTATGTTTGTGGTGTGCTGATGTTGGGGTGACCTGTGTGCTCTTAACTCTTGTCAGGACAAGTTTTTGTGCACTCACTTATATGCACTATTCACTAAATACAATTTGAGACCCAAAACTGGTATAGGTCCTATTTAGCACTGCTTGTCAGATTGTTCAGTGTGGTGGGTACTGCACTTGTACTTTTTTCAGAAAAGAGTGGATGTTATCACTCATGGTGATTCAGTAAGGGCCGGATCAGCAGAAAAGAAAAGGTTACACGAGGTAATGTAGCATACAGAGAGTTTACTTAGCCTCATCTTCCATCTCATGGGAGTCAGACTGAGATGGGACACAAACAGAACACACATGGCCGAGCAGACAGTGTGGCCCTTTAACAGAATGATGTATTGTTTTTGTGAATGTAAGTGAGCGCACTCATGTTTGTTCATGCTTGCGAGCGTGTCTGTGAAGGCCAGTTTGTGCATTCTGTCTGTTTGCACTGGTACTTTGGCTCAAGGCCCTGTTTAAGGTCTCTGTGTGTGTGCGTGTGTGTTTGTTTGAAATCTGTTCTCCCAAAGCTCCTCGGGCAAAGGAGGAAACAGAGGGAGACAGCCACAAACTTTGCCATAAAACAAATAATCCAAGTGCGCACACAAGTCAGTCCTCCCTTGTCCGTATTCCTTGTGACATAACAGTATGGTTCACTGTTCTCCTGTAACCCAAGATGGAGCTCTGTTTTCAGTTAAAGCTCTTACGCATTGAAAGTTGAGGATTATTTTTCTAAAATTAAATATACACCATATGGGGAAATTATATAGTTTTATATGCAATGGTTGTTTGACAGCAGTAACTCTATATAGTCCCGATATCCTAATATTTCATTGATTATGTAAGGAGTCTGAAGTCTGTGAGTGATGAAAGGTCTTCATTAAGACTCTCCTGGCTAGAATCGGACTGCTGAGCAGAGATGGAGACAGCAGAGTCCAGGATTTATAAAGAGAACAATTTTAGACAGCTGGCTGATGTATTTATCTAGGACTAATGTCCTTTTTTATGCCCATGACATACTGGAAAATACATAGCTGGAATAGCTTCTCTGGGGAGGGACATGCTGGAATCCTACACATGTGCACACAGACAGACAGTCAGACACTCAGATGTAAATGCAACAGTCCCTTTATAGATAGATCTGTGGTTATTATGTTTAGTCTGCTCAGCTGGGAAAAGCTTGATTAATGGCCAGGGCAATGTGTGGGCATGTGTGTGGTTTATGGTGGCAAGCAGAGAAACAGAGACACCATTTACGGCCACACACTCGGCTGCTTGTTACTTATTACTCCTGATTGGACGCCACGATAAAGACAGACAGATAAGGAATGGTTTAGTTTCCTTTTGCTATAAGCTGTGATGGTCTTAATGTCATTGCCATAAAAGTGTTTTGAAGAACAGCTCTTAAGTTTCCCCCTAAGGTTAACATGATGAAATGAAATACTGTAGGTTTTCCTGAAGCAACGTGACGTTGTGCCTGGTTAATGTGGTAAATAAGGATCAGATGTCTATTAGTCATGAAATATTAAGCTCTGCTGCCAGCAGTAGCACACACACCCTTGACTGCAGGTGAACACAACCTCACATACAGACACAAAAATGCACTGTAAATGACAGCAAACGCTAGTTTCTCAACATTAGCACACTTATGGGTGGAGCTCATTACTTTCTTCAGAAGAGATGTGTTGAGTTGTTCATTGTCCATCTCAACTAATGGGCGGGTTGTCTGTCTGTTGTCGGTTTGTGTGGCCGTGTTTCCTGATTAAAGTTCAACAAACACAACCTGTTTTAATGACCTGCACCAGCTTGTTTCTACTGTTTATCCCTTACGCCAACCAACTTACCAAGCAGAGGAAACTACAGCACCAGCATCATCAGTGAGCAACTCCCATCTCCAGTCTCCACTAAATCACTTTCCCATTCATTGTCTGCAGAGTCGCATTACACAACACCCACACCGCCTTTTAATTAGTGAACCAACACTTAGGGAGCGGACTTGACCGGGAAAGACTGGGGCGTGTAAACAACACCATCTAACAAGGCAGAGTCTCTGTTCAGTCTAGATTACTGGCTCATTAAAACTATTTCTGGTTGCACATAGGTGGAGAGGAGCATGTCTAGCTCGGTGAAACAAGTGGCATGTGTAAGGTGAAATAAATGGGATGTAGTTTCAAACCTGGTTGGTTTGGAAGAGAAAGTCCAAATACAATGAAGCCTGTTTGCACTGCGTCTAAATCATGCGTCACATTTAAGGGAAAGCTCTTTCCAGCAGAAGAAAAAGTATTCTGTTCTCAATGGAAGACAGTGTTGTTTCAACCTGAAAGGTGACAGACAGTCAGACAGGTGAAATAAATGCTGTGACATCATTTGGGGTTGTACATGACAACACAAGTTGTCTTGCCGGCGAGTGCTGACTCACCTGTTGGTCTTAGTCACACACCGTGAGAAAATTAAGCATAACTGAACACATTCACAGATACCTACTGTAACCTGGTACAGTAAAGCAAGCTCAAGTCAAACATTGGCGTAACTGAGTTCTAATCCCTATGTCTACGAAAGATTGTAACCCTTAATATGCGCGTTATCTCCCTAATATCTCTGGGTGTACAATTTAGGCCATTTCCGGCAAAGTTGCAAATCAATGAGCTGGACTTCTGCATGGAAATATTGGATTTATATGATAAAGTATGTTGCTTAAACTGAGTTAATTAGTTCACCAGAGTTCTAGAAATCGTACAATATTAAAAAGATACATTAAATTCAGAGAATATAATTACATGTACTATAACAAGACAAGAGTTGATTCATATCATGGGGGCTTTGTTGAGTGTAAAGATCTTTATTTTGATTATTAATTTCACATACTTTGTCTTTGTTCTGTCTGTTTCATTGCAGTCTCTGGAGATGGACCTCACAACTCTACAGAGGATGAAGAAGATCATCAAAACTATACACACGTCTGGACTCTGTAAGTGTCAGTGCGTCACATAACATAATCTCATGCACACTGTACATTACTAGTTTAAGGAAACAATCCCAACTCAAGGCTCACTTACTAGCTATTTCCAGAACTTTCTGCTGTTTTGCATAGTCTTTATCAGCGGATAGAATTTGCAGTAGGTGTTACGATTTCATCTATGGCACTTCAGTTAAGTTATGCATGAAAGTTCATTCTTGAGCTTAGAAATATCATCAATGCGTTGCCCTAGTGCCACAAAAAACACAATAAGTTGACCTTGAGTTGGGATTGTTGTAATTGGACATGTAATATTACTAAAACAGGTTTTAGTGTAATAATACATTACTACAGTACAACTTTTGACAATTTACAATCCACAAATAAGTCCGTCCTTACAAATGAAACATGTCGACTTGGTATCTAGTAAAGGGCAGCCTCTATTATGGCAGGATGAGCTGTTCAGTACACAGGGGAGCTTCAGCATAATTCATTGTACAAGCCTGGTTGAGATGACCTCATCAAGCTCATGTGGGCAGTGGTGTTTATGAGTGAGGCCTCTTGTTATGGGACCAGGGTGCGTGGGATGTTGGGTGATTGTGTTTATATCCATACAGAGTGTATAGATTGGTGTGGTGTGTGTGTGCGTCTGTGTTAAAGTAAATGGTATGTGCGGTTTTGGCAACAACGAGGTGCCATTCAGTGATCTAACGGATCCACTGGGTCACTAAGTGAATGTTTTTCTGAGTGCGTATGTGTCATGTAGGCCTATAGTACGTCACCTTGAGTCTATCAGAAGTGAACATGCATAAGATGTGAGTGTTGACCTCAAAAATGTGCAGGAGAAACAGAGGAACTGCACAATGTATCCTGAAGTTGTTTTTCTGTGCTCGCTTACAAGCCTGCTTCCCATTGCGAGGCTTCAACTCATAGTTTTTAGTAAAAAATGAGTCAGAGAGCCAGCTGCCCAGAATTAAGCAACCAGATACGGTCAGCAGCAATGTCGTTGCTGCAGAGAAGTGCTCCATGATTACTCTCCATACGCACTCGCTCCCCTTCTTTATGTCTTCTTATGTATCTAAATAGAATCATATGGGTTAGTTCCAGTAATGTGACAACAGGAGGTCCCCCACTTCTGTCATTATGTTGTTGAACCACGTAATCAGTCCTGATTTTAATCAACAGTCTGACTCACCCTGCATACAGACACATTTGTACGCCCACTCCTCCCCCACGCAGTCTGATGGTGCGTTACTGTGTCACACATGCAAAAACACACACACATGGTGAGATGTTCTCTTCTTTCGTTCTCTATTCCCATAAACCACTAAGTACCACTTTTCTGCCAAGACGCTGCAGCCTGCGAGTCTGTGTGTGTTCTGGCAGTGGAGTGAGAAGAGTTGAGTTGCTCTCCTCGTATCTGGTGGTTAAAGGTCAACTGTAAAATCATCCTCTGAGCTCCTCGGTGACTCAGCTGTTTGTTGTTTGATAGATGCATGTGTGTTGTTTGTTGTAATAGTTTTTTTTAATGACCACACAGCCATAACGGTTCAGTTCTCCTGCTCCCCCTTTGATTTTGTCTCCTCTATCCTGCCGTGTGTCTGCATTTTTCCTTAAATTCACAATTTTGCTGTGATACAAAATCCAACTTGCTTTTTAGCCAGTTGGTACAACTGTGTCAGTCTGTCTCCCAGATACACTCAGTTTACCATTTTATATTTGTCTGGAAGTGGAAACTAGAGCAGAAGAGGTTAACTTACTGTGCTCTTCATGCTTATTCCTACTCTCTGTTTAGTCTTCTTTGGGTGCTTCTGCAGATGTCTGTTCCAAGTGGTCCTTCATTACTTCCTTAAATTGTTAATCTACAAGGGGTTTCCTAAAGGCAGCTAAGACGCTTCTCTATAACTGTGGTTAACAGACATTTGGTTTCCCATCTTTGTTGGTTGAAAATGATTACTTTCATGGTTTGAATTGTAACTTGTGTTTATTTGATGTCTTCATCTAAGCCTCAGTTTAAAATAGCTGTAGGGTAAAACTTGATTTAGTGTAATGTAAACCAAAGTGGTGCCAGTCGGAGCTCGGATTCTTTTCCGTCAGCCTTTTTCCACATAAATTCAACAGACTGAGAGCCCACTAAGGTCATGACCCTTGGGAAAGTGACCCATAAGCCCCAGAGAAACATGGGTTTCTATATGTTCGCTAGTCTCCTGCTCCAGGATGGGTGGAAACCAGTACTAATTTATCCCATATGCTTGTCTTGTTAAAATCCCCACACTGCAACAGGGCAAGTCAGTCTGCCTTCTTAAGATTTTTGCACATGTAACTCAAGTCTGAGTCACATTTTAATTGTCTACGTCTATACTCACTTTGTGTGTTGTTTTTCAGCCCATGTGGACAACAAGGAGCAGTATATTGAGGTGCTGGAGAACCTGGGAAATAGCCACCTGACCCAGGACAACAACGAAGTCTCCACAGGCTTCCTCAACCTGGCTGTGTTCACCAGAGAGGTCACGGCCCTCTTCAAAAATCTGGTGAGGAAAGGAGAGAAGAGTGAGGAGGAAAATGGAAGGGAAAGGAGAGGTTTCCTCAAATTAGCTGTCTTTAGAGAGTTCAAGAGAGTTCAAACTACATACCAAATCTAGAGGACTGAGAGAGGAGCGGTGGAAATAAAAAAAAAAACTAAAAGGGGAAAGACAAGAAAAATGATCTGAAATCTGAAAGTACCAAGAAGGAAGAAAGTAAATCAGCATAATGTAGTTTATTTATTGGATATAGCAAACAACAGGTGAAAGAACCCCAAATCTCTCCCCATAAGATGTTGGATGTATTTGGGAGTAATAAGTGTGTGTGCAACATGCATGCTTTTCCATGGAGGAAAGGGGTTTTCAACAGCTGCACTCTTGACTCTAAAATCTGGGGCAGTCCGGAACCCTCCCACTGATAGTTTCTGTGGCGATGATAATTCATCCCAGACCTCCATGTGTGAGTCGGCACACACCGTCGCACACACTCCCTACCATGTGTCAATCAAGGCATCACAGGGGAGAGTACAGATGTAAAGGGAAATTGGTCCAAGAGACTAACAGGAGGGTGATTTAAGGAGTTATACTGAAAAATCAACCTGAGTGCGTCCCTTAATGCCGTGTGTGTGATTGCGTGCTTGTCCCACTGTCTCAGTGCGCGTGCATTGATCCGTGTCGTCTGTACATGTGGCACTTTGGGAGTAGGTATTTCCCTGTGTCAGAACTCCATGTATTATCTATTACTTACCTCAGCTTTTGGATGCCAACCAAAACAATCTCCCCAGACTCCAGGCCTCTGTGTCAATATGTACAGGCCAGCTCTGCAGTCAGCTCACGGAAGTGGTTGGACATTATTTATGTTAAGAGCGGGATGCAGCTTGGTTGTAATCCAACAGGATCCATGGAAAAGCTGCAGGAACATTTACAAACATACTCTGTAAATTGTGACACTGGTCAACTGGAGATTTGTGGACAGGAGATGAAGAATAATAAATGAAGCCATGCTGCATGCATAAGTACAGATGTGATGTATTTCCATGGGGGAATTTGTGTTAATTATTTATTACTGTAAAGCACAACCTGTGGGGGTTATGCTGGTTATTTTGTGATTTATCAGATCCCTGATGGAGTTCATCTCGTTTTCATCCAAACATCAAATTAATCTCAACTTCTCACTTTACTGTACACAAACAGTGATAAAAAAAATCTTGTTATCTCATGCTCCCCCTTGGATAAAAAAAAAAACTTAATTTTGCAGATTAGTGCCCAGTGTTTTCTTTTGATGAATCACCAGTTCAAAATGACTGAATCACCATGTTTTTGGGTTATCCACACTCATTCCCAGAAATGTAATTCCATAGGGAAATATGAGTGTGTAGAATGGTGCGTGTGCATTTGAGTGTTGGCTCACATGGCAAGAGATAAGAGCCACCTGTGACATTATGTAAAAGATTTTACTAATTTGTTCTGTTCCTACATGTTTCAGGTGCAAAACCTCAACAACATCATGGCATTTCCTCTGGAAAATGTCCTGAAGTCAGAACTCCGGGACAGCAGACTAGTGAGTCTAGATTTTATTATAAATGTACGAAGTACTAATTCAACTGCTGGCTAAACTTGTTATATACATATGATGATGACATTTTCAATGGCTTGTTTTAGGATAGAGATACTATACCTATCCTGAAGCTGATTAATAAATGGTGTAATACAAAAAAAAATCAAATACAGCTTTTGAGATTTATAGTGTGATAATATTTGGAGATGTACATTATGAGAAACAGTTCAAAGTAATGTGGATATGAAAGCAGTCTTTGTTCCTTTCATTCAGCTATAGCCCAATCATTTAAGCAAATCAGCTATCTGTAATGTAGGTTTAGGATGAGTGGAGATAACATTGAATGGAAATCCCAGAATAATGATACAATAACCATATCCGGTGTTTTATTATAATATATTATATCAAGGTATGGGATTAAAAAAAAAAAACTTTTAGCACATCATCCATGCTCTATTTACTGCAGTGTGGGGCTTTTAAAAGCCAATGTACGTGTTTACTGTCCAAAATACCTGAAATATATCAATGTAAAATCAGTTTTAGGGTGGATTTCCTCTTTAAGCACACAATGCTGTCTGTCTGTGTCGCAGACACAGCTGAGCCTACTAAGATATTGGATAAGATGAGGCTGTTTATGCAGATTAATGCGTAAGACTGAGCTATGTTCCACAACTGAACTGATCTGTCTTGCACAGTATTTGGCCTTTTGATTTGCCATGCCAACAGACTAGTGAGTAAGAACAGGCTAATGCTTCTGTAAGCTCCTGTCACTGCCCTATCTTTGAAAAAGCTGAACATTGACAGATGAACATTGCTTCACTATAACTGTGAAGGAAGGCAAAGTGCTATTGAAGTCCTGTTCAGCCAGATTGCAGACTAGTTAACATAATGTGAGTAATCATGTCTCTGTGAATTAACTGTCTGGCTCCACTCAGATTTACGCAGATAATAACCAATACATAAGGAAGTACTGTGGAGTACTGCTTCACCTGAATGTATGTGGACTATTAACAATGCCATGTAAACAATACTGTCTGACACTAACATCCATTTTCTTCTCTACAGGAGCTCAAGAAACAGATGGAGAAGAGTTGGAGGGAGTATGACATAAAAATGTAATTAACCATACTCTACACTTAGAAATCGAATCATCAGACATATGTTATTGCCTAAGGAGAATCACTTCACACATTTACAGTTCTTGCTAGTCTTTTACTGGGTCACAGAAGTTGGTGTAACAGCAGAGGTTAATGGGATAATCGTTAATTCCCCATGGCCTTTCTCTATTACATTGCTGTGAAACAAAACTGAGGCATTGCACTTTGCAGCTATCATTTGATCTCATTCAGGAGTTGGTTCAAAGTGTTTTATAATGTTGTAAGGAGAGTTCTCCTCTTCCTTATTGGCTTTCATCTAATTTCCTCTTCCTTCTCTCTCTTTATAGCCGTGTTTTAACCAAAAGTACATGAAAAGTTTTGTCCCAGGAACGATATTCCATTGAAGTTAAGGATTCCTTTAGCTTGTTCTAGTCCGTATCAAGACCTGGGAATTAGTTTGCTGACATATGAAAAAGTGAAAAGGGCTGTTTTTACACGTCATATTTGCACGCAACTACAAAAACAACAATGGTGACAGTTCATGTGTATTATCCTTTCTTCTGTAACTCCTTGTTGATGTGTGGGTGCACTGAAGCTGATGGTATTTGACCATTAAACCGAAAAGTTCGTCGTGGTAAGCCCCATCCCCAACGTTCCTATACTTGTGAGAGTTCTGCTCCACGAGTGGGGGACTTTGGGGTGTAAAATAATGTCCATGGGACTTAAATTTAGACCATGGTCCCTGTGGTGGAAATGCACATGTTCCTTTAAAGGTTCCTAGTGCCTGGGGAAAGTTCCTGCGTTGGAAATGCGATTTATGAGGAAGGTGAATGAGTTAGTGGAAAATCCCAGAGAGAAAGAGAGTGGATCAGACAGATTATAGAATTGTGAAGTACATTAATGAATAATGATAACGTTTTTTCTCTCTTACTATCTTTCTTTCTTTCTTCGCTCATTTTATCTTCCCTTCCCCCATCAGAGGGAAGCTTGAGAAGGAAAGGAAGGAGAAGACCAGGCAGCTGGGACTGATCAGGACAGAGGGATCAGACGGAGGGGAGGACATGGAGAGAGAAAGAAGGACCTTTCAGCTGCAAATGTGTGAGGTAAGGGATTAGTGCCAGTCAAAATACCAGAACCAGACACCTTTCACATACCTGAGGTAGGTTTGATTTAGTTCACATGGGTGGTCTGCCTTGTGGATTCCATATTCCATCCATGGTCAACTGGATGGCCAGCGTCTATCCCTTGTGTGTCTTTCCAGTAATTCCTATGATGGAAAAAATATGTTTTAGAAAGTCAAACATGAGCTTAATTGGTCGAGTCTTGTAGAGTTGCAGCAGAGCCGGGTCATATACATGTGCAGTTCAAAGGCAGATGAAAATGCTTCATGACCCACACCTGAAAGCCAAATTGGGGGAAATTCTTGTTAAATGCACTGGCAGTGCTGTTACATACAGGTGGTGTCTCAGCTAAGTATGTTAGTGCAGATGTAGAGACCCTGAGAAAAATGGTCTAACCCTGACTGAGACCAGCTGTTGAGACAAAGAGAGGCAAGGAAAATGGAATTTCCACTTGTTGCAAGCTACCCCACCCCTCCGACCCTCTGTCTTTCTCTCTGCAGCAGGAAACTGCATACATACAACAAACACTGAGAAACACACACACACAAACTCAAACAAATATACACACACAACAGAAACACTTCACTGAGCCTGTCTCTGCTTCAGTTACAGAGAGACAGATGGATTCAGACTTGAGTTTTATGGAGCAAAGACAATATAGTCATTCCTTCCACACAGAGCAAAAAGAAAACACTTATAGCTTGCCCTCAAAGCTTTTTTCTACCTTTTTAAAATATGCATTTAGACCTGGGGCATGGTGGAAATTATTCACAATAAAGCCTACACTGTGTCTGTGTTTTCATATTTTTTGAAGACTTTTTCCAGTTTCAGTGTACAAGGTTCACTGACTGGCTGGAGTGTTGAAATAAGGCACATGACCTTTGAAACAATATGAAGCAGTGTCCTAGGGAGCAAGGAGCCGCACACAAAAAAACATTCTCAAAACAGGATATTAAACGTGTCTAGGATAGGATGAGCCTAAAATTATGGGCACTGAGAAATGGTGGGTTAAATTGATTTTAATTTTCATATTTAGACTCCATGTTTTTGTGGATATCTAGCCTTTCTATGGAGAGCTGTCAGTTCTGGGGCTGTTGTTAACTGTCTCTGTGTTTATGCTTGCAGTATCTTTTAAAGATCCAGGAGCTCAAGGTGCGTCAGGGCCCTGATCTTCTCCAGAGCCTCATCAAGTATTTCCAGGCTCAGCTCAGGTCAGTCTCAGCCAGTCCTATGTTTTGCCATTTTGTTTTATGTATGAAATAATAACAAGAAGAAAAGTTTAGACTTCTTTCTGGCCTAAAAAGCATGTGGATTTGATTTCTATCTAAGGGTTTCAGTGAAGGATTTTGCATAATCGTTGAGGTTCTTTGGTTTTCACTTTCCTTTTACAAGCTATTATTACTGTTGTTAACCATTTACCAATTTTAATCATACCGAGGGTTTCATGTGGGAACAGAGTTGCTTATACAGCTTCAGCATGTGATGTTTTGGTTGGTGTGAACTAGGACGTTAGGACTCAAGTACCATCATGACTCAGCATTTGTTCTTTTTCTGATCTCAGTTTCTTTCAGGATGGGCTGAAAGCGGCAGAGAATCTCACTCCCTTTATCGAGAAGCTTGCTGCTTCTGTTCATACGGTAAACACACTGAGGCTGCAGCTGGTGTGTCTGTCTATCTGCTTTATATCAGTTAGTGCTTATAGGGGTAAATGTTAGTCATCTTATTTCTGCAGTATTGTTATTATTCAGCTTTGTTATGATTCCAGGAGAATCTTTGTCATGATTTAGTGGAGTGTAGGGTCTGTTCTTGCTGCTGTGGTCCTGGCTGACTCAAACTGATGTTATTACAAACCCCCCCCCCCCCCCCCCACACACACACACACACACACACACACACACACACACACACACACACACACACATCCATCCATTGTCATCCATTGCACAGTCACAACAATTATTAAAAGGAAGCACTTACAGTAAAGCTCTCGCTTTTTAGTACCTCCTACAGCACTTTTTCTCTGTTACTATCTTACAACGGCCAAAACCTTAGCCTCTCCCCCCTCCTCTGAAACTTCCCCCCAGCTGACCCCACAGGCAGACACTGTTATTGGAGTCTATTCCCAGAAATGTTTCCCCCTATTTCCAAAGACCAAACTGAAAGCATCCCTCATTTTAATTCTTTCCCTGGTGCTCACCTATTTCTCCAACCACTCCAACTGGTTTCCAGTCCACAATTTGCCTCCTTCCCTTTTCTGGATAGAGCGTTGGAAACAGGCTGTTAACTGTGATACTGGGAGTGTTAGAGGTTTTTCTGGTTCTGCATAGGCAGAACAGAGACCCGCTCAGACATGCCAGACCTCAGCCTCAAGAAGGAAATTCAGACAGAATATATGTTATAGTTCCCAGGAAAAATGCTAAAATATTTTGCATAAACTGACTTATGTTGCATGCAAGACTGGTCACTCTGCTGCTTACAAAATGCAAAACCTCCTAAGATGACACACCCCAGTACTGAGTTCTGTTCTGTATTATTTAGGCCACTACACAAAGCTCTGATGTATTGTCATTCCACACCCAGTTCTTGGAACAAATACAAAAAACCATTGCATATGATCAAATGAACATAGGAGAGCACAAAAACACGATGATCTTCCAACTCATTAGATTTCTTTATTGCTGCAATTGAATAAAAAGATTTTTATGGTGTGTTTTGTAGGTGCGTCTGGACCAGGACGAGGAGGTAAAACAACTCACTCAGTTGAGGGATTCTCTCAGATTACTTCTGCAAGTGGAGGGGAAAGAGGTATGCTTATTCATAATGCATCATTGTACTCATTACATATTATGTACTTGAGTTGGCATAAAAATGCATATAACAAAACGCAAGCTCTAAACCGTCCAGCGGCAGACGGATTTAATTGCTAGTTATTACTGTCAGCTGACTTTGTCTGGATGCATTTGTTTTATATTGTTTTAAATTTTCAAGATCTTCAGAGCTGGCTTGAAGCCTTTGAAGTAAAGCCCTAAATCTCTGTTTCTATCCCAGGAGTATCTGAACAGGAAGAACTCTGGCAACGGGTATAGCATCCACCAACCACAGGGCAACAAGAAGTATGGGACAGAGAAATCTGGCTTCCTGCTCAAGAAGAGTGATGGGTGAGTAAAAGCATTAGTTACAGTCTCCAAATATCAGGTTACAAGCAGCTGTAAAACAACACAAAAACACAAGATGTCAAAAACATGCATACTAACATCACAATGTGCTGTAAACTGTCAATAATCATCTAATGGGTCGTGGCTCATTAACACATAGTTCATTTGTTATTGTAACACATATTTTAAGGAATTATAAAGTTTTCAAAGTGATAAACACTGCTCACTGTGGAGGGCAGTAGTGTTCAGAGCTGGGTGAAGAGTAAGCAAGTAAGTCACAGAGAGAGAGAAAGGGGAACTTTTGTCTATCCCACCTGGTCTTCATTATTGTGAGAGATGAAGATTCAAGCAGGGGCCCCTCCTTTGAAACTTACTGGCAGACTGGCTAACTGAGCAGATCCAACTTTTGCGTCATATACACACACTTACACACACATATACACAGAGCTAGATTACAGTGTGATAAGGAGAGGGGATGTGGTGCAGTAGGATGAATGGGAGAGGGGGGATTGGTGGGAGCAAAAACTTCCTTAGGCCACTGATACAAAACAGAACACATTCTCAGCCATTTTCCATTTTACCCAATTCAGTCAAGATAATGACAACAAGAGTGAAGCACTGTCAACCACAGTAAGCTGGGCCAGCACAGTGTGTAGATCACCATTACTCAATTCAATGGTACATGTTAACACTGTTATCACTGTTATCACTTAAAGCACTGCACAGAAATCATCCAAGCTGATAATGTTATGTCAACAGTATGTGTTAAAATATTTTTCCTCAAGATGGAAGTTTTTTTCTGTGTGCATTTCAACCCACAGGATAAGGAAGGTGTGGCAGAAGAGGAAGTGTGGAGTGAAATTTGGCTGCCTGACCATTTCCCACAGTACGGTGAGGACACGTGGGCTAAACTGTCACCAAGCTTTTGAATTCTGATGAAAGTGCAGCTGTCAACTGAAATCTGTTCTCCAATGCATACTGATATAAGTTTGTGTGTCTGTCTACAGATCAATCGACCCCCAGCCAAGTTGAACCTACTGACCTGTCAGGTGCGACCGAACCCAGAGGATAGGAGGACCTTTGACTTGGTCACTCGTAAGTTCATTCCTAACTTTTGACCCTTGACATTTTACCCTCCACGTGATTAAAGACTCTAAAGAGTCATCTGCAGTGCAGCTGTGTGTAAGCCTGTCTGTTTGGTCCCCACATTAATAGAAATTGGAATCAGACACATTTTATTTTGGATGATGCCAGAGTTTGGATGATTAATCTAAACTGTTGTTTTGATAGGGGCGTTTGTGTGCATCATGCTAATTTTACGCCATGTTTACTCATGCAACTTCAAAACCCTCTTCACTCCCTCCTATATTGAGCAATTTATTTTTTGCACTTATGCACTTACAGTGTATAACCACTGTATGTTCTTTTCTATAGATAATCGGACATACCATTTCCAGGCAGAAGACGAGCAGGAATGCGTGATGTAAGTGTTGAAATTAATGTAGGCAGTGTTAGCTTTATTCACTTTCTTATCTCCTGTATTTTCTCATTGTGTAAGCAAGTAGTTACATGTCATGTGCCTTGATTTGAGCTTAGGCCTGTATGAGAAAGAATCTGTGTAATGTTACAAACAACTAAGGTGCGTTCATAAGGAATAGAAGTGTCCTGAAGATGATAAAATAGAAAGATTGTGTAATCTAATGATGTATGCAGTGAAGACAGGCTGACAATGGGCAAAAAGGCTGAGAAACTAAAGGATGCAGAAAGAAAACGCTGTCCTCTAGGAGCCCCCTGGCCCAGATGGTGTTGGGTGGAACTTCTCTTTCTAGCCACAGACAGCAAGCAAGGGAACTTTATTATGTGATGTGGGTTTTTCTGTCCCTTACCCTTCCCTTGTTTGTGGGCCTCCAGGCAGATTCTTTGATGTGATATGCTGTGTGAGTTTAGGGGCAGAGGGAGATGGAAATGGTTTGGAGGGAAAAGTACCAGAAAGCTTCAGAAATGAAAGATTTGAGGTTCAGTATGAGTCCTGGTGGCAGAGAACTGGGAAAGTGAGCGTAATGATGACTTATCATTTGACAGCTTAGCAAAAACACATGCAAAACACATGCTGGACCACTTTTGATCTTCTGGGGAAACGACTGAAATGATCAATCCTTTGGTTTCTCTTGGTGCCACAAACTCTATGCTTCCCCTCCAAGTGAGCTGTTACAAATTGTGGAAATTGTAAACAAATAACTTTTTGGCTCTTTTATTAAAATGTTTTCTTTATGTATGTGTATCTGTACTCTAGCTGGGTGTCAGTTCTGCAGAACAGTAAGGAGGAGGCCCTGAACACAGCGTTGGGAGGAGATCAGCTCCACCTCCAGGACAGCGGGCTCCAGGAACTTTCCCGAGCCATCATCGCTGAGCTCCGACACATGCCTGGCAACGAGGCCTGCGCTGACTGTGGAGCTCCAGGTCAGATAGGCATTGTTATTGATGATCGCTGCATAATTAAATTGATTTATATCAGGAGTTTAGATGTTTTCTAACCAGTTTCATATATTTTATGAGCATGACATTATTCATAACAAACAGCATTCATCAATTCAAGCTGTGTTTTTAGAGAGGCAGTGTGTTTAAACAGTCCGGTGACTTTTTGTGCTCGGTGTATCTCAGATCCAACTTGGCTGTCGACCAATTTGGGCATCCTGACCTGTATAGAGTGCTCTGGCATCCACAGAGAGCTGGGTGTCCACTACTCCAGGATCCAGTCCCTCACTCTGGACCTACTGAGCACCTCTGAGCTTCTGGTACTAAATTCACACATGGAAACACACTAAAACCGACACTGTCTCGATGGAATTACAGGAATTACGTAACCGTCTGCGGTCTTTCATTGAAATACTATAATGTCACATCTTTGTTACTGCATTTTGTGTCACTTCAGTTGGCTGTCAGTATTGGCAACACCAGATTCAATGACATCATGGAGGCGGGTCTTCCAAATGACTCGGTCAAACCATTGCCACAAAGTGACATGTTAGTCCCTGATTTTTTTTTCAAGACAATCAGACTGTTCAAAATCAATAAACTACAGTTTTGTGATTTATATAATTTGTACTTACTGTATTTTTCCATTAAATCTTAACAACCAGGAATGCCAGAAAGGAGTACATTGTGGCGAAGTATGCTGAGCGTCGGTATGTTGTGCGTAGAGAAGAAGCAGATCCTGGCCGGCTGTATGACGCCGTGAGGAGTCGTGACCTCACTTCTCTTCTACAGCTCTACGCTGAGGGAGCAGACCTGGCCAAACCACTCACATTGTCTGATGGACAGGTGAAAATAATTTAGAGCCGCATGTGGATTTCCACACCTGCTTTTCTTCCTGAAATGTGTCCTGAGGGTGAGGGTGGGAATGCGTGTAATAAACCCACATCATCTTGTGACAAATCTAAACCATAACATCCACACAGATGTCCTTTTCTTGTTTGAATGACAGCTACATCCTGACAAGGCCGCCCACCCGGCTTGTTCAATACTACACATTTGTGCAATGTTTCATAAAGTTTCTAACTAAAGTGACTTGTTCCTGTCACTTTAGAACTGTGGTTGAAATGGCTAAAAATAGAACCAAACCCTTCTAGTGTTAAAAACTGTTAAGCCATACAGTATGTAGGAGGTGTGTGAATGGTTACAGTATGTGAAGTATTTGTTAATTGTCCTCTTGTGTTTATGGTTTATGTGGGTGGGTAGTCGGAGGCTCTCCCATCTTTTCAAGCCTCTAATCTAATCTTTCCTCCCTTTTTCTCTACTCATCCTCTCATTTCATTTTCCCCCGCCTCTGCTGTCTCTCCTCAACGCCTCGTCTTCTTGTCTTTAATCAAGTTCTACCATCCCGTCAAGCACTTCCTGCTCAGCATAAGCAGCCTGTGTAACACCACTGACTTCGCTGTGTGTTTGTGTGTGTGTATGTATGTGTGTTTGTTTGTGTTGGTTGGCGCTCGTTTATTATTTCAGCTTTTAGGTCAGAGCTCATGTCTCTTGAGAACAAGTGAGACGAGCTTATTGAATTACACAGGCACTTCAGTGGCTTTCTTCTGCCCCTCCTTTTGCACTTTACATAAATAGATCATGCTTAAAGCTGTAGCCATGTTTTCACTTTTCAACACACAAACACAAATTAGTTGTTGCACAATCAACCTCTGACAGCTTCACTTGTATTCGAGTAGTCTTTAGGCCTGATTGTCAGATACAAAATGCAGCCACTTGAGCCCACTGAGTGGCAGATGGGCAGTCTCTTTTGAGGGTCAACAATTTGGCCTAATTTGTACTCTACTTTTCTTCCTGTTTAAGGGGGTCAGAGAGACCGCTCTTCATCTTGCTGTGCGTCTGGAGGAAAGAAGCTCTCTGGCGCTGGTGGATTTCCTCTGCCAGAACAGGTCAGACACTGACAAATAGTCAAGTATGATTCAGAGGATTGTTCGAGTTGGTATTCTAGGTATTATTTAACACCATCTGTCTATACTGTATGTTGACTACAGCAATTGTCTGGAGAAGAGAACAGCAGAAGGAAACACAGCTCTCCACTACAGCGTTCTGCATCACAAGCCAGAGTCTCTCAAATTATTGCTCAAAGCAAAGGCAGCCTTACACACAGGTAGCTTTAACTACTAATTAACTTTATTTCTTTTTAACCGAGTGCAACTAGTAATGACTTGAACCATTTGTTCTTTTACATCTCCTATAGTAAACTCTGCAGGAGAGACAGCCCTTGATGTTGCACGCAGACTGCAGCACACGCAATGTGTCGAGCTCGTAAGAACCAACTTTCTCTCATTTAATTCATCTTTAAGTTTTTGTTCATAAATTCAGGGAACACACACAGTCAGGAGGTAAGTTCAACTGAGGAATCGAGTTGCAACATTAAAATGCCTACCAGAAAGCCTACTCCAGAAACAAAACAGGACAACTTTTACAGCTGGAAATACTACCTTGAAATAACTCCCCGTGCAGCAAAGCTCGGCTAAGGACTCACTCCCAGGACAAGGAATTTTATACTCATCAGGCCCCAGTGTGTATCATTTAGAAGCTGGTTTTATTTTCTTACCGGCCATCTGCCCTGCTGAATCAGACCTGCCTTGTGTAATATCCTGTTTGATTGTGCACAGCCTTGTTTTAGAGATTTTGTGTTGAGACTGAAAAAGGTTACACAAGTGAGCAGCTTTAAAATAAACCCTATTTCCCAATTGGCTAAATTTCCTTTGCATTGAGGTGATCTTGTTTTTCTAAAATCTGGAAGCAGCAATGAGATGAGGGCTGTCTCTGGACTCTGGAGTTTTCTTTCAGCGATTATATTTAACCCATTTATCTCTTTCCTAATAGTTTTTCAGTGAAATTTTTAAATCTTAAAGGTCACACTCACAAAATATCAAACAGCTAATACACAAACATTGAAATATTTGTACTCATCTGTACCTACAACCCAGGAACAGCCAAGAAGCCGAACTACTCCAGCAAAGCAAAGTACACAGTTACAGCAGCATAGCCGATTCCTAATACTGTGTGTGTGCAAACTTGTTATGTGTTATGTGGAGATGAGAGTTTCCTGAGTGTTTGTGCTTCTGTGTGTGTGTTTTAGTTGGAGCTGGCCCAGAGTGGGAAGTTTAACTCACAGATCCACGTGGAGTTCATGTGGGAGACACAGTCTCAGGAGTTTTATGACAGTGAGGATGACCTGGATGAGAGGGTAAGGAGCCAATCTCATTACTGACTCTCTGCCAAAAAAGCTTTTGCAAAGGGGGTTTTCCACTGCAATTTCTACTCTACAAAAAGTGCCGTAAACAGAGTTGAAGATTAACTATAAATTAACATTTATGTATGTTCCACTTTCCTCCAGGTAAGCCCATTACCCAAAAACCGCTCTCCTCTGTCCTCAAATGGAGGTGGTGGGACTTCTTTTGGCCGCTGGAGTGTGGCTAATGGTGCCAGTGGTGGTGTTGGAAGCAGGCCTTGTCAAACTTATGAGAATCTAGACTTCCTATACAGAAATCCTCCAGCCAACAGCGCCCCCTCTGGAGCATCAGCACCACCACCACTGCCAGCTAAATGCATCCAGAGAGGTGAGCTACTGCAGTGTGCTTATCTGCATTATAGAAAGCACTCTTTGAAAACACATAATGCTTTGTGCCAAAGAGTTGGAATACACTGAATTGTGCTTCTAAGCAGCCCATAATTCAGCTTACATTTTAAACAGCTGTGCTAATCACAGTGGAGCACTGTCACCAAGTAATATGTGACATATCGAAAGCCAGATGAAGTCATATTTTCCAACAGCTGTTATGTGCAGTTTACTGTGTTGTAGGTTACGATAACTTACAACAATGATTCTGATACATTTACATTAAAAGTAAAAAACAAATGTGTGTAACATTTTGCAGATTGATTTTTATTAAGTTTTATTGAAGTGATTAATAAGGTTACATTCAGTTAGATTTGGCATGCAACACCTGTACCACTGCTGCCAAAACTATAATGGGTTGTTGCATTAAGTGAAATGTCCCATAATTGTCCTGCTTATGTGCAAGAACTTGTTTCTCTTGAGCCCATGCGTGGTGTAGAGCTACAAATATAAAATCATATTGCAATTATATTACAGATATTGCGATGTGATATGATTGATTGGATCATGATGATGTAAGATTTATTTTGGATCTGTATCAAACAAACAGGTTTTTCTTACATCTGGAGAAAAAGATTTGTAGGCCAGAACTATGCTACTTCATTATAATGCTGTTTTGTCACACGTTTTTCTTCTTTCTTTCTCATCCAAAAATTGCAGGTTCTGCGATTTGGAAATTTCACTTGGCCATACTGCGATTTTGATAATATTTCAGTTAATTGTGCAGCCCTAGCACAGTGCAAGTTCTAATAACATGTTTAAAGTTTAATTTTAGGTCTTGGCAAGACATTTATCCCACACTGGGTTTTGAATTAATGAGTATCTTAATTAAATTACAGCCTTCTTCATTTTCTTCCCCTCCACAGGTCGCTCAGACCCCCAGATTTCGGTCACGACGCAGGAAGGCAACCCCCTTCCACGACGGTGCTCTAACCCGGCCTCCCATTCCTCTAGTCCCCAGACACAGGCCAGGCATAACTCTCCGTCACCCAACATAGAACACCAAGGTCAAGCGGGGAGACCACCTAGGTCTCCCCACGGACAGGGAGCTCTGCTCAGGGGACAGAAACAGACCTGGGAGGGCCAACCTGGTGCTAGTTCTGGGTCTCAAAGCAGTGTCACATCAACATCCTCTCAGAACCACATAGGGCCTGTGAGGTGAGACAGCACTGCTACAAGGTGTCACATCTCTGTCAACACTATAAACACAATAGTGTCAGGTGTAAAGAAGGCCACTGAAAGGGTGCAATTCAAGTTGATGCCAAGTCTAGACACAAAAATTTAAATATTGCTGTTGCCTGAGACTATGGAGGACAATCCTTAATGCTACAGAGATGAAAAGCTGTCCAGTTTTGATGTGTTCACAAACAACTCTATATGACAGAGGGCCTATTTTGATCAGTTTTATTTCATGTGTCTTGCCCACCCTCCAGTTCAGAGAAGACCACATCGTATCGTCGGACCAGCAGTGGAGGAGGCAGCCAGGGGAAGTGTGGTGTGCTGTCTCCAAGCTGTGTAGGCAGCCAGGAGGAGCTGTATTGCAGCTTAGTGGGGAATAGTCCGGGCCTCACCCCAGCTCCAGCTCCAGCACCGTCATCCTCGCCTACCGTGACCTGCGCCCCACGACCCCGAAGGAACGCTATGGTAGGATCACATAGAAACCTCTTTCTACTATTTTCAGCCTGTAGTTTAAGTCCTCCAGATATCACAAGCTTCAGTTCAATTCTGTGGAGAATGAAAAAAGGCCTGTAAGATTTCACAGTCAATATAAATGTGCTGGTGGCACGCGGAAAAAAATATATCACATGTCTCTTCAAGGTTTCTGGCAGCAGGCCACATCAGAAGCGTGTCAAGGCTTTAGTGGACTGCAGAGCAGTCAGTTCTGAGCAGCTCGCCTTTTTCAAAGATGAGATCATTGTGGTCACGGCCGCTAATGACCCCCACTGGTGGGTAAGTGCAACTACAACTTTTTTCATTACAGTTACCATTCCTCTTTTGGGTAGCACAGTGAAGGATTTAACACAATAGTAAGTAAAATATATAAAATTGACTTTTCATATGTGTTCACATCGTAAATATTACATCATTCTTTATCTTAACAGGTTGGTCACATAGAGGGGGACCCGTGCAGGAATGGGACCTTTCCTGTCAACTATGTACACAAACTCACAGACTGAAGGGACATGGAAATGTGAAAGTACTGTATGTACATAGTAGAGGAACTGAACCAGCATGGGATGCTTCATAGAATCTTATCGTCACCCCACAGTGGATTTTATCTACAGGAGAGGACATTGTATTCTCCTGGATCCAACTCAAACTAAAGTGTTTGAGCGAACTGAAAATATTTCCACATGAGGATGTAGCCAAAGGATACCTGAGGATATAAATGGCACTATTTTGTGGATTTATACCCTTTAACATTTCCTGGTAACTAACATTGGAACTGATGGCTTTCACAGCCCCATAAAGCCTCTTATGAAAAGGACTATATTTTCTTCCCTGTTGCTCTATCCTTGTGTTTCCTAACTGCATCATGTTTCTCCAGTTGTTTAAACCATGAACCACTAATAATAGGTACGAATGCATTTGTGGTTGGGGTAGAAACTGCTTTTATGTCCATTTAACCGTTAATGACTATGAGGCAAAACTTACCTGCAGGGCAAAACCCCTTTAAGGCACTTTAAACTCATTGAGAAGAAATGTTCTGAAGAGTTGGCAGGGCTGCAAATTTGTATCTAGCCAGCCGCTGTATAGGGATGTAGCTGCTTCTGTTCTGAATGGAAACCGTCTAGTCTTTTAAATCACAGTATACTGAGACATTTTGAGGTTCAAACCTGCCCAGTGTCTGTTGCAGCCTGCCCTGGGACTCTTAAAAGTGGCTTTGTGCCTGCCAGTCTGTCTCCAACAAAGCAGCAGGCGTCTGGGCAGCCCAAGGAGAGATCTGAAACTTTAACTCAGCCATCTTGGCTCTGGGCACAGCTCACTGGCTGCAAGGGGAGTGGAGGATCCAGTTTCTTCTGGCTCCAGGCATCTGTCTCTGGAGAACCTGGAATAATGACAGAAGAAAAAAAGAAAAAAAGACTCTCTGTTTTACCAGGAAATGGTACTTAAAGAGAGCTTGTTAGTAACAGCACCCCACTGCAGTAATTTGTTCAGTTAACACACTCAGAGTGGGCATGTGTGTATCCCACCAGATATACACAAGCTTTGTGGATTGAGGATCCTTTAGGGAAGAAAGGAGAGGTGTAACTGCTCCATTTTTTATACTTGTAACAAACACCCAATGTCACATTCCACTGCTAATACACACACTTTGTTAGACATACTTGTCTAAAAATGTCCTATGTACAGTATATATCACCTGTTTTCTCATCTGTTGTGCATTATAAAGGGTTGTAGTATCACAGATAGTGTTATTTCATGTTGGTAAATGATGTCCTCTGTTCTGTTTCATTGGTTGTCTAAATGGCTTTCAGAAGGAGAGAAAAAAGAAGGGAATAGATACAGTTGCATAATCAGTGTTCAGGAAGGATCCTGTCTCACCAAACTGAAAACAAACACTGCCTTTGATAAGTACAGGTGAGCAGGAAGCAGGTGTTCACTTCCTTTTAATCATTCCTGAGTTTAAACGAACTGGCGATGAGTCTGTTTGCTCTTCGCTGTTTTCGCTGATGTTGTCTTGTTACAGTGTTTATGATTAAGCAAACAAATCACAAGGCAAGCGAGTTATCGGATAATTGTGGAGCAGTGGATGACTGTAAGTAACTGTCAAATGTGAGCAATAGTAAATTAACTAATTTTAGCCAGTATATTTGTATCATGCACATAAAACATTTTTAATAAAGTGCCACATTTTTTTAATAGTGTAACTTATGTGGTATTTTTCTGTATCTGGTGTGACTGTACTAGATGTACTAATGTAGTATAAAACCTACTTCCTAGTAATGTGTATTATATAAACTGACTGTGACAGGGGTTTTGTGGCCATGATTACATTTAGCACACCTATACTTGACAGTATGCATACAAATTCAAATGGGTGGATGTTGTCACTTCTGGGTGACCATCAGTTAGGTGTTTTTGATACCAGAAGTCCAATAATTCAAAATCCATAGACATAGCTCATTTATGAACTTTAAAGGACCAGTGTGTGGGCTTTAGTGACATCTAGTGGTGAAGCTGCAGATTGCAACTAACTGAACACCGGTTGTGTCTATATTTGACAACCTGGGAATGAGAACGGGCTGTGAAGGAGAAGCTACAGCCAATGTTTGGTTTGTTCATTCTGGGCTACTGTGGAAACATTGCGGACTCCACCGGGGGCCACACGCGGCTTTAAAATGGCTCATTCTAAGGTAACGAAAGAATATTTCTTATATTCAGATAATTATACACTAATGAACACATACATATTAATATTATATTCCATTTCTGCCAATAGATCATTTTTATGAGTGTGATCAAGGCATTTTAAAAAAAAGTATTGAAACAAGACTGGATGAATACAGGATTTAAAAAATCTGGAATATTAAATTGAATAAAATTGAAGGAGTGGAACCTATGTACACACATTTTGACTGTTGGCCATTTTTGGAATCCTCACAGCTTTTTTCCCCCCTTTATGCCTCCCTAAAGCTAAATCTCTCCATCCATCTTTCTTGGCAACTCTCCCTGCAGCTCTCTATCCTTCCAGCCTCATTTTGTCTCCATCCGGACGTTACTTAGCCCTGGTCCAGGATGATGAAATTCCAACCTGTCACTTACATAACCGGCCACCTCACTAACAGCCAGGATGATAATGCCACGGCCGATTCTGCTCTGCCAACTGAGTAGCCCATACACACACCCATTTCCCACCATTAGGCCGGCCTGTGTGTACTAATGCATACAACATGCACAACAAGCACTTCCTGTAAATTGTTACTTCTAATTCATACAGTAAATGTATTCTTTCTACGATGCTCTCATCCATTTATTGTTGTGTATTTGTTCATACACAAACAAACATTACACACACACATATCAATTAATGTAATGTACATGCTGTGGAATATAATAGTAGTCCATTAAATGCAGGGTAAAGCCTGCACTAATCTCTGGGTTTATATGGGATATAAGTGTGGCCTGAGTCCATTATTAGCATTTTTGTGTCAAGTGTCAAGTTTGTATGCATCAGGGGCTCTAATCTCTGAAAATAGAATATGATAGAGGATGTTCTGACTTTCTAATACCTTAGATATTCAAATCCGCCTGTCTAAAAGCCATCTGCATGGTTAATGCCTTTCAATAAGTGAGCAACAGCAGAAACATCAGCTTAATGTAACTTCACAAATCCTGGCTTGGAATAATGAGCACTTGGAAATGGGATATATTTCCAGTAATTCTGCCCTTTCCATCTCAACACAGGGTTATCTAACCTCCACTTAACCAAATAATCAGCTAAGAAGAAGCTCTGATGGACAAGCAAGCAACTGACTGACTCATTATTTATATATATATATATATATATATATATATACATACATATACATATAAATATATATATATACATATACATATACATATAAATATATATATATATATATATATACATATAAATATATATATATATCGCTTTTGTTTCTTTCCCGTCTGCAGCATCTTGTTACGTCAAAGAGCAGTTTTCTGCTGATCCGGCGCTACGCTGCTGTGGACTGCTGCAAGGTGACCCCGTTTACTTCCTAGACCTCCCATGCAACTGCAAAGGATGTAATATTTCCCACCTGAAACACTTATATGTTATGTTAGCAGTTTCAAGCAAAATCCCAAAGAGAGTATTAGTAGTATGAGATATGAAAAAAAAGCTAAATGAAACATTTTAGTCATTTAGTTCTTTTTATTCTAATAATTCAGTCTATCTTACAAAACCTGATAATGCTTAAAATGAAATCTATCTTTTAACATTTATTAGTCTTGTACATTGTAGCTCTGTGCTCAAGTAAATGATAGTGTCAAGGAAATTAAGTGGTAGCAAATTTAAGCGTTAAACATAGCAGAACATTCATTCTTTCACTGTGCAGCAGAAAGCAAAAGCCTTTTCAGAAGCAGTTCTAGTATATCAGAAAGGTTTGGGGACAACTAACTTCCAATCCAGCTGGTTTTCAATTACATTTTGAAAGTGGATTTTCTTTCCTGTGAACAGGGTCCCATAATCATAAATGTGTCAGACGTTTTGGAATTAAGGCTCTGTAATTATGCAAATAGTTGATTCATTTAACATTTAAAACTGAAAGCAAACTGACTCCAAACCTGCAATTACTATTAAGCATACAACATTTTCCAAGTAAAATTCGACTTGAACATTCATACAAGTAGTAGAATATACAGCTCTCAATCAAAAATATCATCATACTGTGAATAAAATGTCATAAACACCTGATATAAAGGAAAATATAAAGTTCTGTGCTTGTTCCACCAGAACATAAATACATACTAAACCACACATCACTTAAACAAACACAAAATATTAAACAATTCAGAGGATAAATAAACATCAGAAATGTGTTTTTGGACCTGTGCTTGTCAGTAAAGGGCTGTGAGAGCTGAAATTGTAGTTCCAAACACTAATTTGTTTGGGTTGAAATCTCTTGTATCAAAAGTCATGTGACCTTAACTGTAAAAAGACCTGAAAATGAGTACAAGAGGATTTATTGCCAACCACAGGTTCAAACAAGATAGATGTGATTATACTGTAAACACAAAGAGTAACAATTAACATTACATTCATTCTGCAAGTGGGCCAAGAGATCTTTGGGAAATCTTTTTCATTCATAGAAAAACACAAAGGTGCAGTCTCACAACAGTGTGTGAGTTGTTGTTTTTTTTCTTCTGCCCAGATAATGATGTTTCTGGATGAGGTCTCTGATGGTCATGAGTTCACCTGTTTACCATCACCTTCATCATCAGTACTATCACCATCGTTATCGTCACTGCCAATGCACAAACTCTGCATAAGGCGTATGAAAAGCAATATATAGGCCAGCTGTATATTCAGTTATAACTCTAGCTATATACATAGGACCATGATTACAGTTTAAGGCCTACTAGACCCTTTTTTTTTTACACAAGCATTCTGCTAGCAACTGGCTTAGCTAAATATTGTTTGGTTTAGATGTGCACAAAGACGGCAAGCAGTACTTTCCTTGTGGCCATGTGGAATGCTTATATAGAATCAATCAGCATTCAATGATAAAGTCATTGTGGCTGTCAGAAATCTGAAAGCTGAGTACGTCAACAGGAACATTAAATCAGTAACATAGTATTTGCTTAAAAGGGTACGGCAGCTATTTAGTACTGTACTTCCCTGAAGTTGGAGGACTCATAAGGAACAGTTTTTAAAAAATAACGATCAAAATCAAAGCAGCAGATATCCTGATTTTTAGAGTATAGCTCTAGAAATGCTGGATCCTACATTTCCCATAATACTACTGGATACAATCTTTCATTAGACCGTCAACATATTTTTTTCAGACCACAGAGGACATTTTACAACTGTTTTCAAAGGTGGTATGTGGTCCTTTCCACAATGACCATCATGTGTAAAATCAGTGAATTGCCCCTTTAACTGTGCTCCTAATCAACTTAGACAAACAGATCATTTAAGCCCTTATAATCAAAATTAGAAAATAACCAAAGCCATTGTCTTCATTCTATTTGATGTGCATCAGCCTACATTATTAAACTTGTGCATTTAATTTTCACATCTGATTTTACATGCATCACGTTTTTTTCTTCTCACTTTGCCTGCAGAGTTCCTGATATAGACCCCTTTGTCTCAGAGCAATGCATCAGTGCTTTTTGCTGCCACCTTTGACTTGACAGAGACCAAGAGACATTGCTTATGCATCTTAAATGATGCAAGAACATGTGCCAATCGTGCATATCTTTGCAACTAGGGAGCAATTAAAACTGGAATATCTAAGTGCACATGATGACTCAAGCAATTATACAGTCAAGCCATGTGCCTCTCTTGGAAACAGCCGTGCTTTGTTCTTCGCTGAGGTAATTTATAATCGGGGAGCAAACAAAGCACTATCAGAGATTCTGCCCTTGCAGTCATCCCTTCCCATTCTTTTGAAAATTAGCACACATAGATACTAGCATGTGCTCACATCGCTGTACGTGCTTTTTACAACAAATTCTGTGCTGTGATTGAATGCCTGCCTCTCTGCCATAACCTTCGAAAGCCAAAAATAGATATCCCTGGTGTGTTGGCTATGCTTTCTACGCATACAGCTGAAGCAAGGGACTGGTGGAATAGATGAATACAAGAGATACTTAGTCACTGCTAATCTAAAGAGAAGAGAAATAGGAGGAAGGAAGAGAAGAATTAGGCCAAAAAATCTGTGTGATCTATATGTAGAAATCAGGTCATCCACTGCGTATGGGACAAAGATACTGCTGTGCATGTGAAGGATCACAACACAATTACTGGTTGATCTATTACCTAAACAAACTGTTTTATATTGACATACAAACCCTGAATGAAGACATATTGTCTAATGTGCCTATACGCCACAAAAAGCTGATTATGATATCAGTGAGGCTGTTACTGTGCACACTATGCACTATACGCGTGTCATTGTAACACCTCTGAATAGCATTCCATTGTCACATATAACACCAAGACACAGTGAAGCAAACAGTGACGGCCTATCTTGGCTTTCCTTGCTAATGCATGCATGGCTTAACTTAAGTGCAACCCCTAATCATTAAATAAATGAGCAGGTTCAGCAACATCTTGTATCAATAATATATTTGACTACATAGCCAGTTCTGAATTAATTTAAATAAATGCAGCAGAAATATTAGTTCCTAAATCCTCCAGGGGAACTCTACAGCTGTCTCGTGGTGTTATAGTTACAGTGCTCTGCTGGATACATTCTGTAGGTTTGTGGAAGCGGATTTAGGATCGAGGGATGAGTGGTTGCTAGGTGACTGGATAAAAAGAGGCCACAGGTGGAATCATCCCAGCACAAACTCCTCTCCTACTCTCCTGCTTTTCCCTGTTTAATGCTGCCAAAAACAGAGGTTGTGGTGGTGGAACGAGTGGTCACGGAGAAGCCAAGGCACGTTTTCTGTGTATGTCTCAGCCATCTAAATCCCACGCTTCTGTGCAGTTTCTCTTTTTCAGACTCTTTTCCATATCCTGCCTCTTCACCGCATCCTTGGTTTTATGTAACAGTGCACCAATCCGTATCATAGCTTCACCTCTGATTCTCTTCCACTGCCCTTCACTTCACTCGTGACATGTTTGAGAGGCAGATCGTTAAGCGCCTTTACTCTGTCTCTTTTCCTTTCCCCTCTTTACCCCATCTCTTCCTCTTCCTCCTCTAAAAAAGTTTCACATTACATAATGCTTACTGGCTTTTCGTTCATTGCTGCATAAGGTCAGAGACATACAGCAAGACTCTTGTTACCTAACAGGCCAGTCTGAACCTCTCCTCCCACATCACCTGAAAAATGACTCATCCATGCACCATGGACTATCAATGAACAATCTCTCCTATGCAAGTCCAACACCACACCGAACTGCAAGCAGCAAAGTATCTTTGAAAACAATGAAGACATAATGACATCCTGTACACATTGCACTGGTACTGGCTTGACTGGTTTGCTAGCCAGAGAATTTCCTCAGAATTGTACTACAGGAAGCTCTTTACTAGCATTTGTGATTATTGTAGGCACTCTAAAGACCTGGAGGACCAGCCTCAGGATACAAGAGCAGAAAGGTTGTGTCAGTGAGTGATATCTAAAGAATGGAAGTCTATCTTCCTGCTAATGTAAAGCACATTTCTAAAGCGATGGTAGAAATGCAAGCCTCTACTGTCTTATTTGAGCTTCACAGGCCAGGGGAGGCACGTGCGGAGTCCCAGCATGGAGGAGAAGACGATGGTGGGTCGATGTTTCTTGAACCTCAGGCCTTTCTTCAGCCGCTGGCTGTTCTCTGCAACATACAGCTCTCCCTGCTGGGCTCCACTAGATATCCGTGACACCAGCTCCCCATGTACCACCACCTCCTGCTCTGAACGCACAAACACCTCCCTGAGCTCCTCCAGCCTTCGCTCCATCTCCCTGATGACACGCTGGCGCTCCTCCACCTCCAGAAGGCGCCGTCGAGCTGCCTCAAACTCCATGCTGGAGCTGGGGGTGACAAGCTTGGAGGAGGGGGCTGTGGCAGAGGTGGAGGGGGGTTCAGAACCGGCTAGCAGAGCCCCTGTCACCCTTCGGAAGTCTCCCATGGAAATGGAGCGCCGGGTGGCTGGAGAACCCAGTGCCAGGAGAGCGGAGGCAGATGTAGATGGTGGCATAGCTAATGGAGGAAGAGGGGGAGAAGATGATGATGGAGAAGGTGAATCTGGTGGGTGGAGATCAGGATGTGGATCCTTGTTTTGAATAGCTGCTGCCATGTCCTCGGTTGTGTCCTCATCATGGGTGTTTCCTTGTCGCCTCTTCATGGCCACTGTTTAAATCTTCCTACACTGCTGCTGTCCTTATTGTCAATGTTGATGTTTTTCCCCGTGTCAGAGCAGAGAGCAGCCGAGCAGAGAGCGCGGCGATATGCAGTGATCCAGCCTGGGAACTGCTCCATTCATTAATAAGAGATCTGAGCCAGGCTAGTGCTGTCTCTGCATCTGAGTGCCTCCCAGCAGCTCATTGGCTGCTGAACTCATGAGCATGTCAGCTGATGATTGGGCAGCCTGCCTCTTTGCTGCTGATGCTGGCAAGCTGTCGTGTCCTCTGCTCGACTGTTTTGCTTCGTCGCCGGCATCTGGAGCTCTGCTTCAATCAGCTCTGCTCAGTCAAGCGAGGCAGAGTGAGGCAAGACATATCAGGTCTGTCTCCTCGTTGCTGATGCTGTTTGGCGCACTCTGTGTCCTTCCAGCCTCTCTGCTGCCATTCCCCTTACCAGCTGGTCTCTTCATTTCCCTCTTTCTCCCTTTCTCTTGCTCGGATGGTTGCCCCTAGCAACACCGTCTCCACATCAGATGGCAAGAGCAAGAGGGAGGGGTGATGCTCCAATTTCTCTCTCCCCTTTATCACCTTGCTGCTCAGCATTAACACTCTTTCCTGGTACTCATTCTCTCCCACATTCACTGCTTCCTTTGACCTATTTGACAGCTCACAACCTTCCTACAAACTATATCTTCCTCTTTAAGTCACACAAGTAATGTTGTTGTTGCACACAGACAAATGCATGCCCAACAACAGCAAATACACAGCAGGGCACACACATATGCACATTTAGATTGTCTGCACTGTCTTAAAAAAACCCTACACAGTTGGTTAGTGTTAACATTTATGTACATAGTTTGGACGGTACTCAAATGGCATGACTCACTGTTGCTAAGAAACTGGTGTTTGCAGCACATTGGCTTTGGGGGAAAAAAATTTATTCAAATGTAATAAATTTGATTAATTCATTCTAATCTCTGGCAGAACACACAAGGCCATTTAAGTATTGCACCAATAAATCATACCAAGCTAATAAAACATTCTCCCACTGCAAATACTGTGGTGTGTAACCCTCTGTATGTGCATGTCATCCTGCCCTGTGCTTTTTTATTCATGCAATAGATAAAGCAGTTTCTGCACTCTGTGATCTCAGGAGTCCAATTTCAGAGCATTTAACCCAAATTAAAGCGGTTGTGATGTGATAATCCTGAATCTAAATACCTCGAACGGTAATCTGTCACTAGTTCTGTGACCTACTAAAAGTCAACAGGTACACCTGTCTTCACCTCAGTCACCTTGTCACAGCAGCGCTGCAACATGAAACACTGAAACCTGAACTCATGTTTCAAATAAGAATTGTTGCAGCAATAATGATCACCTTCTACTGCACAAGTTACATCATCAAGATATAATACCTTGATTTTTTTCCCTATTTTCTTCTTCTGCTTGCTGTAACATCCACTCCATTAACGGCTAAGCTTACCCTGTCTGTCTAGACAAATATTGACTGATTCTGTAGCAGCACTGCACAAGAGATATGATATGATGATATTAAGTGATGATGTGTATGAAGTAAGACACACACACACACACACACACACACACACACACACACACACACACACACACACACACACACACACACACACACACACACACACACAAGCCCACTCATATACACACTCATACTGAAAATGGTAACACTGGTGCATTTGAGACAGTAAGAAGTGTAATAATTGCCTTCAGATAGAGTGAATCAAAACAATGAAGCTTTTAGCCGGTCAGAAGTGTGCGTGCCAGTGTGCCAGTGTCTATGTGCTTGCATATTTGAGTGTTAACTTAGTTCTTTGCTTTTTTCTCAGGATTGACTTTGCATTAGCAGTACCACTGACTGCTTTCCTCCTGCCTTTAGCCTTTAGCCTTACCGATCCACTGATCTCCAGAGAGAAGAGAGAGTAAGGCAGACAAACATAAAGGCAGAGAGGCAAAAAGGAATTAAAGTGGGAGGCTGTACTTTATGTGCCAATAGAAGGAATAAATGAAACCCCAAAGATGCTCTTCAGGTTCATCCTGCTGTTCTAAAAGCCAGAGAAAAAGTATTAGAATAATGAAGAGGACATAAAGACAACTGTGCTGCTGTGGAGCTGCATGAAACTCAGACAACAAAGGTGTAATGTAAAGTGAAATAAGAAGAAAGTATGTTGACAGAGGTAAATCCACACAATACATAAAAGTGTACAACAGTGTACAAACACTGGAAATGTTACCTACTTTAGGATTTTGATTTTGATTTAGAATATCCACTGAAATGTGAACGAGGGCAACATGGTGCAGCTTTATGTGGTTTACTTGCACGTGTTGCACAATTTCCCTTAGATTGAAGCAGTTTTGCAATTTAAACTAATGACTGCTTGAGTAGGTTAAGAATTTAGGGATCAAGCTAAGATGTTTCCAAGTATTTTTTTTAAACAAAATGCCCATTTTTGGAAGATTCTAGTGATTGCACAACATTACGCAGTTAAAAACCACTCACTCTAAACTAATCCCACATGGTGCCTACAGTTGTGCATGCACAGATTGCCATCATCACTGGCAAACATCTTGAGCAGCAAGACTTGGCCTGCCTGGAAGCACAGGGATGCTAAACCAAAAATGTTGTTGTCCGTTGTCATAGTCAAACACACATACTTGGACACATTGTTCCACATTTACAAGCACACAGCAGACACCCACGAGACAAGCTGTTCTATGTCTCTTTATTTAGTATGCAGAATTAAGTGTTTAAATGCCTAATCCTTCCAAAATATAATTATCTCTAACTCTATTCTGCCACCCATTTCCATCTATTCCTCCCTCCTCTCTCTTTACAGCTAAAATTGTAATGAAAGCCTGCTCTCAATCTCTCATGCTCCGGCCTCATTTCCAGATTACTTTAATCTGTGGGGTATGTGTGTAATTTTTGTGTGTGCACATGGAGGAGTGAGAGCATCTGTGTGCCTTTACCTTGTCCAGCCCGCTTTGGGTTGAAAATGAAATGTGTGATTTGGTATTTTCCTTCAGCTGTTTGTCTTTAGCATCAGAGTAGTGTGGTGTGTGTAAGTGTTTATTTACAGAACTGCATGTTAGCAGCAGGGATTACATATACATTATTATATAGGCTATTATACAAGTACAGTTTGAGCCACAGAAGTTATAAATGTCGCTAATATCTAATCTAAGGACACATTGTGGCACTGTTTCTCTGTCCTAGGCTAGCACACAATAAGTTCACTCAATAAGTTAAACATATTCTATATCCATATTTCCATATTTCCATACATCTATTAAAGATGTGTGTGTCTGACATTAATGATCAATACTGCACAGACTAAGTCATTCGAAAAGATTGCATCAGTGTTAAAAAAGACCATTATTTTGTCTTTAAGGCAGAGAATGGGAACAACATCGAAGTAGACTACTGCCTGAATTTGCTTAAAGTAAGCAAGTTTTTCTTAGCTGAGCAGAGGACACATTTTTGATGCTAAAAATTTCAGTATCCCCCTTTTTTTTTCTAAGGTTACGTTGTTCTATTGTCTTGTAGAATACATAAAAGTCATCTTATTGATATTCATTGTCTTTATTTGCATTTTTGGTGTTGAGGTAATCCAGAAGTAATGGAAAGTAATCAAGTTACGTTACTTTAATATTGTGATATTTGAATTAGGTTAAAGACTACATTTCTTAACAAGTAATTAGAAATTACATCAGAATACATTTTTGAAATGTTTTTCCCAATATTTTTCTTTTTATTTAGGTATCACATTAGAATTTTTGTCACTTCTAGGACTTTATAGCAGAGGTTATGTTGATCAGTGTTGGCTAACCTTCATCGCTGGTGCAGCTATTATCATATACATTGCATGTACCATATCATACATCACATGCATCTAGTAACTGGATGACAGGTACACACAATCCCCATGCCCGCCCCCAAGTATGAATTGTGCAGTATGTGTTGTAGAAAAGCTAGCATTGTGTTTGTGTCTGTATGCACGGTAAAAGTGAATTATGGGTGACCATTTTGTAACCATAAAAATGATCCCTTACCCTTGGCAGCATGTGCTCTAGAGAGAGCAAGAAAGAAATGAAGTGTCAGTCTTACGTATATGTGCTTGCGTATGCAATTTAACAGAACCACAGGGGATGTTATAAGCAGCACGTCACAACTATAAATCTGCAAGATAAAAAACAAAAACACAAATGAAAGATATCTTTAAATAGAGGGAAACTTCAAATAAAATATTCAACCCCGGACAGTTTCCCCCACGGCTCAGATCAGAGAGAAGTAAATTCAGCCTCCATTTTAGCTGAGCTGCTTCAGCTGACAGCTGCAGTAAACTGAGGAGACAGATCCTGGATAAAAACTGCACCACTTTCTTCTCTTCCGAGAAAGGAGACAGATGATGGTGATGATGCTGGTTTTCCGCTGTTCTGTAATCAATATCAGTTGTCTCGTTCTGCTGCTGCAGGCTAGAGTTAGTTAGTGTGTGTGTGTGTGTGTGTGTGTGTGTGTGTGTGTGTGTGTGTGTGTGTGTGTGTGTGTGTGTGTGTGTGTGTGTGTGTGTGTGTGTGTGTAAAAGAGCAGGAAGTCATTCATTTCAGTGTGAACTACTGGTAAGGTGACGTCAAAGTACAGAGAGCAGAGCCGAATGGGAACATATCAAGGGTATGAATGTGTATCAGTGTGTAAATAATTGAAGACTTGTGTACAGTACATCTTCAAGCATAAATCATGTCAGCAGACTGCAGATCAGTGAGATACACCAGCAGCCCAACGCAGGAGCAGCAGTCAATGTGTGAATGTTATGTAAGTGAGTGCTGCTGTGCATACAGAGGTGGTGATACTACAAGTTGATACTGTAAAACAGAATCTGCTGTTAGAGCATTAGGAGGAGGAAGAAGCGATGGAATATGATGACAGTTAAAATGCTACAGGCAACAAGAGACAGATGGAGAAGAGCTGGAGCATCAAGATATTTGCATACAGATCTCGTAAGCTGTCTCCAGTATGCATGTACAAATATAAATCAATTTACATTTAACACGGCACAAATTGTGCAATTGATATGTGAAGATGTCATTTTAAGAAAAAATAGATATTCTCTATCAGTAGGTTGCCACTCTTGCAACACAGTGGTTACATGATGAGGGAGGAAGAGTTATCAGTTGTGGTCAGTAGTGGATGCTTTAACAGAAAAGCACATTACTAGGTAGACCAGGATTCATTTTACATATAAATAAAGGTTGCACTTTATCTCCCTCCAGTGACCAGCTGTGGAAACACACCAAGCTGTGGGCCCACAAGAAGGCAGGAACTGGGAGTCAGATAAACAGGTCATAATAGGGATGCACTGATCCAACTTTTTCCCTCCTGATACCAATTTTGCTATCTGAAGTTAGGGTGGCAATTTCAGATCTAAATGTGAACCTGAATTTAAAACCTGTATGCCTCACTGCCCGGAACTACTTCGAATATTTTTCATGTGTAGTAATGTAAGGTCTGTGGCCCACTGTGTCTGTTTGTCTTGGAACGTAACTGATTGCAGCTCTTATGATCATCACAATTTATATGGATCAGTAATGTCACGGTCGATAATCAATCCACAAGGTTGGGGCAGATACAGATCTTGCGTATTGAATTGTGTATTCCTAATACATAAACATCCATTGTTTCTTCTCTGCCAAAATAAGACATGGTTTACAAGAGAAAAGGTCACAGATCCATTGAGTCATGGGACAACAGTAAATGAGCAAATGTTTTCATTTACTTGAAAAGTATTTTACACACCCCTAAAGGTTCAGGTTTATTAATCATGAGGAGTACTACTCAGCCTGTAGTATAATGTAGTTTAATGGAAGAGCTTTCTAAAGGAATATTTCAATTTTGACTTGGAACACCCATATTTTAAGCCATACTCAGCATGGCTCTTGGCATGGCTATGTCGGCCTGTTGGGCCACCATTTTGGCCCAGACTGCGACTGTTGGATGGGTTGCCAAGAAATTTAGTTCAAACATTATTTGTCTCAGAGGACGATTTTGGTTTATGACGAATTACTTGCAAAACTAATAACATCTCTACCAACATCTCTGTGTTAATTGCTAATGAGCATGTTAAAATTAATTTCAATGCTAAATATATTTGCATGCTAACACACTAAACTAAGATGTTAAACATATAGCTGCTAAACACTGGTTCTAATGTAAAGAAAGCTACATGTTGTAATATAGGAAGTGTAGGTTCCATTGTAGCAGAGACTAACAGTCCCATTTACTTAGTGCAATACAAATCAACGGAGAGCCCCTTTAAAGTATAACGAAAACAGAACAAGAGAGACAGTTTGTCGTAGCAACTGAATTTTTAATATTTGTAAGATATAAAAATCTTCATCTTTATCATACAATAACATCTTACCATAAATTTAGTCAAAAGAGGGAAAGTTTTGCCACCAAACAAGAATTATAATATAACTTTGATCCCTTTTGAGGTAAGACAGCTGGTTCATTCATTATTTAGCCACACAGGTCTTCCCTTCCACACATGTACAGGCTGTTTGGTTTGTTATGCGTTATCCATGTAAGACATTCTGCCTCACCTGTAGGCCTATAGGCACAGAGCTGAAAGCAAGACCTACCCCATGAAGCTACTTACAATGAGACACATTTACTCTTCTTTAGGATGTCTCAAATTGAATGTCAATAAAATGAAAAAAAAGTCATATAATCATCAGAATCAATGGAAAATTCAAATATCATGAATCAATGAGTTAAACACAAGACTTCTTAAGATACTGCACACTGAGGGCAGGTCTGTTTGATATTAACGACCCATTAAATAACAGAGTTTTAACGGGGAGGGAGGCTGTGTTGGAGTACTCAGTCTTTCCTCCCTTTTACAATTCAAAACAGAAGGAGAGACCTGTACAGCATTAAGTCCACAGACTGATGTGCTCACGAATCTTTCACTATTTTTAATCACCACTTTCTTTGGACAAAAAAAACAAAAAAAACAAACAATCAACAACAAAAGCAGCCAACACAGGAAACAGCATTCAATATGCATTATCCAAGAAACACAGTGGAAAAAAACCTGAAAAAACAAGAAAACAAAGCAAATATAGAATTTTTAACATGCCACATTGTTCCTTGGGCAAGTTTTCTTTCACAGAAAGCCACCTATTTTACTAGTTTTTGTAGTAATAAAAATGATAGACATCTCAAATGGTTGCCAGCAGGTTGACCAAGCAGAGAAAAGGGAGAGGATAGAAACAAGGAAGCCACATGACATCATCACATCACCGGACCATGCACATGACCCTGCAGCATCCCGCAAGACAGTACACAGACACACACACACACACGCATACACACTTCAAGTCATGCAACTGACACACAGACACACACCCACTCACCCACACACCCACACACACTCTCTGTAAAACAAAATACAAGCATAGATTGACATTAACCAAAACATCAGCAATTGACATTTCCCAGAATCCACTTATTCTGTCTGTACCAAAGCCAAAGAGGCATTTATGGCAGAAATGTTTAATATTCATATTAATAATGCTCTTTCAAAAACATTTAACAGCAGTTGGACAGTACTGTGTTTTTGTGCTGTCGGCACAGGTAGATTTGGCAGCACACCCGGTAATATAAAGCTCATAAACTTTACAAAAAGAACAGGAAGACGGACAACAAAAACAGGCAGACAGACAGGCGTGCAGCAAGCTGAATGATAACCGATTACAGCGATGATGAGGAGCGAAAACTGTCATTGTCACAATCGAAAAACATGGCTGCATCGACTCTGTGGCAAGTCATGCACAAACACACCCACACACTCACACAATCATACACCCATACAGCACTAATTCCGCCTGCCAAAAACCTGCACCCCTTTTTTTTTTTTTTTTTTTTTTGCCCTCATCACCCCCCATCCATCTTCACAATATTTTGCTAGTCCAAAGGAGATTGGCTAACAGCATCTGACTAGCCCGAACAAGGAGGATGATAGCAAGAGCGTGACAACTGATGTGACAAGATGGGGGCAGGACCACAGTCAGTGTTCCTTGGCTGGTAGAGGCGGATGGACACCGAGTCCCCGAGCAAGCTGACTGGGTGGTTGGAGCCAGGAGGTGTGGTTTTGGTCAGTCTCCAGTGAGCTGATTGGTTGTTTTGAGTCTCTACAGGGAGGTGGAGGGAAGCTTCTTGACACGCCTCTGGGCTAGGAAGGAGCTCTCGATGGGCTTGAGCTCTGGAGTTGGTTGGGAGTTCTTCAGGGCAGAGTAGGTGGCTGCCATCGCACCCTGTACATAGACAGCAGCATGGTGAGTGCAGCCCAAAAAACTATCCAAAATGTACAAAGAAAGCCACCGAGCAGTAATTATGGACAATCTGATAACCACAAACTAATCGTTTCAGAAGGCTTTCGTTCACTTTACTCTGTAGTGTCTTCATTAAATGCCAATACTTTATTTGACCCCATTTATCGACACCAGTCTTTTTTTATGCATAACATAATGTGTGATGCATTCTAAAAAGGTTAAAAAGTGTCTGCAGTGTCTGCAAAGTGGAATTAAATCAGACAACCCACTGTTTTGCAACATAGAAAAGTATCTACTTTTAACAGCCAGTATGATACAGCACAGCTTTAAACTCAAAATCTTTCCTAAAGTTTTATGGAGTATTATACATTTTTTAAAATATCTATATAGTTCCTATATTGTATAAGCTTTTTATGATATTTGTTTTTATATATGCATGATTTGTTATCCTATTAAAAGTTATTAGAATTTCAAGAGAAGCTCTGTTACCTTGACCAGTTTGGGGTCATGGTGTGGAAGCTGGCTGTTGGGTAGTTTGTCTCTCTGGACAATCCAGGTGTGTTTGAGGACCTGCTTAGCAGTCAGTCTCTGATGGGGGTCCACATGAAGCATCTTAGACACAAGGTCCTAGGAGGAGCACACATTAAATATTAAACTGATATTGCGGCAGAAGAGGACTGGAGTTATAGACTGACAACTCCTTTGCTCATGTTCCTCAAATTTGTACCTTGGCAGCATCGGATACAGTGTCCCAGTTGCCTCCATTCAGACTGAAGTGACCGTTGCCTATCCTGTTCAGGATCTCATTCGGGGTGTCCTCAGGTCCATTGGCAAATGGAGTAAAACTGGAAGGAAGAAACAGTTAACAGAGTGAGTATGAAGGACAGCGGAAAAAGAACAATCTGCTCAAGAAAAAAAGCTGAAGTTTTGGTATTCACCCAGCCAGCATGGTGTACAGCAAGACTCCCAGGCTCCAGATGTCACATCCTTCATCATAGCCCTGACGCTTCAACACCTATAATGATGTCGTGGGAAACACACATTTCATTTCAATGTCTGCTAATGTAATCAATTTCTGCACAGCTCTTGCCTAACCTGACCCTTTCAGGTATGACACTGAAAGATGACTCTGCTCACCTCAGGAGCCACGAAGTTAGCAGTGTAGCATGGGGTCATCAGCAGGCCATTGTTGGCACGCAATTGCTTAGCGAAGCCAAAATCACAGATCCTGATAGACTCTGGATTCCCTGACTCGTCAACATAGAGGATGTTGCTGGGCTTCAGGTCTCTGTGCACCACCTGGAGGATGACAGAAAGTAGGAAGGAGTGTGAACTGAGGCACAAAGTAAAGCAACAGAAAACAGAATACTGTAAATTTTCTGTGCTGTATTAGGAGTTGTATTAGTTATAATATACAAACAATCTAGTTCAAATTAAAGAAGTGAGGTTTTAGGTTTATTAATGACCCAAAACTGGCAGTTTTTTCAGCTTTAGTCAACACAAACCATGACTTAAATCAATAAACAGACAGAAGACCCTAACAAGTTGCATGCTGTGTATTTCTAGTATTCTCTTATTTCTCGTTGTCCTCACCCCCTGTGAGTGCAGGTACTCTACAGTCTTGGTGATGGTATGAAGCACAGCGCTGGCCTCTCTCTCCGAAAAGAACTTCTGTTTGAGGATCCGATCCAGCAGCTCTCCTCCACGCATCAGCTCCGTCACTAGGAACACCTGCTTACTGTTATCGTACACCTGAGACAGAAACACACACATACACACACACACACACATTATCATATCACCAACTGTGACATTCGGCACACTTAATAATAACAGTGCGATAGTAAATTGTGTATAATGGTGTGATGTAAGGTGTTTTCATACTCACATCCTTCAGTGTAATGATGTTTGGGTGCTGACCATATCTAAGTAGTATCTCAATCTCCTCAGAGGGGTCTGTACTGGTCTTGTCAATCATCTGTCAATCACAAAGACAAGTGACCTGAATGTTAGGATGAATGCTCCCTTTTTCCTTCACTTTCATTGAAGAATCAATTAGTTTGGATTCTTTTTCAGTTTTGCTTAATACAATTTCACATCTTTCCATACGTGGTATCTAAACATTATCGAGCCAATATTACAAAGACAGCAATGACGTTGTTGTGTGTCTGTACTGCAGTACTTTTCAGGATTCTTTTTCATAATATGTGTGTTTATGTATTTATACCTTGACAGCGTATTCTGTGTTGGTGGCTTTGTGCACGCATCGTTTACAGACAGAGAAGGAGCCCATGCCGATGTCTTCCTTCAATACGTAGCCGTCGCTGAACAGCAGGTTCTTCCCATGCAATTGCTGCAGAGGAAGAGTTGAGGATTGAAGAGCGGAGGTGAGGTGAAGGTGTGAAGGACTGACAGAGCTAACAAGAGGGTAGAGGGAAATCGGTGGTTTTGAAGGAGTTGTATCTATTTCTAGCAACATTTTTCTCCCTCACTCTCTCCAATTGTAAGACTGTCTCTCCTAATCTAGCGCAGAGAGTTGTGTAAGACTGCTTCTGCCAGGCATGAAACAGGATCTGAAGCCATGTACCTTTGTTCAGCTGTCTCTTCTTCCTGTCTGCCTTACACCTACATCGCGCATTGTATCTGTCTTTCTTTCCCTCTTTCATGTCACTACCAATGACAAAACTACAATGTAACATGTTGAATTGTGAGAACAATAACACTGCTATGGTTAACTGCACATCAGTTGTCCTTAAATAAATAAAAGCTATTGCTGTCTTAAAAGAAATCCTTAGATTCTTAGACTCAAATGTATGTTTTAACTGGATCTCTGCATAGTTGGTTCAAATGGAGAAAAACACACTGAAGCAACTACGTAGGTCTGACCTGGACCACTGGGTGTGGTGGGGGCTTGACTTGCTCCACTGAACCCTCCTCATCCAACAGAGTCGATGCAATAAAGCTGAAGCCTCTGAAGAGCTGGTGAGCTCCAGCACTAGGGGGCACGCCAGGGGAGTCTGGAAGATCATAAGGAAAGTATTGAAAAAAAGAGAGATATATATATGCCCTCGAAGTAATGTTAGCGACGTCAATGTTCAAATAAGCCATAGCAATAAGCCACACTTTCAAGCGTATGTATTTTTTATGAGAACTGCTATAATAAAGTGTTATTGCGTATTAATGGTGCTGTAGTCATGTAGTCTTCTTTCATCCGGTATTGATTTGTTTTATAAGCTGAGAGGGAAAATTATACTTCTATACTTATACTACTGAACTGCTTTCAAGGAGGAAATCACAGCACATAGACATGGAGTCAACTATTATAGCAGCACCAGGTGAACATCCAGCTTTGATCTCTGACCTTTAGGGGTGCGGGAGGTGAACTCAGAGTCAAAGTAGAAGGTGTCATCCGGACGTGCCACCGCTGGTCTGAATGGAGGCTTTAGTTCTCTTCTGAAGAGTTTCTGAAAGGAATAAAAGGACTTTTAATCTACCCAACCGTTCTGGTTCTTCAAAATGAATAGTTTTACTATGCATATATTAAAATATCTTTGACTGTCAGATACTCACATTCCAGTCAATGGTGGAGAAGAAACCATGCCGTTTGATCTCCTCTGCACCATCAGCACCAGATCCTGTGAAAAAACAACAGTTTGCAACATGAATCTCAACCAATCACACACACATATGAAGAAACAAAGAGCTAGGCTTTAACCTTCTTAATGAAAAAGAGTGTATATGTTGAAAGTCATGTTCATAGTTCATACTAACCCAGTCTGTTAGCAGGGTTCCTCTTGAACAAAGCCCTGAGCAGAGACTGGGCCTCTGAGCTCAGGAACTGAGGCATTCCCAGACGTGCCCTGCGGGGACAGACAAATTATTTCGCCAGATATCAAGACATGCATTTTGAAAAGCAACAGTATGTGAACACTGTGTTGGATTATTCTTCCACCTAAAGAATACTCACTTCAGAATCAGGTTCATAGTTTCTTTGCGGTCCTTCCCTTGAAATGGCAGCGCTCCAGTCAACATCTCAAACTGGGACACAGAACATACTACTGTCATCTATTTGAACATGCATAACTACATACATGCAGTCAGATATTTATGTTAAAGGGCTACAGAATCAAAAGATTTTTCTCAAGAGTTTGGCTTGAAAATGATGTTAACTATATATTCCTTACCATGAGTACTCCAAATGACCACCAGTCGGCACTGTGGATGTGTCCCTGCCTGTTCACAACCTCTGGTGCCATGTACTCCACGGTACCACAGAAGGAATAAGCTTTTTTCTCATGATCAATGGCTTCCTTACACAAGCCAAAATCTGCAAAACATACCACAAGACACAGTCAGCAATAGATCACTAATGTACTGTTTTAAGTTAAAAATAATAAACATGTACCATTTATTTTGCAGTGTAAAAGCAGCAGAACTATTATTAATATGAATACTATGTTAACAGCACTTTATCTTTGTCTGCATTTGTCTTTGTGTTATATTACTTCTCTATAATCTCCTAATGTCACCTTTGGTTCAATGGTGGCAGGACCCAGGGGTAAATAAATGGCGGTGATTATGGATGACGATAGAGATAAATGGAGACGATAAAGTGTAATAATTAACTTGGGGAACATACACAGGCTCATATGCAGATATCTGGAGTCGGCGAGATAAGTCTGTTTCCCCACTGTGAGTAATGACGGTCAACAAGGTAGAGGAGAGGAAAGTGTGTGTGTGTGTGTGTGTGTGTGTGTGTGTGTGTGTGTGTGTGTGTGTGTGTGTGTGTGTGTGTGACAGAGAGACTGGGTGTGAAGGAAGGAGTAGGAGACTCACCTGTGAGTTTGATATGTCCCTCCTCATCCAGGAGAATGCTAAAAAAGAAAACACATTTATTTAAATATACATACACATTTTACTCATCAAGACATCACACACACACATTCTGGGTTATCACTGGCAAAATATAACAACCTTCACAACTTAAAAAGGTACCCTGTTGATCACTAGCAGCACAGTCTAGCAAGGTGTGGATTAGCTGGTTTGTATCTTGTGTTTATATGCATGGAACGGCAGAGGTTGAGGAATGCATACCAACAGCTGATGGCAGTAATGTATCATAAAATTAAAATGCAGAAGGCACATGCTGATGTAAACAATACAGGGTTCAAAACTTAAGAAGGCTTTGCAAATGTTTAATGAGGCTGGTTTGCATTTATAATGTTTGTTACGCCTAAGGGATACATGCAACACATTTTTGCAGAGGAAAGATAATTCTAAATGTTTAAAGTGCAAATGAAAATTCCACTGGATACCTTTGAGGTGCAATACAATATAATAAAATAAAAAGGTTTCGTTTTAATTCAAAGCACTGAATAAAAAAACAACAACTCATAACTGTTTGCAAGGGTTCTTATGCTATTGCTTCATTTATTAGATTACTCTAAATTACAAGCCTCTCCAGAGAGCACTGCAGCAGGGACAACATCTTTTTCATAAATACTACAAAAACTATGCATATGTCTTAGTACAATTCCACAGTTCTGGATTTATTCTCCTGAGATTTGACTTTACAAATATCAAAATGTGCTAAGTTAGAGGAACATGAGCCTGGAATATCCATTTGGTTTTAGATGCAAGAAGCATGGTTCACAGAATATGCTTTTTCCCCCTTCTTTTTTTTTTATTTTACATATCTTTCTGTTTCTGTATGTTCAGAATGTCCATTTGCTCTTACTTTTCGGGTTTGAGGTCCCTGTAAATTATGCCCAGGCTATGGAGGTGGTCCAGTCCTAATGCCAGCTCTGCCAGATAAAACTTCACATCCTCTTCTGTGAACATCACCTAACACATACAGAGGGGAGGCGGGACACAGAAAAAGAGAAAATAAAACAACATGAATAACATCACAAGAGCGAGACAATAGAGAATAATTACATGAATCTCAGTCTGACCACAGGCCAGCAAAACACCAAAATCTAACGAACCACTCTCACCTCTTTGGAGAGTCTAGTGAAGAGATCTCCCCCTCTGAGAAAGTCCAGGATCAAGTACAACTTCCCTTCAGTCTGAAATGCTACAATTATACAAGAGTTTCAATCAAATGTGATTTGACGAAACATGATTATGGAAAAACATCAAGACAAAAATGAAATCAGTAGATCAGATAAAACTATTTTTGGGTGGTTTGGGAAGTAAAGTGAAATAAAGCTTCAGGCTGACTCACCATAGTGCAGTTTGACAACAAATGGGTGGTTGACGTCTGCCAGGATGTCCCTCTCCATCTTGGTTCTCACACGGTCCCTCACTGAAGGATATATAAGAGCACAGAGTTTAGTGCATATGTATAAAACGTTAACAATGAAGGTGAAAATAAAAAGTACCCTGACAAAGTCCTCCAACATTTATTTTTTATCTATTTTATTTATAAACGCAGTGCGGTCTAGCAACAGCATTCAAATCGGGTAGAAAAAAATCGTTCTTTGGGCCGCACAATAATTGTTGATGACTTAATGTTGCAAAACAAAATTGATGTATGGTACTCGGTGATTCACTGGTGTGCACACAGCATGTTGATGACTTGTTGTTGCCGTTCCAGAGCAGGTAAATAAATCATTTTGCTGAGCACACACTGTTCTGACTGGATGGTGAGTAATGTGAATCCAGTAGTATAATCCTATATCGCAGCATGCTAAATGCTCATGCCAACAGAAATAAAGAAGAATTTAAAGATGCAAATAAAATCTGTGCACACTTGAAACTGAGATTTATCAAGATAATTGCACCACCTGTTTGCAAAAGTAAAACAAAAAACCCCGCTGTGAGCTGTGGTGGTCTTATTATGCTAACATAGTTTTCTGTGAGTTACAGGAAAAGCATACACCCTTTTACATGAAACAGGGGGTACTGCCACTTGAAAGAGACAATGAAATAGCCACAAAAGCCGATGAGAAAGCTTTTTGAAAAGATCTTACATGAACATGGAGCTAAGAAAGGTGCAGCGCTATGGAGGCAATACATACAGGGTTGCAACAAATGATTATTTTCAGAAGTGATCCGTGTCAGAAAATAGTTAAAAATGCTCATCACAATTTCATGGACCTTAAGGTTACGTCTTAAAAATTGCTTTTAAAATGTGTTTAAATTTACACACATACGAAAGGAGAGAAAAGTAGCAAGTCCTCACATTTGAGAAGCTGAAAGCACTGAGTGTCAAATTTCATGCAATTATCTGTCATTTCATCTTCACCCTACCACACTGCAAGAGCAGATGCCAGATGAGCTGCAGAGTAACTCTGCTGCACCCGACACCATTTATGCACATATCAGGCTATTGTACCTTTGAGTGTGGCTTTCTTGAGAACTTTCATGGCATAGAGCTGGTTGGCATCGGGAGGGGTCACCTTTCGCACCAGGAACACCTGAAATGAGGCCAACAAAAATACCACAAAACACCGTTATATATCAGATTAGGGATTGAGATTGAGAGTCTGAAAGGACAGGGGGGGAGAACAATGTTAGACAAAAGGAGCAACAGAATGATTGTAGGTTACCTTGCCAAAAGATCCCTGTCCCAAAACTTTAAGAAGTTCAAACTGAGAGGCATCCGCCTTCTCTGAGCCTTCCTTGACCACATGGGTAATGTTGATCTCCTTGATGTCTCCATCTTCCTGAAGAGTGCAAAACAGAGAGGGAAAGTATAATAAAACAGTCAGAAATCACAAGAGCAAATGGACAGAAAGAGGTCAGAGAAAAGAGAAGCTTGTTGTTGGGAGAGTTTCCTGTTGTAAATATGCACTGTATCAAAATAAAACACTTCAGAAAGAGGAAGCACAGTAAAAAGTGAGATGTGTGTGTAAGAATGAGTGATTGCATGCACTTCTGCCCATCGATGTGTATTTTAAATAGTTTCTGGAAATGATGGTGACTGCAACATTACAAGCAAGTGACAGTAAACCGTCAGTTGCTAACAATGCAATATAAAAGGCTTCCAGTGGTTAACTGTTCATGTTTGTGGACACACGTTGTGTAACCTCAAGAGTCTTCTTTACAGGGTGGAGCACTGGCACTGTGGATAATTCCACCACATGAACACTCTGCTGACCTCGGTGTCAACCTCACCCACAACTCATCCTACACCCTACAGAAAGGCATCAAAGTTTCAACAGCAAGCATCAACAACATCAACAACAAGTCTCTTTTTAGAGGCTGTTTTTTTTTTTTCACTTCTCAGTACTCACAAGTTTCACGCCATAGGCCTACGGTGAGGCACAGTACTATAGTTACCTGTAGGGAGGGTTATAAATTACAGTGTGGTTTGTGGGGGAACATTTCTTTTTCTTTTTAACTTCTGCTCAGAAGGTTAACAGCTTTTTAATGAGTTTAATTCAGAATTTGGGATTAGAAAGTAGGACATCTTGTTTATTCCTTAAATTTATCCTCTGCAAATAATAGACAAAACATTTAAATCTACGCGGCTAATGTTCAGTACAACTGGCGATAGCAGCTTAAAACAAATTAAAGTAGAGCTGTAATCATTATATGACTTTGAGTAATCAATTTAACTGTTTTTTTAGTTATTCAAAAGAATGACTAATTTGGTGGTCAGTAGTCGTGCATTTATCAAGTAAAAAGACTGCACATTTGTTGGATCCAGCTTCTCAAATGTGAGGCTTTGCTGCTTGTTAAATAAGCAATTAAAAGGCATCACTCTGGGCCCTTAAGGGGAACCTCTGATGGCCATTTGTCATTACTTTTATAAGTTTAATGGATTCAATTAATGATAAATGATTATTCAATTAGCTGATACACAGTAAATTAATTGACAACAAAGTTGATGATTGAAGTCGTTTAGCAAGCAAGCTTCTTCTATGTTAACATTTGTTGCTTTTATTTACATGATTGTTAATTGAATATCTTTTTGTTTTGGGCTGTCCATTGAACAAAATAAGCAAAAACATAATTTTGCTTTGTGATGGGCATTATTCAATATTTATTTTAAAGATAAAACTGATTGATTTACTGAAGAAAATTCAGATGAATTACAAAAAGGTAGGTTGACTCAGTAATGAAAATATAAAAGTTTCAATAATACACCGTCAACAGGCCACAGCAGTGTGGGACGCTATTTGACAACAGGAAACCAGAGTTGGTTGAGCTCTCAGCTGCACCTTGTTTTCAAACAACCACCGATAACAGCGAGCACCAAGCCTTGCCTGCACTAGGCAGTCTTAATAAATCCCACTTCTCTACTTGTTCATTTAACAATTACTGAGCTTAACGCCACTAACAGGTCTCTGGAGACTACTCAAGGTTTATCAAGAACATGAGGAGTTATCACTTTACCGTCCAGTGGTTCCTTGGTAAAGAGTCAGTGTCAGTGTCGTTGCCTGTTGCAGCTGTTGCAGCTGTTGATATGCAGCTGTTACAGTGACCAGGGCTGCCAGCCAAGGCTTTGTTTTTTTTTCGCAGGTAGAGGGTCAGCAAGCGTCTCAGGTTGAACTTTTTCTTGTCCTTCTCCATCTCAGCATTGCCCAAACTTCTGCTTCATCATCTTACCCATGTCCATAACAGGGCACCGTACTACCTCACATAAATCATCCTAAACCTCATCTCATCTCACCACAAGCACACTATAGACTCATTTGTTCACTCATGTCAGGATTAGTTAGATTAGAAAAAATTCTCAGCCTCTGCGCATTATCTGTTCTCTCTGCAGAGGCCTTCTGCAGGGGCCTTCTTAATTTGTATTAACTCTTCATCTTCATTTTCTCCTCCATTGTCTCTACTGTCCTCCCTCTCTCAGTCTCTCTGTGTAGGTCTGATTAGCCCCGTGTGTTCTCAGTGACTGACTGCAGCTGAAGTGAACTGGAACCCAGAGAGGGCAGGAAGGAAGAGCTTGCTCTTATTCTCACAGTCCTGCACCCAACAAGTCACACACACACCCACACACACACACACACACACACACACACCTGCGGCTAAAAGAGAGAGAGACAGTTTGTTCGGGAGAGAGAGACTGTGTTCAAAAGAGAGAGAGAGACAGTGTGTTCGAGAGAGAGACAGAGTGTTCGATCGAGAGACAGAGTGTTCGATCGAGAGAGAGAGAGAGATCGAGAGAGAGAGAGAGAGAGAGAGAGAGAGAGATTGAAATAGTAATAATAAAATAAATAGAGGTGGAAATTGTGACCAATAGAAAAACAAAACAAAAAAAAAAAACACGAGCGCTTTTCCGCCGCAACATGTCAAAACATGTTCCTGTGTTGGCACTGTTTTGACTCCAAAACCCAGCTCTATGCCACTTCCTTTTACCCATAATTCAACAGAGCAGAAGCTAGAAGGGAGTTAGGCAGAGAGAGGATGAGGTGTCCCCTCTCAGTGTCAACACGGCGGTGACGATTCAGGCTACTCGCTGCCTGAGGATGACAGAGATTTTCCTGCCTGTAGCCAGGCATGTCCTGCTCTTCCCTCTCATAATAGTCTATTCATGCTCATCCTGTCCTAATCCTAAAGTGCCCCTCTCAATGTTTTCCTTCCCTCCATCTCTCACACACACATGCTCTTTATGCTGTAAATACCTTTACTAATAAGAGAAGGGGCAATTCCACACCTATATAAATACAGCGCTTGAGTCAACTTTTCTCTTGACCAAACAGCAGAGCTGTCAGCAATCCAATCTAAATCACACTGCACTGCAGTTCATATTCAGAAGAAAGGGGTTGATTTGAACAATTCTGCCACTGATGGATGCAATTTCCAGAGAGCAGACAAACACAAATGCAAAAGTGTGTCATCCTGAGGTGGATGAAATGCAGAGATGTTACTGTAAGCAACAGTAAGCCAGAGTGTGTTTGTTAAGCAAGGGAGGAGCTGCAGATTGGCCCTGTATAAAGCAGCTGCGCAGTAGAAGTAGTCAGAGCTTACCTGTGCTCTAATATTGGCAAAGTCCCTCTCTATCCAGGTGATATGAGACACATTCTGGGGGAAGGATGGTTGTATTGGAATGGAAAAGTTAGCATGAGTTACAGAAGACATACTTGGTTTTGCATTAAGTCAATTTGATACAAAAGTTTCTTCTCCTTTTGCAGAAAAACTGGACACAAAAGTGTCACCAAACTATCCTTACAGGTACCACACACACACACACACACACACACACACACACACACACACACACACACACACACACACACACACACACACACACACACACACACACACACACACACACACACACACACACACACACACACACACACACACACACACACACACGAAAGGTAGAAAGGGGCAAGATGGGGACGATTACCACACTAGTTGACAGGAAACCTCTCTTCCCTCCCAGTTCTCACTTCCTCTCTTCTCGAACCGATCTCACTTCCTTACTGCTCGATAATTTAAACATGTGTATGCTTACTCGCAGCGGGGAGCTGAGTTTCCCAGCATAACTGCTGGTCAGAGAATTACACCAGACTTAGCTGAATGATCACACATGAAGGTGCTGGCAATATCTATAATCTAAAAGCATCCAAAAATGAGTTGTTACAGAGAACAATCGGTACACATTTGACAGTTAAATGGTGTCAGTTGAACGTAGTGCACCGTGTTACACTGAAATTAATTTATTGTTTGAGACTCTAATGTTCTCGACACATCAAGATGGCTAGACAGTTTCATTTTATTGTGTTGATGTGACAATTTAATGCGGCAACGCATAAGCTGAACATTAGGCTGGTAGATCACGAGCATGCTGAAATATTAAGTGTGTATCTGAACTTGCACTGCCTTTAAAAAAAAAAAAAAAAGTACTTGTAGAACAAAAAGGACAGAAGTTTGAATTCCAATGAACTGGCAAAACTAATCGTTCGCAGTGTGTTTTACGGTTAAACGTGGAAGTTAAACACGTCCTCCTGTGTTTCCTCGCAATTCACAGCTGGCAGCTGTCAAAGATGGCAGCTCAGCATCACATCCACCCGCACAAAGGAAACCCCTTCCTCACCTCCCAAAATATCACACACACACACACACACACACACACACACACACACACACCGCACACGCACGCACAGCTGCAAGAAGCTTTGGGTAAGTACCCAGTTCCCGACACATCCATCACCCCAGCACCACCCACACTCACAGAAAACCACTCACTTCACAAAAGCTTGAGGTTAATGACAAAGATGCATGAAAAAAGTGGCCACTTGCCTCTCGTGTTCGGGTTTTGGTGCGGAATATGAACCTCCACATGTCTGTGTCCAGATATTTCCATGTCACTGGTATCAGTGAGTCTCAGACGTCTAACAAATACACAGCCTCTGTGTCAGAGTTAGCTAACATTTTCTGTATGCAATACCACAGTGACAGATACACACACACACACACACACACACACACACACACACACACACACACACACACACACACACACACACACACACACACACACACACACACACACACACACACACACACACACACACACACACACACACACACACACACACACACACACACACACACACACACGGGAACTGAAGAGAAGTTATAAATATGAATACAAGCAGCAGACCGACTTTATGGGGATAGAAATGGGTCCAGAAGGGCAGGAAGCGGTGCTTAGGAAGTGTTTTCTCACTGGCAGAGAAAAAAAGTAGGGACAGGGAATGGTTAAGGGACAGATGAATACAAGGAAAAGACACTGTTGCAGAAGCACAGAGAAGTCTGCTCAAATCACACTTTTGATGTTAAGTTAAACAAACCATATTCACTTTGCATAATTAGGCACTCTGTCTGATTACAAAAGCCACTGTTGGCAACCACAGGAGTTCCCAGAGTAAGGGAGGAAATTGACTGCAAGCTGATGCATGCTTGACGAAAACCTGGGAGTCTTCAAATCCTGAACGTCCCCTGTACAATAAACCTTTCATGACAACTTCCAACATCAAATCAAGCTGAAACAAACTAACCAAATGCATCAGTTGTAACTAGAAGTTGTAGTTGAGTCTGCACCTGCACCTTCAGTAACATCCGTCTTTCTGAAAGCTAGAAAGCAGATGTACTGTCTGTCAGAGACACCCCTGGTGTAATGCTCTTTGATAAACACAAGGGGCCAGTGCAGGTCTACAGCCAGGCCAGTAGCCAGGGCTGCTGAGAAGAATCTTATTAGATTGGAGCTATAGCCAAGTAAGGGCATGTTCACATTGTTAGCTCCTGCCTCCTCCAAATCAGACTGCTAGTTCTGACATCAATTAAAGCGAGGGAGACAAAACGTGGGACAGAGAGGCAGCATGTGGGTGATGACAGAGGTCGGCCTGCTGCTCAAAAACTGTCCAACCACAGCAGGAAAGGTCACACATGTTTAAGTGTCTCAAAGGAGTACACTGCAGGACCAACATGCCACATATGACAGTAATTTAGAAGAGAGACCCATAAAAATCCCATAAAAAGAAGACTGGATGTGGTAAAAGGAGAGAAGGAGAGAGAAAGCGCTATAAAAAATGGCATGAACAGTGGAGAAGAAGTTCATTCAGGCAGTGAGTGAGTTGAAGAACACAAGACAATTACAGTATTTGTCTCTATGGCTCTCGCTGTAGCCTCCCCTCTTTCCTGGAAAACAGAGCAGCGGCACCTGCACGTTTTCAAATGCCTGACAGCTCTGACGGTTGGAACAGAGAGGAGGAGAAAAAAACAAGAGAGAGAGAGTCCAGAGTGGGAGACGGCATAAATGACTAGTGTACATGGAGGGAGACAGAGTAGTCTAAACACCCATCCAACCAACCGTGGTCCAGTCTCATTACTGTGAAAACAAATATCCTACACTAGACTTTGTCCTCATGAGAGCACACACACACACACACACGTAAAATACACTGCATAGTCACTCTGCAGCACTACTTAGACTATGACTAAGATTTTGTGATGACATAATTAGAACTGAAGAGAAGTAGTGACTCTTAAAGTATCATAAGCAGTATGTCAAAAATAACACTATGAAAATAAGCATATTTTTTGGTTCAGATTTCTAATAAAAACACCCTGTACAAGGCATTTATAAGTTGTAACTATTAGCTTTACTAATAATCAATGAATCCTTTATGATCACTTATATATAAGTTAATCTGGCAATCAGATTCATCGAATTGTCTTATATACAAAATGTTCAAAAAAACTAATCTAAACCAAAAGACTTTGTTCGGTGTGTGTTTGTATGTCCAATAATCTTAGTAACACTGATTCGAGGGAGAATAAAGGTATGAACAAAGGATATGAAAGCTATCTTAAACTGAGGAATGTATGTCTACAGCTTTATAGTTACACTACACTGATACAGGGAATTCTAGTTTTTGTTACCAAAAGAGGCATGTATGTGTGCGTGATTATCTATACACTTGTGTCTTTGTGCACCAGTGTCCAGACATGTCTGCAGGCAGGCACCTAAATCTGTCAGCTATGAGACTGGAATGTCTCTCTCTGTTTTTATCAGTCTGAAACTATGTCCTCGCACCCCCTTTATCAAGTTTGAAGGCAGGTAGCAAAAAGAGTGCCGCTATATTTTGAAGGGCCGGGCCGACTCATTCATTCAACTAGTTTCTTTCCTATTCATTATCTTTTCCCCCCTTGATGAACAGGCTGCTCCTGCACCTTCATTACACTTTGCCCAACTGCCTCTCCATCTGTCCACCTTCATTCTGTCCTTTCCCCTGTCCCATTTGTTCTCTCACTTTCTCTTTTTGCCCTCTAGCAACACCTGGTGTGACATCAATGACTGACAGGTACAGAAAAAGGGGAGAGGTGGAAGGAGAGAAGGACTTGGAAGAAGCAGTGCTGCAGATGGACATTCACGCAGTCCCAATGCAATCCACAGACATCCCATCATAGTGCTTTAATACTAGCCTGGGGCAGGCAGGGGGAGAACCGATTTAAAGAACGTCATAAAAGAAGCAAATGGAGAAAAAATAAAAAGTTCAGGTTCAATCTGGCAGACCTACCTAAAGGCTCAAGAACAAATAGGTAGCAGCCTGGCAATAATAATTGTAGTCTTAATCCTTCAATATTTCTTTGTAAGTGGTTTGTGACTAGTCAGAGGTTGATGTCACTGTTGAGAGGTAAGAAGTTTTGACCCTTGAGGCGGAGGCCAGCATTAAGGTTAATACCCACCGTTTTAGCAGACTGTACCATCTGTCTCATCTCCTCATCCAATTACAGCCATGGCAACCACATACTCCAAAACACAAATAAAGTTGTATAAATAACCAGATTTGTAGTCACAAACCAGTTAGATATTACAAAAACATATAAAAACTACTACCCAACCTCGTAATACACTGCACCAAATGACACTAGCAAGTGTTTAGTGTGCAAGGAGCCTCAACTGGCACAGATGCTTGTTTTAGATCAAATGCCATAGATGAGCTAAGGGTGGATGCTACCAGAGGTAACGCAGGATAAGCACAGATGCTACAGGAAATCCTGTGTTGGCATCTGCAATATTAATAGCAGCGGCAAGGATAGCAGTAAGATGATAGGCAGTTCAGCGCTAGGCCAGTTGACATGGGGCCATAATGGCCTTGTGTAATATTCACAGTGGCAGCGATGGTCAATAAATAAATGAAAAAAGAGGGACAGCAATGGCAGGATGGAGTAAGAGAGAACAAAAGAGGGATAGAGAGATAAGTGGAAGAGATAGATGAGATGGAGGAAGAGAAAAAACATTGGATGTTGCTAATATAAACAATGAGGTCATCGCAGTTAAAGCTAAGCTGGCTGCAGTGGAAATGATCAGCACTCTACATCACCATGCAGTAGAGTATTGAGTAACATGTACGTGCATGTAGCCGTACAGAGTACAACCCCATAAGCACACAAACAATAACATTGCATGACTTTTTGTCAGTCATATCTTATTTCTCTGCCATCCCCACACTCTGTACCCATTCCCAGTCTCATAGTTCAAACCCTTCACACCAGCTAGAGTGGTCTAAAATAGCAGCTTCATATCTCAGTCAATACTTCCTGCTTCCTCCCTCTCATGGTTCTCCGCTTTCCTTAAATATCAACCGAACTGCTTGCCAAAAAAACGCACACACAAAACAAACAGGACATAAATCAAAACACTGGTGCATGCTTCCTGAGGCTTCCTGTCTTAAACACCATTGATAACCTTGTGCTTTGTTCCACGCCATGTCTGACTATCAGTCTTGTTCATATGTGAACTCCACTGCCTGCACACTTGAGCTGAAAAAATTCTTTAACAAGACTGGAACTGCCACCCTTTGTTGTGTTCATTGAAGCCAGATAAATGTCAACTAAGCTGTTTGAGGTAACACTAATGTATGTCACTGCATGCTCGGGGGAAAGACTCCAATGGAAATTGCATTGATTTTAGGTTGGATTTAAATTAAAAAAGGATTTTGATGGCTATGAATAAATCATAATTCTTAATGATAATTAACTGTAAGCTTATAACCCATTTGAATATTTCTCACTGAAACCTTCATGACACAAAATATTTATTTATTTGAATTTCATTATTTCTGTATTAATTGCTTTTATGAGGGCAGCAAAAGTAAAAATCAACATTGTTGTGCAGCTCACTCTAGCTGAGTTTAGAATTAGGAATGAATGAAGACTGCGGCTGGAAATATGATAGATGGGGCTGGTACATACAACATTTGCTGGTGAAAACTTGGAGTCTTGCTCTGGCCATGTCAGAATATGTTAAATCAGTGCGAATGAAATTCCTCCCAAAGACCATTTTTCTAATAAAGTTCTGTATCCCTACACTCAGCACACAGTTACGATGAGTAGCGTGCTGCTACTGACACAAAGAGCAAATTCATCATTGAAGTTGACATTCAGGTGTCAGTATTACATCGAGACGTCTCTGTATGTGGGAGGGTTAACAGATCAGTGGATTTCTCGTCTTATTTGTAAATAAACTGACAACAAAATGTTATTCAATTGCATTGACGACATTTCCTGTAGTGCATATGACACTGCTGCCATGGCAACAAAGGTCAAAGGTTAAAAGCTCCTGAAAGGAACACTTTAAACTGTTGAGAAAGAGAAACAGATGAGAAAAAAAAAAGTATAATGAAAAACAGAACACACAAAAAGGACTTTAACCTGGAAAGATAAACCACTAAACAGAATTATGAAAAAGGTTGCAGCGGACATTTTATTAAATCAAGAGAGAGAAAGAAAGGGCAGAGCAGAACAAACACCATAGGCATCCATATTAATGAGAACCTTAAAGGATGAGAGCAACCGGTCGGAACATTTTCCTTAATCGACATAGTAAGGGAGAAAAGCGAAACTATGGCAACTGTGTTCCTCTGTCTCCATCTCCCAGCATCCTCTTTGTGAGACAAGAGGAGGTACCAGAGGCAAGGCCATACACAAGCACACAGGAAACATTTTTTTAGATGACGCTTCCAGGTAACATTCGCCGGCCTCCATCTTCACAAATAGAGCACTTTTGTGCCTTCAGACTCTAGTTCAATATGCAATTTGATGCCAGAATCCTCCCCACACCATCCGCACTGCATGACAATGAATTTATCTGAATTTTTGTCAAAGTAATATATTATGATGGCCTTTAAAGGTTGCCAATGTAGCTTACGTCTCTTATATTAGAGACATTTGAGAATACACAGACTTATCTATAAGACAATGCACATACTGGATGATTAATGGGGCTGCCCCTCTCACTACTGTACTAGTGTCTTTTTTGTGTGTGTGTGTATGTGTGTGTGTGTGTGTGTGTGTGTGTGTGTGTGTGTATGCGTAAGTGTGTTTATGAGTGTGTGAGTCCGAAAGAGAGAGAGACAGAGAGAGACTAAGTGTATGTTTGTGTGCATATGCATTTGAAGCCAAACTGATATACGAGAAGAGGATTTATGAGAAGTGTGTGTTTATGTGTTATCATAAACCTTTTTTGCTCCTGGCGGCACAAGTCGCAATCCGGGCTTAGCGACGGCAAGGACACAGTAACCATGACAACTAGGGCCCATAGCAGCCATGAATGGATGGAGGAGGGGGTGAAGCGAATAGATGGATGGATCATGAGTCTGAGGGGCATCTGGTTCGAGTCTAGTAGGTTTTTAGTCTGTTGTGGGATGATGAAACTCACTGATATTTGGACTTGACATACTCAGTGCCTGCACACAATCATGCTGCATCCATTCACAGAAACCTTCTTTGGTTGTGTCACATATTGAGTTTTTCATTCATATATCAACATCAGTCTGGTGTAACACACTCTTAGAGACATTATATGGCACTGTGAAATCATTCTAAAGAAGGAAATACAGGTTTCATACAAGCTTGGTTGTCTTTTTGTAATTTTGACCATGATATTGGTACATTATACTTGCAAGTTAAATGCTCTGAGATCTGGAAACTTCCTGAAACAATACTGGTGTTTTACCACTTACTATAATTTTGTGCGCACACAGATTTCCTGTGCAATGGAGGATAATTACAACATTTCAAGTGCTCTAACTTTCAGTTTTACATAGTTCAGATCAGTGTTTTTCTGCAGCTCTGTACCAGGATATGAAACATTTACCACCGAGCCTCAATAACTTTATAAACTATTCATGTGGTAATTACTCTGTGCTTCATTTTCCCTCACCATGCCCCCAACAACAAGATACTGATTTTGAACTCAAGTAGGTCATCAGTTCACAAGATATTCAGTACATCACCCAATTAGCTACTCAATCTGCATTTGCTGTGCTACTACTACTGCTGCAACTAGCTAGCTATGACAATTAAAAAACACAGTACCATTGAGGATTTGAAAAAGAGAGAGAGAGATTTTATTTGGAGGAGGAAGGGACACAAGAAGAGTTCAGAAGTTCAGTGTTCTCATAATCGATTAAAATGGCCAAAACTATAAAAATATTACTTCAATAAACCAAAATACTCCTTTTTCGCTTGAAGCAAAATGAATCCTTTGAGATGAAATGTGAAGCTCTTGATGGAGAAATAAAAGATAGTTTAACAGCGTCCCATGAAAAATGAGAGCAGTGAGGAGAACTATGTAGCTGATGGACGCAAAGAGGGAGAGCGAGAGTAACAGAGGTTAATATTGTGTACAATAGAATCCAAAGATTTAGAGCCCCCTTCTAGCACAGAAGCAGGCTGGGTAATTGGGCTGTAAACCATCTCCCACCCTCTGTGTGTGTATTTGTGTTTGTGTGTCTGTGTCTGTGTGTGTCTGTGTCTGTGTCTGTGTCTGTGTGTGTGTGTGTGTGTGTGTGTGTGTGTGTGTGTGTGTGTGTGTGTGTGTGTGTGTGTGTGTGTGTGTGTGTGTGTGCCAACCATCACCCCAAGCCACCTACAGTAAAATGCTGCTCCCATTAACATCAGCTTCTGTTGATGATAAACTCAGATAAGAGGATACCCACTTGACGCAGACTTTAATCAAACGCTACCAACCCCCCAACACACATGCACGCACACACGCACACACGTACAATAAACTGCACAGAGACATCACTAACAATCACTGATTTACTTCCTCCAGGCCCTGCTGCACATGGACTCTCCTCCTGGGCCTGCAGAGGCAATCATACTGTTACTAAGTCTGTTTGCTACTACAAAGATATAGAGAGAATAAGGAGCCATTTTAATCTGAGTTAAACCCTTCTGGAGAGGCTCAATTAACGTACCAAATAAACAAAACTCTCTGACTCACAGTTGATAAGATGTGAATGATGTGGTGTGTGTGCGCTGTTGTTTGCATGTGAATACATGCTGATAAGCCTAGGTAATAGATTTATTTTATGGTAACCAGAAGATTGATAGTGTGTGTGTGTGTGTGTGTGTGTGTGTGTGTGTGTGTCTCAGTGCAAAGTCCATCCAGCTTGCGTAATAAAGCTAATTTTCCATTCCACACTCTTGTTAACTAACTAACTTGTCGTGTAGGAGTAGGGACACTAATACATTTATACATAACAGATGAACTGAAACACGGCTCCGACTATTCATCGCAAAGCTATTGATTTGCCGAACTTCATTCAATATGACCTTGCTGAAAAACTAGCATTCTGGAGCTGATAAAAAAAAGCCCAAGTTGATTTAAGGCTGTCCTCGCCTTTTGAGCAACTAACTTCACAGAAAGTAAAAAGGGTTTGGCTTAGAAACTTTGCGAGAACAAAAGCAAACAGGATAAAAACGAGGCAGGACAGTCAAGGACACCTGCTCAACAAATCGTTAAATAGCCGGGCTTTATCTGGACTATCAGACATAATGATGAATTAGACTTTCAGGAGGAGTGCTGAAGAGTAGTGATGGAAGATAAAGAGGGGAGAGGAAGAGAAGAAGAGGATGCTGTACTGGAATGTACAGAGTAGAATGATGAGGGGCAGTGAGAAGGAGAGCACGAAAGAGGGCATCTTCAAGCCTCAGTGCCTTTTCTCATTTAGGAGGTGTGTGTGTGTGTGTGTGTGTGTGTGTGTGTGTGTGTGTGTGTGTGTGTGTGTGTGTGTGTGTGTGCGTGTGTCCATGTGCGTATGTGTGTGCGTCATCAGGGTTCCCTCCTTGTCGTCATCCAAAGTGCAGCTAGAACACCAGTCCACCCAATGCGGCACTGTGACAGAATCCAGAGGCTGTTTCCACTTGTTGTTCTCATCGATGTGATTTTTATCCTCTGCTCAAACAAGAATTAAAGGCAATAACTGGCAGGTCTGGTTGTTCCTCTTCAGCCTGCTCACAAAAATAATTAAATGAGCCACCTCATTGCCCATGAAACTGACACATTCAATCCCATTATCATGTGTGATGTACTGTCAGTACGTAGAGGCAGAGACTGGGAAAGGGCCGCCAAAACAGATGATACGGAAAACAAAAAGAGACACAGTGGACATATTCAGGTCAAGTCTTGACACCCACATTGAAAGCCTCATAATGCCAAGTCTTCATGATCAGATCTTAAATTAGGCTGATATGTTACAGCAAATTCACAATCAATCTACAAAGCTAAAACACTAAATAGATCATTCTAGGGCTGCAAATAACTATTATTTTCATCATCAATTAAACTGCTGATTCTTTTTTATTTAACTTATTAATTATTGTTTTTAATGTTAGATGACAGTGAAAAATATGCAACTTCCAGGAAGCCAAAGGTTAAGTATTCAAATTTCCTGTTATGTCAAACCAACAGTCCAAAACCCAAATACTTTCATACTTTCATCAAGACAAATAAAACATTCACATAATTAATTAATTAGCTTGAAGAGGCAAATATTTAGCATTTTTGCTTGAACAAGCAATGAAGTGATAATAAAAAGAGGAGCAGATTAATTTGTTGATTGACTAATTGTTTAATTGAATAATCCTTTCAGGTCTATATAATGCACCTCTCATCAACGTTACCAGAAGAGTGTCATTGTTTCCTTTAAAGGGCCAATGTGTAGGATTTAGTAGCATCTAGTGGTGAAGTTGCAGCTGAATAGAGCTCACCCTTCCAAGTGCATAGGAGAAACTATGGTGGCTGTGAAACTTAAAAACACACAAAAAACCCTAGCGTTTGATTTGTCCGTTTTGGCCTACTGTACAAATATGTTGTTTCAACATGGCGGACTCACTCCCAAGAGGACACACTCCCTCTGTAGATAATAATGCCTCATTCTAAAGTAAAGAAAACAGTACAAATCTTATTTTCAGGTGAGTATACACTAGATCCTCCAAAATGGATGATTTTGTTAACTTATAATGAGCCATTCTTATCTATAGGTTTCCTTCCATGAAGTCCACCATGTTTCTACAGTAGCCCAGAACGGACAAACACTGGCTGTTGATACAGACCTTTTGCGTGTTTCTCGGCCACCGTAGTTTCTCCTACTCACTTCACAGCCCGTTGTCATTCCCAGGTCATCATATACAGATGTGAGAGGTGTTCAGTTAGCTGCAATCTGCAACTTCACCACTAGATGTTGCTAAATCCTACACACTGGTCCATTAAGCGCATATAAACACACCCAATCTTCATCAACATTTGGGCAAATCTCTCAAAACAAATGGTCAAATATCACAAATCAAGTCAAGCATCTGGGTTTCTATTAAAAAAAAAAAAAAAAAAAAAAAAAAAAAAAAAAAAAGAGCTTCCATCCCCTTTCAGTAAAAACACCACGAACATGGTCTGATAACTGAGTGGACAATCATGTGGCCACTAAATCATAACTCAGACTAACTCATTGCCAATCACTTAAGAAGCCTTTCCAGTTTAATGTCTTCTGCTGCAGCACAGATGCTGCGCGGAAGACTATAATTAACTTCCAGAGAGGCAATACACTTCAGATAAACGTTACCTTTCTGTACAACAGAACCCTCTAAAGTGGCGACATTTAAAAGGGAAAGGTCTTTTGGGTGGTTCAAATCTCATTGGTGAGCCTTCAATTTCATTGTCACAAACAGCATTAATACACGTATTATTGTTTATTATTGTAGTTTATACTGGTTGCTGCAGTTCAACGCAAAAAGAAAATCGTCTTGCACTTAACAAATAAAGCACTTAATACATAGATTAGGTCTGAATGAGTATTCAAACAAATAAAACACCAAGATGCATTTCACTTACTAATCCTTGCATTTTCATTCCATAATCCTGGTTTATTCAACCTCTCTTTTCTTGTGAAGGTCGCTTGTTTTGAAAAGGGGGGGACACTTCAAATCCTGGCTTTGCCTCTCGAAGCCTTGAGCTTCTTTTATTAACACACGCAAACACCATCTCTTAAGGCTTTAGTATCAAACTTTCAGATCAACTTCCTGGATGTGGCTCGTGGTGTAGAACATAAGGGAGAACTATCACAGCCCGTTTATGAGATAGCGATCGTTGTATCAGCCATCTTTACAGACGTTTCATTTCTTGAACACTTGTGTTTTCATGCTCTACATCAACATTAGAGTGAGTTCTAGTACTTGTGTTTATAACTAAGTGGATGTATGTAATTAACATTCCAACAGATGCAGTTTATTTGCTCTCCTCTCAGGCAGAAAGTGATACACAAGCGTGATTATGAATTCACACAGATTGTCATCAGAGTCATTTCCGCTCTTCGTTAGTGCCTCTACACCAAAGTATCTTGCATCTATTCACTTCTCATTAGAGACTCATAAGATTATCAATTAGTTTCAAAGCGGACTTCTCTACTCTGACAGAAACTACCTTCTTTAAAGAAAATATTGGATTTTATTATTTTCCCTTCATGCCACAAGTGTGCAAGCAGAGCTGCTTTTCCAACAAGTTCAACAAAACAACACAAAACAGCTAGCACCTAAAACAGGCACTTTTTATCTTTCACACTGCAGTGTCTACATCTGAGTTTTGATTAGTCAAGGACTGAAATATTTTAACTCCTGTAAACTAAGTAGCAGCTGTAAAACCCTCATAAATAAAATGACTAAAATAACTGATAACTGGACATCTTTTTGCAAGATCCAATATCTTCCACACTGTAACAGCACAAGCTGAATTTACAGTCCTGACTTATTTGAATTGATTGAATTGAAAATGAGCAAACTCCATTTATTCAAATGATGTCCTGTGAGAGCAGAGAGGACAGCTGGTCCAATAAAAAGAGCATCACAATAAGTGAAGCTAAATGAACAGAGGATGGCAGAGTTTTAGAACACAAACAGACAGAAATACAGAAGTATACCATATGAGGGGAAACCCATTACTCACAAATAAACAAACAGGAAGGGTCAGATATAAATGATGCATGTTCAAACCAAGGAAACATGCACCACATTCATACCAACATCTGAATTAAGAGTGTAGAATTAGAAAATTGGAGGGTGAAGGACAAGAAGGTAGTACTGATAATGTTCATCAGCCAGCAGCAGCTCATGTTACAGGGGAAGCAAATGTCAACAAGGAGATAAAAATCAGTCATCTGCTTCGTGTGGTGGTGACATGTAAAATGAACACACGGCCAGCCTCAGTGTCTCTTCTCTCAGTGCCCTTATAAATAGCATCTTCTGTAAGTGCTGTATAATAAATGTTACTGAGATCGAGTTGTTTTTGAAAATGAAATGCTATTATATAGGCTGCAAGTCTCATTATCATTGAAAAATTAAAACTGACAGATAATAATAGATTATGATCAAATCTGTCAAAATGATGCACAACAAGAAAAGTCTATGGCGACCTCTGACTGACAAATGTAAAAGCCTTTCTGACAAGCTGGCCTGAATGTGAGGAACTACTCAAGTATGTTAGGTCTCTATATGTACAGTATATATTACAATATCAACAACCAGTCATTAGGCCATTAAGTCTCATAACATATACCTGTGTATAATCCCTTTGAGTAACAAAACACTGGCTGCTTTCACTGTTCAAGGACCTTGCCATGCAAGATGAGTCTTTAGGGACACGTTGATTGTCTGGCATAAAAAAGAAGCAGAAAATAACACAGTATGTGATGTCTGTGAGCTTTCCAATCTCAAAGCAATCTCCATCCTAAAAGCAGTTTAAAAGCGTCACCATAATTTGTTTTGTGAGGCAAAGGTTCGTGCCTAGTAAGCGTACCTTCTTCTACTGTGAATCCTTTCTTCTCTTCTTTTCTTTTCTACCCCCCTAAGGATGTTCTCTCAAGTGCACTTTTACTTTCTTAATCCAGTCTGACACAACCCCAGAACTCCTGTTGCCTCAAGTGACATTGGAGTCAACTGCTGGTCTTTCCAGCACCTTCGCTCATGTTGCGACAACAAGGCTGGCTTCCAAGGCTCTGTGAAATGACCAACAAAGGCTACAGAAAGAGGGGTTCTACCAGTCCATCTGACAGGACCAATCTCATTTTGAGCTTCTTAATGTGCACAGTTAGTCTAACTGGTCTAACTGCAGGATAATTATTTTCTATTGTTTCCACTGGTAGATGCTGGGCCATCATTGTAGCCCATGATGAAGACTGGCATTCATGTGCAAATCAGGTTTAATCGGGGTGTGCTCACAACTGTTGGCATGGGCACCAGGCTCATGCACACGTACAGCTTTACAATGGAAGTGGAACACAGCAGGAACACCAGAAAATAAAATCCTGCGTAGGCATAATGACTGAATGCATACACACTTATTCTTGAATCTGCCACGTTATATCCAGCTCGGTGTGTATCCTCACACATGAGAGTGTGAAATTACACTGTTACTATACGTCTACACTACCTAAACAATTCTAAGATCTCTCTTTACCTTATGCTGCATTTATAGACTTTTCCTTTGATAGAACATTTAAATAATCAGATGGCTCATAGCACACTAAGAGGAGACTTTAATCTTTGAATCTAATTTTATGCCAGCAAAATCCTCTGACAGCATTTCATCAAAATAAACTATTTGCTTAATCCGATAATATTTTTTGCTGCCATATTCTTCAAATATGTGTGAAAATGTTTGTGTGTACAAACAGATTTGTAACTGCAACCCTGCCAATACTCGGCCCCTACATGCTCACTCTTGGGTGTATCTTTTATGAACAGCTCTCTGCTCATTACTGTGGTAGCTAACTAGCAGCTAATCACACACACTCAGGAAATGAAAGGAGGTGCAGAGGTATGATGGGTAATAATGTATGCTACCAAGGGATGAAAAGGAGACAATGAAAAAGAGCAGTGGGTTGTAGGGGGACTGCAAAGAGCAATAAGCTCTGTCAACTCTGAGTCCAGCATATGATGCTGCTCAACAGTCATTTCAGAGGCTCGTTAACTCACTGAGTCATGTTAGAACAGGAACCCAGTAGACTATAACGCATCAAGGAGTGAGAAAGGATGAGCAGTCCAACAGGAACAAACATTCTTGCATTAGAGACAGATAAAAAAAATCCTGTTTGTCTGTGTCTCTACTATATCTGGTTCCTGTGCATGTGTGTGTGTGTCTATAGGCTGCCTCCTAGGTGTCCTGTCACAAAGTGTGATCCAAGACAATGCTGTCAAACTACTGAATGATATAATGAAAGAGCTGTCAGCACAACAATGCTATAAAAACACAAACCCTAGAGCACACACCCTGCTTTCTATTCTCACTCACTGTCAGGGTGTGTGTGTTTGTGTTTACATGTGTGTGCTGGAGTCACATCTGTGACAGGCACAACCAATGTCACCTCTGAGTCTGTGCCACAGAGCTGACATCAGCAATACCTCCCTATTAAAATGTATAAGTTGACTTTTTACATTTTTTTTTTTTTTTTATTTCCCCACTGCTGCACCTCGTTCAATCAAGGACACACACACACACACACACACACACACACACACACACACACACACACACACACACACACACACACACACACACACACACACACACACACACACACACACACACACACACACACACACACACACACACACACACACACACACACACACACACACACACACACTTTTAGGGTTTCTTTTGGCAACAGGAAGAACAACAATCTGAGGACATGGTATATCTGAATCCATGTCCATATTTTTACCAACTGAGCTCAGGACTGAAGATGTCACATATGTACGCTGCCACAGAAAGAAAAAACACACACCGACAGCATGTGCGCTGACTAGACAATATATTAAGTGCATGTTGTACAAGTACATCTTGACGCCCAAAGTGATATAATCAGTTACAGACAGCTCTATTCTCTTTACCTCCAACCCCCCCCTCCCCCGCTCATAACCCCTCCCTTTAACCCTGCAGTGGAATGTGAAGTGTTTAGCTCTGTTGAGCTCCAAGGCGTGTGCAAACCTTGTTAATACAGGCCTCTGCTCACTGGGGATCACAGCGAAGCAGATGCCGGCATAAATGCATTACTCCTCTGGCAAGATTTCACACTCGGCTGCAAGATGGTGATCAGGTTAGAAACATTTCACTTTCCAGCACTGACAATGTTTGGTGATGCTGTGCAGAGCAGGAAAACACAAAACTGGACAAGGTGGAAGTAGAGCGCAACACAACAGCCGTCCTCTGTCCTGATCATTCCTTCCAAGTTTTATGGTATTTATTTAACCTTTAATAACCAGGAGAAGGCCCACTGAGCATGCATTACCCTTTTTCAGCAATATCCTGTTGCACAGTCATCCAGTTATGCACACTCATACCTTAGAGCCGCCTTGTGCAGAGCCAAATCTGTTAGTCACATATTGGACAACTGAATTGACTTGTCGCTTGCATATGGATGTTTCAACATTTTGAGGAAGGGGGAGCAAATATTCTAACTTTGGGCTCAGATTCAGATATTTTGAAGTTAACAGATTAAGGATCACAGGTTTGGTGATTTTCATAGTATTTGCAAATAATCCTTGGCATTCATCAGAACTTGGCAAACAAGAGGAGCAGATGGTTTGAGGAGTAGTACCATATTCAGATAGCGTCAGGTTATTTATTAAACACAAGAAAATGTGTTCCATGTTGCAATCTTTAGCTATCTGGCACTCCAAACACTGCAAAAGATTTGTTGCAACACAACATCCCAGTGTGAATATGAGCTTCAGTAGGAGCTTGGGGGCAAAGCAACTCACCTACTGCAAAACTCTATACACATGCCCTGTTTCTTCACATAAATCCTATTAAATCAGCAATCCCAAAAGGGGCAAGGAAGTGGAGCGATTGAAAAAGATAGGATGCATCTCATCAAGAGGTAAAACGCAAACAGCCCCTGCAGGGATGCGAGCCCAGAGAAAAGGAGGCAGCTAAAGTAGGAAGAGAGGAAGAGACAATAAGCAACTGGGAAGCAAGAAATAAAATCATTCTGATTTTCTTTCTCTTCCCGTCTTTCTGCCCTCAGGCCCTCTGAGGAGAGTTCAGTGAATTTACCAGATTGAAAGCCCTCAAAGGGAAAATACTTGCAGTATACCTACTAAGGGGAGAGCTCTCCATAACAGGCCGACAGGAAAGATGAACGGACAAGAAAGAAGCAAAGCCCACATGAGAAGACTAATAAATACAGGAATATGCTCACTGGCTTTTCCTGAGTGTAAGACAAGAAGGTTGACACCACTCCCATGTCTTTCCAGTAAATATAAAGTTACAGTCAGCAGCCGGTTCCCTTAGCTTAGCATAAAGGAAACAGGAGGAAACAGTTAGCCGGGTCCAAAGCTAACGCAATCTGCCTACCAGCACCTCTAAAGCTCACTAATTAACGCGTATTCTGCAACCTCACCGCTAGATGCTACTAAATCCTACACACTGACCCTTCAGTTAATGTCACTGGCAGAGAGTTAGCAACCACAACTATTCATAAAGAGGCAGGAAGGTGTACTTGTCTTTACTCTGACAGAAATCCAAGCATAATGCACACATCCAAACACCGGTATGAATGTACTGGAACTGGATGTTCTTGCAGCAGCTGCTAAAGCAGTGATGGGCAGGGTTAAATCCTCACTAAGCATCATCTCCAAGTTCATCTTAAAATAGGACAGTAAATCACATGAGTTAAATGACCATGAAATACACCAAAATCCTTCAACAAGAGGTCCAGGATACACAGCAGATTGTTATCCAGACCGTCTTATGCAAATAATCTTAACCCTATCCAGGATTTTAAGATTATATATACAGACTGATAATACAGGAATTGGGGGGAGGGCTCAGTGGAATATAGTGTGTGTATTTATTGTGTTCGTAGGTGTGGGGTGGGGTGGTGGGTAACGCCATATAAATCAAGTGAGAGGTCAGGTTTGTGAAAGAAAGAGAGAGCAGTTGCCATGCCTACAACATGCATGTGCACACAGAGAGGCTTATGGTTACACAAACACACGCCGGGAGGCTACGCAGCCTTGACTTTCCCCATTTCCTGACTCGCCAGCCCTGCAGCGCTCTACGGTAGCCCAGAGGTCAAAAAGCTCATCATGTAAGCTGCAATCCGTGCCCACACACTCTTGCCACTGGTAAATATTTAATCAGTCCTGGAAACACTCAACACTGAGGCTGCATTGAACCCTCCTTCTGATTAACACACACATGAACAGGAAGGCGACGATGCATGTGGAAACCTGTGGTTCGTGATCTGAGGATAGAGACAGATTAGCCAGAGGTACATTCGATTACAATGAGTGTGCATCTGCTTCAAACACATTATTCCTTTGAGACCGAGAGTGTGAAGTGCAGAGTTATTCTGCCACTTCCTCCTTTTTGGTTTCCTGCATGCTGAGTCTTTCTTTGGTCACACTGCTCTGAACTGTGCGACAGCGCTTGTGTCCACAACTGACTGACTGGAGGGAGAGGTATGCAGGGGGAGGCTTACCATTTCCTCTCTACTCTTCTCTCTGTTCTCCGCTCTTGCAGTGCTCTTATGACGTTTGCTCCTCCCCTCCATTCCCTCTTTCCAACTCCCTCGCTCCCATCTCTCCTCCACTGTGCCCTCTCGTCACTCGGTCAGTGAAGCAAAAATACCACACGCTCAGCACCTAGCTGCAGTAAAAAGCCATTATCTACATTAGGGACTACAAGAACTGTCACTGACACCAATTGAAAAGGTATCAACTCTTTCTGCTTTCTGCCCTCAAGCCTGGCAGGTGGGAGTTTACACTGAAGTAGGATTCACACCAGCAGAAATAAGAGACATAAAAGCACTAAAGAAGCAAAACTGCATACTATAAAAAGGTTTAGTGAATGTTTCATATAGGAGCATTTTTAGTGACATTTGAAGATTTTTTTGAGTATAAACCACCTCAAGTATTTGATAAAACGATCTCACTCATCTGAAAAAATGCCATTTCAAATGTGAAAATTTGCTGCTGTTCTTTGTCTTATGTGAGAGTCAATTAAATATCTTTGGGTTTTGGACTACTGGTTGGTGAAACAAGCATTTTGAAGACATCACTTTGGGCAATTACAAGGGGTTTCTCTCACTTTTAAATTTTTTTTTACACTCTATGGACTATATGATTAATCGACAAAATAATGGGCACATTAATTGATAAAAAAAAATAATGGAATAAAGTCCATTTAGTTGATGAAAATCTTCATCAGCAGACCTAGTTTGTCATATTGTCATGGAATTATGGATGTGCATTTTTCTGGACATACCATCCTTGAAATGGTTTAAAAGTTGATAAAACGTTTCATTAAAAATGTACCCAGAAGTGTGTAGTATGATTTTTCAATAGTTGAAGTTTTGTAGTTTTGGCAGGAGAAAACAATATCAAAAAGGTCCAAAGAATCTATTTAAACCACTCCTGCAGTATAATCCACTTTCATATTGTCCATCCATGTGCTCAGTTTGTTCCAAAAAGTGCTATTTTGGGCTGTAAAATGTAAAAAAAAAAAAAAAAAAAATGCAACAGTTTCCTAGAGCCCAAGCCTCATACTTTTGGCGAAACATAACTATACCATTCCTGTCTTAATCCTCATGCAAAACCATGCTGAGCCAAAATGTCAACCTGACACCATGACATCCCACCTTGCTACATACAGGGACATTATTTCTCACAAATGTCTTGGTTTGGTCTTTCAACATTATACTTAACACAACAAAAGGTTCAAGCTACTGCCTTGTGCTCCCCCCCCCCGAAACATAGAAAATCTGGAATTATCCAATTATAACCCTGCTTGCTTTTGCTGTGGTAGCTGTCAGCTGCTTTGATGTGAAACCATGACAACCAATTCTTCTCATGCTACTGGAGTATTACAACTTCTTGAGGTCAGGGAATAATTTAATGCTGAACTAAAGGATGTAATAAAAAAGTAAAAATCTATCACCTGTAACAGTCTGTGGTAATAAAGCACAAGGCCTGAAAGGTTTGTGCTGACGGCTTTAATGGTCACTGTTAATCAAGCTCTGACTAATTCAGTATTTTCATGGAGACAACTGAGATTTATGATGCATGACTGGATAAAGTATAAAAAGTAAAATATAATTTGAATCTTTACTATGGCCTGTCAGAAACTTATAAAAGTTGTTGCCAACATCCGATTTCCATATTTCAAAAGGCCCATATTTCAGGTTCTCATGCAACAATCCTACATAGACACAAAATTATCTGCCAAAGTCAAACAGTTACAGTCATTTCACATAGGGCTCAGTTAGAAAGAGGTGAAGTCACACATGTCCTTGCACCGATCAGGATTTCAGCAACATTGATTTGTATTTCAAAATCTGAGGACCGTAGGTGGGTTGTTAGTTCCGATCAAAGCACACCCACAGTCTTGGTGAAGCAGATTAAGTTTATGATGATTCAATTATTAATAAGTAATGACTAAGGATTTGTTTGTCTTTTGCAAAATCTAACTTTAAATGGTAGATTATTTATTCATGAAGAAAACATGTTATTGATAAATACTTGAGAACTGATAAAGTTTTGAGGAACACGGTTCGGATACCCGCAGGTACAGGGAAAAATAAATTAAATGCGAGTGAGAACAAAAACGTATTGTTTTTTTCTGTAGAAACTAGAAATGAAAATGTCTGCACAGGCTTTTTAACATTTAAGTCAGTAAACATCATTAAGCCTAATCAGCCACGAGGATTTTCTTTTATTGTGAAAGCTGCAAGCTCGCACATCCTCTGGGGAAACATACAGCTCCAGCAGGGGGGCTTTAAAGCAGAAATTGCCATATTCATATATATTCTTTGTAATGTTAACCTTATAGAAAGAATGATTTGCATACTGTATTTTACATAGATTAACAACTTTAATAAGATTAACACTTTCTGTGTGTCACACATAGGTCGTGTTTCTACCACTACGTTATGGGGATTTGCGTTTTGTCCCCAAAAGGAACGCGAGTCCCCGCAATGTGACTGTGTAAACAGAGCAATAGATGTTCCCACACACACACAGATATACTTAAATCATTTCATAATATTGTTTGGAACAGGTGACTCAGATTCACCAACAAAGCAAAACACAATTAACAAGGAGAGACTATTGATACTTCATTTAGACTGTCCATTAGTAAGGCAGGCTAATGCATTTGGCTGGATAAATTATAACAGGCTGAATAAATTACCTCTTGCAAGCCTCATCAGGTCTGTAGTTTGCTGCATCTCCAGATCAAAAACTGCTCCGATCTGTCATGGCTGACAAACAAGGAAGAGCTGAAAATTGTTCTTTGTTTTAGACAAAGCAGTAAACTATGTTACCAGGAAAGCCTGCCGTAGAGCTCTGCGGATGTAAATGATGTGCGTCCTTGAGCGAGCTTGTATTCTTACAGATGGAGGGGTACAATATGATGCATTAGGGATGCATTAGACTAATAATAGTAGGATACTTTGCCTAACAAATTCTGAAATATCTAGTTTTTTTGTGTTTGGGTTTGTCTCATGTAAAGTAGCCTACTGCTCGGTTGTTGTAGGTTATTCTGTAACGTTGTCGGACTTTAAACATCCTAGTCTCATCAGTTCTGGTGTAGAAAATCAATGTAACATTCTCATTAACCAAGGAAGACTGTTTGAGGGATAAGGGCTGCATCTAATGATCATTTTCTTGATGAACCAATTAAGTAATGAGTCTTAAAAAAGATAGTCAGGAAATAGAGAAAATCCCCAAGGTTTGGTTTCCCCAAGAGTCCAAGGTTATGTCTTTAAAAACCTTGCCTTGTCTTGCCAACACCAAAAGCAAAAGATATTCAACTTACAATCTGCTAGGAAAGTGGAAACCAGAGAATTACTGCCATTTTTGCTTGAGAAATGAGTCAACACATTATTTGATTTTCAAAACTGATGCAGATACTGCTGCGAAATAGTCGCCAACAGTAGCAACTAGATCACTGCAAGAGGTCTAAATGTGGCTTTTGGTCTGATTCATGTCCTCATGTAAGGTCATATTCCCTGCTAGCAGAATTTTCACTTCCTTTTGACAGTCCTGTGACAGAAAGCTGAACTCTCACCAAATACGCCAATTCTTTTGTTGTTGGTGTTGTTGTTGTACGAAATCACCTCACTGTAGCACTTATAAACTGAGGCTGCCATATCCATTGTTTCTTTTTGAACTTTTTGAACAAATCTTTCTCCCAGGTATCCTCAAGGGCAATGAGGTTGATGTGATGTGTTGCAAGAAATAGGCCAATTTCCACACTTGTGTGGGAGCAGATCATTGTCAGCCTGGCTTACTGCCAGGGAGTAAATAGCTAGGTAATATCATCCCCCTGTGACGAGACGGATCAGATGAGTAGCCTCTTAGGTGACTGTGCTCTGCTGTCTGATCATCCCATCAATACATCTCACCAGAGGCCATTTGTTGTTAATAGCTACTGCAACGTCAAACTAGAATCCAAGTTTTTAACTACATGAAGATGATGGGAACTGGGAAATAGCCAACAGCAAAAGATGCAATAAACTGGTTTATTGCATCTTTTCACTTCTTAAACTGATACTCACTAGTGCTGAAACAGTAAGTTGATATTTACTTTTACTTTTTTACTAATACTTTTGAAAATCAATGAAAAAGGTTAAGTAATTTATTGAGCAAAAACGAAATTCTCGGGTTCTTGCTTCTGCAATGTCAGCTTCTCTGGTTCATTCAAACAAAATATATTGTGCTCTCTGAACTGTGCCTGTGCTCCCTTATTATGAAGCCTTATCTCTGTGCAACCATTTATGAAAGGCTGGATGTCTTTTGTTGTGGCTAGTTTAAATCAAAGAGTTACCTTCCTCCCCTCTCAGATTGTTTCATCCGTCATTTTTATAAGCCTCATAAGGTAAAACTGAACAGCAATTTCACAAGGGAGAAGAAGGATTAGAGAAAAGTCTGCACTTTTTTTTTTGTATATCAGAATTTAGTTCTTATTTCATACCATTGCAATCATCTTGGGACTTCTTAAATTATCTCTTGTGGGGAAACCAGAATGGGTAATCAACAGACTTAATTTACAAATAATAGACTATCTATGATGAATTTGCCTGTCTATAAAGAAAATTCGTTACAGCTGGGTTGAAACCCTGTGAACAGCAGACTGCCAGGGTGCCTTACTTACAGCAGTCACCTTTACTCTCAGGTTAATGGCTCAGAAAAAGCATGGGAGAGACAAAAGTGGCACTACTAGCAGAGTAATATGCTCTTCTGTATTCACCAGTTTTTACATCTTATGGAGACTCAGAGAGAGGAGACGGAAGATGGCTCATTAGTGCTGTGGATGTCTTCTCCAGGGGCAGAGGACCTCACCACCCGCATGCCCGCAATACCACACACACACACACACACGCACACGCACACACATTCACTTCACCATTTTAAAACCCATTTCAGGTTTTAACATTAGTACAGCCGGTAAGGGCAGGGGCTCCCTCCCTCCCTCCCTCTCTCAGTCTCAATTGTTACCTTTACCCCCTCCCTCTCTCCTCTTCTCTCTCACCTCCCATTAGGCCTGCTGGAGCCAGGTAACTCCCATGGCTAGAGTAGATAACAGCAGCCATTATCAGATTCCCAGCCTCTAAACTGCAGCTCGGCATCGATCGCTGGTTTCAACTACCCTGTCTGCATGGTGCCAGAGCAGTCTGGGGACGAGGTCTACCCCCATCCATGATCTGATGTTACAGTGTGACATGTTTTATAAAGTTACTTAAATACTGCTGACTTAATCTCACCCCATGCACGTCAAAATCCATCATCATATTATGCTATCTCTTGCCATCTAGCCATCTTTGAGAAACACGAGCTACCACTCCTGTAGACTCACAGGCAGAAAATCCAGCAGCCCGTTGGAGGACATCTTAATTAACAAGATTATGGAAATGATCAGATTACTGAAAAACTCCCCAATCAATTAGCACATTATGTAATGTACATAATGACAGTACCTCCCAGGCTGGAGTGATAAATATTATCAACTAACAAAGTAATACTGCGATGATATGATTAGGGATGTACCAATCCAATACAGCACCAATACTGACCTTATTATGTGGGTCAGGTATCGGGTATGATGAGACCAATCCAGTTTCTTTTTCAGTTTCAGTACAAAAGTCAGTGTAGTGTTTCCGGTATGGAGTGGATTTATTCTGTCAGTGTAAGCTGCTAACATTGTTTTTAGTGAAACAGGAATCGCTGGCTTCCGTTAGATAAAAAGTTCCTAGAATCAAAGACCTCACAATACTTTGGGGATGTTTTCAGGAACTGAATCTGTATCAAAGTATCCAAATCCAAAGAAAGTTGCCAATTATTTGGAGCAGGTTGTAATAAAAAAAAAAAGAAGTTTTTGATTATTTTATTTGATATATGATTTGCCATATCATTCATATATATATATATATATATATATATATATATTTATAGATACTGGAATATATCCTTATTAATATTTAATGATAATGATCTCAGCCATACAGCCAATTTCCCTAATAATATTATTAAAATTAGTTGAAAATAACTAAGTCCTTACAATCTAAGAAGCCTGTGTCTTGTTCCCCTGCCCTCTAACGTTAATGGCCTCGACCAGTGCAGCTCCTACGTGCTGACTCCTTTGACTGAAACCTCTCTTTCTCATCCAGCACACTCAGCTCTCCTTCAGTCACAGCACATTGTTCTGAACTGAAAGAAAAGACGAAATGCTCTTCAGACTCCATCCCCCTCGAGAGCGAGGACAGACAAAAAAAAAAAAAAAGAGGCTAAGCGAGAAGGAAGAACATTTCCTTGTTCTCTGCTACACGGCTGGAGAGTAGCCTACAGGAGGAAACAGCAAACAGCATCACGTTTCATGGCCGGACAATAATGTGTGGAGGCCAGCCAGGAGGCAGGAAAGGGCTGACTCGATGATTCTCACTGTGTGTCCTTTTGTATGCGCAAGCTTGTGTGTATTTGTCTGTATGATGTGTTTGTGAACATGTTAACAGGACACATGAGGACACGCAGCATGGCTAATATTGTACTATGGCCCTACTATATTGACCCAGACACATCACTATACACAGTAGCTGGGCTGTGGCTCGATCAACCTCACTCAGACAGTATTCAACACATTAAACTCCAGCCAGCTAATGCCCTCAGAGGGCTGTCAATGCAGTTGTTAAATTAATAAATCAACACAGTCACACGCACGGACACATTTTTTTCTCTTCCTTTAGTGGAGATGGAAACAAAAAGATGCACACAAGAATTTGCCCTTTGATGGAATTTAGCCTTCTGCTGCTGGCTTTCATAGAAAAGCACAAACAAAAGCCAAACAATTCTACACAGGAGTTGAGTCCAAGCCCTCAGTCTAATTTATTGGATGTGAAGCTTCATAAGTGTTGAGTCACATTTGTGTATGCGTGTGTCTTTGTATGTGTGAGGGTGAGTTCCAGAGATGCCATGTACCTTGACAGCAGGTGTGACTCCATCCTCAGTGGTGCTCTGCCCATTCTGTCAAGAAAGCAGATGTGAGAAAACGGTCAGAGTGTGTGACAGTGCATACATCATATGTGTGCGCGTGTAAAAAGAAGGGAGACACACAGAAAGAGAGAGAAACAGAGGGAGAGAGGGAGGTAATATTCGCAAGACTGTGTGGGTGGCAACAGTCCATTGTATCCAGCACTTTGCTCCTCGTCTGGCAAACCTAATAATCTAAGGCTGACACACAAATGCACATCCTTCATCCGTTCCCCAGTAGGTAAGTCTAGCTGAAAAGGGTAATCATTGTTATTTGTAAAACAATGGCTCGCTGAAGCCTATTCGGAAGCTCAACATGTTGTTCACTGCAGCAGAAGTGGGTGGCTAATTCTAAACATACAGTAAGATTTCAGTCAGATTAGATGATTAGACGTTTCTCATTCTGCTGCACACAAAGGTAGAACAGCAAGGAGAATGATAAGCAGAGGATAGAGGAGATACCTGTGATGTAATTTGAAAAAAGCAGGGGCCATTATGATGTCAAGTCAAATTAGTGTCTCTTTCTAGTGCCCATGTAAAGTCTGCAGAGGCCAGAGAGATCAATAAGATGGGTTGTCTAGCGGACTCATGGCATTTGTACATTTAGAGAGGACTTGATCATTTTGTGATCGATCTTATCCACATATTGGAAAACAAATATAGGTAAAAGGTCAAGTGTGTCAAATGATGCTCCCACTTTTTGTTTTAATGTTGTAATCTAATTACAGAGGGTTCGCTGTCACATTGCAAGGTGATGAACCAGGTACTCTGGGACCATTTATAACATTATAAAGTGTCACCATTCTTACAAAATATGGTTTGTAAAATAGAAACAGAGATTGAGATATGCTAAAACACAGGATCCTACACTTCCCTTAATGAAATTCAATAGTGTCTTTTGTCAAACCCTCTGTTCCTTCAGTCAAATTTGACAAAGCTCCTCCAGAGCTGTACAACCAAGACTCCATACAATATTATTCACAGGTTGACTCCTCCCTGTGACAAGTACATTGACCTTAACATGTAAAATGGAGTGGCCTTTTAATGCTTAGTGGTATAGCTCTTAAACATGTGAAAATAAATATATGATGATAGCTGACCCTTTCAGACAATCAAAGCAAAGTATTCTGGGCAAGTGTGGAACACCCTAAATAACATTTCCCTCCTTTTTCCGTTTTCTGCTTTGTTTTTCCATCATAGAGGCGTGACCCTGAGGTTGTTCACTTCCTCCATGCCCTTTTTCTTCCCTCTTCCTTTTCCTTTCAGCCACACAAAATAAGACAGGGAGTCAACACAATGACAAGCAGTAGCCTTAACAATCAAACAGCTTTGCTAGGCTCATGTACACCGAAGAAAAAAAGACAGACCATCTGAACAGAAAGAACGCAGACTGTGGATCTAATTTGTTGCAGTAACATGCTCTTCTGTGCTAAGATTGGATGTGTTTGGCAACTTGACGTACATCCTTATTTTCTGCTTTGAGTTTTACTCTTGCAACAACCAACAGCTATAAACTGGATGAGCCAGGCATTTTTATAGACCAGCAGTTAATCTGGTTGGACTTTAAGCATGATCTCAAGGGAAGCAATTTAATTTAGCCAAACTATGCCAGTCATAAAAGCAGTAGGAGCTGTAATGTGAGGTGACATGGGAGAAATGGAGACAATTAAAGTAGCCAATACAGTTCGAAGCCAAGCACAGATGTGTTTTAGGAGCGGTAATTCAAAAGAAAACCACAAGGAAGTGCAGTGTGCTGTTATGAGGGGCTTTGCAAACAAACCTAATCTCACTTTCAGGAACACAAACTGAAATCTTCCCACCTCACTCCACTTTCCGATAATCTCACGGTTGGATTTGTTTAACCCAGTATGGTGAACACCAGTGATCGGAATCCCAAGTGTGTGAGTGCAACTGTCTGAGTTTCTGCATGCGTGTGTGTGTGTGGTCAGCAATTCCTTCCCGACGTTGCTGCTCAACACATTTCAACCTCATTAGCTTTGCATGGCTGATCCAAGTGGCCCAGTTAATGGTGCTTTCCCTCCCCTGTGCTTCCTCAATGAGAACACACACACACACACACACATTACATGAATAAACAAACGTGATTTCAAAAATATTGTCAGGTGTGTCTATGATTACTATGAAAATACAAATACAAGAAAAACAATCCAAGATGCACATGGGTTAATGAGAAGAAATATAAAGGCCACTGCAAGCCAAGCATGCTGTAAACAGATTTACAGACCGACCTATTAAGCGATCCAGAGACAGACAGCGGAACTTTTAATTTCTCACCGGACTCCTATATGATTAGACAAAGTAAACAATCTCATAGCGCTGGTGATGTTGTGTGTTTGATAGATAAATCTGTGTTTTAACAGCATGATTAGAGCTGCCCATGTAACTAGGCAACTAAGAAATACAATAACCAATCTTTTGTCTGTTCCTGAAATCCTATCTGAATACATTACTTGTAATCTCACTTGCCAGAGAGTATTGACAGCAGGTCAGATTACAAATGTCCTCTTCTGTTCAGTCCCGGAAAATGGACAAAAGCTATTTCTATCATTTTTTTTTTTTTTTAGTATGTGCTAAAAGGCTTCTTCCTAACATCAGTAACTATAAATTGAAGGGGGAAAAAACACACTAAAGCACCAAATCGGCACCTCTTCCTGCAGGTATGACTGTGACGCATACACAGTCTCGGCTTCACTGGCAGATTAGATTTGAACTCTAAAATACAAAAGGGAATGAACGACTTTGTCAGGGCACTTATCAGGAAAAGTGTTGTGTTATCACATGCCCACCTAGCCCTACACCACTCCCATAGCCCTGCTCAGGTGTTCCACAGGTCACACCCAGATTACACACACACACACACACACACACACACACACACACACGCACACGCACACGCACACGCACACACAGAACTTGAGCATGAACATACTCACAAGTGCTCGGGTGTACACTGCTGACCACGCCTGGCTAGCAAACATGGCACACATTCCGTATATTAACCCTACTTTCTCCTCTACATGGCCGTGTTATGCAATCACTGAAAGAAACTCCAGTCTAGCTGTACAAAGTCTCTTTCTCTCTCCACCATCTAGGCTTGTACAATCCTGCTCTTAAAGTCCTGGCTTGTGCAGTCCTGCTATATAAATAATTGTTTCCTTTTTAGTTTGCTCTGTCTTTTCACCTCTATCTACTGAAGATGGTTTCCTTACTATTCCTCAATATGAGGAGGGTATAAAAGTACTGTAAGTGACAAATGATTTTAAAGCTCAGTCTGTGGACTCAAAACACAATTTATTGTAATTTTGATTCAGACCTTTTGCGAATGACACTTCACTGTCACCTGTAATCTTCTATCTAAATATCTATCTATCGATAATCTAATCAGACATTAAAAAGTGCAGCTGTTGGAGATAGTTTAGAAGTTCAGGTTGTAAAAGTAAATGGTAAGTTCAGAACTAGACAATGAAGAGTGGCCACCAAACAAACTATTTTAATCAGACTTATCGACACACAGGTAGGAACCACAATCTTAAATGGCTAAGGGTGTCTTGTCAAGCTGTGGTGAAAGCAGAAAAATTATTAAATCAGTTTTAAGAACCTTAGACCTCTACAACTTGTAAGCTGGTGAGCACAATGATATAGCCACAGTATTGTTTTATAATATTGCATAGGTTCAGGACCATGAAATAGACAAAAGTTTCAAAGATAGCCCTGCAGGGATTCTTGATTTAGAGTCAGAAGGCTTGAAGGAATGTGGATAGAGAAATCTGCAATAACTAAATACCGACAGAAGCATGATTCAGATCTTTTGGAGGACCTTCACTAATCTAGTAGCGACAGTGGCCAGTGCAGGTGGTAGTGACTCAACTGGGACAGGATGGAGATGATTTGTTGAAGTGCCTTTATCAGAGATGATTCACTGAGAAGTTAATTCATAACAGACATGGTTTGGTGATGAATAAAAGGGCTCAATCAAACAAATATTTTTTTTTTGAATAGCTCTCTTTGCACTTTTCTTCCTCGCTCGCTTTGCCACGGCTTTATCTGATTTCCATTCATGACACCTTCTCTGCTTCCAAAACACAAGCGCTCACACAATGAGCGATGGAGGAAACAGACTTCTCCTCAGCTGCCATATCATAGCGCATCACTGTGTGCTGATGAGAATGGTGTTTTAAAATGAGACAAGGGGATTTTTTTGTTCTTCCACCCTTTATTTTACAAAATCAGCCACAAGTGTGTCTCTTGTCTGTCTGTCCCATCTGTGCACATGACTAGGCAGCCTCCCATCGCTGCGCCTCCCGTTTGACTCTCCCAACATGCTCACTGGCACGGCCCTCCAGCCTCACTCGCTCTTTCTGCTCAATCAATCTGAGCCCTGAGGCGTCACACTCTCTCTCTTTCTCCCTCTATGCCATCAGGAACCAAAGTGTGCAGCTGGCTGGTAGGTTGGTGACAGAGAGAAATGGCACAGATCCCACTGTGACTGGCAGTGACTTGTGTGATCAAATCAATTACAGATACTGGATTTCGGTGGCCGATGCGAAGCTTCTAAAATAATCTCTCGTGATATATGCAGTAATATTTACACACAGATACTGGATTTTTTGCTATTTTGGTTATCAGAGAGTTGTGAGCATTACACATACCAAAGGCTGGGTATTTTTACAGTATTAAACTTAGCACTCTTCACAGGCTCTGCACCACCATCTGTTCAGCTGTGATATGCTACTCAGCCAACTCATGTGCTTCAGAATACTGTAAATAGTGGAGTCTGTGGAACAAACCAAGTCAGGATGTTTCGAAATTACCCAAAGTGCTTCTGTCTGCACTATGTGAAGGTTTTCCTTTCACCATGAGCACCAATAACAACATTTGCCAGCTCCACAATTAACTGTAACAAGCGTGTCTGCGCAATCAATAATGTCTACTTCCTTAATAGTGGTATTACTCCATAATGAGTAGCTTAATGAGTCAAGACTCATTAACTTGCCTTAGGTATTCTTGAATTTGGCCTAGAAAAACCAGGTTCTAAGAAAAATGGCAACCATTTTTCAGAGAATTCTTGCAAAACGTTTTCTTGGTGTCCATTAAATAGAGAGGTTATCTAAGCCCGGGGGAATAAAAATGAGCCTTATTTATGAATCAGAGTGATCTTTTGTAAAGCTGATTGAGGACACTGTAATACTAGCACAGAGGTATTCATCAGTGAGATCACACACACAAAAAGATGGGTTTCACAGGTCCGCTTCACCCACTTAATTGGCATACTAATTCAAAAGAGGCAGTTCTTATACAACTACAGCCTGATGTGGCACAGGTTGCTTTCTACGCTACCCGGGTCTACTCATCATAACCATAATGTGATAGCTGCACATTCACTTAGCAACCGACAGACTGTTCAAGAGGCAATTGAAGAGTTCATGAATAATAATGCTACATCCGAATAATAGAGGTCTGGACAACATTAGGGCCACATCTCTCTCTCTCTCTCTCTCTCTAAGTTCTGAGGTTTATTATGAGAAAATTGGAAAACATTTAACCTTAATGAGCACCCATGTCCTCTTCTATACCTGCTGTGTAATCAGACACTTCTGACAAGACAGGGCTGCAGCATGTTTAAACTTTAATCAAGGATAAATAAACTAATTCTGCAGCATATATTACAAAACTCAAACTTAAAATCATTATATTTAAAAAAAAATTACCACACAGTTCAGCATATAGGTTGTCAGTATAGTGTTCCTCATAAGACTGGAAGAGTTTGTCCTTCCTCTTTCCTTTTTGTACTGCCATCGGTGAAAAGACTTCACACAGAGAAGGAAATCACTTCACAGGTGGGAGCAGTGACAGACAGACCGGTCTTCTCTCTGGCTTCAAGCTTTGAAACATTTTGCTCAAGAGCTCCAGTGAAAGACAAAAAAAAGTTAAGGATTTCCAAAATGAGCTCTGAAGGCTAATTGAAAACTCACATAGTGAAACATCTCCAGTCTCAACCTCTTATTGGCCTCTTACATGACTGTTACCAAAGAACTGGTGTAGAATATAAGTGGCAAACATGTCCCTTAGAGAATGGGAAGCCTATTCATCACATTTTGACTTAAACCCTGATTAAAAATGCACACTTCATTTAAAACACAGGACATACATTGTGAATTATTTATGAAGTATATTCACTCCCAGCTATGTGTCTAAACAGTTTAACAAATTAATTAACGGAGTGGGCATTATTAGGAACTTAACTCATCATCACTTTTTTGTAGAAAGTGCTGATCACTGAACACCTTGAACTGAGGGGCTGTTCATAAAAAACGCACACCTTTGTTAGCCATTTTTACCTGAACCAAATCAAATAATCAAATTGAATTTTAAAAAAAAAAAGAAACTGGTCAAACAATGCATGCAAAACAGCGTCGATATATTTCACCTCTTATTACCTCCGTTTCGAGCTGCACTAGTTCCATCGTGGGCCATGGCTCTGCGATCTGTGCGAGAGGCATTTTTTTCGCAGGATTTTCAGTGTTTCCCCCCTTCAGCTGCTCAACAACGAATTTGGTCTCCCCAGATTTTTTTTTTTTTCGGTTTCGCTCCTGTCAAGTGCAGCTCACCGAGAGGCTCCTTCGCTCAGGTACAAAGTCCAGGTGGAGAAGATTTATCGGCACTTCGCTCTCTCTCTCCTCGGAGACGAAGACGCGCACGCAGCCGCTGCAAACACACAACCAAGAGCTTTACAAACAATTGTAAATCCTTGATTTGACTTATGCCGATGTGTTGTTTTTTTTTTTAAAGTGATAATCCAGCGGAAAACACCATAAAACAACAAACCCCTTGTCCTTCCAAGGTACGCGCGTTGGATACTCGGGGATTTGGGTTTTGACAAGCGGGAGAGGAGCGGTGCCCAACAGTGTGATCCTTTAATAGAGCTGTGCAGGAGTGTAATGCCGCCCCAAAGGAATTAGCCAGAGTCTGTGCTGTGTTTGCAATCGACGACGAATCAGATTTGAACGTCTTCCTCTCCCCCCTCTCTGTGCTTGTGTGCTTTCCTTCCCGGGCAGCAGAAAAGGGAAGACTTCGCTCCGTCCGCCTGATTCCCAACACAGTGTGCGATGCGCGGAGAGACCTCAGTGTGGCTCTGTAGTACGAGCACGCTCCAACTCGGGCTATTATTGGCAGACTCCAACAGGATTTCATCCAGCCCCCTTTTTCTTTTTTTCTTTTTTTTACTTGTTCCGCCCAGGTCCGACCGCGCCATCATCCGGCGGAGAGATAAACTGCAAATACGTAATGCAGACTGGAGCCTGCTATTCATGAACGGCCTGTTTTTCTTTGATGCTTGTGGTGCAGCAGTTGCATTAGAGGAGTACTATTGAAGCTCTGTGTTCAAAGGGAACACCTATCAGTCAATAATAAATGGCCATGGAGGAGTAATATGTTTGCGTGTTGTCTAATTTAAACTCAGACTGATCAGAAAATATGGAATTGCAGGGAGATTGCAGAGTGTAAAAACTGACTTTTCGTATCTGGAGTGGCACTAATTTCCCTAAATTACTAATATATGCCATGATATTTAGTGCAAATTGTCTTTAGAGCCACATCACAGCTTTCTCTACGTCTATAAACAACACACTTTTGCACATTGTTGCAAAACTTACATAACACGGATTACACAATAATACAATGTAAAGCACAGGGGACTACAGTGTGGGTCGTGACCAGTGCTGTTTGATTCTGTCCGGACGTTACATTGATGCAGCGCTCTTTTCATTGACAACAGCTCCTGTAATGGTCCTTGTAATCTTCAGTGATATAATACACCCCTCCACCCTCAACACTTCTCTGCTTCATTCACTGCCGAGTGGATTTTGCTCTTGGCTAGCTTTGGTTACTATTGGCAACTGGAGAGCATCAAACCGCCTCGCCGTGGACGGATCAGATGCATTTTTGATTCAAATTAAGATGAAGATGGTATTGACATTCAATGAAAGCAAAAGTGAGAAAGCCACTGGAACGATAAATGGAGCTTATGATGTGGTGCCTGTCTGTTGATGGATATGTTGTCTAACTACAGTGTATGCAAAATGCTGCTGCTGCATTGATAAAGCCTATTTATCACACCAACCTGCATGCACCAGTCTGAGTTCTGTGACAGGTTAAACACACAGAACTCTGAACTGGAGATGGAAACATTCCCTATCTTATGAAACTGCACCTTCACACATGCGTGGCTTTTGGACTTTGACATGCAACATCTTCATTCTTTACATTCACTCATGTCTGAAGGTTTTTTCTGCAGTTTCAACCCATGCACTGGTTTATCGTCCTGTAGATTATTTGCCAGTATTTCTGTGCATACAACATGCTTCCATGATCCATCATTTTGAAGCGATGCTACTTGTGCATATGGACACAACATATGCATATTAGAGCCCGTTTATTGGCACCTTGTCCTCCACATTTCCACGTACCAGGAGAAGAAAGTCAATAGAGGATCTGTAGGTTGAAGTACAGCTAATTTATTTTCTGACAAATCCATACCATTAAAGGTCGGTCAGAAGGTCACATTATTCCGTCGATTTGTCTCGATGATGGATAAGCAGCTGCTATGGGAACATGGCATCTCATTTTGCTGGATTGGTGTTTATTATTTAGTGCTGCCTTGCAACGGACCATTGCACGTTTTTTTTTCTCTTCTCCTCTCTCTCCTCTCATTTTTTCCCCTTGTCCAGTAGAGGACAACTGCCGCTTTGATGCTGAACATTTCTCACAGTTTATAGCTCCTCCTGTATGATGTGATGAATTCCGGACATTCGGTTTGATCCTTTGGTGAAAGTGAAGGGTGTAATAAAGACAATTTATAGGAATGAATCAAAAGAAGATGATCCAGAAAGGATGAAAAGTCACATCAAGAGGCCTGGTAATGGGGGCGAAAAGCTAATTTTAACAGCGGTGCTCCAGAAAAATCAATACATCATAAGATGAAGGTCACTGGTTGCCAGAAGGAAACCTTTCAGAAGGTACATTGATATTGACTGACATGTCGATGCTGTAGCTGTTACATGTGAAGTGCATTGCTATTCTGACTGCAGGGGATCTCTTCTTCTACTCATGATGCTCCAGTGACGTCACAGGTGACAGCGATGACTCAGAGGTGTCTCCCGTCCAGTGACAGAGACTCCAGGGATACCCTACCCCCACCTTGGGCTAAACAAGAAGCATCATGGGAAGTATGACTCAGTCTAGCTTGCCATGTATACATGTGCAATGGAGCAACACTCCTGACTTGTAGGTCTGTTGGGTGCCGAAGTGGAGTGTGTTTGGCGAAGAGTGGTCGAACTGAAACACTGTGACAAAATAGTCGTTGAATTTTTTTCCCCAAAAGACTACAAATTAGATAAACTGATGCAAAGATGACACCGTTGTTTAACCTCATTTTGAGTCTCAGTTTGAAACCACAGAGGTGCAGGAGAGGGAGAGTGCTGTTGAGTACGCAGAAGGAGAAACAATGAATCATACAATATGTCTTTCACAGCAGTAAACAGTGCTGTTAAAATGCAAATACATGCACACTCCAATTGTGAAGTGGCAGCAGCTTCTAAACCAACACCTCAAAATCCATCTGTTTATCTATTACTGGTGCTTTTTCTCTGATTGTGTTGTTTCTTCTCTTTCGCTTTCTTCAGCCTTTTGTCACACTTCCATAGACACCGTTGTTTGTGCAGCCACACAAATTTATTTCTTTCCTGTAAATTTTGTATGTATTTCTTTTATTTCTGCCTCTGCTGATTTTATTCCACTGTTTTTTTTCTTTTCAAATGTGACACACAATATTAATAGTAGGGTTTCCTTATTTACGTCTCTTACTAAATTGAGTGAAAGTAAGTTGATTTACAAAAGATTCATACTTCTTGAAGCCCCTGAGGTATGCACTAGATTTTAACAACACAGTACAGTACATCTTTATGTGTGTGTGGGTATGTCGGAATTAGCTTACATCTCGCTAAAAATCCTCGATGGTAAGTGTTTGACAGTATTCTATTTATTTTCCCTTTCCTGCTCACCATTACAAGGATGAGTAAACCTGAACTGCATCTAAAGCAGATTAAAATAGAGTTCATGCGTCAAGCTAAATGTTTAGTTAATCCAAGGGATTAATGTGTTGATGCAACACCAGCACTAGGAATTGACTCCACTTAAAGACAAGAGCATCCCAGCATTAGAGCAATGCACCACATATACTCCATCTAGTGCACATGAATACAGCACACAAAGACTAATGGATGTGGTATTTTAACATACTCATTTCAGAACAAAATGTAATACTCTGGGTGTGTCAGGTTTCAACGAAAGTACTTTCAGACCTTTGATAATAATTCCCTGTTAGCTGAGCTCATTGAGCATGTCTGCAGTGCGAGGATCAGCGCCATCACTGAGGCTGCAGCATAGAACAAATTAATTAGCTGCTCAATAGTGGAGCAAGTGTAATTATCCGATCTCTGAAGACTGACTGTGGCAGGAGAAGATGGCATTGCGATGATTCAAAATTCACTCTGGCTCTGAGCTACACAGAGATGATGAACAAATAGCGTTATTGTATTTCAAACATTAGTGGAATTACCATTTGTCACAGAAATGGCTGACGGGACAGTGTAGTTACAGATGGACCGGGAGGGGAGTATTGATCGGTGATAGAAATATAGAGAGCGAGGGAAGAGAGAGGGAGAGGGGGCAGCTATGGTTTTGCACAATTTTTCATTGTTGGTTTTTAAGTACAATCTTTTTCCCCTTGTTGTTAACAGATTGTTTTGAAGTAACAGCTCCTAATGCAAGTCCATAACCTTATGACTGTGCGCCGTCAAGCCAAAACATGCATGTCGAGGCTTGAATTTGTATCTCTGGTATTTGGGCTGGGCAAAAAGGTGGGCCAAGCACTAGGTTTCTAGAAAGCCTCTAAGACCAAGTTCAGCACAAACAAACCACAGAAATACATCATTGTTTTTATTGGATGGTTGGATCCTGCTATTGTAAAATATTGGAAAGTTCAAAGTCTATAAGTACATTAGTCTGTTTTTGTGGTTGTTGTTCAGGCTGAAAAACAACAAAGTGCTGCAATCACTGGAATAAAACCACTGCAGTGGTTGTATTTCATTAACGTCTTACACTCAAGCTCAGTTATTTTCCTCTCACTTTCATAGCAGAGTTCATCTCGGCTCAACAGAAGATCAATAGTGATTCAGTCAGAATTCATAATGACCAATACCCTTTGCCACTATTACGATCTGAGGACTCAGCACTAGTGAGCTGCAGTCTTTTTCTGTTGGATTTCTTATTTTTATTTTGAAATAACCTTATCCATGACTGACGATGAAATGGTGAAAGGCATATACAGTATCAAACAACATTTTCTATCATGATTTAGGTCAAGTCATGCAGATTTTAAGCAATCACACGAACCATTTCTTCTACAAAGACACACTGCAGGACTAGATTTTTGTGTGCAGCCCAACAGATTTTCTCTAAATATTTGAAAATATTGGCACAAAGCATATATACTGCACGCATGGGGACACTGGGCCATTTTGCCTGCTGACATATTAACCCTACTTTTCCCCCTCCACTGTCTGTTTCTCTTGATTCAAAGAGAATAACAGCAGGGGGTGCTAGATATCAGAGGGGCAGCTCTTTCATGACTGTGACTTTTCATCAGGCCTTGCCCTTTACTTTAACATTCAACAGCAGGTTTGTTGGGAACTGTGACACTGACAATGATTTTCCTGGTGTAGCTCACAGCATAGATGCAACGATTCATTCCAGGATCCTTTGAGGCGCTAGACTTAATGTCATAAGTATGAATGGAGCATACGCTGTTTCAAAGATGTTGAAGAATAGCTTTTTGATCAACTACACACTGTGTTTTTATGACACATGGTCTCCTTTAAGAATAAATGTGTAATACTGAATTTAATGGAAGTAATCATTCAACATAACTCTGATCCCCAAAGCCAGTGTTCGCTTGGCTGATTCCGCAGTGTTATATGGATAATAAATAACAATTTAAGCAAAGGCTGTGTACAGACCATAAACTTCACTGTGAATAACCACAAAACATAATTTTATACACTAATAGCATCCCTGTTTCCTTCTTTAGTCAAAAACTGTATCTGTCTGTGTGTGTTGTGGATAAATTATTCACAAATAAACAAATACTGCTGTAAATAATTCACCATCAGAAATGTTAAACACATTTGGACATTAATGAAATATTGATAACGTTGAGGCAGATTTCCCCTTTAAATATCGGAGCTCAGAAGTCAACACAGTTCAAAGGATAAAATAGGCAACATTTCCTAGGAGAGCAGCCTAGCCAAGGGACTAGGAAAAGAGGATTAGTACATGGAGAACAAGTTATTTATCCCTTTAAGTGTTGTGACAATTCATGCAGTTTATGGGAAACAGTGAAAAGTTGCATGAGCAATTGTATTAGGGTTTTTTGTGTGTAGGGGATCACAAAAGTGTTTAAAGTGCTTTTCTATCTTTTATTTTCCTAAATATAGGCACTAGTTCCACTTTAATGCAGCCAAATGCAACCTCAACACTCACCAGTGACCAGAGGGTTAATCGGGACATTTCTGTCTACACTCACAAGAGTGCCATTAAAACAGAGTTACTGTACCGGATTACATTATACTGACATTATACTGTGCAGGTGTTGCTGTTATTGTATCCACCCTTTCCCTTCCACATGCTGCCGTTTAGGCCGTGCGCCCTCGCGGCTGACGTGGTTGCGCACGAAACTATGAGCGAAGTTATGAAGCATTAAAGCTGCAGCACCCTTCACACACATTTATTCCTCCAGGTAAAGGGGGGAGGGATCGGGATGGGGGTGTTGGAGGGAGGGCTCTTTGCTCCTGGTCGAGCCTGACAGTTTCGCACTATTGGCTGACAGCAGGGGGAACTCTTACCTGTACCTGCGGGAAGGAGTGCCATTCGTCATCGTCCGACTCCGAATCAGGATCGACCTTTTCTTCCTCCGGCAGCCCAAAGAAGTAGAAGTCGGCCAAGACGGCTGGAAAGTGAAGCAACGACTGCACCAGGACTCCGAGCATGGAGCCTATCACGTCGTGGAGCGAGGAGAAAGTCAGCGAGTGGCTCCTAGGTGAGGAACTTATTGCGTGGGGGGGTTTCTCACGCCTTGATCGTCTCACAGGTACTTTGGCTCGGACGGGAAGGTCAGAAATAGAAGCGCCACATAAATCCTCTTGGAAGTGAAAGGTGGAGGTGGAATGAGGAAGTGGCCTGTGCTGAGAGAGGAGCCACAACAGTCTTGTTCTTATCACTGTCAACAGCTGAAGTAGAAACGTCCAAACTGCGTTAATGGCTGTCTGTCCTCGAGAATATACTGTTTACTACACTTAAGTGCATGGATTCATTCTCTCGTATGCTGTTTGTTAAATGTAGGCTATTACTATTACCAGTACTAGAATATAGGCAGCAGCACAGGTGAGCCACTAGCAGTGCTTGAACGCAACTAAGTACATTTACTCAACTTAAGTATAGTTTTGAGGTACTAGTATTTATTTTATGCTATACTTATACTCCTACTTTATATTTCAGAGAGAAATAGTGTACTTTTTATCCATAACATTTTCTCAACAACTATAATTACTAGGTCATTTGCAGATTTTATCTAAAAAATACACAGTGTATAAAATAAAAGTTAAATTTAAAGTACCCAGCAGTATATGAAATAATACATACTGTACCACTTATATATTAACACATCAATAATGATATATGATATATAATAATATAACACTGAATGCAGGATTTGTACTGTAAAAGATGTATTTGTATAGTAAAGTATTGTTATTTTTACTCAGTAAGTGATGAAGTAAGTAAGTGATTTGAACATTTCTTCCACCCAGGCTATAACATGTAATAACACATTTAAGATGGTGTATTAAGCCCAGCTTTTATTATGAAGGGGTTTTAGTTACATTACTTCAAACTTATTCATATCATAATATAATCATCATCAAAAATTATTTGTTTCCCAGACACTTTTTTCAGACCTGATCGCCATGCATGTAGTGTCTTCATGCTTCATGTTTGCAGCCCTATTGATCCTCTCCCTCTGTTAGTCCGTACTCCCTCTGCATGTCTCTGCCTGTACATGCATGTGACTATATGACTGTGGGGTTTCCATTTATACTTGTGCGCTGCCTGTGGTTAAATCCGAAGTGTATGTGCTTTTGTTGCCAGGTCTGGAGGACCCCCTGCATCAGTACCCGGTCTCGGAGTGGCATTTGTCGGGTCTGGATCTGCTCCAGTTGACCTCTCAGGACCTGGAAAAGTTGGGAGTGCATAAGATCGGACACCAGGAGCTCATACTGGAGGCTGTGGAGAAACTCTGCTCTCTGGTGAGGGAGGAAGCAGAATCATGTGTGTTTGTGTACAGTGTCCATAGCAGTGCTCTGTGTATCCAAGGCTGTGTACGGTGTGTGTGTGTGTGTGTGTGTGTGTGTGTGTGTGTGTGTGTGTGTGTGTGTGTGTGTGTGTGTGTGTGTGTGTGTGTGTGTGTGGACGACTGTGCTCTGGGTATTTACTGAGCAGTCATCTTCTTGTCTTGCTGTATTGTAGTGTGTATGTTCTGATATTAGATTTTTTTCCACCATCACACTGTTTTTAGATCCTGCTCTTGTTTGCACAGTGGATACAGCAGCTGTTGGACAAATTCAGCCAAAATCCACAACTGCTCTTATTGCCATACAAGTCCTGTTTCACTGAAGTGCACTTTAGCAACATGCAGCAAGTCTGTGTTGCCTCACTTTGCCCTCCACTTTCATATCAAAATCCCCCTAGTCAAGCATATCATAGGAAAATAGTTACTTTATTTTTCTAGCTAACATCAAAAGACTAGTCATGCTTCAACTACAGCCAGAGCAGATTTAGAATACAAAAGCTTGCGTCTGATACTTTACATGCAAATTTCTGGGAAAGTTTGTAGTCGGCAAAAAACAAAAACGTCTGCGTCCCCTTTGAAGCTCTATCCCGTTTAGTTTTCCTGCTGCCTAATTAATTTTCCTCCCTGTTCAATTTTGAGAGGGAATTTTAGGACACTTAAATGGTCGTGTTGGTGTGTGTGGGGGTGTTTGTGTGTTTCCAGAATGGCCTTTGTTTCAATGGACTAATTGAGTAGGATGGTACCAGGCAAGAGTCCAGATATGGTGGTGTAACAGTCTGTGAGCATCAGGCTAAAGCTCAGGCTGCTTAAACTGCTTGTCGTCGACTTGTTGTAATAAACGTAAAACTGATGGAAACAGTCATTTAAGAGTTTAGCCCAAAGTCTGAATGAATGAGTGTGTGGATAAAGCCTCCCTGTAGTAAAAGCCTCATGTGTGCACTTGTGTGAAATTGTTTGAAATAAGACTAAGATTAGAACGCAGATATACTGTGCACATCTTTCAGCACAGCGTGTGTGTGCATGTGCCTGTCTCTCTGTCTCGATGCTCTTGTGAAGTGCTAACACTGTGCTCATTCATGAAAAACAACCATCAGATGCTCACATGGAAACACATTCAAGTGCATGGTTACATAATTAACAACTACAACATTGACAAGGCCATGAAAGATTCATGGCCACTTGCTGACGGAGGATTGTTCCGGCTGGTTGATGTGTAACAACAAAGCCCAACAGGATCAGACCTCTTGACCACCGACGAGTGGGTCACGACAATAACCTGCTCCTTCTGCAGTGGTTGTGAAGAGTCACGTCTCACACCGTTGGGCAGGAAACGGTGATGACATACTGTATGAGAGAGGAGCTCTGTTTTTGTTCCCTGAGGAATATTTATTTGGTCCCTCGCTGCTGTTTGATGTGGTAGATTAACTTGATCTGTGTTGCGTTAGAGGCCTTTCTGATACCATTGTAGATATCAATAGGGTGGACTTAATATAATGCAACAAAACAGCAGCATTAGGGCTGCATTAGTTGAGCTAGGTGTATCTGTACCTGTATTTGGATATTGAGCAAAAATTCAACATTATAATGACATGTTAAGGTATATATATTGGCTAAAAGGTGGTATATTTGCCCTTTAATATCTCTGGGTGTATTATGCAATTGTGAGCAGTGTTGCATATCAGTTGCTTTGTGGTGTGCTAGATGTGTGCTTTATGATTTTTCTACATTCATAGCTAGATAGCAGATTTGCGAAAAACTGATATTACTGTATGTTTTCTCCACAGTTTCTCAATGGATTTTACATAAATGTTACTAAATCACAATATATATTGATACCATGATCAAATATGCTGTGGAAATGTCTGACCGATCAGTAATGTTGTATTTCAACATACACAATTTTTACAACATACAAATCGAACCAGGGATGTTGGGATCACAGTACATAAAATGCATCTCATGCAAAAAGCCTTGCACTTATGTGCACTAAATATGCATTTAACATCACAGATTGATTATTATTATTGCTCTCCAGACGTACGGTATAGGTGGTGAGAATCTACGTGGCCTGACAGAGAAGCTGCGTGCCGTTTCCCACACCCTCCAGATGGGCATCCAGAGTCGCTGGCGCCTCAACAACTACGATGGCCGCAGCACCACCAAGCTGCCAGCTGGCATTCTGCAGGTTGTAGTGGAGCTCATCACCTCTGCCAAAGGACTCTTCTCTTTGCTCAACCGGTTTGTAAAGAGGCAGTTATCTAACCGTTATATATCCAGTACTTGAAGTTCTATTTTATTCTACAGTTATTTTTTACTTGCTGCTGTGTCTTATGAAAATAGTTGTGGCTGTAGATTTTATTGCTGTAAAAAAAAGATGGCTGTCATTTAGAGGTGTAGCCTTTACATGGGAATGTTTTGGTGTATGCGCTGACTTGCTATTTACATGTTGTCCCTTGTAAAGAAAGCTGATACCCGTTCCTCCCTGCTCTCTTTTATTTTCTCTTTGTGCGACTTTGTAAGATCCTTAATTTGTCTTTGTTCCAACTAATTACCAGTGGGGAATTAAATCATTGTGCCTGCTTGCAGTAAGTACATCCAGTCTCTATCCAGACTCATTTGAAATACAACCCCTGTCTTTCCAGGTATCAGTTTTTCCAGCTCAGTGGATACACCACCAGCAAGAACATATTCAGCTACTGCAGAGAGCTGGGAGAAATTGTCCACAAGGTTGGTCCATTTATGCCTGTAAGCAGTCCATCGAATGCCTTTTTTTTAAACGCAAACTGAATAGCTTGTTTAGTACCCTTTCCAGCACATGTATTCATGAAAACATGAGGTGTTCTATCTGAAGAGGAACCACACATGACTAAAACATGTTTCTAGTGGTGTTCTCATGCACACTAAACTTCCAAAGAGGAACTACAACCTGTTGTGTGGTCAGCTATTTCTTTTTAAAATCAAACCCTAAAATGCAACGGGGAAAAACAGAAGCACAAACACACACACACACACACACACACACACACACACACACACACACACACACACACACACACACACACCTCTGTTCCCCAGCTTAGCTTGAGTAATGCATTCTTTATCTTTACATTCCTGGAATATTTGGAGGCGGCTGTACCTTGAAGAAGCTTAGGTTGAAAGGATTGCCAGAGAAGGGGGCTGGATTTTGTTTGTGTTTACTCCTTTGTGGTATTCTGAAAAGTTCGAAAGAAATGGGAGGAGGGAGGAATATTTATAACTGTATGAATGTAAAGTGGGTGAAAAGTGTTCACAGGTAGTAGAAGGGACAGGCCTGGATATGTTGTAGCGCCTAGGGGAGGGAGGAGGGGAGGGAGGGAAGCAAAGGGGAAGGCAGAGAAAGGAGGAGGAGACTGCGTGAGGGATTGCACTGACTGTTTAATGACTTCTGACTCCTGGGGGAGCTGCATGTCGCTGAATGAACAGCAGACAGAGCAACAGGCGGAGAAAGACTATTAACTCTGAAAAGTACGCCGTAGTGACATTAGAGATAAAGACCCTGACAGAAGTGAGGCAGAGGAGAGGACAAAGAGAAGATAAAGCCACAGGGGTAGCAGCATAGCAAGAGGTAGTTAGAGAGAGGTAAGGAGATAGTCAGAGGTGCAGAGAGGCTGTGGGTGAAAGAGGAGGCTCAGTATGTAGAGGAGTTTATATATAGCCCTCTATAGCCAGCTCTGGACACCTGCCCAGCACAACAGGTACAGTTCTCACCTCTTTGATTGGATAATTCTCCACAAGGTGATTTGCTGCTTTGCTTGACTGCTTAAAGCCTGAGCTTATATACAATACTAAGTCTAATTTTTTGCTTGCTGGTTATAATTTAAAGCTTTCAATAATTCTCTGTAGATTTTTTGGAATGCTCTGTTTCCTTTAAGGGATATATAATAAGGTTGGAGATGTACTAACCATGTAATGTTACACATTTAGCTATTCACAAGAGTTGAATAAAAGTTGTGGCCTCTACGTTGGTGTACAGTAACAGTGACATTATTCTTATGGACCTGAGGGGTAGGAAGGAAGTATGGATTTCAGAGACTTGTTGAGCTTGTCGAGTCTGATAGGATGTTTTTTTTTTTGCCATTGCTATGTGAATCAGATTTGGGCCCGTTGAGTGTTGTTTTCATTCATGGCACTGAGTGAGTGATTTGTAAGTTAAAACCCTTGCTGCTTTTGTCATTGGTCGCTCGCAGAGGTTGATCATCATTTGGTAATGTCTGGCCATTGTTTGCTCAATTCCTGTTTTTGAACTTTGTGCTCACTTGTGTACTAGAGCATGCAGGTGTTTTAAAGGTAGGAATTATTATCCATAAAGATGTAGTTTTATACTGAGAGCACTGTGTCCAGTGAGGTCAGTGTCATGTTAAATATTTTTTGGTTGGTCAATCATTCAAATGTTTAACAGTTTTAAAAGATCACATAGTAACTAATTCGATTCACAAAATAACACTGGAAATCAATAGGGTAATTTCATATCTATAAAAACCTGCATAGTACGTGTTTTTACAGATGCTGTCTAGTTATTAATTAGAAAAACCCTTCACAAGTGAGCTAAAAGGTCAGTTTTTGACAGCTGAGGAGCTCACACATCTGTTTAACAGACAATAGAAAATGTGAAATCTGATGAACATAGGTTCAGGCTTCATCTGTCAGTTCAGCTGTCATCATAGCATTATAAACCTGCAGCACAGGCTTTGAAGTAGAACATATTGATTTACACACACATGCTGTACAAGCGAGTCACATCAGGGGGCATTCGCTGATGAGTGTGTCTCTGTACCATAGCGATTACATCAGCAGTGTAGCATTTACCATTGCACTCATACAGACTAGCATGGTCTTGGCTTTTTACAATTAGCTCCTGGCTAATTGAGTCTGGTGTCATGCCCCCCTGGGACATTTCTGACGTCCTGTCAGGAGGCCATGGCTTCATCATGACGTCTTTTTCTTGCGAACTGTTCCCATAAAAGCTACACCACATCCTTTACACCAAAGAAAGGACTATTATTTCCTGTTTGTTTGTGTGCGTTTGAGCTATGTGTGTTTCTTCTCGCACCCTGAGGGTGATCAAGGTCAGTAGTCAGCTGGTGTTGTTGGGATCCCACGCATAAAGTTGTCAAGTCTCAGTTTTGCTCAGTCTGCTTTGAAGCAGCCAAGCAGCAAGCAAAGTCCAGGAGAGAGACAGTAATGGGAAAGAGGGCCCTGTTAGCTGTGAACTTGGATATAATAGCAAAAATGAATTTTGAAGCATTACATTAAGGTATGTGAGTTTAAATGTGATTTTAAAGAAAGAAAGAAAAAGGACATTTCTTTTGCAAAATCTAACTTTGGAAAGGGTTTTTGACCTAAGAACTATGTAATGCTTTGGAATGGAAGTGGAAACTAATAATAATAATAATAAAAAAAATAATAATAGAAACAACACAAACATGTAATTAAAAATGACTTAATAAGCAATGTTCAGCATTTCTCTTAGGACTTATTTAAAGTTCAGGATAGAGGAAACAATAAGAGGCTTGAATGCTATAACTTATTATTTATGACGCTGAAAAAGAGAGCACAAGACGAATCTAATGCAGACAGGAGTGGTAAAAGGAACAGGGGCAGTACGATTTGGATGGAGGTGAGGAACAGGTGTAAAAGAGATCTAACATAGTGATGTCTTGCAGTCTTTTTATAGCAACCTGGCTGTTATACTACATGGTGGCAAATAGAAACTGGTGAGGTCCCAGTATGTAAACACACACTCAGAGGCAGACAGAACATGACAGGGCTTGTCTGGTTTATAAGCCTTTGATATGTTGTATATGAAGTTGCTATCAACAACAGAAAGGAAATGGTTCAATTGTGTAATCAACTGTTTGTGTTTTCCTCTTTCCATTCATGTGTCACTGCATCTTTGTGTGATAGTTTCAGCCTTTTTTTGTACATGTGTGCCCATGCATGCCTGTGTTCATTCTTGTTGTCCGCTTTTTTTTAAGAATGTTACACCCACATAATAGCTTGTCTTTGTTTCCAGGACAACTATTGAGAGAACAGCTTTCAGGCACAGAACAGTGCTGTAAAGTTAGCTCACCACCTGATCGAGCCACACACAATGCTGCACAACACCAGACCTTTTCTTCTTCTCATGTGAAGTAGATGCATGTTACTTTACAGTGCAGAAGAAAGCAAAGAAATTCATCCTTTTCACCCTTTTTGACAATGCTGCAAATCCCTGTTGGGTGAAAAGCTGAAAGATTTCTGCCTCTTTTTTCTGCCTCAGAATTTCTATTAGGATGATTTGAATCTTAGTGCAGCTCATTCTGTATGGGGTTGTGTACCATTTATTAATAGTCTACAGTAATTGTGGCTAATTTGTAACTATTGTAGCTGCAATCAAGTGGAATAAAAGGTCAACCTTGAATGTCAGTCTGTGCTGTCCATACAATGAAATTATTGTTTTTTTGTGATGGCAATGTAGGAATTGATAGTTAGGAATTTAACATTTTGGTGCCACACCGACAGCCTTGTGTGAGTGCCAGCGCTGCCCCCGGACCCCTGGTTCTGTTTTAGTTGATGGAGAACTGAAAGGGCTTCATTTCCACAGTAACTGTACCGTTTGATGTGTAAATCTTGTGTCGCAAAAGACAGTTGCCATTATTATTAGAAGAGAAATCAATTGAAGTGGAGCAGGCACATGCTAGAGGCTGCTGGGGACTAAACAAGTCGAACAGTGTGACCCCTGCAAAGATGATGCCTTTGCAGGGGTCACGCTGTTAGACTTGTTTAGTTATGCTTCATATTCATGTGTGTGCGCAAATAAATTCTATTTGTGTATGTACTTTTACTGTGACACTCTTTACTTTAGTTAAATAATTCAATTAAGTCAAAGAGTAATAATGTTTGCATGTATTTGTGGTTGTAAGCATGAGGATACAATGCTTCTTTGTGTCTAGAAGTCATCCTGACTGAGGAACCAGGAGTGAGAGCTGTGGGCTTGTTCTCTGTGCTCTTTGTTTTGCCACCACACCCTCCTGATATTACAGTAGTTTCAGGGCTAAAGTGTACCTGTCCCACCTCACACACATTATTGTGTGGTTTCCCCGTTCTGGCAGAGTTAAGAAGAAATATAGAACATTTTATATATAGAAATCTGACATGGCTCCAAGGTTTTGGATGTGTATTTTTACCGTATGTTTAAAAAGCAATGTCAGATGCTGGGAAGAAAAAGGTGTTAGTATATGAATGAGTCAGAAGCCATGGTGTGTGGTAGGAGGTGGTTCTATTACCACTACTTCCATTACTAGATCACGCTTACTCTCAAGTTATATGAGAGTTTCTTTGGTTTAAACCATTGTTTCTGCATTTGTTTCACTTGTCACAGTGAATCCTGTTTGCATTTAGCTTACTTCGCAGTCTTAACCTGGCTTTACACATTCATTTTTATTTTCCTAATAGGTCAGGTTTACCATAAGATTTGCTTTGTAATTCACTACAATATGAAATGTTTAGCCATGCTAGTGACGTGGCTCTAGGGTTTGGAAAGTAATTCTTTCGGTCAGTCCACCAAGTAAGTCCAGACAATAAATATCTCAACAACTCCTGGAAGGCTTGCCATGAGATTATACATTCATGGTCCTGATAGGATGAGGTCCGTCGACTGATCCTCTGACCCATGATTCCCTTTGAATGGATTGTTATAAAATCTGGTACAACCATTCATGTTCCCCTCAAGATGAATTGTAACAACTTAGGTGTTGAGTAATTAGCACTTTTAAGACTGTTAAAATGTTAAGACAGCGTGTTGGTACCATGTTACTATATATATACTATAATATATAGTGTAGCCTCAGTGCTGCTAGCATGGCCGTCTTAGTCTTTCTTGCAATTGCCTTAAGTTTCTTGTGGCGTTGTTACGTGGCACAAACTCCTCTTAAGTCGCCCGCAATCTATTTTCAGATGCATTTACCAAGGTTTGTTTGCACTAATAATATAAGGTTGGCTGTCTCTGAGGGAGGTTGCAGCTTCAGCTTCCCTCTGTATTTTTAAGTGAAGTTGCGTGTTGAAGTTCTGTTTTAAATATCGGTCCTTAATTCAATGTTTTTCTTTCTGTTTATGCTCTCAATGAAGCTCTGAACAGCTAGCCAGCTAATTAACTTAACATTAGTCACTCTAGCATACAGCCAGCGTGCCATGACAAGGCTACTTTGCTTGAGTAGGGATCAAGATAAAGATCGGAACATCTTTGGTTGTTTATGAACAACCTTTAGTGGTTTGTTGTGGTGTAAATCAGTATATAAGCAGGTTCTGCATCTCTCAAATGTCCTGGGGGGAATTGCAGTACACACACTCACACACACACAACAAACAAACACCAAGCAGACAAGTCGAACTGACCAGCAATCATGACAGCAACCTTTCCCAGTACCTCCCAGCAGCCTTGTGTCACAGCCTTTAATTAGCACAGAAATCCAACCGTGTTCACTGTTGATCCCTTGTTACATTTCACAGGGATTAGTTTCCCTTTACAATCCTTTATGTAACCCATCACACCACCAGGCGGTCCAAATTAGCTTAGGCAGTAAAGGTATGTGGCAGGTATGTGGTCTTTTAACCTCCTTCATCATCCTCCTTCACTCAAAGCCTCCCCCTCTTCGTAATGCTTGTGGGATCATCATCAACACCTTCCTCCCCACTGGAAATTAACTGTGACATTGACCACTGACTTTCCCGTTTGTGTGTGTGTGTGTGTGTGTGTGTGTGTGTGTGTGTGTGTGTGTGTGTGTGTGTATATATATAAAGTGTATACGCATGTGTGCATGTGGTTGATTAGTGTGAACCCTTGGATGAAGCGGACATTACACACCTCTGAGGGATTTCCCACTCGTTGTAATGCCAATTTTATAGAATACAGTATATGTTATGTCTTATTTTCATTTATTCATGAGCACTGCTATGAGACACGCCAGCAAAATACCACTAAAGGTCTGGAGTGAGTGAGTCTCTTGCCTCTGGATGCCTTTAGCCTTTCACTTCCTGACTCATGCTGTGAAGAGGAAATGGCACATGAGTTCTGACTCAGACTGTCCCATTTCCACAAATCAATAACTTGGTATCATTTTGGTTTTGCACTTTGGTGCTTTGTTTGGCGCTCATGTCATGTTGTTTCACTCATCCAACAGGATACGACTGTCTATGAAAAGGAGAAGGATATCATCTCAGTGGTGAGTGTACAAAGTATTTTGATATTGATATGTTTGTTTATATAATTTTTTTATATATATTATATTGTGGTTTGTTTCACCCTCTAGTGCCGTCAGTTGGTTGCGGTGTGTGATGAGATCTTGAATTCCAGCCCTGAAGCGCTTCTTACCCACACTGCTCAGCTCGAGAGTGTCGACCTGGTGCCTGTGTCACCTGGTGATCAGCTGGTAAAGCCTTCTTGCTCTTAATATCTCTTTTTTTCATTATTAAATGTAGATGTTTTTTGTGTCTGTTTAGTGCTAACACTATATATTATACATATACAGTAACTAAATATAAGAAATGTAAATTTAATTATCTTACTCTGAAATTGTACAGAATTAAATTTCCGAGGTTTTCAAAAGCCGTCTCGGGGCCTCCAGTTGTCCTTGGGGGTCCCAACCAAAGACAGCTTTTATTTTGTTTTGTTTCAGGGCACTAGAAATTAATTAGTCAACAACTACTCAACAGTGTAGTAGTTGGCACCTATTTTAATAATTAAATTGTTTAAGCAGCTTTTCAACTGGGAGGATTTGCTGATTTTCTTTGTCTTATCGGTGATGTGAATATTTCTGACTTTTAGACTGTTAGTCAAACATTACATCATGTTAGACTTTAGGAAATTGTGATGGGCATTTTTTTATTTAAATATTTTCTGACATTTTGCAGACAAAATAGATTTCTTGAGAAAAAAATCATGATATTAATCAATAATGAAAACCGTCATGAATCGTTGGTTCACTATGATTATCTCCATATACTTTGTACAATTCTGATAGTCAAGGCAAGGAATTATTTTGAAAAAAAAAAGAAAAGAGAGAGCCACTGGCTGCTGACACAAACTCCACGAATGAGAGTGATATAAAAATCAACAGTCAGTCCTGTTTGATTACGTTTCTTCTTTTTGAAGAAAAGTCATCTGTTCGTCTGTTCTGCATCTCAACATCTCATTATTGCCAACCATCAACTCTTATTCCGTCTCTTTTTCCCTCTCACTCTCTTTCTGTCATTTTCAGTATTCATATTCTGCCTTCATCCTTGCCTGGAGTTTTCCATCATCATTTGGTTCCACTCATCTCTTCTTTCATCTAACTCAAGGTTCTCCCTGTACTATTCTTTTTATTCTCTCCTTAAACCTTCTTTTGCGTCAAGTTGTTCATAAACCTTCTGTTCCTGCCTCCTCTCTTAATGCCTTAGCCTTCAGTCACTACATTGCGTACAACAATTAGCCCTCTTCCTTGCCTATTATCAGTGGTTCTTAAACTTTTACACCGCATACCACATCAGAAGACATTAGGCTCTCCAAGTACCACCATAATGACCGAAGTCAAAATATAGGAGCACAGGCTGACCCTCTTCAGTTACAGACAGTTTGCAGGTTTATTTCAAATAGGAATATTTAGTATTGGCTGTCCCAGTAGCTCCTTGTTTGGAGTCACGATGGCAGAGTTTTTGAACCATTCATTTTACCTCAGCTTCCTATCTTGCTATCACATTTTAGCTCACAACTAACCATGGATCTATCCTCACGTTATGTGCATGCACGTGACTATGTAGCAGGATGATATTAAAACACAATATTACAGAAAATGCAGTTTTTAAAGTTACATTTGAGTTTTTATAGATTTCAGAGATCCCTCCTGTACCACTAGAGGCAGATACCATAGTGTGAGAACCAGGGGTCTGTTTTAGTTTATTTCTACAGAGCAATTTTGTGTAATACATTTGTCCAATTTCCTCTCCTTTGTGTACTCAGCTTATTAGGTAAAAATGTTATATGAAAATAGCAGTCCTATTTCCTTTGTGCTCGCTCACTCGCTCTATTGGTTTTCCTAATCATTTCCAATGTGTTGTCTTAAAAGCAAATATGTGCACTTCCTAGCTCCACCTCATTGCCTGTGATTCTGTAAACAAGCATACATGTTGTTTATGTTTGTGTTCATATTTGTGTGTGTCTCCGGGTGGCTGCAGGTGTGTGAAAGGAGCGGGTTTTAGCTGAAGTGTTGGGAGTAATTCTTCACAATGTTTCAACTGTGGAACAGGATAATATTTACAAATGTCCTCAACAACTAGGAGCAAAACAAGAAATTGATTGGAGCGCATCACCGATAACGAGGTCTGCCCTCTAAAGGATTGAAAGTAATGAGAACTAACGACAGAAAGAAAGGGAAGTGAGAGGCAGGAAGAATTATAATTCACAGAATGCACAAAACATGACGTACACTGGCTCAATTCTTAAAATAAATGTAGTAAAAAATAAAAGCTAGCTTTTTCCTCTTTCACTTTCTTCAAATTTAAATGTATTCCAGTCACAAAGGAGAAGTATAAAATCATTTTTAAGCTTTGAGCTTTGAACGTAATGATTTGTACCTGCAGTGTTGGGACATGACTAACACAATAGTGACTCAGCTTACATCCTTATGCATTGCTAGTAAATGTGTTGGTTTAAAGCTCATCAAGTGTTTTCATCAAGCATAAAAGCCTTTTGTTTGGATATAAGAGAAAAACTAGAATTACCACCCTGCAGTTCTTTGCCTCCGCCATCCAGTCACGTCCATGTCTGTCCAGACTGAGTGGTGAATACTTGAAAATGAATAAAAAACGTATAAGGTGTATTTTTTGGCTAAATGGAACTATATTGATGATGTATATGTATGATTCCAGTGAATATACATTACACATGTACTTGACTAAAAAGCCTAAAGATCTTATATCTTTTATATATTCTTATATCAACTAAGCATAGCTGTACAAAATGTGGAAGCTTCTCTATGAACTGTAGGATCCCTTACGCTGCAATACGATGCACGATTCATTCTTAAATTATGACTAAAATTGAGGCCAATTCACTGTCCAACCAACTGAGAAATGTGGTCTAATCATTCATTAATCTGTTCAAAAATGTATATATTCACTGAAATCATACATATGTACCATCAACTTACAATACCTTTGGCCATAAAATATACCTTTTATATATACCTCTAATATATGAGTCTGGACAGATATAGATGTAAACTGCAACCTGAATGGTATAAAACTGCAGGGTGGTCATTCTGAATGTGTTTCACTATATCATCATTCATTATTTGTCTAACACCAGCCTCCACTTATGGCTCATATATATAATGTATACTGAATATATATATATAGTATGTTTTATTTATGACTGATGGGAGGGAATGATTTCTTAGCCTCTGTTTCCTTTGAGTTCATAGTTTAAATCCATTCATGTTTCTCTTGTCATGTGATATATATTGATTATGTGATCCAGGCTTTCTGGGGTGTGATAAGTTGGCTCTCCTCATTCCCATTATGACCTAAAATAATCAATCAAGGGAGCCTGATGGGTAATTACAGGCTGGACCATCAGTACATCTGGAGACAGACATCAATATATCCACAGAACAGTGATGACAGTAACAAGATAAAGCAATGTTTATGAGTCCATTATGGTGAATCATTTCGACACTGACATTGTGTATTGCAAAATATGTATATAACATTCTTCTGTTTCTCTCTCTCTCTCTCTCTCTCTCTCTCTCTCTCTCTTAGGGGATTGAGATAACGTCCACTAGCTCCAGTAACCACTACGTGACCGGAACCGCTGCTGAGGTCAGACTCTCTCCTTTACTTTCTTGCTTTCACTGTTGACTCAGCCCATAGGCCACGCAGAGTTAACAATCACTGATTTCTCAGTGCTCTTAACCAATCCTCTGTAAAAGCACCATGACTCAAGCTTCTCCTCCTCTTGAACTCCAGACCAAAAGGTTAACTTCAATTACAGTTTGTCTTTTTGCAAGCGGCCCATGAAGAGAGGGGGGTGTTGCATCCAAAATGCCTAACAATGTTTCATTTCTTAACCGGCTTCGTCTTGTTAAAAAGTGTAACAGGTAACAAGCTTAGACTGTTTGGCTCAGGCCTGTCAGGTATTTCTGCTGGAGATAACACTTTTACACTCGTTTATACTTCTCCAGTTGGAAGGTTTTGATCGGCTAAACTCAGATATTGCACTTGTTCTGTCTGGGTGCCTCATCTAGAAGGAACTGGAGGTAGAAAAAGGAAGAAAAGGAAGAAAAATAAAGAAGAAGAATGATCAGTTTTCCCTTTTCTGGCTCTTTACAACAACTCTCTGCTTTATTTGTGGCAAATAAAATAATTTAGCGATTGGTTTTGGTGGCAGGAGAATCAATATACAATGATGTCCTTTTCTACTTTGAACTATGCTCTGCACAGTTGCACAACATTTTAATTTGGATACATTTATTGTGGAAGCATGACAGGCAGAAATCCCCTTGAAAGTGTATTTGTGTGACACTTTATTTTTAGCTGTTGACTTATCTTTCTTTGCTTCACTGCTTTGAAATTGAAACCAATCTGAGCCCTTGTGCTGCAAATACTTTACATATTTATAAATGTCTATTTGAGTCAGCTGACTGCATGTAAACAAAGAAGCATGCAGTCAGTACATAACACGTCATGGCTTATTTTATATGTATTTATAATTAAGATATTTTTCATTTCACTCTAAGAAAGGTTTCAGCAGACTAGTTAGGTCTGAATAATTTGATAGTCACACCTATAGTAGCTGATTATTAAACTGTATATGACCATAGGATTCCCTGGGAAAATGAAATCATCCCACGGAAAGAGATGATGCAAGGCTCTCTGAGAAAGCCAAAGATCAGTTGGACCAGGGGGCTCATAAAATACACTTGGGAGTGATGAGGGAATGGAGGAGTGTTCAGCCTGAATAAGGCTTGTAAAATGAGTGCTAGAGTAGCTTGCTCGTGGGACATCAAGATGGAGATGTTATTTTTTTCCATGATGTCAACAACAAAGCATCCTCGACTCCCCTGCTACTGCAGTTACATCACTGTGACGTGACCACTGCGTACATTCTATTCTATTTTCCAGGAAATTTACTTAGTTACAGACAGTGTTAACATTAAATTACCTACATTTGAAAATTGCGATTAACTGACAGATAATAGAAATACATGTGACAGTAAATTACAGCAAATTTCCATTGTCTGTAGTCATACATTTGTTTAATTAAACATTAAATTTATATACACCGATCAGCCATAACATTATGACCACTGACTGGTGAAGTGAATAACACTGATTATCTTAATATCATGTTGTACTGTAGCTTAAACTGCTGAAAAAGTTCATGCTGGTTCTGATAGAAAGGTGTCAGAACACACAGTGCATCTCAGTTTGTTGTGTATGGGGCTGCATAATATTATGGCCACCAGGGTGCTGATCTGTATAAAGATGAAGACCGAGTTAAAGACATAGGAGTGTGGAGGAGCCTTCAGCCTGGGTTTTATTTATTGAGTCCTTACTGGTGTTGCTTGTCTCTCCTTTTGCAGCCTTCGGCTGATGTCTATGTGAAGATCTTGGCTGGTGATGAAGTGATTCAAGTCAACGACCAGATAGTGGTGAGTGTTATATAATATATACAGTATGTATACACGAGCCTGTATGTTTGTTGTACTGCTCCCCTGCACAGTATACATGTGGTCCTCTCAGTCTAAGGCTTTATATCAGTATGAGCTATAAATTGTCTTAGCTCTAAAGTAGCTGAGACAAACCTGTGTACATTCACTGTTCCTGCAAAGTGTTCCAGTGTCTGAAACAATAACCTTCAACCTGGAATTATCATCTGTGCTGCTGCATCAGGTGGGCTGGAGCAGAGCTAATCTTGTGAAGAAGCTGCGAGAGAATCCCAGTGGAGTGACTCTTGTCTTAAAGAAGATTCCTGGGTCACTACGACGCAGAGACCCAGTCCAGCTCTCTCCCACACAGGTCAGGGATCATTAAAATCAACTTTATCAACTTCTATACTCTTCTGATTTATAATAAAAGTTGTACTACTACCCAGGACATTTGGTATGGATATATTAATGAACCATAGGATGAGGATGATAACTAAAGTCATTCCCCTTGAGCAACACTTGAAGAGGTGTCTTAAAAACGAAAGGCTAGATTTCTATGAAAATTGCTGCAGATATTCTTGGTCCCTGCAGGAAAAAATACACACAAGAAATATCCAAATGTTATGTTCACAAGAAGATTAGTACTTAATAAGCTTTTGTTTGCGTCGTTTTGACCACATGACCTTTCCTCTGAGAATAGCAGAATTGTCACTGTGTTAGCTCCAAACTTTTATAATGTCTTTATGTTTAATGAATAGTAGACATAATTTGCTTTCTCATCCATGTGTCATACACAGTTTCTTCACCATTGACCCCATTTCAACAGAACATTGGGAAAAAATGTGCATATCAGCACTGTATACCAGTATATCAAATTATTCATGATTGTCCCACACAGGGACTTTTTTCAGCAATTATATTCTTGTTGCCTTTTATTCATACTTTCCCCCAGAAGCTTGCTGCCTTGAAAACTTAATTTGGAAATTGTCTAATCCTTTGTGAAGCCATTAGGAGAAACCCCAAGCCAACTTCATTATTGTTGCACAAATATAATTTTAATTTTCTACCACTTCAGTTTAAGATAATTACATCCAGGGGTGAAACATCAGAACATCCTTCAGAAACTGGATTGTTTGCACAATTTATGTCATGGGAATCTCAACCTTCCCTTACAGAATCCCCTCTTCGATTTCCGTTTAACATCACTTGGGATTCGTTTCCATGAACACTGTTGTTTGTCTTTGAACTACACACTGAACTACACACTGAATTACACACTGCATCTGAGACGAGCACACGCACACTCTGTGCGTTTCACACCCCCTTGTGACTATTACCATGTTAATCTCAGATCTTCCGTGTGTGTGTGTGTTTATGCGTGCATTTGTGTTTGCGTGTGCATGTGTGTTGTTGTCTCATCTCCTAAGCCGCAGAGAACTGAGGAGAAGGCTGCCATTACAATCCACATGACATTCGCCTCTTTACCCCTCCACTAACCCCCTGAATACACACAGAGTTTAGTGTGCTCACTCACATACTTGTGTTTCTTTTGACTTCTTTTCAGAAGGAGGAAGACCAGAAAGAAGAGGAGGAAGAGGAAAAGGACGAGGAGGAGAATCCGAGGCACTCCATATTAGAGAGGGTAGCAGCTTCTGTTAGGTCCCTGTCTTTTAGGTGAGAGAATAAATGAGCTGTTCTTCTAATAATTAGCTATTCCTTTCGGTAATTCTGTGTTTTATTAGGTTGTTGTGTGAAATACTGGATTTTAATATAATTTTTCAATACAGTGGTTAAACCAGAAACAGAAATCCACTACCGGGTTATTTATTTATTTCTATTTTACATCTCAAGTGATTTTCCAGAAAACAAGGCAAGATATATCGATATTGTGTTGAATTACAGTGATAGTCTACAGTCTACAGTGATAGTGGATTACTATATAAACATATACATAAATACAAATCTCAAAAGAAAATGTAGAATTGTTTGTAAAGCCATTAGAGGTAACCCCAAGCCAAAGCTATTGACACACACATACAGTTTTATTTATCTACTACTCAGTTTCAGTTTAGGATAATTACTTCCATGGGTGAAACACAAAATGTAATACAGTTTCCATGCTGTAGTTTAAAGGTTCAGTGTGTAGGATTTAGTGGCATCTAAAGGTATAGTTGCAGATTGCAACCAACTGAATATTGCTTGCCTTTAGGTCAAGGGAACCTGAACCTTCTTCTTTTAGGTGAGAGCTTACATTAGCTTTTATGCTAAATTAGCTTTTTTTTTTTAAATTAGCTTTAATTAGTTGTCTTTCAGGTGACAACTTCATTTTTGCTCATCCAAACAAAGTCATTGCATATAGCTGAATGATCCATACAACCAAAATAGATTAATGTATCATACCTACAAATATGAATGAGTCAAATCTGACCCCTACTAGTAAAAACTTTATGTGTTTAGAAGATAACTCCACAGGGTACCTTTAATTGTAAAACACCATACATGCAAAATTAAAAGTTGTAGACAATTCCTTTGAAGCAAATCGTTTGCCCTATGTGGGTCTCTTATCTAAAATATATTCTGACTTTAAAATTAAATGGAAGTAATTTAATTTCCTGTATGACCGATAAAAAGATTAGATCTGTGGGAACTTGAACTGGAGTATGTTCAGGAGTGTAGGCTTAACAACTCATCTCAGAGCAGGTTGGACACAAGTTTGGTTCACTAAACTACTAGGGATTTACCCATCAGAGCCAAACCTCCCACAAACCCTTTTGACCTTGTTAATCTGCCAAGACCTGGTAGGTTTTGCGATGAGGTCACACTGCAAATGCCATAAATTTCACCACATGCAGCCACAACCCACGGCTGACTGGAAATGAGAGAAAAAGAAAGCGATGAAGAGGAAGATAAATAGATTTTAGAGGGATAAAGAAAGACTCAAACAAGGGGAGGAAAAAGAGTGATGGAGAGGCTTAAAGAGACAGTGAGAGCTGATGGAGAGCAGGCGTACTCAGACAAATGGAGGGAGTAGGCGGGGATGGTGCATTAAGGTTGTAAATAATCCTGTCACATCCTGATACACTACAACTCCAGTCTAAGAAAAAAAAACAAATACGAACTTTAGACTGCTGGCATATAGAGTCATATTTCACCTCTTTAAAAGACAGTACAGGTCTTCAATGCCGTTTCACGTCATAGTAGTAAGGCTTGTTGTCAAAGATATCACATAGTATTCCAGTTGTGACCAGAGACTCTTTTCACCTCTTAAATGTTTTTTTAGCTGTCAACCAATTAGTTGTTTTGATTGTTTTTGTGGTTTCTTTGTGTTTTCCATTCCAGGAAAGCCATTCATGGGCCAGAGGTACATAAGGAGCCTATGGGACAGGAGGAATCAGAATTAGCATCTGACAGGGAGCTGGAGGGGAGTCTGACTCTCACAACATATCAAAACCAAGAGCGGGGGCATTCACTGTCAGTCTCAGGTGAAAAAAGACAAAGAGAACTCAGCAAGATATTTTCTTTCATGAAAAGTCCTCAACACTGTATGCTGAAATTGTATTTTGAGAGGATGTTGTTTCAGTTGTTAAAGCAAGATATTGGATGGATCATAAAGAGGGTTTTTCAGTTGAGACAGAGGGTGTTTGTTAAAGAAATATGAAATAATAACTCCATATATATCACTTGGAATAAATGTTCAAAATGCTAAATGTGAAGACTTATTTTGAAATAGATCTGATTGCCCTGAAAATTGGGTATAAGCTGTTTAGATTTTGTCATTTTAAACCTCAGATTGTGCACCTGATTCTCTTTTTTAATCATTTTATTTTTTAACACAAAGTTGAGGATTGTTTAGTTGAAAATGTTGTCTTTCATTTTATGTTGACATTAAAAGGATTTCAAACTGTGACCTCACATGGATGAGATGACAACAGATCACAAAATCTCTTAATGGAAAACCAGTCAGAGTGATTATTAGTGTAATGGATTTATTAGCACTTGTACCACGCACACAGATGGGATTTGTCACCTGGATACAGTTATGTTCATATATCTAGAAAAGAGTATTAAAATGTGATCACTTTCTGCTGATTAGGAATAGTTCTACTCTTACTTAACTGTGAACATGAATGCTAGAATTTGTTGTTTTAATTTCACACTGCTGCTTCATGCAGGATGATCACATTCATGTGTGTTTCTCAGGGGAGTTTGAGGGTTTGGATAGTTCAAGGCTCTCCCCAAGACTGAGACGAGACCGGTCGCCTTCACCCAGAAGTCCTTCTCCCTCACTATTTGGGTCATTCAGAAGTCCTTCACCTCAAGGAGTCAACCAGGAAACAGCCAGCATAAGCTCCTGCCCTGAAATGGTGGGACACACGGTGCGACGTGCACACATTTACGACCAGACATTTTAAATGTTTTGAATCCAACTTTTTTTAAACACTACATTTGAATTATACTCTATTGGTTTCTGTTTTCAGGGGAATAAGGACAGAGAAAGGAGCTCTACAAAAGGTAAAAGTTTATGCTGTAATACTATATGAATATAAGCAAAATACTCCATTGCAAAGCTATAGGAGAGACCATCTGTATTAAAATCATTACCAAAACTAGGTCATATTAAATTGACAACAGGGTCCATTAGGAGTTCAGGCCTATTCAAGACCAAGGAAAGTGTGCAAAGTTGGATTGTTTATCCTTTGAACGTGTTTTCATGGTCAGGAATAAGTAAAGCCAATGTCCAAAGGTGAAAAACAAAAGCCCTCAGCATCAGGAAAATGGTTTTGTACCCAAGTAAAGATACCAGAACCAGACACTGCATCGCTACTCCAGTGTTTGTTGATCTCTGTATACAAAATAAATCCTGCTCTTCTTCTTCTTCATCCCAACCCTTTGTCCTCCCAGGAATGACAACTGCTATGAGTCGGCGTCGTGTGTCCTGCCGTGAGCTGGGTAAACCCGACTGTGACGGCTGGCTGTGGAAGAAGAGAAAGGAGAGCAGTGTCTTCCTCACCCAGAAGTGGCAGCGCTTCTGGTTCATCCTCAAGGGGCCTTCCCTTTACTGGTACACCACCCAACAGGTAGGAATGTTTAAAGACCTACCTAATTAAAAACTCCAGAATCTATGCATATGCAAATTATTTTCCTGCTGGAAACTAAATGTCTCCTACTTCACTGTAATGTGCACTGGTGGCTTCAGGTTTTTACATCACACGCTGCACATACATCATCCTGCACCCTGAAGCTAAAACATCCAACTGTAGGAAGAGGAAAACATTTTTTTGAGTGGAGAAGGACTTTCATCTCTGCAGAACCACTCCAGAAATGATGTGGTCACATTGAAAAACCCAGCCTCAAAGATGATTTCAATGCTATCAGTTATTATAGGACTCAATAGTATTTAAATATTTATGTTCCTCCTTTGCATGTGCATATTATTTTTCTTTTTCTTTAGCCAGTCTTACCTGTAACTTTATTGAATTGTGTGTTTGTATTTGTTTTTTCTGCAGGATGAGAAAGCAGAGGGTTTTGTCAATATAGCCAGCTACAACATAGAGAGCGCTGGAGAGCACAAGAGAAAATAGTAAGGTTGAACTCCATGATGGATCATATTAACAAGCTTTTCAACATTTTATCTAGGAATATGTGAGGATTTGTATGTCATAGATATTATGAAAGAGGAGAAAAAATATTTCAATCTTTTAGACGTAACTGGGTAGTTTGAAACAGAAGCTTTATTGTGCCTGTGCACAGAGGATGATCTGTCTTGGCTTTATGCAACATACTTACGTACGTGATGCAGGAAACTGCGCCAAATAAAACCATTTTTCCCCCTCTGTTTTCAAGCTAATAATGATCAAACACATGTTATCGAATTCATGGAATCTCACCTCTGCTGACAAAGAATGTGTTTTGCGTGTCTGCATGATTTATGTGTTTTAATTTCTCTTTGATGAGTTTCATGCGGTTTGAGATCCACTTCATCTCTGTGCCTCCCTCTCTTATTTTTCTCTCCCCCCACAAGCGTGTTCAAAATGTGCCACCAGCGATTTCAGAACTTCTTCTTTGCTGCCGACAATGTCAGTGACATGAGCAAGTAAGTCAGATCGATTATACACTTAAGATTTGTTCGGCCCGTCTATCTTATCTAACCTAAACAGATGAGCTAAAACAGGTTAATAATGCGTAATAATAACTTGTTTAGGCTCCAGTGACTACATACAATACATGAGTGAGTGGTTCTAAAATGCATCTGGTAGACTAAGTGCATCAGCTACAAAATTTAATCTTCATTCATTCATTTTTTGCAGCCAGTTGGAGCAAATGATTCTCAAACAGGTGTTGGTCTGCACTGCCCCCTACAGTTTGCTTCTCAGGATCTTGTTTCTGTGCTCTTAGACGTGCCGATCACTTCTGTTGAGATTTTAAGCTGTTGTAGCCTGAACCTAAACATCATGACACATAAATTATATTGCCATGTCTGTGTTGACACAGCTTGTTATGTTTTTGTTTTTTTTCTGCAGGTGGATTAACTGTCTGATTCCCACCATACAGAAACATAAGAAGTTCCACAAAGGCCCAGACAATGAAGAAGGTAGGGTAACATTATCCTTATTTTTTTAAATCATATTTGCACCGATCACAGAAAAATATACCCTTAATTAGAGGTATTACTCATCCAAAATGTCTTGTAACACCTTTTGTACATAACACTCATCTATTTAACTTGACTAAGGATTTATTATTCTTAATATGAATGATTTGGTGTCCTGGTGTACCAAAATAATGGCTAGGATTTCAGTGTTTCCTCCTTCAAGTCATGGCCATTTATAAGAGAACTAAATTAACCAAAGCCATCTATTTTTTTTAAAAATTGCACCTTTATTAATCCATGGGTATGATAGTTTCACTAGACTGAGTTAACTGGTAACGTAAGATGAAGGATAATAACTGTTGCTATGGTTACCTGCAGTTTGTTATATGATTTCAATCCTGTCCTGCCAACCAGTTAAACAAAAGGTTGGTTGTGCTACACACTTCTAACTGTGTGCCAAACGTTTTTAATGTACTCTGATATAACGTGTTACGGTAATATTATTAATTTCACAAACTGTGTTTTATTTGTGAACAGAATGTTACAGCGAGACTGAATCAGAAAGCGAGAGATCACCTTCACCCCGCAGAAGAAACAAGGTCAGCACAGTTAGAGGTTTACACGTCCAAGCACACACACCTATACCATTTGGAGTACCATTCGGATTATTATTTGTCTCATTGTGTGTCTCAGAAAGTGCAGTCCCACACGCTGCCTCGCCCCAAGGGGAAGACGAACAAGGTGCCATTATCGAGTCCTTCGACAGGGGGCAGCAAAGGAACAGGTATGTACTGTATAACTCTGTCTCAACTCTTTTCCTACTTTCTTTGCTTCTTCCTCATTTTCTATCTCAGTGAATGATATCTTTAATCCGAGTCCATTTGATATAAGCTTTATTAATTTCTGAGTGGAAAATTCATCTTCATCATGACATGTTGTTTTCTTGATTTTACCCTGTGGATATTTTCCCCAATCAGCTGTCGACAGATGGATGGTTCATGTGTGTAATGTTGTCAACCAAACCCCAATTCTTATGTTTTGTATTTAATTTCTATCTCTTTTATCTCTGTCTCTCCATCTCAATTTGCTCTTACTTTGCCTCCCTATCTGTGTCTTTGCCCCCCATGTGAAGGAGCGCCGGTAGATGAGATGGGCATGATGTTAAACAACATAAAGGAAGGAGGAGTTTCTCTGATCGGCCATGAGCAGCCATTTACGCACGACCACTTCAGGAAATCATTCATTCGACGCAACAAGAACCCTATCATCAATGAGAAGGCGCACACGCTCCGCGCCCTGCAGAGCACTCTTAAGGTAAGCAGAGAAGTGATCCAGCACATGGCTCAGGTTCTCAGTTGACCCCTGAGACCCCTTAATAGACAAATAAAATTAATTTAGCATTGAGTAGAAATCACTATGACGGTAATGATTATTGAATCAGTTCTCAAGTTACAAAACCCTACTTCTTTCCCATTTGACTGAAAATTTTGCAAGTTTGAATAGTTTAATATTTAGTAGTACATCTGCAAGGTCACTGAAAGCCCTTTTACTCCTCAGGCCAAAGAGGCAGAGCTGCTGCAGATCAACAAGATTTTAGAGGACTCTGATCTGACAGCTTCAAAGTATCGCCAGTGGAAGGAGCAGAACGAGGAACTAGTTCAAGAGATCGACCGAGTGGCCGCACTCAAGGCCTCCAAAGTACGGGACGACGTGGCAGTGCAGGACACGCCCGCTGAGGAGGTTGCCTTGGAAACTGTCGCTAAGGAAACAGCCACCGCAGAGACAGAAGGCGCATACAGACTCAGCCTCAGTGACGGGGAACAGTTAGTGGACGCAGAGCCGTCTGATGTTCTCCTGGAAATCCCACTGGGTTCTTCTAGCACAGAGTCCAGTCCAGTGTTAGAACTCTCTCTGGGATCGCTGCAGGATTCAATAAATAAACAGCTGAGTGAAATGGTGGAGAGTGGAGAAGCCTCTGAGAACTACTTCTACATTTAAGACCACGTTGGAAGAGTCACATCACTGCAAAGTTGTTTACCAGAATCAGACAAATGGAAGATGTTTTTCATGCGACAGTGTGAGAGACGTCATGTCCGCTGACGTTTGCCAAGAAATGATTGGTTAAAATTGCCATTAAATCAGCACTTTAATCAAGTATGTCAGTGAAATGCATGAGTGCAGACTTGCAAATTTAGACCTAGAATTTCCCACAACAAATACGACGTGTTTACAACAGAGAAAATAACAATTTGCCAAGTCTCAATCAGTTTGTAGTTTCAGTATCTATTTATGGGATTCTAAGGCCGTCATGTTCTTCCAGTGATAAAATATAATTTTTTTCTTAGAATTCAATGTAATATAAGTCTCTTGCCTCTTGTAATGTGATATGTAAATACAGTTCCACTATAAATACTGTATGTATTTGTTTATTGACATTACCTTAATAAAGGTAAACATTTGAAATATTTTGCACATCATTTGCTTCAGAAACACTGTCGTAGCTCCTTGTTGGTCAGGGGGGATGTTTCTTTGTTATGTTTTGAGCTTTCTCGCCCCTATGGAGAATACTGTACATCACCACATACACAGACTTACACAGTAGCAGAGGGCTGTGTGACACTTCTGGTTCAGCGTTCCTGTGTACAAGTGGAGACACTCAAGTGTTGAGATGTAAGCCCTGTTCCTTTTTACTGTAATATTCATCGGCTCAATAAAAAAGGGAGCGTGATGATCACTGAAATGTGTCGTGAACTTGTCGTGACTTTGATATAAGTTGATACTTTATCCACCATTTTTTATTTGTGAGGGTGTCAATGTTTCAGATTCAATAATTTAAAATTGGGTTCAGTGTCTGGATAGTTGAAAAATAACAATATACAATGTTGAGTTTGAATGTTGCAATTATTTTGCAGAGTCTATTTATTCACACACACAAATTGTGCAAAAGATAAAAACTAAAACACTAAAATTCAAAAACATACTTGTTCTTTTATTGTATGACTAAACAAATTTTCCAAACTTCTTTTAGTTTCAATGCCAGACTCCACTCACTGCCTACATTTACTGTCTTTTGTTTCATCAACAGTGGCACATTAGTGACATATTTACTATATTTAACTCCTGGTCTCTACTAGATATGTCACTTACTGTTAGTCACTCACTGAATGATGTAGTTTGTCGTTCATTCTCTCATCAGATTGAGATCTGTTCACGTAACAGAGCTCTTTTTTTTAATACAATTTACTAGGTTTAACTGCAGTGACCTTGTCTGCTGTGCGTTGGCTGAGAGGATCTCTGCTTCTCAGCTTTGTGTGGAGAAACAACACTTGAACAAGCTTTAGAAATATAAGGTTAGTAAAGACGTACACATGAACCTTTATTCTGTGTGGGATGAATAATATATGCTTTGGGTGTCATGTAAAACAGTTGTACAAGGACACAGTGATTTTTTGTTGAAATGTTTTATTCAATTCAGAATTCACCAAGTATGAACACACTACATCAAGTTAACGTCAACAAATAATCTATAAAGACCAAACAACACCCTGTTGTACGTCCTCCTCCTCAAACACTTTTTTTTCTTCTCACTGTTTGTGTTATGAAGTCAGAAATATCACATCCATTAGATGAAGGCTCTTCACTGAAGGTGTCATACAAAGATTTACCCTGACAGACTAAGAAATGGAAGTTTATTTATAATGTGTTTACACTAATTTGACTTCTAAAATAGATACTTTTCCTTTCTTGCAGTGACTGAGTCAAGAAAATATTAAAAGCAGATTGCAAATACTTCTGGAGTAAATAATTCAAGATTGTTGTCTCTGTTCCAAAAAAAACAGGATTTTCACATTTATTTATCTAACATCATTTTCTGTTAACAAGTAACGTAAGACTACAAAGTACATTACAGATTTTTATAGTGGTAATCTTTAACAGCATCTAAAACAAGCTTGCAATCATATTTAAAGCCCTGACATTATCTAAACAACTGCTAGTCCACTCCTACTTTATCACAAATATTTTTACATTTCACAGTTTTGTTCGGACACAAAAAAACGTTTCTTGCTAACAGTACAGAGGCATGGCTACAATGTTAAAGGCAGCACAAAGAGACACTTCAGTCATGTTTTACTACATGTTGCAGTTAAAGGCAGCAGGAACTTGAGCTCTTTTCAACCATAATGATCTTAATGAACCTGGCACAATCTTTGTACTCATTCATCACTTTTTATTCCTTACCTTAAAAATATCTTTCTTTCTACAGCAAGGGGCAATTACATCCATCATGTTCATACCTGACATCAGGGTCTATTAATCAGGTGCTGGCAATGTCCTGTGGTTCACAGTCATTTATGAATTGACACATTGGCAGATTTATTAGCTGAGTTGAAAGTGACTTTAAGAAATGCCCACATGTCCAGATATGTTCACCCTTTTTTTTTTCTTTAAGTCTTTGAAGTCTGAGGTTCTCATTCTAACAGCTGACTTCATATACATTTGTGTCTGGTTTGTTGGTCATTTCTGTGCATGAACGACACGCAGGGCAGTCAGGGCGCTCAGGGCAGGAAGGGCAGGTGGGGCATCTTGGTCGTTTGGAGCTGAACAGCAGAGCACTGCCTCCCAGAACCTGTAAACATGAACCCAGCCATCCAAAGTAGAGCGAGCCGGCTGGATGCAGGCTGAGGTGGGGGAATCTGGGGTTATTGATCCCTTGACTTGGATCTGCCATCCCCAGTCTTCCAAGGTTGTGGGTGTACACCCCGAGTGCAGTTAGGCTCAGCAGCCCGGACATCACCACCAGGAGTCCACCTGTAGCTGCTACACCTCTCAGAGGTACATCCATCCAACACCGGACCCCGATACATGCCAAAACAATACCAGTGCCACACAGGAACAATGAGGTCAGCACCAGACCTTGTGTCAGGCGAACCCTCGGGTCTCTCTGATATGGACCTGCCACAGGCCAACACTGCTTCAGCTCTGAGTGCTCAACTTGCAGGCAGCTCTCCCAGAGTCCATCAGAGCGCAGCAAGAGCAGTGCCTCCACTGACCCGGACCTGACCCCCATTCCCTGACCTTTCACTCCTGACCGAAGAAATGACCCTGGCCCTGCCATGCCCAGACGTGCCCGTCCCTCTCTCCACTGAGGGGTGATGGCAGCAGTGAAGACAAGGACCAATCCCAAAGGGGCAAAGACAATCCCCATCACCATGGAGGCTGGAGTATGCATCGCAAGTGCTGCAGTCCTGATTCTTTACAAAAACTCTCAAAACTGCGCAGTACCTGTCCTCAATGTGAGTATTTTCCAAAAGAAAGGTTGACTGCTCCTCCAGACAGAGATGCTGTTTGTTATTATCATATGTCGGTGTTGTTGTTCTCAGAGCAGTGTGGATCTATTCTGGAAGGATAAGACAACAAGATAGTGACATACTATAACCTGATAGTGACATATAATAAAATCCAGTCACATTTAATGAACGTCTCCTCAGACCAGACACTCCTGATCTATGTCTATAAAGAAACAAAGAGCTAGAATACTTCCTTCACAAAGAGGTATACATCAGCTATTATCAAAAACAAAGACAGTCAGCACGATGACCAGAACAATGAAAGTTCAACACCTTAATAGATAGAAGTTCATCCATTACCTCCTGATTGAAACTCTCCTCTCTTTTAGCTGCAGACTCTTCATTCTGACTGTCTGAGTGAAAGACAGAGATTCAGTTAGAGAGCGGGCTTGGTGGGTTGAAGTGCTGGAGAGAGAGAAAGAAAGAGAGAGAGAGACAGAGACAGAGACAGAGATAGAGATATGAAAAACAAGAGGTGTGAAGGGGAGCAGTAGACAAGCGCTCCAGCAGTCGGAGAAAGCAGAAGGAGGTCTGCCTTCACTGCTCCAGCGCTGGACAGGAAAAGACTGAACGGTCGATGCCTGTCTGTGTTGCTAGGATACGATAACTTGGCCAGCCTCAACATGACAGCGTGTGTGTTTGTGTGTGTGTGTGTGTGTGTGTGTGTGTGTGTGTGTGTGTGTGTGTTTGGCTTTATTTATCACAAGACCTAGTTAGTCTCCTCTACAAGACCAGATTGCCTTGTGTATACAAATGTTGGCATACTTGAGTTCAGCTGTGAGTGTGTGTGTGTGTGTGTGTGTGTGTGCAGGAGGATGTGTGTTGTTGTTGCTTCTCTCTTTTTTCAAAGCCTTGCCGATTGATGGCCAGCTATGACCTTGGAAGAATTTACTCGGGTTAGTAATTATGTCAGGCCAGTGTCTGAATGTAGAGCGAGTCCATCTACAGTGTCTCTCAGTCCGGAGGAGGAAATAAAGAATGCCCTCTGGGACAGAGACAAGACAACTTGAAGACGTGCATGACTCACGCAGGCAAATAAGACACACAAACACAAGCAGGCACAATCAGTATACATCTCTCTCTCTCTCTCTCTCTCTCTCTCTCTCTCTCTCTCTTTCTCACACACACACACACACACACACACACACACGCACACCGGTGGTAATCTGATGACTTCCTTAACGTGGAAAAACACTCTTGCTTCATAACACTGGAAATGTTATGTCACAATAAATAAAAATGATAAAGCAATTTAAAATGAAAACTCAAAAGTAAAAGGCAACCAAATAACTTCATATAATTGAATTATCTCTATTAAATATATATCTGAAGTTCAGCCTTGAATAACTTAATGCTCATTACCTTTAACCCACTAAAGGGTTGTCTTACAAACTGCTGAATTGTAATGACATGGCAAGATCATGTGCTTTCTAAATAACAATAAAATGGCCACTAAAGTCATATCTTTGTTGCAAAGAACACAATAAAAGAGTAACAAATTTGTAAAAACATACTGTACATTGGATATACGGCACTGGTACAACCCCTGTGCTGAATTCAGGCACTGAGAACTGACTGAGAGGAACAATCTGATTGATTTGGGTCTGTCACCAGTTTTGTGCTTTAAAAGCTACTGGTAACATATTGGCAAGTCATACAATGCATAATCTAACCAATCTATTTAGTTAATTGAAGCAGGTTCAGTGTATGGACAATGGTGGGAAATCATGTGTAAACTAAACAACCAGCTTGTATTGACTTGAGTGCACTCAGCCTACATGAATCACATTTGTAAATTTGACTTAATTACTGGTAAAATATTTCCCTTCTGGAAATGTCACTGGAAGGTTGGTGACATTTAGCTTGTGGAGACGGACCAATAACCGGAAATCTAATGAAAGGATCAGAGACGATCGACCAGGTGTCACTATAAGAATAGTCAGGAATATACTGGAAATAGATTTACTGAAATATGCAAGACTAGACTAGAATAAAAAAGTTTAAATGGAAAATAAATGTATCATGACAATCCACGCCTGGATGTTGATGAGATCCAGTCGAGTGTGTTTTTATAAGCACATACCTGTCATCAAGTGACATCTAAAATTGTATGCACATTATATAACATTGTAATAGTAATAAGGCGGTATTTCCTGCTCTGCTACCAGAATGTTTTGACCTTATTGACATTACAGGAAAGAGAGACTTCTTTGAACGGGGAGTGAATTAAATGGCTCACCTCAATCAAGGTGTAAGGTTCGGTATGTTTTTGTACACAGGTATCACTTGTTACTTTTGGGACAGTAATTACACCAAAAGATGTACCCGTCAAGTCCATTTAGTCTGTTACTGCAATGATTTAAATTGAGTGATTTTACCAGATGCTTGGTTTGTTTTCATGCAGAGGAGATGTATGGAAACATCTGCAGAGAGGCACAATATTGAAGAGGCTGGTCATGAACATGATGAACATACTGTAGGTTATTAATATCCCAAACACTTCCTCTCACATACGGAGGCATTTCGAGCCAATGCAAACACATGCACACATGCACACACAGACACAGTCCATGTAGTCACTTACCATTCAGGAGGGGTTGTGGGTATCTCACTGCAGATCGCCGGCTGCCTCCCTGCTCCCGTCTGAATGGCGACAACATGTTTTGCTCTCTGGCAGCAGATGGTGCAACCACCTCTTCATTATTTCTACTCTCTTTTCCTTCTTATCTATCTTCGCTTCAGCAGTCTCCGCTTCCTAATTTTCCCTGTCTTTGTGTCTCTGTTTGTCCTTGTGTCTCTCCGTTTTTATGGTCTGCTTGCCTTGCTGCTCTCTTTTTCACTTGCTGAAAGATGTCTGTGTTAAATCCAGGACAGAGTGCCTCCCTGCTTTTCCCTTTCAGTGTCACCTAATAGGGAAAGGCAGCAAGCTTTTCTGTATATATGCCAACACTTCAACATGTGTGTGCTGCCCTATTTTGGAGCACAGAGCTGCTAGAAAACCAAAGTCTCTTTTTTTTTGTGTGTTCATCTGCGTATAACCCCGCTCCTTATATACACATACACACAAAAAATACAGAAAGTAAGACGAAACCTCTCTCATGCAGATGGGATTCATGATTTTGTTTGATCTACTGAGAGATCTGATTGTTGTAAACATTTCCGATATGCACTTCACCTTAAAAGACTAATTGTAGTCATGCACACACACAGGAAGCATCTGTTATCCCTATCTTTTGTTTGTTCCAGTGATAATTGATCATGGTAGACGTGTGAATGGCTTGGGGTTTTTTTCAATCTAAATGCGTAATTACTATAAATAAATAAGAGACAGCCACAAAACCTATTATGCATTTCCTTTATTTTTTTTTACAAAAGAGGCAAGATATGCTAATACAACCAGAATTGTCATGGTATAATAATGAAATATTACAGGGATACATGTTTGTTTTGAAATGATGCATAACGTATAAGGGGAAGAAACAGCTTTTTTTACACATACATGCACACTCATATCATGAAAGTCCTCTGGCGGGCTTCAGGTTTTGGGGCGTTTCTAGAAAAAGTCTGTGGTTACACCATACAGTCAGGAAATGTCCACAGCTTGGGCTAAATGATGGCCATTACTAACTCTTGTGTGGTTTTATGGGTGGAAATGTCTGACTTTTGGTTATGAATTTAACCCAGCATCGGGCCGTTGTAGTTGTGAAACTAACAGGATGATACTGATGGCAGTGAAAAACCTTATTAGTAGGTTGTGGATGAGTAAACGCACCATTGAGTCTTGCAGAAGAAATGACAAGTACATTGAAAGCAGCAAGAACAGCAACCTCTGAAAATGCTGAAAATAAACTGTACACAAATGTACAGAGCTCTGTAAAAAAAAATTGAAATACATAGCAATTCGTGGAAAATGGATCACCACGTGCACATGGCGAGTTCATAAAACACTGTCATATTAAAGTCTATTTACATTATGTACAGGCTGTTCATCATAATTGCTCTTACATTACAATATTAAATTCAAATAACAAAATGATAAGAACAGGAGCGAGTGGTATTTACAGAATCGAGAAACGGTTTGACTTTTTCAACTGAGCTTGAAGGTCTCTTCAGTCCGGTTCTCTTACTGGTTTCGGCAATCCACAGCTTACATTGTCTTTGACTGGGCAGTGCTTTCAGATATGGTTTAAACTGGCAGCTGTGATTTGTTACATCCTTCAAATGGAGCAGGTGGCTGATGGGATGCTGGATCTCATACTTCAATGAGCGTAACCTGGAACTGACCGTGGACAAGCTCAGACATCTCAATGAGGAAGGCCGACTGGTTGGTGTAGTGTTCGATGATGTTATCGTCCATGTTGACGAAAATCCTGGAGAAAAAATGCAAAAACAAAAGGTCAGCTCAGTGATCATGAGGAAGAATCTATCAATGGTGCACAGAAAGTGGGCCAAATCAAAGTGTATTAACCTTTTTAATAAAAAAAACGATTCATCTTCAAAACTAGTACATGCAAATTGGCTCTAAAATGTTTTGTGCTCTATTTTTCACGTTTGACATGAGCAACAAGTCATCAGGTTTCTTGTTTGAGTTAAAACACAACATGTCATTTGTTTGGAGGAAGCTTGTCAGGTGAAAAACACTGGCACTATATCTCTTGCATCAGTAGGGGTAGTAAATCAGGTCACTCTCTTCCTCCTCCCCAACACTAACACTAACCTGTAAGTCTTTAAGGCTTTAGTGACTGAACTAACCACCACGCTCATGCATTCAGCCTGCAGGGACAGGGCTGATTGAAGACAAGAGCGAAAGAGGAGGGAGGGAACTGCGGGGAGAATGTAACCCAACCTGTTAGCTTAGCTGCACCCCCTGAAGTGATCGCTGCCAGCAAGCAGCAGGAAAATCACCTTAAGGTGTTTCAGTCTCTGTCAGGACGACTGGCCTCTGATCTCCTCTGTTATTTTGCTGGAGGTAACCCAGCCTATTATCAGTTTGACAGCTGTTGAATGTGTGAAATACAGTCGATGCAATACATGTTTTTTGGATATTTGGAAATTCCACTTATGAGACACACTACTTTGTTTCATTTACAAAGCCAGCATGTAGCTGTTATTGTAATTACGTTACAAGTAGATTTTTTGTGAATCATTAGTCATCAAGAGAGGAGTCAACCTTTTCATTACCACTGGAGTGCCATCAAATAGGTTGAGGAAATTAAGCACATTGGAGCTGGTTTTTTTTAGACAGGGCACCAATCCAAAGCACCTACATTCAGTGCAGCTCTTACGAACTCATCTGACCTGAGCGATGTTTAGCTCATAGAAATATGATGTGTAATAGTATACAATAAAGATCCCAAACTTGATTGACAACCTAGGGACTGGAATCCTCCAAAGCCTTCAACGTTATCAAACCAGCTATCTCTTTCACCACCGTAAAACTTCCTGATGTTGGTGGAGGTTATGAAAACATAAATAAGTACAACAATTGGCTATGACTCATCGGCAGGACTTTTGAAATCTTTTGACCCTCCCTCAGTCACCTGTCTTTCTTTTGGAGGAGCTGCAATTAACACATTCCAGCAGGCCAAGCCAACTAACCTACCTACCCAGTCTGTCAACATGAGCTTCCTTAAAGGAGGGCGAGATTAAAATCACAAACTAAGCCCTGAATTTATGCACCTCTTCTGTGTCAAATTAAGTCCTTTAATCCAGATTGTGTGTTAAGCCAATTGCATAATCACAGTGCATTAGGCATACCAAAGAAACAATAAGACACTCACCCTCTTTTGCATTTTTTGTAGATTTTCCCAATGGTGTCTTTTTGCATACCGTACTTTTCTGAAACCTGAGGAAGGAAAGGAATATGAGAAAACAGTTAGCATGATCGCCCGGGTGAAAGAAAAGTGATACACTTGAGAGATAACATATGGTAACTTTATTGCTATGCATGAATGTGTGAGTATGTGTCTGTTGGAAGGCAACAACACAGACGAAATCAGGTCAGCTCATTCAGGAATGTCTTTGAGTTTGTTACTTACAGCATCTCGTAGGCCTGACACAGTCGGCGTGCTGAGCATGAGCGCATCAAACACCTCGTCAGCGGCTGTCCTCACGTACAGCAGAACTATTGGAAGGCAAGAAAAGAAATAGTACATTTACCACAAAAAACTAGATAAGCTTATTGACTCTTTATCGATCTTTGCATCTCTGTTTTAATATTAAACTTTAAGTTTCTAATGTACCTCTTTGGGGGTCTTCTCTGCGGGCTTGTTTGATGGGTGGAGAGCTGTTCTGGTCTCTGTCTTGATACATTCTCTTCATAGAGCTCCTATAGCAACAGAACAGACACACATTAGACTTAAACAGACACTATGTTTTTATTTGGAAATAACCGGTTGTGATGGCTCTCAATGTCGCCTTGTGTTTTCTATCCATGCTTACCTGTCGATCTCGTCCACGGGAGGGGCCTGGAGAGACAGCGAGAAACAGAGAGGAGACCAGAGATCTGATTAGAAACCACTCCACAGATAAAAGCATTGCCTAATGTCCCCCTTCCCACCACTGTCTGTGCACAATACTTTCAAAAGAGGAATGTTATCATCACTTTGAAACTGCATTTCCCATAACCCTCTAACAGAAACACGTCAGCATGGTCACTGATGGAGAGAAACTGATAGAACAATCATACACTTTATCGTACTAGCCAATCAAAAACTCTTTATGCCGCAGCCATTCATAACACACTATTATTGCGTCATTGTGTAATACTTGCATTTTGCTCAGTTTCACTCACTGCAAATCGGGGAAATTAAATCTAAATGCACAACGCCACCTTTGACCTACACACACTCACATACATGCTAATCTAGACTCCATGGTGTGGGAAAACTGGCCTGTCTGAACAGCACTCTCACCTCACTGTTTATGCAAGTGTGTGTCTAAGTACAAGAGCATATGAGGGTGGTGCAAACTGTATGTCAGGTGTCTGTGTGCTGTTGCACCAGGTGTGTGTGTGTGTTTCTACCCCCATAGATTAATCTCAATGTCAGTAGCTGTAGCAGCTTGTACCTGTGCCTGGTTTCGACTCCAATTAGCTCACCCAGTCTTTCGCCTCAATTTCACTGACACCGTCCCCTCCCCTTTCCCAGCCCACTTTTCCCACTACATACTTTCCCACAGTTTTTTCCTTCCTCTCTCGTGTCTGTCCTATTGCCTCTAGGGAATCAGGGGTCGGGAACATGATTCACTCAACACTGGAGGAGTGGAGAGGAGAGCTACCAACAATAACAAAACATGGTTAAAGGACCTACCATGCGCTGCAAGCTGGAGATGTGTGTTTCTGGAATGAAGAGAACTGGCTGGGTGATATGGTCATCCAAGGTTTGGAAGAAGGTGCAGTCACTGCCCATGGAGCTGCTCACTAAAGACTTGGCTGGAAATACAAAAGCAGGAAGGTCCACAATGTTAGAAAACACTCTCTGAAGTTTGTATCCTGTAATAATAATGTAGGATGATATTATCTTTAAGGCATACTGCCTGTTTGCAACACTCACTGTTAGCATCATTCTTTCCCCTCCTCTTGCTTCTCTTCCTCTCCTCATCACGCATCTTCCTCTCTGCACCCTGAGGACACACAATGGCATGGTTACAATAATGACTTTGACTCCGCAAATGAGAGATTTGTGTGTGTGTGTGTGTGTGTGTGTGTGTGTGTGTGTGTGTGTGTGTGTGTGTGTGTGTGTGTGTGTGTGTGTGTGTGTGTGTGTGTGTGTGTGTGTGTGTGTGTGAGAAAGGGTGAATGAAGTGACACAAGTGACGTACCTTATCGCAGAAAATCTTGACCTGGCACGCAGCTCTGTGGATGAGGTGGTTGGTTCCTGAGCTGAAGTCATAAGTGTCAATCTGTATGTTGAGAGGCAGGCCTTTCACTCCCTTCTGAGAGGAGAAGTCTGTGCTCAGGGAGTTGATGCCAATGTACACCTGGAGAGAAATAGGAGTATATATTTTAAGCACATCATGCTGGCATAATGTGTTTGTTTACATGTGTCCCAGTACAGAGATAATGATAATAATAATGTTTGAGAGACGTTGAGAGCCTCGGTTTAATATAATAGATAATGATTTTAGGTTTAAAATGGTCTTTTCTGTCTTTAAGAAGAGACCTTCTTCCTGCTCCTCTCCACCTGCAGCAGGTTTGGTGGCCCCACCTTGGCGCCTTTGGGCCACAGAGAGGCTCGAATAAGCTGTCGTGGCTCTCGCCTGATGTGGTGACAGGAGCCTCAGGGCCAAACACATTTCTGGGATTCCTCCCCTCCCTCCTCAGCCACTCCTTCTCTCTCCACCTCCCTTTTCTACCTTTCCTCTCTTCTCTTCTAAATCTTCCACCTGTTCTGTTCCTTCCTTCTTAAGAGAACCGGCCTTACAGAGCCACATTATATAAAAATGTCTATGCATTCTTGTTTTAATAATGATCTGTGTTTACCTTGGCCTCTTCACTGGGATTCCAGACAAAAGAGAGAGCGTTGAAAGCCACCTCCTCTATGTTGCTGATGCCATTAGACACTTCTTTGTAGTCAGCTATAAAAGAAAGAATGAAATTAATCTTCTTTTCTGCATTATATGAGTCTTTCACTTTCATGCGTGTCGCTGTACAGGTGCACAGCGACTTTGCATGTGTATTTTTGAAGAACATACCGATGTCAATGACCCTCTGCTTGGCAGTTGGCTGACGTGCATGCCAGTGATTCCAAAAGCGGAGCTGCATTTCTGGGGTCTTGTCATTCTCAAACACAGCCATCACTACTGTCTGAAGTGGAGAAAGAAAGGTGACAGAAAAGCAGAGAATTAGGTACGTTTGTAAGACTGAAGGTAATTCTTTCACTTGCTTTCATTTACAATAACTCCTTTAAAAGCCATCACGTTTCATTTATCACTCCAAATCCCCCTTTTCTTCTCACATTGTCATCCGTTATTTGCAGTGAGCGGGTGTGTGTTTGTGTATATTCTTATGCTCAGATTTGCTTGACAAAGAAAAGGGTTGTCGCCTATGTTTTAAAAACACACTACACCACCCCCTCCTTGTCCACTCCTCTTTTTTTTTTCACACTCGGTTTGTGTCAGATGAGACAAACGGAGCTGAGCTAAACCCTGCTGCACTCTGGCCTCATTACACCACCACAGAAATAAATTATAAAGGGCAGGACACTGTGACTTTAATGGTAGCAGCCCAGTGTACAGGGTGTCAGCAGGGAATTAGTCACTGAGGAGCTGGCTCCAAGGGAGGGACAGATATTTGGGAAGGGTTGGCTTGGTGGCACGCAAGGAATTTATGTATTCATGAGCCCATGAAAAAAGCCCGAAGGGAAGGATGGAAATTACAACAATAGTAAAAATATTTTTACGTAACCAACAAGGAGAAAAAGCAAAACAGGGCTTTCCTGACGATGTCTCACCTTGACTTTAGTGGCATTGAGGCAGGCACTGCTGTCAACTCCATGGAGAGTAATGGGGTAGAACTGTCCCTTGTTCAGGTAGACCATGGGCAGCTCATTGGACTTGTAAGGAGAAGCCAGGGGAGCTCCCAGGGAAAACTGGAAGTCGTTCCTGAATCTCTCCGGTGGGGAGCCGGTGTAGGAGCCAGAGTAGACCGGGCTGGATTGATCATCAGGGAAGGGATCGCTGTAGGGAAGAGTCTGAAAATATATATATTTTGTTAAAAGGGAATAAGGGAGAGGCCCAGAGACGGAAATGCCAAACTGAAGACTGGCTGCACAGGAAACAAGGCTCAGCTTTCACATGATGACACTAAACGTACCTCAGTGCTGGGGTCGTGGAAAGCAACGGTCTCTGGCCACTTCTGCAGCAGGGAGTCAAAGATGATGTTGAGCTCTTGCTTGTCATATGTGTCTGCTACAACGCTGGTCAGGGTGGCATAGGTGTCTGAGGTGGTGGGAACAGAGATGGGCAGGGAGGTGTTCTGCTTAGATCCCAAAACCTCTTGGGGATGGCTTAACGCCTCCAATGAAACATAGTCATTGGTGTTGTTTGGAGTCCTTGTGGGGTGGGAAAAAAGGTAAGAAAGAGGAAGTAGGAGTTAAAAAGAGAGCTGAGTAATTACAACAGGAGATCCACTTTTGTGAGGTCAACCTGACTAGGAAATACTCCACCCAGGTACAGAGAGATCAAGGAAACAAAACATAAAGTGACTAACTGTAGTGTGCCTTAAACATTACAGAAGCCTGCAGACAGCCTGTTCAAACACACAAAGGTCTGCTAAAGCACTTCACGTGTCTAAACTCTCTTGGCACACACAGCTACTGCAAGGTTTGAGTCTGGGTGGGTACTATTTGTCTCTTAATCAAGCTTTTTTTTTTCTCTGTGTTTGAGTTTCTCTGTTTAAAATGTTTGAGGGGACAACACTGCGCCCCAACAATGGCCGTTTCTCACCCACCTAACAAGAAGTAGGAATGGGGAGCTCAGTGAGGACAGAGGGAGGAAAAACAACTGTCTATCCGTCTGTTGGGAAACTCTTTAAGCAAGGCAGAGATGATGATAGAGAGGGATTGAAAGACTGGAGAGGTAGACAATCATTCCTCTGACTATGTTTGACTTGAGGATTACCCACTCACCTGTTTATGACCCCCCCCCCAAAGCCCTGCCTTTCTCTTTCTGTGTGAACACTCTCTAATACATTTCATTCAGTGACAGCAGGGGGTGGGATGGTGGGAGCTATATAAACAGACATGAATGATTTTACAGCAGCAACTGTTTGGTGAACATCTGGATTATGTGTGTTACCTCTCTGTTTTGCAGATGTTGCCAGCGCGGTTGCAGACAGCCATCTTCTGCTCTTTCTGGTTCTGGAATAATAAACAAATTTTACATGACAAAGAAGTGATCAAATGAGAAAGTTAGAATTAATTTGGGTGTTTGCTCTCTCATTACTACTGACTCTGACTCTCATTATCTACCTTGCACTGTTCATAAAGCATAGTTAATGCTGCCAGGTCGTCTCCTGGGTGGAGTCTGGGTTTGGAGTGGTTTGGCTCAGGGACAGGGGTCTCCAGGTAGGACCAGGAGTCCATGATGTGGTTGTTGTAACGGTTGTAGTTGAAGTTCTCGCTCTGAAAGACCAGTCCCAGAGTCCTGCAGAGAGGAGGAAAAAGTTGACAGTGATTGATTAGTCAAAGTGTTGAATCATGTAGTGTTCCAAAAGGGAATACTAGATGTGTTCAGATATTTTTAAAATCTTTGACATGCAGGGTTTGACAAAGTGAGAGTAAGTTTAACAGCAGTATGTGAGCCTTTGGGCACTGCACATACTTGCCCCTGAGCATGGACGGTTTCGATTGCAAAACAACAGTGCTGACTAACATCTTTCAGAAGCCGTGGTGTCAAAAAGGTTTAAAAAGCCAAGGGGCCACCCACTAACATCCCGCTACCCCCCACCACGTCCCCCCAGCACACACATAAACACATCTTGAATCCTGTATAAACTCTCTTATTTGCCTAGATCTCCAAAGAGATGATAGGATTTTCTTACTGAGTAAATAGAAACCCACAACCATCAATGAGGTGAGCTCTGGTTTGTCCATATCACTTGTAAAAAAAGAAATAAAGCCTGGGATTTTGAGGATTGGATTTGTTTGGACAGACTCGCAGTGACATCGGACTGTAAATATCCTGCCTACCTGGATAAGCTCCCTTTGGAGTTTGTCTGAAGTAGCACAAATAGCTGCAGTTTACTCTGGATAAACAGCTAATTAAATGTGCTGACAGGAGGAGAAAGACCACAGGTGTTCATGACCACAACAGAACCACAGCTTAAGGAAATCCAAGGATCTCTCACAAGGATTAATGAGAGCATTGCATTTTAACACAGTACCTGGAAAACTAGAAATACTGTATTTGAGCATGTGATACTGCACATTTTAACTTTAGCTTTGACGCCAGATTATAACCCTAGTTTAGGTCTGTTTCCTTGTTTTTTCTTGTAAATTAAAATACCAAAAGAAATCTCATACACCTGCTCTAAGATGCACCTGTCTCCCTCTCATACACAGCAGCCTCAGTCAACCCCACACAGCTCCATTAGTTACTCTCCAATTCCCTCTAAAACTAGCCGAGTGCAGATGTTTTTACACAGACACAGAGGGGGGGCTCGTGTCTAGGGTTTCGCCATTATGTAATTCAATGCATTACATGCTGTCATTGCCCTCTGTCTCTGTCCAACACCTCAAGAGGAGATTCTTATTTCCCGGTCTCCTTTTGTGCTCTGTGGCCCCTAGGTTAGTGACAACACAAGCCGAAACAGACCCGCTACCACCACAGACCCAACTGTGTGTGTGTCTGTGTGTGTGTGTTAAAACTATCCATATCAATTTTCCACTGCAAAACACCCCCTTCTAAAAACAGGGATCTTTCACATGGGGGTCTCATTGCAAATAGGAAGAAGGGGGGTTTCTGGCCCCCAGACTGGAATCTAACATCCGCTATTTACTGTATTACACAAAGTCTAAATTGGAAAGCTCTCATCTTGTAGACAAAAAGGCGATTTGAAAAAAAAAAAAATCCACAAATTTTAAGCCACAAAAGGAAAAAAATATCCTCACAAAACTTACTCAGTCTCTTTGGTCATGTCTCCAGTCCACGTCAGCCGGAATAGGATCCTTTTATTTCAACTTCTTCTTCTGTTTGTATGTGCGTCTCTCTCTTTGTGTGTCAGGCAGTCTAGCAGTCTAGCAGAGCAGAGTAGTGACACACAGATGAGTAAAGTGTTGTGATTCCATCTGAACGGGGGCCCAGATTTATTTCATTCCAGCAGTGAGTTTCCCTCTCTTCTCTGATTGGCTGAGAGCACTGAAACAGGTGTCTGATAGGACAGGTGTAGGATCATTAACTCTTCCCAGGCTGGAGAGAAACTGGCTTGCATGTGTATGAGTGTGTGCAGCCAAGAGAGCACTTTGCAAGACAATCCAAGGCAGGAGTGTTTTGAATCTCATTATCGTACTGGATAAAAGAGTGAGATTGGGGATCCCAGAGGTGTGAAAGGTTTGGTAATAACCTGGAACTGGGCTTTAACATGTTAATACTTTTTCAGTATCATTTTTCACTCTCCCTCTTTATTTCCATGTCATACACAGGTTTTGGTTTCTTTATTTTCTGGGGATCATAGTTGCAAATGTGGTCAAAACTCCCGAGGTGGGCCTAAGGGAAGCTTACTTTTACAAATGAATGTTTTTCAACCAAATTAAAGTGGTAAAGTTAAAATAAAATAAAAATAAGTACATTTTAGGATTTAAACAGAAGAAAAGGACAATTAATTTCTGGTTATGCTTACATTTAGAATTATGCATTAATGGTGGCATTGTAAAGCTTTTAAATCAATACATTTAACACAATAATGCTGCAAAATATGCACACACAGAATTTATTTTTTAATACAAATCATTACACAGTCTAATCTAAACCAGTATTCTACCGGTTAAAGTAAATGTACCAAACAACTGAAATAATTATATGTCACGTATACTAATTATTGATGTTATTGATGCAATTATATGTACAGTAAGTAGTCATTTAATGCTGCAGAAGATCTAGCTAGAGCACATTTGAACTACTTTATATAGTAGTACATTTTGAAGTAGAAGTAAAGTACTAATTACAATACTTGAGTAAATGCCTTTTATTACTTTCCACCATTTTGCTAACATTAAAGTAATAATAAAATAGATAATTGTCTGTTTTCATGGACAAATACATTTCTTTCTGTAATATATATTTGGTCTGATCAACAAGTTCAGTACCTACTAAATATATTTTTGTGGTTTATTTATGTGGAAGTGGGATTTAATTAAAAAAACAACCTTGGAAATTAGTGGAAACAGATTGTTTCAGATTGTTGAGTGTAAATCATGACTACGAGATGAAATGTTCACTTTCACATTTACTTCACAGTAAAACACACACACACACACACACACACACCTCCTAATAAATAAAGGCAAAACTCACAACTCATGCTACCATCTAAAAGCAACAAGGATTGTAAGGTCTTCATGTAAGTCAGAGACTTTATCTTCCACCCACACACCGGTGCACAGTTACACAAACACACAAACACAGAGAGAGTAATGTGCGTGTGTATAATTACATTTGGCTGTTTATCTGTTCATTTGTGTGTGTGTGTGTGTGTGCACTTCTTGTGGCTGACACCTGAGGGAATCTGGCGTGGTAACACACAAGGGTGCGTGCTGTGCCGCTTGCCCACACACTCACACACACCCTCACAGAATAACACACACACACACACACATAGACACAGAGCCTCAAGGACAAGTTGGCATCAAGTCAGAAGAGAAAGAGAAAGAAGGAAGAGTTTTCTGTCAAAGGCACGCCTTTATTATACAGTATATGTCCTGAAAGTTCATCTACACAATTGAAATTAATTAAAGTCTTTCGTACCAAAGCTCCACCTTTACTAGACTTTCCAAATGTGGTTAAAATCTATTTATTTTCATGCACCGTCACCCAAGTTTGTACATATAGGCTGTACCATATATCTCATTCAGACATGTTTAAACTGTAGAACCACAAGTCATAAAAGACGGAGAAAAGAGGTGAACAGATGATGGATGAAACATGGATGTGAGTCTTTTCCACAAAGCGTTCCGCCTCTCCTTCACTTCTCATCAGCTCGTTTAGGGTGTGAACGCTTTCTCTCACCTGTGGTTTTTCTCTCTCTCTCTCTGTCTCTCTCTCTCACCCACCCTGTCTTTGTTATATATTCTCTATCTGTCCCTCATTAGTGCTGTGACATTAACATATCACAACAAATGTTCTCTTCTCTCAAACCACAGGAAAAAGCCCATGATGCTCACATATTGACACCAACCATCCTTGAAATGTTTGTGATAAATACTTTAACTAAGGGACATTTTACAATATATGAACACTGTCTACAGGTGAGCATACAATTCAATATATATGGAGAATAAAGTTGCCATTAATAAATGTATAATAAAATAATACTGGCTTGAGTTTATGTTAAGAAATAAGGTATTTTCACTATAATTAGTACTAAATACATATTATACATACATATTCCTTTCCAGGTAACTTATAATTTAGAAGTTATGAACCTGTAAAATTGCACTCATCTGCACTCAGCTTGCAGAACACAAACCCACGCCTACAGGACATGGTTTCAAAAACAATCATATGAAATGTTTTAAGTAATCCCAGATATCTCACCCTATCTCTGCAGTAATATGACAAAAGGTAAGCTCACAACATGGGGAAGTCAAGTTTCTGCAGAATGTACTTTAATGCATCTCCAGGAAAGAAAATCTACCACTACACAAGCCCTAGTCTGAGTAATGTTCTTAAACTTTATCTCTCAGACTCTATTCGGTGTTGAACTTTCATGTTGTGCAAAACTGTCAATGGCTCCACAGAGAGCTATGGCCCAATCCGACAAGGTGGGAACGACAGGGAAACGCAAGATGGATGGATGTCACAAGATGTTCAAACGACCGGCCTTTCATGCCTTGAAACTCACCCATGGAGTAAGAAACCAAGACCCAAGTGTCCTGGTGCTTTGGTCTGTTGTGTGTGACTGTTTTGTGTGCGTGTGCGTGTGTGCGTGCAGCCATGCATGGTGGCATACAAACAGACATCAGCACTGGCTCAACGCACGACTGCTGCTGAGAAGAGGGGCTCTCTCATCACCTTTCTCCTCCCACTTATATCTCTCTTCCTCTCTTTCCTGTATTCCACTTGCTCCTCCTTTCACCTTCTTTTCCTGCTCTTCCTTTCCCTTACGACTGTTTGACCGCTAAATTTTAACCTGCCGTCGCTGCTTGAGAACATTTTGAAGATCATGCTAATTTAAACTCTGCTTTAAACCACAGCAAATAAGTCATGCTAGGTGAAAAATCTAATGAAAATGTGAGCCAATTCTTTTGTTCTGCCGCTGATCTGTCTCGTCTACTCCTACACAACATTAACTGTATCTCGCAATCTCTTTCTCTTTCTATATCACTCCATCTGTTCTAATGTCTGGTTTGTCATGGAAGAATGTGTGCTGAGGGTTGACAGAGATATAAGGAGCCTGGGGCGTGTTAACTCTCTATCTGTTCCTCACATTGGAAAACCAGAAAGCGTTGCACCTGTTACCGTAAAGCCCTACACGTTTTAACTTAAAAGTGCAATGCTTCCCTCTTCTCCACCAACTCTTCTTCTTCCTCAACTGCTGTAATAGCCCAACATTTCCAACTGTGTTCTGCTAAATATTCAGTTTAATTGAGAGAAGCAAATATTGTTTGGAATTTATCAACTTTGAGGCAACCAACTAAATGAATGACTCTTTTTAATATCAATCATGATACTTTATCATGATACTTTAATATCTATGTATTTTTACTTCCAATAAGATTTTGAATGCATGTATTTTCTTGTAACTTTTACAGAAGTGCTGACCTAAAAACTTCACTGTCAATTGCTTGAATCATATGGTTCTCATTGCTGAAATGTTATTTGGTATAAGTTAGATTCTGTCAGTACTTGCATACCAAGGCCTAGTGTTAATGCAGATAGGGCTGTAAGTGTGACAGTTTGCTAAACCAAAGGATGCTTATGATTCCATTACCGGTGGGAAAACCTTCTAAAGAGAGTGTTTGTGATACTAAACTCAGCACACAATTTTTAGGGCACTGTGTTGTCCTCTGAGCTATGTGTGCAGCTATGTGTGTGTTTGCATGATTCATTGACCTCTGCCAGGTGCTCTGACCTCCTCAGAGCTGTGATGCTGTGGTGAATGGTGAGACCTCTTAATCAGAATCCTGTTGTCACTTTGTTTGACCTGGACTAAAAGAGGCTCCAAGAGTCTGGAAAGACACTCTAACCCCCCCCACACCACACACACACACACCTTATCACCCCTACTGCTTTTTAATACACCCCCCCTCCCAACAGCAAGCAGCAGCCACTCCCAGAAACTCCACATTGCCCCGAGTGGATCAGGACTGGGGGAGGGAGGAGAGGAGGGGAGGTTTAGGTGTAAGAATGGGGGAAGAAATTGTAAAAATTGAGGGATGAGGAGGTGTCAGAAAGAATATGAAGAAGCAGCAGATTGATGGTAATGTTGCAAAAGATAGGACAGGTGAGAAAATGGGGAGCTGACAGGAGGAAGCAGCAGAGATTTGGAACTCTACAGCCACTTCAAAGTTTCAGCATTTCGTCATTTGCACTGGAAGTTAGGACACTACACACTTAGGGCAAGGGGAAGGTGCAGAGGGGGAATATGGTGGCTGCGTTGCTCAAGACGAACGCATTTCTCCAAGCTGTGCTCGGGGGCAAACGTGTTGACAAAGGGACAAGGACATTTTACAGGAAACAAATAAGGAGTGTAGTTCCTGCAATTCATCAAATTGAGCACAATGTCATAAAACACAAATGCATGCCAAAATTACTACAATTACTGTATGTGTCTGACAAAGAAATAATGTAGTCTTTAGTGTATTACAGAGGGAATTGTGGCGTATTAACCTGTAAATGATAATCCAGAGAACATTTTTACAGTTTAGAATGAAGGTTAACTTAACAAAGTTTATTACTTGCCTAAAATTAGCTCAGCCTCAATACAAAAAGTGTATTATCAGTTCAAGGATTTATGCTTGATAAAAGACATTATGGCATTTTGTACAAGAAAAATGTATCATGCCTGAGTTTCTTATCTTCTGCCTGAAATGTTTCTGCAGTGGCAAACATTTTAGCTTCTGAGAAATGATGTGGATTCTTGCCAAGGACGCTTTTTGTGACTCAGGTGAAATCTTGGTAAAAAGATTCTCCATTACTTCTGTCCTTTGAAACAGGATGTCTACAGTAAGTTTGGCATGAGAAGAACCGTTTGTTTAAGATAGGAAAGTCTTTTGGTATTTGTAGTTTCTGTCGTGTTTGTTTAAGAGTCATTCCTCTTTCATTTCTTTCTCAGACTCTGCTTTTGTTTTTGGAGGATTTGTATGAACACAACTGAAAGAGCTGGTGAGATAACAACACCTGTGGAATGACACATGAATGCTGTAGGCACACACATACACACACACAGGTACATCTACAATTACACCCATATGCAAACTTTCTCTCTCTCTCTCTCTCTCTCTCTCTCTCTCTCTCTCTCTCTCTCTCTCTCTCTCTCTCTCTCTCCCCTATATTTAAACATGATTGGAGGTCTCCAATCAAACACACATGCACAGAAACAGACAAATACGCAAATAAAAGTGGTAGATACAGACAGGTAATAATCTCGTCTGCCACACAAGCCACATCTCTTCATCTACCATATCAACTACTAGACAAATTAATGAACTAATGCCAGTCAGAGGGAAACAGCTGCCAAGAAACTAAAGGAGTGTCAAGATTTAAGGAAACTTGATCCCTGATAGAATATTGATTTAGTAATTGAAACTGGCAACATCTGATATTTTAAAACGGATAATATGCAATTGGAAATCTTAGAGCTGTGTGAGTGTGTTTATATGTTTCATGAAGACTGCAGCAGAGCATGTGAGATACAATATCCATCATCAGGATTTGGAGCCTGAAATTCCCACATGCTGCACACATATGAACCAAACTACTGAGAAGACACTTAAAATGTAGGTTTAACAATAGGTAGGTAACAAAATAGAAATAAAAAGTGAGAGTTAGGTTGTCACACACAGGTGCTTTATGATGTTCAGGCCACTGATTGTGGTCCCACCCAAACAGAGAGCAGGAATTGGGCTCATCTCCATATCAGGTTTCATTCTGGACCCCTCGGGCCAGAGGCTGGTACAACTTTACTTCGCCTCTGGAGGACACTCTTATCTGAGCAACTAACAACTACAAAGAGTGTGCATAATTACAGTCCTACTTGGGTTGATGGAACATTCCCAGAATGCTTTACAGAAGACATAACCATAAATTGAATGTGACAAAGGTACAAATCTAGTGTCTCTCTAGTGTTCCAGTGTACAGAACATTGGATTTAGTGGCATCCAGCAGTGAAGTTGTAATTGCAACCATTTGAATACAGCGCAGCCCTCCAAACATAGGAGGAACTACGGTGGCCATGAAACTTGCATAAAACACGAACGGCCGAATGTTCACGCAGATTTCAAGTTTCTACACAATGATTATCTTACTGGGATGGTGCGGAGGTAGGAAATTAATGTAACCATGAACGCGAGTCAAATTTTAGTGGTGCAATTACATAACAAAGTACATAAAGCAAATAGGGCAGCTTCAGGATTTCACTTCATAAATGTACAGGGACGACAGGGAAAGATCTATATCTAAGTCACAATGTCGGTATGCTGTAATTAATGGACTAAAACAATGAGAGACAGTAAAGAATCAGATAATATAAGAAATATTAATGCATAATGAATATCTGCCAGGTGAGTTCACTCATTCACTCTGTCACAGCCTCAGGTCCTCGACACCCTGGAGAAAGGTTGAGCCTCATATTTTGGTGAAAATGTCCTGCAGGCAGTAATACTACACGCAGGCGGCGTGGGTTCACAGCGGATACAGTGCAGCTCATATTTTGCAAAAAGAGACAACAATCTGCGCTTTATCTGCGACAGAATGGGACACCGTTGAAATTAAAAGACAAAATGTTCCTTAGTGTTTTCACTCATTTGTATGAGTCAAATGGCGTTGCATGATATTTTTTTAGTGTGCCTGTAGTTTTATAGTATGTATATGCAATTAGTTAGCATGCAGTTACAGTGTGTGTACAGGCATGGATTTTCTTGTGAGTTAAAGTCAAGTGGAAACTGAAGAAGATAAGGGCAGCAGAATGTGTCTTTGGGAAATGACACTCAATCAGCCACGAGTGCAGGTTCGATCAATTCCCAAATTAAGCAGGAACCACTTCTCCAAACATCCTTTCCCTTCCCTAATGATAAACATCTCTCTCGCTTCCACCCTCCCATCACCCCTTTAACTTCCCTCCTCCTCCTCCTACTCCTCCTTTTCTCATCCACCCATCATCCCTCTCTGTCCCTCTTCCTCTATGGATGAGTGGTGATATTCCCGTGGGATAGTGGAGGAGGAGAGCTTTCCAGGCCCTGTTGCTTCATCATCCCAAATAAAGAACATGTTCAGACCACCCCTCCTTGGGTTCAGTGATGAAACCCTCCGACAGAAACTCATTTTTTTTGCAGGCAATGCCACCTTGTACACACATTCCCTCCTTTATTATAATGCTGTTTTACACTTCGTTCTTTGTTTCTTTCCTGGCATCATTCCCTTCTTTAATTATGCATCTTCTTCCTTTTGTGTCACTTTTATTGACCCTTTTTGTCTGTTCTGCTTTTTGTGCTATCTGTTAACGCTTTAATTTGCAACCGAAACTAAATATATGGTTGTAAATATCAACTTTTAATCTACATTGCTTCTATCATTTTTCTTCTGTTAATCCTTTTATCTGAAAAAAAAGAAAATATATCCAATCAAACTTTACCACAGAACTACTTTCTGATTAGAGTTTACACTGACTTTTACCCAGTGAACTCTGATTAGAGGAAAGAAAAATTTTTCCATGTTCACCTGTGATACTTCCCCATAATCTATTTCTCTCTCTCTCTCCCTCCCTTTTCCTTTCTTCGTCTCGCGCCCAGTTTCAGTCTACGTGTCTCAGCTCGTCTGAGATTTAGAGGAACCACGCACTCCTTTTCTCCTCAACCTTCTGGAACAATCACAGCGTGCCCTGCTCATGGGCCGCAGCAGGGTGCGTCCCATCCCCGTGCAAGAACAAGGAAGACTGACGCATTGGTGCACAATCCCTGTGACCTCTCGGCTTGATCCACAAGTCTGTTACCATAGAGATAAATTAATCAGTTTTGCCCCGTATTAAACGACATGCTTGTCTGTCATTTAATCCCATGAGGATTTATTAGGCTACAAAAACTTCCTTCTCGTGTCAAAAGTTCACGTTTTAAGACTAAAAAAATTTTTTTCTTTATTCTTTTCAACTAAAGTTCTAGGAAACCAGAACTCAAATAGCTATGGCTGTTAAAGACTTAAAAGATAAGTTAGGATTTGAAGTTTGTGTAACAGAATCCTCCAGTTTGGGTCAATATAGCACAGACACAGTTGTTTTGACCCAGTTTTAGTGTTGTTTTTCTAAATTGCTGTTGGGTTATTTATGCAAACTAAAATATAGTTATTTAGATTCAGTGTCAGAAGCAACAATAATAATATCTTTTTTCAATCATTTATCATTTATTTTCTGAAAATTAATGTCTGTAAGACAGACATTTAAACAAATAAAGCACAACTGTAATAAATGGTGCTGTGTTAACCAGAATTGGCTCCATTTCGACCCAGTGATTTTTACAATTGTGATGAAGCACAGAACTCTTCTGCCTCTTTAACTATCCTGAATTCATTGACATCTCATTACCGGGCTGGGTGTTCTTGGCTATTTGGGCCTCAGATGAGTAGAAATGATCTAATTATATTTAATCTGTTATAAAGCAGCATTGCATATTGATCAAACATTCAAACTTAATTCATCAGCTCAAATTACAAGCGCAATTATTGCTGCAAACCGGATAAATTACTTTTTGGAAAGTGTCGAGTTCTCAAAGAAGGAAATTACCGTTATTATGGGTGAAGCGTCAAATAATGGAGGAACTGTGCCAACAACACAATGACTGAATAAAGGTGAAATACTTTCAGAAATTGAGATCCGTCCAAGCAATTTTAGGGCGCAAGTGATGGGAAGTTATTTCTGAATGTGTTTACATGGACTGAAGTGTTTTGATCTGAACATTTGAGACAATATTTGAATATAAAATTACCATGATAACAACATTTTACCTTAAATTTAGATGCAGAAAGGTGGTTGTGTGCACATCCCATCCTATATTTAGGCCAAGTACAAGATAAGAGATTCACTAAATGAAAAATTCTGAGTATTAAACTTTATCGGTCACACTACTGAACATTTGGCCGCTTTAATGTAAAATTCAGGTAACAGGTAACATTGTTTGCAGGGATAAAGGGCTTAAATACAATTTTGATCAGACTAAGAGCAAAAGTAAGGGTTATTTCCTTCAATCTAAACAGTCTTTCTGAGTCATATCCGACAGACATGCACCTGCTATTGTGTGACTTTAGTCTCTCCTGAAAGAGAATTCACCTGCCAGTGCAAAAGGGGGGAGGAGAGGAGGGTATGAGGGAGAAAAGGAAGGACAGAATGAATAGAGGAGGCAGGGAGAGACAGTCATGCCTTCAAGACAAATGCGACTTGTCACCCATTTAAAAGCTAAACGCAAATCGGCAGAAGTGTGAATGGAAGACTGGAGAAGATGTGAGGAGAAGGAGGGAGGGAGGGAGTTGTCGTCTCCTGCAACAAGTTTAACCTGAATCCAAAGCTAACAAGATGCCGTGATTGCAGGTTCGCTGAAAATATGAAGGTACTACCAAAGACAACAGAAGAAAAAAAGAAAATTAAACAGGCTTTTGTTCGCTCTGCTCTCCTCTCTCTCCTCAGGTTTCAGACAGACGAGAGCTGTCCCTCGCTTTCTATCTCTTACACACACACACACACACACACACACACACACACACACACACACACACACACACACACACACACACACACACACACACACACACCAACCCTCACTGCCAAAGAAGACAGGTTTTTTAGGCCTGGATAGACATGCGGCAGACAGTTGCCACAGTCACTTGTGTCTCAGGTGATGCTGAAATGTCAGAAAGCAGGCAGGCAACACCTGGAAGGTTAATCTTCGTGGGCAATTCAACAAACATGCTCATGCTTGGACACACAAAGTTGAATACAATACTGCACAATGCACATCCTCGCTCCATGTCAGAGCCCTTCCCGTGCATTTGTACAGTAATCTCTGTTGTACAAAAGCTACAATGAAAACAGTATGCATGACCCCTATCAGAGAGTTATATTATCATATTATCGGATTATTATGACTGATGCATTAATATGCAACCAGCATTTTAATGGTGTTTCTGCACTGTTAACTAATAATGCATATATACCAGAAAAACAGACTAAATCAAAAAGTATAATTGCACACTGATACAGTTAACAAAATCCTGTACACTCAGTGAGCACAAAATAATTAAACAAATTCCTCATAATAATCCCAAACAAGTGTACAGATAAGAACCAAAGAGGGAATACAATAAATCTTATTTAATACACACACACACACACACACACACACAGTAATTCTCTGCGACACCCTGAGATGTGTAGCATATATAGTGTGTCAGGGTCAACAGTTGAGACAAAGTGTTATCTTACTCGTCTCATAACTGCGGGTGAGAGACGAAAAAGGCCACAAACCATGAGAAGTGTTGAATGTGGGTTCTCACAACACTGTCTTCATGTCATTGTGTCAAAGTTTGGATTTGGGTCAATTGCACACACACTATTTAAGTAAGTAATACTGTAAAATAACTACTCAAACCAAATATATAATAATACTGTCATTTTACATTTCTGAAATCATTATGTGTCATATCTTGGGTAAAAGGTCAGTTTAAATGTTACTCAATAATTTACATCATGAAGCTTTATGACACTGGGATGAGACTGTCAAGAGATTGTTCAAAGTCATGTACTGAAGCCCTGAGTCATAATGATGTGTCATAACACAAACACGATTCAGATTTTTTTTTTAAACTATTTTTAATGAAAGGAGTAAAGTGCAAGTTACTTTAAAGAATTTCTAATTTTGTCATTCCAAAATGATTAAATTTATGATTGTAGTTTCTCGTACACACTTGGAATGGGAGGGGGAAGTGAGGGAGGTCGTACACACTGGTCCTTTAATTTCTAAAATGATAATTCACTGTGGGGTAATAATCATCATTTAATTTTATACCTGAAATACAAATAAAAATCTACTTAAAGGAAGGTGTGTGTGTTAATCAGTAATGACATTTGCTTTTAAGAAATAATCACGTTTTGTCTCATTTTGGAGTACAGCTTTATATTAAATATTAAAACCACGTAATTGTAAAAGCTCCTTACAGCCTGATGAAATAAATTTAAGAAACATGTGTGATCTATATTTGTATCCTAATTATTCATGAATTCCACTCCATCTGATATGCCATTTGTCTACAGTTTTAATGGAGTTGAGGCCAAAATGTAATTTACAGCCTTTGAAATCCTCTCATCTGTGTTCATGCATATGAAATCCATAATTGCAGAGATTAGTACTCTGTAATTCTCCTCTCACACATAATAACCACGTATGACACACATAATGCCGAAGGTCTGAATGAGCCGGGCATGCACAGGGCCATTGGGAGGTAAGATGGACACAGTTCTGTTGTTCTTATCTCAGTAGTAGCCTCCTTCATTAACGTGTCTGTACATTGGAAAGAGAGGAAAGGGGGATAATCACTGTGAATTTTAACAAAGCTGGAAATGTATGATTCTCATGTAATAGGTCGTGGACTGGCATGAAAGAGGATTATTATAAGAATATTTCAAAAGGCTGGAATAAATTAAACTGCACTCTGGCCCTCTTAGAAATGTGTTTGAGATGCTCCTCAACAAGGAATTACTGTTTCACTAACATGAACATTTTGTGAGTGATAAAACATCATCCTCTGATGGAATTGTCAAATAATTCAACCCAACTGAGACTCCAGATACTCATGAGAGCAAACAGGAATAACAATAAATGGAAAAGAATCAACCTTTTCTCATTGTTAGTTATTCATTTTCACCTCTCCGCCATATCCGTGTTATTATTGTGACTAAAACCAAATTCTCCATATGTCTTTTGTCACACATCTCTCTTCATCCTGTTTGGCTGATGCTTAAAAGCGTACACAATGTCATCGAAACCACCACTCTGGAGGGATGCCCAAAAATCACAATAGTAAGTTAATTTATTAACACAATCGGACTTGCACCCACAGTCACAAGCTGGCCTCAATTGTTCACTCCAGCATTTATTTTTAGTGTTGTCATTGTCACTTAGGAGTCATTGCTAGAAATGTTCCTGACGAGCCTGGACTTGCAGAGGATTTAGGAAAAGCCTGCTCTTCCACCACCACTTTATAACGTGTTAACATTCCTTTACAAGATTGAGTATCACTTCATGGCAATAAGGACTTCCTGTTGCATGGTGCCATATAGTAATGAATAAGTCCCCTTCATTCCCTGTTCCTATCTAACGTACACGCATTCTTCAGTCATTACCAATGGATGCTGGTCTGTTTGGTTTTTAAAACAGGCCTGGCAGTTATTAAATACACACAGCCATGCTTGTCGCTAACGTTCGCACATTCCTCTAGAGATGGTGGACAGTGCCCACGCATCGCAAGTAACTGGTTGAAAGATTGAGAAACCAAAGATATTTTGATGATAGTCAACAGAGAGTAATTATAAAATATATCATCTTTTAGGGTGTAGAGATTAACGCTCCGTTTTGTGGGTCAACAAAAGGAGATGAAGGTGAGAAATGTAAATTATAGGCTGCATTAGCTGAGAAAGCTCCTTATCTCTTGTAAATTAAGAGGACATGAAAACACGGGCACTTCAACCTGATGCCAGAGGTGTAAAAGTTCAACAAAAATCAAAAGATTTCAATGGAAACTTCTTCGTGACCTGAAGCAAAACAAAAAAAGAAAAGGCCTGCGACACTGTTTTGTGTTTGACCTCTGCCCTGCAGGGAAGGTAGGTTGTACTGGATGCAGAGATGAGATGATTAGTCAATTCAAGGATCTGTCGATCAACAGAAAATTGAGCAGCTACAACTTTGATTATTGATTTATCCTTAACATCACTTTTTAAGCAAAAACATTCACTGGTAGCAGCTCCACAAATGTGAATACTATCCGGTTTTCTTAGTCGTCTATCAAAGTAAATCTTTGTGTTGTTGGATCAAATTACACATGAAGAAGACATCATGGGCATCTGGGAAACTGTGATGGGCATTAGCTGACAATTTGGAGACTAAATGATGAATTGACTAGAAAATAGTGGGTAGATTCATTGCTTATAAAAAACAATCATTAACAGGACTGAAATAACCGGCTGATAAATTACTTGGTCAATTAAATATGAGCATTTGCTGCTTTTCTTTGTTATATATAATTGTAAATTATACATTATTTGGTTTTGGACCTTTGGTTAGACAAAATAAGACTTCAAGATTTCAAGATGTGACTTTGGGGTCTGAGAAATTATAAAAGACGTATTTCATTATTATATTATCAAGTAATGAAAATAAATTAATCAATAAAGAAATTAGCAATAATAACAATCAATCAAATAATCAAAACAATTGTGAGTTGCATCCCAATTAATGCAAAACATGTTGTCAGATCTTATTGGTGAATATGCTTCTCCCACTGGTTTATGCACACAACCATCCACACATCAGTCTCTTAATCCATTCATTCATCATCAGGGCCTTCAAAGCAGTCACACACTCTCTCTCTCTCAGACACACACACACACACACACACACACACACACACACACACACACACACACACACACACACACACACACACACACACACACTCTCACTCACAGGTGGCAGCGAACCGGTCTGTCCACTATGCAGGATGACCGGAAGGGACACACCTTTACTTGCCAGGACTTCTGACCCAGCAGGATCTTAATGACAAAACGTACAATAAAAAAATCTATTAACATTTAACTGATAGTATCACGAGGCATGACAAATAGTCATAGTCATGGTCAAATAGTCAATAGATAATTACTATGCTTTGTGGAGCATTTGCATATTTAATTACATAAAAGCACATTAAATGTAATTTCCTGATGTTACTATGATGTTTGTCTGCAAACTATATTATAAAACATGACAGAGGTTTTCAGATGAGTTTGATGATGTTTCTAATTGTCATGTAAAGTGCAGAATAATTGCTTTGCATTACATTAAATCCATCATAAACAAGTTTTTATTGATAATGAACAATAAAAATTATACTGCCGTGACATTAGTTTGTGCTGATGATGCTTTATGTGTTGTGTGTGCCTGAGTGAAATCCTAATGTTGCATCAATTCACTGGAATTTCCAACATGCTGTATTTAGATATTTTCTTTTAATTTCTTTTGTTTTTCCTCAAGTTACAGTTTCTTTTTTTGTTTATATATTTTTAAATAACCCTAACCCTTATAGATTTATCTGTCACATTACTGCATTTGCCATTTTTTATTTAATCTATCATCACAATTGCATCTATGTTTGTGATAGCTCCACAATTAAATTGAACCCCATAAAAAAACGAAATTACAACTTAATTAATTACACTGAATCAACTAAATTAAGTTAAAACTAAACTGAACTCCAAAATCAAAGCACCAAAAAAATCTAAAAACTATACATTTATAGCCTGATGCATGGTATTAATGATGTATTTTCTTTCTTTGCTATCATTATATTCTTGACACTTACGACTTATGACTTAATGACGTTAATTAAAAGGTGAATTCTCCTGGAACAACGTTATTCGTTCCTCATGAGGTAATGCAGTGAAAAAAGACATTCACCTGCATACCTCCACACACCTGTTAACACCCTGAGGAAGAAGCACCTGTTCATCTCTATCTATACCCCCCACCCAAACCAAAAGTCAGTGAGCTGTAATCAGTGTCTGTGTGATAAATATCTGCAGGCCATAATGCCAAGTCTCATTCCAACAAGTCATGAAAGATATCAGACTGTAACAGGCGGGGCAGACAAAAAAAGGCTTTGTAGTTTGTAAGGAGATGATGTTTTAATGATACACTTGCTCCATGTGTGTCACTGAAGACTTCTGCTGTTGGTTTATAAAGGACCACAATACATTTCTGATCGGCTGCTCTGTCATTAAAACGTCCAGACGTCTTAGATAGTCTGGGACAGGTCTGCGTACTGTCCCCAGTGCCAAAACTAAACTGGAGAAACAGCATCAAGCTTTTATTTGTAACTCCCAGAAAGCTCGAGATCTGTGTATCTGTTGTTTTAAGACTTTGCTATTTGTTTTTATTTCATTAATTTGGGACTATTTACTCATATTTTGATCTGTAGCTGTTGGTATTCTGCTATAGATGTGTGTCTTCATATATTGTCTAGTTTTTCTTTTATAATGTAACGTAATGTCGTACATACAGCACTTTGTATAGCTTTGTTGTTGAAAGGTGCTATGAACTTGCCTTGTCTTAATCTACAGAAGTGTGTTGCTTTTAAATTAAACCAGCCTCTATAATGCATTTATGAATGATCCACATACTGTATATTATGCATGCACAACATAACTGGAATCCACTTGCAAAACATGTACATGTTGTCCTGATAACTCTTCTAATGACAGGAAACAACAGTTGTCACTGGATCTCATCACAATCTTATGATTTTTTTTGGACTCTGAAGAAGACAGAGAATACATCCTTTTCCAATCAACGTGTATTTAAATGTTTCTTCTGATAAAAATGCAATCTGAACGTCCACAGCTGAAATCATCAGGTCACAGCTTTGAGCAAAGAGCTGCTCAAGACAAACTATTAACATGCCAGTCTGAAAAAACAGGGTTTTCACTTTGCCAAAAAATTACATACGACAACTAATACTTTCATATGAAGCATGCATTCAGGTATTCACAGTGTCAGATCTTTGCAGGCAAATAGCAAAATCGAATGCCAAATGTCAAATACCAAATGACAACGGAGAATATGAATGTTTTGGGTTGGATTTGAGCACAGTGGGATAAGCTGATGGTATTTTGCTGATCTGTGGTGTTTCACCCCCTCTGCTGGTTGGCAATTTAAATGAGTGGGGACTGAGACTGGACTAGAGTAACAAAACATGTTTTTAGTTGCCAACTTTAATTTATATTTAATCTTGCCAATTAGCATTAAAAGCTTCTGCTCACTAGTGTTCACTAGCTGCACTTTGCCGTATTTCTTGCCAATATTGCATGTGGAATCAATGACTCATCAGTTGTTCATATAATTTCAAGCTGCTTTTGACATCTGAAAAAAAGCCCTCTGTAGTCTTTTAAAATAGCAGCTAACACCCTTCATTGACCTGCCTTTGTTTTGTTCCACAGCTCCTGTTATTGAAACACTGTTGTTGACGTACTACACTGTGTCCCTCCTTCACTGCTGCAATGACACAAAGAGAGAAGAAAACATGCCATCAGTGTTAGTCAGGATTATAATATGATGCCATGGTGAGATAGTCATTATCACTCGTTTTTTTGTTTTTTTTTGAGTGAGGAGGTACAACCTTTATTCATATGAAGTCACCCGATTCATGAAGAGATAGTAGGGTTGTGATGGATATAAAGGATGTTCAAGGTGTCTGGCTAATGACATCAGATCAGTGTTCTAAATAAGACCTAAACATTTACTGGCATTTGAGTACTAATTAAATTGATAAATAACTTCCTCCTCAGCAGTAAACGCTCTTGGGTCAATCCCAGCTCAATGGCGCAGCCTACTGTCTTTAATTGGTATTGCAGACTGAAGAATATAGCGAACAATAGGAAACCCATTACAAATTAAGGGAGTAACTTTGTACGTCAATTCGTTTATTTAAAATATAAAACGAACAAAACAAACATGAGCTATCCGTTATTGTTATCGTACATGTTATTAATATTAAATAATAAAATAAAAATAAAAACTGTCCACGGTCACGTGATTGAAGCGTAACTGTCGTGCGTGACGTCAAGACGCAGACTGAAGAAGGTAGAATCAATCCGGAAGTGATATACTCCTGACAAAGCTAATGTCTTCCACAGCATAGTTTCAGACAAAAACGGAAAAAAAAGAAGTGAGAAATATTAAATGCCACAGCGACAAGATGAAATATCTTATACTTGAATGTCTGGCTACTACTTATAATAAATAAACAGCCTCTGAAGGCGAGCAGGATGGAAACCAGCGGAGCCGACGGAAGCTCTTACACGGTGAGACACTTTGAGCTTTTACTTTTTAATCGTCTGTTAATGCTTAAACTTTAACTTACGTTTTCTTCTCGGGTCTCTTAATGTCTAAAGATGTATCTTGTCACAAAACATTGCAGATACTCATATCAGAGTTCTGTGAGTGAACTTTTAGCCTACAATGCAAACCAAAACAACCCGAATATGTCCAACTCTTTGACTCAGTGACACATAATGTGACTGAAAATACAGAAGGGAAATCATATATTGACTAAGTATTAAGCTACAGCTATGTTTCACGTTGTATACATTTATCTATCGTAATCGAATTCAATAAATATTTCTGTCTTTCTTCTTTAGGATAATCTCATCGGGACTTTACTTGCTATCTTTGGAAATGTGCTTGTCAGCATCTCCTTAAGTGTTCAGGTACAGAGCTCCACACACGCTTCCTAAAATGGACTTATTTTGGTGTCCAACCACCCTGAAAATAAAAAGTAGTTTAAAAATGAGTCTTCTGTATGAAATTGTTTTGTTTCTGCTAATTTCTGTGTGTAATGTAGTTCTCTGTGTCAATATAGCTTCAGTGTCTTTGTTAGAATAACCCTTCAGGCTACGCTGCCATTACATTATTACTATGAGCCTTTATCAGAAACTTATATGAATGAAATTATATGCAGTTATCACCTCATCACAGTATGTGTCCTCTTCTGTGGCCCTATTACTCATCCTTTCTGTACTTCTAATTTACAATAACTCTACTCTAAAACCGTTTTGCCTTGTTTGATTGGTTTAAGCCTGCTTAATATGTTTGCTTGGTTTAGGCGAAGTGTACTGTTGTAGATTTTGTGTTTACCCAAGTAACTGTGTAACTCTCCCTCATAGAAATACAGTCATGTGACGTTAGCAGGAACCAAGGACCCGCGTGCCTTCTACCGCACTAAAACCTGGTGGTGTGGTTTTGTACTGACCTGTCTTGGGGAGGGAGCCAACTTTGTTTCTTACGCCTTCGCCCCCCTCGCTCTCGTAGCACCTCTTAATGCTGTGTCTGTCCTTAGTGAGTAATTGTTCCATGTTCCCTATTAATAATATTTGATATACTAATATGTTAGACGTAGATCTTTGGAGATAAGTATTTGGTATAATCATTGATTGAACCAGCCTAATGCTTCTCTTTTTGTTTTCAGCAAGCTCAATTTTGGGCCTTATTTTTCTGCGTGAGAAATCTAAGCCAAAGGACTTTGCAAGTAAGTTCAGCATACACATGTGTGTAACCGAAGATGTGGTTGCAGTGGCAGTCGCATGCAAATAACATGGGACTTGTTCCATTGTATGAAAATTTTTAATCAGCCTCAAGGCTCTTGTCAAATTGCTGTACACACTGCCTGCTCAGCTACAGTCAAACAGTCTGTCTGTGTATAGGCCATGTTTAGTTGAACATTTTGTAAGACCATATAAAAGTGAAATTGTACTGTATGTTGAGTTTTACTTTGCACATCGCATAGTCTTTCTATTGTTTCATGTTATGTAAAATGTCCAAACACATTTACTACTACTTCACTGGAACTGAGAGTCATTTCATGCTCTATGTTATTTCAGAGCGCTATGGGCTGTCTTTCCTGGGCTGTATCATAACCATAGGAGGAACATATCTCTTTGTAGCATTCGGACCAAACTCTCATGAAAAACTCAAAGCCGAGAACATTGTGAAGCACATTGTAGGATGGCCTGTTCTCCTGTATCTGGTAAGCTATTTTTGTTTACTGAAGAAGTACAGAAGCATATGCCTCAATACACAGTCTCATTTCACCCCTGCTTTCAAATCTAATGTGCTTACTTTCCACACTTGCTAAACAGATATGAAACAATTGATTCAGGTGTAGCAGCCACATGTGACATGGCTAAATAGCAAAAAGCAACACAGCCCTGCAGTACAGGTTTTGTGACTCCATGTTCTGTTTTTTGCTGATTCTACTATAGGTGTTAAATCAACTCAGCGGTCATTTTTGTGGCTGTAGGGCTGATAAGAAAATATGCTGCCATCATGTCAGTGTTGGTGAAGATCTATCTGTGACTGCTGTAGCTCTTTGCCTGAGTTTTGCATCTAGGCCTTTCACCCTGCAGGTGCAGCTTGTAATTGACACACCGGGAATTCAGGCGGTGACTATTCAACAGTTAAAACCATTCCAAAGGGATCGGCACAAGCAAGTCATATTAGGTGGAATACCAATTACCAGTATGTGTCATCTTTAATCAAGGTCTCAGAAATATTTATAACATTTAAAGACATCGTCCTCTACAGAGGTGAGAAGAGGATAGATAGTCACTCCCTGAATTGCTGACTCATCAGTTACAAACACTGCATCATTATTTAATGTGGCTAGGGATAAAAGTCCTCATAAATAATAACAGAAAGTGGTATGCCAAACATCGCAGCAGCAAAGAGGAACAGTGGTTACAAATAGAACATGAGTGACACTTATATTCCCTTTTCAACACGACAAGCTGCAGCCATAAAAATGACCATCAAATTCTCTGTCAGTCTCAGCCATAACCAAACATTATGAGCTTTACTAAATTGGCGTCTACTGCTGGATTATATGTCATGTTTCTCTTGTTGTTTTTAATTATTTGCTCCACAAACTTACATTGAACACAGCACATTTCCCAGCTGTCTTGACCTGTGTTGTTATTCAGCATAAATGTTTGTCTCTGGCTTTAAGATTGATTGTGCTATTATTGAATTTGGCAATGACTGCAGCGCTTGTTTTGTTGATTCAATATTAATTTTCCGTTTATTGTTGCTATTACGCTTATTGACAGCTCCTGGAGATCATCACGTTCTGCCTGCTTTTATACTTCTACAAACAGCGCCGTGCTAACTACCTCGTTATTATTCTTCTGCTGGTCTCTCTACTGGGTGAGTCTCGGGGCATTAAAGCCAGTCAATTTCATGCCGCCTGTAAAGTCAAGCTATTACCGTGGTTTATTAGAATACATTGCCATGTTTTTAATGTCCAAAAGGCACCTACGCTGTTTGGTCTCTATTTAACTGTGCTTTTGACTTTGGTGCAGGATCTGTCACTGTCATTACTGTGAAGGCGGTTTCAGGCATGTTGGTTCTCACCATCGAGGGCGCCATGCAGCTTGACTACCCCATCTTCAGCGTCATGTTTGTGTGCATGGTGGCTTCAGTGGTCTTCCAGGCCAAGTGAGTAACATCAAAGATGAAGTATTTATTGTAAACAGAGGGGAAAGTGTGGTTAGCTGGTGGCTGCAGTTGACTGTCAGTGATGTCAAAGATATAGACATCCGCTTGCTATTTAAGTTTTTGTTCTTTACTCCACAAGTGAACAGAATTCAGTCCTGGTCTTTCAATAAGGTTTGCTCAGTGATCATTGTTTCCCCTTTTTTGTGTTATTGTCTTCTTAGATTTCTGTCTCAAGCTTGTAAGCTGCATGACTCCTGTCTGATTGCCAGCGTCAACTACATCCTCTCCACCGTCTTTGCCGTGGTAGCTGGTGAGTTTTTGTTTTCAATCCGAACCTGGCGGACCAGTGCACACAGATCACTAGCTGACACAAGAAACAAAGAGTTGAGCTCTGGAGCCTGATCAGCAGACACAACTTTAGAGTCATCAAAGATTTCTTCTTTTTCTGGTTTTCAGGAGCTGTGTTTTACTTGGAGTTTAAGAATGAAGACATCCTTCACATCTGCATGTTTTTGTTGGGGTGAGTCATTTTGACATGTCACAGTTGGAAAAGCACAACACACACACACACACACACACACACACACACACAATAATTCGATTAATGAAGACTTTAATTTAATTTAGCTGATCAGTTCCAGGGTCCTGGTATTGGGTATCATGCTGCGTTTTCCCTAGTATAAGTCTAAATGTCTGTTCTTACATTATTTGTACAGCCAAACACAAATAACATAGATAACAGACATTTTATGGGAATATGTGATGACTGACATTGAAATATTGTGAAAAGCAGTTGAGCTTTGCAACGTTATTTTGAGTGAAGCCTGTTACTGATTCCTTCTGTGTACAGATCTGCATTCTGTTTCCTGGGGGTATTTCTCATCACCAAAAACAGGAAAAGGACCAAGACGTTTGAGCCGTACGTCACTATGGATATGGCAAATGGTTCGTATAAACTTTACATAAATACTGAAAATTGTATCTTTTGCGATTTCAAGCTATACAGGGCAAGATGGATAAAATGCCTGGTCAGTCTTTAAACGCGAAATATAAAGTCCATTACACACACGCTATTTAACAAGGTAATTTTAACTTGCAGTTGCTTACTTGAACAATATATCTTACCTGTCCACACCCTTCCATCGTCAGGTGTCCCAACAATCCACGATAAAGGCCTGGTAGACTTCAATGGTTCTTTCTCGTATGGAGCCCTGGTCAACAACGATGGAGTGGCTCCTGCTACTATACCAGTCAACATGGAACAGCCACCAGTCAGCTCTAGATCCACTGATGCATCCCATGACCTGCCTGACTTAAAGAAAGATTAAAACAGAGTATTTCTAATGGGTTTTTTTTTTTGGTCCCCCCCCTTTTCCCCAACACTTTTCAAGGACCTTGAAAGGCCAAACTGGGTATGTTCAATTCTTCTCACATATATACAAGACCAACCTCCAGCCCAGTCGGGGGATGTCCACTGGGTGTTTTAGATGTTCTCTCACTCTGCCTTACACTCCTCTCCACATGCTTTCCTTTATGACACATCTAAACCAAAATGTAACCTTGAGAAGCATTCCTTCTTTCTTTTCTTTTTTTTTTTGAAAAGATGTCGAGTGTATTCATTCCAAAAATGAAAGAAACCTGAAGCTGACAGCAGAGATAGTGTTGTGCCTTGACGCTTACTGCCTGTACCCTGTTAGCTTTGAGATGTAAGGACTCACTTCCAGCAGTTTTGTTCCCATTCGCTCGTTAATGGGAACATGCAGTGATCTGTTCTTCCATTGAGTTACTCCTCAAAACCAATGTTATATAATGTAGCTGCAGACCTTTTCTGAAGACTTGCCAATGAACATTTTGACTTTTAATATCTGTCTTATATGAGAGGGTTTCACTCCACAATTCTCTTGGAATCTCATTGTATTACTTCTTTTCCTGACATGACCAAACATTTGCAATTGTTCTAATTTATTGTAATGTATTTATTAATTTTCAATGTTTCTTTTAGTGTGCTTTTTATAAAGTAGCTGTACACTGGATAAATAATGCACCTAGTGAGTGAAGGATCACTGTAGCAGTTCAGTTATACAGAGGCAACTGTAATCTTTGAAAAGAAAGGTGATAACACTTCAGATGACTCAAATAGAAGGGAAGTGAATCGCGCTTGCATCTTGAAATTATTGATAAATTGTACAACTAGAGTACAAAATGTGTAATGTATGTAAAAAGGTGTAATCCACTGTAAAAAGCCTTTTTGTTTTTGGCTAAAATAATTTAAATACTGTTTATTTTGGTTGCCCTGTTAACTTAATGCCTTGAAGTTTCTGATGACAAACAAATGAAGAAAGATGAAACCAATAGTGTGGAGTTGCTAACATGTTTTTTGTGGTACAGTGTTTTTCGAATGTGCGTCAAATTTGACAAGCTGAAAGACAATGCAGCAATAAGTGAAACGGCTATTACTCCATAATGAATGAATGAATGGCTGCGCAAATTGGATACACTCCACCTCTGCATATGTGGCAATGGATTTCTACAGTGTTAATAAAGCAGAGAGCCTTTCCACAGTATTCAGTACATTAGCGTCACAGAAGCTTGTCTTGTTATTAAAACTGCCTTCTAACTGAACCAGAACAGCCTTTAAAACAGTCACTGATGTTGTAAAAGTCAAACTTGTTCCATTGTACATTTTATGCAATCTGGTGTCATATAAAGTAAACATTACCTAGTTTCGGTGTATTTGGAGTCATGTGTCTTTTTTTGGTTAATCAGAATTAGCAAGAAATGTGCAGAGATGCTTGCACAAGATTATATGTTTGTTATTGTTATTGTTATTTTTTCAGTAATCTTTTCATCACAGAATTGTTTGAACAAGCGCTCGCTGTGTAAGATGAGCCAGAGGCACATGCTTGTTGTTGGGATTTGGTAGTCAAACCTTGTTTTCTCTTGTCACTCACCAGACAAGCCCTGGCCTTTTTCTTGCATAACTACTTATTTACCATAGTGCTGTATTCGAGTACAGTCTGTGTCTACTTTAGGAACTGCACACCATACACTCCATAAAGGTTCAGGGATGGAGGTGATTAAGCTATTTTTCTTTAATCTGTGGCCATAAAACAACACTTTAATTCATTTAGCATTGTTTGTGGAGTCATTATAACCCTGTAATCCAGTATGCAGTTTGGTGGGTACTGACCTACCTAGGTTTCTTTTTAAAACCTCACTGCTTCATGTTGCCTGAAAATGAAGTATTGCAAAAAAGTAAACAAAAATTCAACAACAAACTCATGTAAGTACCTTTTGTGTGTGCAACAGGTGGATCCAGAGAATTGTATCTGCCTACTGTAAAAGCCTGTAGAGATGCGACCACCTCACTATCTTTACACAGTGGGCTTGGTAAGAGAGTCGGTTGGTAAACAGACTGTTCGGTGTGGCTCTCTGGGACGTCCTTGTCAAATTAAAAGCCCAGTTTTACAGCAGACCGCTATGTGCCTCTTCGCTGCTCGGTCGCCACCAATCTTGAATCGGAGCATCCTCCCCCATCCTCCCCCTTGCTGCATCCTCATTGGTCGCCGCGAGCCTCAGCCGGCATCTCATTGGTCTCACCTGCGGGGTCCTGACACCGGAGTAGGCTGCATCAAATAGTCTCCAATAATCCAGTAATAACAAACACCGACGTATCTGACAGCCGCCTTCAAAAACACAACAGCTTCAGTCTGTTTGATTAAACAAAGTCACCTGTAAATACCTGCTGTTAGTCCGCTTGCAATGGGTCGTTTGTGCCGCTGTCACTGACAGTAGTGAGGTGAGTAAATTAAAACCGACGAAAAAGGGAAAATTTAAACAATAACTTCACCCGTGCGCGTGCAGCCATGACTCAGTGCTAACTTTCGTATGAATTATCTCTTAATTGTAGCTTAAAACGGGATTTTACTTTGTAAAACACAGTGTTCTCACGAGATAATTTGTTACTTTTTTGTGATAAACGCCCGTCATGAGATTTTGCACGAGCTCTTTCCGCAAAGGGTTTCCTTGATGTACACGCGATGCAAACATTGTTGTCACGAGCCTCTACGGCCATTTATACTGTAGACGTGTGATGTTGTTGATGTCACTGATTCAGCGTGCTCTATTTGCACGTCATTGTACAGAGATGAAATTACAGTAGGATGCAGTTTTTGGTTTATAATCAGTATCCATACCTAATGTCTCCCTATAACTGAGATCAGGTGGATTTTCAGATGGTATTTTGATTAAAATATGGGTGGTAAGCTTCATTCGGTTAAATGTCCCACTAGGTGGCACTCTATCCCCAGTATATTGTTGGAAGTTTCACGTTAGGGGTCAGCATAACCCCTTTCTCTTTTTTTATAACCAGTGTTTTTCAACCAGGGTCTTTTTTTCTTCCCACGTGTTGCTTTCTTTTCCAGCTTGTTAAATTATCACAGCAACATTTTTTTAAGCAATTATGAAAGATCCACTGCTTCCAGCATTTTAAATGAGAATATTATTAGATTCTCTTAGATTTTCTGTTTGTTGGACAAAACAAACAATTAAAAAACATCACCTCGGGTTTGACTATTTTTTTACTTTTTATGGAAACAGACAATCAGTGAATCGAGAGAATAATCAGGAGGTTCATCCAAAGTGAAAAGAATAATCAATGAATAATCTTAATGCACCAGTGTCTCACTATCACCTCATCCTCTTTCTGCTTTTTCACTCAAACATCCAGCCGGTATATTCACCTTGTCTCCCAACTTCCAATCTTTTAACCTCCCCTTTCTCCAGTTCCCAGCCTCGGTGAACCCAACCTGCCTGTCTAAAAAGGCTTTAGCATGCTGCGAGAGAGCTCCAAGGCGTGGAGCAATGGCTCGGAGGCCTACAGCAGTGACCCTGAGGAGGACGAGGAGGAGGAAGAGGACATGGTGTTTGGGGAGACAGATCAGGATGGCATGGCGGAGGAGATGATGGATCTGAGCGACCTCCCCACAGCCCTCTTTGCATGCAGCGTCCATGAAGCCGTGTTTGAAGAGGACGTACACAGGGTGAGAACGAGCAAACTCACTTTCTGGGTCAAATTTGGATGCTGTGTCTGTATGTGTGTGTGTGTGGTGTGCATGTGTGTGTTTGTGAATTGGTGCGCTAGGCTGCGTACATTTGAGTCATCCGGCTGAATGTGTCAGCTCATCCGAGATTCAAAGCCCAGCAACAAGTGCATGATGTCATCCACAGCTTTTGCTCCTTTCTGTCGAAGTCCTATCACAGTCTCAAGCTGCACTGCTGATTGCTCATACATACACACACACACACACACACACACACACACACACACACACACACACACACACATCCCGATGCTGCTATATATTTCCCCAGGAACATGAATGAAGGGTCGCGGATTGCAACATGACTAGCACAGAATCGTGAGCCACAGTCAGCCTTTCATCGCCATACTCATTCTGCCATGATGCAGTGTGTTATCCATGCCCACGCATGCTTTATAGCTGTGGCAGCAGGCCTCATACAAAAGCCCATGTACACACAGACAGTTACATTTGTGCCCCTGCAGACACATACTGTATATCTTCTATTAAAGCCTCTGTAGGATGTGTAGTGTCTCTCTGTCACAGCTCCTCAGAGCAAACACATTTGTGATCACTGGATCCTGTTTTCTGGAGGAGGATACAAAGAAAATACTTTTAATTTTCTGCCTCTCTAATCCAATTATGCTGCCCTACCATCCCTCCATCCTTCCAGCTGGCATCATCCTCTGTCAGGTCTATCCATCCATGTCTCTAAAAGGTATCCACCCCATCGTCTTCATAACATTCTTCTCTCCTCTGTCTGTTTGATCGCTTGCTCGTTAACTTTCTTCTCCTTCCTCCGTTCTTTTAATATTACCCCTCCGTCTCCCTCCTAAGCGTTCTTTATTTATCCTCTCTATGTATGTAAATTCAGCAGAGGCTAAATGTGGCGCATGCACAAAATCCTTTTAAATGAATCACTCCTGCTTTGTGAGGTTGCTGTTTGTACACCCATTGCTCCTAGCGATGGAGTCTGCCCCCTTCCCTCCCTTTTAGTTTTTTTTTTTGCCTCCTTACTTCATTACAATTCACACTCCGGCTTTTAAGTGGAAATGCCACCCACGCACCCTTCAGTCAGAGCGTGTCAATAGATTGTTCACCATATGGCTCAATTAAATGAGCCTCACTAAAAATAGAACTTTTGACATTTATTTAAACTTTCAAAAATGAAGACAGGAAGAGATGAGGTATGAAAAAAAAAAACAGGTTGCTTGTGATATTTTCAAAAGCACGAACGGGGGACTTTATAGGTTGTTTTTGGCTTGTAGCAGTTTGCTGTTTGATTCTGCACACTTACACTCACTTACACAGTCTAACTTATTCTGGAATGGCTAAATTTCTGCATTTTCCTATCCGCTCTACACCTGACATCTCTAAGCTCAGTGACTACATCCTCTCAGTGAAGAACAGGGACATGGCAACCTACATTTTTGTGTCTTTGGGCTCTTGGCTCCCTTCCAGCACCGACATTACCTTCTGTTTCTGCTCTCAAAGGCCTGCATGGAGGAGGATGGGCTGTTTTCTGTAATCACACTGTGCTCTTTTAGAGGGGGGGGGGTAGAGAGAGACATGTGCCCTCATATTTATAAGACGCTCTTAGCAAGCTGTAAAAGCCTTTTCCTTTCTTCTGCATTAGTGAAAAGAAAGTAAAACCTAGTGGCACACTTTTCTCTTTTATCTGCAATATTTTTTTCCCCTGACCAGCTTTTAGGTAAAATGAAGGGACGTCTTAAAAGTGCTTTCTGTTTCTTTTGGAGGTTCAGCTGTGGTCAGTGTCAGATCAGCCCACCTCACCGCTGAAATGATTGGGTTTATTATTCATTTACTAATTAAAATTAATTCTCATGATTAAAAGAGGGGCTGGTGCCGCTGCACTCAATGGTTTGGATGATCTCTCATAGAGCTCAAATCATCGGTCTCTCAATTAAAATATAAAATGGGTATTGTTTTTTTATTCGCCATGTGTCATTATTACAGAAAAATGTAACAATTAGGTTAAAGCTAGTGGTACAATTGATCTTTTTATGCTAAGTTTGGACGCACTCTGAGCCTCAGACCATTTAGCTGATGAAATATACATTCATTAATCTAAAAAAAAAAAACCATTTGATTGATAATATCCTTAATTTTATTTCCCATCCTGAAAGAAATTGTATCGATCATTTTACATATGATTAAATGTTCTAGTTTTTTAGTTCCTATCTTCTAATGTTCCTTAATGTCATGTCTTATAGAATCCCTGTCTCCTTTTTGATATAGTAAGTTTGGTGGTCTGTGTAAACACCACGATAGAAATAAGTCCAGGACTTAATCATTCTATTCCCCACCATATCTGAAATATATTGTAGTTTATTAATTATTTGAATATATCAAATTGCACTGAATCTGATCTGAGTCATTTCAGATTTGACTCAGAAAAGGCCTGTACCTCTGATTAGCTTCCTTAGAAGCTCTGTTCTCACTGTGGCCTGAGGCATGGTCAACTACATTCATTATATGAACACAATTAACATTGGCACCATAGAGTGAACACAGCTGCAGCCAGTGTGTCTTCTAATTTTGATATGATTCATGGTCTACAGCCCCCACAGAAAACAAGTGTGTACAAGGAATGAGAGGCTTAGACACAGAGGTACGAGTGGGCAAAGTAAGCAGGCATTGTGAGTCGTCCCTCATAGTGCCCACTGTATATCAGAGCTAATCAGCACAGAGCAAAGCTTTCATCGCTGCTCCTGCTGCTGTCAGACTGAACTCTCCTCAATCCATAACCACTGCAATCAAGCAAGCCTCAGCTGCAAGCCTAATACAACACCAAGCAAAATGTTTTTATCTGACAGGCAACAGAAAACCAAACAAAATGTCTTTAAGTTGCTTCCATATATTGTTAGAGGATGATACTAAATGAATTATGTCAGCTTAAAGCTGCACTAAATCAATATTTATGTGTCAGATTATTAAATGTATGGGGGTTGCTCATAGTGACAACCTTCAGAGGATTGTGAGTTGACTCTGCAGTTCCATTCAGTTTTAGTTTTACGACCCCAAACTTTACTGTTTTGGTCCACTCTCACGACCCTCGTCAACCTAATTTCCAGCTGCAGCAAGGGCCTCCTAAAGCTTATATAAACCCACTGCACACTACATGCCTAGCATCAGATTGCTGTCATTCAAGTTAGACGCAAGCTGATGAACACAGTGAAACAGGGCTGAAAGTGGCATAAGCAAATATTGGATTTGCATTTGTGGGGTGGCCATAAACATGACTCCAAGTGAGTGCTAATGTTGCTCTGTGTTCTGGATGTGTAAATTGTCAACTGTTTGCTCACACAGTGTCTAAGATTTATTTAAATCAGCAGCAGTCTGATCAAAGAGCAAAAAAAGAGCATGGATGCTGCTTTCTGTATGGTCTGTCACCAGCAGTTAGAAGTAGCAGTCACTGCTTACAGTTAACATAACTTTGCTGTCTAGCTAAATTACATTTTTACATGATCCAATTTGGCATTATTTCACGTCTCCCCTCGTTGTTTTGTGATTGTTGATTTGTAATTTGTTAGCTTAGTTCTTTCTGTAATGTGTTTACTGCTAACCGAGCTAGCTATTAGCTGTGTTAGGCTAATGTGTTGTTAATTCTAAGCACCTGTTAATTTACTGTTGGGCTAACTGTTATGTATTTTATTCTTTTTACTACTTAATTCTTGTGGACTGTGTATTTCTATGAGATTAATTACTGTGCTATAATGACGTGATGTTGATCTTTCACTGACAATACTTAATCATACATAATCTGACAGTCTATACTTTTTTAAATCCAGTTTTCTTGTCAGTGTAGTGATTCTTTTTTTACAACATCTTTCGTCTAACGATATGGTATCTCACAGTTTCTCCAACTGCTAACAGTAAAATCTTCAAAAGCCAACTCTTATTGTGAACCTTTATTGGAGTGTGTTTAGCTTACCTCTGGTAGCTGGTTTTCGATTGCAGATAATCCACACACTTGTCAACAGATTTAATGGGGACTATTTCAATCGGACCACTAGTTCTTTAGTGGGAAATTGTTCCAAGGAAAACCCCAGCCCCCAGTGTTTTGTATGGATTGTGCAGAGTGACAAGGATATTGTTTCTGGAAAGTGAATTTTTCAAAGCTTGGAGCAACACAATTGAAATTCCATTTACCTCTATTGTATTAGGGTGAGAGATTTATAGTATATAGCACATCAAACCAAAACTATTGCAGTAGCCACTAGATAACTTGTCTGGACTCTTTACTGCAGAAGCCCTACAAACACTTTCCAAACTCTTCCTGTTAGCAGTGCATTAGCAGGGTAGCAGCGATATAGTTCTGTAAGTATATGAAAAGTCGCTTTGGTTGACACAGCTGTCCCACTTCAGTCTAATGTGTTTGATAATATGACTCACGTATATCAGGCGATAAAGTAAGACAACCCCGGAGCAATGAAACACATCAGGGACTAAACATAGCGTGATAAAGGGATAGGGTGAAAAGTGAGATGTAAAGTGAGTGTCTGTGTGTGTGTGTGTGTGTGTGTGTGTGTGTGTATGTGTGCGCACACAACGCATGTACATACAGTGGGCATGCATGCTGGTAGTGATATGTTTGCATGTGTCAGACTACAGTCTATTTTTGGGTGTCGGTCCCGGGGGGTGAACGTGAGGGAGCGGGTGCTTGGCAGGCTGAAGGTCAGACATGATGCAGTGCAGAGTGAGTGAGTGCCGCTGGCCTCTGCTCCTGCTGCGGCCTGGATATTATTCTGGTACACTGACTGGGGTTGTCTCACCGACCTGCCGTGCTTGTTTTGCTTTTATTTATCAAACAGAAGAAAACAAAAACGCAATTCAAGGGAAGCAGACAACAATGGAAAGTCCAATTTGGTTGAATTGAGCTGTTGTTGCACTCAGGGTGCAAGTGTTTTTTTTTTTCACATTTGACAAAATGACAGTATTTTCTTTTGCAATGACAGTTTTACATTTTTCTCTGTGAAACTGCATTACGCCTTGCATTTTGATGAGTAAGACATAAGACACTTTATTGTCATTGTAGGAATACAAAGACATTTTGTTTGGTAACTCTGTGACCAGCAGCAGCAATAAAAAACAAAATAAATAAACAAGATAATGAATATAAATAGGAAGAGGAGGTAGGTCTTCTGTCTGTATCATGTCAGCTGGAGGCTACAATGTTTTCCATTAAAATCAGAGCCTTTACATAGGTTGCAGATATAACAAGGTGGGCTGACATCTATTATTATGAAGTCCTTGTGTCTGTGCTGTACTCTAAGTTAAAAAGGATAAGGGGATAAGGTAGTAAAGTAAATTACACCTTGATAATTTGGTATGCTCCAAACTCAATTGGCGATGTGCCAGTCAACCCCACTTCATTTCTATTCGGTATGCAAAACAGCCTGGCAACAAGCCACTTTTGCCATCTTGAATTGACAGCCCTGTGCAGCACATGAACAAAACACCACATGTACCAACAACATGTAAACAATGTAGACTATGTAGGCTTTTTGGGGCTGGATTTCCAAATGGAAAAGGTGAAAAGATGAAATTAAAGTTTACCGCAGCAGCTCCACTATTAGCTTCTGTTTGATTATCAGCTGACGCAGAGGCGTACCTGCAGTCTCATATGCAGCCTGCACTCCACTGAAGTGGCTTTCGCTGCTCTTGCAGCTATGTAACTCATGAAATCCATGGAAGACATTTTGATATGTGATAGTAAGAAAAGAACAGGTGTAAAAGATCAAAATGAGTGATGGTGGAAATCCATTTAGCTGCCTCAGTTTCAGAGTCCTGGTACTGTGCATGCTGCTTCACGGTCACACTGTCATGGCAGTACAGAGCCATTGTTAATGTTATTAGTAACACCTGTGCTTTTCATATTATGATAAAGGCTGTGTCTGAAATCACTCCCCTGTCCACTCATTCAGTATTCCTTATATAACTAGACACTCTTGTTTACTGTATTGTGAGCAGATTTTTTGTCACTTTGGTCATTTTCGCATCTATAAAATGTGGAGCATTGTATTGTGGGAAAGTTAGACTTTTTACTTAGGGACCTTTTTTAAATAAATTAGGATTTTAGATACAGCTAAAGGGGAAAATAGGGGATAAAAGCGTATTCCCATTTGGATATGGATGGATGGAGTGCCCTTATGTCAATTTAATTAAGTCAATCCTACACACTGGTCCTTTAGACATTTTATAGACAAATGTTAACCATCACTTTCTGTCATACTTTCTCATATAGCTCTTATTAGTTGCTCTTTTGTATATCCTATAAGGAGGCTGATTCCTGTGTCTTTCTGTATTTGTACTCGGGAGACATACACTAATAATAATTGTAATATTAAAAATAGGCTATCTCTTGAATACATTAATGTGATTTAATTACCTAGTAATTTTGAAAAGTAATTTCACGCAGCTGATCAAATCCATTTACATAAGTCTCAGTTACATATGTCATATTGTACTTTATAAACATCAAACATCTATTTAAAGACAAACATCCTTACAGCCTCATCATGATAAAATAGCATTTCTTACGACTCCCACACCTTCAGAGTTACAGCTTCAGGGAGATGAGATACATTTTTGGTTTTGTGTACAGTTGCTTTGATAAAAGAGAGACGTCTCACTTTGCCCACAGACTCATCTTGCCCCATCCTCGCCTACCACAAAAGGGCTGATTATGAAATTATAAGATTTAGGATGCTATGTAAGCCACTGTGTTATTTGTTCTTAGTCGTGCTCCTGTGATTCTATTTAAATCAAGATTATTTTCTGGTTCAATCAGTCTAAAAAAAGAAATGTTCTCTTCGTGCTTTCAAGAATAGCCGTTCACAATACAACAACATAATATGATCTCTTATTTGACTGATGCTGAGTATAAATGGACTCCCATGATTTGAGGCGTAGCTACAATAGTACAGTCGTGCATGAGATAGAAAGATGTTCTGCAGATGATTGCTTTTATTGAGTGTGTGAAAATTTAGGATCTGAAATAAACACAATGGAAACAAAACGTTTAGTTGATCGGACTGTGAGGATTTATGAGAACCAGTTTGAAAGTAGTTACTTGTGAATAGAGACATTATACTTCCCTGTACAGTGCTAGTTCCAGTTTGAGTCAATTCCTGCCTTTTATTTCTCTTTCCTTATTGTTTACTTACAGAACTTTGTTGACGTCTTAATGTTGTGAGTCTGCAAAGCCCGCTTCCCTGTGAGGTGGCTCCATGGAGTTATGAGAATAGAGGTGGTGAGACCGGCATCCAAATCAATTTCTGCCCGTTGTCATGTACAAAAAAGGACTATTGACAGTCTGTTGTTGTTCATTTTTCTCTCGGCACTTGTTTTTCATTGTTGTGTTGATGGAAAAAGGAAATACAATTGTGTATGTGACTCTCCCCGATTCAGTTTGGTTTTCTTCGGCTCTTGTTTATTCCTGTTTAGATCTTTCATTTTGTTCCTTTCTCCCATGAATGTTTTTCTTCACTGTCAATTAAGTCTGTCTCTGTTTGCATCTCCCTCTCTCTACGTCTCATCGTCTCCATCATTCTGCTTATTGACAACCCGTACCCACGTTAATGGCGTCTGGGTGCCTGTGATTTGAGCGTCTGTTTCTCCGGTGGCAGATGGGTTGTCTGAAGCAGATCTGGAAGCTATAGCATAACCCCTTTTTGGCTTTTCATTTAGTTTGCTTATAGGGCTGCCTCATCCTTTAAAGTTTGCAATCTCATCGCAGCATTTCACCACTTGTTCTCATCTCAGTTGCCACGAGGATGACATGTCTTTAAACTAGATCTGTTTGAAGTGAAAGAATAGAGAGCTCTTACTATCCTCTGGTGAAGATGATTTCTTTCTCCCTCTTTGTATGCCTCAGAATGGCACCTACTTCTCACAGCACTATGTTGTCTTCGAAGCTCTGAGACCGCCTCAGGTCCTCCCCTCCCCCCCTTTTTTTCTCCCTTTTTGTTGTGTCTGGTATTCAAGCAGCAGCGACGCCTGCATGCGGGTCGGAGAGTCCGCCTAACCCATCCAACGATTTGACCTGATTTCAAAGCAAACCAATCAGTGGAACCATCGGCACGTGTCCCTCTGTGCTTCCTCGTTCATCCCCCATCCTTTCCCTCTGTCTCTGTTCCGCTCACACAACTATACAGCAGCTCATCTCTCCAGCTCCTAAGCTGCTGGACTAGGTTAAAACACTGAACAACTGCTGGTGGCCCACCAGATGTGGGCTGTGAACCAAAAACATACTATGGTGTCTGTCAGCTCCCATGTTGTTGTCTGTAAAAGCACTAGTACATAAAGCATAAAAGTGGAATCGGTGCATCTCTACATGGCCTACATGGATTTTACTGATGATACATTGGACAGGGCTGCAACTGTCAGATATAAAGTCCATAAAATACCTTAAAATAGGGGAAAATGCTACCACCACTTTCCATACTGAGTCTGGAGTTTTGACTTCTTCAGATAACTTGTTTTGTCCGACCAACAGACCATAAAATAAAGGTATTTAATTTACAATGACACAGAAAGGATCAACTAATCCTCACACTTCAAAGGCTGGAACCAGAAAATGTTACTTCAATAATTAGTTGATGATCAAAACTGTTTTAAAAAATCTGTCAGTCATCTAAACACTGAATTGACTTAATAGTGGATCAGTATCAGTTTGACAGTATTAGTACTGACCTTAATAAACTGATTGAGGATCAGCAAACTGTGACTGATCCACACACAGTCTCTAAGTGACTGTTAACAACAAACTTGTGTAAACTTTATAGAATAATGTTTTGTATAAACACATGCACAAAAAAAAGTTCTACTTTGTTGCATTATGCCCTTATATATGTCAATATGCTGAGTTCTGTTATTCAAAGGTGCATCCCTTCTCCAAAACTAATACATTTAGAGATTATTTTGATGAAAAAATAATGAAACAACTGTGAATACTTCAGAAATCCATACGAAGCACCTCCATGACCCCAATAGAGTACCATGCTTTAATTCACCTGACAACTTGACCACTAATTGTACATCAGTACTTCAGTGTGTAAAGCCATGGTTAAAGTCCTCGAAAATGAATATTCAAAAATTCAATTACTTATTAAGAGTTAAACACTCAAAAAGGGTCAGCTAATCTGCTACATTAGGACTGAGTGTGTAAATTGATCAGATTTGACTGACAGTGACAACTGTGATCAGATTTTGATTCAAATGTTGCTAAATCCTGATTGGTGCTCAGAAGTACATCACCTTTTTCTACCTGAGCCCCGCCCACTTCAAACAAGTGAGAAGAGCACAGACAACAGACAAACTTTCTCATGGGAAATAACTGAAACACTTCTCACTTGGTCTAATCTTGGACCCCAATGTTATATTAATAGTCAATGGTCTTGTACAGTTTCATGTACAAATGTCCCATGATTACAGGCACATTTTTTGTTAATTAGGGGGAAAGAGTTGGCCTCTGGGAGTCGTCTATCACTATTAATTAGAGCTTGATTGCCAGAAGTCATGTAAAACTTATCTGTCAACATTTTTCACATCCAAATCACTGAGCGCTGCAGGAGTGGCCATTCCTCCTCCACATTTCATCCCGTCAGCTTGTCTGCAGAATCCAAACCACCAGATTAAACAAATTTCAGGAGTGTTGAAGGAGTGTTGATGTAGGCTACTTCATTTAAAGTTGATGGCTGGTGTCTGCTCTTTCTCAGGTATTCATGCTGTCCTTTTGCACCTGACAGGACCCCCCCTCTCTCTCTCTCTCTCTCTCTCTCTCTCTCTCTCTCTCGCTCTCTCTCCCTGTGTCTCGTTCTATTTTCACTCACCCTCACTACTTTTATTCCCTCTATGCCATCTCGCCTCTGTGTGGTTCTCTGTTCTCCCCCGCTCTTTCTCACCTACACTCTGTAGATCTGTCTCTCTGCCCTGTAGACACTCTTTTATCCTACCATCCCTCTGTCTCCCCCTGCCTCCCTGCGCCTGTACTTGGCTGCTTGCTTTATAAATAGCTTGGCCTAGATTACAGCAGCTGCATTGGCGCTGGCACCAGCGTTTGGTTTGGCTGGGCCAAGCGAGCTAGCCTGGTGTAACAAGAGGTTGGCAATGAAGGGATGATGCATGTTTGTGTGTGTGTGTTTGTGTATGTGTGTGTGTGTGTGTGTGTGTGTGTGTGTGTGTGTGTGTGTGTGTGTGCATGTGCGAAGATCATGAGGATAGTGCAGCCGCAGCCTATCTGCAAGCCTGCAGTGGCTGAGTTTATTTTCATTCGTTCCATTCTTCTGCTGCCACACACACATACAGACACACATACACATGAAAACAAAGCTCATATCACTCGTGTCTGCGAGAACTGTTGCCATACTATTTTCATGCATTTCTATTTTGGGTGAATTCTTGTAGTGATGTAAATGTTTAATAATGTGCATGTGTTCACTGTGAATTCACAGATGATACAGCACAAAAACAGTATATATTTGTTGGAAATATTTATTTGTCATTGTGTTAATGCGTTGCATTGTTTGGTTCTGTGTGTGCTGGTGTGCATTAACATACATGTGTGTAATATGAGCATGCGTATATGAGCCCACTGTGATGATCCACTGCCCTGATTTCCTCCCTCCTGCTCCTCTGCAGAGCTCAACTTCAGAATACAAATTCTGCTCGTCAGTGAGTCTGAGACACAGCGTCTCACCCTTTGAGCATCTCTGCTGCCTCTGTGCTTCCTCCTCTTCTCATCTTTTATAAAGTGCATCATGCACTTTAGAGACTCTGCAATACCAAGATTTCTACTGTTTGATTAACTGTGTGGCTGTGAATTTATGCTGCGTGTACGGTATATTCATTTATTTTTACATGCACATAAAGAAACAGAGGTTAATTGAAAAATAAAAAGCATAGCAAAGAATTTAACTTAGATGTCATGATGCATTTCTATATTTTGTTGTCAACAACAAACTTTAAAACTGGCAACTTCACTGTGACTTTCACTGCATCACTACACAATATAGACCTGAAACATTTGGATTTTCTTTGAAGGAATATTTCACATTTTGGGAAATACATTTATTTGTTTTCATACCAAGATTTAGATGAGAAGATGTCAAGTAAGCTTTGGAGACACTGGTTGGCTTTGAACATGCATATACAGTATACTGCAGTACACATTGTAAATGTATTCCAGAAATAAGATATCAACCATTTGAAAAAGTGACATCATCCTATTTAAAATAATTGTTAATATTCAAGTAAAACACCTACTAATGCTGTTATTAACAAGTCTTATGAGGTGGCAGCATTTGAAAGGTTATAATCATCTTCATTTTGTAAGAAATTAGCAATCTCTCCTCTCAGTTACAGATTCTTATTTGAAAGAGATAAAGAACGTGTTATTTTGTCGTACATGGAGCCTTGTTCAGGGGCGTGCTGGCTGAGCTCTAACAGAGGGAATTGTGAATGAGGAGAAGAGAATTGAGAATGAGGAGGAGGAGGAGAGCTGCAGAATGAGGCCAGAGAGGAAGAGAAGTGCTTCATCATCCAAAGCGATCCATCCTACTTATCAGCAGCGACAAAAGGGGTGAGGAAGAGGAGTGCATCGACACCGTGCTTTGATAACCAAAACCAATTAAAGTATACATTCAGTGCACTGGACACAGCAGCGGTTCCCAACTGTTTTTTTTTTTCTTCAGACACACCCCCACAACCCTATAGATCAGCTAAAGGAACCCCTCATCGACACATCACGTTCAATTGAATTGATTTTAAAGTGTCACTATTACTCAGTGTTCAGTTTAGCTATTTCAGTCATTTATATCCATTATCATCAATCAACCATTTATCCATCATTTTAACTTTTCCTACCATCTGTCGATATGTTTTAACTTATCCATTTCAATCATTTATTCATAACAAAACAATTGTATCCATTTATCTATTATATTTGACTATTTTAGTAATTTATTTTCATTAACATTAAGCAACCATTTTATCAATTCATTATACAGCACTTGAAGCTGGATGTTTAATCAGTTTGTTTCTTTTAGCCAACTATTTCAACTTCTCTGCTCATTTGAGAGCACTTTGAATTGGCGCATGTTACAAGTGACTCAGGTGGAAGTGAAAACTGTGAGCCACTTGTAGCTAGCATGTTATTGTGACAGTAAATTTACTAAAGACCAGCATTAATTTGTAATCTATTTGTGTGTTTAATTTCCTTTCCCCTTTTTTTTTTATTAAATCAGTTTGGGTACAAGTGCTCCTATGAATCACTGCTATACAGCAGTGCAGCAGTAACACTTGAGTGGGATAGGCTGGACTAGATCATGTTAGACTAGGTTAAACTAGTCCAGATTAAATGTGAGGCTATGTACAGGCAGAATGACATTCAGGATACACCAGTAAAGCATCTGCTTAGCTGAAGTTTCCTTCAGCAATCCAGTGAATCTCTACCATCTTCTGTTGACCCAAGGCTTTGTAAATAGGGGCAAGTGAAAAGAGAATTTTCCAACAAGGCATAAATAAATGATCACAACGTTTGGCAAGCTAAGACTACATTAGATTCCAGAAAACAGAGTGGATTTAAAAGAAAAGGCGACACAGGCGCACTGTTTTATCACTTCTGAGCTTGTGATTAATGGGCTGTGGGGGTGATTTTGAAAAAATATCTCGACCTGTCAAGTGACATCTTCTATACTGCCGACTCTTACTATCCGGACTTGAAAGCATAAAACAGATTCACTCCCAGCTGATGAAGCAGCTGGCGATGCTGTTCACACTCAGGCCAACATGTTTCAGTGTCTGATATGTGGCATTTTTGGCGTTCGGAGGCAGATTGTTCCAGACTGGGTGACTGACTGATGCTGTGGTGGAGGAATGTCAGAGTCATCCTCACATATCTCACTCATGTTCTCCGTCTGCACTGCGTGGACAATGCCTGACACACACAGACATAAATAGCCTTCACCGCCTAGAGCCTTAATATTAATGGCTTATAGGGGACTTAGCTGTCTCGGCCGGACAGGCAATTATTATTATGAAACGGAGGGAGGGGGGGAGAGAGAGAGATGATCTGAGTGATGGAAAGAAGACATGGTTTGTTAAGATATTATGCAATGGCTTAATGTCTGTGGGAATTTTTTTAATGATTGGTCCTCAGCTGAAGTGGAAACTCGCACTGTATCATGATAATTAAGAGGGAAGGAGCCGTGGCAGCAGTGGTACAGTCGGCTTCATCAGCTGCTTTATTGTGAGTGATATAGAGCCACGGTACAGTTAATCTCCAATCAACAAGTCAGCACTAAAAGTACAGGAGAGCTCACTAAGACGTTTTCATATCAGAGTCTTTCCAGGATCAACAAAGCATCTACCCTGAAGACTCTGATGCCCAAATCAGACGTCTGTTAATTTTCTATATCTGCTAACAGCATGTAGGGAGACACTGGCTTTGGCACTGAGCCCGCCAGCGTGACCGTCATATAACCACGTTGTTTGTCTGCTATTCTGAAGCCCATGAAGCCATAAACCGTGTCAACTGAAGGCAGCACTAACTCCGGAGCATGCAGCTGACAGACATGGTTATGCAATTACGCCTCGACAGGAACGCGCAGTGCTGGGGATGTCTGTCGGTGAGCCAGTCATTTTAGCTCATGATTTATACAAACCGATATTATATAGTAAAGCAGCTTTTCAAATATAGCTCTTATATGGTTGTACTTTGATCACAAGGATATTATCCCTAAACTGAGTTGATTTAAAGATTGATTTTCATTTGACTACTTTTTTGAGACCAGAAGAGACAAAACATCAGTATTTCAGAAACAAAAAGCATATTTCGTATTCAAATAATCATCCCAAGATCTCCTGTGAGGGTCCTGAGAAACACGTTGGGAACCACTGGACTGATACAATTTCTCATATAATAGTCAGAAGCATTAGTTAAGAGAAAAAAACAATTGGCAGATGAATTACAATAAAAATGATGGTTAGTTGCACTCATACAATCATTGTAATGTTCGATTTTTGTGTGATTGTGTCGGCGTTGATTTAACATTGATTGTAATACATGTTATTATACATGTATTAGGTTCCATCATTGTTAGCTGTTTTTATTATTTTGTCCATCTATCACTGCCACTATGCCCTCAAAATGGCCTCTACAACTCTCTGTAAAAAGAAAAAAACCCTTAAAAAAGCAAACATGATACATTACTGTAGGGCTTTTACATAACACTTGACTTATGAGATGTCCCTGGTATTGTGTCCACCCCCTGCGGCGCTGTGTTCCTTGTACTGTATGTGTATAAAAGCATCATTAAAAGGCATCAAATTTAACATCTGTCTGAATGGGGGGGGTGCCAGTGATGCTGGTACCATTTGATGTACACATGCAGGGTACAGTGTTTGGCTGATGAACTGAATTTTTTTTTTTTGAAAGCGGCTGTAACACATGTGGTTTTATTTTTTTCTTCTTTTCTCCAGCAGCTCACTGAACACGAAATACACAAAATATACAAGAAAAAGCGGAATAAACCGGCCCCGTGAATTCTGCAGTGCACGGTTCGTCAAGCACTGTAGTGGCGTAAAACACGACGAACGTGAAGATGGTGATGACGTCAATGTGGACCCAAGGGGGAGGGCAGGGGAGAGAGAGAGAGAGGGAGAGGAGAGAGAGAGAGAGAGAGAGAGAGGCAGAGTTTGCGCGGCTGCTGCAGCATCACTCTCGTCAGTGCAGTGAGGAGTCCAGCAGCAACTCTCTCAGCCGATGAAAACCAACCAGATCTGGACGTAACCTCAAGTTTCTGGAGGAACAGAAAAACAAAAAAAAAAACCCCGACTGACTCTTTCTCTGCGACCTGCTCGGGAGGAAGAGAGAGACTTGTACTCCATTTCGGGTTTTTTTCCCAACCACGAAAGGGAATGCCATCGATAAATATGAAACTGGAGATGGTGACCATCATCGCCTGCGAAGTAGACATCGAGGTGTTTACATCAGACAAACTGCAGGTACGGCTCTAACCCCCCAAAAAAAAAAAAAAAAAACGCACGTTGCAACTAATCATTACGGTTGTGCCCTTGTGGTGTGGTTTGTGCAGCGGTTTTTGTGCTCGGGACCGACCGCACGCTGCCCTGTAGAAGTGCATGCATGTCTTTGGTGGTGACGTTGAATGCAGCCCTCTCTCTCTCTCTCTCAGACGAGGATTTTTATCAATGGGAGCCGCAGCTCGCCAAGACGCACGTCCCGCGCCGCGCGCACGGGCACAGTGATTGACGCTGGATGAATTTCAGAAATGGGTAGACTGATACTGCAAGAATGGGACACACACACACACACACACAGAGAGACACACAGGGGGGAAATAAGATTCTTAATGCACCAATTGTTGTGTCGTTGTGTAAGTTTCAGAGCGTGAGGTGTTGGGAGATGATGCGCAAGTTGAATGGGAGGGTGTGATGACTGGAATTGTCCATGCAGGGCACATGCAGGGAAAAGAAGTGAGGCAGTTTTTTTAGACGCAGTGGCGAACAGACCCTCTTCTCCCTCTCTCTTTATCGCTGCTCTCTCTTCATCCCAGCAGCATTGCAGGTGCACTTGGTTAGGGATTATTTTTTATAATGGAAAAGAATAATCAAATTAGAAATGTCAGAGAATTATTATACAAACACCACGATAATGCTGAAATACTGTAGTATAAATAATCCAAGCGAGAAAATGCAGCGTAGATAATCTGCATTTAGGTCGCTGTAAACTCATTAACTGAATTAAACATCTCCTACAGTCATACTTGTCCTGAGGGCAGGTACAGGTATTCGATATGCGGGGCCTGTCAGTCACAGGGTAGGAAAGCAGTTGCACTTTAATGTGTTCAAAGTGAGCCTTGGGACCCCACCTTTGGCACTGCAACGTGCCAGTTTCGGGGCTTAAAAGGCCACACAGATGGTCTGCCAGAGCTTGGCTCACCCACTAAACCCTTTGGAAATTCCATGTCAGAATATATTCCCTCACCTGCTGGCTGCTCGTCCGATTTGACTCATCACCAAAGAGACGGAAAGAGACGCAGGATGGGGAGGAAAGAATAAAAACCAAATGCAGCTCGGGAGTCTGACTGACACGAGTTGGATCACCAAAAACCACGATCAGAGACACGCATACAGTTCACCACAGGCAGCCGAGTGTACAGGTGGAGGAATGTTTTCTGGCGTGGACGCGCAAACACACAGTCGTATGTTTCTTCCTCTGTGCTGCTTGCTCCTCAGTGCTGATGTGTTCTGGTGTGGTGTGGTCAGCTATTTCTTGCAACCAAAAGCAGCAGTTGCAGGTTTTAAGCACCCAGTCACCCCACCCTCACTCACCACAGCACCCCTTGGTCAGCCATATTTTATCACTTTCTCGCAACTCCGTGTGTATCCCAAACCTTACACAACATGTGTGTCTATATGAAATGTCCTGCATCTTGTGTTTGTGATGGCATGAACTGCATGTCATAAGAACGGCATGCGATTGTAATTTGCTACCGAAAACTGTCCTGCACATATGAACCAAAACAATGCATGCCAGCCGCCGACTGACCCACCCTGTGCCCTGTGTTCCCCCAGCGAGCCAGGCAGCAGCTGTGTTCGCTCCCAACTCTCATTACACTTTCGAACCACTGCAGACCAGCCAGGGTGAAAAGACACCAATGTGTCACCGTGCAGTTATCCTGTAATTATAGGACAGCGGTCATCATTTGAAAGATTTTCCAGGGACTGTGGGTGAAAGAAAAATAGCTGTCAGGGTATAGTGTGAAACCTCAGAGGTGTTGACTGTGCAGGGATTTCTGCTGTACACAACTTATGATACTCCGGATCATCGAGTTCATTTACAGCAGGACTTGTGCTAGTATTTATTTTTGATTTACTTTTTTCCCGAGAAAACCTGGTTAGCGCTTTGAGATCAGAGAGGCTTGATACAGCCACTGGACAGGACAGTCTGATTGGAACGCAGTCTTCACTAAAGCCTCCTGTCAGCCAGCTCTTATCAGCCCACCTCTCCCAGACTCACCCAAAGAAAAGGGGGTCTGTGTACAATTAAAAGAGCGGACAGAGGGCTGACTTTCGAATGACACAAAGAACACTACTAATCCTGGTGTCTGGCACACACAGAGCGATGGAGAGAGCTGGGGGAGAGGGCAGATTAAAGCAGGGCACGTGGGGGAGCGGCCTCTGATTGAGCTCACCTCCTTGTCAGCCCCCGCTTTTGTTTTTATTATCACTTAACAAGATCTGAGGCCGTCTAAGGCCCCTGTTTTTATTAATATCTCCAAATCTAAGGACGAGAAAACAATAATCATAAGACTCCTGTTCCGTTGCAAAGCACTTTTGGGTGAACTAATATGTGGATTGCTGCTATTTATAGGCACTTCACAGAAAGATTAGGTGATGGCAGTGGTGCTTGAATGGGTGACATGAAGAAAATCAGTGAATGGTGGGGTTTTTTTAATTAGAGGAGATGCTATGTGACTGGCTGTGGTGTTTTGGAGCCATTGTTTTGACACGGTTGAAATGGCTTGCCCACGCCTTGGCTCAATCCCTGCTGGTTACATCATTAATGAGCCAAACACAGAGGCTGTGGACAGGCCAGGTTGTTGTTGTAATAATGGCAGAGCTGGTGGTACAGTACGGCTTTCATAGCAAAGGGCTTTGTGTCCATTTTGGAGAAAACAGAGGGGACTATTGTTGTCGAAAGGTTTAGTGAGGCCAGAGCTGTGGGTAGACGCTGTCCTGTAGTATGTGAATGTTGGCCACAACACTATAATTACCTGGAAAATCTACCAGCATCAGCAGATGATAGCACAGGACACACGGTGAAGGTCATAGCACATTGGCAAGCAGGGAATGTATTACAGAACACAGAGCGTGACGCAAGCCTTTACAGTTACCCAGCATGCTTGATTTGAGGCTGGCATTTACATCTGATTTATTTATTTACTCACCAGTTTATGGTTGCCTGTTTATTTGCTCTTTTATATACGTATAAATAATTAATCAGCCTGTCAGCTCGCTCTTTCTCTTGATAAGTGCCTCTCCGGCCTCAGTCTGTCCCTGAATTAAATGTTTTTTAATTAGGAAGCACAGGGAGTAAACAGGATTTGGACATTATGACCCATTTACACTTGATTATGGAGAAACTTGTCATTAAAATACAGCAGATACTGCATTGCAAGCCACAAAGGACGGCTATTTTCAATTTAAGCTTGCTCTCCCACACGCAGAAGACTGTAGTAACACTGACACAGTCACACAATCCAACCACAACAGTGAGTCAGCGGACTCACAGACCAACAAACGCTCCTGTCAGCAAACACACACACACACACACACACACACACACACTCAACTCCTCGCCGAGGACGCCTGGAGAAGTTTCCGTCCACCTGGGTCACTTTCCGTTTGTTCTCCTGTCTGTCCTTCTGTCTGTTTATCCGTCACTTGTGTCACATGTCTGTTCCCAGGCTTTGTCATCACAGAAATTATGGTTGGAAAAGGAGGAGAGATTTGATGACTAATCTGCTATTTGTAGTTCAACAAAACTGGAGTGATTTTGCTGAAGTCTGTGATGTGTTCTTTCCCACTGTCTTTTTTGATATACAACCTTATGTAACGTGTCATTCATTTTAATTTGTGACAGTTATTTTGAGCGTCTCAGCAACAAAGCGAGGTACACACCAATGTATCATTCTATCATTTTATCTTTCCTTGGTATAATTTCCTGGGATAGGATATTGTTTTTATTTCATCTGGAGATTATTTTCTTGATTAATCAATTATGAAAATTATGAAAAGGGACCATCACAATTTCCTGCAGCCTATAGTGACATCTACAGTACAAAACCCAAAGGTATTCAGCTTACTGTCACATAAGAAATTTACATTTTAGTAGCTGGAACCAGGTTATATATAAAAGTTCGTCTTCGTTCTTTCGTTTCAGCTCTAGGACAGACATTGCTCATATTTAAGCAGACATTAGCATCAAGTTTAAGTATCACTCTAGTCACGTCCTTGATGGATTTATTACCTGTCTCAGTTGACTATCTGTTATTATCAATCATTGGCCGTTTTTTCTCTGCAGTGTTTTATTATTTAGCGAAAAGACAGACCTCTCACTCCTTACTCATCAAACATAAATCAGGTCTGAGTTTTAATATGATCCAGGCCCAAAATTTAACAACACACTGTTGTGATGCACTCTGACCGGTTGTTGAGGTGAAGGCAAGAGGCAGAGGAGCAGAGGCAGGACAGACAGGATGGATGTAGACGGTGACAGTATCATGTTCTGTACTGGTAGGAAACCAGATCTGCATCTTGGCAAGGTTGAGCGATCCAGGGCCAGAGCAGTGGGCTCAGGTGTGCCTGCTCCCCCAGTCTGGGCACTAGGCAGGTGGAGATGGGCAGCTCACATTGGCCTGAAACCCTAGAGAAGTGCCGGGGCTCAGGTGTCAGCTAAAGGTTAGCGCTGCGTCCGTTAGGGTGACGTATGACAAAGGACAGTCTCCTGGGTGGGGTGTCTGGTTACCATGTGGCCAAGACGACACGGCTATGAAGTGATAAGATTAGAAGCAAAGAAAAAGGCCTTGCAATGGAATGTAGAGGCCCACCATTTACTCGGCAAGGAGGAAGACGGGGAAACAGCGTCACACAATGATTGGCCTTTGTTATTGAAATTGCTGGTCGAACATAATTTTCCTGTCAGAATTTCCAGTAGAAATTCCAGTCCAACACAAACAGCTATAGAAAGACAAAGCAGTTTTTGTGCCCAAAATAGCAATGCCAAAACGGTGACCTTTAAAAGAATACAGGAGGGACAGACCATTGTGTCTAAAGCACACTGCAAGCTGAAGGTGAACTTTATTAATGTTGCGTAAAGCAGCGTTTACATTTTTAAGCACGTACAATAGTGCTGAAACGGTGAGACAATTTGACAATCCACAGAGAAGTAATCGACTACAATTTTGATCATCGATTAAGCTTTTATTTAAGGTACAGAAAATATACACATTGGCTTGCTTCAGCTGCTAAAAAAAAGTATTACTAGTATTATTAGTTTTACATTTAATATCATTAAGTTTTAGACTGATGTTTAAACAAACCAAGCAATTTGAAGATGTCATATTCAGCTCTGGGGAATTATTATAAGGAAAATTAGAAATCAAAGAAAACTCTTTTGTTTCTCAAGTTTTGAAGAATAAATTAGTTACTTAAACTGAAGTAATTAAATCAATATCTCAGTTAAACTGGGATAGTTACAAAGACTGTATCTGTCTACCTGGATTCAACCCATATGCAAAGTTGGAGGAAGTATTCAGATCTTTTATTTAGTGGAAGTAATACCACTGTGTAGAAATACTCTGTTACAAGTAAAAGCTTTGAATGCTTCTAATTTTTCTTGAGTAGGAGTACAAGTACAAGTACTTTTGTCAAAATATACTTAAAGTACCAAAAATAAAACTGCCCTCATTATGCAGAATGTCACATTTCAGAATGATATATATTATTGGATTATGATTATTGACATTGATGAACTGGTAAAGGTGGTCCTAACTTGAACTAGTTTATATACTACTGGGCAATACATCAGCATCTATCTTGATCATATTTAGTTTTAATAATCTGAATTTGCAAAGTAACTAGAAGCTGAAGCTTTGAAATAAACGTGATGCAGTAAAAAAGTACAATATTTCATTCTGAAATGTAAAACAATTAGTATAAAAGTATAAAATAACAGAAAATTGACAAATTGTACTTGAGTCATACTTGCCCATACCTTCTGAGACTGAAATCTGACGTGCTACACCTTTGCAAACTTTGCTGCCCTACTCCTACCTTTGCTCTTTGTAATGCTTGATCATCACTAGAGCTGGATTCTGCATCACCATCAAGGTGATGCACTGATTGCAAACCGTCAGCTCATCAGAACGAGCTCATCTGTCCATATGCTGTGGTGGCCTAAGGTAAGAGCTGTAGCATCTCTTAGCCACCTTATGTAATGTTGTGTAACTCCGTGGATTAGCGTTGCCTCTAAAGTGTGTGAATCTGCGCGGGGGACAGTGTGCTGACACAACTTGCATGTTAAGAGTGTGTGATGTAAGGAAAATGTGTGTGGTTATGTGTGCATGTGTGTTCAACCAAAGACTAAGTGCTGCTGACTAGGAAAAGCTGCTGCCTCAATAAAAACCATAACGACCAGATTGGTGGTAATAGGATTAATGTGTCCCCTCATGCTGTAAACTGATTTCAATCTCCCTGCCATGGACACACTGTCCCCGAGGGAGCGGCAGTGTAGCGCCGCAGCGTCGGCCCCTGTCGATACCGCTCCCAGCTCGAGCTATTGATCCCACTGTAATAACACTTGCCCCGTTCACATGCCTCCCCGGTGCTTATGCAGCCCTCACGAAATGCACACAAGGCTATTAATCGTGAGTTGTTTTTGTTGTTTCGTAATACTGAGGATTTGCTGCTATGCTGAGAATGGCTGCTTTGACCGAAGCCATGTTTGTCTGTGAGTGTCGGGTCACCACACACACACACACACACACACACACACACACATCAAAGTTTATCCACTGGTATTGAGTCTGTGTTTTTACATTACCTCATTCTAAGTAGTCAGCGAGCTAGATATATATTCTAGTCGTAACTAATGCTAAACCACTGGCCACAAACTTCCATGCGTAGAGCCAGCAGTGGTGTAACATTACTGAGCAGTCTTATGTACAGATGCCAAAATCATGTTTGTATTACTCAACACAGTTTAAGAAAGTTCAATACTTGTGTTGTTCCAAACTCTCTAATAACTCTGCAGGTCTTATGAAGCAATAAAATGTCAGGCAACTTAAATACATGCAGATATTTTTTTTAAGTAAAGCTAAAAATAACTTGGCTATTTCTGGCATTGACTTTCATTTCAACATTCATTTGTTACTTCTGTCCTCACTATGCGTGCAGGTCCACAGCTATGCAGCGATCTGAACACACTTCCAATCAAGGCTGAAGGCAGGCGTTTTTACTGGAAGCAGTTGTGAGACAGTGAAAACAGTATTGTGCCACAAGCAGAAAAAGATGAGATGCCATAAACAATCGTAAGACCGGAGGTGTTGTAAAAGTGAATTAAGAAGAAAACTGGAGTCTAGCTTTCCAATTTGTTACGTTGTGCCTCGTGCCGGGAAGAAACAAAGCATCATCGGTGAGCGATCAAGATGAAGCGCCAAATGTTCGACTCATTTGCTCAGATTTTGACTGTTGCCCCATTTGTGTATTATACATATGTTTGCTTTAAGCTAGCGAGCAACAGACTGTATCTATGGCAGTGTGTCTGTGTCTGTGAGTGTGTGTGTCTGTGTGTGTGTGTTTGGTTAGCTCAGCCTCCACTCTTTAACCAAACTCTCTCTTTCTGTTATTTCCTTCTAGTTTCTCTTTTTCTTCTCATCTCTATTAGTTTATGAAGGATGTCAATATGTTGTTAATTCGTTTGCACAATCTGTCTGAACACACAGTAAACAAATAGTAAACTTAATATCAGTTGATTCAACAATAATTAACTGTCAATTAGAATCAGACAGCTAGCAAAATGTCTAGCTTAGTTAGCAGTAAACTGATTAAAGAAATGACAAACCAGCTATAATATGATGAGTACCTACAGATAATACTCCAGAAAAGGTATTTGGGTTGTAGATAATAGATTCCAGTCACTATTTTCAGTTAAACTGTGAGCAGTGGTTGCTACTAGCAACAGAACATGTTACTGAAACTAACTGCTGAATACAGTTAATGTGAAGTACCACATTAACCACATTAACCACTCAGTAACGGGTAGATTGAGATGTGCGTGGTGTCTTGTTGTATAACTGGGCTGAAAACCTCAGAAACACAATGGAAACAAATTCATTTTTTGAGTATTTGCTTTATTTATTTATTTTTTTTTTTTTACAGTGTTCATAGTCATGTTTGGCATCTGAATTGGCTGTGTTTGAATCACAATACATTTTCCTGTCATAAGTTGATAGTTGTAATTGTACACAGACATTATTGCAATGGAAAGTTGGCTCTGCGTATGGAACCAGTCGTGGAAAGAAAAAAATATGGAATGTGATAAGCAAAAATGTGCTGGAACAGACACGCATGCAGGTATGAGATTCATCATCCGGCCCCGTCTGTTATCGCTACAATCTGCCTCTCTCGTTCGACCTCATTAGATTGGTTCCAGTTTGGCCCTTTAGGGAGGACGGTAATTAAAAATGACGGTCCACACACTTAAAGAAATGAATTTTCTTAATTATTCCAACAGTATCTATTTTTGGTGTAACACTGACTGTCACTGACTCACCCCCGAGGGTCTGTGGCCTAGTTTGTTGGTTTTTTACCCAAATCCCATTCAAGCACGAGAGTCTGGATTAGATTGTGCTTAAGCCAATGCACGTGTCACAGAAAAAGATGAGTGATTCACCTAACGAGAGAAAAAAATACTGAATAACCCTCCTTTACATCCCAATTAGGCTCAGTTAATCTTTTCATTTTGATCCAAAATGCCAAATGGTGTAATTCAACATAAAATTGAACTATCTTGTGGATTATAGTCATGGATTTTGGTATCTGAGTGCCAATGTGATTTAAATACTGTACTGGCTTAAATGAGAAACCAGATCAAAATAAAGCATCGTGACCCATTCAGTGAATTAAAACGCTATGGCTGCAGATTTCTACACAGACAAAGCATGTTTGTAGATATAATATTTGAAGCCAATGGTTGATTTGATCGATTAATCATTTGGTGTATAAAATATCAGAAAACAATGAAAAATACATCACATTTTCAAACTCAAAACAATAGTCCAAAACCCCAAAGTATTCTACTATCACAAAAGAAAACAAGCAAAATGTTTGCATTTAAGAAGAAAAAAACCTTTTATCTATATTAGATCTCCACCTGCTGCTCTCTCTCTGCTCGTGTACTTGTTCAATTACCTTCCAACAATGCAGAGGCTTTTATTTTGAAATTGAAATTGGGTACATTTTTTGGGGGGGCTGTTTTATATATTTTTTTGATTTATTTTCAGGCCCATGGCTGGTCAAAGAAATGTTAAGGCATGTTAAGGCATTCCAGCTGATGTGAATTGTTCACTCTCACCAGCGACAGAGAACAAACAGTCGAAATATCTGAGCCTCACTTTAAGCCCCTCGAGCGCACAATGAGTTGACAACGACAACAATGAAAGTCGTCGGCGCGTTGGAGCTTTTTGTTGAGGATACATTCAGCATCTAGTGTTTGTGTGGACGTTTCGCTGCGACTGAAGGTGGATTCAGTTCATGTGTATCCGTCGTCGTGTTTACCGTGCTAACAGAACAGGATGGACCTGAGGCTCCGCTAATTGTCACTGATCCCTACACATTTAAGAAACGTAATCCTTCCTTTACATAAGATGGGAAAACACTTAAGTCACACTCATCTGTCACAGTGTACACCCAATCCTGCCACTTGACTGATTCATTACCTGTAAAGTAGTAGAATAGAGAGAAAAATACTTAATCTTTTTCATTTCTCAGCTTTATATCCTCTTCTGGATCCTGTTTGCCTCTGCACTGTTCTTTCAATCACTGCTGTTTATGGTCCTGCCGCCTGACTTTGCCCCAGATGAAACCCTGTCAACATCGCCCAATAACCCTGCGCCTCATCTCTAAGCCAACTGATCTTTTGTTCGGATGATTGTGTGTCAGAACCGCTAGCCAACTCCGTGCTCGCTGCCTCCCTGTGCTGCTGAATGTGAGTCATGCAGACATGTCCTGTTGCCACCGTGATGACAGCCTTTCCATTACCGTCAGGAACATAACTGCCTCATTACCCAAGAGGCAATCTGCTGAAGGATGGCCCTGCAGCCACCGCCGCAGTGGTTGCACTTCATGCACTCCACTTGCGAGCTTTACATCTCTCCACATTGGATTTTTATTGTGCTGGGTCGCTTTGTTCGGCTTTTTTGTATGTTTTATTCTTCCTCCTTGATCTTTATTTTTCTGTTTTTTTTCTCAGGACAGGTGTGCTTTGCCTTAATCGGCACCTGAGGGAATGTTTGCACTCAAAAGTTGATTTATTTGACTTCATTATCTCATATATCAACAGTATAGTTAAGGCAGATATTATGTAATAATGCAAAATTGATTTAATTTTAAGAGATTCAGTTTGCAGTTGAAGCGCTGTAGTTCAACCGTTTATTTTTTTTCATGTAGAAGAACTGCGGCACACTAGCAGCAGCTCATTTGCATTCTCTCCCAATTTTCCCTTCACTTTCTACTACCAGAAGCATTTTGTGAGCTATCAAGAGGACTTTGTTTACTGTAAACTGTGGTGATAGTTGTACTCTTGCAGCAGGAAATATGACAGGCTTTTGGTTGTATGGGGAAATAAGATATTTCCTCACTGATGCAAACAAGACAATATGTCCTTTTGTCGTCTCTTTAAAAACGTTACCTCTCAACTGTTACTTTTACTCCCAGAGTCACGTTTCACAAAAAGGTTATCACTCGCTAGTTTCAGACACATTTGCAAGATCTACAAGGCTCTCGCGCGCTCATTAATGGGTCGCAAGTATGGCAATTGTTTCGATTAGTGAAATGTGTCAAAATTAACGTGAAAGGGAAATTATAGTGACAGTTGTGCAACAGCAGGGCTGAGTTAAAACAGACTATCTGCGACAGGAAAGGAAGGGAATTTAACCTGTTGAGGTGCACCCTGGCTATTATGTAAGGGTGACATGGAGAAACATGCGGTCAGCAGTAACGACAGCACTTGCCATTTTCAATCAAGCCAAGTTGTCGGCTATTTGAGAGCCGTGACTTCACACCTCCGCCTCTAGACCGTCTCAACCCCAAAAACACATCAGAATTCTTCTTGTTTGATAAACAAAGCCTGTGATTATAATGTAGACTTTATTGGGAGAAGGAATCATGAGGATGTTAGGTGTATAAATTGTTGTTTTTTTCCCCCTCATTTGTTCTGCAAATATATCCAGTTTTCTCTTGTTTTCTGTTACCTAGCTACTGTGTGTGTGTGTGTGTGTGTGTGTGTGTGTGTGTGTGTGTGTGTGTGTGTGTGTGTGTGTGTGTGAGATAAATTATATTTTCGTCCAGGTTCTTCAATAGATGTTGTCATCTGCCTTGTTGAGAACGAAAAACAAGAACAAGCTGTTCTCTTCTCCTCTGTCTCACCTGTTGTCCTACAGCTCTCACTCATTGCAAATACAGTAGTAGCAGGTGCTGGATCAAGCTGTGTGTGTGTGTGTGTGTGTGTGTGTGTGTGTGTGTGTGTGTGTGTGTGTGTGTGTGTGTGTGTGTGTGTGTGTGTGTGTGTTGTGCGGTTAAAACCAGTCTATCTCTGCTGACAAGCAAACAGTTGTCCTTCAGTTGTGCTTAGATTCTAATGGTGCTACCTGTCACATTATTTTACCTTGCAGATATGTCCTCTGTGTGTGTGTGTGTGTGTGTGTGTGTGTGTGTGTGTGTGTGTGTGTGTGTGTGTGTGTGTGTGTGTGTGTGTGTGTGCACAGTATGTGTGTGAATACCTCACAGAAGATAGAAGTACCGGCTAATTAATTGTGGAAACGCAGTGAAGAATCATGAACACATTGTGCACATCACACACATGCTTACTCACTTGCTAAGTCTCTCTCTCTCTCTCTCTCTCTCTCTCTCTCTCTCTTTCTCTTTCTCTTTCTCTCTCTCTCTCTCTCTCTCTCTCACTCACTCACTCACTCACTCACTCACACACACACACACACACACACACACACACACTCATGCACAAAGAGAACAAAGGGAGTGGGTCACCTCAGGGAACATTGCGATGGCAGATGAGCAGGTCACTTTTTAGCCCTGTGTAACTCAACACCCCTCTCCTCTTCCTCATTTCCCCTCCTCTTCCTCCTCTCATTCCCTCAGGATGTCCGCTCATAGAGACCACATAAATTAGTGATCAAGCACGCTCACTTGTTACACACCAATCAGCCGTGGGTGTATCAGCGTCGGCGTGTGGGGTTAAAAACAAACAGTACATGCTATTATGGAACATGATCTTGGAGCTTTCCCACATCTCTCCTCATGCCAAAACATCAATTTAGGCTAAGGAGGTACCCACCGTGTGTGTGTGTGTGTGTGTGTGTGTGTGTGTGTGTGTGTGTGTGTGTGTGTGTGTGTGTGTGAGAAAGACTACCTTATCGGTTATCACACATGGAGTTTGATGACATGTGAGTCATAGTAGCTGGCTAAGGCTCATGGAAAATTCACGGTTTGAATAAGGGCTTAAGTGGGCTCTGCAGATAGGCCAAACAAGTGCTTTGTTGTCATTCTCAGGCTAATTACGATTAATCAGAAGAGTTTGCAAACAAGCAATAGCAGGTTATTGTGAAATTTAAGCAGGAGTGTGGTTGTAATGCTGTTATGAGCTTTTGTACTGATTATTTATCTAAACTCCTCCTGTACTAATTAATATTTCTATAATAACAGTGGGGGAAAAAAATACTCTATTGAGTTTTATAGTTTTTTTTAGCTAGACTGAATTACTTTGGTTTTACAGGCTGCAACTTTACTGTTTTAGTTTACTTTGATTGTTCTCATCTGCGTCCTTTCCAGATGTAAAAGGCAGCTGTTTTCAGTGAAAAAGTTTTGATAAATTGGCTACAAGATAACTTCCTAGCAGTAACGACAAAGTTAGCAACTAGCCGGTGAGCACAGTAGAGCATTGAGCAGCAAAAGAGGTAGATATGTTTGTCAGGACTTGGTAGAGACCAAAACAGAGCTAAGAAAGGAGTGAATATTAACTTGGATTCATCGGGGTACAACAATACTACATTAAATTACATGTTAGCCATGTACATTTAAGCTTATAATAATAAATGTTTGTGTTTAGAGCTTGTTATGCTGCCCCCAAGTGGCTACAAAAAATCTGCCAATGCAGATTTAAACAGCAACATTGTCGCAACTGTCCATTATAGAGAATATGAAAATGAAAACTGTTTTATTGAGGCAATTTGCTGATTTGAAACTGTTTTGGTACAGGGTGTCCTTGTTTCTCTAGCCTTGAAAGGGGCACAAAACACCAAGAAACCTGATACAAAGAGACACATAAGAAAAACAGTCATTAAAGGGGTGCTGCTGTATTTCACTTCCATAATGGTAGCTCACAAGAGACTGATTAAAATACAAATCTGGTTTGCAGAGGGTGACCCTTTAATGTCGTTAATACAACATTTTGACATGCTGCTTCTTCTGCTGTATATACACAATCAAAAGAAGGAAGCTATTTGGTTAACTACTGTTTTGCAGTTGACTTTGTTGTCCGTGGGGGTGAAAGAATCAATTTTAAATGAGCACACTTAACACTTGGCTGTCCCTGTATCACGGTGAATCACACTCTTCCCCCTCCTCTGGCTTTTTGGCATTGTAGCGTTTTTAATTGCTAAAGTTAGTCGGCGATTCTACTCAAAAATGCATAAAAGGAGGAAAGATATTCACACATTCCTGACTTGACCTCTTTTCCCCTGCTTCTTTAGAGTGCACCTTGTATGGTGAACTAGAAACCTGACTAAAAATGGTATCACGGAGCCTGGAGGTGAAGTCAGGTCTGAAGTTTAGCCAGCTACCGCGAGGCGTTTAGCAAGGGAAGACCAGATGCACTTACATGGGGGAGAAGAACTGGAAATAAAACAAGACGGGAGTTAGGGAGGATTATGAGTAAAAGCGTTAATCTGCTTATTCTTTTAAATGCAAATTGTTTTACCACAGTGTACACCACACTGCAGCATAACTGTGGTTCACAGCTTGCTCAATCATTAACAACTCTGCATGTGTCAGACAGGGGGGAGATGTGATATCTCTGCAGAGATTCAGAGTACACCCTGTATTTTACAGCATTTTCTCATACTAAGATGGCTAAAAGTTCTTCGCTATGGTAAAATAGACATTCACGAAGGACTGCAAAACAGTAATTAATCATTGCAAAATGATTTAAAGATAGTTCTATAGGCTTTAAGAATATATTTAACTGTTTATTGATGACTATGGACAAACAGTGTTACATCTGTTTGGATTTGATTTCCTTGACAGTAGGAAAAATGTTTTTCGATATATCTAACAATTGATTAAACAAGAAAAAGGGACCGATTTCTTAATCATGAGAAGAGTCACTGTTAGTTGCAGCCCTATGGCGATGCACAGCTTCCTTCCAGTGCTTTTGTGATGAATATGAAAAGTAAAGTCCACTCTTTGCTTACAACATGACTTTGCAACCTCTTGCTTGTAGTTTCATGACGAATCCTAATAAGTGTTAACGTTATAGATTTATAATATTAATATTTTTTAGAATAAAATGTTGAATGAGATAAGACTAGACATATGGTACCTGCAGGAGTGTTTTATGGATTCATCAATAGGACACGGGACTAACAGGTCACACAGACAGAGCCGAGCACTCATTTCAGTGTGCTGAGTTTACAGATACCTGGTGTCTGCCATCACTAAGCTGTCACTAATGTGCAGAGACAGATCTCACAGCCGACATGCTGCCTGTGTTCCTTCAGGTAACACGCACCCTTTCCATCCTGGTGAGAGGTGCTGTGTCAGCCGAACATGGGAAGTGTTGTGGGAGTATTTCGGTCTTATGTTTCCCACTGCCTAACAGACAAAAGAAAATGATTTCAAACAATAACACAATCTCAGACTGATTCGATCGGGGTGCTTACCAATTGATATTGATGCCAGTGATCGCACACATAAAAGGGAATAGGAAAAGGCAACAATATGATCATTAGCTTGGTATAACACTAAATGTCACAAACCTTTAGAGTTGTGTGATAAGTAAAGGTGTAATTGTGTCAAAACTTGAAGCAGTCTGAATCAGGCCCTTACTGTTAATGACAATAAACGTCCATCACCCGTCTTGATTCTTGGAAAGAAGGTGGGTTTCATCGTCACGTTTCCACGCGCGCTGGAAGGTGGTCGGCTAGGAGACACAGAACAGTGCTACCGATTACTCAGAAAGCAGCTCTCCCAGCGGCCTTCTTCCTTTTCGCTTCGCCCTCCTACTGAGCTGTTTGATTGAGTTCACAGCTGAGGAGGCCAATTTGGTGCCCATGGAGAGGAATAAGTGAAAAAACGTAGGAGATGTGGGAATATATCGCATGGGTATAGTTAAAGACAAAGGGTAGGGCATGAGAAGGAGGGGGGGCAGTGATCGAAGAAAGGAGAGAATTACGTGAAGAGGAAAAAGACAGTGAGAAAAGAGGACAGCATCCGAGAAGATTGCAGGAAAATGGCGGGAAGTTGGAAATGTAATTTCCCTATTAACTCAATGGCAAATGAAATGAGTGCAAAGTAGTTAAGAGTCACGTCTGATGCTCAGACAGGTGTCAGTTAATAACTTAAACCCCCAAATTTTAGCATACCCTGAAATGTCTCATCTTTCCACCAAAAGTCTTAAAATAATGCAGAGATCACATCGGTTTTTTTATGGAATTGGAAGGTTTATTTGCTAAATCAAGCATGTAAAATAGAACCTGAAATTGCCTGAGCTGCTCCAGAGGACATTTTTAGCTGAAAGCAGCCACTCCTCTGTGTTTCCAGCACTGAAACAATTAGTCAGTTAATCAATTAGGCAGAAATTCAAAAGTAATTGGTTGTTTATCAAGCAAAAAAAGCCAAATATTTGTTGATTCCAGCTTCTTGAATGTGGGAATTGTGTATCTTTAGGTTTTGGACTGTTTGTTTGACAAAACAATCAATCTGAAAATGTAACCTTGGGTCTGGGAAATTGTAACGGATATTTTTAATCGTTTTCGTCAGGGAATAAAGAATTAATCGCAAAATGAACACCCAGATTAGCCGATAATGAATATAATTGTTAGCCTATGAATAGTTGATTTTGATACCCTTTCACATTATTATTCACATGAAGTTTTACTCAGAACAGATAATGAGAATTTTCTCCTACAGTATCAGTATCAGAATATCAGCATGCATGGCAACACACTGAACGATAACCCTGCTCAATCATTAAACTTAAATATCTTCAAATCCATCTCTTTTTTTCTTACTGTCTCCTCCACAGGAGAGGTTTGAGGCGTTGTTTAGGATCTACGATGAACAGACGACTTTCCAGATGTTCAAAAGCTTCCGGAGAGTCCGGATCAACTTCAGCACCCCAGAGGCCGCCGCCCGAGCCCGCATTGAGCTGCACGAGTCTGAGTTCAACGGCCAGAAGCTCAAACTCTACTTTGCCCAAGTGAGTGTCAGTCAAAGAGTCTGGGAAAGGGCAGGCAGGGAGCCTGGGACATGGACTGTCTAAGGAAGTGATGTGCTTATTTACATGGGGAGTTATGCTATAGTGCATCATTCACTGAAACATGCACACACAGACACATATCCACACACACACACATTGGGGACAAAAAAACCTTACAATTCAGCTTTGGCTCTCTTCTTTGAGCCTGACTGCTTCCTCAACCTGGCACCCCTCCTGTCAAACTTCATCTGTCACATGATTGGACACATGAACACGTAACATTCTTGAGTCTCTTACCGGTGTGTTTTTGTCAGATTTGTCTGTTTCCTTTGGGGGGGAAAGAGTGTGTCTAGTCAAAACAAAAAATAAGAGGAGCGTATATATTCCGTACTGTGATGAAATTGTTATACATACATTCACTCATATCTAAAAAAAAAATAAGATTAGAGTATGCGTGGATTAAAGATGGTTAAAAGCAAGGTTTATACATCTAACTGGTTACATATAGCCATTGTTTCAACAGCATTTAAATTACTATATTTCAGTGTGAAGCAAGTCCAGACAACCCATTGAGATATAGTCACCGAAGGCATGTTGAAACAACTGTTATATGTCAGCTAGATGTCTTAAAAATAACTAATTCTAAAACACAAGTCAACCCTGAGGCCTAGACGTCATTAGGCCTGAAAATCATCACATTCCCGCTTCCTGGGAAACCATGAGTCAACTTATAATTGATGCCCGTTTTATCACAAATACATCACCAGCCATGACCCCTGCTGCACCTCTCAATACTTTGATGTAAGAGGATTAAGGATTTTACTGCTCAGACAGATGCCACATGTAGGTAGTGTAATTATGGCAATTGGCAGCTATCAAAACGCCAAAATCCCTTCATGGGAAGGAGCCTGCAATTTGAGACTAAAAGACTGAAGCTGTGCCTGCAAAACTAATGTGCTTTTGTGGCTCTTAAGTATCAGGATTAGATTTGTATAAAAAAGTACAGGAACTTTGACAATTATCCTAATTTGCTTTGTAGAGCTTTGCATTATTTTTTCCATTTGTCTTCTTCCTGTATAGAAATTCAGGCTTTTGTCACGAAGTTAGGTTGCAGCTACGTCTACAGTCCAGTGTATTGAACCAGTGTATATATTAGAATTAAATACATGTTCTTTAACAGCTTCACTCACTCACTTTAATCTCCTCTTTACTGCGCCTTTATCAATTCTCATCTCCCCTTCAATAGATCCAGAATGGCGACGAGGACATTGACAAGTCGTACCTGGCCCCTCCCCAGCCCGTCAAACAGTTTCTGATCTCGCCGCCTGCCTCGCCACCCGTGGGCTGGAGCCAGAGCGAAGACGCCACGCCTGTCATCAACTACGACCTGCTGTGTGCAGTAGCCAAGCTAGGACCTGGTGAGTACTCAACAAGCTTGTGCTGTATACTTTCAAAGATATGAACACACACGCTGACAGATGCAACACAGGGAAAACAGTGTATAATAAAGGTATTAAAAAAATCTAATCTGAGTCAGTCATCTCTGAACAGTCACCCTGATACAAACAGGAAATCATTTCATGCTTCTCAGCAGGGTGTTATAGAAAGGATATGAGTCTAGGAAGCAATTTGACAAAGGAATTGAAGTGGACATTGTCGAATCATCACAGTTTTATTCTTGACTTCCTGCGGGCTTTTCATTACTGTCTGGGAATCGGTATTAGGTCTAATTTACCTGAACACAAATGCATTTTTATGTATATTCCATTACATGCCTATATAACGTCATTATGAATTGATTGGCATTTTAAAATGACTGTCAACATAGAATTTAGAATTTCCTGCTCCAGTATTACTGTGGACGTGCTCCTCAAAAAAAAAAAGCTCATGAATGATATCTACTGATATCTGCAGTGCTGGTCACCATCCGTCAGTGTGAAGGGTGTCTAACCCCCCGTCAATGCCAGTATTTGTGTTTGAAAATGTAAACTGACTGAATAGCGACGGTTCAATCATATCTTAGGAACTGTAATCCCTGCATCCCTGTTGAGCTTTGGATTTCTCCGCACGTTGAAGTGGTGTGTGTGAGGCTGTGGTAAAAATTTAAAGCGTGTCCTCTTTTTAGCCTTTTCAAAACCAAAAACACAAGTGTAAAGCAAGAACAGTGTTCATGTGCTCTAATGCCAGCTACAGTTGTTAGCATGGTTAACTAACTGCCTTACTACGTGCAATATAGCAAACGAACATTACTTACAGCACATCATCTTTAACTCACTAACTAGCTACATTAGTTTGTGGGGTTAAAGGTTAGCCAGTCCTCCTCTTTATTCAGTTTGGGGACGTTTCCACTAAAGCAAATAAGCCAAACATTTAGAACGAATTAACAGTTGAATCTTATATTTTTCCTTTTTATATAACACTAACTAGCTCTACTCTTCAATGCATTAGCTGATGAGGAGGCAAACCTTTTGAATATGACCCGTTAGCTTTCTAGTTCTATCTTAAAACACTCAACTACCCATGAAGCTAACATTACTAGCTAACCACAGTTGATAAACTCTACCAGCGACGGTTAAAACCGACGCTTGAAGGCTAGCACTGTTTCTGTCTGAAATGAAGGACCCATTGTTTCAGAGATTACTAATATTTCCGTGAGCTAAATATGCCATCATGTTCATTGGGGGCAAACAGTCATTACGATAATCTTAAATTGATAGGATATAGATCAGTTTCACTATGCCGTAAAAAGATCCTCATACAATTTTAACAAATGTGTTCATGTATAAGCAGTTCGGCTCAGCCCGGTTACATTTGGAAGGTTTTAAGATCTTTCCCAGGAACCTTGCTCCCTGGCAGCCTATCTGCTAAGAGATAATGTCGTCTCTGTCTGCCTTGTCGACAAGATTTCTGATTGCAGCAACCTTTTATAAAATGTCACCTAACACATGGAAAGGTGTGTCATATTCCACAATGCCTTTCCATGTTTGTGTATGTGGGTATGCTCATGCTGATGAAGTGGAAAACATGAAGTCACTTGAGCGCTTTTATCTTTTTTGATTATCAACAAAAACATGATTAAAGTTTCCACATAATCACACACACACACACACACACACACACACACACACAAAGTCCAGCTCAGAGGATCACGTTTGACACGTTCTGCTGTTACCATAGCAACATGAGGCATCAGGAAATGGCTTTGTTGTTCACCACACATCCTGGCATCTAAAATCAGATTAGCGCAGGGCTGCAGCACAGCACGCTGACTCCCTCTGTCAACTCTCTGCGGTAACAGCAGGACTCTTATTCACTGTCCATCTTTCTGTTTGGCACCACAGCGAAAAGCTACTAGACCAATTTCCTCCTGTCTGCCAGCTGTGTGATCTCATCTCCATGGCAACCGTGATACAATCTAGCAAGTGTATGTTTTCAATCGGAGTCCGCCGAGTTTGGCATCTGGACAAATGGCAGCACTATTGCAAAGAAAGTCCTTTTGTTTTCTCTTGACGTCACCTCCTTCTATCTGAGTGCTGACCTGATTAACAATGCAATGGACAGACAGACGGTAGATTATTTTGTGCTGTAAAAAATATCTCCAGTGTTTGATAAATGGTAACAATAAATAATATAATAATAATAATAATAATAAAAATAAATAAACTACATATGCATGTTTCTTAAACCAGAGCTGTTTAAGCCTGTCTCACTTTACTTTAAGTCTTTAAAGTTAAACTAACCAAAATGTACTTCCCAGATGATTATATATATTATATTAAACAATTATTGTTATAGATATTATAATTATTGTTTATTTATTCTCCTGTACAGCACTTTGGTCAACTTTGGTTGTTTTTAAAGTGCTTAACAAATAAAGTTGGATTGGATTGGATAGATGACTTGAATTTAAATGTTCTAACTTTATATAGTGTTGGATAGTTCAATATATAATATATTTTATAAACTGATCAAAGTTTTAATCTGCAAAGTAACCATTGACTAAAGCTGCCAGATAAATGTAGTGGAGCAAAAAGTACAATAATTCCTTCTGAAATGTAGTGAATTAAAAAGTTAGCATTAGCATTAAATGGAAATACAGTAAAGCACCTCGAAATTGCACTTAAAGAGCAAAACAATGTGGTAATCCAGTTCTCGCTGATGGCATAAATCTTTAAAAAGGGTTCAAATGTATGTTCAGTGTAGTTTATTTAAAAGGCTGAGCAGCTGGGCACTGTAGTTATTCGCAAATAATATTCAAACAGGAAGGAATACTATATACTTACTCTTATAAATGTTACTCTGCACCACTACGTCTTAACTCTCATCTCAGATAACAGTATTTAATATGATTCTGCTCTCTCCCCCACTCTCCCTCTCTTCCAGGTGAAAAGTACGAGCTCCACGCGGGGACAGAGTCCACCCCCAGCGTGGTCGTCCACGTGTGCGAGAGCGAGACTGAGGAGGACGAGGCGGCGCGGCCAAAGCAACAGATCGTCCAGACCAGACGTCCCGAGGGACCCCCCAAAGTCTTCAACTAGAGAGGCCTCCCCCTGACACCGGCGCGGACCCCGACCGCCCCTTAAAACCCGCAACACACCTGCCCTCTCTCTCTCGTCTCTGCACTCACAGAGAGCGTCGATGCCCCTCATTTCAGTTCAACTACAAGCAAAAACAAACCAACAAACATTGCTCAAAGACGGTGTTTGTGGGGAGCGTGGCGATGGAATGAGGCGGCTTGAAGGGGATGGATGAGAATCACACACACACTCATCACATTCTGCGGACAGCCTGGGGAGCGGCGGGCATGCTTTGCCTCCAACCCCACCCCCCCCCCCCCCACCCCCTCGTTTTCAGCAAGAGGGGTCGAAAATACCTGTCCCAAACGCAGGCACCTGTCACTTATCACACACACACACACACACACACACACACATCAGCTCTCATTGCTAGTCCTGCTCAGTAGCTTGCTAGTTAGCTTATTAGCTTGTACCTCTCCCTTCGTCTCGCAGTCGTGTGTACAATAATCTTCAGTTGAGGTATATGCGATACCTCTAAACAAAGACATTTTTTCTTCTTTTTTCTTTTTTTTTTTTTTACAATAAATTGTGTTTTCAGATTATAGATATATATATATGTCTATTTTTTCTTTTTCATCCATTTTCATATCTGCTGGTTTGTTGCTTCAGCTTGCATCAAGATTGAGTGTGTGATGTTCCCGCTCTTGTCTGCATGTATATACTGTATTACAAAAAATACGTACAGAAACACAAGTACTAACAAGATATATCAAGAAAAAGGAACCTATTTAACATCACACACAGCACGAAGCGCCATATGTGACTAACAACGTTGTGGTGGTTGTTTGACTCTTCTTTCTGTCTTTTATTTTTTGCTTGTTTTTTGCTTTTCGTCTTTTTTATTTGGAGAGGTGTTGTTTTTTGCTAAACTACTAGATGTGTATTCTTACTATGTATTTGATACCCCGACACTTTTTGCATGCTTAGTTACTTCTGTAGATGAGGAGCTGAGGTGTTTTTTATTGTCGTTCGTGATGACAGGGAAATAGTGTGACGCTTTTGACGCAAGTGCATATCCCCGTGCAGAGTTTAAAGTGACGTCTTCGGGGGGGAAAAAAAAAACTGAATGGGTTTTTTTTTTTGTGAGATTGACAGTTCAGTCTTCAACTGGATGACAAATTTGCATTTGTCGCTTTTGTTGGGATTTGATGGATCAGAGACAGTTCATCCCCCTCATTTTCTTCAAGGGGTTTGGGATGTTGATTTTATTTTTCAGATTCTGTTTGTTGTATTTCACATCTTTAATGTCTTGGTTACGTTGTTCGATCAAACCCACTTTCTATGTGTCAGGTTTTCTTCTGAAACCTACTACTGCTTGTTTTGCACTGAGTATCTCTTGATATCTCCAAGCAATTGTGGGGCTCTCGACCGTCTCCTGCTGCGCACCAGAATACTGCGCTGCTTCTCGCTGTAAATAGCCGAGCGGTAGATTTGTGGAAATAGTCCTTTTAGATTTTGTAGTTTAACCTGAAAGCATTTTGCTGAGAAAAGGGAAAATTAGGTAGCCTCATGAGATATCAACCAAAGCATTCACTCACCTCATATTGTCACAACAACGTAAAACGATTTTTCTTACTCAGAGACACTGATGTATATTGTTAAAGCGAGCAGAAAGAAATCATATTTTCCCAACATAACTGCAGTACTTTTTATTGCATTATTTTTTATTCTACATTAACACACGTACATTTTTGCATTACATATTTTAGTGGAAGCTAATCTCCACTAAAAATCATAAACTCATTGACTTTAAGTATTTTTTTCCTTTTTGTGTGGTAAATTCTCCCCACGGTCCCATTCATATCAGTTATTGAATGAAACATGAACAAATGTTCCTAACAGGGCTTTTGGGTGTCAGCGGTGAGTCTAAACCTTATTTGTCATTAGGCAGCATGAAATCTAAAAAGACTTTTTTTGCTATATAACAATATAAGTGAGCAAAAGAGAAGTCTGTCTGCATGTGAGCACTTTATTGTCAGTGTTTTGTTTGTTTCCTTCACATAAAATAGTCTTTCTTGAGACAAAGTAGGAAGCACATTGCATTCTTATCTGTTTTTTTTTCTTGTGTTTTTTTTCTTTTCTTTTTTTATCTCAAGCTGAACACCTGGTTAGCCTTTTCACCAGCATATTGCAGTGAGTGAAACACTCCACTTCCTTTTTGCTAGTGTGAACCTTGGATGAATTTCAGGCCTTTTGGATCTATGGAAGTGTACTACTGTAAAGATGTAGACAGTGCAGTACAGTTATAGGTTTTAAATGAGGCAGGATGACACTGCAAAACAAAATCAGTGTCTTTTGTTGTCGTGTTTGTCCACAAGAAACATTCATCTTATCTTCAGAGAAAGTTAAACAGTTCTTTGAAATGCACCGTGTTGGCAGAGTGCAGTTTTATTGGCACTACAGTAAAGCTGTCACAGTTATCTAAGCAGACTGCAGATTGGTGGAACTACTGAGGTGGATTATGAGAAAGAGGAAGCAGCCAGCAGCAGGAGGAAGACACTCGTGAAGATTTTTTTACTCTCTGTGGTCATGGTGTTTAAAACCGGGTGCATTTTGGTCACAGTTGAAATGAAAATGTATATTAATGTACATATGCCAAGTGTTTTTGTCTTTTTTTTGTTGCTGAGGCCAGTCCCAGTGTGCAGTTTGTTACGGCTTATCTTGGCAATGTTGTAATGGAAAAAAAAAAAATACAAAAATGTGTAACAATAAGTCCTGAAGATGCTCGATCAAAAACCAACTTGTCATTGTGTTGTGTTCAACATGGACTCTGTTTGAATGTTTCTTTTATTTCTGGGGAACGTCTACTAAAAAGGTCAATAATACCGTTTGTCACTGTTGTACTGTTTCTGTTGAAATATGAATATTGTGTCTTGTATTGTAGGAATCCAGAAAACAAAGTAGCAAAACAAGCAATAATTTACAGTTCTATAATACCGGTATGTGTATTTTCATGTTCTGTACTTATTTCTCAGAGATGGTCTCTGTCTCTTACAGTATCCGCTTCTATTTGTGTAGTATACTAGCCATTTGTTTCACATAGAGAAATACATAAAGACTTATTCTTAAAAGCCATGTTTAGTGTTGTTTATTTTAGGGATTACTTTACTTGAGCATCTACACAGCTGGGATGCAAATACAGGTACAGAAAAGGTGTCTGAAGCTAGCATTTAGCTCAAAGCACCCCCTACTGTAAGTACAGCCTTACAGAGCTGCTAGCATGGCTATAGATTCTTAGCATTATTGAAAGATTACCATTCTTTCAAAAAAGCTTAGCCGTCAATCAAATGTAATGATAATACTTGAGACATAAAGTTAAAGGTCCAGTGTGTAACATTTAGGAGGGTCTATTGGCACAAATGTAATATAATATGAATAACTATGTTTCTCCTTTGTTCTTGTAAAGGGAGGGTGAAGCGAGGGAGTTGCAATCTGCAACTACACTGCTAGATGCCACTAAATGTTCCACACTGGTCCTTTTAAGCTTTACATCAGCCCAATCATGCAGATTTAAATATTAAATGATATACTAGACACAGGCACATGCAATATTGTTCCATTATCTTTATCGTCCACTTTCTCCACTTCTTTGCTGTTTTCTTCAAAAAGTTTAATAATTCACGACACTGACATCAAAAAGTCTGAATTCCCACTGGATTTGGTGTTGACTTTAGTTCTTCATATGGCTATAAAATACACAGAAAAGCCTATATCACTGCAGGGACATGTATGTTCCTGCTTTATGATGCTGGAATAGGGCAGTGGTACTTCCACTTGCACTTTGCACCTCATATTTCCCCCCAAGGAGCTAACAACAGACCGTCTGGTCAGAGCCTAACAGCAAGGTTGAGTTAATGATTCTTTCAGTAAGCAACAACTGACATGAAATTCAAAACAGGCAAGGTGAAGCGACGCGTGTGGCAATACAGCCATGACCTGCAGTTCAGTAGCCCGTTAAATTTCATGGCTGCAGTTTCCTTGTATCAGCCGCGTAGAAACAGACAGATGACTGATCGCGATCCAGTAACAATAGATTTCTGTCATCTGTTTCCTTCTGACAAACTGCACTTCAGTGTTATGTAAGGAGAGACAACAAAGCCAAGACAATGGCACACTGTCAACCCTGACTTGGCAAAAAAAATATGTTTCCCAAAGTGAATAAAAAAAATACATATATTTTAGTGAGAACCATATATTTAACAGATCCAGAATATAAGGATCCAAGGTCGTAAAAGTTACCTGTGTCACGGCTGACATACTAAATGGTCTAAAGGTAAGAACAGTGGACAGCTGTCAGTGTTTTACATTAAGAGCGGACAGCTGTGAGATGAGGCATACTGTGCTGCCCCTGTGTCTTCCTCTCCATGACACAAAAAGCCCTCTCTTCACGGTGCCGGGAGTGAGGAATCCCTCTTCACAATGACCCTTACTGTTGAATGTGAAGATGCGTGTGCACCTAAGAGGAACAGATCAAGTTAACATGAACCTGGTGGGTGTTAATGGGGCCAGAACCTCCATTTTCTTTAAAGGTACTTTCCAGAATTACACAGCACAAATGCCTCAGTTGCTCTTATGGCAAAGGCTCATCAGAATAATGCATTAGTCATGAACAGTATATACAATGAGTTAAAGAAGGTCCTTAAAAGTACATGTGGTAGAATCAACATATACTGTGTAAGGGGTTTGTTATGAGTGACTTTAAACATTTACTTCAGCTTTTACATCAAAGTCCTCTTATGTAATAAAGTGATAAGTACAGTGAGTGTAAACTCTTTTATCTCCCTCAGGAAGAGTGAGTGGCTAAAGGTTGTCTCCCCATGTGTTCACATCAGGAAAGTACAGATATAGTAACTTTACTTGTGTGTGTTGATAAGAAAATTGGTTTGTAATTAAGATAGATGATGAAAGGGTTATAATGGCATATTTCATGTTTGCAGTTTCTGATAAATTAAGACATTTTTAAATAAGCTCAGGTTCTAAATCTAGTGGTTTTTTTAGTGTGCTGGAGGGATGGCATGGCCGGTCCACGACTTTGGTCCAGACGGAAATATCTCAACAACACGTAAATGGATTGGAGGACATTCTGTGGTCCCCAGAGGATGAATGGTTCACAACTTAAAAAACAAATGAGATTCCCCTCTACCTCAGCTGTATATTGTGTTTAGTGCTATTAGCACATGTTGGCATGATAATATGCTAAACTGTGGTGATCATGGTAAAGATTACACCTGCTCAGCATCCGGGTATTGGCATTTTCAGTGTGGGCATGTTAGCCGCTGTGCCAGAGAAGTTAGCTTGTCTTGTTGAAAACAATCTGTAGACATCTAGATAGCAGTGGGGGCATCATTTTATTCATCATCCACAGACTTTTTCTGCTAGACACACACCTCATGCCTTATATTGTAGATTCAAAATACCATAGTAGTATTATTTTAGATCTTTGTCCCATTACTTTTATATTAAAATTTGACATAATGGGTAAAATGTGTAGACTAGACTCTGTCTTTACCTTAAAAACTTAAAAGGAGATCAAAGTCTTAATTTATTTTAATACTAAATCTATCCTTATTATACAAGATAGCATTATATTCTGTACCAAGCATCCCAAACAAAAGATGATTGAATTGATGGGACAGACAGAATTAGAAAAAGACAGCTCAGAAGAAAGACAACAGCATTAAACAATGAAATACAAACTAAATATGTAATTAACAAATGATGATCCACCTGTCTTTTCACTTTCAGCAAATTAAAACACATTTTGCATGCAGGGTGTTTACACCTTTTGTACTGGGCTGAAACCAACACAATGCCGGGACGCCATTTTGAAAGATGTATTCTTCTCTATGAAATTTGACCTGTCGCTCTGAGACTTATGTAATGGTCTTCCACCACAGTTAGTAAGGGACATGGGGACACCAGCACTGCGCACGTATGCAGGCCATTGGGTGAAGCAGAACAATGCCTGTCTGCCCAAATGAAGTTAAGTTACACTTTCTCACAAAGGAACAACACTGACTTGCTTTATAGTCGCGGGCACCACCTATCCCCCGGAGGTAACGTGAGGCGAGATCCTGACGACTTGTTGGCACTATTTGGAGAAATACTGCCACGACGGGTGTGTTACAGAGGCTACAAAAAGATAGTAGGACAGTTAGGAAGATGGGCAAAATATATGCCAGTAAAAGCATTTTTCCTGTTCCTCAGTGGACAGCTTTCACACAAATGTTGCCAAGCTTTTGAATCGAGCTCATTGTCCTCTAATAAAAGCTTTTGCCTACTGTATCTTTCCCACAAACACACCCAGTACCCTTTGGACAAGTACTGTAATTCACAAAGTTAATTTTCAACTACATACATAGAACGTGTGCGTGCAAAGATGAATGGGTTTGTGATAACTTTGAAACCTCATACATTGTCTACACACTCACACAAAACACACAAACACACGCTGTCTCACTATCAGAGGTAATGATTAGATTTTTTTTTTGTTTTGTTTGTTGACCGTGGCATGGAGAGACACTCATGCCTGCATGTGTTCCGTATAAGCATGCCCAGGTGCACACACCCCAAAAAGTGTAACACATACCCTGGATTTGAATATATGAGATGCTATTTTTTCAGACATTTTAATCCTCTTTTGACCAAAATGCACCAAGCCCCACCCTATAGCAGTTCATGTTCCGTGAGATGCAGCTGGTCTGATTTTGAGAGGCAGTAGTCATGGTGAGAGCCGAGCCGAGCAGACAACTCTGGAGAGGAGCCTCGCTTTTTGATCATCAGTCACGGCACGCCTAGGGGCCAGGCGGTAGGACCTGAAAAACCAGCTGCCTGAGATTATTACTTTCAGCGAGGAGCAACAAGTGAGCAAGCGTGGAGCCTCCTCCTCCTCCTCACTCTCCTCCTCTTCATATGAACACTGATTCCCACAGACACACAGACACACACACACACACACACACACACACACACACACACACACACACACACAGGCATCTCTGCTTGTTTTTAAACTCTTGTCCTTCCTTTGTGTCTGTCTCGCCTGTTTGTACCTGTGGGACTGTCACTTTAGCAGCACCTGGGAATTGTATTCCTCTCTTGGAGCAGCTCACACTCCCCGACCCGCTGTGACTGTTAGTCCACCCGTGGACTATGCCCCCCTCAGTCAGCTGAGGGAGGGGGCTCTGTTCTGCTCAGGCTCCCATCAAGAGAAGGCTTGGGCTGAAATTAAAGAGGAGACGGTTAGGTACGTTCACAAGACTAATCACTGCTTTTAACTCCTTCTTCTGCTTGGCGGTTTTTGTTTTTACCTAAACTTTGTCTCTTGTGGTTTGAGGACGTGTGTGTGTGTGTGTGTGTGTGTGTGTGTGTGTGTGTGTGTGTGTGTGTGTGTGTGAGGACCGGGGTTCTCCCAGACAATATGGCGGGACAGCAGGTGAGTCTCAGGTGAAAGGGAATAGCTCACATTCCAAAGAGCTCTCAGATTTAGAAATCTACTGTTACTGTTGAACCAGTGGAACAACACAGAATTATGTCTGAGTTAGGAAGATTGAATTTCAGTTCCCAGCACTATCTGCCTGTGTGTATCTGTGTATCTCTTATTGATAAGTGAGTGGTGGAACAGCTCTACTATCATCTCATCAGTTGCCACTACGTTGTAGGAAAATATGACTGCTGTTTGTATGGAAGCGCTGCATCAGAGCTCACGAGTGTCAGTTTTCATGTAATATAAGGGGCATTGTGATGATGTATTAAGCATTTTGGGTTAGATTTGTTTTTATTTTAAACAATAATGTGTAGTTATACGATGAGGGGAGTTGGCGTTGTTCTAAGAATAGAAAAGTTACCTGTTCTCTTCTAAATTAAGCTACAGTCGCTCCCGTAAAGGTTAATTACTATGTCTGCATTCCAGCTACACCTAACCAGCTTCATTTACATTTAGGCTGGGATAGTGGCCAGTCTATACAGTATGTATACATTTAGGGTTGTTGAATTAAATAATTAAAGAATTAAATAGTTTTTTTTATCATTTATTTATTGGCCTATAGGCGTTTTTGCTGAATTTCACATGGAGAATCAATGCTGGCTCTGTACAGTGCTATTGTATGTGCTGTGATAAGCATTGTTTGAAAATATGCTTTATTATCCAGCCTGAGAGAGTGCACCGTGCATGCCAACAACATTCAAGCTGCAACTCTTGCTTGAAAGTTTTGTCAGGATGCTGAACTATAATTGAAAAGTATCTTTATTATCAAACGCTCATTTAATGTGGTATCAGTACTATTATGGAATTATAATACTCGTGGGAAATCAGAATATCCTCAGTGGAAAATTAAAGTCCAGAAAATTTTAGCAGGTTTCTATCACGGTAATATCCACATTAAAGGAGATTAATCAGATTCCACCAGGCCTATAAATAACTTGCATGCATTTAAAATCCCTTATCGCAAAGCTATTTCAGTTCAGGTCTTGAGTCCTCATGAAACAAAAGTTAAAATAGCTGTCTGTGGTTTACTCACGTAGATGCCCTTGACTGAAAAAACTAGTTTAAAATACAAATTAACTTCTGACCACAGTAAATAAACCCAGAAAAAACGGTGTCTCAGTATGTCAGTGTTGGATATTATAACATTCCTCCTCACAGTAGCTGTCAAATTCAAATTTTAAAAGCTTGTTGTAAAGTTGTAAATAACTTTAACTGTGTAATACTTTTAACTTTTAATATGTATTAATAATAATAATAATAATGATTTTAATTACCACAAATATGAACACCTTCCACTTTATCAAATTAATTTGTGACTAAACAGACACTCATCAGTCTGTTTCAAACTCAGCCAGTTTAGACAGTGACTGGATCAGTCAAAGCCTTTTTTTTAAAAAAAAGCACTGACAATAGTAATGGTTTGTTTGTTCAATCGCACCACCTGCTTTCAATAAATATCCAATTGTCATGCTTTTTCGCAAACGAACAATACATCGTGAGCTAAGAAGCTGTTGTGCAAACTTATTGTATCCTCAGTGATGAAGTAGTTTTCTTCTTCCGTCTAAACCCCTTTGTGGGTTTTTCTTTAAACCAGAGTCAAATTCCTTATATGTGTACACATACCTGACCAATAAAACTGATTCTAAAATATTTTTGTACTATATATTTCTAACCTACTTTAGTACTCAGATGACAGTAGCCCATTTAAATGTTCACTTTTTAGATATTTACTGGGCAATGCAACCTTACAACCATCAAAACTACACGTTTACTGATAAAGTCCAATGACTTAACAGTACTTCTGCTTTGATTTTCTGGCTATTAAAACTCACTCCCACACTAACATGAGCTGAAACACAACCATGATTTATTACCAATTTGCTACACTCATCTTTTTCAATTACCCAGTTTTTAAATCTCTGATGTCACTTTACGTCAATAACAGGCTACTGTACGCTGTGCCAAAGACCTGTCAGTGCTGTTGCAAATCCTGCGGTGACTGATGGAGGTCGATAAAAGTCATAACTGAATCCCTCTTTAATGTGACATCTGGAAAACAAATAGTATGGGAAATTTACATCTGACGTGATACAGATGACCTCTCTGCTGTGACTGTATGCTTGCTCCTCCAGGGCTGAACTAATAGCTCCAACCTGTGTCTTATTAACCTGCTTCAAATTGACTGCGCAAATATTGACTCTGACCGTCATTTGATGAAGGTCATACTTTAAATGTGTTTATGAATGTGCGTGCAGGAGCCTGTGTTATATCCGAACGTGCGTAGAGGGGAAACGGCTGAGCCGGTCGACAGCTTCGTCTGGCTTTTCCTCGTATAAAAATAGGAAACTAAATTGTTCCTGTTCTGCTTTGAGATTCCGCTTTCTGAACAGACCAATAAATGATTTGTTTACTGAGGGTGGAAGAAAGGATATTGAATCTGCAGTGTGAGCGAATAGCTGCAATTTGTGGAACAACAAACAAACTATTATTACAGCAAGGAGAAGACCATCCGATGAGGAAATAGATAGTGGCGTCAGAACAAAGTGATCTGATTAGTTGTGGTTACAAATTCCTTTGCCTAAAAATAAAAAGTATCTTTTAAGTCTGCATAATGATCATGTAGTCGATCTGTAGTAGCAGAAACAGGCCAGTGATCTGCGCTGTTACCTCACAGGAAGAAGATCCTGGGTCCAAATCTGCATTTTTCTGTAGTTTTTCTCACGTGGCACCTACTTCCTGCCATTGTCCTGGATCAAACCACAGGCCTTTACTGGCACTTGAATTTGAATTTCCCTTCTGTTATCGTGACAGTTAAGGATGTATGTTTATTGCTTCGGGCATTTCTAATCTGTGATTAAACTGAGTTGGTTTATGCTGTTGGGTTTGTTCCCTATTAATGCAGCAGCTGATGTGATTCTGCGCCATGTGGTTAAAGGAATAGATTGACATTTTAGGAAACACATGCTTATTTGCTTTCTGGTTAAGATGAGAAGAAGTCTGACGTTGGAGCTGGGAATCACATCTTACCCGAGTGTTCCAGCATCAAGTCTGAGAACCAGGCTCTAGCCAGGTTAGCAATTGTTAGCAATACAGTTGATAACAACGCTGTATTTTACTCATACAAACAGTGCCACAGACAGAAGCTGTACAGTACTGTGTGTATGAATGATTTAATGAGACACAAAAGAGCTAATAAACCATACAGTATCATTATTATTATATTTTCACTTAGTTTATGCACGGAGCAGCCATCTTGGATTTTGAGGTCAGGGTTTGTGAGGTTCTTCTGACTTTCCTGGTTGGAAATCCGACTTCAAGGGGCTGACTGGGAACTTGGACTTCCCAGTTCAAATGGAGTGCACCATAATACCACTCAAATCTGTTTGGTAAATATGAAAGTGGTATCAATCGCTGCAAGACAGTTAATAAGTAAATTTCCCCAAATATTCCTTTTTAGGAATCCTAAAAGCATCTACTCCTTTAATATAGCCACTTTCTGTCAGATTTTACTGAATTTGAAATTTGAATGAATATAAAGAGCAATTGGCAACTGACAGCAATTCTTTCTAGTCCTCTTTCACATGGTTTTCAACTAATGTTAATTTGGAGCGAAACCTTTATATCGGTTATATAAGTCTAGAGAGATGACATCTCCTTACATAAAATCTAAGAGGTTTGAATGCAGAGGAAATTTAATTAGCCAATAAAGTGAGTGGAATCTCTTTTGCCTACGTGCTTAGACGCAACATCTTTCAAGCATGTATTAATTAGCTTGTGTTCATTGCGTAACACTTTTGTCAATGTGCAGTGCTCGGGGCAATTACGGTATGTGCTATTTATCTATATTTGAAGAAGCGTGTCATGAGCTGACTGTAGCATGGTGAGCAGCATGGTTGCGTATTGGAGAATGGGGTGTGTTAACTCGGTGTTTCCTCATCTGACGGCTCTCACGATCCTTACATGACCTCTACCACGCCAAACCTACGCCTAAACGTAACCTGCAATCAGTCTGGTGCATCACCCACTTCTATCGACACACCCTGTTCTGTCGAAGTTAACACAGCCACCACTATGGATGAAACACCGCCATGAGCCAGGACAGCAGTTGGCAACACTAATACATCTCTGTACATACTGCAGCAGTTTGATGTTGACAGATAATTAAAGATAAATAATCCCTGGCAGAATCATGTCGTCCTGGACAAGAAAGTTTTTTGTTAGGAGATAGCAATAACCCACTGCAGAGGCATCACTACTGCTGTGGCTACAACGCAGCACACAAAACATGACCAGCTCAAAGTCAAATTAACTTTATTGACACAATTAAAACTGCCGTTTAAAGGCTAGTTTCAGGTGACGTGTATTGAAGCATCCTTATTGGATAGCTTGTTCTGTCATCCTTTAAATGTCCAGTATGTAACATTCAGGAGGATCTATTGGCAGAAGTGCAATATGATATTTATATATGTGTTTTTATTAGTGTATAATCATCTGAAAATAAGAATTGTTGTGTTTTCAATACCTTAGAATGAGCTTTTTTATCTACAGAGGGAGCTGGTCCTCTTCTATGGAGGCTGCCATTATGAACCACCATGTTTCTACAGAAGCCCAAAACGGACAAACCAAACACTGGCTCATTTATCGTGAATTTTGCGGCCTCTGACGTTTCTAGAGGGCAGTAAATCCTACACACTGGTCCTTTAATGCAGCAACAAGGATTTATTTTTATGTGAACATACCAGTACAAGAGAGTACATACAAAAGAACTGTCTATCAGTCAGCAAGTTACCGGCACCTTTCTTCAATGATGATCAAGTATTGTGCTGTTTTTTGCTGCCATACATATAAAAAAAACAACTGTAAACTGTTTTTGTTTTTTGTGAGTGTTTTGTTTCATTCATGCATCAATCTCTGTGTTTGTTGGATTTTATGTTTAAATGCCACATTTACTCTGTTAAATCTCAGTCTTTAAATATTCATATTTACTGCAGCTGACTGTAACAACAAACACAGGTAAAATCAAATTTGTGATTTTAGTGCTATATAAATAACTTGACTGTTACGTAACCTTGCCAACATCGGCTAAATACTGTATTCTCCACCACGTTACCAAAGCAATGGTGTTTCCAACCTTATACCAAATACAATCAGTGAGCCACTTATCAGAAGCTGTCACCTCTGCAAACAGCAAACATGATATATGTCGTTACTAATCGCTGTGCTTAATAGTATGTCAACACTGGGAGAGTTGGTTGTGTAATATTTGCTATTGAGCAGGAAGCTGGATAAGATGTACAGTACGCACACAAGTGTCAGGTACTGGCTTCAAGTCTCTGTTGTCAGCATGTAATTAAAATTCTGATTTGGTTTTCTATCACATCTGAGTAAGAAACAGTCAGAGCCCTAGTTTGTGGAGTATTTTCTACAAATCTTGACTGAAGTGTTGTCTTTGTCTCTGTACATTGGTGTCATTTAGGTGTCTCAGGTGATGAGTGTCACATGTATGGGGGTTGTAAATGGTCCATTCACAATGCCTCCAGGAAATGCACAGCTTGGAGGTAAAATGTAAACTTTTACGCTCCATTAATGGTTAAAGGCTGTGTACACAAGCCACTGTATTTGTCCATACATTACACGCTGAAACACAATATCCAGATATCATACAAAAAAGGAGCCAAGAATCTAATCTCATAGCCTGAGTCTAAAGTTGCTCAACAGCAGGCTACAACTTTGACTAGTTCAGAAATATAATCTTCATTAAAAAAACATGTATACAATGGGGAAAGAATGTTTTAGAAGAATTGTTCGACATTTTGGTAAATATTTGCTGAGAGTCGGATGAGAAGATTGATAGCTGGAGCAAGGTTTCTGCCTCTTAAAAGGACGTTTTTCCTTGCCGCCGTCGCTCAGTGTTGGCTCATCGTGGGAACTGTTGGGTCTCTGTAAATAATTTTAGAAGGAGTACGGTCTAGAAAAGTCTCCTGAGATGTAGTTTCACATTTACCATCCTAACATGAGCATGGCTCTGAAAGAAAGCGAATAAGCATTTTTTAATTTTTTTTTTTACAAAATGTAGGAAGTATAGAAAATAAATACTGTAAGTGGGTGTGAAAATGACAGGTTCTTTGTAATGGCACCACCTACATACCTGAAATGTAACAGTGAAGTTTGCAATATTTTATTCTTCGTTTAGGTCTGCTGTATCTCTAGCATTTTACTAACATGACTAACTTTTTTTTATATTAACACTGTGGTTTCTTATCAACTTAACAAGTTAGCGGTTTTAAGGGTGACACCAGTCTGTCAGCCACCTCCCATTAATTTAACTGGTGTTTTTTAAACTTAATGACATTCAGCGGTATCTTCCCAGGCAGCGATGGCTTTTGCATAACTGTCTTGGGAATTTGAATGTAATCGATAGAGCAGTCCATCTAACCTAGAGACGCGAGGGATGGGTGCTGTGTGTGTGTGTGTGTGTACGTGTGTACGTGTCTGTTCCTTGTGCCGGGGTTTCCAGCTTTTTATAGCTGATGCAAATTTTGTCCGCTTGAGGCACCTGTACTGATCGTGCTGCTGTGCTTCACTCCCAGCAGACACAGTACAACGTCACTCCAACTCATGTCTTTATTGTAGAAATGGTTTAATGCGATGACTCTTCCTCCATGTGTCTGCTATGATTAAGAAGTTTTGTTCCAAAAATAAGACGCACATGTCGAGCCTATGATTTCTTTTAACAGTTTAACAAAATAATACGTTAACACACTGCATGACTCTAAGATTAGTCACGAAGAACAAAAGGATAACTGACCACACATTAACAAAACCGCCAGCTAAAACATAAAGAAAGGTATTTTTGGATAAACTCCACAATTCTTTCATATTGTCGGGAGACAGATCAGGTGATCTATTCAAATTTGATCATTAAAATCAAGCTTTTCTAATTAATGACCACCTCTCTGACTCACTTTTGAATGACTCATTATGTGCTCTTTGTTTTACGCCGTACTACGTGAAAAGAGGGCAAGAAACTCCCATGATGACGTGTGTGCAGCTGTAGAGTGGTAGAAGTGGAAACTGAAGTGCAGGTGACTCCTGTAAAACAAGGGCTAACTGTCATCATAATTTATTGTTTTGGTTATAGAATTTAAAAACAAACTGACTGCAGATGTTATCATTTCGTGTGACGTTTGCGTGGCTTTCTATCTCTGAGCATGCAAAGGCGTGTTATCCCAACTCAGGGGAAGTATCAGTTACAGGGACAGCCCTGACCTACAGCTGTGTGTGGATTGTTTCCTGAACAGTATCAGGCATCCTCCTAAATGACAGATGATCTCCGCGTGACACATAACAACTGTAATACAGTAGATTAGATCGAGATAAAAACATAAAAACACAATGGAGCTGCCCTAATAGTCTCCCTGAAACTCCCTGAGAATGTGCATTGTTGATTTTGTTGATTAAATTAGTCATGATTGAGAAATCACAAATCACATTAAAACATCTTTGTATTAGGACATGTTCATCAAGTTCCATTATAGGGTTCATTTGAACAGACTGAATTTAAGATTAACTGCAGACCAATGCATAGGATAGATGTTTTTGAGAGTTGAAAATCTTTAAAGAGTAAGGCTGGTCTTATTTTATTTATTTATTATTGTCAACAAATCCTATGACAACAGTAATACATTTGCAGCAGAAAGACATATGAGTAATATACTCAAAATAAACAACAATGCTCATGTTTGTGAAAATGAATATGTCACCCAGTGCAAACATGTGTCCCACTGATGTGTTTTTAATCGTCTTTCAACAATTGAGATCTATGACACAGAGGAATAAGTGATATTAGACTTTTACTACACAGACTTGTTAGTATTGATCATTTAATTTAATCAATTCAGACAGTTTTTGACCTACCTATAACCTAATTTATCTTAACTCTTTGCTTAAACCCTATTGGAAACATCATTTACTGAGTTAATTCTAACAAATCTTGAAATATAAGATCATATATAAGATAATGATTTATGATTTAATAGGGTATGTATATGTGCATAGGAGGTGGTTGTTGAATGCCCCAAAACAAGAACTGTAGCACAGCACTGCAGCACTGCTGTAACATACTTGTCCAACATGTCTGAACATTACCTCCTGGTCTGTACTGGCTCAAATCTAAAACCACAAATGTCTTTGTAAAGCTTTAGCAGGCATGACAATAATGTCTGAACCTGCTGTGTGATCTCAGAACCAGCTGATAAAGAGCAAACAGCGAGCTGCTCAGTCGCGTGTTTCCATTCAGTTTCAGGTCAGTCGTATGGGGAGAGGTTTGTCACTGCGATGAGTGATATAGGCATTAGCGCATGTCCCGCTTTGATTTTTATACATCGTGTCCTGTTGAGGATCCTCAGTCCTGTGATTTCTATAGATGGTTTATTAATTGGTGCCACTCCCTCTGCTATGCCACTGATGTTTATATTAGTCGTTCTAATCTTCTACTCCCATATTCTTTCCTCATTCTTTTCTTGTTGGGTCACTTAATCGGTAGTGTGACTCAGGCAGAAACAGTTTTAACCTTTAAAATACTTACATAAATACAGTTCTGTTTTATCAGAGAATATTCTGTTGACTAAATAAGTGATTTGTTTATTTGTTTGTCTGTGCAGGTTATTGCTGAAGATGCAAGCCTCAACTGTCTCACCTGTGACCAACACTACACTCCTATCAAACACAACCAACGTCACAAAGTCCAAAGAACAAATACTCATCCAGAGTAAGGATATGTCAAGTGTGTGTGTGTGTGTGTGTGTGTGTGTGTGTGTGTGTGTGTGTTCGTGTTCATGTTTTATCCTCCTCGTCCTCTTCAATTGGATATCGACAAAACACACCCTTGTGAATGACGTGTTTGTTGTGGACACTATCAGATCTTGGCGTCCCCCTATGGCGGACATAGAAATAAATAAATACATCAATGATAAGTCGAGTCTCATAAATAACCTCTTGCGTCATGCAGTCTAATCTAGATAGTTTGTACAGGAGGGGCACCCATTGAATTTAAAATATTTGCCATGTTCTGTTTGCCTGTGAGTGATGCCGTTGCTAAGCTACACACTGCTTCTGCAGGATAGACAAAATAAGTTGCACAGCGAGGAGCCAAGGGAATGTGTGATACCTGCCAAATGTAACATGCAAAACACAACCCTCAAAACAATTTTTCAACATGTTTCAACATTTTTTGTTCTTCCTGTTTCTCTGTGTCTCGCAGGTTCTGGGGCGATGATCGCAGTCATTGTCATAGGTATCATCATCATTCTCGCCATTCTACTGATCATCCTGAAGACATACAACAGGTAGGGACGCATTCCTGTTTGACAGGGCAATTCCTGCATAGTGAATGTCACGAGCCATGAAACAAACAATCATACTATTTTTATCCACTTCAAGGAGGATTAGATACCTGCAGCTGCTCTGATCCTTTTCATCAGGCTCCTTTATTCTTTATCTTACTGTTTGTAACTTTTTAAGCTCGTGACCTTTTAAAGTGACACTTACTCACAGCCCCAGTTCACAGGTACACGTGTCCATGAGTTCGACATAGGTGACCTGTTCCTTTCGGCATGACTCTCCCTTTTTAGATTGTTTTTTTCAATTATTTTTAGAGGTAAAACTATCCAGAATTACACAATATTTACAATATTTCTGACATAGAAGTATTAGGCAGTATATTAATTACAGTATTTGAGTCAGGCAACTTTGTAATGTTTTCGAGCCACTGCCAACCTGAGGGTGGGGACCCCCCAAGGGGTCATACCAAAGATCAGTGGGGGTCACAAGATAATAAACAGGAGATAATTAAAAGCGCCTCTTCTACACAAAAATATACGAACTGCTCACAGCTAATTGACATATTGAGATTGATATGAGATATGAAGTGATGAGAGGTCATATGTAGGCATTGCTTCATTTTAGGGGGACATAAGTCAAAAAGGTTGGAACTTTATCAAAGTGATGGGTTCTCTTGCTTATTCATAGTTTTCACTAAAAAAATACACATTTTCTGTCTTTTTTGTCTTCTTTTTTGGTAACTACGGCGCCTGGTACCTTTAGTGGTTGATGTAATAAACCTACTAGCAAAATCAGATTACACAGCTAGAGGGAATATCTGACATATTCATATTTCATTTAATTCATTTAATGTTTATTTGATAGGGACAGATGCAGTATACATAGAGAATTGCATTAGAAATATCCAATGCAATGTATCACAGGATTTATAGCTACAGCTAATTTCCATCTCTAGAAGGGCCTTTAGAATAACAGGTGGACATCAAACACTGAACTGTTGAACACACCTTATAGAGCACTATTACTGGATATCAAATGTTGTTTTGCTAAATAATAATAATAATGAAAAGAATAAGCTTAAGAATAGCCTACTACATAGTATGTGAGTGAAATGAGACTGTTGTTTAACATCATGGTTTAATTCTTGCCAGGCGGACACATGTGTCCAGAGTCCTGGGTACCAATGGCTCCAAACCTCGTCAGAAACTGTCACAATCCACAGTTCAGAGCAACATGCCGCTGAGCACCATGGGAGTCAGCTCTGTGTCGGGCAGCCTGGTCAATTCCAACCCAGCCTCAGAGAACGGCTTCCGGCTGCCCAGGGCTGAGCTGAACAGCGTGGAGGGGAACCACATAGAGCAGTCCAGCACCACCAGTGGATCCACCGTGATCACCATACACGGCGCTCCGTCATTATTAGAAAACACATAACAACAGAACTGCGGTTTAGCCTCACAACAGGAATTGACTGATGTGTTGTCTTTGTCCGTGGCTGCATGCTGTGTGCTGACTGAATCCTGTGGAAACTCAATCTGTGACGTCAGTGATTTCTCACTGTCACAACTGAGCCACTGCTGGCGACTACATGGACAACAACATGTCCTTTTGGTGTGCAAAATACACATCATGAACAAAACCGTACATAACATAAACAGACACCAGGGATTGCATGAAGGATGTTGCGTGACAGAGACTCTCGTGAAGACTTGCTTTTGGCTACAGTCAGTGTTCAGAGTGTAGATGCCATACGTTTCTTACTGTTTGTACTTTTCCCATCACTTCTAATTCAATGAAGAAAATGTGTAGTGGAGACAGTAATGGCTTGACAACGTTGCTATTAAGTGTGTACATTTCTGTATTAAAGAGGACCACATAGGTTCATGAGTAAATGTAGAATTAGTCTAAACTTCAGAGAAGACAAAGACCGTATGAAAGAAGCAGTGTTTGAGGAAAATATGTTGATACTGCAGATTTAACAATATTACTTACACAATCTGGTTAACCTTGCATTATACTGTCTTTGTCTTCTGATCACAGATTAGGTATTGTTTAATAAATAAATAAAATGTGTTGTTTTTTTTACCTTGTATGACGAAGATACCACAGAATTGTTTTGTGAGACATCTGGGTGTCAGCCTAACAGGCGTATGTGAATCCTTTTTAGTTTGACGCCAAAGGATTTTGCACTTTATTTTCATTGCTCTCTGTATTTGTATTGTTTGTGGTTCTTTAAATGAAATGAACAGATGAAAATAAAATGTAATATTTCTAATTGTGGCTGACCTGTTTTGTGATTTGCACAGAGAACAAAATGATATGAAAGGAGGAAGTTTAAAATAATTTGAAACCTCAAAGATTTAGTGAGCAAAAACCTAAAGAAAACAGAAGAAAATAAATTAGATTTTTCATTTTTTTTTAAATTAACGTCAATAACTGCAGATGAATGTTGTAAATGTGCTTTTAAATTATTGTTGAACAAGTTGTTGCGCCCTCAGCTGGTTTCTTTTGGTACGACAGTGTAAAAAATAATAATAATCCCAAAGCTGCATTCAACAAGACAAGAAATGTTGCCTAATTAGAAATGAGATCGTCGTCTTAACATCGTACGGTTGCTAGATTTTATTTTAATAATTTGTAATTTAAGTTATTATAAATTACCTTATTGAATAAACAGATTTGAAACTGTCTATTTAAAGAATGTTCACTAACACCGGAGCTGAATACCAGTCTTGAATGCGACCTTAAAGCGACTGTTTACGATGGTGACCGTAGGTGAGTGGCTAACAAGCTAATGTAGCCTCTCAAAAGTATGGTTTTTCCACTATTTAACATAGCTTTTGTATTTTGGTATCGAATATACATTCCTTAGTATGTGCTCACTTTTTTAGAGCGAATAACACAAAAGTAAACCCAAACACAGCTAACATCTCAGCGCTAATGCTAAGGAACTAAGCTAACGTTAGCTCCCTGTTAGTTTGTTTTTAGCTCAAGCGCTAACTGCACTCTTCTACTGTTTACCCTGTTTTTTTTTTATCGGGTTGCTCGGTCGTGGGTAAACACACGGTGTAGGATATGAAGGCACAGGGTGACTGTATGTATGTGGTTGACCTGTGTTACAGTGGAGCTGCTGAGTCTCCTGCTGGTGTCGGTGCTGTGGGGCTGCACCAACCCTCTTCTGAAGAGAGGCACAGAGGGGATAGAAAATGTGACCAAGACCAACAGGGTCTCACAGCTGCTGGCTGAGGTCAAGTTCCTTTTCTTAAACCTCAAGGTAAATCCTAAGAGCCGTTCTTATTCGCCAGTGTACAAGTGTACAGTGCAGTTGATTTTAATACACCTTTTTTCTTTGTGTTGCTGCCCAGTACCTGGTCCCATTTCTGCTTAACCAGAGTGGCTCTTTGGTCTACTATTATACACTCTCCACCACAGGTGAGCAGTCAGCATTATAGCTTCTATAGGGGAGAGTAGATTCAGTGGTTACACGAGTCAATGAAAGACTAATTTTTATGTCCTGTGCAATTATTTATTTTTACACCATGCCACTACATCACATCTGTATAAAAGCTGTATATAGTGTACATATTGTTTTCTATTTTCATTATATGTTTATTTATTTTGTTATGTAATGTGTATTTCATTTTTTTTCTCCTTATCTGCTGTGTTGTATCTGGAGCTGCTCTAATGTGTGAATTTCCCCAGCGTGGGATCATTAAAGTCTATCTTATCTTATCGTAGGACAAGAACACATGCTGTAGCTAATAACATTAACAATAGCTCAGAAATTCCATTAGGTGTGCCAGTGAATCCTCCCTGTGAGACAGTATGCACTGTAAGAAAAGCCTGGAAGTGACTAACCTAAATGTAGCGCAGCCCACACATGTTATTAATTACACTTTTCCTGCTATGACAAGCCAAAATGCATTCACAGCAGACACGACTTGTCATAGCAGAAATGCATAGGTGTGACTAATAGCATTAACAATGGCTCTGTTGTATTCAGGTGTCCCAGTAACTCTTCACATTGTGACAGTGAGCCAGCGTGCGCAATGCAGGGACCCCTGAAACTGAAGCAGCTAAATGGAATTCAGCCCATACTGATTTCATTATTTACAGCTGTGCTTTTCCTACTATGATATGTCAAAATGTCCTGTGTGAGAAAGGCCTATGGTGGAAGTGAACTGTTGCTTAAACTATGTGTTTTTACCACAAGTCAGCTAAATGGAATCTAGTTAAAACACTACCTCCAAGATTAATGAACCTACATGTAAAGAGAGCTCAAATATACACGTGCAAATGACATAGTAATGCTACTAAACTTCTATTGTGAATTATTCTGCAGATTATGAATCTTCTGATCTATAAAATAATTGTAAAAAAATCCCAATTATTTTTGAATTTACTATAATGGTAATGCCAATACACATTATAAGAATAGATCCTGGTCTAGGGAACAGCAGCTTTCATTGTAAAGAACTGATATTACTGCATGTAAACATTTGAAAATGACCGTACCAACCAATTTCTCAGAATTTCAAAGAGTACATATCCATTTACAAACATGGGTGCACGACCTGGGTTTTATTTAAACAAATCATTAGTCTTCATTAGGAGCACAACATGCTTTTCAGGTCAATTTTCGATGCATTTTGTACGGAGATTTGCATCGTCTGTGTCTAGCAGGACACACACGTTTGCATATTAATTTGGTAGCAGAATGTTCAATCCAATTTTCTCCACTTCTCTCATCCAGAGCTATCGCTTGCAGTTCCCGTTGCCAACTCTCTCACCTTCCTTTGCACTCTGCTCACTGGCAAGTTATTGGGTGAAGAGTTTGGAGGCAAACGTAAGTGACTCATTTTTGTGAAACTCATACTCTTGCTGTTCAGTAAAGAGGCAGCCACGCAGTATTTGATATTAATGCCCACGAGGACAAATGTAGGATCCGAAAATGCTGATGACCAATTTAGTACTGTTACATAAGCAAGACATTACTTTACTGGCATGCCAGGACACTATTGAGCAGTTAATTCCCTCCTGTGCCTTTCTTCTCTCCCTGAAAAATACTGTACTGCTTGCTTTCTGTTTTTTAAAACCTGCTTTTTTTTTAAACTTTCCTTTTCTTTCATATCCTCCTCCACACCCCTCACTCTCTGCAGAGGCTGTCGCGGGAATGTTCCTCACCATGGCTGGCATCACTCTGTGTGTTATAAGCTCCGTTGTTGACAAAGACTCTGGGAAGCTGAATATGACGCAGGCCGTACAATAACACAAATCAGGATTAAAGCAAATTCTCCTACGCCTTCAAGTGATTCCTCAGCAGGAAAGGAAAGGAAAGGAAAGGAAAGGAAAGGAAAGGAAAGGAAGGCCGAAGCAGAGTCGGAGCAGACCTAGAGGGGGGTCGTTTTAGATTCAGACGGCGACTCCTTAGAGCAACGGTTCTGGTGGGAGAATTGTGCCTAAATGAACTCAGCGTGAGCTTCAAAAGACCTGTCCAGAAACTCTTACACCAAGTTCAAGGGGAAGTGGGTTCATGCGGGGTTCACCTCAAGGCTAGACTAGATTTATGGCACTTGCATAAAAGTTGGCGGTTGTTAACTTTTAGCACTCTGCTGCCCCGCCATGTGACTGGCATCTGCATAAATGCTATAGAGGCCACATACAAATAAGGCTGGGGGTTTGAAATGGACCAATTAGATCTAACCTCCCGGTTTTAACAGGGACATTTTACTGCAGCTGCCTTCTGTACACTGTGGTGTGTGTGTTTGGGGAGTAACAGGACACGGGAGAGGACAAATTGCTGTGTAGCTCGAGCATAAAGCTGTTTTTCATACTTATTTTCCTCTGGCCCTCCTTCTCCCCCTGCTGGCTTGTATAAACGATGTATTACTTAGGACGATATACCACTGCTATTTTCTTTTGCAAAGAAAGGACTTAGTTGTTAGGAGTGAGTGACCTTGTTGTGTGCACAAACATCTGAACAAGTTGTACAGAGTTCAGAAATAACAGTAACGTACATAGTAATATATATCTTTTATTCTCACAGTATTTAATTGACACAAATCACTGTACAGATGACTTTACTATTGTTGCATCTATTTAGCTTGTGATGTGGCTGATATTTTATTAATAAATTGTTGGCTAAACACGACTTGTTGTGTTATTGTCTCCATCATAAATTTCTGCAAATTAAAATACATTCAGGCTTTAAATGCCCCAAAATATTGTTTTGTATGTACATACATGGAATAAGTTGCATCATCTACACAATATCTGCATCAGAACTGAAGAGCAGGTTGGAAACAATATCATAAACAGCTGTACAACACAACAAACACAACCTTTGTGAGGTTCATAATGCCAGAAGACTTGTTGCTTTGGATTGTATCGTACTAGAGCTTATGATGATGTGTCCATCTCCTGTAAGTGTTTTGTTCTTATTTTGTCTGAGTGCTCACATTTTTTGACACAAATTAATGTTGTTACTTGGCTTATTACCACAGTTTAAGTCACATCAATTTAATCAAACATTCATTTAGCCAAATAGGTCATTATAGAAGCAGTAATGGCTGGGTTATCTGCTTCGCCTGTGTGACTGTCGTGCGATTGTCCTTGATGAATGTGCTCTTTCACCACTCCTGATGATGGTTCTGTTCTACTGCAATCGACGGGGTGTCCTGTGTGCTCTCCTGTTCAATCAAATTATTAAAACAGCATAAGAGAAAAAGCAGTCGCATGCTTTTCATCGGGATCCCAAGAACTCATCATGCACTGTTTTATAATGTGAGGTGAGTAAACTCGCCTTTTCTTCCCTGTTCTTTCCTTCAGAGGTGGATGATGAAGGCCGTGCCTTCGAAGACATCTGATTCAGCTCAGGCTCCTTTAGAAAACGGAGACACATTCATTGCTGACTATGTTTTTGTACTACTCGATGTAAGTTGTTTCACAATGTCCTAAGCAGTTGGCAGTGTGTGTAGGTGTGTGTACTGTACCAGTGTTTCAGCAGCAGGCTCCTCAGCCCTAACAGAAGTCAGGGTCTCTTTCACACCATCTTCTTCAGCCTTTTACAGGACCAAAAAAAAATATTCTGAACCCATTTAAACATAAAAAAATTAACTGAACCTTTTTATTAGGACACGTGTAATATGATTATGTAAATTTAACCACCCACTCACATATACTGTACCTGCTTTCCATTGTGTTTGTGTAGGTGTTCTCCCTCATTGTGCTGCTCCCTCTTTATAATTTGTGCGTGTCTCTTGAGAAAAACAGTTTTCATGTAATTTAATGTTTGTTTTTTTAACACATGCAGGATAGTGGCGTGTGTTGAAAGAAATACACAGAAATAGACAAAAAGGGGAGAATATATGGGCTGTTTGTGTATTAGACGCAGGGATTTATAAAATGACTTTCTGGACACAAAAAGATGAGGCTTTTTCCATTTTCAGATGAAAATATGTCCAGTAATGTCACATATTCATCACTCACATTTCAACTTTCAATTGTGTCGACTATAATTGAGGAAAGTACGCCTAAATGCACGAATACATAAATGAATTTCTCATCCAGACCATCATGGATCCATCTTCTGAAATTGATCATTTTCTAAATTACACCCTCAGTGTCTGTCAGTTATGTAGAAAAATTGCCCTACGCTGTACTTGAGAGTGAAGGAATGGGAAAGTATTGGTATTTTTTCATTTAACTAAGAAGACAGAAAACAGATTCAAATGGGAACATAAAACAATGTTTGATTGATGCCTACCTGCTGTGTGTTGTGCAGAGGATCATTTTGGTTGTTTAGTTCCTCGTCCTCCACTATTTCTGCAGCTCTCTTTGGATGGAAAATGAGAGACATCTTTCAATTTGCTCTAAAACATATTTTCAGGAATCAATGTACCTCCTTCAGTGATGTAGAGTGCGTACTCTACATTTATTACTGTGTAGTAATAAGGCTGAAACCTGGTCAACAGGAAGCTCTGTAGCTGTGTTTTCGTCCTCATGCACCTCTTCGGCCCCTCGCACCTCCTCTCTTCTCTTCCGCGTCGCTCTCTTAAACACGCTGGGCTGAACTGTAATAAGCAGAAATAATTTTAAAAAAGCTGCTGCTGTAACACAAAATGAATTGCAGTTACTGTGTACACAAGGAAGTAAGATATATAAAATTGGGCACACTGACCAGATCCATTGCTGAGTGGTGGTCTTGGCTGTCGTCGGTTGTTGTTGCGGATCTTGACGGGCCTGGCGAAGAAAGCAGAGGCCTCATCTGCTCCTTCTCTCCTGCTCCTCTGCTGTGCGGCTGCTGGACCTGCAGCCTCATCTCCTGTCGACTTCACCCTGCGACCGTCGGACTGAAATTCACAGGATATAACCGAATAAATATGTGTTGACAAAAAAACACACCCTCTGCACAGTTTGTCTCACTTGAATGTGTTTGGCAGTGTAGAAAACAATTAACAGTCCCAATATAGCTCTGGTGGTGTGAATGCAAGACTGCGGAGGGTTGCTTGTTTTACCTCGGGAGAGTCTAGGAGAGCTGAGTCACTGTACTGGTCCTCTGGACCGCTTCCTGCTTTCCTGTTCTAGGAGAAACACATACAAGACACATACAAGTCAGCTGTCACATGTTACTGCTGTAGGTTGCAGAGTAAAGACGCTAAGATTGCAATTTTAAGACATGAAAGTAAGGTGAGTAAATTACACTACTAATTGAAGGTACCTCATTTCTCCTTAACAGCCTTCTCTTTCCTGGGTAATATCTACAAAGAAAGAAAGAAAGAAAGAAAGAAAGAAAAGTCAGTCAGAGAGCAGAGCAGCACAGATGCACATAAACACACATTCTTAAGACACACTCACAGAGGACCGTGCATGACAATACCTCTCTGTAGCTTTTGAAACCAACAGCTCCACATATGGAAGTTTCTTGAACCTTTCGGTTCCCACGGCAACATAGTAGTGGCCGGACTCCAGCTCAACAGCTGAGGACACAGTCGCTCCTTCCATGGAGCACAATCTGAGGAAAGCACAGAGGTTATATTATAGTTACTGGATTTTTCTCTCAATTTGTGTTCCTCAGGGTGTATGTGGATATCAGTCAGTGTCACTGACCTGCGCACAGCTCCGGTTCTTAAGCTGACCTTCTCTGTGACCAGACTCAGGATCTGCTCCAGGTCCTGCCGCATGCTCCGAGGAATGATGAATCGGAATGGTGGACACAGGAGATCTCCATTACGGAAAACACTGAACAGAAAGGATGGGTTCTGGGTTTGAAATTCTGTCTTAAATAATACATGCCCATATGTACACTGAAACATATGATTGGTTTCCTCATGTTATTCCAGTGTACGAGATGGGGAACAAAGTCTACAATGCTAGTTCTGTGGAAAAATGAATTCTAAAATCAAAAATCAAGAGGGTATCTTCCAAAGTTTTACTGCAAAACGTATTTCTGTTTCCCTGGATAGTGTTTCCTTACTCTGCAGTCATGCTAGTGCTAGCTCTGAAAAGTCAAAGGTTCACTAAAGTTATTACAATTCCTCCTGAGGGGAACATGAACATGGGTACCAAATTTAGTTGTGGAGACATTTCAATCAAAACTACAAATGTAAACCGGCATTCCGAAAGGAATGTCAACGGATCACCAAAGTCATTAGGATTCCCCCTCTGGGAACTGCTGTCTGTACAATGATGTCCATCTCAATCTGTTCAGTCGTTGAGATACCTCAGTCTGGACCAAAGTGATGGCCCCTCCGAGCAACCATCTGACATTACCATCCTTTTAGCCATACTGCTAGATTTGTAAATTTGAAAGATACCCATTTAAAAATTGATGTGTGTGTTTGCATGTAATATGTCCAACTCACTGTAAAATGCAAGGTACAGGTATAAACCTCCTCCATTTGGCTGAGACATTTGGCCTCTGGGTTACTTTGGCCTGTAGAGGACATTCAGAAAATCATATGCATGGTACCGTAAAACATCATAATGTCATTTTCTCTGCAATATTGAAAATCCCCTCGTCAGTTTTACGTCACCCACGTCCTGCACATCAATTACGCCGCACGTCCATCACAGCAAAATCACTTATTCCAAAAGTGTAAATGACTGACTAACTATTCTGCTCATGCCAGCTCAAGTGCTGCAGCCATGGAAACTAACGTCACTCCGAGACTTCTCCGGTGGCACATTCACACGCCGTGTCTGATCTGAGGGCTCCTCTCAAAGCTGTTACCCACATCAATGAAATCTGGAGCCTATATCCGTGTCTTTCTGATAACAAAGCTGTACTAAATCAATCAACTCCGAACAAAACAGACATTGATAATCTTCCCTTATTGTTTTTTTTTTTTTTTTTTGGAACTGGCAGACATATAATGCATTTACAGTGTCTCTGAGCAGAGGAGGAGGCATGGGGCGATGAATATGGGCATTAGGCCTGCCCAGACATGCACACAGCCCTGATAACACTGTGCTGAAGCATATCTCTTTGTTCCACCAGTGGTATCAAACACAACTCGCATACAGACACACTTCCTGCATTGCTCCACAGCAACCACAACACAGGCATGTGAGACTCTAAAACCCAAAGACCCAGCTTTCCAAATGGCAGACACCCAAGGCACACACAATTACTCTCCACTCCTTTTTTAATGTTTTTTACAAAAGTAACACTGATGGCTTAAGAGCACACTCTGTGTCTGAAAAACCAAGCGGTCATCCCTGCCAGCTGGTCAGAATACAAAGTGAGCACTTGTCAGCATGAGTGGCCATGTGTGTGCACTTGTGTGTGAAATCAGTTTTGTGTGGACATTAAGAGAGCTTCTGCCTGCATATTACTACCATCATTATCACCCTGCCCTGCCTGCCTTTCAATGCACAAAAAAAGCTTCAATTTAAACAGCTAACAGTTGAGTTCTGATTTCTGAGAATTTTCTTGATTAAAACGATCAAAATCTCTGATACACTCTGTAAATATCTGATCTCTGACGGTATCCAGCTGTAATTACTGAAATTAATGCCATGAGACGCTTAAAAGGGCACCCTGCAAAGCCCGAATGACTGCTGATGGACAGCACAATCATTAGCCCATTGTTTCCGGTAATTTACATGACAACCAGTGACATCAATGGGAACGGTAAGCGCAAAGGGTGACCCATGCGCACACACACACACACACACACACACACACACACACACACACACACACACACACACAAAGTGCATCTAATCTGACTAATGCTAGCATAACAACGTGTCGTCACAATTACAGCCAAATATGAGCTTGTCTCGGTAATGGAAAATCCTGCAGTCATTTTCCTATTTGATTTGGCTGCATTTCAAATGGATCAACTTGATATGAGTGCGGCCTGGTGGTGCATTCCTCCTGGTTAGACTGGGATTAATGAGTGATGGAGTGTGCTGCTGGCCTTAAAAGCAAGCTGGCCACATTACAAAATAAAAGCCTACCTGGGTTTCTTCACGGGTAACAGGATGCTTTTTCATTCCTGTGTTCAGGTAACTGTACATGAAAACAACAGATATGATCAAGAAAAAAGTGTTTTCATCTCTTTTCCAAATACCAAAAAGTATAATATAATTAATTTTAAATTTGTTTACTTTTATTTCAGAGACAAAAAGCTTCCTATTAGAGCATCTGTACATTAAAATGATCCTTAATACCATTACAGTAAAAGGCTTTTGTACTCACTCCAGTTTCTTGAACCTTTCAAAGCCAGCAGCAACATACTGGGCTCCTGTCTGAAGGTCCTCAAGGTCTGAGACCCTGTGGCCCTGTCTGGGGGTGTACAGGGTCCTGATGGCAAGCGGAGCACCAATGCTCTGGGTCACTTCAGTCAGAAAGGCTTCCATGGTGGCCACCTGTCGCTGGTTGACCACGAACCTCCGTCCACTGTAGAAGGGGTCCCCATTCCTATACACCACCACACTCTTCACTGGAGGCAGTGTTGTGGCTGCGGTGGTGGCAGCCATCTCTGAGCCAGCTGTTACTGCCTCAGACACACAGTAAAAAAAAAGTCTGTTTGAGTCCACACACACACACACACTGCACATAATTCTCCCCACGTACATATCATTCCACTCAGAGTTGCATTTTCTGACCATATTCACACACCAGATACATTCACATTCTTTAAGTCACACTTGCTCAACAACCACACACATTACACTGCTCCACACAGATACTGCTCGGTCACTCACAAGCCTGGTTGAAGATGATGAAGCGAGGAAATAGTGGAATTGAAGGCAAAGGTGAAAATCAGTCCCTTCTGTTGTTGTGGTCTGTCTGGACTCCCACTCACCACGTTCTGCACTCTCTATCCCCCTAACACATACACACACACACATACACACGCACTACTCCACTGACGGTGGTGAGTATTTCCTGGTTGCTATGGCAGCGTAACAGCAATGACTGGCTTTGTGGGCCAAACCATCGGCAGCAACCACAACAAAAGAGACGGACAGAGGAGGAGAGAATGGGTGGGTCGCTGTGTTCTAAGCTGAATCAATAAGATAACCTCGACACTCAGTTGTCTGTATTTCCCCCCCACCCCAAAAAATAACTGCCACATACTTCATGCATGTTAGCATTACCAAAGAGCAACAACCAGCAGGTGATAGAAGCATCGCTGAAATGTCTCAAATGACACATGATAACATTTAAACAAATACAACTTTAATAGCAGGACAATGCAATTCTTCTTTTCTTTTTTTTTTTGCCTTTTTCCTGTGGGTTCTCTTTAATGACATTAATTCCAAAAGACAACAGCAGCTCAATAGGAGACAGTCATGTGAATATTTGTAGGCAGAATTTCCTCATGTGATGATTGAGAGCTCATTCATTGTGATCCAAATTGGAAATTTGAGCTTGTGTGCGTCACGACACAAACTTGCTCAGAGCCGAAGATTCTCGACTGAATGAACCTTCTTCCTAAACAAAAGCAAATACCTCAACCTGTCACAATTTATGCAGTGAGGACAATATCACCAAAAACCACTGCAGTGGAAACAACAGCAGTAGGCAGAAATACTTTTTAGAAAAAATATACTTTATTATTATTTTTTTTACAGTAACAAATAAAAGACACAATGTACACACTTCACTGAACACATGATAAATACAACTGAAAGCAATTTATTTACTGTGTATTATATATAAAATAACAAAACCGGGGCCACTTGAGTTCCACTCAGGTCTTCAGTCTCACGTTATCAGTCCAGTTCAGATTACTTCTGCTGTCAGGATACGCTCAGCCTATCCTTCAGTGACAAGTACTATAGAGGGGACGAAAGACAGGAAAAACAATCATTAAACATTTGTTCCGTGCAAAGTTTTACCTTGTGAGTGTGCTACCTCCCAGTGAATGACAACAACGACAACAAAGTTTGGGATTATGAAGTTATGGAAATTATTACATTCATATACATATATATTTCAGTATAAAAGCTTTTTCTTGTTAATTAAGGTTTTCTGTGTTTGAAAATTTAACTCTAGGGTGTGTGGGTATATCCGGCTTTCAAGAGATCAGTTTACATTAAGTGTTCTGTGTGCACTCCACATCTTGGCACCTTTGCACTGTCCGGAGCTGCTGGGTGATTCATGGAAGCGGTGATGCAGGATTCATGAGGACATTTGTTTTGTTAAGGATAAATTAACAGATTCAACTGGCACACAGTCTGAGTGCGAAGGGTGCAGGCATACTAAGAAACAGTGTTACAGATTGATGTACTTAATACACAGGTCGGATTGTGAGAGAATAACAGGATGAATCATGCACACAACTTCAGTCTCCATATTTGTTAAGTATAAGTATAAGACATGTTGATGGTATTCAATCAGTATCTACAAATGCTGCCTGTACACTATGGTCATTATTCAGATATAGATACTTACAGGGTAAGTACTTTTCTAAAAGAACTGATGCTTCTTGGATCCACTTTACTGAGTTATTTTTAAGGTCACTAAATAAATTCTAGTCCAGCAGCAGAAGCAATTTTCTTACAGCGGGAGACTGCCACTGCTGAATAACTGTAGGAAAACACTACATCTCTCCCTTCCTCGGTTGTACCTTTTTCCTGCTGTCAATGGCCTGTTGGAGCCAGAGCAGCTCCATGGTCAGGGTGTTTCTATGGAGACGCAGGGCCTCCGGGGTACAGGGCACCTCTTGGGCCAAGCAGTACTGCCGGGGACCTGAAGGAGGGAGGACAAACCCTAAAATGAACAAGAAGGGCAGGAGACAAATCTGTTTGCAACCACAAAAGTGCAACATGTTTTCCAAGTTCCTGGGTTCCTGAATCCTGTAGGTATAAACTGACTTTTTGCTTATTTTCTTGAAGCTATTTTGACACAGGTCACAGTCTCATAATTAAAAGTAATCATAATGTCAGCCAGCTGGCAGGTTTTTTTTTATATATCTTAATGTATTTTAAAGATGGACATTGTTTGCATTGCTTACACAATAAGTTACAATTAGTGCTGATCATTAATTGAGATAATCAACAATTCAATTCATTTATCTAGGAAAAATAACAAACATTTGCTGTGTCCAGCTCCTCCAATATGATGATTTTCAATTTCAACTTAAAAGGTATCTCCTTAAGCTTTTGGAAATGGTGATGTGTATTTTTCTGTATGTATTTTATTTCTGCAATTTCACAGGCTTAAGTGATTATGAAAATAACTGTGAGTTGAAGCCCCAAATAAGATGCAACACTACCTCTGTTATAAATGAACGATAAATGGGGCCACAGAAATGTACTGGAAACATAATATTATGTGCACAACTCTCACCTTTGTGAGAGTGACCATAGCTCATGTCCAGCTCCAAACTGCTCCAGACAGTGGTATCTCCTGTGCTCTCCATCACCCCTCCATCTTTAGCCCCCACACTGTTTCCTTTATGCCCCTCTGCATCCCCTCTAACATTGTTGCTAGGGAAACTGTCTTTAGAAGGGAGGCCCGTCGTTCGGCCTGTGAATCGTCTCTCTCTGCTTCTATCTTCTCCAGCGGAGCACGATGATCTCCTCTCTCCTCTGATGTGGGTGCTGCTGCTGATGCTGATGCTGCTGGCTGCTGGGCTGATGGGACTGTCACAGACATCTAGTCCTGGATTTGAAGGCTTGCTGCCAGATCCGCTGGGTCGCAGACACGGGCCGTCCTGGTGAGGTATGAGTAAGAGAGCATGAACTCTGATAGAATCCCACAATCTTATACACTCACTCTTTAAGTTACTTACAGTGTCTGTGAAGTGGGGGATGGGGATAACCGTCTCCCTCCACTCTAGATGAGTCAACCCCCCATCAGTCTCTCTCACGATGTCTTCAAAGTCTTGTCGTGCACGACGGACTTCGTTTCTCACCAAGTATCCACGTGCAGATGCCTACAGAAGAGGACATGGTTACAGTTACTATAGTTACAGCAGCCTACTAGCTAACCGGCGTTAGTTACGTCAGTGCTAACGGCTAGTTCCTATTAGCAGCCGTCTGCCAGAGTTAGCAACAGCGCCTAAACAGGCTTAACTAGCAAAATAACATTTAAGTGTGTATTAGTGCCGGTATAGAGACACAACCTGGTGCTTTACGACTTGAAATCAAGCTAATTAGATGCATTAATTACCTGAAAACAGGTGAGTATCTTCTCCCATTTGCTTCTGTCCATTACTATGGTAACATGACAGCGTTTCCTCGGAGAGCGGGAGATGAACTCGAACTTTTGATTCTGTTCCGGTGTCACCCTGAAAAAATAAAAGCCTCAGTTTAAAATTCAACCACGTAAATGTGTTGGTTCAGCTATTAGCTTTATATTTTGACGTGAATACAATACAGTGAAAATGTGACAGTTGAAACTGCATTCAAAAGACCGAAATAACACTCGGGTAAAGCGGTCGTTGTCTATGTGGTGTTATATTTTGGTAGAACGTCGGCGGAAGTGACCCTGTTTGTATATTCAGTTTGCAATGTTGCTGCTCGTCACACGGGACTTTTTCTCAAAGTTAGTCGCCACAACTAACCGAAAATGAGTAGTGGTTCAAATCAGAGGACTTTGTTTCAGTCTTGGGGTGGGTCCGTTTCTCAAAGCAACGTTGTTCAACCGAAAAAAGATGTCAAGAAAGCCGCTGGACGGCGCAGAACAACCCCAAGCAACACAACACAGGTAGCTAAAAAACACCAACCTCGAAATCCTCTCTGGACTGAAATAGGCCAGGAGCCCACGTACACATCAGAGAACCCAGTGAGGACAGAGGAACCTAAACCTGTGTATGAAGATGAATATGACGACGATGATCTGATGGTGGTCGCTGTTTATGAAGCTGAAAAGAGCCTGCAACTTGATAATGTAAACTCATGTCAATATGACAACCCTGTGGGGACAGAGAGCACTGCCCTCTCCCCCATCCCGTCAGCTGGGCAGACATATCCAGACTTCCCTGGCTTTGACAGCTCCTCGGCTAAGGTATGGATTTACCCCACCAATTACCCCATCAGGGAGTACCAGCTGAAGATATCAGAGGCTGCCCTGTTTCAGAACACACTGGTGTGTCTTCCCACTGGTCTGGGAAAGACCTTTATAGCCTCTGTGGTTATGTACAACTTCTACCGCTGGTATCCATCAGGGAAGATTGTATTCATGGCTCCAACCAAACCGCTGGTGGCCCAACAGATTGAGGCCTGTTATAAAGTGATGGGGATCCCACAGGCGCACATGGCAGAGCTGACAGGTAACAAACCGGGACACGAAAACCACATTCATGTTTCCTCTTTTAGCTTTTATTAACAAGAGTAATAAGAATGTCCTCATCCGCAGGGAGCACAGCAGCAAAGCAGAGACAGGAGGTGTGGAGGAGCAAGCGGGTCTTCTTCCTCACGCCTCAGGTCATGGTGAACGATCTGTCCAGAGAGACCTGCCCGGCTCAGCAGATCAAGTGTGTGGTGATCGATGAAGCCCACAAGGCACTGGGCAACCATGCTTACTGTCAGGTACACAAACCCTGTCACTAATGAGCACAGCTTGGCATTAGCTTTGTCACTGCTGTGTGAATCTTCATGGTTATATGAGTCAAATTCTAATTGTGAACCTTCGATAAGGTGACTTGAAGTGATAATCTATCTATCTTGAAAGGTGGTTGTAAGATGTCTGTTCCAGAAAATGGAGGCTGTGGTCACAATAAGGGAGCAAGTTTAACGAGATACTATTTACAAAATACTGTATACCAAGGTACCTATCCCTATAATCTCTCAGGTTGTACTACTAGACCCTTGTGGGAAATCAACGATCACAGCTGCTCATGGAAAAATATATGATTTTTGCTTCAGTGAATTGTCAGGTAGCCAAAATTAACATTATTTTATCCATATGTCGTTTACTATACAATAATTTATATCCACGCTCTGCTCACTTCTGCTTTCTAGCAGGGGCTGCCTCTTCAGGTTTGCATTCTAGCACTTTTAGTTAGTTAAATATTTGGGCTATTCAAATAAAGTGCTAACAATGTCCTGCGTCTCTTCCTCTTACTCAGGTGATCAGACAGCTCGGCAGCCAGACTCTCCAGTTCCGCATCCTGGCCCTTAGTGCAACTCCAGGGGGAGATACAAAGGTAAGAAAAATATACAATATATGTGTCTATAAAATCAGTTGCTTCTCTCTGATGTGACCCAACAATTAAAAAAAAATCTCTATCCCTGCAGTCAGTGCAGTCAGTGATCTCGAATTTGCTCATCTCGCACATTGAGCTGCGTTCAGACGAGAGCCCAGACATCCAGGCCCATTCCCACCAGCGTAGTGTGGACAAAATGGTGGTCCCTCTGGGTGAGGCCCTGTCTGCTCACCAGACCCGCTACCTGCAGGTAGGCACAGAGATTTTGCAGAATTCCTCCCTGTACTTACAGCTTTTATATATTCCTACAAATACACATCCGACATAACAGTCAGAGTTTAGGGGATGTGAAGAAGGTTACTTTTTTATTCAATGCTGAGCACCAAGAACATATTTCTTTCTTGTTGTTACCAAAACTACTTGTCTAGTCAGTCTTTATTGGCCATGATGTTTTTACTCTTGGATTATTATTATTATTATTATTATTATTATTATAAATACTCAAAATCACCAGCTGACAAGTGCATTAAAACTTTAGTTAGTTTTATATTCAAACATTCTCCTATATATCATTGGTTTGATTTCATCATAATAGAGAGCATGTGGCATTAGTTATTTTGATGCTTTGCTGCCACCTTGTGGTCACTGTTTGCTTGCTTCTGTTTAAAAAAAAAAAAAAAAAATCCTCAGGCATAATCCTTTTCTGAGCATCACATGTTCCTCTCGCTGCATGGTTCTTACTGGGTCAGTTAATATTAAATGGATTGATTTATTTCGAAAGCAACATCCTGTCACAATCGGTGGTCTGGCTTTGTCAGTGCTTGTGGACTAAACGGTTCTGGATTATTAACGGACCCTACAGGGCTGTCTGCTTGTCACGGGTTGGTTCACTGTCTGTGTGTACTGTACTGTAAGCGTGCAGCTACACTTCATCTGTCTCAACTGGCTGGACAGCTGGAATGTGACACCTGTAGTTGAAAGATTAGAGCCGCTGCGTATCAGCTCTGTTGTGTCTTTTCTTCTCTACTCTCTAATTCTTTTTGGATTGTTTTTAATAATAGAGCTTTTTGTGCTTATTCTTTAATTGCTTTACTTTTCATTTTTCACCTCCTGTTCACATTACCCCCTGACCGGATGGTGTCTGCATCCCGCTTGTTAACCTCCATTTCCCCACTGCCCTCCCATAATTTGACCAGACAGTACACAACATAGAGGTAACATTGTACTCGGGTGTAAAATGAGCATCGCTGCAGTCATTCAGGCGGAATTTAATGATTTTTGAGCAAATCGGAGAAATGAACCAGTCGTGCAGACAGGTTTTTTTTGTGCTTTTCCATCTGTTTTCGGCCCATTTTTATCACCGTGATGAGGGAGAGACCAGTGTTCGTCCATATAACCCATAAAATAAATTTTTTTTATGTGTCTCAGCTTTTTGATTTTGATTGATAATGGACGGTTGTTTTATAGACAATGCGTGTGAACATCAGTGAACATCTAGGCCAAGCCAAGTGCTGAGATATCTGTCATGGCGTCTAGACCCTGAGTTGTGTTGTAATGGAAACTGATGGTGTAATTTAGGGCTTAGGTTTTTAGTGCCATTCCACATAAAAGTAATTAGTCCAAAAATTATTTCCGTTACTTATTCAAACAAATGTGCTCAAGTTTATGACTAAGAGAAAAAGTATTTGTACTTTCAGTAAAGCAGATGTTTAAACCCACAAGTTGTTTTTCACATTTCTTACAGTAATAAAACTGTTCAAGTTCTCAGTTCTCATCATATTGTTGAATCTCCATCAGACGCTATAGTGTACTATATTGTATAACAGGCTGCAGTCTGATATACTGTAGTGTGTGTGTGTGTGTGTGTGTGTGTGTTCTTGTGAGAACTCATCATATTACCCCTCCTGAAATGGGTTATGCTATATGTTTCAGAACAAAATAGGGTGTGACCCGTTTTGTTTGCCACATTTGATCCCATAAAAAGTAAGGAATACCCTTTAGGGATATTCTGTAGTGGGTTTACAGTATGTGTTGGTTGGTACAAACAGAAGAGGCAAAACCAGCCTCACACACTGGTCTTGCAGGTCTTATTTTAGTTGGAAGCTGGAATGTATTTCTCTCATACAGAACTGCTCAGTTGTTGCTTTAATGAGAATATAAATTAACTACATGTATATTCCACGTATCATTCCTTAAAAGCCTGTGAGGCTCTTTCACAATAATTCAGATAGCCCTTAGCAAGGGATGAGATTTATCATGAGCTCCTCCATACCACGACTCAACACATAATCTACTGAAACACCCGGTAGAACTTGTGTATCGTGTATATAAACGCAATAAAACTGTACCGTACATTTCAAAAGACAGGACACGAGCACATTTTTATTGAACAAAGAAAACCACAGTAGCTCTTGTTGTTGCACTTGAATTTTCACAGTACAGCACATTTTTGCAAAACACACAAAAAAAAAAAAAAAAATAAGCAAAGAGAAAGGAAATAAAAGTTAAATCATCACACTTTATGTTCCCATACAACCAGGCTCTTAAAGGGAAAACCAACCCACATGTATAATGGCTTTGCAAGTGTTTACACACTACAGTTGTCATAGAGTATAATATTGACTACAATCATTTAATGATAAATAAATTCTTTGGATTTGGTGTCTTGATGTCAACCAAACTACTTGGCTTTAATACTCGGCAACCATCCCAACCAAATATTTACTTTCTTAAATGACAACTTTGATTAATTAAATAAGATAAAACCAACTTTCTCACAATTTGAGCACAAAATTTCACTTAATTTTACACTTATTTAATAGGCCTCAATATCTGCACGCCTAGGCATTTCAGGATGCCCCTGTCCTGATAGAAAGCCTCACACAGTGATGATTTGGCTAGTTCACTTCCAGTTTTCTTCCTCTGGCACCGAAGCAGTAAATGTACATTTTCATAGCAGAAACGTTCCTACATTACTGTGAACTCTAGCTGTAGCTGGTTTGACGTATACCACTTTGTATATGTTGCATAAAATACAGTGAAGATAAACATACCTATTTCTTTCACTCTTACTTAATAGACTCTCTTTAGATTGGTGATAGAACATTAAAACAGTTTTACCTCAAACAGAATTTAGCTTTCTAAAACAAAACAAAAAAGAGTCTAATCGCAGTAGAGATATTCTCTGTGCTCATATGTGTTTTCTTGGTTGTCTCTACTCAGCAGCAGTGGTATTTGAACGAGCGAATCCGTACTCATAACATTGACACAGAGTAGCAAGGAGAAAGAGGTACAGAGGTAACTATTCCTGTGTGTACGGACATGAAACATGAGGAATGCATTGACTTGCCTTAAGAAAAAAAAAAAGATGTATATAATATATAAGTACTTCATGATTGTCATTCAGCAGTAAAATCTATGAGTTTTTCAGCGTTTGGTTTGTAGAAGTGTGACATTTGTTTTATCCATCTCCCTGTAGCTGTACATTCATGCACAAACACCAATGAACATATTATGTTCATAGGTTTTTGTTTTCTAAGTTTAGTGTCACCTATTGTGTTGAGCTTATTTATGGTTGAAGTCTCCAGTTCTGGTCTGGATGTTGGATGCACTTGTTGTTGAATGAAAACAGTTTTTTTATGCAGTGTGACTTGTAACATATAGTGAATTATGTAGTGCAGAGATAAAGAAACAGTGATACAACAGTGACGGTTGCAATCACCTCAGCAAGCTAGACAATGACAGAGAAAATATTTTTTTCTGTTGTGCATTAACCTTTACCCCACATAACAAGACACTGTAGCTGTGCAACAAACAGAAATTGAGCATATAGATAAGGCTGCATGTCTACTGGGAACCTGCTTCTGCTGTGTAAAGACAGGCTGTTGCATGTTTCTGACAGCACTCAATGGTCACTGCGTTCACAGAGCGCTAAGAGTTCAAACTATTTAAATTTTTTAACAAGAGGGCAAACTGTTTTTTTTTTTAGCTATCTCAATGTAAGAGCAGGAGATGAATGCTATCTGGGTCTCTGTGTCCATGAGATTATGGCAGTGGTTTAGTTCAGTTCTTATGAGTGAAAGAGGATCTATCTAGATTAGAGTGTATGAAAATTTGCAGAGGGTTAAGTAAGGGCTGAACAGGCCCCAACGGATCTGGAGTGTGCTTGGCTGGTGGTAATTTTAGGTAGAGGTGGTGAATAAAGACGGTCTTGCATCTAAGGCTGTAGCTGGGCTGCGGCAGTGTCAAGGGAGTCTTAATGAGGCTCAAGGGTCACAGATAGGAGCGCTGCATAATCCTCTCGTCCCTCAGGGTCGCTCTAGGAACCAGATCTCATTCTGGCGATTGCTGTGAGCGGGGTTGGTGTAGCCGGCCACGATGAACGAGTCGTTGACGCACACACCGGGAGAGTCCAGAAGCTCAGCCAGGGCGTTGATCTGATCAATGATGGTCACTTCGTTGGTGGGACCAGTAAAGGGCCTGGAAGAAACAGGAAGAGGTGCATGAGTATGAGGCATCACATTTCTATTTCCTAAACCCGAGCAGGAAAAACAGGCCAAGCATTAACTCTACCACTACTGATCATCATCATTGTTCTTTAGTGCTAAAAAAAAAGAAGGATTTAATTTAGGAGTAGTACAACATGTCATTTTTATTTCATTCTCTACTCACCTTGTGTATACAGTAGTGGCGGGCCAGATCTCTAGGACGATTTCACTGTCAGTAGGTTGTGGGGGCTGGGCCTGATGCTCAGCAGGAAGGAAATACGCCACTGTGACGTCATTGGAGACCACAGAGTGGGTCTCGTCTGTGCGTACCACTGTGACGATAGGGAGCGTCATGCCCAGGTAGTCTTCTAGAGATGTAAAGGAAATGGAATTATTACCGCTCAGGCTTGAAAAATAAGCGGCTTGGAGAAGATCATCAGCAAATGAAAGATAAGGCAGGGAATTTAACACAGAAGAACCTGATTGTGTGTTAAATGGTCCCTTGCTCATGGACTTACCTAAGGAGTTCTGCTGGCAGATGTATCTCATTATCCTCATAAAACCATAGCAGATGCTCTGCTCATAAGTGTCCTCTCGCATTGTAATACAAGCCCAGTGGCCCTTTTCATACTGGCGTTTTTCATACAACAGCTCCCCACACTGAAAAAGCACAGATGACAAAAGACAAGAGAAGAATGTGTTACAACTTTATTTTATAAATAGAGTAGTCCTACAGTTTAATGACATCTTCTTATGAAACTGTCTTCTGTAACATGTGCTATCATAACTGGGGAATGGCACTGATGCCAGAAAATGTTCTGACTAATGACTGGAAAGCTAAGCTGTCTACCAAATGTGTGAAGTACATCCCACACAACTGCTACTTGCAATCAAAATCATTCAAGACATACAGTGTTTTGGCATTGTAAGTGTACTCAGCGAGTGACATGTCTTATGAAACTCCAAGTGTGTGACACATTTACAGAGCTCCTTTGGACAGAATACACATACACATGGGGAGGTGGTGTAATCTATTACTAATGCTTCTCTGTGATTTTTATCCTGTTTAATCAGCTGTATCCGTTTTATATACTGTCAGTAAACATTATTTTACCTACTGTTAATGACCTCAAGGTATATTAGTGCTTTTACAAATATTTACATATAATCAGTGATGAAAATAATATATTTTTTTCTTTGTAAATATATATATATATATATATATATATATATATATATATATATGACCTGCAGTTCTAAGTATGCTTACTGTAAACGTGCTGTCCTTCTGAAGGGACTGAAACCTGCTCTAAGAATAGGGTGCCATGATTGTCCTTTGTTTAACCGGAGACTCCAGCCAAGTTTTAATGAACTAATTAACTCAAGTTAAACCAATTAGCCCTCTTTATTTATATGGCCCCCTAAGGAGTTTAGGCGGCTTACTGTATTGGGTGACACGATCATCTTGTTGAAAATAAGTAGCTGACCCATACTCACACAGAAGATCTGCTTATGATGTGATGTTGTGTTTATATATTTTTTATATAAGGCAACATCTGACCTAAAATTAACCAACAACTAGTTTAATCCAATTTAACTGGAATGGCAGAGAAAAGTGATCTGGAATAGTCTGTTCCTCCAGTAAAATGTTAAATCTCATAATGTTGTTATTTCTGTACCCTTGTTGTCTTTGTCAGCTACTCCAGTTTGGACATGTTGCTATTAATATGAGGTCCTTGCATCAGCAGTTGACTGTCCTCGTGAACATGTAGATGAAGGTTTCTGGCTGCTACTTTTCAAAGATTGGGTTGATAGTTTTTTTCTTCTCTTAATATAGAAAATGAAAATGTATAGAGAGACAGGTTACACAGGCTGAAAGTATATAGATGATTTGTTGTGGTCAAAGTAGTAAAAGGCAGATTGATACCTTCTCTTTGCGTGCGAGGAGGGTGAAGGGGATGTGTTCTCTGTGACTGCGTCCTTGGTTGTTGCTGGTTAGCTGTTGAATGGGCTCTGCCATATCTGTCAACAGACAAAATACGTGGTCAGTTTGAACCCGTGGTCAGAAAATAAAGTACTGTTTGCATGAGTAAAAACAATCAACTTTGGCAGCATATTATTCTTTAGCCATTAACTAGATCCTCTTCTTGATACAAGGTGTATTTGGCCTGCAAGTTATCGTTATTAAAATGTATTAAAGCAGAAGCTAAGTGTGGCCTAGCATATGTACTTGTAGCATACATACAGTACATATACTTCCATACAACTGTTTTCCACAGATCATATCAACACTTGCCGTCTATTGTCTCTAATCTGTATAAAACATACTCACTTCCAGTAACCTGCAGGCAGTGTTGGTAGTTTGTGTGAGAAAAGGTTGCCAGATGGGCAGAGCACTGTGCCAGGATGTCGCAGAGTGTAATGTTTATTGGAGCTGATGGAGAGAACACTGACTAAAGCTGCCCAGGGCCAGGTATAGACTAGTATTAACAGAGCGGAACTACAACACGGGCAAATGCTTTCGAAATACTGGAGCATACCTAGCCATACCTAGGTATGCTATACCATTTACCTATTGCCTTTTATGATAATGCCCATGTTGTCAGATTAAATAATGGAATTATGTTCCATTGTTGAACTGTCAAATACAGGGGACTTTTTTGTCAATCAATATCATGGAGGACAACTGGGTCAGAGAGATGTGATATTTAGGTAATCAATCCTTTGACAAAGAACACTACTGTGGTTTGGTGTGCATGTGAGAGCGCGTGGGCTCATTTAGCAGGATCTCATGAAATGAAGGTAACACTAGTCTAAATGACTGATTAGGAAGAGTGACTCAGCATGGATAATGGCCATGTATAGTTGACAGTAAAATATTCTCTCCCAGTTTATATGTGTCAATATGAGAGACATGGAGGGGAAGAAAACAAACCAACTTAACCCACTGCTCATCAGTTTTTATGGCAGCACCTCCAGAGCCGCACAACACTGTCGTAGAATGATCAACACACACACTTGTTTGACACGTGTCTTTGCATGTCATCATAAACTTTGCATAACACTGCTGGGAAAGTTTTATGTGCTGACTGGTCTGTATTATTAACACTATGATCGTAGTATTGTACATTGATGGGAACAGACCACAGAAACAAGACCATGCTTGTCTTCATAAATCTGTTCAAACACACTTACAAAAAGGAAAAATGTCAGTATTGTCACATCAGATTATTGTGGTAGAAAGATCAGAGTGCAGTTGAGTTGGATGTGTGTCATTTGGCACAAGAACACTGCTGTTTAATTTGTTTTTAGTTTCTTGGGTGTGCTAAGGGACTTATTATTGTCAATATTATTAAGGGTGACTAAGACGAGGTCAATTTGGTTCATTAACTCTTAGTTCGGTGTTCACTGATGTGAAGTTAAAAACACATCATTCCATCTTGTTTACCAGCTGGAGGCCCTTCATGTATCCCCAGTAGTTGATGGTATCTACTCCTCTGACCTCCATGAAAATTAGGCATGCAAGCCCCACAAACTGTAAAGGGTTTCTATAGTAGAGTTCAGACAGGTTGCACTGCTAGAGTCAAATATAAAATAGTATAGACCGGTCTTGATTTGTGTTCACTGCCTCTCAGTCTGCTGGAGGCTGCAATGACACTTGTTGCCCTGGATACCATTGAAACAATATAGGTGGTATCTCTTTGTGACATAGGGCTGGGCTGTAAAAACAATTAGCAACAAGTTCTATATGTAACCAATCAAATTGCTCCATCTGCTAGAAAAGCAGAGCTCCCACCTCAGCCCTGTCCATCCGACTCCATCCCAATTAGAGAAAAGGAGTTTACTGTGCTCTTGGCCTGTGTCCTTAGCTAGAGTATTATACTATAGGACTTAGCAGTTGCAACCTCGCTTGCAGTACAGGCAAGGTAGTTAATCCCCCCCGAGTCAGAAAGCCCCAGCAAGTGTTTTTGCACTAAGTCCTCAATTAGTGCTGTGGTCTGAGGGCAGAGGAAGGAGGATGTGCCAGTCTTTGTTATTGGATTCTCAGTGAGAACCCAGTTAGACAAACAGCCTAACCAGATGGTTTCTATGGTTTAAGTGGGTAAAAAAAATCACTTGGGTTGAACTGCTCATGATATGTTCAAATGGTAATGGCCTCGCATGTTGATAGTACTTGGCTAAGGAGTATTAATTAACATAAGTTGAACCAATAAAGAGGTTGTTAATGTTTTGTCCCCTACAAGGCACAAACACACAAATCTGACGTGTGTTTTGAAAATAGCCTTTATTGCTGTGAATCTGGAATTAAAATGTTGACTAGGCTAAACTCAATGGGTCCATTGTTCTGGTCTGTGTATCCAAGATCTGTGATTAGCAGCGACTTGGAAGATTCCAGAGTTCAAAACAACCGCTGTTCTTGTCGTCTCTAGCTGAGCACCACGTCTGGGTTTGTAAATACAAGCCGACAAAATCGATCAGTGAAGAAAAATTTACTTTTGAAATATATTTGCTGACAGTTTTCCAGAGAAAATGTCGGACTATGAATAGACTTTGGAGATGAACCCAGGAAATCAATTATTTAGTTTTCCCCCTTTTTGTTTATGTGGTTTCACAACAAACATTTACAATAATAAACAGTTACACTGTTAATTTATTCAAAAGCCATGTTACCACTTCAGAATAAACACAAAGACTGCCAATGGCAAATCAGACAGTGAAAACCAATTTAAACCTTCAGTCTTTGCACGTTTCATTCTACGACAGGACTGCCCAGCGGCATGCTAACGTCAGACCCAGGCAGTGTGTTGTGGAGGCCATCTTTCTAGTTTAGGGTTTGCAAAGCCGTTCAACCTTCAGTGCCCTAAACACATTCCTGATAGCTTGCAATTAAATCACACACACGTAAATACAAACTCATGAATGTATGGAACACCCAGTGTTTATCACTACAGCCCATTTTATTTGTTAGACTATTTTTTTGCATGTTGCAGCAACATAACGCAGCTCTTTGTTGACTGGAGCTGTAAACGGTGTGTTTATCGTTAAGTGCTTTTTTTTGTTTGTTTCATCCTGAGGTTGAAATAATCAAATCACTGAATAAACATTAAAGCCAAAGCTTAATTTTTATTAATTAATTTTATTTTTTAATAAATTTTTTTTTTTTTTTTTTTTTTTTTTTCTATTCTTCTTACTTGCTAGACATCACAAATTCTAGTATTACCGTATTATTGATCATACTATTACTGCTTTTGTATCAGACCATACTTCTGCAGTAATACTATTATCGTTATCATTATAATGTCTATGATATTGCACAGTCTTAATAGAATATTCAAACCTACAAGAGGAGACAGGTATTCGATATATGCCTGATGCATCTGAGTGAAACTGTGCATGTAAATCCAACGCATATTACTAACAACTCACTGTACTTGTGATCTCTTGCTTTCTGTGCAACAGTGTTAAGAGTGACAGAGGACTTTCCCAGTTGTTTCCACTAAGAGGATCTCCACGTTTTCATGCGGTTCACAACAGACTTATGTTATATAAAAGGGGGATAAAGAAACTCATCTGAGAATAACACTGTGCAACAGTGCAGTGTGTACTCTGATTTTGCAACATAAAATAATGATGATACTTAATTATTTCTCATCTTACTGGGACCCACAGAAACTCTTGTACCTTGTTGTAACAGTCTGTCTCCATGCTCATTTGACTGTGCGCCTGCTGCTTTGCATACAATGCATTAACCTGTTTGATAAACCTCCAGTTTTATGAAAGGGTGTCTGCCCTGAGGGACAGGGAACGAGTTGTCCTTGCTGGAACTATTATCTCCCGCTGGAAACTAGGTCAATGTACATAGTGGTATGCCTTGAGGAAGTTGAGCCAGTACCTCTACTAAAGTCAACAAAGCTGTTTTTACTTGTCTGTAAACGTTAAATTGTATGTGCACAAAGAAGGAGGCTAGGGAACAAAAGCCTTTAAAGTTAGCTAACGTTGTACGTCTCGGTGTTTTTATTTAATATTTATTTTACCTTCGGAAACTTCCACTTGGTGTCCCCGGGCTACGTCCTGCCAGTAATGCAGCAGCCGGTCGTCGCCTTCCTCCATGATTTCTGCCTCTTCTTCGAGGCTGCCGTTGCCCGAGTCTGACAGCTGGTCTTCCGAGAAAGACTCCAGGTCCTCCAGTGTGATCATTCCGGGTTGGTCGGTGTGGTTTCCTCCACCACCACCACCACCGCCGCCATTCATTTGGCAGCCACCTCGGTCCATTTCTGCTTGTAAAAACTACCACACCGTGGGTACAAAAAAACAACCCGAAAATCACGTCTGATTTGCCGCTAAATTTAGCTTCGTGTCGGTTAAGTGTGGCTCGCTTATCCAGATTACACCAACCGTTACTTTCTGGCAGACAAAACAGCCACTAGGAGTCTTTCCTCGATACATTTAGCTATATTCATATTCGCAATTCTTATACCCGAGTCAATCGAGTTGCTGGGTGTACTTTTCTACTCGCTTAAAAACAAAAAAAACAACACAAGGAACAAGTCGTCCGCCGCGACTGTGCGGAACAGCGCGACGCTCCTCTCTTTGTAGCCGGAGGTGAACGCGGTGTTTACAGGAGAGGGGGGCGGACCACGTGACGCTGCGGGGCTCACACAGCCCCTCCTCTTCCTGCTGCCCGAGATGATAAATACCCGAGACCCCCCCCACCCGGGGTACACACACAGACGGTAATCTCAGAGGGGGCCAAAGTGGGAACGATAACCAAAGGTACCCTCTTGAACAGCATGTTAGCAGTAGTTTACAAGTGATTATTATTGCTTAATAACTGTCACATGTGCGCACCGCTGCTCATTAATTGTGTGCTGCATCCCATTGAGCTGCAAACTAATGATCATTATTTATAGCCATAACACATAGTGATTACTGCAAAGTATTATAATTGCCTCCGATAAATACAAAGATATTCAATTCACAATTATTAGCAGAGAAAAGCAGCAAAATTATATTATTATTTGAGAAGCTGGATGTGTAAAAAAAATTAAGTAGGCATTCATTTTTAACATTTTTCTTGCACTAGAAACTGTATTTCTGGTCTTTTTTTTAATATAAAGCTAATTTTATTTTATTTAGTTGATTTTATTGTTTTTGATGTCTTTGTTCTAAGTTGTTCTAATGCATTTCTTCACCTTATATGAATCATTTTAAATACACCTGTGTTTGTGACGCTCTATACAAATAAAGTTGCCTTGTCTTGTCTAGTGTTATATAGTAGGGTGCTTTTCGAAGGTCTTTTTTAAAATTTTACAATGTAAAAAATTATTTCTCATTTTTATCTTAAATTACATCACTATATTAAAAAAATCCATGTCCACACAATTAAAAATAACGATGAACTTCCTACCTCTCACTGTCTATGTGCACTGTAATTAAAGCCGCACTCTTTTTGGCTTCAGTCACAGGTTTGACAGCTTTAGCTCATTTATGTGTAACACCCTGTTTGTAACAGTGACACCTGGTTCCTCGTACACATGTGATTGTTAACATGCCAACCCTTTAAGAAATTGATGAAGGTCTTGACAACAGGACACCCGGTGATAGGCGGCAGAAGGGTGTGGGTCGAGTGTGTGTACAGCCATGACTATCTTCATAGGTGTAATAGGAGAGGGAATACAGACCCCATAGCAATATACTGTAAAATACACAATACACAATAAGCTACGTGGACATTAGAAGACAAGAGGGATGATGAGGAATGCTTTTAAAATAATTATCTCCCATGGTCTTTCCTTTAGTGCATGTTTTTTCATATTTTATTATTTTAATAATTTGCTTTTTATCGTGGTTGATGGTAAATAAACCTTTCCCTTTGCAAAGATAATAAACAAACTTGAACTTGTGCACTAGGTCACGGGCTAAGCAGGATTTCCTCTGATCTGTGACGCTGCAACAGCCAACCACCATGTTGCACCCTTCAACACGCACGTAGAGAGGACATTATATAATCCTCTATAGTCTGTGGGGGAGTCTCATTGAAACTATAATACACACATGCAAACTCTGATACACAAACCTTACAATACTCCACTCGGGAAGGAGACCTAATAGGCTCCCTGCATGGCTGTAGACCTCAGTATTTATCTACCTACACCTTATGTCTTCTCTTTATAAATACTCACAGTCACACAGTGATTGCATTTTGATTTGTGACAGCCCTTGAGAATTAATTGAGCACCCTCACAGCAACAGTAGTGTTTCATTATTTATCACGTTGTTAACCATATTGGAATTTCCACCCTTCATTTGAGCCTCCTCATAAGTATCCGTGATGATGAGGCGAGCTTTACCATACAGATGCGTACACATATATCAATAAGTTCCTCCATGCAGGAGCGAGAGTTCAGTTTAGTGTAGGTTCTGTTATTAATAGCTGCCTACAGACTGGCTTTTTCACTGATTCCCCACGTCACTTAGCTCCATGCCCCTCAACCAATCAACTGTTTCCCCCCAGCTGAGCATGCTCAGTGAGGCTGCCATCAACGATGTTGTCATCTGGCACACGTCCTCTCCTCTCCTCTCCTCTCCTCTCCTCTCCTCTCCTCTTAATAGTATTTCTAGCCTTGTGGATAATCCACATCTAACATTCACTTCACATTTGTTTTACTGTTTTTATGAGACCCTTACTTTATCTTATGCTATTTTGAAAATCAGTGTATCACCATAATTTTAATTGAGATACATTACTATTATTACAACTGTAAACAAATGAGACCACAGTCAAAAGGAAATGGTAGCCTCTCTGTGATATTGCTCATGGTAGTGTTTTAGGAAGAGATTAGGAAGACTTTTTCGCCCTTTTACTCCCCCCACCTCCTACTTCCATCTGTTATTGCCTGAAACAGTTTTCCTTTATTTTGAAGAACAGTGATTGTGTTTCTGTTTTGAGCATTAAAGCCTTTTCTGCTTCAAATTAATGTAAAGATCTTCACAACATCTTACCTGTTCTAATACTGTACAGCAGTGGTTCCCAACCTTTTTTATAAGAAGCATCCCCCACTGCCATATGAACTCAATTACCCCTTCATCAATACACCATTTATGTATCAAAGGTGTTCATTTAAATCAATGTCAAACTGGATGTTACATAATTATATTTTAATCATATATCATTGTGTCATTTTATCAAAGGAGTAATCTCATTCCTTTTTTCTCCACTTCCCATTGTTTTCTTTCTCCCTCATTAATTATTTAACATTTCCCATCTGTTTCTTGGTTATTGTGACAGGTTTTTCATGTGCTTTTATAAATCCCTGGTTTGTCATAACGCAACAGCCAGATTCACTCCCATTCAGCACCAAAAGATATAGAAAGTGTAGGGCACTTCACGCTTCTTAGATTTAATGTATTCCTGTGAATGAATGAACAAATGCTATGCAAGTAACTAAACAAGTATATAAACAAACTGTTAAACATAGATTAATGGCACAATAACTGCCATGCAAGATGATGGATCAATTTGCCATATGATGTGATAAAAGTAAAGCAATGATTATTCAATCAGAAAAATATAATTGAATAATGAATAATTGTGTTTTCATCATTAAATGCCAATACCTTTGTCTTTCTTTGGACTTTTAAAACAAGACAATAATGACATCACTTTGTACTCTAGGATATTGTTATAGGCATTTTTTTCATTGCTTTCTATTGTTTTATAGACTAAACAAATCAGCAAATTAATTTATAATGAATCTAATCCTTAGTTGCAGCCTTAGGTGCAAGTATTGGACAGGTACAGACCAGAGCGCAGAAAGCTTGAACTAGAGCCATTTCACTCCACATTCCAACCAGACAAAAACAGCAACCTCACTAATCTGGTTCTTTGTAATCTCATAATCTGGTCCAAACGGCTGCGTACACATTCCCTGATTGAGCTCCACCTTTCAATTAACTAGAAAGAGAGAGATGCAGCCAGCTTGTGGTCCTTTCTCTCATTGCTGTCTGCTTCTCTCTGACACGCACAACCACTCAGACATGCGTGTATAGTTTACACACTACAGAAGATCTCATATTACCACTGATTCAGAATCAAAAAGTTTGCAGAACTACAAGCTAAATTCTTGTAACTCACAAATACATTAATAGGATTAAAGACTACAGTAATGAGGCCGTGATTATTATACTCTACACCAGAAAACAAATAACTTGGATTGATAAAATAATGTAGAAACAACTTTGTTCCTCGTAGATGCCTACCAGTAGTTGTGAAGTTAAGTTGGCCAAACGGTGGCGCTAGAGGAAAGGCCGTAATGTTATCTGAAAAAAAAAAGATGAATCCTCTCTACAGTGGCTATATTAGACTTGGTCATGCTTTGATCAGTCTTAGTTGTACTTCAGCTATGCATGCTAACATGCCAACATTAGTGTGGTAATATGAATATTACATATTACTATTAAATATTAACATCCTGACTGCATGCTGATATAGCTTGTCAGCATCCATACTGTTACTGTAGCTTGTTAACATCTGGACATTTAAAATGCAGTGTTAGTTAATTAGATTACATTATATTTTGTGACTTAAAATTGCCCTGTACGAGCGATTGTGAGCATGTATGGTTGTCTCTGTATATGTGTTAGACTGGTTTTATCCAGTCCCCCTTTATCCTAAAAAATTGGTCCATAAATAACAACACATCAATGTTAATGTGTGCAGTTGGCATGCTAGCATTCTAACTATGTTAGCTTTAATCCTGTCACGAACCTACAGTGTTGTCGGACAAGTGGACAAGTAGAAATTGAGTTGGTGGTGCTAGTTGGAAAGTCATGGGATCACCAAAGTCATCAGGAGTCATTCTCTGGAGACCAGGACTGTGTCCACCAAATTTCATGCTAATTCATCAAATAATCCTTAGGCACATGTCCTTGTTATGGTACAGGGTTGAATTGCACCTCTCCTTTTTTCATCACCCATTCATGTAACAAGGGTAACTACTATTCTGAAAGAAGAAAATCTAGCTGCCACCAAAGTGTGATAAACAAAGACAAGTGTTAAAGCATGTCCGAGTATTTTTAGCTGTAACACATCTGGAGACATCGCTTTGGGCTTAGTAACTTGTCATGGCCATTTATCATTATTTTAGACGATTTCTAGACCAAATGTGATCAAACTACGGACAAGGGTATTTCTCAGTTCACATGAGCAACGTGTTGTAAATCCAACCTGGTCCTTCCTGGCTGTTAGTAGCATCTGCCGCTGATGGTCGAGAATAAAGTTGGAGCCGAGTTTCCATCCATTTTTCTCCTCTTATGTAACATTTATTGAAAAACCTACAGTATTTTCTGGCCCATCTGGCCTATCTTTTCCTGAAGCCGGTGCTACATTAGAAGTGCATTATGCAATTAAACCTCCTCCCCATCAGTGGTCCATCATTTTCTACCATGTTACTATAACTGAATCATCTGAATAAACTGCATTTACTTACACATTGAAAGTATTTCTCACCAGCACTTCCAATATCTGTTTTATTACATTCAGTATTGCGGTTTATTTAAAAGGTAATGATTTCTCTGTTACCCCCACGGTACTGATGAACTAGAAAAAGGAAATTGTGTGTGTGTGTGTGTGTGTGTGTGTGTGTGTGTGTGTGTGTGTGTGTGTGTGTGTGTGTGTGTGTGTGTGTGTGTTTTCTTTGGTTGTCTTGGTAACCAGGGCTACGCCACAGCAGTTAAGTCTCTAACTCCTGAGAGAGACAGAAAATCTCAAAATGAACCCCCTCGAACCATTGGCAAGGAACGACCGAAATGAAAACCGAAAAGACCGTGAGCATCGTCATCTTGTTGACCATAGGACTGCAGAGTTTCAGTGGCGTAAGTTAAAAAATGTGACCTTGGGAGATTGAGGAAGAACAGGTGCAACAAGCTCCTTTCAAAATTTCTTCTGTCCAATTAACATGGGAGTAGATGGGGTTGAGAGAAGGTGTTGCTGGCGCATCAGTGCGTTTTCCGCCAAAGCTATTTGTCTGACAGCTTCAACAGTGTTATCACTGCGACCCCAACAGATTTACCTACGTTTCTATTTATAAATTATTTCTGTACAGTGACATTTGACAAATTTTTCTAATGTCACACACTCTAGTTGCGAGCATTCTACCAATACACACCCATTCATTTTCTGGCCCGGTTTTTGGGGATTTGTCTGCAAACTATTTGGCGAAACGCTTAGAAAAGTCATAGCACTAATGTCCCCACTGAGCTGCATGTCTTGGTACATTTTTGTGTATGTGCGACCAAAACTGCGGCGGGGGTAGTCAACCGAAAAACGTACAGAAGAATAATAAAAATATTAAGCACGGGGAATAATAGTAGTGTGCTTTTCAGGCATAATTAATAGAAGGAATTTATTTTTTTAAAAACTCAACCTTTTGGTCAAATAATCCTCTTTTCTGCCCCATACTCTAAACTCTTGTAATCTCTCTCCACTGCACACACTTTTACCATACTCCTCATTTTCTCAATAGATCTTCTTCAGCAATCACCTGTTAAGTCACTGTTTTCAAGTTTAAGCCATATCATATGTGATGAAGCACAATCCCTAACCATATGGTCTGACCTCCTTACGGTCTCATAATAAAAGGTTTAGGACTGGGTGATAGAGCTGTTGATGTTTTCTGAAAGGTCGGGGGGAATTATGGGTTGTTATTTAACCCTTTGGTTTTGTCTTTGTAAGCTGTATGAAGTGCACTCGCATTTCACCTCAGAGAAGCAGGCTGAGGTTTCGCGGAAATTGGGTGAATAGCTCAGTCCCTACATGAAGAGGAAATTTCAATTGTTTTATAATTACTGCATGATTACTTGTTGTTCCAGTTCCGATGTGATTATAAAATGTATATTATAAAATATATCTCAAGCCAGATTGAATAGTGGCAAACAACATATTTTTTATTTTCCTTCTTTCGTTCTCCTTTTATTTCTTTTTTGTGTCACATGTAGCAGTGAAGGGTTTGGGATTCTTGTTGACTGTGATGCTTAATTGTAAAATAAAATAACATCTATAAAAAAAAATAATAATAACAAGGTCAAAGTGTTTTGGGAAGAATATTTTTTATGTAATGTATGTGTGCATCTTAAAGTATATGCTCGAAAATTATCATCACCTGTTATCCCAGTGATGACTGTCGAGGTGCTTTTAAAACTACTATAGAAAATATATTTGTATTGAAATATAATTCATAGAAAATATATTCAAAATTTGAGTATATCCTGTAATATAAAACTATTTTGTTACAAAACTATGAATGGGGGGAAAATGTGAGATTTGTATAAACATAAGCTGACATCATTTGGCCTACTTACACATCATATTACAATTAAGCTTTGTTTCCACTTCGTAACACAAGCCCCATTCACAAATCGAAACAAGTAAATTGCCTCTCATCTGTTACAACAACAACAACAAAAAATGTCTACCAATTGATTCCAAAGGGCTTCTTTCAGGGCATCCTTTCATCCTTTTCAGTTTCTAGAGCAGTTTGTTCCACACAGCTGAAATTGAAATTGTAATGACCCATCCTCCCATTATCTGCAGTCGTGAGGATGAATAGATATTGTTAAAATTGTCTGTTTGAAAAACTAGTTTGATCTCTCTTCCCATTATAAGGAAATGAGGACAGAAGGTAGAAAGAATCCAGCATATTTGAATGTTCTGTGTCTGTTGTTAAAGTAAGACTTCCATTCAGTCTGTTTGGTAAGAGAGGTAACGTGTGTGTGTGTGTGTGTGTGCTGTCTGTCTGTCTGTCTGTCTGTCTGTCTGTCTGTCTGTACTTTCCAGCTTTGTGTCAGTACAGTGCTAGCTAGTCAGTCTGATGCATTATCCCTTAACACAAGAAATGGCTTATTATTTTGTTTGTTTGTTTGTTACTCTTCCTGCCAGGTGCTGGAGAAATTCATGTCTCGTCTGGTCCAGAACCGGGTGATGGCACACAAAGACCTGCGGACTCTCGGCAAATACCAGCTCATCCTCGCCAGGGACCAGTTCCGCAAGAACCCACCACCAAACATCAAGGCACGGACTCTGCTTTATTTAAAATTGGTGCTGTTTGTGTGAAATATAAATGCTATAGAATGCAGTTTTACATTATATGATATTACATGTTCATATGCATGCCCCATAAAGATGTGCCCAAGGCTGTAGAAAATAATCAATCACGCAGTGAGATCTAGACGCTTTCTAAATATGATTCATTTAGATAATTTGATTTTTACTGTATTTTCTTTTAGAGCATTGTCTGGTAGTTGAAGGAAAATTTATGGATTTTCTGTCCAAGCGAGAATAAGCATGGCTACCTGAATGAAGCATCAGTGTTTATATTTAGTGGGTGTGCATTACATAACACTACAATTTTAAATACTATTTTAGAAATGAGGTTAATGCATTATTTTTGTTAATGAGGTTTCATTTGCAAATGACAGTAATGCATTGATGTATTTTGAAATGTAGTTAATGCAACAGTTCATATACATAAAGCCCACAACCTTTTATTTTGATTTAATTTGATTTATTTGATGCCTTTCTTAATCATTTTTTTTACTGGTGTTTACAATGGTCTTGTGGACTCACATGCTCTCCTGCTCTCTACAGGGTCCGCAGCAGGGAATGCTGGAGGGCGACTTCGCCCTTTGTATCAGCCTGTACCATGGCTACGAGCTGCTGATGCAGATGGGGCTCCGATCGCTATTCTTTTACATCCAGGGAATCATGGACGGATCCAGAGGTCACTCACCTTACCCTCAGGCTTTCAGTGTATTTAGTTGCACTTTATCCACAGAGTAAAGGCTTTGCTGCATTAGAGAACATAATTCCACTCACCCTCACTCCCAGCATTGTCCATCAGTGTATGTACACTAAATAATGTGTCATGTGATATTGACTCTCCATGCTTTGTTTGATTCAGAGATGTCCAGGGCCAGGAATGAGCTGCAGAGGACTCCCACCTTTATAGACCTTTACCATGAGCTTGAAGCAATGTTTGTGAAGCCATCAGCGGGTACCTGAGCACTCATTCATATCGTATCAGTCACATTTCTGAGGCTTTCTTACGTAGTTGAATGTGGCATTTTGATGAGAGGTATCTTGATACCACTTTTTTCCAATTTAGAAACAGAATGCCTCATTTTACAAAGTAATTTAAAATATAGCTAAAGAATACATAAATACACTAAAATCCTTTATGATTAATACTCCTAGGTCAAGATGAGCCGTTCATTTACAGTCACCCCAAACTGGAGAAACTGGAGGAAGTGGTGGTGCAGCATTTCAGACTGTGGGCTCAGAGCTCAGGAGACAATAATGGTGATTTTCTTATTATAGCTGTGCTATGCTGTGACTCATATGTGAAATGATTGTTCTGAGTTCAAGCTGAGATCTATAATTCTCTCTATGTTCTATCTACAGCAAAGAGAGAACATCTAGCAGTTCAAGACTCCAATGACGTAACATTGGAGTCTTATTGCGTTTTTAGCGATTGTGTCCAAACAATGTTTAAAACCTTATGATTTTGGATCATGTTTACACTTCACAGAACAAAGAGACATTATTTTTTAAAGTACTGTAAGAAATACGCTCATGGTTACTGTTTCTCTTCTGTCTCATTAATGTCCGGGTTCAGGTCCTCAAGAAGTAAGCACGCGTGTGATGATCTTTTCATCGTTCCGTGAGAGCGTACAGGAGATTGCAGCAATGTTGAACCGCCATGCTCCTCTGATAAGGGTCATGACCTTTATGGGCCAGGCCTCAGCAGGGAAGGGAGTCAAAGGCTTCACCCAAAAGGAGCAACTGGAGGTACAAACTATATGCCTTTTTTTTATTTATCAAAGGGCAGATTTACAGTAAGATCAGGAATATATAGTAAATTAAGAAATATAAAAAGGGAATATAGTTGCAAAATTGTCAAGAAAAGCTTATTAAAAGCCTACATCAAGCTGAAAATGAGCCTTAAAGGGGAGAGTGTCAAAACTTAAATTTAAACTTCAATGAATTACATAAATGATAAATGATGATGAATTGAACTTACTAAAGTTGAGTATAATATATAAAGTTTGAGCTTGTTCAGTAATGTGGTAGGCGATCAGAGGGCGGTCAATGGTGTGAGAGAAGAAATTAAAATACTATTTGTATATATGTCACAATCCTTTAACAGAGAGTAAAGAGTCTACTGTTCATCCTTCATCTGGGGATTTAAGTTAAACTTCTGTCTCTCTTTGTCCTTGTTGGGGATATTCTCAAGTTGAATGCTGTCATTTATGGCACTGTAGAAGTGTACCATGTAAGACAAACAACAAAAAAGGGTGTGACGGCCGTTGCATTGATTTAACTGCTGGTTGCCTAGCACTGAAATTACTCTGCAGACAGTCTGTGCCATTTCCTCTAAATGATAATGCAGTATTCATGATGTAAATGTACAGTGTGTCCTGCACACAATGGCTTCAATTTAAGGAGCTAGCACAGATACATATTCACATACCAGACACATGAGTTTAGATAAAGATACAGATTTGAATACTTTTACTGTGTATAGCTGGGTTTGTGCTGTTCATGTGTGTGTTATAGGTGGTGCACAGGTTCCGTCAGGGAGGCTTCAACACGCTGGTGTCGACCTGTGTGGGGGAGGAGGGGCTGGATATCGGAGAGGTGGACCTCATTGTTTGCTTCGATGCCCAGAAGAACCCCATCCGCCTGGTGCAGCGAATGGGACGTACTGGACGTAAGCGGCAGGGACGCATTGTTGTCATCCTGGCTGAGGGACGCGAGGAGAAGGTGAGTGTTGAGCCATGGACCCTCAAATTAAAGGTTTGATGCTCCGCTAAATTCTCAGAGCTGATTAACCCCACACGCATCCACAAAACCCCTTATACCAAACTTCTAACCTTTGTGTTCCTCAGACGTACAACCAGAGCCAGAGCAACAAGCGCAGTGTGCACAAGTCTATTATCGGCAACAGGAACGGGTTCCACATGTATCCTAACAGTCCTCGCATGCTGCCCGAGGGGGTGAACCCCACCCTGCATAAGATGCATATTACCTGTGGCCAGTTTGACCACCAGGAGAGCAGCAGGCGGTCTGTCAGGGGTCGACGATCCCACTCTGAGGGACGGGCCTCACTCATCCACCCTCAAAACCTGAGTGAGTGATGCAGCACGAGGAGATTGTGGTTATTCAAACTGGAGATTATTTTATTAAAGAAACTGGATTTCAGAGTTTGTGTGTGTCTGATGTGGTAGTTCGGCAGGGCGGTGCAACGACAGATGGGTTTCTGAGCAGCACTGAATATTCCCTCTGGGCGTCCACCATGAGGCTGGAGGAGGATGAAGCTCATCCAACCCTGAAACAGTCACACTTCATGTCCCTACCCAGTGATCTACCACCTCAGGTTTCTTTCTTTTTTCTGTCTTTGTTTGTTTGTTTCCTGTGCAGGTCTGAAAAGTACCAGACAGTGAAAGACAATGTAAATGAAGATAAAGTGCCCATTTTGAGGCCGGTATACTGAAGACATTTAATAAGGAAATAATCCATTAAAAGTATTAATATATAATAATATTATATTATAATAATAATAATATAATATAATATAGTTTACAAAGAAGTTACTGAAATGATTGACTAAGACTCCTGTCAGTCAAAACTGTAATATATTTTAATAAAATTAATTAATTGAACTGACTCCATAACATTTTGCAGAAAAAAATGATAGTGAAATGAAATTTAGATATTTTGAATTGATCTCTATAGATCATAAGAATATAGATATTATTTGGAGTCATTAATGGTACAGCATCTAAGTGCAATTCTGCACTGGCTCCTGTTTTTGACAGTTTCTGTGATTTCAGGTGGCTAAATCTTAGTTATGTGTAAAAAAAAATAATATGAACCTTGCTATATTCCTTCCTATGTGTCTTTTTTTTTTACTGGTTGAATATAGTGTTACTATTTTGCTATTTATTATAAAAAAATATATTTTTTTGTTATTTTCTTAATATATTCATGTAATTTTATGTCCCAAAGGAGGAATTTTCTAAAAGCGGACCACCATCCAGAGAGCTGTCTTTGTGGGAATGGAGACACTGGCAGCATAAAGCACTTCCTACCCATGTTGTTAATCATTCCCTCCGCTGCCACCACTACATTAAGGTGATGGAGCTCATAGATGGCATGAGAGAGGAAAATGAGGTGAGAACAGGGTGTTAATGTATGATAATAATGCTGTGTATTGATTCTCTGAGCCAAATCTCTGGTCAAATATAAGCTAATGTAGTCCCAATCTCTGGGATGAAGAAGGAAAACTAAACCTCAAACATCTTACATGAGCGTTGCCTTGTTTCATAAAAGAGAGACAGTATTGTGTGTTTATGCGAGAGAAGAGCAAACTTTATAAATTCAGCAGGCTGAAGGGAGTCAGCTGAGTCGCATGCAAACACGCGATTGTGAGTTACTACATTCATGGCTTTGACCTGGAAGGCAAATTCCTGGCATTATAAACAGGCTCCATGGTGTAATTGTGGTTTTACTGTGCTGTTTTTTTTAATTTAATGTTCATTTATAATCAACAGTAGTTGTCCAGGCTGTTTTTCCTCTTTTATTATTCCTCTCAAATTAGATTAGACTTTGATGTCACTCTTTCCTGACTTAGTAGCATAGTGTAGTTCATAGTCTAAGCTGCTAATTGGTAGCAAATTTTGTTTTTCTGGTAGCTTGAAAGGATCAGTCATATCACAGAGGTCATCAGATCTATTAGAACTAGTCACAAAACAGTTGTCATCACGATGAATGTACAGAATGTTTCAGACCCAAAAACGGCACTGTTGCTACGATGTGGTTTAACAAGCAGTATCAGACATGTAATTGAACTACTCCCATTACTCTTTTTGACCTTGTTTACATTTTGCCAATCCCCTTCCCGTTACACACCATATCACTTCCAAATGTCTGTTCTAAGAGTGTTCCAGGCCTCCTGTTCTAACCATCTGCCATTTCATAAGATTATGCCATCGATAACACCCCTGAATTTGTCCAAATCCTTGAAATTGGGTCAGAGATTACGATAAAACTGACTATTGGCTAAAACTAACAAGTGGGCTCTTATTACTCCCCCCCGCATTGTCAGTTTTGACCATACATGGGAAGGAAAAAATTATCCCACCTGTAAAAACAAAACTGGATTACAGCACAAGATGGCAGCTAATGTCTCACACACCTTCAGGATGAATGCAGGTCATGAGGAACCCCAGCAGACAAAGGATAATGTCAGTTTAAACCATTGATCTGACCCAAATGTGGGAAAAAAAAAAAAAAACTACACCTGTAGAAACTGCCATGTATGACATTATTTAGTCTCCAAAAGTAAAAACAAACAAAACAGTATGTGGAAGACAAATTACATAAACCTGAACCCTAATTAGTGAAGTGGCTTGGCTGTAAAGCCTTCATTTCAACCTCGAGGATCAATTAAATACCAACCAATCTACCTACCTACCTACCTACCTACCTTTAGCAAGTGTAGCTGCATGTATATTTCATATACAGTAAATTATTCCATAACACTTAACAGCACTCAGAGATGACATATATTACTGTACCTCCTTTAAGTAATGGTGGAAGATGTATTCAGATCTTTTACTTTCATGAGTCCTTCAAGTATTATCTTAAAAATGTACTTTAAGTATCAAAACAAGCACAATGATCTTTGTCAGTGTTGTATTATTATACATAATATATTACTGATGCATTTTTTTGTTGTTGCTTGTGGAGGTAAAGCTGCTATTACTCACAATATATACTGTTGGATAATTTCATCTGTAACAATGCATCATTTTATAAACTAATCGCATATTTGTTTTAAATGTAAAATCTCAATCTGAAAAGCATCAAGTAAATACAGCTGTCAAAAAAAAGTACAATATTTATACCTGAAATTTAGTGAAGTAGAAGTATAAAGTAGGTTAAAATGGAAACACAGTTAAGTATAAGTCCCGTAAGATTAAACATAAATACAGTACTTGAGTAAGTGTAGTTAGTCACATCACACCACTTTCACTAAAGCTGCACATCTTCTAAATCTGTTATTTTAATCATTGTAACTGTTTAGACATGTTTAATCTACGTCTGCATCAAGTTGTGCATAAATTATTCCATTCAAGTGAGCGCTGTAGTAAATTAAAAGACAAACATAGAGAGAGTTTCCTGGGACCAAACCTGGATCCGGATCTGCCAAAATGAAAAAAACATGAGCCATAGTTTAACTTTCTTCCAAATTAATTTACTATTATAATTTATTCAACATTTCTAGGAAAAAATGTTTTTTGATTAAATAAGCAAGTCTGTTTTAATTCATTTCCGTTTTTCTTAACCCACAAATATGTTTTTCAGTACAAAATTTTAAACATGTTCATAAAACATATTTGTGCAGCCCAGCGTTGCAGTGTTTCCCCTTTAATTTGACAAATTTACCGTCATAAACTATTTTACTGTTGTGACGATGAATTTCATTATTTACAGCCTACATACAGTAGACATCCACGCTTTGTGCAAACAGATGTGTTTCCGTTGACACACAAGCAGCCTGTTGCTGTTGATCTACGCTCATCTTCACTCTGGGAGGGATAACGTCAGCCATGGCTTACTTTCTTGGCCTGAAGTTGCAGAGAGGCCTTCTGACCCTTTTCTCCAGAAACATCAGAGGAAGAGCAAAAAATGAAGCACCTAAATGAAATTCCCCACTTTATTTTTCTTTTAAACCTAGCCCACATGGACCCTCCCCCTCCCTCTCACTAACAGCCTTGCACTCTAGAAGCCATTCGTCTTATTTGAGGCAATTTTTCTGTCTGGCCGAGTTCAAAACCATGCTGTGCCTTTCTTTGCGCTGCTTTTTTCTCTTTTATGACGAGGAGACACAGGCAGGCATGCAGGCCTCCTCTCCTGCGATTATGTAACGCTTCTCTGAACTGTTACATAAAGCCAGGATGTTGGAAGTAGGTCGGGCCGTGATGACCTACATGTATAGCGTACTAGGCTGTGGTAGGGGAGAGCGGGAGATCAAAAAACAGATGCAAAACAAACAAAACAAACAAACACAAAACCGTTTAAAAAAATATTTAAAGTGGGAGTAAATTACAGAGTTATTATTCACATATTACTGATTATTAGTATGTATGATTTGTTATTTCATGTAGGATAGTTTAAGTTTGATTGACTCGTTTTGCGTGCAAGATAGTTCCAGTAACTTATACCTTTAAGTACGTGACTGCATTTAATACGCTATTTTGCTTCAATTATAGAATTAATTGTTTATTTGAAAAATGTATTAATTTGCCAGAAACTATGAAGACAGAATCTTTATTTATTATTAATATTTTTTATTTCTTATGATACATTTATTTTGGTAACAAAATCATATTTTTGAGAGCTTCTAGTATAAGTGTTGTGTCGACATTTGGACATATTCAAGCTTGACATTGTTGCACATCTAGTATAACTGGCTGACGTCAGAAGTAGCTTTTTGAAAGCCTCGTACTCTCTAGTGCCTTTTTTATACGTGTTCAGATGTACTTTTTCTTTTTTGTATCATCAGTGTTGGATGAATTATTCAGATTCTGAATTAATTAAAAGAAACAATACCACACTGTAAACATAAAGTAAAAGTCCTACACTGAGAATGTTTCGTAGGTGTTGGTCTGTCGATCAGCCTCTAACGGTTTGAGCCGTACCATGTTTGGAAACAAAGTCATGCAGCCGGATTAATATGGATGCTGCATTCTTTGTGCGTGTTCATGAGCAGCAAATTTGTATGGTTATTGTAGTGCAATGAGATGATCAACAAAGAGGGGTTTCCACTTTGCTGCTTCCTTCATCATGCAGTCTGAGACAACACAAACCCTCTGACCCTTCCAGCCTTTGCAGTGCTCTCTTTACCCTCGTCATCAACTTTATTTCAGTCTGTGGCATCTCTAGATCCAGAGCCTTAATCTGATCCATAATTAATTGTGCGCCAGGGGTTACGGTTAATCTTGTGTGAATCAATTTCGAGTGTGTCGAGAAAGGGTGGTAAAACTCACAAGAAAGGAGATTTTAAAATGTATCTCTGAAGGAGGAAAATGATGACACATTCCCTCAGTGAATCCTTGAATACCTAAAAGCCTTTGTTCCATTTTCCATGGTGATTGTGACGTTTAAAGGACGTGCTGTGGCCTTGGTCTTTGTGCAAAGTGGACAGCTATGAGCAAAGCTGTGTCCGAGGGATACAGGAGTTTTAAGGATTTAAGGAAGATGGATTACCCTCAAAAAAACAACAACTATGATTTACTTCTCTGATTTAGGGCTGTACTCTTACAATATTACAATAACACTAACTGCAGTACAGTTACACCACAAGGTCAGGTTATGTCAGTAAACAGTCTTTCTGTTGAGACCTGTTGTTCATGTATGCTTGTCGTAGCTGTGATTTCAGTTTTACTTGATATTCCAGTTGTTCATTTGGAACCCGTCACACAGGTGAAAAGGCCCAGGTGTTAGCAGTAACATTAACGAACATTCTATTCAAGTGTCCCAGTAAGTTATGACAGTGTGACAGAGAGCTAGCATGCACAATACTAGGACTCACTGAAATCATTCGTTTTATTATTTACACCTGTAGAAACTGCCATCTCTCCAAAACTGATTGACTATTACTGTTACTGGAGTTGGTTCGCTGGCACGGAAAATGGGCTGCCCACTGCTCCCAGTACTTCAGATGGGTCAAATGCAGAGAATGAATGAATGGGAAGTTATATTTTATTATACTGTTAAAACCTTGTTTACTTTTGTAATTATTGTAAACACAGGTTTAAACCTACAACATAAATAGTACCCTAATTTTTTTCGAATAAACCTAATTTTCTGTGTGATTATGATAGTCATTTACTTTTTGATTGATTGGGATGTAAAATTATTAATAAATATATTTTTTAAAGTTGATTAGTAAAATGTAAACACATACATAAACCGGCCTTTATTTTTTATTATGATTATGATGATTATGAAACTGAGAAATCCAAATCTTTCAATTTTATATGCGAGTATCCAGTCATTTAAATGGTGAGAAAATATTGATCGGGACTTTAAATGATTAGTAAATAATGCATTTTTAAATTATGTTCAAAACTAAATACAGCTGTAAACAGGTCTGTTGTGATCAGCTAAGAAAACCACAATTTTTCTGATATTTTTATTTGTCAATATTATATGTGAATGCCAGTAATTTAAATGGTTAAAAATATAATAAAATCTTCTCACTCAATAATTATTCATCTCCTGCTTTATAACTTAGACTCTTTTTCATCCACACCTAAATTTAGAAACACCCTTATATTTAAGAACATCTTTCTTTTATTTGACATACATTTCTTTTTTTTAATTTCTCCCTTATTTATTTACATATCAATCCTATTTCCAGTAGAATGTGTTAGTTTTTAAAATATTATAGCTGTTAAATAGTTTTCTTTTCCATCAGATTTTGTTGTAACATGATTCGACGACATTAACCTCCGTCAGCTTCTATTGTTTGTTCTGTTTTTTTCAACAGGGAAACACCATTGAAAGTATTTGTATTGTCTTCAGTTCCGGACCAATTAGATTACATGTTTTCAATGGAAAGCCTCGCTTGTCGGAAGTATTCCACCCTCATTGAGAAGTGTCTTTCATGCTCTCGCTGCACAGATCATAACGCCTGCAGGCTGCTCAATGTTTACCTCCAGCTGTTGTCTAATTAAAGCATTAAGGGAAGTAGTTCACAGTGTAAAGAAATAATTGTTCAGATGTTGATATTATACTTTTGTTAGCTTTTTACAGTAAACAGCACACAAAGTTCTTCTTGAGATATCAAAGTAGAACGTAAGACAAGTTTAATGAAAGGGCTGCTTGCTTAGTTGTTTAGATTACATATGTCTTTAGTCGTAAACACAACATTGCTAATATATATTGTATGTTTTACAGCCTTTATAATGGCCTACTGCCACTTAATGTTTCCTTGTTTCCCAGAATGAATCTCACACACAATAAGTATCTTCATCTTCATCGATTTAATAACATTAACTACGTTCCATTATTAAGTGTCCCAGTAAGTCCTAGCATACACAATAATGCACAATAACAAGTCTCACATACAGTGTTCACTGACCTTCTTCTGTATCCCTCTGGTACATACTGAACATTGCAAAAGATTTTTTTCTCATAAGTATGTTGGCAAGTGGACCACAATAGCGCGTTGATTAGAAGTGTGATAGATGGGTGAACAAGTGAACAATAAAAACCGCTGATGACACACACTACGCTTCATACCGGCACCAGCTCTTAAAGTAGAAACCTACTGATCAACACTTGAAATGTATTAGTTCATTCAATTCATGCCACATAAAGAGGACAGGAACACTTTTCCTGCAATAAATCAATATTACAAAACCACCTAATGAGTCCAGCTGCACAATTAATTAAAAGTAAATAAAACATTTTAAAAATAATCCGTAAACATCCTTGTTGCTTTCAAAATGTCAAACCGACAACCAGACTGAAATATCTCAACAGCTATTGGATGGATTGTCAGGAAAGTGTGTACATACATTCATGCCCCCCTCAGGATGAATTGTAATCACTTTGATATTTTAACTTTTCATCTAGCGCTACCAACAAGTCAAAATTTTACTTTGTATAGTACTTGAGTTTGTGACTAAATACCTACAAAACTTATGACATTCCCATCACCCTCAGATGTAATTTATAGATTCTTACTAAGCATCAACATGTTAGCATTACCATTGTGAGCATGCATGCTGACACACGCATTTAGCTCACAGCACCCCTGTGCCTCTGTAGTCTCACAGAGCTGCTTGCATGTCTGTAGACCAGGGGTGCCCAAACTTTTCCCCTTGGAGGACCAAAACTGAAACGTAATAGTGGGTCATGGGCCAAAAGCAAACATCTATTGTATTGTATTATTAAAATCCAAAATTGATCCCAAATTCCCTTAATTGACTGATTTCCTGTGCAAATTGTGACTCTGTCCACTCTGCTCAGATTATGAAAAATTATTAGGAATCCTGCTTATTTGAAGAGCATTTTTTTACCTCTTAATAAATAAAACAGCAATTTAATATTAACATAAACATAAACATCTGGAGGTCCAAATTAAACCTTATGGTGGGTCAACTTTGGCCCACGGGCCCCAGTCTGGCAGCCCTGCTGTAGACTCTTAGTCTTATTTTAATATTATGGAATATTAGGGCCACTTATTAGAATAAATAAGTGATAGTTTTCTAAGTTACTTCCGTTTAACATGGTGAGGTTTTAGTTGACATATAAAAGAAAGTACAGAAGTAGCAGTGTGGGTTCATTCTACAGTTTCAGTGCCATGATGACAAATTCAGTCAGCCTTTGTAGAAAATGTAGACTAAGGAACTGCGCCAATAGTTTTTTCTGTTTACATAATTGTACGTCCTTGTACGTAAATCGCAAACATCGGAAACAAAGGTTGGTGTCATTCCTTTCAAGGACCTGAGGGATAAAATGCATTTTGAACTGTATTTTTGTAGTTCCAGTGAAAAGGCTTGTTGTGACAATTAAGTGCTCTTTTACTGAATGCTGAGTATAGAGAGTTAAAGAAAATCAAGACAGAATGACATTTTGGCCACCAGGTCAGTGGCAGACAGAAATGGTTTGATTTTAAAGATACTTACACGTCTGAGTTGGTGTTTAAAGCAGGTCTAATATAAAGAACAGTTTTACAGTAAATGCTTGACACTGAGTGGAATAGGTGGAACAGTGGGCAGTCGACACCATACAGTTCATCTACACTTAGTGACCTGTGAGTGCAAAGACACAGCAGGGTCTTACCAACTCTAAGCGTGGCCTGTGTAAGTGGCATGCATAAAGCTTAGTGGCCTGCACGAATGCACATTTTCAGTTTTATAACGGCGGAAAAAGGCAATTTTTCATGTGAGCTATGACCAATCTCACCGTAGGAAGTTCTTCAATCCACAGTTCCCCATTTTTAGCAATGCTTGGGGCCATTTGTCCCTATTCAGATCATTCCCACTATATTAAACGTGAAGCTTCTTTAATGCAGTGACTTAAAGCATCCTCTCATCCAGTTTTATTGCCCTCTTTCTAGGAGAAACCAATATTTAGCTCTCCATACACACTCAGGCCTTTTCTCACTCCACATTAGACTTCTGTCTTTTATACTCACTGAGCATCTTCATGCTGCTGGTCACCGGTTCGATGGCACCCTGTCGGCCCAGGCAGGATACCACTATAGATGAATCACTTCCACGTCATGTGGTTTGCACAGGTGTGGGATGATTACGATGCTCCAAGGGTGGCTGCAATGTGACATCTCTTCATAGGGCACTTCTTGATTAGATAACTGTATGAACTGACAAGCTGTTTGATTGGTGAATTTGCCGCCCTGAGGGTCACATGTGTTGGTCCAGAGGCTGATTACAGCTCCTTGACCTTGGTTCTCCTTCAGAGTGGGTCTTCTTATACAACTCTTCTTTCTCTGTCTGTGTGTGTGTCTGTGTGTGTGTGTGTGTGTGTGTGTGTGTGTGTGTGTGTGTGTGTGTGTGTGTGTGTGTGTGTGTGTGTGTGTGTGTGTGTGTGTGTGTGTGTGTGTGTGTGTGTGTGTGTGTTTAGGGGGAATGTCGTTACGAACAGGAGCTTCTTCCCTACCTCCACAAAGAGGTTGGCCATGTGAAGAACAGACAGAAGAAACAGAAGAGCACCAAGACCTGCACTAAAACTACCAACAACAAACCCAAACCACGTCGCTCAGTGTTGTCTGATCTGGAATGCATTGACGAGGAAGCAGAGGGGGAAATTACACACATTTCCGCGACCAAACAAAGACTTCCTTGTGATAACATCACAGAGCACCCAGGACCTGAGGCAATCTGTCCTCGTCCCTCAATCAATGACTGTCCAGAAGCTGATATGGATGATGACTGTGTCTTCATTATCGAGAATGTCATCAAATCAGAGCACACGGTTGGCGAGCCTGTAAATATAGACAAACTATCACAGTTGATTACCAAGACTGATGAAGATATTGAACTTCAGGCCATGTTCTACCTTCCTAAATGGGATTCAGCGCCTCCCCCCTCGTCTGCTAAACTGCGCCCAGGAAGAGACGAGAGTCTGAAGGTCATCCTGGCCAACGTGGCGGAGCTCCTGTCCCGATCTCCGCCGTCACCGACTGAAGATTTAGAGGCCGACATGGATGCTCCATCACTTCCTCCCTCTCCTCTGCGGCCTCATCAGCCATTCCAGGTCAGCTTTACACTGAATGTGGACGACGACGACGAAGTGATGATAAGCGATGACGACAATGCCTCCCTCAGGGTGGACTCAGACGAGCCTCCAGTCGGTAAAGAGGACAGTAAAGTCTGTCAGGAGCAGCAGCAGAGTGTCAGAAGGGGCTGCGTAGGAGAAGAGAGTCCGACCTGGGATGAGGTTTTTGGGGAAGAAGAAGTGGACGATTGTCATGATATAAAAGATAACAGCAAGGAGACAAATGATGAGATTTTCAAGGAGGGATTGGTTGGTGAGGAAGCTGAAACGTATGAAGAAATGAGAATGAATAAGAGCATGACAGTGGAAAAAGAGAGTTGTTGGGATAACGTGAGAAATGAGGGAATGCTAGATTTGACAGATGGTGTGAAAGATGACAGAGACCTTCAGATGGACGACAGCATGGATCTGTTCGGGGATGACGAAGCCTTCCTGCAGGTGACCATCCCGGAAATCTACACTCCTGGTGTCACACCCAGGACATCCCCTCGTGCTGGAGACATTACTAATGGCACAAAAATCATGTCCAACACTTTACACGCACACACCCCAAAAACCCCACGTAGCACTACACACACAGCTGAAAGCGCACATGGATTAAACACAGACAGTTTAACACACACAAAGCACATAACCCGCACTCCTCATGCCAAGCTGATAACTCAGGACACAAACACCCAAAGCACTGAGGTAAAACATTGTACACACACAGCAGCAACAATGAAACATGTAACAGATAATTCAGTGACGGATGAGGCAATTCCAGCTCTATGTAAATCTCCCACAGTGCAACAAAATTCTGAGTTACATGACAGCTCCCATGACTACTTCTCTGTCAACTTTGACCTCGGCTATTCGCTGGAGGACTCTGAGGAAGAGGAGGTAGAGGATGTACCTGCCCCATGTACATACTCTCCACAGCCTAAAAAGCTGGCGGTCTCCAACTCTTCCACTCCCTATAACAGCTTCCATAGACCGAGAATGCCTCTACAGTCGAGTGAATGCAAGTTATCGACACCACAAATGCTGTCAGAGCACAGCAGGAGACAAACGTCCTCTCTTCTGGCTTCGCCTTTAATGTGTGAAGGTGGTGCACTCCCATCTCCAATCACATCACCAGGAGCTCGGCGGAAGCTTTTGCCTGGCTACACTGGGCCTCGCACCCCGTCTTTACTATCCTCTACAATGGAGGGTCACGCCGCCAAGGTAGAGCGAGCATTACGTTTGGACAACAGCTCCCATAAGGGATCTATTTGTGTGGCTGACTCGCCTCCGCATGCAGGTTTGTACACCATTCAAAAAATATCATTCCTCAACTTTGTTTGTCCCTGTTCCATTTTGAACACGCTGAGATCCCCTTCTTCTTTCTGTGTCTCACCATGTTTTTTAGTGGAATTCAACAGTGACAGTGAGGAGGAAGTTGTGGGCCGTAAAAGACATCAGAACAAGATCAACCCATTGTCGTCCCCAGAAGTGGTGAGCAACCCTGGTTGACATTAAATATCTAGGGCTGCAATAGCAAGTATTATTTTTATTATTTTATTAACCTCAAAACAGATCAGGCAGGTCGTTCCTCCCAATTACCCGAATGCAAAGCACCCGAACCCTGATGCCTATCCCTGCGAGTGGTTGGGTCCACATGGTGCCGGCTCCATGTAGTTCTTTTAGGCTCTGTCTTGCCAAGCCCCATGGGTCAAGGCCTGGCCACCAGACAATTCCCAGTGAGCTCCCCTCTCAGGTCTGGCTCCAGAAGGGGACCCCGGTTTCCCTTTTCCGGCACTGCAGCTTCTTAGCTAATTCAGACAGAGTCTGTGAATTGTTTTTAGTCTGGCCCCTCCTCTGGGGCCATTTGGCCTTGGGAGATGAGATTCACCCTGAGAAGCTGAAGGCTCTGGGCATTGTTGGGCTGTCTTGGCTGACACACCTCTTCAGTGTTGCATAGAGGTCAGGGACAGTACCTTTGGAGTGGCAGATCGCGGTGGGGGTTCCATTTTAAAAGAAATTGGTGCTGGAGGGCTCCAACTATTGGGGCATCACTCTTTAGTTTATTCCAGGGCGCTGGAAAATAGGCTGATTGTCCTACCTCAGATTCAGGAGGAGCAATGCTGATTCATTATTAATTATGGTGACAAATCTGAGGCGAATCTTAGTTGCAAAGGTGTAACTAAATATACAGACATTAACAGACAGAGGTTATGATTTGCATATGGTACAATGAAAGCCATTTTTGCTGGAAAACGTATAGATTTTATACTCGTTGCAGTTCCATTTGATATACATTCATTCCTTTTTCCCTTTCATACGGTAAATGAGATGTAAAAAGACTTAAATTACAGTCTTACATTACAAATAAAAAAATTCGATGTAACCTCTGTGTTGTGGTGCAAAAACGACAGCCGAGCCGTCTTAGTCAGATATCTGATATCTGATTCAGACGGCTCAGGCTGCCTCTGTCCATCATTTCCAAGGTACCTGTAGTTGTCATGGCAACCAGCTTGCGTGCAGTGAAAAGGCATTTGCTCCTGGAATGTATTTTGATATTATACAGTATATGAAAGTCACATAAGACACTGACATACTTGCACTGTATGGACACAGGCTGTATATAAAACTGAACATGTTTTGTCTCTGCTAGTCAAAGATCTCCAGTGATGTGGACTCCCCAGTGGTTGTGAACAGGAAACGTGTGGCTGCACTTAATACAGTAAGATTTTCTTCATTAGCAGTAAAGTATTCCACATGGCTCAACACAGCAGATTTAATCTAAATAATTTAACTCCATGCATTACTTGTGATTATTTCCACAAATCCTTATCGTTTAATAATATGCAGCATCATAAACCATTAACGGTGTACAGTGTTTGATTAATTTGTTCTCCTCATTGATCTCCAGTCTGATGAAATAGAGGGCGAAGCTGTTTCTGATGATGACTTCCAGAATGAGTCTGCCTTCACACGCAGAACCACAGCAACTGGAGGGCAACGAGTCCAACAGGGCAAAGCCAAGGTCTGTGTGGTAACAGGTGGCTCTGTAGGATATTCTAATCTGAATCAAAATTTTCATCATGTATTTTTCATGTTTTTATACAACCACATGCAATGAATGGCACCTATTTACATGCAAACCCAGTTCTGGTTGTTGTTTCTGGTTCTACTGTAAGTGTTACATTTAGTCATAACTGACAAACTACAAATGTGGTTGCTGCTGTTTGTCTCTTGCGACATACTATCATAAGACATTTTAGACCTGTTTAATATTTGTAAAAATGACACCTTTCTCCTTCCATAAATGTCAAGTCTATAAATATCTGTCATATCTGTTGCATGGACACCTTCAGCATCCATCAACCTTGACATTTTTCATCCTTCCTTTCGCAGCACACCGTATGTCGAAAAGGGCGTCAGTTCCTTGACGAAGAAGCCGAGCTGTCGGATGGGGAGGAGGGGGAAGACGTGTCATCTGATGAAGAAGATGGAGAAGAACAGAATAATTCTCTTGAAGGCTTTGTCGTCGACAACACACACCTCTCACAGGGACTGAACGGTACAGCTTGGTTATTCCAAGAAATGTGATTTTATTGGACTTTCAGTGGATTGTGTTTCAAATCTAATTCACTGAAATGAAGTGTTTGAGCTCAAGTAAGCTGAAGGAATTGTGCCACAACATTTACACGTCCTGTCTGTCTCTCTTCTATATCAGAATCGGAGATGCACGGTGTTTACCTGAAGTCAGTGAGAAGCCCTGCAGTCCAGGGCAAGTTCAAAATGTCCTACAGAAATCATCACAACATGGACATATTTTCCCAGGTAAACTGTATATTTTAGTCTCAGCTTTTCTTACAAAAAAAACCTAAATACAAAGAAGTTCAAGTAACTTGACCTCAGCCCATGTTCCTAACCTTTTGTCCCAGGTGCCTGAGATGGATGAAACGTATGCAGAAGACAGTTTTGTGGTGGGAAGTGAGATGGAGGAGGTACAGAGCAGCGAGGAAGAAGATGAAGACATTGAACTTATGCCTGAGGACTCGTATGTGGACGGGAAGAGGCAGTATGCCACCAGACGGCGTGTTTTCCTGCATAAAGTCAGAGCAAGAGCCGGAGCTGGCGTTAAGACTACAGCTGAAGCCCCACCAGAGCACAGAGCTGGGGTGAAGACCAAGCGCACCCGTGTCATATGCATTAATGATTCTAGTGAAGAGGAGGAGGAAGTTAGTAAGAAGAGAAGTCTCATAGGAGGGAGTGTTGCTGTCTCCCTGTGGCCAAAGGCGGTACAGCCGGAGCCCAGCAGGCCTCAGCTGCAGCAGAAACCCTCCTCCTCCTCCGCCTCGTCTTCAACCCTAGCATCCAAGATCTCACTGCTGAGCAAGGCGCAGAGATGCTCAGTGACTGAGGAACAGCAAAATGAGAGGTAAAGAAGTTCTCATGTGGTAGAACAAACAAACACAAAAATTCACCAATCACTAGAGCATTGTTTTCTTTTGCCTGCAGGTGTCGCCAGAGGTTAGAAAATCAGCATTTGCTCTCTGATGAACTGGACTTTGTAGAGTCAGAGTTATCCTCCAAGAAACAACCTCAGGTACGAGCAAACAAGATGGCACATGTCTGCAGGGTCATACAGTATGTGTGGAATTAAAATACATGATCATTCAGTAAAACTTAAAACTACTCTGATGTTTATGTTTTCCTTTGTCCAGACTCTCCCTGCCACCTCCTCTGTGCCTCAAATGTCCACTACAAAGGATTCATCAGTCAGCAAGTCCTCTGCTCCGTCCGGACCCGTTTGTATTCTGGCGGACAGTCGCTGCATCAGTAGCGGAGTGGAGCTGATGACCACCCTGCGTCAGCGCCACGCCGCCACTGTCCACGTCTGCTCGTTGGACGGCAGCTACTTCATCGTCAGCAACCGGATGGCAGTGGAGAGGCACAGCCAATCAGATCTGGCTGCCATGCAGAACAGGAAGAGATTGGCTGAGAGAGTGAACAGCTTGCAGGGACTGTTTGAGCGCGTGTGTCTGATAGTGGAGAAGGACAGAACGAAGCCAGGTCAGTCAGCCTATTGATCTGTTTAGTTAAATATCTCGTACGGGGTATTCTGGGGCTTTTGTACTCTCAGATGGGAAGATTTGCAAGACAGGAATATATGAACCTGCATGAAATTGTGAAAACGGACTATTTGCCGATATTTCTTAGGCCTAAAAATTTGAAGATTAAAGGTCCAGTGTGTAGGATTTAGTCGCATCTAGCTGTGTAGTTGCAGATTGCAATATTCAGTATTCAGTTTCTGCCAATAGATCCTCCTAAATGTCACTCACTGGACCTTTTAATCAAAAATAATATTAAAAGAAATTGAAGTAAACACCTGTACATACTATGTTCTGAATCAGCATTACAGGCACTTTTCATAGTTTACATAACAATTTAATTTACTTTACTGAGATGATTATTACATGTTTCTGACATATTATGATAACTGCCCCCGTCACAGGTGAGGTGTCACGTCCCTTTCAGCGAACACGTTACTACGACAGCACTGTGACAGCGCTGGTACGGACCGGGGTGCGCCTGCTGTGGAGCGATGGTGCTGAAGAGAGTGCTGGCCTGTTGGCAGACCTGGCACGGCTAGAGCAGCGTAAAGGTCAGGGTATCGCTGTACCGCTGGAAGTCAAAGGGCAGCACAGCCAGCAGGCCCTGCAGCTGTTCCTGAGTCTGCCCTCAGTCAACTACATCCATGCCCTCAGCATGAGCCATAACTTCAGGTCAATTGCCCAACTCATAAACAGGTAAAGGAAGTGTACGTGTATACTGTGGCAAAATAAGAACAGAATAACACAGTATAACTCTCCTCTAACCCCCCTTTACTCCTCCTGCAGCTCCATTGAAGCCATACAGAAGGCAGGCTGTATGAGTCAGCCCAGAGCTGAGGAGATCTACCGCTTCCTGCGCTACTCCTGTGACTCCTTCCTCATGAACACATCAAAAAACAGCTAGCAGCACGGGGCAGAAACAATGCAGGAATACCACAATCATTTACCATTCATTCCTCTACCTTTATGTCTCCACTACTGTTATTTCTTACTAACATGTCTTTCCTGCCCTTATGTTTGCTATACTTCTTTGTTCAGTCTCTTTAGGGACTGCTATGCTTCATAAAGTAACACCTCTATCTGATCTCTCAATGAGAGAAGAGCCTCAGGAAACCGGGTTCAACCTTCTTGCACAATTATTTGAAGGGGAACACCACTCAACTCACTTTGTATGTTATATGATACAAAGCAAACCATTTGTTTTATGCTGTATTTTCTTTTTATTTGGTTGAGAAGTGTTTCCCTTAAGATCATTTGTACTGGCTCTAATCTGTCAGATGGCAGATGTTAAGGCAATACTGTGATCATAAGAATGCAATCAATATTTGATACTTGAATAACTTATTGTTTTTGTCAAAATAATGGATACATTTGTTTACAATCCTGCTCTGAAAGGTAAATATAGTCACATTGCTTTAATAAACTGCTATTTTTGTACATTGCGTCACAAAGAATTTATGTTCTCCTAAAGATATTAAAAGATAAACATGAGTGAGTCTGCCAAGCACCAACTGTAGTAAAAATTTGATACCCATCTATAACCACTAGAGGTCAGTGTCTTTATTTAAAGAACCTTTCTAAATTTATTTAGGGTCACTTATGCAGTTAAACAACTCCTGCATTCTCCATACCATATATCCTGTTTGTGGTTGTGAAGGGTCTGACAACTCATCAATATGCAACATACTGTGGTAATAGTTGTACTAAGAACCACACCTTTCAGAAAACATGAGAAAAAGTGGCTTTTTATTTCACTTTCAAGGAGCTACACTGTGCATGCTGCACATATTGTACACACACAAGTACAGAACACAACAGTAGCAGCCCTTTCACAAAGATGCATCATCCACCGGTACAGTCAGACAGACCTACTAGTCAGAAGTACTTTACAGAAGTAAAGGCTTGAAACAAAACAAAAATAAAATAAATTGCAGGATTGCACCAGATACATCTAAAGCTTTCTTACAAAGGGATTACATGAGAAGAAAAAGCACTGAATTCACAGTATGTATGTCATTATGTCTTTGGACAACCACAAAGCAGTTACAGACCTGCACTTTGGACTCAGCAGTCTAACATCTGCTACTTATTGATAGGAAAAGTAACAGCACCGTCAGTTCAGAACTGCAGATTTAGACATGAAGATGTGTGCCGTCCACATGTGAGGAAAGTGATAGCTTTAGCTATTTTGATATACAGTTAGGTGTTACACATGCATTTTTGACCTTTAACAAGCCATTTGTTTTGTATGACACTGTAAGAGAATCTTGCATTATAATATAAAATCTACTGTTAAGTGAAAAAATTTTTTTTTAACCGAACATGTGCTTAATATCATAACAAGGTGCTTTCTTTAGACATTGTACAATGTCCAGAAGAAAAGAAAAGAAGCTCATTCAGATTTGGTTTTAAACTGTGATTGTTAAATTAAATTAAGCATTTTAAGGAAATTTTAACACATGATCATTTTGTATTTAAGTCGTGTTTATGTCATACTGCCATGGGCCAACTTCTTGGTCTGTAACATTTTCATTATGAACTTCAGAATTCAAGGCAGATTTTTAAAGTAGACAAAAAATGAAACAAAAAGAGGATAAAACTTCAGACAGCATCCACAACTTGGATCAAACTCCTGTGATTTCTCATAGGAAAGTTGAACAACAAACACAGTTGTAACCTCAGAAGAAGAATACAGTAACTACATGGAGCTTGTACATTTACATGTACATGGCTTTCTCTGTATTTGTAACTATTACAATAAGACGCTAAAATGCTGCGTTCACACTATATGAAGGTCAATAGTAAGGGGATGACTCGACCTGGACACCATGGAGAGATTACTATGGATTGGTCAACTTCTTAAAATTAATAAATTAAATCTTTAAAATCACATTCATTTCACTGATAGAAGTTTGCGCAAAGGAACAGTACAAATTCATTAATGTTTACAAGTATGCTAAACTTTGTAGACCTGGTTTTGGTAATCAATAACTGTCACTGACTGGCACAGTGGCGATCGGTTGTTAACATGAACTCCAAACATATTCCATTATGACCTGAAGAGTTTCTTTGACTCAACGTTTTTAGGAACATCAGTAACTGTCACTGTAGAGATTGTTACAGTAATGCTTGTAACCGTCAAGTTTCCTAAAATTAATTAAAACTCAAAAAGTAGTGTGTACAAAACCACAGACGTTTAAAAACAGACCATATTTACAAGTACAGCTTTCATGGTAAAATATATATTATTTAAATACTACATGTGGTCACTTTGCTGAAGCTCCATGGGCAGATGCTTACCTAGGATCAGTTCACCTTTCTCATTATGGATACCAGTTAACAGATCACAGACCAGCATGAAGCTGCAAATTCCATCTACACTCAATAAATGTGCTTGACTGTAGTAATGCTCGCTGGCGCGCAATGGCTTTACAGGCTGGTCGGCTGCGTCTGCGGCTGCAGTGGCTGCAGCTGCACAGACTGCGGCTCAGAGTCCTGAATGCTACACTCTTCTCCCTCACGCATGTAAATTAAAAATAAAGTCACAGTGGCAAATGTGGTAGCATTCACCGGAAACGCGCGGAGCAAAGTGGACGTGAGTCCACGTGAGAACACCCTCCACCCCTCCTTCTTTAGGCTCTGTCTGACACAGTCCATAATGCCACTGTACTGGTTGACACCGCCGACCCCGTCCGCCTGAAGACGCGACTTGATCACATCCACGGGATAGGTGGAGAGCCAGGAAGCGATGCCAGACATTCCACCAGCAAACAACAGCTTGGGGATCATGTAAGGGTCTTCTGGCTCACAACCCAGGGAACGTGTCAACACGTCATAAGCGAGAAAGTACACACCAAAACCAGGCGTCTCACGCATCAGGGTGGTCACCATGCCACGGTTGATACCTCGGATTCCCTCCTTGTTGTAGATTCTCACCAGACAGTCCAGGGAGTTCTTATACAGCTTCCTCTTAGACTTCTTCTCTCCGGTCCCTTGCAGCTGCATGCGGGTCTTGGCCAGCTCCATTGGGCAGCAAATGACACACTGGATGGCTCCAGCAGAGGCTCCAGCCAAGAACTGGTTGAGAGGTGTGTCACGGCCAAGCTTGCGCATGGCGTTGCCCTGGACACCAAAGACTATGGCATTGATGAAGGCCAGGCCCATCATGGGAGAGCCAATGCCTTTGTACAGACCGAGCATCTACAGACACAAAGACACATTACTGGGATCACTGAGGGAACACCATTGTGTTGCATTGCGATCTCTACAGAGTCCAGCAGAAGGTCCAGTGGGCTCTACTGGTAGACTATGTTCCTATTGGTGTATATGTATATGTATATGTATATTGTTGTTACATTTGAATGAACCTTTTATATCTATAGACGCAGCTGGTCGCCTTCCTTGAAGGCCGCCATGTTGAAGTGCCATGTTTCTACAGCCTATTACTATCAACATTTCAAGCTACATTTCAGGTTTGTGGGGGTTTTTTTTCACTCTTGACATCCAGTTTCAGCTACTTGGTACACAAATACAAATCTAAGGTAATACATTTATATTTTGTGCCCACAAATGAGTAATTCACAATTGTTCTGATTCGGGATACAAGGTGCAAAGTATGATAATCTTGAAACTTTTGAAATAAATTTGAGCTCCAAAATACCCCTAAAATGATCAAAGAAAAATGTCTTTGTATTAATAGTAGTAGCTGCGCTTGCCTTTCCAGTTGTAAGGGAGGAACAAGTTAGAGATAGTCAAAAAGTGAAAACACTGACATTTCAAGTTTTAAAGCCTTGAGGCTATCACAGAGGCATTGCTGGAATGCAGAAAAATTACTACACTGATACCGCTTGTCAAATATTCTTCTCTAGCCTGCTGATCCCTTTGTGCACTTACAATCATAATGTGTATTGATTGCTTGTCATATGCAGACTCAATTATTGGCAGCTAAAATCAACAAAGAGTAGATTAAAGTGTAAACTTCCAATCCAATACCTCCATGTGAAACAGCCAAGACAGATTCACTGAGACCAAGCCTCCTCCACTTAGCTCAAATGGCACGATGTCCAAATCTTTATTTAGCCCATGCAGGACTAAGGTCCTCTCTGACCCTGGCTAACAGCACCACCTCCCCCCTTTCACCCCTAACACCCCATGTTAGGAACATGCTGGCTGAGTTTGGGCTGATGCCTGCGTTTAAAGAGGAGACTGTAATTTAACACTCCAAATAATCACTTTAATCCACTGTGGCATAGTAAGCGACACATGGTGAAAGCTACACGCATTACTCGACAGCAATGACGTTTTTAAATGCAGCCTAAGAAAAACCTGCAAGAAATGTAATTAAACATTAAGAGGGCATTCACAGAACCAACAGAAGCTTACCGACTCCTGGCGTATGATTGACTGGAAGCAGTGAAATGTCCCACGGTACAGAGGTTTGTCCACATTTTGAACTTGCAGCCTCACCTGTGGATGACAGGCCTCGTGTTAGAGTCGTACGACAGAGAAATAAGGCCAAAGAGAGCCACAACAACTACATATTATACAGGTTTAAAAGGGAAACAAGCAGGCAACAGTGTTTTGAAATGGTTCTTTTTTTTAGGGTAAAAAAGGATGCATAGAGGTTTCAACATGAGGGAGAGAAAAATTACAAAGAATGAAGTTGTACAAAAAAAAAAAAAAGTCTGTTCTGTGCTTTATATTTATATAGCTCAAGACAAGACATTGGGGGAGAGGGAAAAAAAAAAGACCTTGACCATACTTACTAGGTCACATTTCCATGGAGAGGTTGTTTATTTCTCTCTCTCATCTACAACACAGTGACACTGCTGCTGTTAAAGACAGCCTCCCCCAGACACCAGCTCAGGGAGAAATGACATTAAAAGCAAAGTACAAAAGAGCTACAACCAAACCATTCACCATCTCTGTATGTAAGTGGAGGCTGCAATTTCAAACAACTGTGTGCTACATCTAAAATTCCTTGACTTTAACGAGTAGCTTTAGGCCAAAGGAGTACTGTGTAGACAGGTTTACTTGCTGTGGTTTACTGTGCTTAGACTGTATAGGATTAGAGAATACCAGAGCAAAATGCCAGTAACTGAAACCAATGTCCCTAAATTTAAATTTCATTCAAATCTAAAAGAAAGTGAGTGCACCTCTTTTGTTCTCATGTACAATTTCTATGTATGTACTTCTATGTCTCTTCTGATAAAAAGCTGAAAATGTTACTTTAGGTTATCTGGATTCTAATTCAGGTTGCAAACAGAGTGGTCTGACTTACAGCATTTTAACTAGCAAAGTACTGGATCATGTCATTGCCTAACATGAGCAAATAGTGAAGAAGATGGAACGGACACCCACCTTCACAGTGTCAAATGGATGTCCCACCAAAACACCAGCAGCACCTGAAAAATAAGACGGGATTAGAAAGAAAACACACACACCTGTAGCTAAATGAAGGAATCCTAATTACCGATCAATCACAGTGACGCAATGCAAATACGGGGTTTGATTCGGGAACGAAAATGGCTTGTGATCAGCTGGCTCGTCTCGCAACAGCAAACAGCGCGTCCTCCTGAAACTGAGCGACGTAATCAGCTGGCTACTGGCACTGCACTGCACTCAGTGACGAAAGCTTGACAGTGGCCCTGTCCTTGACTTATGCCAAAGAGACAAAAATCCATTATACAAGAGTTTCATATCAGAGCTATTAGCCAAGAGGTATTGAATCATCAGAGGTACCTAATCTTCACATGAAACACATTCATACCCCATTGTCAAAGGACAGTATGTTAGTATTTATATGTTTTTATGTTTGTGGAAAACTGTTAAAACCAGCATTTAATTTTAGTTTCATTATGAATCAGAATCGTGTCCACCTTTTCCCACACGTCCTCAACGTTGTCCATGACTTGACAACTTGTACCTCTGTTATAATGACTGACCTGATAAGAATTTGTGTCTATATTTCAGCACCCGGTGTCTGATCTGCTTATTAATTCAAATGAAAAAAAAAAAAAAAAAAAAACAACCCCAGTCTCTCAATTTAAAGTGAAATACAACAAAACTCTTAGTCCAGGCTCTCTGGACAAAACCTTTATCACACTAGTACATGTGCTCTACAGTGAGAGACTATCTGGAGTCCTTGATTTACTAAAGTTTGGGAAGACCTGGCCTTGGGCAAAGACAAAACAGCTGACAAGATTCCCAAGGGTTTAGTGTGAGGCTTTAACGCAGGCTGAAAGCAAGTGGTTCCCCAACCCGGAGGGTAGGGACTCCTACTAGGGGTCGCGAGGCCTTCTTGATTTTATGTGGTGTAAGAAAACTTAATATACACAGTAGGCCTGTATCTCAGCCTTTCAGTAGACTCTTAAAACAAGTAAAGAACTAATAGAACAATAGCCAAGCATCAAGGAGAAGAAAACACTGAATGTGTCAAAAAAGTAATTGTTCAAAAGAAAATGGGGAAAACTCTTCTCTGATTAAATATTGACAATAAATCATCCATCACACAAACTTCCTGCACATAGTGTGTTCACTATTTGGGTTAATTGTACAGTTTATCAGTTGTTCTGTAGTCCTATTGTTATTGCATTAAATATAATATGAAATATCCAGAAATGAGGTCACAGGGGTCATCAGTTTACTCCATCCTTTCCTTAAGGAAAAAAGCAATCACTGCTATTTAAACTGGAAGGCATGAACTCATTTAACAGCCCATTATCTCCAGATGTGGTACTTCCTAACGAGGAATGATGGTGAGGGTTGTTTCACAATGCAGGATGGAGGAGGATTATCTGATAACATTTACGAGAAAAGATGTCCCTCCCCTTCTCTTTTGCAGTACTTCTTTAACTTATCGCACTAAAAACGAAACTTATGTTTACTTTTACCTGGAAACGAGCACGTTTTAAAAGCAGCTTTTCCATGAATGGCAGCACAAGACACAAACACCACTCCCTGTGTGAGCTACAGGTAAGGAATGTAACTAAATTACATCCGGTATTTCCACACTGTGTTTAGAGGAGAGAGAAAAGAAAAAAAGCTTTGGATTTTGAGTCTCTAACCGGTTTCTTTACAGTGTTTCTGATACGTGGCAGCTGGAGACAAACTACTAACTTATTACAGCTGGTGGCGTCCACGCGCTACTTGACGCTCGAGGAGGGGGGGGTGGAGGAAAAATAATGCTAATGCTAATTAGCTTCAACTTGTTAACCTGGCTAACGTGGCTACTAGCTAACAGCAACACTAAACACTACTCACCTCCTATGCAGCCCGCAGCGAAGTCCAATGCCATTCCCTCAAAACGTTTGAAATGCGTCAAACTAACCTGGCGGCTGACAAAAATGTAATTCACAAGCCCTCAGTGGGTACTTATTTGTTCCCGAAGTCTGTCTGAACTTGGGTATTTGTATACAAACCCACTAGCCCCTTTTTTTTTTTCTTTTAAGCTCTCGCTACAAGTGTCTTCTTCTTTTATGGGGAGGAGGTTTCAGGCGTTAGCTGATGCTGAGCACACGGAAGACTTCTTTGCTGATGTGTCCTCACTCACACTACTAGAGGCGCTCTTTCTCGCCAGACCCTTTTTCTATTTCTGTAGGAGAGGGGGGTTCAAAGTGGAGAAAGAAGCAGCGTGTTTGCCCTTTTTTAAGGCAGCCCAATGGGATCACTTTGAGGTGGACAACTCCCCTAGCGGGTGCTGTCCGCCCCTCGCTCCCATTGGCTGCTGCTGCAGAGGAGAGTTTGAAAGTGTCACTGCTAATTCAACCCCTTTCGTCAAAATCAACAATGTTATCATGGTGGATATCGTCAGCATGTATGTGTGTGTCCAACTAGGGTATTTAACCGATGGGGGTTGTGTATAATATACTGTGTGTATAGTATATTGTGCCCAGGTTTAAGGCACAGCATCTGCATCACACACCTGTGCACACCTTGCAAACAGGTGTCTGAAGACTCTTTATGGTAGTTTTGAGTAAATCAGAATCATGTTTTTTTGCCAAAAGTTTTCACATACAGGGACGTGGCCTTGGAATTTAGGAGCTTAGAAACATAGTAAAATACAATTCAAAAAGCAAGTACTGCAAAACTCAAGAAGCACCAAAAATATGAAAACACAATATTTTAAAATGTGTGTTTTACAGTGAAAGAGCTGTACAGTTTGTGTAGGAATGTGTAAAAGTTCACAGTATGAAGTGTAAATAATTTCTATATAAATATTGATAAAAACTTAATCATCCAGAAACCAAATGTATTATTTGAAATGGTTTTGAGCCAAAAGAAGAACAATTAAATGTCACCAGTGTTTCAGACGACAACAAAACAGACGAGAATACAGTTTTAACCATTTGTCCCCATAATACCATTTTTTATTTGAATAGTTTTAAACTGTGATTTGTCAGTCTCTAGTGTGTTCCAGTTGTGCTACCACTGGACTAACCAGAAGTACTTGTTATCACTTTACAAGATGTTATATAGCACTGAGGTTTGACCCTTGGCCCTCACATACTGTCATGGGGTGAAAGTCTGTGATATTTTTCTTCTTTATATCACTATTCTCAATATAACTTCTGACTTGTCAGTAAATAAAGACATGAGAATTTTGCACGCTATATTCTCTTTGTAACGATGCAAATATGTCTTGCTCTTTGTTAGGAGTGAAGCCATTTACTCCAATGGGAGAATTTAAAGTGTTAGTAGTCAGTTATTAATAATGTGCTGCATATCGTCTGTATCAGCACTGAAAAATCTTAACTACACCTGTTATTGCAGTAACACTGTGCTGAATATATTAATAGTTCATTATACACTCAGTGTTTTCACCGTTTTCCCTTTAAGTGTTTATACTGTGACAAAGTTTCTCCCTTTCTTGAGCACCCTTCCTGAGTCAGACAGTGGATGAAAACATGCCACACTCATAAACATCCACGTTCTGCTCAGTATCATTTTTAAAAAAATAAGTTTATCTTTATTCTAGTTTTCTTTGAAACATCTTGCACCACTGCTACATTATTATCAATAAAAGGACCAATCATATATTGTTTTACCTTCAGTTAGGGCCATATTCAGATATTTGGATCAAAGACCTTTAATAATGTGATGTGATATGTAACGTAATGTGTATTGATTGTTCAGTGCTCAAGTCACTTCTATGACAACACGCCTTGCTCACAGCAGACTTGTCATAGTAGGAAAAGGACAGGTGTTACTAATAACATTAATGATGGCTCTGTTCTATTTAAGTGTCCTATTAAGGCTCGACAGTGAGCCAACATGCACAAAACTAAGGAATAAGCTAAATGGAATCCAGCCGTTTTATTTACACCTGCTTTTCTACTGTGGCATGTTAAAATGTCTTCTGCGATAAAAGCCCACAGTGCAGCCATTATATCACAAAATGTCAATCTTGATATGTTTGGAGAAACTTTCGCTGTGTGAATATAGAACTATTAAAGAATATTATATGTGCAATGTGACACTATTGATATGGAACAGTTTAAGGTTTAGTCTGGGCATAAGTTGAATTAAACTTCTTCACTTTGACCATGAGAGTTACCTTAAGTCAAGTCCCATCAGCTGATAACAAATAATGTTCTTTATATATCTCCCATCATCATATTATCCTCATCTCTTAACACCACATACAACACAGATGCTACTTCCTACAAAGTCAGAATAATTGTCCAGAAACCTTTTTGTCAAAGACTTTAACACCTCGTAACAACATTCCTAACCAACATTTTTCAAAGTGGATGTGTAGCTGTGTTGTTCTTGGTCACTAAGCAGATTTTTGCAACAGTATCCATTTGTACTCCGCTTTAATCGTCATTCATCCTGAGCTGATTTCAGGGCGAGGAGTAGGGCTCATCTGACGTTACAGCAGCGCTGAAAACACAAACACTTCATGAAGATAAATGTGTACATTTGGTGCAGTGTGAAGCAAGTAGCATAACAATTAGCATGAAGATATGGCCATGCTGAGTTTGACACAGAGAAGCACATCACCGCTGCAGTAATTTACATTTCAGTTCTTTCTCAAGTCCTGATGCAGATTAGAAAATATCCTGTCTTCCCATTACAAATTACAATAACCTTCAATGATTAACTATTTCTTCTTGTACTGAGATTAGTGACATGATGAACTTTGACAGTTGATCAAGCAGGCTAGAAATGAAAATTTAAGCGCCTGGGTGTCATGAACTGCTTGACTGTCTCGTCTGTGACTTGTTTGCGTCGCTCTTGATGCTGGGCAATCATTGGCTGCAGAGTCTCAATCAAAATCTTCTTCAGTTCTCCTGTTAAGAGAGCTCCACTTGCGTAGTCCTGCAGAGATTGGACGAGAGGGAGTGGATGGGAGGGGTGTGCAGAAAGGAAGTTGAAGAGGACGATGAGGGAGCAAAGAACAATGATAAACAGTGTGAGGCAAAGAATTCAAGGAAAGATATGGAGTCATAGAGAGAGTAGGGGAAGCAGAACAGAAGAAAGAGTGTCATTAGCTTAATAAATAATAAAGACATCATTTATTTTCTCTGTTCTCCAGGCCCTTACCTGTCTGATCTTCTCCAGTTGTTCATCATCCTCCAGGAAGAAGGTCAAGTACATGAAGGAGACATCTACGTCCGGGTTTCCACCATCCTGCCTGTGCTCTTCCACCGTGTCTTTTCCGCCCGAAAACGCATGTTTGTTGATCTGTGAGTAACGGTTACATAGGTCAGACCAGTTCCTCAGCAATCACAGGCAATATAAATCTGACTCGTAGCAACTATTAATCGTAATAACTAGTTATAGCATCACCTTGTTTTTGATCTGCTTGGGTGTGTCGGTGAGGAAGATAGAGGAGTTGGCGTCACTGGCGCTCATCTTGGTCTGTGCCCCCTGCAGCGCTGGGAAGAAGGTGGAGTGCAGCAGGGCTGGTTTGGGATAGCCGATCCTTGGAGCTACGTCACGGGTCATCCTGAAGTAGGGGTCCTGGATGAGCGAGAGGACAGATACAAACACATGTCATGGTAAAATACGACTCTAGTGTTTAGTATTGTTATCTATTACTGTAATGCTGTTCCCAACCTGGTCTATGGCGCAGGGGATGAGACACTGGATATCTTTTCTGCTTCCAAAGATCTGTGGGAAAGAGTTACTGAAGGACGGCGCTGCCTGGATGGCTGGAAAGCTGATCTTTCCTGGATGGATAAAAAAAAAAAAGAACACCATAAAGAACCAATAAAGTATTCATACAATTACACTTTACTTCAGAAATAGTGCAATAAAACCACAATCACAGGATTATACTAAATTTGTATCCAAACATTTCATATAAAAACATCAGTACTTTTTCGCCAGCTGGCTTGATTATGAGACCAATTTGAAAACATCACTTTGGGTTTGTTATGAGCATTTGGCTGATATTAGATATATGGGACAAAAAACCTCCTTTCCTGTAAACACATTTTATGTTTCTTCCTCTTTCCATACTTCTCAAGTATTGTGAGTAGAAATATAATCAAATAATTTAGTTCTAAAGGTGTCTTACCAATGCAGTCACTGTCTGTAAAGCCAAAGATGCCTTTGACCTGGTTGAACGTTACATGCTTCTGGATCTTTACCACATTCCTGTAGAATTCAGGGGATGCACTGCAGAAAATACATTGAAATTAACACATTAAGAAAACTATTAAGATTCAGTGCTGATTGAGGTTTTATGAACAAATAAGGTGATTTTTTTCCTTTAATAAATACGGCAAGACGTGTAATGCATCCTAGGAAGTCTCAGCATTAAGGTCTGCCAGACAGGACTAAAAAGCTTTTCGTCATATTTTACCCCATGTAGTCGAGATCAGAGAAGATGAAGGTCTTGTTGACATCAAAGCCACAGGCAATGATGTCCTTGGCATTTTCCACAGCGAAGTGGTGGCAGTCTTCTAGTGTTAGATCCTTCCACAGGTACTTCTCATCATCAGTCAACTGAATCACCAGGGGTATGTCAAATACATCCTGCAACCACCTGCAACCGGGAAGTAAGTTTCAGTAATAACTCCTTATAAAATCACTCTCACAATTTGAGATGGTGCCCTGCTGTTTTAACATTTAAACCTGCCTTTAGTTAGATAGCTCTTTGGTACTGATTCAGTACAGAGGGAGAACTCACTTGGTGAAGATGAAGGGGATAAGGTGACCAACGTGCATGGACTCTGACGACGGACCTCTGCCAGTGTAAAGGTAGAAGGACTTCTGCTTCTCATACGCATCCAGTACCTGATGCATATCTCTACCAGAAACAACGGTAAGAGGAAAGTGATTTATTGATGTGTCACTCCCACATGAACTCTCACCTTCACCCTACCATCTGTTTTACGGAATACGAAAATCTGAATGATGATGGCTAGGTCAAAGGTTCAGAATGGATATTTTCATGCTGAACAACTTCCCATAACATTCAGAATTACTAAATGACTACAGATGATGTGCCACACAAAAAATTGCGAAACACCCACACACTAAACAACATTTTCATTTTCTAACCTGTGTGAGAAGAAGATTCCTCTTCGTAGAAAGTGGTGAGGTCTCTGCCCCGCAACTTTTTCTATTCTATCCACCAGCTCCTTGTCAATTTTACTGCTGCCGAACCTCACTAGTAAAGACATGACACAATGTGAATTACTCAGCTATTGTACAGAAATGACATTCATTGAGTCAAAAACTGCAGCCACACTTGAAACTCACTTGAATCTTACCTATGAGTTTATCATAATCCACTCCCTTTGCGTTGGTGGTGGAAACATTCCACGGGTCAACTGTGTCTTCATCGTCACCGCCACTTGCTGCTGGCCCGTTGTCAGGGGCAACAGAGTTTTCTGAGGGCGGACAACCTGCTTTGTAGTCCTGCCCTGCCACCTGTTTGTAGTCCACTTTCAATTTTATCAGCAACTGGACAGCAGCTTCAATTTCAGTCTGGGAACCCAAACACTGCCATCAGATAACACGCACAGATAAAGGCAGCCAAATCCAAACGGAATCCAGAGTTCTGGACTCAATTCTTGTTATATTTTAAAGGGTCAGTAAAAATGTGTGTATGTGTAACTTAATATCACAATATTGATAAAAAAAATATATAATACATTTTCTGGAAAAGCTATTGGCAAATTCTTGATGGGTAAAATAACTACACAGAAATGTACATCACACTGATCCAAAACATGTATAAAAATCTAATAACTAATCTAAACACCAGCTTGCTGATTTTCAACATCGCTCACAAAGGTCTGATACACACAGAGATAATAAAGGGATTGCCACCATGGTATAAACGGTAAAATCTCTGATGGTTTACAAATTAATATTGCGTTGTGGTTTACATGGCCCGGCCGCGTTGCTCACCTCTACTGTGAGCCTTACAAACACAACTGAATGGATCACATTCCAGTACGGGTAGTGGCTGAAACCTCAAAACCGGTAAGACCTGTAAGACCTGTAAGACTAGCTGGCACTAGCAGGAAGTGAGGAAAATAAATAAATAAAATGTAGCTTACTCAAGCCACAGAGCAAAATCACCTTCTTACATGGTAGTTTACAAGCACTTACTTTCTCAGCTTTAGCTGTTTTCAAGGCCCTGACTTGGTCTCCTTGTGCTGTCAGTTCCTCATAGAGCTCCATTGGAGTCTTGGCTCCTTCCCCGTCTCCCAGACAGTCTGTCATCTTCTCCACACTGACTGGGGGACAATAATAAACAACTTAAAGGTACTGACCAAATATACAGCATTACAAGTTCTCTAAAACGTTTTGAATAGCATTTAGTATGAAGTTAACAGAATTACTGAGGCTTTATCCCGACTACTGTAGCTCATCTCCTAACACAGCAGCTGAAAACTCCAATATGTGAACAAAGCAGAGCTAACTAGAGCTAATGAGCTAGCTCCTAACACTGACCGCCCTCAGATTTAATGACGTCACCGTGTTTCATCAATTATTGAACTATTTAAATAACACTGATGGAGTATCTAGTGTAATTCAGGATAAATACAGTGACTGGCCGGCTTACCGTACCGTATCCTTCACGCCACTGACAGCTCACTCGTTCAACTTGCATCAGCCTGGGTGAGGTAGTGTTTGGATCAATTTCTTCCCAGGCAAACAGGCACCGTTCAGGGGTTCCGATGTGAATTAATCAGTGAAAAAGAGCCACGTTGGAAACCCTGTTAAATAAATTTAACACGCAGAAGGTTTTCTACATTTTGTCAGCTTAATTTCGCAGGAATAGCACGAGTTAAACTCAATGTAAGTACATTTAATAAACTATATGTCGGATGAGTGAAACAGTCGTTTCTTTTCCGGGTTCTTTCAAAATAAAATAATTTACGCGTAGGCAAATTGGACATGAGTGGACAAATTGAAGCATTGCTTTTATTCTGAAACTCTGCGTTATCTCCAATGATTTTGCGGGATTTTGGACCTGATGTGTGCCAGTTTTTAACGCTCAGAACTCGGATATTGATGGTTTAACCAGATTGCAGGTACACCTTTATAAAGGCAGATTCACCTCGTAGCTTGTAGTTTATATTATGCTTTGAGTCAGAAACGCGAACGACCAACGTTAGCTAATTTTGCTATAGCGGTGGCAGTTAAGACTTCAAACTAATTTAAGGTTAGTTAGACGCAAACTTCGGGATTTAGCGTTCCCGTTGTGTGTGACAGTGACAGCCTCCCATCTGTAAACTACGTTTATAAGTCAAACACAGTGTTTTTGCTCTGTCCAAAGGTAGTAAGTTGTCTTGGCTAACTACTCTCTCAGTTTTGGATATGTACTGACTGATAGAAGGACTTTACAGGACAGTCGTAGCTCGTTTAAAGCGTAACTCGGAAATCATCTTAAAATTTAACCTAGGTGGTGTTTCTTCTCCATATTTCTCTCCCAGTCTGCTTGACTAGTGCATGTGGGTAGCTGCTAGACATTTCACCCCAGTAGTGACAATAAATCTCCGACAAAACATTTGTAAATTGGTGGTTTAACCGGTCAAATAATTTTTAATGGCAAGGCTGCTGTTTTCAGCATGGTGACAGGTCAGTATGTTACTTTTATGTGCAGAAATCCAAACAACCACTAGATGTCACCCTCCGGCCTCTAATTGGTGGCCTTCACTGACATCTCACTTAATGTCCCTTTTTATTTTCAAACACAGTGTCACATCATGTGGAGATGTCTTCATTAGTGGCCTACGAGGATTCAGAATCAGAGGATGATTCTTTTAATCAAACGGAGGAGGAGCGAGCACCGGCTTCTGTCCAAACTGGGTCTTGTGATGAAAACCAAGAGGTCAGGGTGTGTGATTCCTTTGAGGTAACGCCGACCCCCCACAGCTTCACACCTGACCCTGAAAGGTCAGTGTTTCAACATCATGGAAGCAGGTCTTCACTGCACCCACATTCACGGCCACAGAGCTGTTTTAGCTTGGAAAGAAAATATTGCAGTGACGACACAGCACAAGAAAAACATTTTAGAGATACTACAGGTCCTTTGAGTTTACGTGCGACTCATGGGAAGATCTCACCACAGCAGACTCTTCCTCACATGCCGCAAAGCTCCGGCGATGGGTTGAATGCACCAAAAAGACATCGGACTGTCCCGTCTGGTGTCAGACCGTACATCCCCAAGAGACAGAGACTTGCCACTTCAGTGGAGACAGTGGACTCAAAGTGCCCAGCAGAGCAAGGCGCAGGTAATCAGACCAAGGAAAGCCAAATTCTATCAGAAGTGTCTGTGAGAATAAAGCCGTATCTTCCTCACAAGCCCAGCACTGCGGGGATACCAAGGAGGCTTCTGATGAGCCTGGAAGGCCACCAGGGCCCAGTCAACACAGTGCAATGGTGTCCTGTGCCTCATCTCAGTCATCTGCTGCTGTCTGCCTCCATGGACAAGACCTTTAAGGTATGATGAATACAGTAAATATATCACTGACTTCCAGAAAGGATTCACATTGATACTTTGAAGCTCTTTCATCAGCAAAGAAGGGATTTAGTGCTTCTGTAGTGCAAAGCTTCCAATAATGTCCTTATTTTATTCAAACTGGCTCAGTTTAAATAAAGTTTTAGTTATCAGTCAAATGTTTATTCCATGTGATAAAATATATCTGCCTTCCTCCGGCTGAGTGCTTCATATGCGGTTTGCTCTGCAACTGTTTTGTTTTTTTTATACAGTACCACAAAAATCCATTTATCAGTATAGTTTCAGGCAGGTGCCAAGAGCATCGGGGAGGTCTACGGGGATAATCATTCACCTGACATTCAGTGTAATTGGCACAGCGTCACAGACAGTGAGATAATATCTGCCCTGCTGCCTCAATTTATAAATGTACAACAAACCACTTTCTTTAGAATCATATCTGTCACTGTCAATTGAATGTGTGTCAGGACCCACGGGACCTCTATCTCTCTCATTCTCGGTCTCTTTCTCTATTTCTGACTCCCCCCTCCTCTTCCTATTCTGTATTTCACCCCAGGAAAACAATCTCCCCATTTTCCAACCGTAAAGGTCAAGCCAGGCAGGTGTCTGCCAGTGACTAAAGATTTCTATCCCAGTACGAAACCACGTACCCCAGCAATATCCTAAGAGGGCTCTGAATAATTAATAATTTAAATATGCATGAGACCATTTGCATAATCATACAAGTGCAGCAGTATGGCAGCCACCTCCTCTGGCACCTGGAAAGGGTGGTTTGGAGCAGATGGTTGCGGGGAGGAGAAGACTTGGTTGTTTGTATTCAAAGATTTCTCTCCTTCTCTCTCTCACAGTGTGAAACCAATAGATAGAGAGGAGCATATGAAATACCCTTACGTGTCTGTGCACATGGTCTGGTGAGCCATTTTGCTCAATTTGAAAGGAGGATTTTCGACAGGTTATATACTGACTTCAGAGATCTTCAGCTTCCAATCAGTAATTAGCCCAAATATTGGTAATTCAATGCTTCATCTGGAATCAGATTTAGACCAGAATTGAAGGATTTTGAGGCGATAAGAAGATTTTATTCTGCAATTTAATCCTGATGATTAGTCAGTCCTCGAATGAAATTAAAACATACAGGAATTTATTGACTTAAGAATATGAAACAGGCGTTTTAAAATAGTAAAAATAATAGTTTTTTGGCTCTGCCTTACATTTAACTGTGTTTAATGACCCCCACAGTTTAACTCTTTGTATTGGTATAAGTACGATAATACACTTCAGGATGTCCTGATATGGAATATGGCAGGCACACGTAATAAATGCCATTCCGTTTTTATGTGGTGGGACATTTTCTTGCATTATGTCATCGAGTATTGCTTACTTATTGACATACTGTACAGCTATATTGACTACGCCTTTGATCGCTCTTGCACTTGACCACAATTAATCTTTTCTACTCTCTATGCGAAGACAGAGAGGGGACACACTCTATGAAGTCTTTACACTCTCCTCTCTGTGCTCGTGTTTCTTCACCAACACCCTTCAGGCTTTCCCCCTTCTCCTCCTCCATCCTGTCTGTCAGTTCCTCGGAGGCAGACACAGACTATTATTATTCCAGCCTGTTTGCAGCTGTTGTCACCATGGCTACAGCAGGTGTAAGGCAGTAGTTTTAAGTTGATAACACGAATACCAATTTGGTTTTAATTACCAAGAGTCATTTAGGAAGCAGATTACCCCAATGAGTCATCTGCAAGGATCCGCACTGCGTGTCTGTTAAGTGGCCGGTGAAATTAAAGGGGATGCAAATAAACAAGCGCTCATTTTCACCCGTGCCCAGGTCTCGCATTGTATGGGATTACTGCAGTTGGGTGTGCATTGAATGGTGTGTTGTTACGGTGAACGTCATTAACACCGTCATGCATTGAGGACGGGGCTTAAGCAACATACCACTTTGTCAGACTTGTAGAAGTCTGTATTTAGTTGAATATTTTGTGACAATATTATGAGTTGCTGTTTAACAGATTTTCATGTTGCCTTGAGATGGCAGTATTTCCCTGAGCCTAAGATCACACAGAGAATTGGCACATCCTGTTGCCCAATGAATGGAAATATTTTTAAGAGATGCTTGCCTTCGCTACAGTATTTAGCTTTTTGCAATTAAAAAGTGCGACTCTGTCTCTTTCTCTATTACTTTTCTCCCCGGAGGCATCTCTGGCATTCTGTTTGTTAAACTACTGCCTGTTGGATTGATATGTCACTCTCCTCTTGTCCATTGCTCTCCCCCCCCTCGCCCTCCCGTCTGTCTCCTGTGGGAGCTGTGTTACAGAACTTCTCAATGTCTTACTCATGCTGTATGGAGGAGTCATCTTTAATAATGAAACACAGAGAGAGGCAGAGAGGGATCTGCAGCGCCCCACAGATCTTCAAAGTTCCTCTGTGGCCCCTGTCAATGCCAGGGAAGCAAAAAATACTTCATCATTAGCGTAATATTATACCTCACCTCAGTGGGCACCAGACCAGACCAACCACTGGATTTCAGGCTGGGACTCAGGGAGAGGATTTTCTCTTTTGAAATGTCTGAGAGAAAATCATATTGTTGAATCACATTGGATGAAAGGCATGTCACAATTTTGACCAGCCTGTGTGTCAAGTGGTCTTTTTGAAGCACAGCACAAAAATACCACAACGACTAAAGACACAGCCAAAATCAACAATGGAACATTCTTGCAGATTAACACCTCGTTCATAACGGTCACTGTCTGCCTCTTTTTGCACTTATTTCGCTCTATGATATCACATTTGAAACCAGCAAGCTTTAAATAGCGTAGCTATGGCAGTCGCAAATAACAGAAAGCAGCTGGCTTCTGGTCTGTCTGTAATCAGCCAAACCTCTGACATTACAAAACCATTAAAGCCATTAGACCCCCTGGGGAATTGATTTATAGGCACACTCAAAGGTAATTAGTTTGATTAATTAATTATAAAGGTTGTTTTTACTTCCAAATCCAGCAAATAAGCCTGATGTGTACGTATTATGCCGATTTATCCAGCGGCACTTTGCTGAGTATTTTGTTTCATAACAATTTAGTTAAATGGGAAAGGCTTAGATTATATCTCAGCTTTGAAAAAGGGACAGACTACATTCACCGATTTCTCATTCACACAGAAAAGATTTTCAGGGCCGGAGGACACATTGAATTCATCATCTGCAAAAGCATGGCAAAAAAAAAATTGCACTTTGTTTCCTCTTTTCATTCAGGAGAGAGCAGTGGCCGCCAAACCAGGCCTGGTCTATTCTATTCTCAGTAAACTGCCTTGAAACCTTGTCCAAGGCATGCGGGTCCTTTCCTCTCGTCTGTTTGAAGCACAGTATGTCAGTGCTGTCTGATGTCTCCTCTTTCCCACTGCTTCTCTCTGTCATGCTGCATGTTATTTCATCTGGTGTTTATTTGAGGTGTAAAGGATGCAGTGGTCAGCATCAAATTTTTGCCTTTTACCACATCTACAGTAGCTTTTTACCATTGTCAGTGATGTGACAAGTCAAAGCAACCTACAAAGACTAACTACAAACTACTGATTTAACCAAGTGTTCTGAATTTGAAATCGCTCTAAACTCATTAACCCATCAGCTGGAGGTGTTTTCTAGCACTTACTGCATATTTTGACTCAGTAGAGCTACAAAAGCTGTCCCCCAGAACAGTTTGAGCTTGTGTACAGTCAGTAAAAATGATTTTGTTGCTGCAGTCTAGGTGTATTTGTGACTTGTGGCTTGATGCGATGTGCCCATGTCTGGCAGGTGTGGGATGGAGCAGAGAGCGGGCGATGCCTGAGGGCTTACACCTGCCATTCGGGAGCCGTGCGTGACGCCTGCTGGACCCCCTGCGGGCGACACCTTCTCACTGGCTCATTTGATAACTCGGCTGTGATCACAGACGTAGAGACAGGTCAGCAGCAGTACTTCTTTCTGTATGCTTGAGGAAAACAATGTCACGTAACGAACCACAACTGAGGTATACTAAACTAGAATGAGCTTAAAAGCTCAAAAGTTACAGTCAAACTGCATTACATTTACTTAATTAGAATTTGGTTTGAGCTGCTACTCAACAAACATTTTTCTCCAAGCATATTGTTGGTGTTGTGGGAAAACAAAACTTCTTGGCAAATTCACTTCTTTTTTTTTTCAACTCAAATTTAAAGTTAGTATAGTAATTTATGTGTGGAGTGACTTTGAATTGCCTCGGGCACCAAAACCTGTTATAAACTAATACCTGTGTATAAATTCCAATGCTGCTTCTCTCTCTCTCTCTCTCTCTCTCTCTCTCTCTCTCGCTCTCTCACTCTCTCGCTCTGTAGTCGTGACCCATTTCAGGGGCAACCTTCGAAAATCTGCATTTCTATCCCATTCCAAAGAGTCCTCCAAGTGGAGCCAAGAACTGCAGCCTCCTTTTCCAAAATTTAAACGAAATAACCGGTGTTGCCTGTAGTATCCAAAAATCCACTGGGGTCAAACGCTTTCAGTGACATTTACCGTTGCATTGTTTGCTATTAAGACCTGAAAACCTGCAGTAACACTATAGACTCATTAAGGGAGGAGGTCGATCCTCTAAATTAGGTTCTATGAAGGCTGAACGTCCGCTTAAATGGGAATGGACTCTAAAATGGGACACCACTCTCTCTCGCTATCTCTATCGCTCTTTCTCTCTCTCTCTCTCTCGCTCTCTCTCTTTCTCCCCTGTATCTCACATACACAGACATATAGAGTACATGCTTAAAAAAAATACAAACATTATTACTTTTTGACAGTCTTTGTCTACCTACAGCAAAATTTGCTCTGAACTGAATCCACTGGCTCATTGTATTTCTTGGCCCATTTGTGTGATCATTCAAACCGTTTTCAAGGTGACATTTACAAGACATCAATAGTTTGGTTTGCTTCGGAAACTCTTTGCTTTCTTGCCCGAGCGCAGATTTAACAAGCATGGCTGAATAGATGAGAACAACTCATACAGACAATGTAAAACAAGGAGATATGCTTGTTCAGCAGTTCACTTATTTCATTCATGTGAAACAATTCCTGATTGTCTACACAGCTGAAATTTAAAATCTTAGTAAGAATTCAGAGAAAACATCAGATTTCTGCTTAAAATGAAAAGATTGAAGAGTCTCAAATTCCTTATATTTGTCCCTTCTGTCCATTCACCAAGAGTTGATGGAGTATGTTGTAGTGTTCATATATGTAGGAAAAGACCCCAAAGACAACATACAATAGCCATTGTTTTGAATCCCCTGTGGCAACATCTCTTGGGTCAACACATCGCTGTGATGACTTGCTGCCGTTTGCACTTCCCCTCTCAGCATGTCTGTCAATACTGCCAATAAAGCCTACGGATAATAGCTTCGCCAGCCCATTAAACACACAGGCAGCTCCAGGAAGGGGATCAATAATGGATACATCACCACAGGAGCAGCCACCATGACCTTACACTGGAACGTCACAAACCACAACCATAAACAAACAAATGTTTATTTTGGTCTAATACTTTGGTAGCCACCGGTGGCTTGCTCTGCTCCGTATGATGTCCCAGTGGGGTCAAACTAACAGCTTTAAATTAATGTCAGACATCCAAAGATCCCTCACACATCAATCCTGCTCTGTTTCTGAATGATTTCTTATCATTCTTATTTATTATCTTACCACTATTATTTATTTGTATGAAAATTGAACAACCCATAATGTTTCTGAGGATGAGTAGTCCGCAGACACATGCTGGCGCTGCAGAGCAATAAGCATGCATTCACATGGCAGCGCGAAATGAAGAAAATGTAATTTAGTTGCATATTAATATGGGAGTTGGGAATTCCACCCCAGTTCCTGAACAATTGTAGTGCACTTGAATGTGTTGCAGCTAAGACCTCTGCACTGACACTTTAAAACCAATCATACAGTATTCAAGCAGTGAAAAGCACATAGAGACCAAGCTGCATACGTAATTTGCCTCATAGTTTATATTTCTGACAGATATGACTCATAACGGGGCTACACCGAGGTGTGATATATATATGAACGAGAAATCGACTCACTGATCCACACCACCAGGATCTACAGCAACGACATAGGGATGTCATTCAGATTGGACAAGTGTGGCCGGATGGTCTCAAAGAGAGGCAAGATGATCAGAACTGAAGGGGTTGACCTACCAGAGGGCAACATAGGTGATATCCAAGACAGCTACAAGTATTTTGCTATCCCACAGGCTAATGGAAACCATGAGGAAGCCGCAAGGAAGTCAACCACAACCAAATACCTCCAAAGAGTAAGGCAGGTCCTGAAAAGTCAGCTGAATGGCAGGAACAAGATCCAAGCCATCAACATGTACGCACTACCAGTCATCAGATACCCTGCTGGGGTCATAAGCTGGCCAAAGGAGGAGATAGAAGCCACAGATATCAAGACAAGAAAGCTCCTCCCCATGCACAGAGGGTTTCACCCCTAATCCAGCACCCTGAGACTGTACGCTAAGCGGAAAGAGGGAGGCCGAAGACTAGTGAGCATCAAGGCCACTAGCCAGGATGAAACATCATAAATTCAAGAGTACATCAGAAAAATGGCCACAAAGGATGAACTGCTAAGTGAATGTCTCAGGCAACACCTGATAAGAGTGCAGAGGAAGAGGAGCAGACAACCTGGAGGGACAAGCCCCTACATGGCACGTACCACCGCCAAATTGAAGAAGTGGCTGATATCAAGAAGACCTACCAATGGCTGGAAAAGGCTGGACTCAGAGACAGCACAGAGGCACTGATCATGGCAGCACAAGAACAGGCCCTAGGTACAAGAGCCATAGAGGCCAAGATCTACAAGAGTTGATCTGACCCAAGGTGCAGACTATGCAAAGATGCCCCTGAGACAGTCCAGCACATAGTAGCAGGGTGTAAGATGCTAGCCGGGTCAGCGTACATGGAGAGACACAACCAAGTGGCTGGAATAGTGTACAGGAACATCTGTACCCAGTATGGAATAGAAGTACCCAAATCCCAATGGGCCACACCACAGAAGATGGCTGAGAACAACAAGGTGCTGTGGGACTTTAGCTTCCAGACTGACAAACAGGTCCTGGCCAACCAACCAGACATAGTGGTGGTAGACAAGGAGCAGAAGAAGGTGGTGGTGATGCATGTTGCCATACCAGCAGACGCCAAAATCAGAAAGAAGGAACACGAAAAGGTTGAAAAGTACCAAGGGTTGAAAGAACAGCTGGAGCAGATGTGGAAGGTCAAGGCAAGCGTGGTCCCTGTGGTAGTAGGAGCACTCGGGGCAGTGACCCCCAAACTGGGGGAGTGGCTCCAACAGATCCCAGGAACAACATCAGAAGCCTTAGTCCAGAAGAGCGCAGTCCTAGGAACAGCTAAGATACTGCGCAGAACCCTAAAACTCCCAGGCCTCTTGTAGAGGACCCGAGCTTGAGGATGACACAGATACCACCCCAAGAGGGCGAGAGGGAAGTTTTTTTTGTTTTGTTTTTTTATATATATTTGACAGTGATATTAAAAAAACAAACTAAGCTCCAAACATTCATGCAGCATTAGTGTTAACACTATCATGGGTGATGGTATACGGAGGGAACTGGGTGTTTGCCACGTCAGACTGTAATCAGGATGAATTTGATCTTTACACTCTTCACAGTAATGCAGAGCCTCTCAACTCTAACAACGGAGGCAGCTGGGCCTATTCTGTTCAACCGAGCTCTCTTTGGAGATGTGTGCAGGCCCTTTAATGATTAGTAGAGTGTCTTGTAGGGATGCCTGACCCCGTATTTCACCACAGCATAACCTAACCAAATGCTTCACAAGTTGGTATGTTTACAGAGAAATGGAATTATAGAGGAGCCTATGCATCCAGAATGGTGTGTGTGCCCATTTTCCTTGGAAATCTTTGCAGTTGTTCCTGTGTCCAATTTAATTTGTACAATCTTATATCCACTCCCAGTGGGCACAGACAGGCTATCACAGCTGAATAGCAATAGTGGAGGGAGAGGAGGATATAGGGAGGGAGAGCAGGTTAAGAGGCATACTGCAGAAAGATAAAGGGACAGGAGAGGAAGAACGCAAGGGAAAGAAATCAGAAGAGGCAGAATAAATTCAGAGAAAGAGAAACAGAGAGAGCAGGAGCTGGGGAGTGGAATAAATGAATTTCATCTGCAGGGCATTAGTGTGAAGTGGCAGCTGTTGTCCAGTGCTTTCACGCCTGTCCTTGGAAAAGCTGATTGGCGGAGACTAGCGGAGGAAAATATGCCCACCTACCCACAAGCTGCCACAGGTTGACGTGTCTGTTTGTGCATGTGTATGCAAAACTTGAGTTCTCTGTCCAGATCCCTTTAGGCACTGGCAGAAAGGAGAATCATCCTTACTTTCCGTGCCAGTACTGGAGTGGGCTTGTGCGTTGCCCTTCCACCTCACTTTGGCTTTGCAGAATCATATTTGATGAATGTAGCTAAAGGCTTCAACAGCAGTTCATTTGTAAGCAGAGTTCACATTATTGCAATGCATTATTTTTTAATGAATGAGCTACATGTGCTAGTATTCCATAAATTCATTCAAAAGCTACTGTATACCTGCTTATCCTTTAGAGGGTTGTAGAGGGGCTAGAGCCGATCCCAGCTGACACTGTGCGAGAGGTGGGGTACCCCTTGGACAGGTTGCCAGTCAATCACAGGGATGACGCATTGAGACTGACAACCATTCACACCGTTCAGTCACACCTCTGGGCAATTTAGAGTTTGTGCCAGTAGTGCAAGGGCAAAATAATGAGTCACTGACTCAGGGTCATGCCACAGTTTTTTTTTTAAACGTAACACCTCAGTATATATCTGAGCCAACCATGTAATCCATGTGGAAAAAGTGCTCATTCTCAGTCTTGTAGGAATTTTGTTTTCAAAATCTGCCACTTTATATGATCATAACCTAGTTTGAATGATCCAGATGTTTGAATTCTATACTCATTTTCTGTAAGGTTCCAAATAGTATTATAGTAGCATGTTTGTTTGTTTATTTATTTATTTATTTATTTATTTAATTAATTAAAAAAAATACTGGCTGAATGAATTGTGTACAATTAATATATTGTCTTCCATATTTTTCATTTTTTACCACCAGTTAACACCTTCTTCACATGTTTAGGTAGGTAACCAGTACAATGTGTCTGTATAAACACAGGAGCCTGAAGCACTGCACACCAGGAGACAAAGCATGCAACAGTGCACACACACACAGAGAAGCTATCTACATTTTGACCTACTTCGAAAGCTTCATTTTCTAGCGGGAACCTGCCAGGTTCACAGGTTTTACATGTTATATGACAGAAAAAAACTAACAGACCCCTGTTTTACATTCTGTGGTGGTTACATTCATAACTTACTTCAGTGCTGTGTATACTGTATATGCTACTATGGGGATATGATTTAAAAGCATCCAGCATGTAGGGGAATGTGTCTACAGAAGTCTGAGCATTTGGTGTTGTGGAGCTGCCTACAACTTGATATTTTTTGAGGGCCCCATCTCCCTCTCCCCTCAGTGAAATATGCTTTATACCCGAGTGAATGTCTGCAGTATGTTAAGTGCAGTTTGCAACACTTGTGTCATCAACAACCCTTGATGGGAAACGAGAGTGATAACTGTTGCCCACTTATGCTTTCACCAAAATCCAGGTATGCAGGACTTTGTACTCTCCTTTTATGCTAGTTTAACAGGTCATTTATTTATAAGATCAGAAACAGATTCAAGCCTTAACTATCAAGGAAAATCTGCTGTTACAATGCATAAACACCTCCTAAATGAAGCTCAGTTGTCCTTTGCATAGGAGGTTAGTGCTTGTGCATGCGTGCTGCGGTGGCAATATGTGACTCTTTTCAGATACCGAAGGCTTGACGCTTCCTCACCTTGTTTGTTTTGGACTTCGATTTCAGTTGAGCTTTGAAGGTTCATTCTCGTACTTGCAAACAGCAGCCTGACTAAAAAGAAACAACGCAAGGTCTTCTTACGTTGTGTTTCCAAAGCTTTCCTCCACATCTCGGGGGCCATCCTCAGCAGATGGAGTTGCTTAGTTGTCATGGAGACAGTTGAGTTGTTATCATGTGACCTAAGTTTGGGCTTTTTGTCAAGCTAGATTTCAGTTGTTTTTCACACTTGCTTCCTAACGTGTTGTAAATCTTTATTATCTTTGGTGTCAGGATCAGAAGCTATATAGCGACACAGTAGGTCTTGAATCTCGCTGTACAGTTTTGAAGGAAGCACATGAAATACTTAATGAAGATGAATTTAATACATTTAGATTCAGTTATTTTAAGATTCCTCACCTTCTCATTTATCAGGACTAAGCCACTTTCGTGATGGGAAATATCTTGTTAAACATCAAACTAGTTACAAATGTGGCTTATTATGCCTATTTTTAAAATATTTTTTGGGATATGGCTGTCAAATCCAAGTAATGTGCTTATAACCTTTGCTGATGTTGCAGTGACAGCACCCTGCTTTGGTGGATCTGGTAATGAGGCAGAATATCCATTTCATCCCAGCTTCCCTCTACTCTAAGGGGCTCACCCCCGCCATCCCAATCATCCCTAATGTCCTCTGCGCTGTAGTCATCCACTGTGTGTCAGCTCCACAGCACGATCACAGTTCTTTCAGGACTACAAAGTAAAGTATCGTGAGGGAGCGACAGATCGCTGCGGTCTTCCCTTATCTCCCCTCTCAAGCAGGCTAATTAATCTTCCTTAATTAAAACATGACGAGGCTCTATTTATTATGAGGAGAATGTTGATTTCTCGTCGCCTTGCCAAACATGAGTTTTAAATCTCGATGACAGATCTCCCCCGTATCACTGCGGGTAAGCCAATTAAGCAGGAAGCGTGAGCCCGACGAAATTGCCTGTTAAAACTTTGGATCAATGCAATCGAATTTGGGAGCATGCTAGCCCTCCATTAAGTGAAAGAAAGTCCATTTTTGCTGCAGTTTATTAGCTGTGACTCATTCCCCCTTCTAAAAAGAATCAGCGGGAATATCCTGGAACAAGTGTGTAATGAAGTGCATTTTTGTTGTGGGCTAACTGCCTAAGACTATTTTGGATGGGGTCTTTGTTGTTTGTTTGCTGAATTAATGAGGAGCCGTTAAACCCTGAGGTGTTCTACTTTGCATAGCCTTTGACAGAGCTGCTGGCTCATAGTTTGGCTCAGTTCCTTGTGTCCTCCTTCTTCATCATTTTCCCGAGAAACTAATTTTTGGTCGCACCCTGTCAGCCTTAATTATATTTAAGCCCCTTGGTGTTTTTGTTTTGTTTTTAAGTATGACATTTTTTAATTGATTTAGATAAAGCTGCCTCTGGCCAAAACAGTGTTTTATATTCTTTTCTTTTTTTTCATACTCCCATCACTGTCTTTGTCTCATGTTTAAATCAAGTAGCCCTTTATAGAGACTGATATGCTAGATGGGCTGCTGTCTGTAAGTATCTCAGAGTGAGTCCCGTCACCCACCATCATTAAAATGAGTTAAAGACAGACAGTTCAGTTGTTGGACTGTTCTGGGGCATCCAGTGATATAAATACATGTTTCATTTCATCACAAGAAACTTGACATGGTTTTGTGTGAGATTATATGAAGATTTTTTTTGTGACAGAAAGACTAATAAAAAACTGATGGATGTACCATGTAGACAACCCTGCTTTTGACCTGAGGTGATCACAGGAAGCCTCTCATCCTTTTACTCTAACATCATTCCTTCATGAATTTCAGAAGGTGGCCCCGTGTTGGGAACACTATCTTTGGCAGCAACTTACAGCAAGATTTACTGTATCTTTTATCAGTGGGCTTGTTTTCGAATCACTGTTTATAAGCAAAGGGTGACGGCACACTTTACTGCGCAGGAATCTAATGGCCGCCTCACAAGGAGGATTTGAATCCCGCAGCAACTCAATTAATAAACCAAAGAGAAATTTAAGCAGAATTTGCATCTCAGGGGAAATGTTGTTCAATGTATGTTGTGTTTAGTTTAGTCTTGACAGCTGAGATAGACAAAATATCTAATCAAACTTTTAATGTAGCACATACTGCATACACATACAAACAGTTTGTTTAATAGTCTGAGTCTTTTCTTTCTTTTTGAATGTATAGAAAAACACATAAAATGCACTTGCTCTTAGTTTGGCTCTGCAAAATCCCATACAGTACATCAAAGGAGCTTAGCAACACTTATACACTCATTCATGCTGAGTTTTTTTTGTGCAGACAGATGTGTGTGTGCAGCAGAAGGAGTGATACTTCCTGAGTTGAGATTTAACAGCAATAAGGTGATTGCTTTGCCAGCTTTGGAAATGTTAGGGCCCAGAGAAAACAGAAACCAGCAAGGGGTCAGAAATGAGTTCCTCAGAAGCAAGGAGGCATCATACTCAGAAAATAAATCATCACTTAATAGACAAAGTATTGTTTCATGGATCCAGAAGATTATGAAAGAAATATCTTCTATTGTCCACTACCCTACCTCTGGAGAGAATGTACTGGAGATATAAGTGATTTAAAGGACGTGGTAACTGAGTTGTAAATATAAATTGTCCTCTGCCGTTACCTTGCTAAACTTTATTTTTATCTTTAATTGAGTCATTGTTGTTTCCTTATTTGAAAATTCATTAATATTGTTAATAATAATAATAGATTTTATTTATAAGCGCTTTTCTACATACTCAAAGACACTTTACATAAAAACATAAAAGCTGCTAAACAACATCAAATAGTAAAACACTAAAAACACATTAGACTAAGCTAAACATTAAAAACAATTTTAAAAAGGTGAGTTTTTGTTCTTCTCTCTCCCTCTCTCTTCTTGTCTGAAGGTCAGCAGGTGGTGAAATTGAACAACCAGTTCAAGGTGATGTGTGTGGTCCTGCATCCCAGCAACCCAGATGTATTCCTGTGTGGAGGTTACAGTTCAGTGGTCAAGGCCTGGGACTCTCGCAGCTGCAAGGTCAAACTTATTAACCTCCTTAGAGTAGATTTATCATTTTTATTGACTCTGGTTCACCGACTGTTATTTGACCTTTAATAAATCTAAGGCAGGTAGGCAGGCTTTGAACACATGCTCCTCATCCAGAGCTCCCACCCACACACCCACAGTTACACACTGGTGCAAAGAAGGTAGTCAACACTGGCCGGGCACAATGGCCCATGCTATATTTCACTAAAAGGATAATATTGCTGCATGCATTGGAGTAACACTGCAGATTATCTCACTAATTGTTCAAAGCAAATTTTAATTTCATTCGGGACTTGTAAATCGTTCCTGCGAAACTGCAACCTAATATTGCTATTAAGCTTAATGGACTGTTTTATATGATAATCCTATTCACTTCCTCAGAATATGAGTGCTCACACGTAATTCTGTCCCTGCAGCAAACTGACTTGTTTCCCTGCAGGGTTTTAGATTTAATACAGCAGAGATTGCTTCTGCCAGTAGGTGTCAATGGGAGCTGCAGAGTAAGCGTGGACCCATCTTCAGCGAATAGATTGTTAATGCTGTAGCATCCTAGCTGCCTGTCAGTCTAAGCCCTTGGCTGTGTGTTTCTTGCTCTGGGGTGAAATTACCCCACATTAACCCATTAGCCTGAAGTCTTTCCAAACGGACTCATGAAGTTGAACTGGATTCATGAGATTTTTTATACTATGTTATATTAAAACTCAAATAAGAGTTAAAAGTTTGGTTCGAATTACAAAGTAGAAGGAGAGCAGTCAAACTTGTGTTTAGGGGTTAAAGGCTAAATTCTCCCATGCAGAGTGTAGCTGCTAGCTGTTCGCTGAGTAGCTCTGAAAGTAAACCTAATCCGATCAATTGCACTGTGAAAATGTTCTCTTAGAATGAGAAAGGCATTCACTCAACACTTTTCTAGTTCACAATTGACTGTGACCATTCAATAGATACCCTCTCTCATTTACTGGCGTTTAGCCTAAAATTCTCATTAGAGAAGGTGGAACCAGAGAAAAAATAGAAATAGAAAAAAATAACAAAAACGATGACTTGATTATAAAAAATAGTTGCTCATTGTATGTCAATTGACAAATCAGTAAGTTGACTAATTGATGCCAAGTGCTTGCAAAGTGGTATACCGTGGGCAAAGATTAAAATCTGAAATGATCTTATCTCAACCCACATTTTTTTCTCCTGATAATGAGACTGAATTAATGGAAAATTAAGTGCTCAAAAAATCTGAGATGTGAGCAGCAATCCTGATGTCTGTAACCAGGCCAGTGTTCAAGAGGATGTAAAGTTCTTTTTTGCAGATTATTTTTGGGCTTTTATTGCCTTTATTAGGTTGTAGTAGCTAGAGAGAGAGAGAGAGAGAGAGAGAGAGAGAGAGAGAGAGAGAGAGAGAGAGAGAGAGAGAGAGAGAGAGAGAGAGAGAGAGAGAGAGAGAGAGAGAGAGAGAGAGAGAGAGAGAGAGAGAGAGAGAAGAGCTGCAGGTTATACCCTAATACAGCAGATTACTATGTGTATGTTCTAATAACAGTGCTGGGTCATCTAGCCCAGCAGGGCAAGTGAGTGACAATATGTCTTTATAGGCCGGGACTACTGACACACTGTAGTTTTCATCTTGTCATCCCACCTTAAGGGCCGAGGTCCAGATGTTCCCCTCCTTCCTGTTAAATGCTCTGCTGAGCTAAGTGCCATGAATGTTGTGTATTCAAACTAGAAACATAGTGTGTTATAAAAGAGTCATGGATGGCTCCAAAAGTAATTATAACTGAATTAAATGTACCAGTTGTGGTTTAGATACCTGTTTAGTCAGTTACACATCCCACTACATCGTATGATTCCTTACTGTGAATTTAAAGGGTTTGATGCTACTTTTGCGTTTGCAGGTGGTGAACATGTACAAAGCAGGGATCCAGCAGACCTTGGACATCTTGTTTCTGAGAGGTGGTGTGGACTTTATAACAAGCACTGACTGCGTAAGCAGAGACTCTGCTGACCGCACTCTGGTCGCCTGGGACTACCAGACCACAGCCAAGGTCTCCAACCAGATCTACCATGTAAGGAAATCTGTGTGAGAAAAAAATAACCCTGAATAAATGCAGTTCTGATTGGCGTGTGATGTTGAAATTATCAGCTAAAAGGCTTAAAAGCAGTTTAGCAGGCAAATCACATTTGCCATTTAAGGTTACATTCCTGGAAATGTGTGAACCCCCTGATGTGAAACAAGTTGGTAATGAGGTGTGTGGAACCAGCATATTTTGACAGTTACATGGTGCTGGTGGAAGTGTGCGCTTTACTGAGTGCCACCTATTTTAAAAATGGGATTTTAATAACTTTTTGTATTTTTTTTGTATTGAATAAATTCTTATCCCTCAATTAGTGTTTCTGCAAGTTGAACTCTCAGGAGTCTTGTAAAGTATTCATACTGCTCTTCATACAGTAGTTTTTCATGGAGGAAAAGATGGACAAAATAACTGCAGCAGCTTACATTTCTGTTAAAATCTGATATGACCGTACCAGATTGACTGCATTATATTATGAAGCGTTTCTGTCCACCCACTGCACATCAGGCTTTCTCAAATTAATGGTCTAGTTGACATGCAGCTGACTTCATGGTTAGTAACAGAAAAGGTCAAATAATAAATAAATTTCATCTGGATTTTTCCCTCCACTCATTTGGCCACCAGGAGCGGTACACGTGCCCCAGCCTGGCTCTCCACCCACTGGAAGAGTCCTTTGTTGCCCAGACCAATGGGAACTACATGGCAGTGTTCTCCTCCCAGCAGCCCTATAGGATGAACAAGAGGCGGCGATACGAAGGACACAAGGTCAGTAACAACTGTGGCCTCAAGGGAGGTTGGTGGGCGGGTTGCGCAGATCAATTCAGAATGTACACTCACAACTTCAACAGCATCCCACATTCACACAAAACTCTGCAAAGGCACTGGAATAAACCTACACATGCAGATGAAATACTCATTGTGACCTACACAACACATAGATGGCAAGTTCAGTGAATCTGTAGCCTGCAGTGTTTCCCCTGTAGACCCCTCCCCCCAAAACAAACGCATCAAGTACAGTACGATATTTCCACAGAGTGACACAGACGGAGCAGAATATAACTGTCAAATATCACTGCAATCATGTTGAACCGATACTGTGGCATCTGGTTTGTCGATTCAAAAAAATCCTAAAATGGACAGAAAACAAACTGATATCTTATGTTCCTGTCTTTTTAAAAAAAAAAAAAAAAATGTATTGTTTGGTGCAAAACACAGCAACAACAAAACCAAACATTCCAGAAAACACAAAGACATTTCATTTCTCAACCCCTTTCATGTTTTCTTTATTATAAATAAAACTTTGAAGCAAACACTTCTAACAGAGTACATATGTTAGCAAGCAGTGTATCGCACAACCTTTACTATCAATACTTTATTGCACCCTGAAAGTCATCGTCAGTCATCTTTTGATAGCAACTGGCTATTGTGATCAAAAATGTATACAAAGGTTGTGTTCAGATCTTTTTTCAAGTATAACTTTATACAGTACTCACGTGTGCATATGTACATTGAAAGTTATTGGTGTAGTTGTAGTTGTACTGTAAGTAATTCCTCCTGTCCATATTGGTTCCTTCTCTTCCAAATTAGTTTCTAATGTAATGTAAGCAATAAGAGACAAATCCACAGTCCTTTTTCTGTGCCAAAATACATTCTCAACTTCAGCTTAAGCAAATAATTAGCCTCTGAATCCTGAGTTAGACAACTCAAGTGGTTATCTTCCAAAATATATATATTTTTAATTCATCAAATTTACCCTTTTACACATATTCAGTACACATTGCACACGGACCTGTGGGTATTGCAGTAATATAGACTTTAAAAAATCCTAAACTATCCTTTAATCACAGCCAGCAATGGGAATGTGGTGCCACTTTTATTGCAATAGTGTCACATTTTTAAACGCAGTAAGGAGATTGTATTCATTTCTATACAGACTGCTATTTCCTGGAAATTCAATTGAGAAACAGTTTATTAAAAAAAAAGTCTGTTAATCTGGTGAAGAGATGTTAAAGATGGGATGGGCCCCTCTGTAGAAACAGTTCACACATTTCTATTGTCTAAAATAGAAATAAATATTACCATATTGCCCACCCCTAATCCAAAATACAATCCAAAGTCACATACTCTGACACCTGTAAGGCTCTCAGTCACAAACACTCACCTGGAGCAGTGGGAGGTTTAAGTGCCTTACCTCAAGGGTACCCTGTTGGTAATAACAAGGCAGAGGCAAGCACTGCTCTTTCACTTCCCCCTCACAGATTGAATCAGCAACTTTCTGATCATGCTTTTCTAACATTTAGCTCGCTCAAGTCTGTAATCAACTGGATAGCAATCCAGTTATTGTGCTGACATTTTATTATGCTAATGTTAACATGGCTCTTGGTAGAAGGTTAATGCATCTCGACTAACACACATATCCTCGTTCTAGGTGGAGGGATACGCGGTGCAGTGCGAGTTTTCTCTAGATGGAACTATTCTGGCCTCAGGAAGCTCCACGGGCTCTGCTCACTTCTACGACTGCCACAATGCTCGTTCGCTGCACACCCTCCAGGCCCACAGCCAGCCCTGCCTGTGTGTGTCTCAGCATCCCGTCCTGCCTGCTACTGCGGCCACCTGCGACTGGGCTGGGGAGATCAAGGTCTGGCACTAAGGACTGGGAATGAACAAGCAAATATAGACTTAAAATTTATAAGATGTAGCAGGTTGGCCAAGAGAGGACTATATTAAACTGAAAACTCATGTTCACATTCATCTTCAAGACGTTATCTCCCATAATCTCTTGGGATAAGATGATAAGCACTTGGCAATAAATTCTGGAAGGCAGCTAATCTACTGTCTATTGACTGCTGTTTCAGCTTTTTTTACACTGTGTATCTTGCTATGTTTTCATATTGTTTTGAAACCCACCCACATCTTCATTCCTATTGATATGAACTGACACTGGCACGAGAACAGGGACTATTGTGTAAACCTTACTGTAAGTATGTTATTCATATTTGGCCCATCTAACATTGTTTTAACATCTTGAAATCAGCGAATGAGATCAAAGAAAGTTTCTTTACAGTTCAAAGAGTGAAATACTGTGAACTATAATGAGTTTTATCTAAAGTAGTAGGTTATGAGAAAGCAGTCTAGCCCCACACACAACCTTAATGCTTTCATAGTCCGCTTTCCACTCCAAAAACAGCTAGGGACTTTATCATCATGTTCTTGAAGAAAAAGAAATCTCTTCGGGCATTTTCTAATCAGTGGTGTTTTTTCATTCCACATTCTGAATACACATCACTTTCCCTGTATGCCTTTTTTGTTCTCACCGGCTCTGATATGACATTTCCTTTCACACTGACAGCTTAGAGCATCACAGAGAGACAACCAGAGAACTAAAAAAATATGCAGACATCTGTCAAAACATTGCCAGGTTCTTCCAAAATCCTGCCAGTCAACAACAGAATGGTGAAGTGCATGCCGATGCTTGTGATCTTTATTCAGTATGTAGTATAAAAAGTCCTTAGAATACGCTATAGAATTTCTTGCCCATGTGCTAAATGACAAGAACTATGGCTGTTTGCTGTAGTCTGTCCGTTTTTACTTTCTCTTCTATCTATCACATCAAAACAAATTAGAGAGAATGAAACAATATGGCCTCAAAAGGGTGAAAAAGACCAAAGAATAAAGTTCAAGTTGGCAGAAACCTGGGTGAGCGTTGGAGGGCCTTTTCAGGACTGACACATCTTTGAAGATGGTGTTGCCTCTCTGGTGTTCAACAGGTAAGCAACAGTTCATTTTTAACTTACCACACAAGTCCTCTCATTAACCATTATGGTGATACTGTAGGTGTCTGTTCAGTGCTCAAACAGTGAGTGTTTAAGACAGTTTAGAGGAATCTTTGGGGAAAATAAATGCCAAAATCATTAAAGATATTTCTAGGATCTGAAAACTCCTTGCACATCTGAGTGTGGCAATTTCAGAAAAAATCACCAGATTTTAAAAGGAGCCTTTTAAATCAATACAACTCTTGAAACTTGTCCTAAAAGGAACAAAAACAGTTGAGTAATGGCAAAAGACAGGCTCAAAACAAACAAACAAACAAAATGTAAACAAAACTCTCAACTCCAGTGTTCCCCAGCTAACCTCTGCTCACTGGCTAACACTAACCTTTGCACTCATCGAAATTTTGACAGGACGACAAAAAAAACATGCCAGGAATTTAGGACGAGATAAATAAAGCTTAAGCAAGAGATTCACAGAGCTGAATAATGAATTCAGGAGTGGCTACAGTCAGTTGAGGAAGCTGTGACATTCCTGGGATTTTAACGTTTGAGGTTCTTGAAATAAGTAATGCAAAACAAGCGCAATGTACTTCCCAACACCCATCTTTATTAAGTAAATAAACATACAGCAAAAATATATAACCATGCATCAGACAGACAAACATGTTGACATTTAGACAGCTGGCCTGTTGTTCCTGGAACAGGGCTGGAGGTAGGACAGGACAGAACCGCTTCAGCCTGTTCATTCAGGGTCAAAACATTTGATAAACATAACATCAACTGAAACTGGATAAAAAATAGTCATAGTGTAATAACCATTTTGTATGTAGTATCTGTATCTCTTTTTACACATTATATCCACAACAAAAAATACCATACATTCTCTCAATCCCCCTGTACATGGGCTAAATTTAATTCCAAACACGTTCAACCCTTTAGATACTTATACATTGTACCAAATAAGAAAATGATTGGCAACTTTTTTGTGGCCTGCGTGGAGCGGTTTCACATTCATGAACACGACAAGGTCAAAAAGAGGAGAAGCAGTTTTGAAATCTTAAAAAAAAAAAAAAAAACAGCCTTAAGCCAGTTCCCAGATCTGCAGGAATGGGAGAGGTAGAAGCACGGCCTTCCAGAAAAATCTATTCATGACTAACTGGAGGGCAAAGCTGAGTTCCCATTATTTGGCTTATCCCTGTCGCCATTCCTCTCAGATCTATAGAGCCATGCAGGCAGGAAGAAATCCCTCAAGATCTATCATGCCAAAGGGCCCACAGATGTTGGAGCATTGTCGTTTTGTCCCCATCTATACTAGTAGCAGTAGCAGATGGTAGCATGATTGTGGGGCAGCAGGACACACATCTCCGCAACTCTTTATTTAACATAAGACAGGGTCTTATTTTAATTAGCTTTATTAACCAACAGGACAGCATGTCTTTGCCACTGTCTATGTACGTATATATACACGCTTTGTCTATTTTCACAGTGTTTTCTCTAAAATAGCCTAATTAAGCATGCTGGTTGAAAAACAACACACTGACTGTACATTTTTGTCCTTTATCAGTCGGTTTTTACTACCTTGTCAGTACACTTTGCTATGAACATGCCAGCTTGCCTGGAGTATTTTCCAATTAATCTCTCCTGAAAAGTAGAAGATCCAGCACTTTATGTTTTGGTTTGTGCAACTAGCGCCAACAGTATTTAAGAGTTTGTGTCAGGGAAGAAATTTGGCTGTGTGTGTGTGTGTGTGCCATATTTTTAGGCAAGAATTAAGCCACATTGTCTTTAAATTAAAAAAAAACAAATGTTAAATTAAGATCTCCACTTAAAAATATCCCCAGTTTAAGAACAGACTTGATCCTTTTCAAGAAACGGGGCATGTATGTGTTATTTCTGACAGGAAGAACATATGCTTTAACAGTAGTGTATACATACAGTAACAATACAGCCGATATACAGTATGTACACAGTTGTTAGATGCTGTAAAGGAGACCATTCTGTCCACTGAACAGGATTAAGGCAAGTTTGCAAGTGTCCTGGTATGAGGGCAACTACTGTACAGTACAGCCTCAGATTTCATCATCTCATTTTGATACAAAAATAATAAAAATTGAGTAACGCTAAAAATTCTTGTTCTACATTTCACCTGGAAACTTATTGTAATTCATTTATAGGCAAATTTATATATATATATATTTAATTAATTTTATTCCAACAAACAAAATCTGGGATCTTTAAGTTTTAAGTTTCCAGTTAACATGAGTCTAACATCAGTTTGGAGTCTAAATGTTGTTACTACATGGCATTTGAATAAAATACATAGTTTTTATATCTCTTATTTAGCCAATTAATAACCTTATTAAAACATCCTTTTTAGTAAGTGGAAATGTCTCTTGCATTATAAGGCATGCATCTTGTTTAAGAGAAAATAGAGAATGAATAAATCTTTTTAACAGCTTGCAGTCAGCAGGGTCCACTACTCCCCTCTCCCAAACAAGTGTAATTAAGTCACTCCATTACAAGCGCTTTAGTCCATTATCTATACTGTATATATTAGAGCAGGAATTAATGGTCTTTTGCTGGTTTTACTAACAGTACTTAACACCAAAAAAAAGAGCAAATAGCACAGTACGTTCATGTAGCCGGGTCTCTGTTGTATTTCTTAGACAACGTGGTTTTATCCCGGTGGCTTTAATTATCATCATTATCATTGAAACAAAGACATAATGAATAGCTGGTCTCAGGTAGCTACACCATTGCATGACGTACAATAGAAAAAGTGTTGCAGACTGCATGAAACGTGCCTTGGCTAAGAGATACATAAAACAACAACATCTTAATACCCCATCACACCATGTATGTGTTTGCTGCAGGGAACTTTTGAGACAAACAGTACAGTAAGTTAAGAATCATCATCATCATCATCATCATCATCATCATCATCATCATCATCATCATCATCATCATGCATAAAATGAAAAGCTCTCTCTTTCTGCTCAGTTCAGCAGTGTACCGTATAGCTGTGCCTTGGTCAGACTGTCCTTCCTCGTCAGTCCCGTGCTGCCAAATTTTTGGTATCTTGGAGAGGTCTTCTTTGGGAGTGCGGGGCCGACACTGACAGCGGAGCTAGAGCTCGGGCGAGGCCGGACACTCGGCCTGGGGCTGGGGTAGTGTTGAAGACTTGAGGCTTCGAGGGAGCTTTGGTGTAGGGACTCAGCCGAGCTGTCTGCGCTCAGATTTACATAGTCCTTCTTGGCACTGCTTGCTGCCGTTGCTCCCCCACTGCTCTCCTTCTCTTTAGAGCTCCCTGAGAGGAACAGACTGCACTCAGAGTCCTGACTGTCAGCCTTGGCTCTGTACAGCACAGAGGTTTTCTCCTGCTTACGATGCTCCATAGGTTTCGGACTGCGGCTGGGTGAAGGGGGACCCACAGCGAAACACTGGTCCAGCACTCGGCTATGGAAGACGTCATCTCCTTCTTGGAAGCTGCTGTAGAGAGACCCCTTGACCTTACTGGAGGGGCCCATGGCAAAGTGACGCTCAGAGAAACTGTACGGAGACACCCGTCCTGTGATATCACGGTAAGAAGATGAGAACGTGTTGATGTCTTCCACACTGAGCTGTCTCCAGCGGCTACTTAGGTCATCGTCAGGGACCTGGATGTCACCTCGGCTGTCCAGAGCTCCTCCACGAGCCTGGCCCAGTCCAGTTGTGGACCCCATGCTGTGAGAGGAGGCCAGGCGGGGAGTGCTGGAATGGTACGGTTCACTGAAGCATGAAGCCGTCCTTGTATATGCTGGGGAGGTGCCCTTCTGCGGGCTCCTGGGGGTCACCATGTGCTGGATGCTGAGGGACTTGGGGAAGCTTGGGCTGTCTTTATCATAAGAGGACATGCTTTTGCGCCCATAGTCCCCACTGCCACCATCTCGCCAGTCCATATAGAGACCCTGGTGGGAAGAGGATAAGGTGCTGCTAGCAGTGCGCCCGCAACCACCACTAACTCCTCCCTTCTCATCCGATGCAAGGCTGAAGCTAGAGTAGGAACTGGAGGCAGGGAGGCTACCAGTGCCGAACTCATCGTGGTGGTGGAAGGAGGATGGAGGCTCATGGTGGGAGAAACTTCCAGAGTTGTAGGGCTCTTCATCTGGGTTGCTGTCAGTGGAGTTTTGGGCATGAAGCTGGAGCAGGCTGGTGCCATGGAGGTCAACGCTCTGCCTGCGCTCTGTATCTTGCCATCGTTCAGGGCAGTAGAGAGCCGTATCGCTGCAGTACAGGTCAGATGACTTATACGAAATGCGGCGGTTCAGGTGATCGGTGCTCCCTGTTCCTGTAAGAAAATCTCCATCCTGGTGCTGGGGGCTGGGTGAGCGTGTTACAGGGCAACTGCTTCCTGGTTCCGGCTTTTCCAAGACTTTGGCAATTATGGATGTGGGCACTGCGTCAGAGTAATTGGAGTGGCACATTGCCATGGTGGCTCCACTACCCCGATTATGTTTCTCCATGTGAGAACTGATGCGTTCCTGGAACTCCAGCGGCAGCTAAGACAAGGAAGACAGAAGAACTGTGATGAAGATGGGGAAAAAATAACTAAAACTTACATCAATAGATGTTTTTATTGTTTTTTTTTTTGACAGCTGCTGAGCCGGTCTTCACATATAACCAGAAAAGATCTCTAAAAAATTAATGATTCCTCAACAGCCGTTTCTTAATTATTTATACAATCAACTTGAATCTCTTCCTCAAACATATTCTAAGCTTTCTGTTTTTGCACTGAATGTATTTTTAAAGCCATTCCTTAAGGATTTTAATCTATAGTTCTGGTTTAGAAAGTAATTCATTCTCGCAGAGCTCACACAGTCCAGACCACTTCATGTGTCTCAGGGGAATTGCACAATTTGGCCCCTTTAATGAACTTGTCAGAAAATTGCTGAACACAAGCTTTATTTATTTATTTGTTGGCTTTCCTTTTCTCCCAACACAACCATGTTTTTATTTCTAATATTTATTTCTGTTGTTAACTTACCTCAACTTTGTCATTCCATAAAAATAATAAATTAATAGAATAAATATCTAAAAATCTCTCTCTCTTTCTCTCTCTGCCTCCCTTCCTCTCCCATCTGTTTCTCTGTCTCTCTTTCTTGCTGTCTCACTCTCACAAACACAGGCAGACAGACACATAATCTGTTTGATTGGCTTCTTTCTGAGAAAACTGTTCCTGTCAATTACAGACTGGTTCTTTGTGCCTATTAAGACTGGTCAGGGTCAGTAGTAACTGTTCCTGCCACTGAGTTCTCTCTTTTTTTCCTCTCTTTCTTTATCCTTTCATCTTTCTCCACTGCCTTCTTCACCAAGAAGCCCTCATTCCCCCCCCTCTCTCTCTCTGTCTTTTTACTCAGTGTCTCTTTATTCTGTCTACCATCAAACACATATCAGTTCCACAGGGAACTGCTTAGATTCAAATGAAACCAGTGCTCTGGGTCTCCAGCTGGGAATAGAAAAAAAGATAAAATACTGACTTGGCTTTGTTAAGAAATAGAAGCTCGCCTCGGCATAAAATAACCTGCATCTTTTAAGTCAAGCTATTTTTAGCAGCCGCTGCCTCTCCCAGAGGGAATAGAGATGGAAAGTAGGTGAGGTTGTGGGGGGAAGCACAAGATAATATACAGTGTGTGCTCTAAGTAAGCTAGCTCAGCATTAGCTGCTATCGGAGGCAAATCTTAATTAACAGTCACGCAGTTTTGCAGTTTTAATCCACGTGACAGCGGACACTTCTACAGGTCTTGCTCCATTTATTGAGATAAGTGGTTTAATGGTGTATGATGGAACCGGCACTTATTATTTTAGTCATTCCAGCAATTCACAGCCATTCTGTGAAAGCTATTTCCTCAAAATACGCCACATTTGGAAGAGATTTTACATTTCCCCGTTTTATAACCTTTTTCTAAATTTAAAGTGAGATCATGTAACGTCATAAAATAAACCCCTTCTCAACTGCCCATTTGCTGAGCCTCGCCACCCTTAGTTACTGCTGTCTGTGAAGCTTTCCATTTTCACAAGGCACATATCCATTTTACAGTCTTAACAGTGGAAAATGTACATAGGGTGAATAGGGCAGGTCTTTCGGAGAAGGATTTAGTCAATTATGAGCACTGCTGTAAAGTAAAACTGTAATTCTTTTGTGCATCAGGTGTGCTCTAAGGCCAGGCTTTCTTTCATTCATTCATTCTTTATACACAACTGGGAGGCAGATAGATGGCACTAAATACAGCAGACCGTCATCAGTCTGACTGAAGAGGCCATGAGCATTGTAACTGTGTCTTATTGTGAAAACCATTCACCAAAGCTTTTAATGGTGCGCCGACACAACATACAGAAGCTCTCCCTGTTACAGAAATAATGCACCAAGAATAGTTTGTTAGTAGCATTAGCGTAAGTTCAGTCAAGATGTATTTTATCCATCAAGCTCAGGGCTATAAGCAGGATTTTAATTATACTGAGGTCACAAGTCCATCTTTCTCGCAATGCACCCCACCACACTAAAAAATATATTATTTGGATATGTTCTATGTATTCAGTTACAGTAACAGTTAAGTTACAATTTTTGTAAAGTAGATTTCCCAACATGAGGGTCCTGGCTGTTTAAAAATGCTACACTGAACCTTAATACACCCAGTTACATAAGATATTCACTTCCCAAACTTAATTATATTTTATTTATTTTTATTTAACCAGGGAGATAGGGTAAGGGTTATTGTCTTACCAAAAGACTAAACCAAAATAAGGTATCACATAGGCAACAATATCTTACATCAAACCCAGTTCTGTACTTTTTGTGGGCCTAAAAGTAGTCTAATCTCAAAATATCCAGTCTAAACATACTGGAATCAGCATAACATGTCCATCTTGAGAAAATGTAATCTTTAAATTTTAGACTGTTACCACCTCACAGGTTACTAAAACCCCTAAATTTCCATATAAAACATAAACATTATGACCTCAGTGTCCTTAAAGATCCAGTGTGTATTGGTGTATTGCAGAACTCAACTTCCTCATTTCACCCTCCCCTTCCAAGCGAGGAGAAAGGAGAAACCACGGTGGCCACAAAACAATGCAGACGTCCCATATCTAGAGCCAGTGTTTGGTTTGTCTCTTCTGGGCTACTGTAGAAACATGGCGCTTCAACATGGCGGACTCCATGGAAGGCGACCCGCAGTGTCTGTACATAAAAACAGCTGATTCTATACCTATGAATATTATTATTATTATATTATTCCATTTCTGCCAGTAGATCCTCCTAAAAGTTAAACACTGGACCTTTAATTCTAGCTACAGCCCTGATCAAGCTGCTCAATTCTGACAATTTTCAGCCTATTGCTATTACGGAGGAAGCAAAACACATATAGTCTTATCTGGAATTTAATTTAACCAAATGTATAATTTGTATCATTATTATACTTATGCAATTCATGTATTTATTTCATAAATTGTCCCAGCCAGCAAACCTTTTTGTTGCAGCCCAGGTTTGAATGGACACATTAATGCAGTCGTAGCAGCAGTGTTGGGGAGCTCACCTCAGACATCTTGTGTACTCTGTAGTGAGACTTGGAGCACTGCAGCAGCTGTGCGGCCAGGTTGCAGTCTTTCCTGTACAGGTCCTGTAAGAGGCAGAAATATTATCCTCAATCACTAAATTCATGCTTTAAATTCTTGTTCATTTTGGCAGCCTGATGGTTCAAGTAAGCTTTTGACCGAGCGGGATTATCTTCGAACGCCCTCTGGGAAAAATCATTTTAGATAACAGTCTTCTAATTGTGGTTTAATTATTTTGTAATTATAGGGGACTTCTGGTGGAAATAATTATAGAGTAATGCAATGTTACCTTGGTAGTATAGCAACAACAAATCTAACAATATCATGTATCAGTTTTATTATTTTTTATCTATTTATTAGGTGTTTATGAATTAATCGTGGATTTTATGGGAAACAAAACAAGAAGTCTGGCACGACTAGGGTAACAATTCTTCAATAATGAGAATTTTATAGCATGGTATAGATAATGTAGTATAAATAACGAGCCGTATTCCATTGAAAAATTACAATAAGTCGCTTACTGGATTAGGAAATTCATTGATTTAGTGACCCGACAAATCAGAGGAACAAATTCATCCATTGAAGCTGGTACAGTTTAATTAGTCAGCAGGTATTTTTCACCTTGGCTATATTATTTCACTAGGTTGTAGTTCTCATTTTCAATATATCTTGTATCTGCCCAGTACAGTCTGTGCTAATTTTATTAGACTTGTCTGAAACAGTGCATTCACTTATCTTCACCTTCCAGCCTAGGAAAAACTAGTGCAGCATTTCTATTTCTCTGTGCTTTGTTTCTATAATGGATGGTTGTTTCAGATTTTTACTTAAATTTCAGAGCAGAGTAAGGGTGGTCTACTGGCACAGCAGATGCTTGGTTTAATTGTTTGCTGTGTTTCTGAATGCATGTGTTTTGTGTGGGTGTTTAGCTGGTTTAGCTCACTCGTTTCCTCTCCATCCTCTGTGAAATCATAAAGGTCAGTTTTAGCTGCACTGTAGCCTCCCCGTGCCTCCATCACACCACCGCTCTGACAATACTTCCCATTACATCAAAGCCTTTTCTTTGACATATTCAGCTCCCCCACCAGTTAGCCATGACTTAAATCACTGTATTTCTTTTCTATTTTGTCACCTGGGGACATTTGGGCTCCCTGTAGTTTTTTGTGGACGGTTCAAATCGACCCTTGAGACCTTCGTGATGTCTTAGTTAACATGAGTTGTGTGGTATGTTTCTCGAGGGAATTTCAGCCACCAGTGGGTGGCGAGACAGTTTTTTGGGAGGTCTTATGATGAGGTTTAAGCATACATGTATATATTACAAATGAGGAGGGTCCACTTAGTCTCACCTCTGGCTATGTTAGAGGAGTGTAATTTCTTCTGGCTTTGTATAAAGCTGGTACTCATGCAATCTAATAACTAGTAATAAGCATGGACGGATTATGAGACAATGGTCCCTTTGGCAGAGAAATGTATGTCTGGTACTTAGGAGCAATACTCAGACTGAAAGAGACACAACACATCTAAAAACGACAAGGCTGCAGTTGTTTTTTCATCTCTTTGTGGTCACTTTGCATCTTCATGTGTTCATGGTATGTTTATAGCCGTTTTGCATTATGATTGTTTTGCTTTTCTTTTAAGGCATTTTGTGTCTCTTTATGGTTCTTTTACTTCTCTTTGAGGTCGTTTTGCATTTCTCTGTGATCATTTTGCATCTTTGTCATTTGGCATTTCTCTTTTGTGTCTCTTTGTGGTCGTTTGATTGACTTTCCAACAAATAATGTCGTCACTACGAACAGAGACTCTGGCCCTGGGGCTCCCTGGGTCTGTGCCTGGTACGACCATTAATCATTTCTCTAAGGAAATAAACCTGTTGTAGGTTTAATGGTTTTATCACTTAAGAGTAACACAAATGTAAGACATGTAATTCAATATGATGTTTTTCTGTTCCTGGAATGTCTCAGGCAAGACACGAAAGGTTATTTACTTCATCCCATGTTATAAGGAGTAAATTCAAAGTTTATTCTCTGGAGGAAATCCCTGCCATGCTGCTGGCTCTGATGGGACAAATTCTCCTCCTATTCAAAATGAACCTTGACTCCAATCAGCCTGGCTGGATCTGAGGGAATTGTCAAAATACTCTATAACTTAGAAGTGCTAAAAACTGCCATAGACCAAAGAGGGAAATAAAATCTAACCTAACGTAAGTAGAAATACCAGTAAAATCACTTCAAAGAAAGTGAGGCACCAGATTGCCACATGCTCCTGAGCTCAGATCCATGCAGCCCTGGCTCCAAATTCTGGCAGCCCTGAGGATGCCCATTGATTTCAGTATAATCACTATAAAACACCCAGTGGCTTAGAGTTAATTCCTCTATCTGCTGTGGCTCCTTGAAGCACAAACATCCAGGATGTAGCAGAAATATAGTGGATATGCGACTTTTAGCAATAGTGGGTTCACAGAGAAGGCTGACGATGTGACAGGAGAAAGTGCTTCCATCAGGAAAAACTGCTTTTTGAAGTGTTGTCACTTCAGTCTCCCAAGCCAGCTGTTGTTTTGGTGCTAACAAGGCTGGATTACTGACCTGGCAAGGAAAGCCGTGGCCTTGAATGCCCTACTGTTTAATTCGTGGGCCTGCAGGTGAAATATAATTTGTGCAAGTCCTCAACTGGAGTGTCATCACACAAAAATGTTCACTGTACAAGCGGGAGCCCACATGATGCAGCCCTGGGTACTCACGTTGTCCTCTCTAAGTTTATTGATGGTGATCTTCGCCTCCATGAGGTGGTTGTTGAGGACGATGATTTCCCGGCTGAGGGCTCTCTTTTCCTCTTCATGGTGGTGTGACTGCAGCGTAAGAGAAAGATTGCACAGTGGAGAAAAGACAAAGAGAGGAAAAAAGAAAACAAAGGATGTCAGAGGTAGACCGAGTAGATAATAAGAAGAGGGACAGGAAGTAAAGGGTTAAAGGAAAGAGTTGTTGAGATAACAAGAGAAAGATGAGGGAGTCGAAGTTGAAGGAGCAAGAGAAGAAAAATAAGATGATAGAAGAGGGGAAGAAAAATGAGAGGAAGAGAGCCGTAAGTCACTATCAGTCTGAAGCCGGTGCCAGCAGCAGGTCTTAATTAAAAGAAGATTACACTTGCCAGTGCTCATATCATATCAATTACTCTGGGAGTAAGAGAAAGAGAAATAGAAGGAGGGGGGGAATGGAGAGAGAAAAATAAAGAGGGAGAGAGAGCGAAAGACAAATGAAACACTCGTTCTATTTTCAGTGATTACTGTCAAAGAAATGCAAAATGACTCTGCTGGAGTGACATTTTAGCCCTACTAACAGCGGCGCCCTAATGATGGTGATGTCTGCTGGTTGGCTCATCCGTCTTTCTGTCTGCCCACTTTCATCCTGAAAACTATTGTCCACATTGTCTTGCAATTTGGCACAGACATTCATGGTGCCCCGAGGATTATTCCTAATGATTTTTGGTGGCCCAGACCTCTCGTCTAGCATCATCAGGCTAAAATCTTTACTTGTGCAAATGGAACTAATGAGACCGATTGAATGTGCTCTTTAGAGGATGAACTATTTCCATTTTGAACAGCATGAATATATCAGCGGAACACATTCATGCTCCCAAGCGGATAAACCTCTATCCCTGGGAATTATGTCCATATTTGATGATTTAGCACCTCATAATTTTTCTCAACAAACTACTACAACTTGCAAAGCCACAGGACGGAGACCACTGAAAATTGAACATGAATAAGTAAGTAAGACTGTACGTCACAGGGAGAAACATGATAAAGCTTGTTAATTAACCTGCTGACTCTTTTACGTTTGTGATTCAAATGAGATCAGTGCACTGAATTTGAAATAGGAGAATGAACAAATGAAAGACTCGTAACAAGCCAACCTCACTACCAATTTACTAAGCTGCAGGAATATTCTTACAAACTAATCCAAGTATTTAACAGCATTTAACCATAATTAATGACCCCTTCAATATAATCTATGTATCATTTCTGTACCAAAGTTCGACATTTACAGAATTCTCTGTCTCATTTTTTAATGTGCAAGTCTGATTCTCAAGAAAAGAACGAGAATTTCATGACAACAAACATCATTATTAATAATGAAATCCTATTGAAATGTCAATTTTAACATTTAAATAACCATCAGAACCAATGATGACTTAGAGTGGTCTATTGAGTCATCATTGTAATATTAGCGCATAGGCTAGCAGATTAGCTTTACTAGAGGTAGTGACTGTCAGTCATGGGACCCTTGCCCTGCAGGTTGTGGCTACAGTCCCCCTTACAGAATGTAGTGAAGTGGAAAGTGAGGAAGAGGTCAGGGTTGTGAGTTGACAGATACTATAAAAAGAGAGAAGTTGAAAAACCTTGCAAACGTTCAATGAACATAACCCAGAATATTACTGGTGATGGCTGGTTGGTGTACAGATAAAAATAATATTGCATATAGCATTATCTAAGCATTAAAATTTTACAAATTCTACTCAGAAATAGATAATAAAAAGTTAAACTTGTGTCCTTCTCATGACATCAGATGATATACTTGTATGTCACTGCAAGAAATCCTTTAATTTTCAAATTATACATGCTCTCAAATGCTAAGGCTTTCACACTGGGCGAGATTTACTTAAAATGTATTCTTTCAACATGAGAACCACAACAACTTGATATGATAGTTAGTCATGTTAATAGTCCTACAGGTACTCAGAATCATGGAGACTTGATTAAGTGGACCTTAGTCCAACAGCTTTATACTGTGAGCTGCCATTAACATTTCAACCTCTAGGGGCCAGTAGTGGGTTCTGTTGGTTAATCAATTCTGTTTTCTTTTTCTCCGTCTCACACATACTAGTAATTGTGAAACCTGCCACACGGCCCCAGCTGACAAATGATACAGCTCTGAGCACTCACTTGGCCTCCCACCTTTCTCTCTTCTAATCTCTCAATGGCGGTGATTGTTGTGAAATACAGGGGTGCACAGCCAATCTAATAGGTGGCAATTAATGTCAGTTTAAGCAATAGGCCAGCATTGATATTCAAATCCAATTCTGTTAGGGTCTCATTAATCTGCTGTCGCAACATGAGGTTCCCTGGCACTCTTTCTCTTTCTCATTACTCTGGATTTCTATTCATATTTTGCGATGCTAACTGTGCGGATGAGCACATTTAGAGCATTTTAAAGGTCACATATGTAATTGCACCCTGATCCGTCTTTGTTTAAAATTATGTTTTATTAGATTAAAGAAGATTTCTCACTCACATGTTGATATACATAATATCATTGTGGTTTAATACATTGCGTCTTTTGGTCTTCATGCATTCTTAATACAAGATGTAAATCCTTCAAAAGCTCTGAACCACTGGTGTCATATAACCTTCTTTAGCTTAGATTATGAATGGAAATGGAAAACGAGAGGAACAAAGGAATATGTGCAATGATTAACTGCAATGATGATTAGACATAATAGCATCTTTTAATGGATTGCTACAGAGCTCAGGAAGTCTGGAAGGGTTGAAATAGTCTGGACTTATGATCTGTGTTACAAGTCTGTCATGTATGGCATCTTTGGAAATAATCTACCATCTAACCAGACTGAATTTATTATAAGCATTGTATGTTTAAGGTGGTGGTAGATCCGTTATAGACAGTAACACAGTAATCAAACAAGTATTCAGTGAACTCTGGAGGAGGAAAACTCTGGATAAAACTCAGCAACTCCCATGGAACATTCTGCACTTTATAGACCTCTATTTCCGTTGGACTCTACTTATATGCACTTTATACATGTTTTCTTTGTATTCTCTGCACTTTGACTTTTGATACACTTTATTGTTAAATTGTTGTTGTAATATTGTCATGCAAAATCTCGTTGTCAATCAAGTTGTTTTTTTTTTAAAGAAAGAAACAACATATTAATGTATTGTATTGTAGATGCAACATTGGACAGCAATATTATAAAGGTAATTTGCACATAAGATACGTTTTAAAGATACATTGACTATGTTTACTATACTATGCTATTGTTAATAAAGAAATATTCATCAATGCAGCCAAAATGCAAAATCTGAGTGTCTTGGCCTTCCCAGATGTCAACAATTAACTTTAAATACAAAATTATTATGACATGTCCAAAACTATAAGAAATTAGTCCCAAGCTTTAATAAAGTTCTCATGTATTATACTCTATACTATATCTCATATATTGAGTAGTGCAGATTTAATATTAACAGAATCTGTCCAAAGTTTCAGTTATAATATTTGACTCTAAGATCTCTCTTGTAAAACATTTTTTTGAAAACTTTGAGTGATGTATGGTGTACTGCCACATAGAGTAACCTTTACTCTGACAAAGAAAGTGTGAAAACAGTGTTGTACATTTTCAAAAATAATCTGCCTCTTTGGAGCCAGAAGTAATCTTTTTCTCTCACCATAGCTGCTGACTGATAACTTTCATATATCCAGTAATCTCTTGAATATTCTGACATACTGATGCTCCACTTGCACGTGATTAGAGGCAAATTTTGGAAACAGAGTCTACCTATAGATTAAAAATGAACAGAAAGCAATCTTAATAGGCTTGATATGATGAACAAGATCTCGTACTGTACTATAGTGAGAGGGAGGAAGTGTAATTTTAATTACAGCGTTTTGCCAGCAGAAGAATCCCAGCTGTGCACACTGATTTTTGCTATCTCCTCTAGTCACACTGTATTGGATACACAGGCTGTCACCAAGACGTTCTTATCAGTTGGTGCCACACATATAAGAGAACAGCATCAAGGAAAATTAATATGCAAATTTGGACTATCAAATCTTGACCCAGTAGAGGAGGAGGGATATTGTTTCTCAACACAAAGCAGTTCAGAGACTCACTGCTCACTTATTGTCTTTTGACCATAAATGTATGTTTCTTCTAGTTAATCAGCAACTAAATGACACATTCAGCTAATAGAGGGTCAGTTGTCTCTCTCTATATAATGCAGATATGTAATGGAATAAAACAATAACAACAAAACAGCATTTGTAGAGCTTTGTTTGAGCTATTGATCAAGGGGATTTGTTGAATTGAGTGCACAGTGTATAAAAAGGGAAAAATGCCAGTTTTTCTAAAGACGCCCCCAATTTGTTTTACGTATTCTGCTGGAGATTCTGTCTCCTCACTGGACAACAAATGAAGCTTAAATCCCATGAGATGCAATTACTGAAGACTGCGGTTCACAGAGGCGAGCAGAAAGCTCCACTCCAGTTTAATACAGTTTTATTTTTGTAGGGTTGGGGCGGGGGGAAACAAATTAAGTTTTCTAACCTCATTAAAGAGGATTGTCGGATGGAGACACCACCAAAGATAACCACCTCCACAAACAAAGCAGATCCTAAGTCTTGAGAATAACAGTTTTCAGAAACATGGAACAATTCGGTCACCTCAATGAACACAGTGGAGGCGGGAGAAAAGTGATTACTGTTTAGATCAACTTCCCATGTGAAACTAACAAGTTTAGTCTACTGCAAATGAACCTCTGTTTGTGCCTGAGTGAAATTAAATATGATATTAAGGGCTACAGCCAGCACCATTTTGGTGGTTTTACAAATTATAGCGCCTCATATCACTGACCACAGAGCAAGCTTTTGTTGTTGTTTTACCTTTCAGACCATCAGCAGGCTACCGTTTCTGCAGTACAGTCCATCAACTGGAGAAGCTGAAACCTGCCTTCAGATACAGTAGGTAATCCATCATGATCTGCTCCACTTTTAATGTTGTTTTTAGGGTCAAGATTATGTTGTTGTTGCAGGTGATGGAGGTGTGGGTATTGATGCCATAAATCATTGCATGTATGATCTACATTGTTGGGAACAAAAAAATAAACAAATAAAGCCTTTTTTCCCTGCTTACAAATGATTGCTTGTTGCTGTCAATTGTTAAAATGATAAGGCTGTTATTCTACATTTTTCTCAAAGTCAGCAAATCCCACGACAACACGACAAGCAACAACATTTTAGTCCAACTGAAAATACTTTTAAACTGCCCTTCCCTGTCTTCCTACTGACAATGTAAATGTTTTGTTTTTGGGCTTTCATTGCCTTTATTAGATAGAAGCAGCTGAAGAGTGACAGGAAGTCCTGAAGATGTAAATAAATAAAAACACGAGTCACAAATATACTGTTTCATTATTAAAAAGGCTCACTGTAGTGTACTCAGCTAGGAAGTAATACATATTTGATGCACTAGAGAGTATTTACAGCAACAGGACAGAGTAAGTGGGATTGGTTCAGAATAAACCATAGTGCCAATAAATGTTAATCATGATAATTTTCTTTTTTGATTGATTTATTTTCTTTTGATTTATTTATTTTTTGATTAATCGATTTGTTGTTTGGTCCATAAAATGTCAGAAAATGGTGAAAAATGTTGACCACTGTTTCCCAAAGCCTGAGGTGATGTCCTCAAATGTCTTGTTTTGGACATTCAGTTTACTGTCACAGAGCCATCAGGCCGCAGACTGAAAGTCCCAGTGGCCAGGAAGAAAAACATCCTTTATTCCAACAGCTGTGACCATCCTCGATAAGAACCTGTTTAAATAGGAACTTGTCTGCCCCCCCCTTTTAATACCCTTTTAATTCCCTTTTAATCATCTTCAATATACATTTTACTGCTGTACTATTTATTATTGCTGTGTATTATTTATTGTTGTGATGGTTATGTAATCTTTCGTCACTTGCCACCTAGTCACTTTAACTTTCTACTGTTTTTGTGTGCTGCTATTTTATTTATGGTTGTGTATAGTGTGAGTTGACATATGCCATAAATAAATAATACATTTCCATTCTATGCAAATTTAATGAACAATAAAGTCACCTGAATCTGAATCTGAATAGAGGGCTAAAGAAACCAGAAAATATTCACATTGGGAATCCGAGTTTGGACATTCTTTCTTTAAAAAAAGAGACTACACAATTATCAGAATAGTTGGCGACTAATTTAATAGCTGATATCTAATCGACTAATGAATGAAGCTCTAGTGCAAAGGTGTGACTCACTGAGGTCAAAGGCACGGAACAATACGATATATCAGGTTTTGGATAATATTTGTAAGTAGGATCAACTCATTGTTGGTTTAACCTGCTGCTGCAACAGCTTCAGTACTCTGTCCGTGTCTACACAGGATGTGTGCATTAAAATGTTTCTCCTAAAACATTTATGAGTCATAATGTGCCCTGTGTAGACTGATAAAAGCAGAAGCATCTATTCCGTCAGAAGCGTGAGTTGGATGACTAAAACTTAAAATCAATAAACACTTTTCATGCAAATATTCCCTGCTCGCAATAACTGACCAAGAATAAATGAAAAGTAATGACAACAAACTTTATATTTTATGTGTATTGAAATAAAAGGGAACCAGTGGCCACTGTAATGTCATGTAACAACCCCTGTAATGTAAGAATACAGTATTTGGTAACAAGATAATACATTTGTCCTTTTTGCACAACTAGCTGCTGATTCACTGCCTGAACTGCTTTTCTGGTCCAGAAACAATCAGCATTAAATAATTACGCGCATCACATCTGCTGGGTTTCACTATGGTGGTATTCTCCCATGTGCAATTTGCACTTTTCATTTAAGAGTTATGATTCATGACTGTAGTGTTAATGGCACTAATTAGTGCACTGCAGGCCTCATTGCCGCTCAGTGAAGAGCAGAGAGCAACACATAGAGAGGGACACATCCATACACAGACACAACAGGCTACTTCACACGTGCCTCACTCACCACCAGGACTATTATTCATCTCACACCTTCCACACTGGTAAACATAGATGAAGGAGCCATTATTTGCTATTTGGTTATTCTTATGGGAATCTGTGACATCAAAACAACAATAAATGCTTCTCTGCCTCAGGTTTCTATGACTACTCTGTTCACCAACCACACGCTCCCTACTGAACCAAACATATTTATTACTAAAAAACTTTCACATTCTGTTTATATTTTCATAATTCTCCATATCGTTCACGTTTCCCTGTTTTAGATGTCAGCTGTACAAACAATTACTGGTCTAATGTCGCCATGCATGATAAACTAAACAGCTAAAATGCATCGATCCTCAATCAAATAATATTGATCATCTTAATGTTTTTTTTATAGATGCTTGGCCAAGAAAGAACTGAGACCCCAGAGATTAGACTGAGCCTTTGTGTTTTATAAATAAACACATGAATAATTCTGATTGGTTTTGACAGGCAATAGATTAATACGTCTGGATAGGAAAGTGTTGCATACCAAGAACAAAGGTAAACCATGCAGCAATGTGCTTTGAGTAGGAACTAAAAGTCATTTTTCATTATTGATTATTCTATTGATCAAACTTTCAGTTGAGATATTATTTATTTAGTCTATAAAATATGAAAATAATGACAAATGCCCATCAAAGATTATTGAGTTTGTTATTTTTTATACTTTTATATATGCTGCTGTTTTCCAATACCTTGTATTTCTAATAATGTAATTAAACTTTTTAATTTACTCAGATCTCCGAGAGAGACTCATTTATGGCAACACTTCAAATCCACGTATTAACCATTTATTTAAGCAGCATAAACATTTAATAAATTGTATTGTAATTGTCAGCAGATATATTTTTATTAATGTAATTGTGAATAACTCCTCCTGTGGGCACCCATACGTGGAGGCTTCTGTATAAACAGATGCTTAATGACAGTAAAACACAGTTGTAATAATACAAAACATGTTTGCAAAAGGAGAAGTTATAATTGCTGCGAAATACTGTACATTTGTAAACATTTAAAACCTCTTTATGGTGGTGTACTACTACATTATTGTGTTATAAACCAACAATTTGTTGTATGTTTTATGCTGCTTATAAATGCTAAATAAGGGGACTTGAAGTAAAGTGTGATCCTGAGAAACTGAGAGAACAAGCTAATTTCAGCAGATCTGACTCACCCGACTAGATTTTCAGCTTTCATTCCTCAGTCATGTGGAGGATCAGTTAAGGACATATAGCAGAGTGCTTTGCTGGATGGTGCAGGCAGAATCATTTACAACTCTACATCAATAAGGCACAATGAGAGCACTGGCCGTGGACTCCCAACAGGGGCAGGGAATGATTTGTCAGTGTACAAGTGTGAGGAGCTGGAGAAGATGAAGAGCTACTCATTAACAGTAAACTGGACTGGAGTGATGACACGAGAGCCAAAAAGTGAGCAGAGGAAGAACTACTCGTGGTGAAAGAACTACTTAAAAATCAAAATGTATTAGCATCAAAATACACTTAAAACGTGTTGTTGGCCATTTGGCAGTGGAAGGAAGCTGTGAACGCCACAGTGACAGATTATTACCATTTAAGTTATATATGCTAAACTTGTTAGCTAAAGTGTTGCTTATTTACACATGCAGCATTTACAGAGCAACATTATCATTCATTAAATGTAATAGAACATTACGCTGATTAGCGGTGACACTTCCTGAAGCAGACATTACTCTTGTTAGTAGGGCAGTCATTTAGTAAAGCCCTTGATTTCCCGGGCGGCTGTTAGTTAGCTGACCCTGCCAAAGACTCTTATAAGGAGTAAGAGAAACAAAAGCTTTCAGCACCACGGACAGCTCCTTTACAACGGAAGTCACTACAGTCAAATACCTTGTGACAGAATTGTGACTGTTAAAAAAAAGAAGATAAAATACATAAATAATCCATATCATATAATAGCTTAAAGTGTTGATAGTATTTATTTACATTACTAATAGTTAATTAGACTTTATTACAGTCTGTGTTCTGTCTCTCTGCAGTCTGTTTGGTATATTCTGGGTACCACAAACGAAAAGGCAACAATTGTATACAAATATGTGTTTTTTTGCTTGCACCAGCACCTTCTCAGATTAGCACCACTCTATAACTTGTCCATCGCTGACATTGCCAGAGTTACAGTCCACCAGTGTTTATTTTTAGGTAAAAGATAGATACGGCTTCATCTGCAGAACTGTTTATCTGCAGATCAAAACAGTTTCCACAATTACTCCAATGTCATCACAGTGTTCATCCGTCACTTCTTCCAGGTGTTAATCTCTTGCTTTGCTCTTTATGAAGTTGGTTTAGTGTTCACTGTTTTCCACCTGACCTTGTCAGTTTGGGCCTCTCAGAACTTTTAATTACGTGTCTGATTTGATTGGAGCTGCCTTTGTCACTGCCTTCCTGCCTGGACTGTCTTCTACAAAGGAACATATTTCCCCCCTTGAAATGCCATTGCATGACATGACATCAAAAGAAATGGCAATCCCAGTGAGGCCTGCCTCTGAAGAAAAAAAGAAAAAAATCCCATACTGTCTCCTGCCATGAAGACCGATTTGCTACACCAAGGCTCTCTGCTAGACAGACAATCCCTTTGAAAGGCCACCAGTTTCCAAAATCATTTTCACATGACTAGAATACATTGATGTGTGTGTACTGTATAAGAAGAATGATCCATGATGTGTTTTAGTCTCCCAGTCTGTTCATCGTGTGACAAAGAAAGGAGGATTACATTGGAACATCACAAATAATAGGGTTGTGATAATGTTGTAAATGCTGTCTTCTGAACATACAGCACTGCATTTCATGTCCGGGGTGATTTATTGCAATTCTCATGCCTCACTGGTCCTCCACCATGCATGAGTTGACGGACAAATTCATCCAGCAAATCTCCATTATCTACTGCAAATCAAAATATAGGTATTCACAGTAGCGTATGCTTACTTTAAAGGGTCAGTTCTCCAAAATGACTCATAGTGGTATCTTGTAGGGAGGGAAATAGAGTAATTAATTACTAGTCGGACACGTACTGTACCTGATCTGGTCTTTTTTTTCTTCTGTATTAAATATTTTTCTTCAGTATCTATGGATTTCAAATGTGTGCACAAATAGAAAAAACATGGAATTAAGATAATGTACGCAACATTAAGTGTATTTGAAAAATGGAAAGCGTACTGGTATAACAGGGTTACAGAGTGTTGCATTATTGGTTGTTTCAAGCCTTTATATTGCTAGGCTAGTGAGTTTCTTCACATCTGTTTATAGCTCAGTTTAACCTACAGGAGTTTCTGATGGCTCATCTAATGTGTTTTATTGCAATGGAGGTTTTACTTTCATGTCTTGTAATTGAAGTTGTTTAATATTTGGCCCAATATGATGGATTACTCAATCTGGGATCGAGTATATTACATCACTACTTGATCTGTGAAAAACGTGAGAATGAATATCTTTAGTGTCTTCCTATTCAGATAGTTTGGGTTTTGTTTGTCCTGGTCTTGAGTTATGATGATGATATTTTTGCTCCTACTTTACTACAATGGATGTGAATGTTATTTAGTTTTTGCGACTCAAAGCATTGAAAAATGAATCAGGCTGTTTTCACTGGGAGTTTTTATTTGGTAGTAAGCAGTTCACTACTATTTTTTGTTGTCCACAACATTTAGAAAAATATTTATTCCTACAATATCAGTGTGTGGCTACAACACTGCAGTTAAGGTGAGGAAAAGATTGTGGTTATGGCAAATAAACCATGGTTGAGGTTAAAGCCACTACACACTCGCAGTCCACCCACACAACTAATGTTGCCTGTTTAGATCTGTTTAGACTGTGCTATCACTGTTATAAGTTGAGTTATAATACATTTTATTTATAAGCGCTTTTCTAAATACTCAAAGACACTTTTTTGTTGAGTTTGGGGAAATCATACGCATATTTACTTTCTTGTGAAGAGTGTGATGAGAAGATTGATACCACTCTCACAACTATGCCTCAAGTGTGGAACTGGGAGTTGATTAGCTTAGCTTTGCATAAAGACTGGAAGCAGCTAGCCTGGCACTGTCCAAAGTTAAAAACTCTGCCTTCCATCACCTCTAAAGAGCACTAATGAACAAGTCGTATCTCATTTGTTAAACCCAACACCCACTGTGCAAACTGTAACATTTGGTGTTTTAATAGAAATTGACAGGAAAGCAGAATGCACAATGAAAATCAGTTGAATACTGCCCACTATTTAGCTTGTTATGGGTCAATATTGACTTGCCTTCTCCATGTGTTTGTGGCTCTGACAAGCCCTATGGATCAAACTTCTGATGAGATTACGATCCACTTTAATGGAGATACTGTAAGTCATACGGATGGACCTCGCTGTAGAGTCGGCTCATCTCTTGGCTGATAAATCCTAAAGTGGAGGCTGTGAAGGGGGGAAAACGCTCAAGAAACCTCTCAACCTGATGTGATTGGACAGCTGCTGCTGAGGTGACCAGAACAGCAGTTAGCTATAATAGTTTTCTAACAGGGTTGCATGAAAGGTAAGACCAATTACTTTGGACATTGATTGCGCTCCCTGTCTTTGATCATGTAATTGCTTTGAGAGAGATGAGAGCAGTTCTGCTGCTAAACAGGTGTGTTCAAATCGATTATAGCAGATTTCTCATTTCTTCGACAAGAGAGACAGAGAGAAAGCAGAGAGAGTCAATGTCATAATCACGCTTACATTATCTGGTTGTATTAGACCATAGTTTAACATTATGTCATTTATCATGATCACTGGATTTGAGGATCTGAAGCTCGAGTATTTATCGGTATGTCGTCTCTCTTCCTGCTGCTCGACATTAAACTCCAGTCTGGCACTTTTCCAGTTATGTTCCCTTTCAAAAGAGGCCAAGGCTTCTCAGCTTGGTTCCACAATCACTGATCTATGTTTGAGTACGTGGGTGCAGATTACGATTAGGTTACACCCATTTGGCAGAGGCTTTCGTCTGTCTGCAGTGTAAAAGAGTTTTCAAAGTGGGAGGCGTGTTTTTGGGTGTCCAAGTGTCTGGAAGTTAAAGTGCTGTTCATTTGTTTGCATAAAGGCTACAGTTTTGGGTGAACGGCAATTGGAGTCAAATCACAGAAGGTCTCCTGGTTAAATCATCAGTAAGAAAGAGGAGTGTTAGAAAATGCAACTCTGTCTCCAAGAAATAAAATCAAGACTTGTTGACTTGTTGAATGTTAATTGTTGAGTGCTTCATGTCACTGTTGACTTTCTCTAACCTTAGCCAAGTGCTGAGGTTGTGTATATTTTATTGCAGTCCATACAGTGGATATTGTAGAAAAAATAAATGAAATGACACTGACAGTGGCAAAATATATGTTTCTTTGATAAAAAGTCATAGACACCTACGTACATAAAAAGAATATGTAACAAGAAAACTACAGAGCGCGAAACATCCAATCCTTAAGCTTAAAAGTCGTCACTCACAGTGGGCTCAAGATAAAGCCTACACTTTGAAGAAACCTGATAATACAACCAACAGTGTAAATGAGTAGTCTGTCAGATTCTGGGTCATTTTTTTATGATATCAGCACTATTGAGCAGTGTTTTGTTCCCAAATGCTACAAACTTTTTTTTTTTTATGAATTTCAAAAAACATGACTTCTCAGCAACGGGGCGGAAATACTAAAACTGATGGACAAAAACCTATTGTATTGTCAGAGTATTCAGGATATTTCCAAGGGTTTCATTAGAAGAAACAACTGGGTAAAAAAAAACGCCCACAACTAGCAAATCTCCTGCACTTACTGTATGCCACATATTTTCTTATCAAGCTACTCTTCAAGTGTGACCTGCTGTTGACACAATTTTAATCTATTTTCTCACTAAAAAGATTATAAATTGTCGACAGTACAAAGTGCAGAGCTGAGGAAACAATTGCTGCCAAGACAACAAGTTTTTCTTGGCTGTCTTTGTTCAACAGCTGCTGTAATCTACCAGAGTTTCATACAAAAGCAAACTGTAAGTAATGGTTTCCTAGTAACTACAGGACTTCATGTTCTTGAATAAATGATTCCAGGTCAAGCTTTGTGTCACAAGCTGTTTAGCTCAATCTATGTGTGTGTGTGTGTGTGTGTGTGTGTGTGTGTGTGTGTGTGTGTGTGTGTGTGTGTGTGTGTGTGTGTGTGTGTAAGTATGTGGCTGAGTTCACAAATCCCCATCACCTTCATACATCTTTTATGAGAGTCTCAGTGAGAACTCGGTGCGTACGTACTGACACTATTAGGATTCTGCACTTCATGCTAATATCAATACAAACAACCACAGCGGGCAGGAAATGTGAAAGCTCAGAGAGTGAGGCTGAAAATGTAGTCACACAGTGGTTACGTCTGTACAAGCAAGTGGTGGCCTTAAGGTTGGAGGAGCAGGAAGCATGTCTGTTTAAATCTGTGACCCGTACTGAGAGGTGGAAGAAGCACTTACATCATACAGAAAAATACTGTTGCCAGTAAATATACTAAAGTAAGAGTACAGAAGCCGATCATGGGCCTTTTCAGAATATTATATTGTAACATTATTTTATATTATTATTATTATTATTATTATTATTATTATTATTATTATATAATATATTATATATTGTTATTATTATATAATATATATTGTATATTTGGATGATGTTTACTGATGCATTAATGTGGAAGCAGCATCTTTGTGTTGTAGCTGGTTGAAGTGCAGCTAATTTTACCTACTATGTACCTACTAATATGTATCGTATTAGTGGAGTATAAAATGATTTAGATCAAAATCTTAATCTGCAAAGTAACTATGACTCATGTAATGAAGTACAATATGTACTTTAAAGTAGCATAAAATGGAAATACGTAAGACATGTACAGGCGTCAAACTTGTTTTTCAGGACAGTGCTTGAGAAAATGTAATTACTTTCCACTGAGTGTGGGTATAATAGTTTTTTGATACATACATTTCATTTTGGGTTTTCAGTACTGACATGAATCAAACTAAATCCCAGGTTAACAAATGCCCTAAAATAAGTATATATAAATAAAGTTGGCAAGATGTCATAGTTTTTATGATTATATCCTTACGGAAACACCAGTATGACAATATAATACCAGTATAATGTAGTTTTAACACTTTTGCAAATGAAACCACATAAACTTCCATTGTGATAGAGATACTTTTCTTATAGTACAAGACTGATGGTAGAAAGTGGTTTCAGTTAATGCAAAATTGAACAAATATCACCCTTTAAGCCTGTACCCAAACTTATACTTCGCCAAGAGAACACTTTGGTTTTAATGTAAGTTTTGGGGTATAAAAGTGTGGAACTGCACAAATGTGTTCTGAGAAAGTAGATGTGTCAGGTAAAGATTGCTGGATTAAAAAGAAACATCTGGTAATATCAAGGTTTTGGAATTTGATCCTCAGTCAAGCTGTTTGTTGTAGCTCTTTGACCACAATCAAGGTTATTTTGATGTAATCTTAAATGTTTTCTTGCACCAGATTTTTTAAAAACAATATTTAATCTTGGTTGAAATTGTGCTACAGATTTTAGTTTGAAAACGTTTCAGCAACGTGAGGTTGAAACTGCAAACACCTCGGGAGGAGCCTCTTACCGTCCTGTGCATCTTGTCCTCCAAATCCTGGTTGATCCTCTGAAGAGCTGCATAGCTACTCTGGATCCTAAAAGGACAGAAAAGAATTATGTCCTGTTAAAAATTCAAATCACAGCATATGATTACTAAACAGTGTTTTACTGTTCATACAGCTAAATAAGCACCACTAATCTCCACATAAATTTAGACAGGGAAATAAATAAATTACAAGATCAGGGCACTGATGGAGAATCTTGGAGGGGATTTGCAGAGTATTTTAAGTTCTTACTCATATTTGAAAATCACTCAGGATAAAAATCTGCTGAGCCAAAACACAGTAAAAAGGACTGATGATGTGTTTAAGCACCACAGCGGGAGATTCTAAGAAAGAAAAATAGTATGTGATCATAAAAACTTTAAATCTTTAAATATTTTATGATAGGAAATCAGTAAGCATGCATAAGCAGACCCACAGCACTGACTCTGCAGCTGTATGTTTATTTATTTTTCTATTTCAATTCCTTTTCTTTCTTTTGTGTTGTATTTCTTCATAACTTTCTCCTCATTGCCTCTCGTCACTCTTGCTCTTTGGTAAACCTTCCAGTGCATTAGTGAGCATAATGGAACAGGACCTCAACTCTCTATTTGTTAACTTTTTCCTGGTGTTTTATCCTGTCACCTCTCGGTTCAGCACCACATTTTCACATTCACTCTCGGGCCTAAAAGAGAGTGTTGATTAACCAGCATTTATGGCTCCACTAACCAGACAGATATGGAGAGCGTAGGCAGTGGAGACAAAAAGAGAAATCATAAAACAAAGACCTGAAAGAGATTTGAGCAGGTACAGTGGCACTGGAAGAGAGTGGTTCACTGATGAAGAACAAACAAAACTGGTCGTTATGAGCAACATATTGCTGTTATACTTATTTAAGATCAGGGTCTGTCAGGCAGCACGTGTGTCTTCAACAAGCTCTACCAATCACTTAGTTGGTTCAAACTAGGAAGAGAGGGTTGAGATTTGGTTCTGTCAATCGTTGCAAAAAGTACGAAATTTGTGCAGAGCCTGAAATACTCGGCACACAAATGCCTCCTCCAGAAGGCGGCCGGAAATGCATCCCAAAATTCCAAGAGTGTGGCAAGAGACAAGTCTCAAGGAATAGTTTTAAGTTCATTTAAACAACATATTAATTACATTATCAATCACAGGTATTTATACAATGGCCACTCTAGTCTGTCTGACCAGAACATTTGCTCTATTTGCAAATAAGCTCATTGCTTCATTGGTTATCATCATGCTAAATTAAAACTGATGGCCACTCATCTATTTGTTACTAGACAACAGCTTCTTTACATGTTGATGAAATACATTAAGATGTTTTCCAAAGATGTCAAATGTAGTACCAAAACAATGTTGTTGTAGAGCATGTCGCCCACAAGTATGAATGAATACATGCTGGCAAAAGGCCATGATGTAAATGGGATGATTCACTTCATCACATGCAGTGAAAATTATGCACTCAGGGGAGGCTAATGCATTAGTTTTCAATAATAACACAGCTTGTTGCGATGGGTGGTAAGTAAACAAACAAATGCTTGCATGCGTTTTTGTCAGGAGTGCAGCAGAAATACCCTACCCATACTCCATCTCTCTCATTTGTTATTTGAAGCTTATTTAATTTAAGTTTTGGTCTTAATGACCTTCATAAAGTATATGTAACAATCATTAGATTAATTAATTAGATTATCCAATCAGTGGATCACGGTAATAAGGTCAATTGGTGCTTGAAGAAACAGAAATAGCCAATTAGGTAATTGAATAAAAAAAGCTGTAATCTTACTGCCTGACAAGAACATCAATACTGGAAGGAAGTAACTTCAATAATGTTTTTTATCATATTCTCCCTTTTAACAGTATCTCTACATAGCAACTATAATATGTAAAGGTTGGGGGTTCGCAATTGTACAAATTAAGTATGGTAGATGATTAATGTTATGCAACTAAAACACTTGGTTAGGAAGAGATAATTTCAGGTCTGTAACAGGGCATAAACTCTGGTCTCCTGCATGATGCCCTACAGGACACACTACTTCCTGCACTGAATGTCAGCATTCATAGAAGGAGATGTGGAATCACAAGGAATATTGGCCTGGAAAAAAAGGCCTGTTTGCTTAAAAATACCCAAAACATTATGCTGTCAAAAGCTGTGAAAGACATTAAATGTGATATTTTTCATCCTACATAAAGGAATATTTCAAAACCATCCAAATAACATCCATTCCTATATAAAGGAGTTTTATGTGGAGTGGAACATGGAACATATGTAATATCCAAAAACCTGTGTAGTCCTTTGAAAGGAGTAACGGGTTCTGTTTTGATCTGTTCCTTGTTTTGTTCACACAAAACAAGGAACAGCTATACACTTGCTGTTAGATGTGGTTAATTGACACCTAAATATCATCCATGAGTAACACTGTCATGGTTTTTAAACTGTATGTTTCAGCATGTAAAAACACTCTTCATCTATCCCCTATTCCAAAATTCCTTGACGTCACAGCACGACTTTGGTGGGTGTATTTCTGGTGGGGATTTAACAGTTCATGCATACAGAAAAAGGCACACATGCCCACAGAGTCATGCACATGTGCACACACACCTGCGTAGCTTATCTGTAAATTTCTCCAGTTCCTCCTGGGCCCTGCGCAGCTCAGTCTCAAGGTACTGCCGAGTGGAATCGAACTCCGTCTCCACCATCTCTAGTTTGTGGGTGGTGTACGACAGGCGCTTACGGAGGTCGTCCTTGTGGTCGTGGAAAGAGCTGAACAGGCAGCAGAGACAGTTTTAGAGAACAGGATTCGAGGAGACACAGTCACAACACTGATGCACTTTCATTTCTGTGGAAGTTTGTCAGATTTAAAGAACCAAGAGACAACACAGAGACAGAGAGAGAAGGCAATAGAGTAAAAAGAAAAGTGTATATATGTTTGTGTGAGAGGGAGGGAAAGGGATGAAGTGTAGCTGGACTGTAATTCAGTTTGGAGTGAGAGGTCCCAGGCAGCGGGGAAGGCAGTGAGGCCGATGGGGAGGAGGAGATGGATGGAGGAGGAATACTAATCATTTCCCATTCACAGGGAGGAAGCAGAGCTGGGAAAGGAGCTCCCATCGGTGTAATGGTGAATTCCATTACACATCCCCCCTATCGAATCTCTGAAAGAATGGCAAAGGATTTTTGCCCCCAGACAAAGACTATGGATGATTCATAGAAGCAGAGCTGAAAATATAGAATGGACCACAGCTTTGTGTGTGAGTAAGCTTTAAAAGAAGGCAAAAGAGACAGAAAGAGCAAAGAAAGAGCATGAGAGGGAGTGAGAGAGAGGCCAGAATAGCACCGTTTCAACACCTCCACCATCAACAGCAACAACATAGCAGACAGGGAGCAATATTTCAGCTGTTGCGTTTGATGCAGGTTTGAGTGTGGGGGATGAAAACACACAGACAGGACTGACTGAGGGAATGGATGTGGTAATGAAAGGCTAGAGATGGGAGAGTAGGGGCAGTGTGCGCTCTGGGGGATTTAGCATTTTGCCAGACTGATGGATATTTGGCTCACGGAGAGGTTCGATGGCTCAGCACTGCCAACCAGCAGGCGCAGTGAGTGCACCTCCAAGTTCACCTCGGCCCAGAGCCTCAATTAGGAAGCTGGCAGTAAAGGAGGAGAAAATGGTGTCCACTGTGATGGCCCCAGAAAGACTTATAGACTGTGTTGTGTCAATAGGTGGGTGGGGCAATGGACAGCCTTTAATGTCAGGACACTTGGTTGAAGATCTCCACTAATTAACCCTTCATCAAGCAGTGAAGAAGTCAGTAAAACGTGAACGTAGATAAACGTCTGGCCTTTCGCGAAAATTTCACCTATATGCACCAAATACTTAAAGGAACATATGAAGAACTTGAAATACGGTATTTGATGAGTGTAGTGATTGATACCACTTTCATAATCTGTTTAAACTGTTAGTTAAAGGTCCAGTGTGTAACATTTGGGAGGATCCATTGGCAGAAACTGAATATAATGTTTTCATTAGTGTATAAATACCTGGGGAAAAAAAGGTTTTTGTCACCATGTTTCTACAGAGTAGATAGAGGAAGGCGAGCAGTGTCCAGTTGGTTGCAAGCTGCATCTTCACCGCTAGACGCCACTAAATCCTACACACTGGTCCTACACACATAGTTCAACATTTGGGATTTCTTAATGAGAGTTAAGATGATCAAACACAAAAAAAACCCACTTCTAAAGCTCACTTTGTAATATCAATGTATTGTATCTTGCTCACTTAACCTGTACAGAAACATACATGTAAAATCCTTTGTGGTTTTACAGGAAGTTATAACCTGTAACTCATGGCCAACAACAAAGATGTTGTCTGTAACTTTTTTTTAGAGACAGAGATTTGGAGGTGTTGGTAGGTGCATTGTTGAAAGAGCCAGGCTGTTTCCCCTTGCTTCTGTCTCCATAGCTCTGTACTGAGTGCACATACATGTGAGTGATTCCAATCTTCTCATCTAAATCAACTGAGCAAAAACTGTTCCTTTAAGTACAGAGCTGGATCAGAACGTTGGCCTAGCTTACCATAAAGACTGGAAACAGGGAAAGGGCTAGCCAAAGTAGAAAAAATACCTACTAACGCCTCTGAATCTGTACAAAATATAAATGTATATGTAAAAATGTGTGGTTGTAGGGGTAGCTGAGAGGGAGCAGTGACTAAGCGCAGAATCCCAAAGACTAAAACCCAAGCATGTGCTCGCAGTTTCTATCTGGCAACCTGTGCTATAGCCAGATACTATAGAGATGTTGCAAAGAAAGCAAATAAGCGTATTTCCCAAACTGTTGAGCTATTCATTGGACAGACAGGCAGACAGATATATGAGACACTGAAGAGCGTATCCAATATGCTGAGACCTGCACGTTCAGCCCACTCCGCTCGCCTGGCGCTACAACAAAACAAAATCTTTACAACCTCTCTGCTGTCTAACAGCTGCAAGTGATGTTGTAAAATCCCATGGCAAGGAGCCAGAGAGCTATGTGAAAATTGCTCTGGGCTCTTATCACTATGTAATGCCAGTTTAATTAAGTCTGAGCTCACAGCGATTGGTTATTTTTTTTTAGGGTATTAAGCTTTTTTTGTCTGTATCCAGATGTATAAGACGGTTGTTAGCATAAACGTGGATGTAGATGTCAGCTGATACATGACAAGTGATATGAAGATGAATGTTGGGAATGGATAGATGCTGCATTATGTTTTTAATGGCTTTTTAATGGTCATGACCTCCCAATAAGAATCCATTTCCATTAGTCAAAATGAATGAAATGGATTTCCCAATAATGAAGCTGATGTTTAGAGTTTAAAACGCTCCCCAGACTGACTCATCTTACCTTCTTTTCGGGTGTTTGCAACCATTTCTCTGTGTTTTAAGGGCAGTTTTGCCAATATATATCTTTTTCATATTTTTCTCTCTGCCTCGGCTCTCATGTGTGTATAGTTGTTGCCACTGCTGCTGCTGCTGCTGCTGGTCGGCTGAATGTTGAAGCCAAGTTTGAACTCTAACCACAAACCAACAGTCAAAGCTCTAAGTCTTGCCTGGGGAGGCAGATAGGAGTTGGCTATCTGTGATGACCCTGGCAAGAGAGCAGAGAAAAACAGCTTTGAAGTCCCACAGATTTAGCAGCACATTTAGTTCTGTTGACTCAAGAGAAAAACAGAGATTTTGTGTGCATTCAGAAAATGAGCCAGTTTGGTATGACGAAGCAGAGCTGGGGGATCAATTAGATAAGTTCAGTAAACAAACTTAAATAGTATGTAATACTTGGAATTATTGTACCTCCAGCTGAACTTCACACTTGCCATTGAAATACCAATGCACACAGATCTTTAAATATTTTTCCTATAATGCAAAATATAAGCACAATTGATTTTCTAAAATACAACCATCACCAGGTACACTGTTAAAGAAAAAACACATTAATATTTCACCTGTGATTTCACCTGAGCCACATTTTTCATTATTTACTTCTCTCTCTTGTTGGGAACAATTGAAAGCAGCTACCACAAACTGCAGGACCCTATGGGATAGTGAGTTATTGGCCAGCTGACCACAGAGGTTATTCCTCAATAAATCAGTGTTATGACGAATGCGCATGTGTTTCCATTTCCATCCTTCGTCATTGATCTGAGGTGCTGGGGCTTGAACTCATGTCCCCTGCTCCATAAGAACTTAATAACCTACCACTAGCGAGCATAAACTGTCAGAATAAACCTTTATAGTTGTACATCTTTCTTCATCCAGCTGCATTTGATGAGTCTTGTTGATATCAGTGTCCATTAGCTATCAACGTGATGTTATAAATCAAAAATGTCAAATTTGCTCCTGAAAATGACAAGATTTATTAAGAGAAAAACAGACGACTTCTTCCCAGAGTGCTCCCCCGAGCATGGTCTGTCAAACTTTGGATTTCTCTGCATGTTTTGCATTGCAGATAGTGACGTTATTGTTAATATAATTGTAACTGGTGTCGCTATTAACAACGGTTTTCTGGAAATTACATATATGTTATATTATGTTATTATTGGATTTGGATTAACAGTGTTACATAAACACAAAGTAATATTCTTATAATATAAGGACTATAACACTGCAATGTTCATCTGCTAGTGAGGATGTTAACTGCTTAACTTAGCTTTAGCATCAAGTCTTTTAGCATTCTATTATGTGTGTAGCCATCATGTGCATATTTGAAACATTTTTATGGGATTTTTGTTTTTTAAATGAGTCAGCTGGAAACAGTTAAAAGTCAAGTGGTGACACAATGTTGCAACCAAAAAATAGACAAGACTTCAACTGTCTAGTGTAGCGTTGCACTGCCCTAATGAGCCGTGTGGCTGCCTAATCTGTTTAAATGAGCGTCAAAATACAAAGAGAGATGTTCTGCCATGCACTGCAGATGCAGGCAGTGTGGACCGGGTGTAAGACTGTGAAAATACGTAATTACACACCCAAAGTTGCGTAAATTGCGCATATCATGATAGAGTAGAGTATCAAAAATGTTACCTGTCTCTCGCCGTTGACTACCATATATATTTTTTCCCAAATAAGGTCCCATGAAGGAGACCGAAAGGGGACAGACTAACTGGTGCACAAACATTTCAATAAGTCCATATATTTACCTTTTAAAAACCACTATGTCTTGTCCTTAAGAGCCAAGTAAGCATAAATGCATAAATAGAGACAGGGGTTGCCAGCAGCATAACTTTTATCAGTCCCTGCAGAGTGGCAGGGTAGCAGTTCAACAACAAACTGGAATGAATGTTTTGTCGCCTGCCGCCATTTCTAATGGCACCACTACTTATTATTTTTAATCTCCCTTCAACACTGGCTCAGGAAACAATGGCAGTTTCTGGAAACACTGTTGCTATAGCCATTTTCTTATCTGCAAGTCACAGAGAGAGAGAGAGAGAGAGAGAGAGAGAGAGAGAGAGAACACACACACACACACAGAGAGAGAGAAATAGTTGCTGAATTAGTAAAGAAGTGGGGTTGCATAGAATCCATCCTCACATGCACAAACAGAATCTCAGATGCTCCCTGCAGTGCATATGAAATACTGTACCCTCACTGTATCATAACACCTCCCCCAGGGGGATAAACAGCAGATCTTGGGGCCTCAGGTGTTGTTTGGTAAGGTAAACACTATCCACATGAAGGAACACATCTTAGTCCTCAGAGAACCTCTTTATAGGCTTACTGCTGTTTCTGCACTGCCAAAGGAACTCAGAACAGCAAAATATAAGTAAATCAAGCACACTTTCCTCTCTACAGCGTTCTCTCACAAGTATTAAGAGGAGTCTGTAGTGAGGATGGAAACGAATAACCTGAAAAACTTTCCCCACGTGTTACAACTTGTCATAATGATCAGACAATGCACACTACAGGGAGTACAGCAAATGGTTGTTGTAGACTATAACCTACTTCAGGCAGACAGTTTTCACTCCCCGCTCTGCCTGTATAGTTTCTCTCCTTCATGAAAATGACTCGAACAGCAAGTGACTCCAGTTTAAATTAGAAAAAAAAAAACCCTAATGCAAAACCTACTAAAGGTCACAACTAGCCAGCATCCATCTCGGATCTACAATGGGGAGCCCTTCTGGTGCCGGCAGGTTGATTTACTTGTAATGAGCCACGGGAGGTGAGTGAGGTAGAGCCACTGCCTGCCAGATATACTATTCACAGTGACCAAATGAGGATATTAAACTTTAATGGCTGCATTGCCATCCCTGCTATTTAAGCGAGCAGCTCACAGAGACACAAGCACCTCATCTACTGTAAACACTAAACCTTCATGTTGCAGCTTAGAAGGTGTTATTTTTTGTTGTTTTGGCCGTAATTTATATTGCTTAATATGACAATGTAGTAAACAAAGAAATTGCTGTGCTGCACGGTGACATTGTTGCAGAGAAGTCAGGTGGGGAAAGAGAGAAACCAGAGGTCAGACCATAAGTAAACAAGTTAACAGTTAAGCAAAACTTTCTAAACCACTTTAAACAAGTCCTCCAAAAAGGTAGTTTCTCAGTGTCTTTAAAATAAAAAAAAAGGTCAGTATGACAGTTTTCTGACCTGCCACCATATTTTCATACAACAGTGAATGTGCTCATGTTTTAGGCACAAAAAACTATTTTGTTAAAGAAATAGTTTCGACATTTCGGGAAATATGCTTATTTGCTAGTGAGATGATCTATACCACTATCTCATATGGCTACAGCCCGTAAAACAAAACTTGCTTCCCAAAATGTCTTTTTCAGTAAGGTTTAATAACGCACAAAAACGTGTACTTTAAGAGGAAGAAAAGATTGTGATCAAGGTCGAAAGGAAACGAGATTCAAAGTCGAACATATTTCATAGGCAATGTCTCACCACATTATTTGTAGGTAAAATTGAAAGTAAGCCCACTGAAAATGTTGGTAATATTCCTAATATTCATTGCACAGGACACCTACAAAGCTGACGGGCACATAATAATTGTATTGTTTTGTTTTGTCTTTCAAATATGTCTGGCTAACCTCGCAGATTTTATGATTATCTGACCATGTTTCTTGCCTCGTTTGACTTATCTCTAGCACTGCTGCTGCATTCACAGACCTTAGCAATTAACTCAGTAATGGCCAAAACAACAATAATAATAAGTTGTAATTAATCAGACTGATTCCTTCTGATGCATTTAAACTGCTGAATAACTCAAAAGGATACAACTCAAACAGCCTGAAAGCCAAAAGAGACGAAACATGAGCAGAAATGTTGATAATTAGCCACATCATTTTACAATTTTACTGCTTTTCCCCTTGGTATGGTCTACCACAGTGGTTGGGGCTCTACTTGAGAGCCATGTGTTGTGTTATTTCTTCTGATGCAAGACTCCAGAAATACAACAGTCTCCTGTGCATGCTCCACTACCAGCGGCCAGAAAAACAGCTCTGTGGATTAAGTCACCAGAGCAATGATGATGACTAGTCAACACAGTTTGCTGCCTGAAGACAAGAACTGCAACTGAGGCGCCATCCCCACACTGTTTATCTCTTCTTTATTTTCTATCTACATATCAAAAGAGACTCAACCTTAAGTGGGTAAAAGGGAGGAACTTGCTGGCCTTGAAACTAGTAAGAGCTCTAACTCCTTATAATAAATGCCTGAAGAATCAGTTTTACCTGACCACCAGAGAGGTTGAATCAAATCAGCTAAAGATGTCATTGATAACATTTGCAGTGATTAACTTGTGATCAGAGTATAAATCAGGAACTTGATGTACAGTAACATATATACGTATCAAACCCAACCATGTTCTTGCAGGTAATTTGTCAAACACAGTTCAAGGCCCGACAGCAAATATATCTGAATTCTCTGTTGGGATTTGCAACCGTAATGCTGTTTTCCAACACAAAAAGCTCCTGGGGATAAATTAACCGATAATGAATAGTTTCCCCCGCTGGGCTGTGACTCATCAAACTCCCTCCAGCTCCTTCATGTATCCATAGCCTTTTAAACAGCACGTCAGTCATAGCAATAAAGTTTTATTCGTGTGAATAATAGCGTGTGTTAGTTTTGTGTAACAAGGTTCAGAAGAAACAGCGAGCGTTCAATCAATTTTGACAATTTGTAGGCATATTTCACACTATTCCTGATCAGATAAGATCACATCGGGGGGCCACAGCAGGAAGCACCACAGGGGATCTTTTTCCTCATCAAGCTGTGGTGTGTGTGTGTGTGTGTTTTGCAGTTCAGGGCTGGTGCATAGGTTCTTCTCTTTTTCAAGTCAACGACTGAATAAGTGAAGAGTGAATTTCATACTGAAAAGGCTTTAATTTTGAGAGATACCTACTTGATTTGACTAATTCAGAAAGTGGAAGCCTCATATTAACTCAACTGCAGCACAGCTTTGAATACATTTTTACACAGAGCGAGGACTTAAGATTTTGTCCTCCATCACTTACAATGCGCATTAGAAAGGGATCTTAGAATATCCTGTATAATCATAAAGGAACGATTACAGCATTATAATGCAATACAATGTTCATGTGGGAACCTGACTGTTGTTTGACTCCTTCAAGGCTTTAGGAATGGTAGGAGTTAATTTACCCATAAAACAAACCTCTGATTAGTTTATTCTAAGCTGAGTGACTTAAAAAACATTTTGCCTCAGTGGAAAAGCTTCACATGGCAATCACTGAATTAAACGCTGGAAAACCTTTAAGAGATGTACTGCACTTTAAATTGGGAGTCAATTTCAGCTCCATCTGTAACTGCTGCCAAACCATACTTATTACAGTGTAGTACTGGCAACTCACAGCTCCTCATAGTCAAATTTAAACCTCCTCTATTACACTCGCAAGTGCAATATATCTTTGCATTGACTGCACCACCATCTGGCACAGCACAGCATAAGACACTGGATCTGACTGGTCCAACCCGACAGAGGCTAAACAACAAGTTTAACTGTCAATTTTACACATTATTTTGGTAGCAATTTATTATATACACCGATCAGACATAACAGTATGAGCACTGACAGGTGAAGTGAATAACACTGACTATCTCATTATCATGGCTACTGTCAGTGGGTGGGATATATTAGGCAGCAAGTGAACATTTTGTCCTCAAAGTTGATGTGTTAGAAGCAGGAAAAATTGGCAAGTGTAAGGATTTGAGCGACTTTGAAAGGGCCAAATTGATCTCCAGTCTCTAAAACTGCAGCTCTTGTGGGGTGTTCCTGGTCTGCAGTGGTCAGTAACTATCAAAAGTGGTCCAAGGAAGCAAAAGAGGTGAACCAGAGACAGGGTCATGGGCGACTGAGGCTCACTGATGCACATGGGAAAGCGAAGGCTGGCCCATGTGGTCCGATCCAACAGCAGAGCTACTGTAGCTCAAACTGCTGAAAAAGTTCTGATCGAAAGGTGTCAGAACACACAGTGCATTACAGTTTGTTGAGTATGTGGCTGCATAACATTATGACCACCATAGTTGCAGGAAGTACTTAACACAAACTGTGAAAACAATTATACAGTAACGCTTAATCGAAGGACTCCTTGTAAAGCTCTTTCTGCAGCTTTCAGTCTCTGTCATATCACTTTTTTGGATCACAGGTCTGTATGATTGAATCCCTCAATATAAAACTGAAGGCAGTCTTTTCAAGCTCCCAAAAGTTGACCATATGCTACCTGCACAAAATGGTGGAGAGTGGAAGTTTGTGGAGAGTTAAACTTAAAGTTTGACAAACCTTACATTGTAAAGTTTTATGATTTAATTCACCTAACATTTTCTCGGGACATGTTTCGGTTTGTAATTTATTAAGAAATGTCTCTCTTATCTCTTTGAATGTGCCGATTGTATTTCTGATTGCATGTCAAGTTTTGAAAGTAGGTATAAAATGTTGAGAGGGAAGATTGAAAGAGACACTTGGTAATGGATGACATAAAGAAAACTATAGCTTTAGTTGTGTTTGGGTCTGAAATATGGCAGTACCAGTTGTGTTCAGTCAGGTCTGGGCTGAGCTCTTGTCTCAGTTTTAGGCCTGTGAAGAACTTTAGTCATTAGATATACAGCGATTGTGCAATCAGCATAAGACTGGCCTCAGGCTAAAACACCAACTTCTTCAACATCTTCTTTCTGTGCCGCTCAAAAATTCTGTCAAATAAGCTCAACAATTAAAACAAAGAAGAAATGTTTTCTGGAAAGACTGCGTGCCCCAGAGGAAGAGCTTTAAATCACAATTCTCCTTCAATTCAACAAGCCTTTGCACAATTCCACTTTTGAAAGGTTTGAAGAAGACGAATGAGAATTAGATTAGAAGAATGAGAGTTACATACAGGAGGATTTGAAGCACTGACAGTGTGGATACAGCCGAATCACTTGCCTTGAATTTCACTTTTATCCTTATCAATAACACAAAGGCATAAACATGTTCTGAAAAGATTCCTCTTGACATTGTGCAGGTTTCTTTATGGCTAACAGATGAAAAAAAACCCTTCAGTGTCTGCTGAAGACTGACAAAGCTTCAGAGTGGACCTAGACTGGAAAATATATTTTCCAGCATTCCTTCTGGGCAACAACTTGGACAATGTAATAGACTTTAGATTCATCAGGTCAAATGAAGTTCAAGTCACCTTTAATTCCAAAGATGTTTCCCTTCTCATCAAGAAAAACAACTCCAGCCCTCCTAAATGTAATTCCTTTTCTAGCCAAGGGCACAACTGTGAGATCTTTTTAAATTTTGACTCCTATTTTTGCAACAACCTGCCTGGTAGTAAAAACAGTGAAATTAACAAATTTGATAAAGATTTTATGTTTCATATTGCTGTACCTTTATGTATTGACAAAATGTCTTCTCTGTCTCTTTCTATCTGTGTTTCCTGACATAAATAGATAATATTATGGCTCTAGAGCTACACAGTGCCGCAGGCCAGCAGTTCACTGTGCTCTTCACCCCTTCATAACCTTTCAAACAAGCAACAATAGTCAGACAGAGAGAGAGAGAAGAGTAAGCGGTAATGTACTGAAAGGATGATTCACACAATTTATACGTTTATGTGTTAAGACCACAGCCTGAGTTAAGATTTCTCAGTTTCTTCATTGTTAAAATACAGTGAATGAGAATAAATTCAGTCTTCAGTGAGGTTGCCACGACAACACAGTCGTGACATACCTGTGCTCCCAGCCTGGCGGAGGACAAGAAGTAATCGCCTCACAGACTGTTAAGATACAACACCATGCAGACAGAGACGTGTTTTATAGATCTATAAAGCAACTGCTCCTGATGATTTAATGGATACTATTCATGTTTGATGTGTGTTGTATTCGGTATATTTTTCTTTGTTATGCCTCATTTTGCCAACAGTAAATGCTCACTTTTTATCTCTAGGCTCTAGGGATGGAAATGTTCGTCTGTTGGTCCACCACTTGGGTCCAGACTGTAATATCTGACCAACTGTCGGACAGATTGCCATTTGGTGCACACATTCATGTCCCCCTCAGGATGAATTGTAATAACTTTTGTGATCCCTTAACGTTTCATCTAGTGCCACCATCAGGTCACAATTTTGAATCTGTCCAATATTTTGGTAAATTAACAAATACTTGTGATTTTGCAATTAGCAAATTTGCTATAAATCTTCTTTTCCTGCGCGGGATCAATAAAATCTTATTTGTAGTTCTCGCATAGATGCCTTTATATAAGATTTATAGTTATTCAAACCTGCACTTATTTAACACACCAACATATCATTACCTTCAACCTGATACAGCGAACTTGGTAGCAAACAGTTGCCTATATCAGCAGATAACAAGTAACATTCATTTGAAGTCATGTTTCTGGCCACTTAATAGTGCATGCTCTCCTTTTAGCTCTGTTTTTAGTCTCTACATAATGAGGGAAATATCTGGCTCTTTTGCTGCTAAATGCTCCACTATATGGTCACCAGCTAGTTGCCAACTCTGTCATTTAGTGCTGAGCAAAAACACCACTGGTGATGAGAGAGGTGAGAATGAACCAAAACAGTAAAGCTGTGGTCCAAAAAAACAACCTTTACAGAGCTCAGGGGAACTGCAGAGTCAGGTGATCATTCTCTGTAGGTTTGTCACTACTAACGACTTTTTCCAGAGTCATATGATTGATTGAAACATACTGATTATAGTTGCTTTAAAGCACAGAAAATCCTGAAACTGAATTCGGATATTACAGTTTATAGGATCCTTTCCCTCCCCAGCATATGTTGTACAGTAGCTCAGCTCAGCACTGCAGAGCACAATGAGGTACAAAGGGCCATGACGACTGGATTTCGCCTTTGAAGAAAGAATCCTGCCCTTTTCACCTTCGAGCCCTTTCTCTTTATCATCATAGCCCAGATTGGACATCTGGAAATCCACCATGCATTACACTGCAGGAGGCAGCCAGGGGTTGGTGAGATTGTGTGCATGTAGGCTGAACATACGGCCACATGCATGGCCCTCCAGGGTGCTATGAAGTATTTACTGAGGTGTAATGGGTGCAATAAGTGCACAGTTTGTTCAACATGTAGCTCGTAAAACTGCTACGTGTCTTTGATCGTATGTGTCTGACAAAAAGTCTTTTCCTCTTGTCTGGTGAAACAGCATGTTTTTTACAGTCCGACACACAACATGGGCTGTATCAACAAATTATTGTGGATATAATAGAAGCAGTCTCTGAACCATGACGCTGAACAAGGGAGATCAGAACTGAAGCTAATGCATTAATGAGCTGCAAGAACAAGAAAATATAATTTGTCAGAGCTAAAATAACCTGTATGGGGGCAGTGAGATCAAGTTAAAACCTATGTGTGTAAGAGCTCTATCCCCTGTATTTTATATGTCACATTAAAATGCCACACATCCTACTCTTCTGACACACAGTACATAGACTTTGTGTTTAAAAGGCCCTTTAAGGTCCACTGTATGGGTGCTCCAGAGGCTTATGTTGCTCAGCTGACCCTGTCCTGTTGGCTTTGACAGAGCCATATAAATGCTGTGTGTCAGACAGGCGTATCTCCAATAGTCCAGGGAATGACGAGGGTGGTGAGGTGGGAAGTCAAAGACAGAGAAGGAGTTTTAAGACTTAGACATGTGATTTACAGGGGTCTAAATCAGAGAATGCAGATACATGTGCACCCCTTGAGTATGCTCCAAGGCAGATCCCTGATCAACCGCTTCCAGATGCTACAGTAGCCCACCCTCACAAATGGCTTCTGCATAAATCTCTGATCTCATCGTCTTAGAAATAATTAGACAGAAGAATGAGAGTCGGGAGGTGGAAATCTGCTCCAGGCTAACCTGAAGGGAGCCTTCATATAGCATCTGCTTTCTGATACTACGTGCCTAGCTTAGGGAAATGACAGGAGAGATGAACAAACATAGCCTCTTTAGGTATATTCCTCAAAGTCAGAGTGAAGCCCAGTGGGCTAGTGGTGTCTTCCAGGGGTTTGTGTAGGATCATGGGTAGATACAGCTGATGAAGGTGGGCTGAAACAGTTGTAGAGACCTAATTAAAGCAACTAATATGGAGACAATACAGCTTTTTTTACTTCATGCTCTTTATGTATCTGGCTGTTCTGGCTGGCCTTAGAACCAGAGGACGGATCCCTTGGTTTATCCAAAACTAAACTCAGCAGCTGTGAATTACAAAGAAACTTCCACTATCCTTGGACTCATGGAAACTCATCAAATTCTTTTTGAGTGAGGATGTTCTTCTTGTTTACAGAAAGTAATACTTAAAGAGTTAAATGGTTTTCTTTTGACTTAAGGGGCACAGTGTCAATTTTTGAGATCATAATGTGGCCCAAATTTTTGGCTTTGAATTTCAGTTTGACAATTACATTTGTGTCGCACTTTTTTTGGAAAGTTCGGCATCTCCTCTATCTGACTGGTACAAGTGAAGAGGATCAGTGAATCGCCTCATAAAGATGATGATGATTAATGATCTAAAAATAAAAGAATAGTAATTATAGCAATTTACCATACACAAAACTTTGAAGCGGAAAATTTGAACAGGATGGAAAATAGGCGAATTACCACAAAGTTTTAATTATCTACATTAAAAGTGACTTTTATGAGGCTAATTATCTCTTCATATTTCTTCTTCACTGTGCTTTTCATATTGTGCATTCTTCGTGTGAGGACAGTGAGTTCGTAATGTTTTGTCAGTGCACGATGATCTCAATTTATTTGGCATCGATCTAATTCAGCTTACAAGTAAAGAACAAAACAGCCTTTGGTCGTATGCTTTGGCTTATTATCTATGACAAGAATCATTTCAGAAAACTGAGGAGGAGCAGTGCATGGCGTGCTGCTGGGGTTTGGTGGAGCTGATGATTTGTTTGGACAGACTTCAAGACTTGTTAATTCAAATTTTTGGATCCATTTAAGTGTTTGGCTGTTAGAATGGCCAAATATTTCTGTAGGGTTTTGTTCATATCACCAGAAAACCTGTTCTGAATTATGCTTTTGTTCCAAATTGACTTGTTTTGATCTGATGAGACTGGTTGAATAAATGTAGTATTTGTAAACTTGGATTGCCTCTCATGGAATATACAGCACTATAGTAAAGCTTGCTGGATTTCATTTTACTGCCATCTTTGAAGTAATGATACATTAATTACATACGCTCATAATGCAAAAAACAACACTGCAGTGCCAAAAGGGTAAGCACTCATTGTTCACATTTCTTTCGTTTTTTTCCCCACCGGATTAATTAAAGCTGTTTCAATTGTACAGGATGTTGGAAACTCACTTCAAAGACCTAAAGTTTCCCTCTGGACAGCACCTTATCTGGGGTGCTGTTTGCTTTAATTATGTAACAGGAAGCGGGGATCATCTCCAAAAATCAATGTTTCCTCACTTGCTTGAGGTTAAGACTGGAGGTGAAAGCAATTAACTTCTAGATGTTATAATCATAATACGCTGACATGCAGATTATAAAGCCACCTTAGGGCAACATATGGAAGAAGACTCCATGAGTCACACGCTGAAATATTAAATAATCACGTGTCTTTTCTCAACTCATCAAGTAAAATATGGATTTACCTTTCTTGCTCTCTCTCTCTTTCTCTTAATCTATACAAGGTGAGGAGTTTGGTTTAATGAGAACAACTTTCTCTCTCATGATGCACTTGTTCAGCCATAATTGCCTCTCTGTGGTATCATCTTGCCCAGTGAATGAGTATGAGAGTTAATTGAGGGCTGTGAAAACATTTGGCGCCTCATTATTCTCACGCCAGTATAATCCAAATGACAGCTGAATTGAAAAACAAAAAAAAAACACAAAAAACAATGCAGATTTACTTGAACCAAACAGTCTAGCCTCACTTCCTTTGCTGCAGAGATTACATTGACAAAAAGCACCAGTTTACTCGAACACGTTGCACAACATGTATTCATATTCTCCAAACATGCTGTACTGTTGAATGCACAGCTGTCTACCCAACCCTTTTGTTAAAGCACTCACAAAGACTATGCAACACATGGACAGAACGGCACAACAGCTACAGTAGAGCACTCATAACAATCATCATTTTCATAAGTGTGGCAAAGCAACTACACACATTTGTCTCAGAGCAGCTAATAAAACCAAGCATGCACTTCTCCTCTTTCTTGCCTTACCGTTTATATGCTTTTCGCCTCATTTTCAGCAGATAAGATCACAATATTCATGTGCCTGTGCATCCCCTCAGAGCGGCATGCATTTAGAAAAAGCCTCCTCTAATTCTGACTGGAGACAGGCTGGTAGGCAGAGAGAGTGAGGGAGAGAGGGAGAGAGAGAGAGAGAGAGAGAGAGAGAGAGAGAGAGAGAGAGAGAGAAAGTGAAAGAGGGAGCTGAGAATTGAATGGAGCAGGAGGAGGTGTATGGGAAGAGGAGGGGTTATGGGAGTGATGGAGAGAAGAAGAAGAAGAAGAGAGAGGAAGAGAGAGAGAGAGAGAGAGAGAGAGAGAGAGAGAGAGAGAGGTGTGGTGGTGTCACTGCCGGGAGGAGAGTACGTAAAAGTGAAAGTGGCTAACCTTGTGTCATGCTGCATCTCTCCATCAGATTCCTGGTAGGAAGAGAAAAAGAGAGGGTAAAATGATTATATTTATTTATCAAGCAGATTTATCTGGCACCGCTGCTGCCACTGCATGCTGTGGAGTACCTCTTATCTGGTGTTTAACGAGCTCTCAGAGTGTCTGTCTCGACAAACAAATATATCCATTATTTCTCACTCTGGGCACACATACTATATCACCATTGAGAGCATTAAGTGAAAGAGGGAGGAGGGAGAGAGACAGAGCAAGAAATGACAGATTAACAGTTCAAAAGAAAAATGCTGTGTGCTGCAGAAATGGAGAGAAAGTGCCCAAGGGTGAGAGGCAGACTTACATACTGTAGTTGTTGAAAGGAGAGAAGAGAAACACAAAAGATGGGAAATAGAAAATGGAAAGTTCCAGCAGGAAAAGTAAGAAGGTAAATAAGGCTGAATAATAGTTTTATTTTTTTTTTTATTTATTTATTTATTTTTATGAAAGTCAGTTTAAAAGAATGGAAATACACTTCTTGGCTTTCTTGCCGAGAGTTATATCAGAAGACTGATACCACTCTCATGTTTTTACATTAGCTACCAACAGCTGTCTGTGGGCTAGCGTAGCTTAAACACTGCAAATATGGAAACAGCTAGCCTGGCTCTGTCCCAAGATTACCAGAAAATCTGTCTTCTGGCATCTCTAAACCTCACCAATTAATACAATTTATCATTTCTTGAAGCAACAAGTTTTTCAAGCTCGCTGTTTGCCCCTGTTTCCAGTCTTTAAGCCAAGCTAGCTTTGGTGTTCTTCATCAACATACAAACATAGGAGAGGAAATCTTTTCATCCAACTTGACAGAAAATAAAATGAATACACATATATATCAAGATCTGTTCCTTTAATATAATACAACATATAAAATATCACATGGATCAAGAGGGAGGTGACACCCCACTCCACTCAGTTATGCTCCATCACGTCTTCATGTGTGGAAATTCTTAGAGATGAATGTGAGAAAAGGTCCTTGTTGGCACACATTTGTTTGATGCACATGAATTATGCATGAAATGGATTTCACAAGAGCATTCACCATTCACATTTTCACTTGGGCTTAATTCTTTGGTGCAGAACCAATTACTCAGTGCATTCCCTGGACCATAGTTTACATTGCACAGCATGTATGTGTAGTGGAGGTCCAAAACTAAAACTAAAATAATAATTTGACAGTACTGCTTAAGTAATAAAACCATCACCAATTTATGTTCATGAACTTTATACTGAAGCTCAGGAAAGCAGGTACTGTTTCTGCATTGTTAGTGCTGCAGGAGCAGAGTTTGTGTGTTTGCAGGTGTTTGTGTGTGTCAAGTTGCATGCAGTTCCAGCCGGTCTCAGGACTTATGGTCGAGGATTCAGTGAGGTATAATGAATGTCACAGGTACACAGCTTCAACATACGGTTCGTAAGAGTGCAGTGTGTGTGAGCACGTGTATGCTGTGCGTCGTGGTGATGTGTGGGTGTTACAAACAGTGCTAGTGATACAGCAGGATGACTCATACAGCTACTGAATGAGACAACGCTCAGTAATCCCCTCTGTCCATCCCTCCATCCCATCATCCATCTGTGCGGGGAGGGCAAGCCTAGAGAGAGGTAGGAGGAGTGGATCGGCATTCCTGGAAGGCATCTCTGAATGATAAACTGAAGCTGCAGCTACTATGGATGTACATTCATTCAGTGAAAAAGGCCTTTATTTTGCTGGTGCTAAAATATTGGTATAATCTGTGATATAAATGTTAAAAGAAGGGTGACGTGACCACCATCAGATGCTGGTTACAGTTAGTTCACACCAGTAATGGTCATGCCTTCATTTATGAGTTTAGTATTACTGTCAGATAACATGGTTGACATTGTTGTTTTTGTTAATCAAATCCATGGTGTAAGATGTAGTGGCATCTAGAGATAGCAGCTCGCTTCACCCTCCCTTTCCAAGCGCAAAGGAGAAACAACGCGAAAAACACGTATGGCCATAACTAGTGCCAGTGCTTGGTTTGTCCATTCTATGCTACTGCAAAAACATGGTTGTTCAACATGGTGGACAATTCTTATTTTCAGGTGATTACACACTAATGAAAACATACCAATGAATATTATATTCAATTTCTGCCAATAGATCCTCCTAAATGTTACACACTGGACCTTTAAATCAACAATCTAAGCCCCCCTCCTTTTTCGGTTGCCTTATATACTGAGACATAGTTTACTCTTTTTCTACAGGCATCGGTAAATCAACAGGACTAAAATCTTACTCTTGGCCACTTTTTGGCCAGCTAAAACAAGCTCTACAAATAATACTATAATAATACAAATACTGTATTATCAGCTTGTATGTTAATATGGCGAGCTTGTTAGCAAACAGTAGCTTATTACATACATCCAGCAGATACTGAGCAACATTCAGCATTCATTTGGAGTCATGTTTTTGGCCACCTGCTGAATCTAAGTAAAATATTCACTCTCCTTTTGGCTCCAACCTGGTCCACACCAACTCCAGAGGCTTCTCTATGTTCACCAGCTAGGCTCTAACATTGTCTGTCTGTCACAAAATGTATGTCAGTTTAACTTTAATATACAGTATACGTTAAAAAAATTAAGAATTGAGCCTTTAAACTTAATTAAACATTACTATTGGGTGTCTCATGCTCATTTTATTGGAGGGCATTCTTGTTTTTGAAAAGCTGGAGAGCACTGTGCACTGCAAATTTGCAGCTTTGTCATAGATTTACCTTAAATTAGCGTATACTGTACGTAGAATTATTTAGATACAGTATGTTTGATACATGTTTTTCAAGATTGCACACCCACTGTTCAGGGTATACTTTTTCTTTCCCTCCTTGTCCGTCCAATGACCCGATCTCAAGTCACTAACTGTGTGAAAAGCTGACATACAGCAGTTTTCTCTCTTGATACCAAATGTATTCCTTTCAATGCATACACCCACTCATCTGCTGAACAGTTGCTAGGGAGCTGCCATCCAGTGAAGAATTTCTAAACAGGAGGCTACATCCCAAACATCTCCCTCCTTCCTCACTGCTGGACATTGGTCAAGGTCCACCCATTTAGCAGCAGAGTATTTGTACAATAGTGCAGCATGGTGTGAGAGGCCACGTACTGAGTGGCATTTCTAAGCCTGAGGCTCAAAAGCACAAAAAAAGATGGAGAGAGTATTTAAATTATTAATGTATTAGCTACCTTCACACAGGCAGCCAGGCAGGATAGTGAAATTTGTTTGAAACCCAAGCAGTAAATAAGGCTGAATGTATTTTTAATATTACATGCCAAAGGGACCAATACTTTCTCTTTGCTATCTCTCTGTAAGATGCTCGGAGGGCAGAAAGATGCTAATGCATTTAAATGAGAAGTAATTTAGACCTTTACCATAGCACTCCTTTGAGAACATCCTGGCAATCAAAATGCACAAGATTCATTCAAATTGCAGGTCGTGCTTTGATTTTGAGTCTGTTTGAAAAGAAAGTGAGGATATGTTCTTCATATGCACTACATTCCTGAGCATGTACAGCATGAGCACATAATTCAAATTCTCCATTCACATCACGTAAATGAATAATCATGTTTGCAGATTTTGTTTGGTATGACAAGTGGGTGATTAAGCAAAACACGAAACAAAAATGATTCGCGTCTAATAAGAAGAGTAATATTGAGCTAAGAAGGAGGAATGTGATGTAATACATTATATCCAAGCCTTGAGTGATCATCAGAGGCTTGTGTAATCTTTTTAAATTGGCTCCTCATTTCCAGCAATCTACATCTGCTCTTACAGCATGATGAGGAAACATACAGCAGCATCTTGCTCTCTGACATAATTTCCTAAAATTATCACAGCATTACCCTTAAAATAACACATAAAGTAACTGTCAATGATGTAATGAAATCATATATCTGCATCTGCATTCCTCATCTTGATCATGTGTATTGAAAGTTTAAAATATAAATTCTAGAAATCACTCTCAGTAAAAGCTTGTCAGCAAAGGCAACCATTTGTAGCATTGAAAGTATACATTTTTACAGTGTAGTAACAAATGGACAGTATGCTCACTACTTCCCTCTAGACTACTTCTAGAAATCACGATAAATTATTGATTAATGCAAACCTGGTGTGTGTTCACAGTTTTGAAGATGCATGTTTCAGATTTTATTTTCTTTGCCAAAACTCCCTCTATCAGGTTAAAGGCAACAGCTGGTACCTTCAAGTATATCAGTAGAGATGGTAGCAGATGGTAGTTTACACCTTTCTATTGCCAACAGAGGTGTTGAGAGAAAGACATTAGGAAGAAAAAAGAGCAAGGTCAGTCCAACACCAAACCTACCAAATATTCACAGGAACTACTTTCTTCTACACTCATATTGGACAATTCTGTGCCTCATGATTTAAATCCAATGCCAGATTTTGGTGCCAATGCAGGGAGTATTATGCATTTTATGTAGCTAGGCAGAAAGTAAAAGTGCAGAGGCCAGGCTGGTGGATATACCGCAACTTTCATCCAAGAAACTGGAGCTCATCCTTCTCACATACCTGAAATTGATGTTCATTTGAACAAACTATTACCATGATCTTTCCTCAAATGTAACCAAAGGATCTAGTTGGCCATACTGTTGGAACTACAATCCTTCCCCAACCTTATATATTCACACCATATACCCTATTTACCATATGGAGATATTGTAGGACAAAAGAAACACATTGTCACTGAATGTAATGCAGTTTTTATCAGGATTGTCAATATCAAGATTCTTGTCTGGTGACAGGGATGTGTTCGGTGGAGTAGACAATGCAACCAGGATGCTGTTTTTGGAAGTAAATATTGCTGTCAAACGTTTTAAATGTAGTTTTCTATTGCTGTGAGCACCTCAAGTGAAATTCCATGTAACTCCAGGCGGATTAGAGTGTCAACTGACATCTCAGAAATAGATATCTCAAAGTATAAGTTAATACAACCAAACCCCTACCACTAGAGGTAAGTGAGGCAATATGAATTTTGTAATATAGGTGAACCAACTCTTTAAATATAGTGGTACTCACAGTGATATTTACAGGTCTGGGTAGTGAGGTAGACCTATAGGACATTCTGGGAAATCCCTCTGGCCAGCTGAAGACGGGGCAAGGGTTACTCCGTCCACTGGAAGTTGATTGTGGAAGAGGGGGCTCATAACTCGTAAGTAGCACTTTCGTCTCCTTCTCCCTCCCTCTTTCCATCCTTCTGTCTTTTTCCCAGCAAGGCATTTCTCTGCTTTTATCCTTTTCCTTTCCTTTCTCTATTCCTCTGTCTCTCTCCCAGGGGCTCTCTTTTCTCTTCTCCTTCCCTTTCTCCATACCCAAGCCTCCATTTCTCTCCCATTGAATCCTGTTTTCCCTTTCCTTCTCTCTCTCCATACCCTTCTCCAGCCCTTTTCCGTTTCTCTCTTTCCCCAGGGTGCCATTAGCTACCAGTTCATCAAGTCGCCTTACTCTGTCAATGTCTGTCTCTAGATAAAGTCTCCCAGTGGAAGGCTGGGCCTGAATCTTTGTACACGGCTCCAGGTCATGCTCAGGGTATGGCTGACTTTCACCTTTAACGTTCCTCAACACATCCCCAGGCTCCAAGATCTTGCAACTAGGTAATGTCTTGCTCCACTGCTGGATGGAACTGGTAATGTCCTTTGAATCATACTCCTTGATGGTCTGGAGGTTTGAGCTGGTTGGGCTGTACCATAAATTTGTTGCTGCTGTAGATGGTGGTGGTGGCAGGATTGTTGGTGTTGAATGTAGTGTGGCTGTTAAAGATGGATGAGACAGGGTTGATGGTAGCGGTGGTGGAGGAGATGGGTGGCTATGTCGAAGGGTGGGCTGTTGTTGAGGAGGACCACCATTAGATTTCAACACCCTGAAAGTGACCTCATTCAGGAACTGTGAGAACTTGCGCTTGTCCTCGGTCTTCTCTTCCAGCTGGTGAGATGAGACTGTAGTGGCATTCTTGCACAGGCTTGGCAAGGACACACTTTGGGTTCCCACGTCTTTCCTTAGTGTTGTGGGAGTCCACTCAGGAGCACAACCTCCTTTACTTTCAGTTTTAGCAGCAGGACGTGAGAAGATAAGATTTTGGTAAATTACCTCAGGCTCCGCAATGGCAGTAGCAGATGCCTGGTGAGTGGTGCAAGAATTTCCACCTGATTCCCCTGATGCCTCATTGCTATCTTGCTTAACTGGAGTCCGTAGCAGGCAGGTGGCCCCTGAGCTCCAGCTATTAGTGTCCCAACTGCCATCATCGTCACTGGAGCTGTCATTGGCGCTCCGTAGGCTGGGACTTGTACTCCTCTCGCTGGGGCTGGGGCTGGCGCTTGGGCTTGGGCTTGGGCTTGGGCTTGAGTTTTCCAGGCTGCCCAGTGACCGCCGCTTCAACCGAGAGATTGTTCCCTTCAGGTTGGATAAAGAGCGCTGGAGGCTGGGCAGAGATCCTGGGAGACTTGGCAATGATCCTTTGAGGCAGGGAACAGACCCCTGGAGACTAGAAAGGGAACCTTTGGAGCTTGGACTGAAACTGGAGTTGTACAGACTGGAAAGGGAGCCTTTGAGTAAAGGAGAGGATTGGCGGCGTAGCAGTGGGTCTTCTTCATGGTCACTATATGGTCCCGAGAAGACAGGGCAAGAGGCGGTGGAAGAGCAGGAGCCGCGATCCTGCCGAGTTGAGGCTGTTCTGGACCTTGGCTGGCGCCGCAGAGTAGCCATATCAATCGCCTTCTTTCTCCTAGTTCGAACAGTCTTTTGTGATCCTTTCTGTACAGACTCGAGTCTGAGACCATCATCTGAAATGGACACACACAAGTGAACCATGTCAGGCTCAGTAGAACAGATTTCCAATGGCTTTCTGTCCTCTGGCTTTGCCCAATTTCAATTGTCTGCCCTAGTTGTCCAGGCCACCAGCAGTGCACCCAAGCTGTTGCAGTGTGACACACTTTCACTGGCTCAGCTCAGTATACAATGAGATCCCAAAGGGGTTAGAGTCAGCTAGTCATTTGGATGTCAACCAACCTACTTTCATTACCATTCATAGGCTGACAATGTTCATTCTATTTTTTTCTTTTTAAAATAGAATAATAGATCAACAGCTGCATCGCCAGTGCTTTGTCTGTGGGCATCAGCAGTAATGAATTAGTGTATTGACAATGATGGTGTTGGAAACCAGCTGGATATCTAGGTCAGAGATATTGACCACAACTACCACGTGAAATCTGCTTAGTGGGCAGCAAAGTGGCCACAGATCAATTTGTCGCACATGGTATTTTTAGTGGTTTGTTGTTGTGTTTGCTATGATGAACTTACAAGATAACGTTCATTAACTTTAACTTGTCCCTCAAGACACACTTGATATCATTAATTCGTCACTCCTACAATCTATTTCATCTTAAGACAGAACATCTCTATGGAGATTGTTTGGTGCAGAGGCAGCATCTGGTGCCTCTTGCTCAGATGAAAAGGAGCCTCCCCAGCAGATGTTACCTTGTCCAGACACCTGGTCTTTAAAGATGCAGCTCCTATCAGAGGCATCAGCTCTCCAGCTGAAAGGATAATACAGGTTGGTAGTACATCAAAGTACTACAATTTTTTCCTATGAACATATCACTCTGTGACATCTTCCACAACTGCCTAGTCTGAGAGTCAGTTATAACAACCACGGGTAATCTCTAAAATCTATATTTATTTTGTGAAACACATTTTAAAAAGGTAGCATAACAACATAATTTGACGTATCCTGTGCTGAGCCTAAAAGCGCAACCGAATACATCTTGTATGACGATTGACAAACTAATAATTTACAGGACATACTGAGGAGAGAAGAAAACTAAACTAAAACTATGTGGCTTTTCTGACTTTAACTGACTCTCACAATGAGACCACATGTTGGCAGTGCAACATCAATAGTACCCCAAGTAGTGCTCCAGTCTTACGTAACCACAGAACAACTAACTGAAACTAATTGCATTGTTAAATTATCACTCATCTGATTTACATTCTTCAAAATTAGTGAAGGTATTACAGAATTGAACTTAGTTAATTGCATTTAGTTGTTGTTGGAATAATTGAAACTGAAATTTTGTTCGGCTATAAACTAATTTTCAGACTGAATGTTCATTTTATTATCACTCTAATATTCACTCTGATGTTTTAGCTGTTCTCTAGGGGAAGGATTTGATTTTTTTGGACTGACACGTGGCTATAATGCCATAACTTGCAAGATTTAGCTCACCATGTCATTCTCAAATACATCTTTATTGCTTAGCATCATGGCTGTACTAAAAGAAAAACATCAGTAAGAACATGGGTTTATTCTTTGTTCTGCTTGCCATGTCTTGTGTGCCTTTCGTTTCATGCGTCCTGGGTACAATTTCCCTCAAACTGTGCAGGACTGATTACTACACAAAGGAGGGTACTCAACCAAAACAGGAAGAGGACTGCCTTACTGCGAGCGAACAGTGTGAAGCTACTCTACATGGCAGATGGCGGAACCATAGAAAAAAACACCACTCTCAACAGCGGTACCCTCTTTAATAAAATGTAAAAAGGAGTGTTTGAAGGAGGAGGCACACAAAGTAAATGATAGAGAGACAGAGCTCTGGGAAGACCAAAGTAAACCTTGAAGATTGGATTCTGGATAACAGGCATAAAATAGTAAAGAGCTTTTAATAAAGTGCAGCACCTAACATTTCAGTTAATCATCTGAGTCTCTGATATAGATGTAACTACATCAAATTGTAACTGTAATACCTTTACTTGTTTTGAAGATTGAACTTAACAATAGCTCCTTTTTTCAACCTTTAGCATGTATTTAATAGATTTTAATGCTGATCTTTCCATTAAGGGTCTATTAATAGAGGCATGGTTTCACCTTTGCTCCAACAATGCAATTAGAAGCTCTGTGGTTACGCAAGACTGGAGCACTGCTTAGGATGCTATCGATGTCCCACTGCCAAAAGCCTACATGTGGTCACATTGTGCTTTTATAGGGTCAGGTCAAAAGGCAACAGATTGAGTGGGTCTGTCTGGTCTGTTCATTGCTCTTCCAGTATGTCTCTGATGAAGATACACTTTATAACGTATAACAATAGTTGCTGCAGCTTATTAAAATCTCTTACTATAATTGTGTGCTCCAGATCTCATCTTTCCACATCCTGCCCCAGTTGTCCTCCCTGTTGATGCACTGGTTTGGCTGATACACACTCCTTCACCTCTAAACCTTGGAGGGTGTTAAGTTTTTAAAGTTATTTTTTTGGCCTTTTCTTGGCTTAATTTTTACAGAGACAGGAAAGGTGGGTGGAGAGAGAGGAGATGACACGCAGGAAAGGGCCGCAGGTCGGATTCAAACCCGGGCCGCTGCAGCAACTCTGTATATGGGTTATCAGCTCTACCGACTGCGCTAACCGGGCAGCCAGGAGTGTGTTAAGTTAAAGTTAAGTTCCTAAATAGATACAAGTCCAAATCTGTTCCTGTGACTGTGATGTTGTTAACACCACCTTGGAGAGTTTCTACTTGTCTTTAAGTAATCTGATTAAAAATTCTACTCGTAGCAGCCTTAATTACACTTCTCTTATAAGCCAAGAGGTAGTCGTCCGTCACCAATATGCAGAGCAGCTCCTCTGTGATCCATCTTGTCCCCACTAATCTTTACACCTTACAGAGACTATAACTCCTGGAGTGGGATGTAGCTAAAGGCAGTGACACAAATGAAAAGTTAAGAGAGAAGGTTAAGTTATAGACCAGGTGATGCTAATTGATTGATTATTTTTTACGGGGAGTTATTCAGGAGGAAAACAATCCACATTATAAATGTATTATTATGCATATGCACATTGTCTTTTGTTCCACTGATATATCAACAACCATTGGATGGACCTTTTGTGGAATTTGGCAGACATGTTCTTGAGAGGATGAATCCTACTAACTTTGGTGATCATCTGACTTTTCCTCTACTATGAACAGCAGGTCAGAATTCCGTTTTCCCAATATTTTAGTTTTGCAGATATTTGGTCAGAAACCAATAACAGCCTCACACCCCCATATGTACTGTGTGCTTAGTAATCAGCAAATGTTAGCATGCTAAGGGGCTAAACTAAGGTGGTGAACACAGCAAACATTACTTGCAAAACATCAGCATGCTTTAGCTCATAGTAGACAGCCTTACAGATCCGCTAGCAGGGCTGAAGTCTCTCAATGTTGTTACTATACTTTGTTTAATGTTGTGAACTACACAATAGTTTACAGGCTTTTGGCATCCAATAATCGCATGAATCTGAAAATCATCGTTTGGTAAAACCTCCCCACTCTGTTTCTAGCAGGAAAATCTGTCTCAGGTTAACAAGTAAACATGGCTTCATTTTGGTGGATTTCTATTACTCTGTTATGAGCAGGACATATATTTCCACCACCCCTTAAAGTCTCCACGCCACCCTCTGGCCACACCATGAATATTTCTCGAGATCTCCAGGATCCTTCTAGGTCCACATCCTTTGCTGAAGAGAAACTTCAGTTATCAAAACTTAAATCAAATTCAACAGAATAATAATAATTTAATCAGATGCAGAAACACACACATCCCCCCAGCTCTTTGAATAATACACACTGTTGGTGTTAATAAGATCTTTGCTGACTCATCATATCCTCTGAGTACGTCCTGATTCCCCAAAGCCTCGGCAACTGAAACAAAAAGATCAGATGCCTCATTTCATCCCTTTAAGCCTCTGCCTGATGAACTCTTCAGAGACATGCATTGGCATCTGGCTAACACTTTAGTTTCACAATTTGAGAAACACTTATGTATTTGCTGTGAATTTTAGCCTCGTTGATTACAATACCAGAAACCAAACCTAATGACAAAAACAGTAAATTCTTTTGTTAAACATTAAAAGGGCATGCTGTTCTGTACGTATGTTTGGTCAGAAAATGTTTTTCTATCCCTGGGAACTGTTTGCTTCTAATGCAAAGACATTTTATATTTCAGCTAAGAGATGGCTATTTGCTGTGGTTTTTATCTATACACGGGCCAGTAATCTGCATTAGGACCCACTGTGAGCATTCACTTGGCAAACACACTTAAGTCTGTGTGCATTAATACTTGCAAGTCTGCTCAACCCTGCATGAGAAAATTTCCCCCCAATTTGCTGAAAAAACAATGCTAACTGTGAGTGTAGCAACACTCACTCATTCAACTTTAATGTAATTTTAGCCACTTCCATTCAGTACACACATGCTGTTTTTTTCTCTTCTTATTAATGAGCACTCAAACAAATGGCAGACCCCCGTTTCCCCCCCTCTGGTGTCAACATTGATGTTGTCATGGAAACAGTGATTGTGATCCGAATCCATCTTTTTTTTCAGTCCCACTATGTGCCAGAGAGATCTGTATAGCTTTGCCTCCAAATGCCAAAGCAATAAAACAGACACCTATAGGAAATGTCAGCTGCACTGTCTGACCAAGGATATGGAGTCTGACAGCTATGACAAGCAATATTTTTCATTTCCATGGCAAGGGGAGCCCTGTGGTGGCGCATCTTTTTCATTTAAATGGAAAAAACAACAGTAAGTAGCAGCAAATTGAAACAAATGGCCCCGCTGTACACTGAAAGCTTTGGATACGAGGTTACAGGTCAGATTAACATAATTGAAACATTCAAACTTTTGCACACACTTGCATGCACTCACGTACTCCTATGAGCACATGGAGAGTGCTGACTTCATTTGTAAGTGCAATTACACATCCATCGTTTATGTATGCAACAGCATCCTCCAGTGGTCACACACAGTAAGAACAGAATTATTACATCAATTTTCTTCAGCTAGTGTATATCATAGTGAACTGCTCTCTGCTCATTCAACTGTGTACCACCATTTGACACAGTCAGATGGGTGCAAAACTATTGTTTGATGATACACTCATGCTTCAGTTTGACAGAGTTGGAGAATATATCTTGGCGCTCATGTTGATGTACTGCTGTTTTTAAAAAGGCACAGTCCAGGTTGTTTTTTTTTCTTTTGGACAGGTTTGGCTCCCTATTTATTAGAAAAGATTTAGAAAGAAACCATACTTCAGTTTGAAGGTTAAAAAGTGACTGGTTATGGATGCCCAGATGCTCCACTGAACAATTTATATTTGTGTCCACAGAAACCGATGTGATATTTGTTTGTTTCTGAAAGAATTGGTTGTATCTGTTTTTCTCATAACTTTTAGGATCTCATTACATGTGTATTGTCTATTTTATTCTCTTATTGTAGGTGCATATTTTACATGTATGACCCTCCTTTTATTAATCAATCACTTGTATTTATATAGTTTTTATATTCTTAGTGGCTAGGCAGGCTCCTGAGCTATACTAAAGTCCTCTAGGAATATGTGACTGTGCATGGGTGACCAAACACATGCTGCCCGGAGATGAAAGAATGGCCAAATGACTAAAACACATACAGTATCTGTATGATTTATCTGCAGTGCAGTGATATTGCACAAATGTACACAAATGTGTAAAATGCAACACTTCTGGTGTGGAGGCGTATGTGTGCTTAAACATGTTAATTTGTTAAAATTTACTGTAGGAGGATAAATGTTATGCAAAAGGTATGGGAGGCTCCAGCACTTCTTTCTTTCTCTCTCTTATAAATCTTCTCCCACTCCTCTTTCTACATTATGTTGCTAATATTAGGGGTTTGCAGTATGTGTGAGTATACGGTACATTCAATGTAATTTAGCAAAACTCACTGTTTTTTAATTTTGTTTTATGTTTTTCACTCAGAAGGGGAAAGAATACACATGTATTTTTCTGGTAAGTGCAGAGGAAAGCAAGCCTCAAACTGAAGAAAACATGTGATGTACCACTATGTACTGCAACCATTCATCTAAATGTGAAAAAGGAAAGAGCTGTCAGTATTTAGTGCTGTCTTGTACAGCTGGTAATGGGTAATTTATGTATCTGAACAGGATTCATGAATATCAATAAGGAAATCGCATGCAGTGAATATTCACATGAGATAAATAAGAATGGCAGAGATGGAAATGATGGCGCTGTGACGAGAATCTAAAGGAGACAGATTGTTTGTTTTTGCACAGCAACAGCTTTCAGACTGAATTCATATGGGAGATTAAGGATGTTTTCATCAGTCTGCACAAACTATCAAGTGCACCCGGGCCTTATTCATAAAAAATATCTGGCAAAATAATTCAAGGAAAGGTTTTGGTTTACAAAAAATAATGTCTCCTTTATACAACATCAGCCAACAGCAACAATCTGTCAGGAGATACGGCATATCTGTATAAATTACTGCATGCTACTTACTCTATATCATGTTTAATACTTTCTTCTGAAATTCTAATTATACTGAAGAGAGTAAACATAAACAGGTGTCCAATGTTAACACTCTTAGATGTTTAAAAAACCTGAGATTAACTTTTTTATACAATATATCCTTTAATCTCACAGTTTAAAATGACAGTTGGATTCAGAAATGATGCTAACATCTGTTTTGTAAATGAGGCTGAAGGGCATCTGGTATCTTCTGGCACAACTGTGAAATACACACTAGGGGGAAGGAAATATTAGAAGATATTTATGACTAATTAACTATTTAATTACAATAATCTTCTCCAGGGGACTTTGTTTTATAGTCATTAACGGCACCAAAGAAGAGGCAAAAAGGATCAGTTGCAGTAAAGCTGCAACTGAAGTGAAACTGAACATCTCCTCACTGTGTTTTTATTTTAGAACACCTCAATAAAAGATACACATATTTTCATTGATCTGTTTTGAGCTCAAGTCATCAACTGTCATTTGAGCTCACAAAAGTATATTACAATATATTATGTGCAATATAATATAATACAGGTTCGAAAGAAATCTAATAAATCTAATAAGTTTCCCTGTAACTTCTTACAATATCCCCAGTAAGTTATTTGATTTGCAGTGTTACACAACAGCAGTTTATAATTCAAACAAAGATAGAATAAATGAGAATAAAAAGTAACCTTCTGACTTTCACATTCTAATAAAAAAATTTAACATGACATTCAACCAGTGGTACAAAGTAATTTACTCAACGACTGTGCTTGAGTTCAGTTTTGAAGGTGGTTAATGTTGTTCTTTTTACTCCATCACATGTATCTGCAGGGTTCGGGAGTAACGGATTAAATGTAACTGAGTTACTTATGATGGGAAATGTTGGGTCTCTGTAAGTAATATTATGAAGGAGTATGGTCTAGACCTGCTCAATTTGAAAAGTGTCCCGAGATAACTTATGAATTGGCCCTATGCAAATAAAAGTCCATTACAGTTACAGAAAAAAAAAACATAATCAGATTACAGTTACATTTATTAATAAACATGAGGATTATTGGCAGGATTACAATTTTAAAATCTATCTGTTTTTCTTTAAAAATCCACTGCAGAGGACAAATCGATGATGCTAAAAATCTTGGTTTCCATTGTTACGTTGTTCTTTTGTCTTATAGAGTATAATATAAATACTTCTTAATTATATTGTATTCCTCTTATCTTTTGCATATTTGGCGTTGAGGTAATCCAAAAGTAATGGAAAATAATCAAGTTACGTTACTTCCCGACCCTGTTTATCTTACAGAGATATTTACTTTGCGGATTCAGATTTTACGTAAAGATGTGATCAGTTTACAAAAGATGCACTGTTATAGATTTAACTACACTATTAACAGTATATAAAGTAGCTGCTAGCAGCACTTAATGGCAATGTTGGAACCCTGAATTTCTAGCTTGTAATAACTGGTACATGATTTGCATAAAGTGGGTCACACTGCTATTTAAGGAAAATGATGGCAATATTCTGTACTGATATAGTTTATACTTCTGTGCCTTAGAGCTCCATTGTTGTCCAAAAACTATTAAAAAACCCGTCAATGAGCCACACTGTTGAACATGTTCCTTCAGGACAATCAATACGAGCACTGGAGTTTAGAGTCAATTCCACAAACACCTTGCTGTTATAATACTCATTAGTGCACCAAATGTGTTTAAATCTGCAGCTGAAAATTATTTGTTTTCTAAAAAGTACAGTTTTAGGAAATTACTGAGCCTATTTTTTATTAAACGCTATAATTGAGACTTGAGAATTACATCTTCAGTAGGAACAAATAGGCCTGGGGCTGAGTGCTACACACTGGCTGGGGAAGTTGGAAAATATTAGGAGATGAGCAAGCACATTGTTGGACTGTTATGGTATTTGTTGACAATAAGAAAAAGACAGAACACACTTCTGTTACTGTTTTAGAATAATATGCATAATATTACACTAATAATAAGTAATTTATGCCGGGTATGTTGAATACATTACTTCATTGGTATATCATGGTTAAATCTAACACAAATGTCGTTGTTTCATATTAAAAAATACAAAGTGACAATGATGGCATTTTGAAGTAGTAATAAGACATCACCTGAGTAAATAAGACATCAGAGGTTAGTGATGCCTCTGTGTATCCAGTCAGGTTGTAATTGATTTAAAATGATCTCACCATGGCAGTGGATCAAACTGTAGCTTGTTTCTCCAGAGGACCAGCAAATTAATAAACACCTGAGTTGACAGTGTTGTTTTGTGTGGTTATCTCAGATTAATACACCTGGACACATTGTCTGCAATGAACCCAGTGTCATCAGGTGCTTTGGGTCTTAGCATCAGACGCCCTCACCTGGGCGAGCCACCTGAGGCTGACTTGGGTCTGCATTACACCATGCATCACCCCTCTTTACTCAGATGCAAACGGAAGCCTTTTCAGTGACTTTTTAAAGATGTTCCTAATGGCTCTGCTTCTTTGCAGCTCAAATATCCCCAAGAGTCCCAGGACCTGGTAAGCGACTTGGCAGCAGGGGCTTCACAGTTCATTCAATTCATAATTCACTAACAAAAACAACAATGGTAGGAAGAACTGGGATGCGTCTCCAGAATATTCCCCAAATATTAGATTGTTCTTTAATTGCACAGGGCAACCTGGCAGTCATTTGCATGGCTTTATTACCAAAAAGAAGCACATTGGTATTCTTATTTTGTAGTTTGTCTGAAAAAAAATAAAAAATAAATAAATGAAGCACAGTAACTTTAATTACCTCAGTGCTGGAGTGAACGGTAACTGAGTCTCTTTCCTCATCTTGTTTTGGCTTCAGAGGATTTTTCTCTGCAGTGACCTTCAGCTCCACTGCATAGATCAAGTCAAATCATTAATATCCAAATTTAACCTCAAATCTATTATACATTTTTTGCTGGGCCCCTGACCAACTACAAGTTTTTCAAAGAACCTTTACATATATAAAGAGAGAAATAAGAAAACAGACGGACAGAATGAGTATGGTGTAGATATATAGAGAGAGACAGAGGGTTCCAGAAGTTGTATGGCTTTATTGATTTATGTTTGCTCAAATAAAATTGGGATATCAATGCAACTCTCTGTTACCATGGCTACAGCAGAGCCTCTCTGTGCATATATAGTATGACGACTGGTGTGCAGCCACAGAGGGACCAATTATCTGTTTCTGACTAAAGAGATATATACTGTATCTTCTGTGCATACACTAATAAATCTCAGGTAAAGCCCATACATTGTAATTGTGCAGATTATGAGAATATTTCTGGAAGGAGAATGATGAGGAGAAAACGTGGAAAAGAATATTTAGACAGGAAAGGTTTCAGTCTTCTTCATTTGAGCTGAATGAACAGCGCATTAGTAGTGTGTGTTATCCTTAAAGTGTGTCTGATTTGATATGTAAAACAGTAATTGTCAGTTCTGTTTTTCTGAATGGTTGACACTTACATTAAATATTTTTTAAATATCTATTTTAGCAAATTATATACTATTTTTATATATTGTATCATCCTATAAATCAGATATATTAACAACAATGAAGGTAAGTTCAGGTTTTTTTAACCTGCAATTTCTGAATTTCAGTATAATCGTTACCATAAAGGGTCTAGGGTGCGTTTACATTGCTTCCAAAGTGTAATTAAAAATTCTAAATGACTAAGCTTGAATAATTGGTGGGCTCAAATCATAGCCTTTGTCACAGAGACCATGAAGTGCATTGTAATTGGAAGAAATGCCATTGCTTGTGAACTTGTGATTATGAGTGTCTGTTATTATGAAAAAAAGTGTAGAAATGGCTCTTTGATCCTGAAAGGAATATTTCTTCAAATTTTCTCCGTTCATCCTATAATATATTTAGTTTTTTACTACTTTTGCATATAAATAAACAAACCTGATAAAAAAATAAAAGAAATTCATGGTTGTACATTAATAAAATCACTTCCTTCCACAACTGAAAACATCATACCTATTAAATAAATAGACACTCGTCAACACTCATTAAACACTGGGGAGTGCAACATGATGTAGAGCAAATGGAAACATTCACGGGCGGACATCTGTGTAATTATCTTGATGGCCATTTTATGGAAATGACATGTCATATTTTGACAGCTACTATAAAAAAGCCATTGCAAACACAAGACTAATTTAGGGGAGCAGCTTCAATTTTCATGGCTTCTTGTCTGTAAATCGTGGATGTTTGCACCTCTTTAAAACAAGCAAAGCACTGCTGGATTATCCGCTGCAGTGTAAATGTATATTACAGCTTTAGGTTATGCTGAGTCAGTCCTTTAAAATTGAGGACCATCAGCTGTACTCTTTTCCCTCACATACTGCATGGGAATGAGAAATATCTGGAACAGTCTGAACCTCAACTTCTTGATTTATATGTGTATGTAAACGTGGACATCTTATAAATGTGTTATACTAAATAGTATATACTATAGTATATCAGAATCAGTAAGTTATTTCACCTCAGTGGGACTCATTGTGAGAATTTACTGTAGGCTACTTACTGTAACACTGAAAATTTGCATGCACATGTCCAGCTAATCAGGATGAGCCTGCTGCACCCAATGGGAGCTGTCAACACAATCCATTTAAAACAAGAGTTTACAGGTACGTTAGCAGCTCTGTGAGGCATGCTGATGTTTAATGGATATAATATTTACCATGTTACTGTATCTTAGTTTTGTTTATATGTTTAACATTTGCTAATTAGCAAGCAACTCAAAGTACAGCTGAGGCTGATGGGAATGGCGTTAGTGTTGCATGTCAAAAACCAAAGTGTTGAACAAATCTTGACCTGATGATGGCGCTAAAGGAAAAGTCAGGGAATCGCCAATTATGTTTATTTCTGAAGGGAACATGATGTTTGTAGCAATTTTGTGGCAACACATTCAATAGTTAATGAGATATTTCAGTGTGGAACAGGACTGACTGACGGACTGGTTGAAATTACATCAGCACAACCCAAAAATTAAAAAAACAGAAACAAAAATCTAAATGATAACTCAACGAATCGTTCGAACTGATGACTGAATTTTCATTAATAACCTGTCTCTTGTACAATAGATAAGCCCTGCACTGACCTCTAGAACTCCCTCCAGCTTGTGATAACTTGATATTTAATAGAAGGTGAAGCAATTTATTTGAAAGTAAAGCTTCAACATTCACTCGCTTTGCCCTCTAACAAGCCTTGATAGATGAACCCTGATAACTGCACCTCCTGTTGTGAAACTGACAACATTTAAGACATACAGTTCAACATCAGAGGATTAAAAGGTGGGCAACACCACACACAAACCGATCTGGATCTTTAATGGCTGAGCTAGGAAAGCATTGATAGGAGGGTGGGCACGTTCACCCAGCTGGGGCTGCAGTCATGTCCAGCTGGATGCCAGAGGGGGACGACCATCCTTCCTGCCCTGCTGCCTTTTCAACAGCAGGAGGTCAGGTAGAGGATACAGACGCAAGAAATATATGGCAGCTTTTTCTTCAGCTTTGAATAGATGGACATGGTCTGTCCAGAGTTTGGGAACCAGAAAATCCTCCTCACTGTTATCCTGGAGGGCATCTGGAGGGCCAGTTGCAACAGACAAAGACTGGGACCAGAGCCATGACACAGCTCATGGCAGTAGTGCAAATCCCCTGCTGATACTAAGTGTCTGAGTGTCAACAGGGACACACTGAACACAGATACCGTAAGTTGTTGACTGCTGCCACTGACTGGCCTGCCAAGAGAAATATCTGATTTAGATGTTAAACTATCTTCTTTGACTTGGCAGACAACTTCCAGACAAGCAAGCAGAACCTGGTATGAACTGTATAACACTCAACGTTGGTGGGATTTCCTGCAGAGCATCAATTTCCCCTTCCACTTTGATGAAATCAAAGACACCAACAAGAACTCTAACCTTTTACTGAAAGTGGCATTGGGCACACCACAATTACACATATTGAGACTTTTATGGATCAGGGAATGTTTGGACAGGCAATTGGTCCTATGCAGACAGCCAGGATGTGGCAGTCAGATGTCAGTCGTCTCAGTTGCCAACTTTATTACAGTCCTAGCTGCCTAACTGATAGAGAGGCATAATGCTTCGGGAAAGAAATCTCTGATACTGCGAGTAGGTGTGTTGTTGCCCCCAAACTATACCATGCTTCTCTGCAGTGTAGAACCACAATTGCTGGTATTTCTTTACACTCTCACTGGATGCAGCAGTGTCTTTGGTGCTGAGGAAAGTCAACAAGACAGTCCTCTCACACCATCATCTATTCCTCTCTTCTGCTGTTACTGATGACAGAAGATCAATCTTTAGTATTTAGTGAGTAGTTGTATAGGCACAGCGTTTTAAAACAAGCAGAATGAACAGCCTGTTTCTCTGAGGATGCATGTGCAAATTTCCAACTCACAGATCCAAGTAGGTAAACCTGAAGAGCCCCACTAGACGCTGAAGCCTGTGAAATAAAAATAGGGTATGATGTACCACATCACAGCACTGAAACAGGGGGAACATCCATGAAGGATGAAGACTTTCATTTCACATCACTCCCCCTGGATTACCACTCTCATGAGGTACAGAGCTAGAGCTGCAAAGCGGTGATGTCCTGTCCGTAAGTGACACTCAGTCACACAAATACACCAGAAGCAGTGGAGCTGAAAGCGTATGAGGAGCTGCTTGTGGATGTACTTTAATACACGTTTCTAAGCAATCTTTCCTTTGCATCACTTACTTTTAACACGGTTATGTTCTGGAATGTATTTGCGATGTGTTATCTTACCAGCAAGTATGAACCTGCTTTGACTCTTTTTAGGCTTGGAGTGTGGCCTTTCTCATAGCTGCAGACACTTTCACCGATGGCTGACATCAAACAAGCCTTATGGCGAGGAAAATTTACAAGCTTTGACAGGGTTTAGCTCTCACTGATAATCTGTCATCTAATTTGACTCATTTCTTGGCCATCCCTGTGAAATGTAATGCTCAGTACAAAATTACTTGTGGCCACTCTTACGAATCATGCTGTATTTTTTCCTTCATGACCAAGAAGACGACACACTAATCAGATGTCTCATCTTCCTGAGGCTTATACCTAATTACATATCTTATTGCTTTTTCTGTTCTTTTCTCTTGCACACCCACATCGTCATACTGTACAATCAGCCTCTAATTGTGTGAACAGAACAGGATGAAGAAAAGCAGAAAGCACATTCACTGTGTGTTGACAGCTGAATTTGTTCTTTCGGAAAGCAAGAGTCCGGACAGTTTCTGGTCTAATTTGGGTGTCAGTTAGTTGGGTGGCATTTCTGTCCTAAGGGGGGGCGGAGCAAGCTATAATGAGCAAATCCTCTCACCCACAAGAAAACACTACATAACAGGTCATCACACTGTAGCAATTACCCAGAGGTGAGACTCTGCTTTATCAACATTTTGTAGACTGACTTGCCAAAGTGCGATTTTTCTTCTTCTTCTTCTTCTTTACTATGAGCCAACTTTAATTATCACAGTCACACCTGCACTGTATATATCAGGCTAAGGATTGTGATGCAGCTGTCCCAAAAGCTTTCAATTTGACACCTTATCCTTTCACACCTTTTAAAACCTGCACAGTTATCTCTCCGACTGTACACGGTTATTGGAGCTGACAAGACGTTCTTGACACATAAAGCCGTCTGTGTCTAAGCAACAGAATGAAACGGTTTCAACTTTACAGGGATTATAATTAGGATGGATGTCAATCAAACCAGTCTTTTTATTCTGGTCACAACACGTCGACACGACAAAGGAAATGACACTCTCAGTAGAGATCATTATCATTTTCTACTTTGGCACTGAGCTCTCTATCTCATCTACTTCATCTTCAATTGTGGTTCATATAAAGACAATCACATGAATTATAAAGAGTAGTATATAATCATATTATATGAATGCAGAATTGCATGGCAATGGCAGTGATGGGTGTTTGCAAGAAGAATCCTACCTGTGTGACTGCTCTGATGGATTGTTTTCTTGTTTTCATGCTGAGACTGGTTCAAGTAACCCTGTAAAGGATTTAGAAATTATATAATTAAAATATTCACTACTATTGCTAAAAGCTTTGTTTCCTTGATTCTTAATCAAATTTAGATTCAAGTTACAAACAATGCCATGTGTGTTCCATGTATTAAATTTGTTAAAAATACAACAGTGTCTGAGATACTTCTGTGTTACTGTGCCAGTGCTGAAAAAACATTCAAAGGCCACTCAGTGGGACGCACCGCCGGAGATATGCACCGCTCGCTGTGAGGAAAACATGATTACAGAGTCAGAAATAAAAACCAACAAGCTCATTGTGCATCTGATGGATGTACACGTGAGAGTTGAATCTATTCCTTCATAACCAATGGGGGCCATGCAGGCATATCTGCTATAATAAGGGGAAAATGAGCAGAACATTTGGGTTTGCAAAATTGAAGGCCTTCCAAAATGAGACATCTACCATTTGGAAAACGATGACTTTTTCACTGCCAGAATGACTCTGATATGAACATAAAACCCAGTATGAGTCGCTATCAATAATATGAGTCATCTGTGAGATATTTCTTTTTTTTCCCCAAAGGACTAATTCCACGTAAAGAGGATAAATGCCATTTTGGAAAGAAAATATTCCCATGAAACAATAAACAGTGACAAGAAAAGAGACGAAAACTCTGAAGAAGAGAATTATCCTGTCAGTGTGATCAGTGATCAAACTCTATTTGGACTTGCTCTATATATAACAGCGGAATGAAATGAAAATGCCATCAAACTGACTTTGATGTTGTCATTCTGCAAAAGTAGACATTTGTCTAACATTTCCTAAAACATTTTATGGTTACTTTTTATTAGGAATCCATAAATTCTGAAGATTTTCATAGAACGTTTTGTGGGAACAAGCAGGTACTTTGGCTTTAACTATTGGTAAACTTACAAAAATGGCAGATTTTTTTAGTAAGTGTACAGTGTAAAGTTTGCTACATGCAAGTATACAATTGGACATTTATGACAAATAAAGTTTCCAATTGTAAATTAATTTTAAGTACATTTTTACTTGGGTTTAAATTGTTATTTAAAAGAAAAATTCATCTTGGAATCACCAACTGCTTTCAAACTCAAACTCAAAAAAGAACTTTGTCTATTCTTTAATTCGTTTTTTCATTTTTTAATTAGTTCATTTGTGGTAATAGTAGTAAGAAATAACAAACTAATATACAATTTCAGCAATGTGATGGTTTTGTTTTGGATTTCAAGATCAAGGGCAGTCCACTGCGTTGACTTAAATCAGTGAAAACTCCACAGGCCTCCCTACATTAAGTATACATTCCATCCCACAATGCTTTGAATCTGAATATCCTTCCTGAACTCTAGCACACCTTTGAAGTACTCAAGAAGGCTGTCATGGAGCTGGAGGGCAACATACTGACCAAGAAAGCCCAAGCTCAGGCGGACAGGATTCATGTTTTTCTTCTTGGAATCAGGACGTTATTCCTCCCTCCACTGCACCAAACGTGGCTGTAACGTGTTGTGCATCCTAAAGCTTTTAGACTTGCTTTTAAGTTAATTTCACTTGGACTCCTGTTTTGTCAGGCCTGTTATTACTTAGACATGTATTGTTCGAACAGTAGTGGATAGTAATTATGCTCTTGTAAAACTGTCCTGCTTTAGTGACTGCTTCGGCACATTTAATGTGCCACCTGCATCAAGACTCCCTTTGATGAAATTGGTTTCTATTATGTGCTCTTACAAAGAAGTACTTAAGGAGTTCAGTAGCATAATTTAACAAAAGGGAGTCAGTAAGTCAGAATTTGTATAAACCCTATTACTCTGAAATGGGTTATTGTTAGGGGTGCAACAATTAGTTGATCAACAAAAAAAAGTTGGCAACTATTTTGATAATTGATTGATCATTTAAGTTTTCAAGTAAAAATGCCAAATATGCTGGTTCCAGCCTCTCATTTGTGAGGATTTGCTGCTTTTCCCTGCTTTATTTCATTGTCAATTGAATATCTTTGGGTTTTGGACTATTGGTCGGAGAAAATAAGAATTTGAGGATGCGACTTTAGACTCTGACAAGCTGGGAGGGCATTTTTCACTTTTGACATTTTATTGAGTATGTGATTAAAAACAAGATGAATCATTGCAGCCCTACTGTCGGTTGGCAGATATTATTTCTTATCATAAGAGAGGTTTTAAGAGAGCAGAGCGTTGCATTAGGTTCAGTAGTTATGCCGCTCTGCATGTTTTGCTGTACTACTTTCTTGGTTTCAAATTCTACAGGCAGAATGCCCCACAAAATATTTTAATTGCAGTTGTGGTTGTGCAAGACCCAGATTTGTTTTGCAGTCCTCGCAGGGATTCCAGTGCAGTTTCATTATCTCATAACTAATACAATAAAGAATAAAGAAATGGAAAAGGAAAAATTAAAGAGCACTTTTACAAACAGAGGTGTAATTGTTTATTCTGGCCACATCTTGTTTTCCTGTCTTGCAGTATGGTCATACTGTAAGTGAGTTTTTCCCTCTGCACTGTTGGCACTGATTGTGGATTTCTTAGCCAGGGGATTTGTCACTTCATAGGATCTGACCACACTCCTCCACTAAGCAAACCTTAAAGTAGCAGCAGTCTTTCTGTGTCCTCTTTGCCGCCTCTCTCCCATTCATCTCCCCCTTTTCATCATTTTCACCAACATCATCTCCCACTGCAGTGTTGTGCAACTTCCTGCTGTACCTTCTCACATCCTTTTCAGCTTTCATCTATTCATCAGCTCCATTTTCAGTCTTCTTTCAATTCCTCCCTTTTCAGCAGAGGTGAAAGACATCTTTAGTGAAAGAAAAAGAGAAAGAGACGGTGTGAAAAACAAAATAAGTAGAGCAAGGTCAAACTGTACCTTCGCTATTATGCATCCCCCTCTCTGTTCCTTTCAATTTAGTTCAGTTTTCACTTAAATTTATGTTTAAGGCCTAGTTTCACTTCTTTTGCCAAGGAAGACACTCACCTTTCAACTTGAAAAAAACTGCTCCAATTGCAGCGTGTGGAGGATTCAACATGTTAGTTTCATTGTTATTTTCAGGTTAAGCATTTTCTTCCCTTTTTGTGCACCAAGTATCTTCCATACGAAGGCAACGTGAAAAAAATAAATTCTGGGATGCCTGTTATTCCACTATTTCTGCTTGTATCATTTTCTTTAAAATGGTCAGTGGCTGACAGAATGGTTGTCCTGTTGCGTCATGGGAGATGGGAAAAACAACAGAGGAAATTAGGTCCATCATGTTGGTTACAGTTGAAGGAGCACCGACACTCTCATTATCTGGTTCCAGTCTGTCTAAGGAAGAAATTGATGGGAAATTTCAGGAAGGCCAGGACTACAATGTTGAAGTGTCAGTGAACCGAAACAGTTTTTGTGTACAGTACAAGTGTCTGAACTGGATATCGTCGCATTCATAAGTATGCTGTGGATTTGGTAGAGTGGGCTCATAAAACACAAAATACACCCACTAAAAGCAAAAACGCCACAGGCAAAAGTGCTTCTCTAAAGAATGCTTTATATACAGTAGTTTGATCTGAGTTCATCTCCCTGTGTGCTGGCCTCTTTTCAGCTGTGACTGTGCATGTGAATAATTCATAGCCAGCGACTGTAGTGAGTGAGAGCGAGCAGAGAGGCAATATCAACACTGCCTTAACCTTGGGCTGGCAGCCACAGGTTTCTGTTGAAAGGTGAGATTCAATTAGACAAGGAGAGGAATATCTTATCCTCTGCTTGATTTCTCCTCCACGGCTGCTCAGCTGAGCCCGTTGTAAGAGAGGACCATCGTGGCAGCAGATAATCCATGATAAATTATGAGCGTGTCCAGAATACATCGACCATTAAATGCACGCAAGCAACATGTGAATGTGGAATCGTGTCGATATTTTATAATGACTGATTTAACTGCAGGGTTCCTAACATCAGTTGAAAATAACAATACTTAATTTTGATCTGATAATATGAATAGAGTGCCGAGAAGTAAGAAGCAAAGATCTTTATGTCCCCAGTTGAGATATTTTGCCACATAATGTTCAGGGCACCATCTCAATGCTATAGATTTCTTTTGATACGCAAAACTCTGTATAATAACATTTAAATTATCCAGTTAATTTGAGAAAGGAGGATGAGGAAAAAGCCCTTTATGACCATTTCTTTATTTCTTTTCTTCTGCTATTTGGGGTAGAATTTATGTGTATGTTTTTTGGATAATTTTGTGAAAGTATATAAAAGTAAGTTACATATAATTTATGCATGTAACTGTTTTGTTTTGTATATGTATCACCAGAAAAAGTATATTAAAGTTTTTGATAAATAGCAGTGTTGTAATTCTATGTGGGATAGGCCAAATTTCTGGCATTACACATAAATAAAAAACTAACAATGAGGGACTGGCGCAAGCTGATTGATTTGCAGCCTTTAATAGTGCAAACACACCAACGTCTCAACATTACTGTGTCTTCATCAGTGTCAAAAAGTTGAAAGACGGGTAGATAATTAGGGTAGGTATAAGAGAAAAGAAAATAAGAAAATGTTACAATACTTAAGTTCAGACTAAAGTGCTTACTTTTCCAATGTTACATTTTGGTGAAAGAAGAAAGGAATCCAGTAATTCTCAGCATTAGATAAGATGGTATTACAAGTGCACAGTGAGTACACAGTAAGTTCAGTGAATTGCATTCCTTGATGTATTATTCTTCTATTAACTGTTTTAGAACATGACTTTTACATGTAACAAAAACTTGAAATGTAATTTTTTACATCTATATCCCAACAGCTTCACTTTCTGTAAAACAGGAAATCTTTTTGATGACATTTCCTTCAACCAAATGAGATTTGGGGCGACCTGCTAACCCCATACCATCATATAAAACACCCCTTTGCATTTGTTATTGTTGGTTAGATGCAGTTAGTAGCCAGAGTTGGTTGGATTTGCAGTTGTTGGTCAGTAAAATTTTGTTTTCCCTTTTCAAATGTACTGTTGCTCTAGTTCAAGTAGCTCTAATCCATTAATTTTGGAGAGGTACATTTGTTTGTGCTGTCACTAACTTCACTAACTTCGGCCAAGTTGAGGTGAACTACAGCAACTATCTATCACTGAGGGAGAATACAATAAGTATACAGGGTTTTTCTATTAGCATCTATTGCTCAGTAATTTTGGGATGTAGACAACCTTTACTATTGAAAACATTGTTTGACCTTTTGGGAAACAGGCTTTTTTGTTTTCTTGCTGAGAGTGAGACAAGAAGATTGATATCACTCTCATGTGTGCTATGTAACAGTTAGGAGGCTATGCTTAGCTTAGCATCTACACTGTCCAAAGGTAAAATTTTATGCATACCAGCATCTTTAAAGCTCCACAATTAACATGTTGCATCTCATTTGTTCAATCAATTGCATGTATAAACAAAAGATACTGGCTGTCTGTACATGAAGACAGCAGAAAGGATTCCCAGTGAAACCACAGAGCCCAGCTCTCCTAACTGCTCTTCCTGTTCAGAAATCTCTGCAGACACTGAGTTAGTTAACAGAGGGGTGACCAGCATTGATGAGCAACACTTGAGAACCCCTGCTGATAAATGATGGTCAATTTGTGCAAAGAGACTATAAAATACTTCACTGATTACTGATTGCACCTTTAGGGTTTAAATAACTTACTGTAGAGACATTAAAGGGAAGCTGTGTGAATGTGTGTAGAACTATGTAAGTATTCCTGTGATGTTTTGTAGTCATTTTGATAACAGCACTATTCCTCTCCTCATTCAGGGTACTATTTAGTTGTACTTGCTTGTTCCCTGGCTTTAGCCAAGGCCTGGAGAAGTACTGAAATGTGTCATGTGTAATTCAGTTTGACACTTTCAGCTGTTATTGATCAGCTTCTCTGACAAAACCACTGGTGATCTTGAAGCAATCACAAGCCATCACTAAACCAGATTGCACAATTTATTCCAGATGGCTTTATGGATACCTCAGTCTCAACAAAGAGGACGCTGCTTAAAGGTGTTCAGCTCATCAGGATCAGTGACAGGGGCTTGGCCTCGATCAGGTGACGAGGACAAGGGCAGGACGCACATAGCATTCCTTTCCTCAAGGAGACATTAATGCAGTACTTTAACTTCAAATATATCTTCTAATGCCAAAGTCAGTGTTAAACAACATTGTAGATATTATCAGGATGAACAATCATTTATCTTCTAGTCTGTGTGAGCGAAGGTGTCAGATTATTTGAGATGAGTCACGCAGGAAGGGGGCTGATCATGTTGGATGAGTGATCTGATATTTCAGTGTCATTGCAGGCTCCCTGTTATTGTTGTGTTAGCTCAGGGCTTTCCTCTCTGTCTGTCCGCTTTCAGCCCACTCTCCTGTGTCTTTAAATACTCTTTATGTGTGTTGAAGGACAGGATGCAGGTTGATAACGGATAGAAGTTGAAGACTAGCAGTGGGGGAGAACAAACAGAGCAGTGTAACAACATCATTAATCTCCATTGTATTCAGAGGCAAACATATGGACACAACAATGGCAGCAGAGCACCTCCAAGGCACATGAACAGGCTTCACACATTAATAAACTAAAACCACAGCTAAAGGGGTGTCAGCTGTATAGACAGAGGTAAAATGATCTTATTGCATTGAAAGTTTTAATGTATTCATCAGCAGATTAACTGACCTCGACCAGTCAGTTACATGAATCACAAAATGTAGCGTCAGTGCTTGTTTGCAGCGAAGGCTTGTGTTTAATCTGTGCCTGGGGAACACCAATATATAGCAGACAGATTCAGTCAGCAAGTGTTGTGGGCTATTTACCTATTCTGTCTGTCAGTTCTGGTATTTGTTTACTCCAGTGCCTGGCTATCAGCCATTGCCAGCGCCTGTGCAATTTCGCTCTCTGCCTTGAGTTTCTAGATAGGTCTCCAAAGGGCCTTGGAGACTGGTAAAACAAACACTTTAAAATTCATACCTTTTGCATGGACACTCCCATACAGACCACACACAGAAATGCAAGCGCACAAAACGCACACATGCTCGCAAACCCTTTTGAAAATCACAAAGCAGACTCTCAAGAAAGAAATCAAACCATTCGACAAAACTCAAGAACAAGAAGGGACGTCAGTTATTCAGTAAATATGTCATGTAACAGGTTCTTAAGTCAGAGGAGGATTTCAAACAGATGGATCCATTAACAGCAAAGCTGAATGTGATGGAAAAGGTAAAACCAACACCCTGTGCACAATAATGCTCATGGAATCAGTTTCTTAACTTGGAGCCGGTGAAGCATTAAATCACTGCTAACGGGACATCAATTTGTGCTGTGACTAATGCGCTTACTTTTACTTTCTACTGAGAACCCATACAGAGCGGTGCGGCAGCAGTTTCCTGCCTTATTTGATTCAGTGTGAATTTACACTTTGATAAACGTCTGTGTCTGGCTCACTTTTGGCTATCACCCTGTTGTTTTTTTCCCGTTGAGGGTGAAAAGGTGATCTATCTGTTATATCTTGATGATGCAAACCCTTAGCAAGGTGCAACACACCCAAAAAGATAGCATCATCCTCCTGTTCCCATGGTAACAAGACAGGAATAACTGGTATCAAGTGAAGGTGGCATCAGGTGAAGTCATTCCTTTACATTTACTATTTTCCCTCATTCTCTTTCTTCTCTCTCCTGCCTCAATCTCTCTTCTCGACTCTCCTTTTCTCTCGCAGACTATCAGTCTTGTCCATCTGCTTCCTCCACGACCTTAGTGCTTTCCAGACAATGAGAGGCTACAGTTGCTATGGAGATAACGATGGCACTATCTCCATTAATGAAATTTAGTTAACATCTCTACACACAGGCTCACAACTAAGCAGATGGCAAAATCCACAAATATCATCATTTAGTTCCTGCTTCCTGCAGATCACAGTTGGTGTTTATGGGTTTTATACGTCAGGTAGTTGCTGTTTGCGCTGCCACAAAGGCTGGGCACTGATTTGTTGCAGTGATCAATACTGTGATGTGATTGGACCATTTTAACAGTGGTAATGCTAGGCCTTTACATAGCTATTTGGAATAAAATGTTATTAAAAACAACAGAAAAAAATATTCAATAAATCAATGTTGAAATGTGCCTCCTAGTAACACACCATTATGGCAATATTGGAGATGACAAGGTTCTGGTTGACGTTGCTTGAGGTTAAATTATTATTACCAAACCTAAATGCCTACATTAGACACTCAACACGTTCAATGGGCCGCTCTTTTTCCATAACATTTTAAAAGATACTCAAAAGCCAGAGAACAGTCCAGTGAAGTGTGAGAATGCTTTTCGGTTTTAAATGGCCATAGATTAAGGGTGTAAGTGTTGCATCAGAAAATCCCCTCAGTTTCCAATTTGGGGCTGGAGGAGCAGTTTGTTCCAAGGGAGGCTAAAAAAGGACATGAAAAAAAACCCTTCATTTAAAAAAAGATTAATCACACCCTGTTCTGCACAGAAAAAAGCTCCAAGTTGATGTAACACCAGTGCAAAACGGTGGTATGAGCCATGCACAATAAGTCCTGCAGGAATAGTGGGAGAGTGTGTGAGCTGAAGTACATTCAGGGGAAAAAAAGAGGCGACTTTGTTCAGTTCATGTGCATTATTGATTAGAGTGCATAACCATCAACAAGACAGCAGGCAAGGCATTATATGACAATCATCCAGTATAAATCCTGAGATCGATATGTAACAATCAAATGACTCATTGCCTTCAAACAGTTGATGACTTCTAAATTGCCAATTCCATCAGTACCATCAGTTCGCAGCTATTAGACTTTCTAATTGCAACTAGGAACTGGAGACAAGGGCAACATTTAGGGCTAATAGTTTTCATTCCTCTCACTCACCATTTTTTCGTATTTGAGAATATTCTGGAGCACATTTTGCACAAGCATGAAAGGTACTTGAAGTTCTGCCAACACCCTGGAGGCCGAAACTACAGAGCAGTTAGCCCTCAGGATAGAGCCAGGAAAAATGCACGGTGTGCCGCCAGTCAGCGGGAGACGGATCATCTCTACTCCACCTTCCATATAATTGGTGTATTTGAAAGAGAGAAATGTGCTCTCCATTTCCAGCCACTATCCCAGATTTCTGCAGGAGCACTCGGGCAAAATTATTATTATTTTTGTTTTTTTCTCTCCTCAGCATGCTGACAATAAAGAGAGTAATGTATTATCCAAGTGCATCTGGACTGTGGAGTGTATGCTGTCATTGTTGTTCAACAGTAAAAGCATCTTTTCATGGGCTGAGGTGTTTTGTACTTATGAGTAATGTAGCATTTGTCGAACTACCTAAGGGCCTCATTGAAGGAGATAAAATGTTTCCTGTATCCTGTCTGGCAATCAAAAGTATCCCAGCTGTTGTAGTTGATATAATGGGACTCATACTGCGGAAACGAAAGAAATGAGGAGCCAAATCGCTGAGGAAGTGGCAATGCAATTTTATCTTTCACCTTTCACCTAGTCATGCAATTAAATAAGCCAGTCATCCCCGAAGGCAGACACAGGTTTCTCCTTTGTGACTAATTACGGCATGTATTTGGAAGTTTAGAAAGCAAGAAATAAAATTAGCTGCCATATCACACACACACATCTCCTCTCTCCATCTGTCTGCCTGTTACCCACAGAGACCGGACGACTGAAGCTGGCGTAATGATACCGCCATGCAATCATGTGGCATTATGAAATCTTTGTGACAATGAAAATTGGTGTCAAGAGACCAAATTGAATGAAAAAAATGCCTCTGTCTATCATGTACGGAGGAGCCCAATGAAGTGATGAAGCGCTACACGCACTGATTCAACAGCACAGTTGTAACTCTTGGAAAGGGGATGGTCCTCATATTAGGTGTATAATAGAGATAGATGTTCAGTTGCACTTTAGATAACTCCAAATTACTGTTCAATTATATAGTACGTATGTGGTACCAATAAAATACTGGTGCTCCACTACTACTTACAAACATAAGAAGAAAAAACAAGACGACGATGTGGATAAGATGGTAACTTTCAAGACGGTAAAAGTATTTATTGAATGAATTAGTACCTACCTAATAATAACAGAGTACAGTAATATCCAGTAGGTGATTTGTTCATTTGTATAGGGGGTGGGCCCAATGGGATGGTCAGGGTTGGGGTAAGTGTGAATATTGAAATGAAATTAGTCGTGTAATCATTTATTTTTTAAGAATGTATAAAAGAATTGACTTTGTAAATTACATTATTAAAAGGTTTTCATAAGGTGACTTAATAACATGGTGTACATTATTGTTGTCAGGGAATAAAACATTAGGCAAAAGTGATGTGTATGATTTCAAAATCTTGATAAAATGCTGGGTAACAGTAATTCGGTTTTGAGATCTAATGTTGATCCATCTCTCAAACAAAGCTGATGTTAGAGAGGAAGACTAAGGTACTTTTATTTCATATCATATCATCCTATCATAAACAATTAAAGAGCCAAAGACATTTACTTTCACTCAGAAACAAACTTTAGTGGGATACAGTTTAAAGAAGAGTGCACAGTAAAAGTGCCACATGTAGTTTGACTGATTTTCATGACAAAGTTGTTGTAAAAAGACATAGTCAAAGACATAAATCTGTTGGTTCCCTGTCTGAACCCTGTACTGTAATTACTGGGTTAATTAAAAAGTAATTATGGTGTAAGTCTCCCCAGCTGCTAATTTATTTACAACTTTACTTCCCTGTACTTCTTCCCCTGCACCTACTGTTGGGTACCCAGTAAGTATTCCATTGGTACCCTGTAAGTACAAAATATTTCCGCCATAATTTGTGTAACTGAAGCGTAACCAAATGTTCTAACCAATTTAGAAAAGCAATTTTATATATAGATTTATATATAAATGAGTGCCACTGATGTGAATCAAGCTCAACCTGGCATGATCTCCTGTCTAATGATGCGTCCTAATGATCTGCGTGAAAGCCACAAGACAGGGAGGACCTGGGCAGCCACACCACGCTTTATTATCCAGCTAATTGTGTTTAGAATTCAATACTCAAGATTAATTTCCTGCAAACCAATGTGTGCCATCAGAGAGTTTGAATGAAATGATCTGTATCAAAACCCGCAGCAAGGCTGGTATATCTCGACTGAATGGGGATTTCTTTAATCAGATTTTAGAGTGTGCTGATAGACTTTTCCACATTTTGCATCTGCGTGCTGAGAATTCAGATGGAATTATTTTCAATCTCTAGTGGACTTGAAATGAAACAATCTACACCAGTTATATGCTAATCTAACTGTGCCTCTGTGGCATGTAATGTTTCCTCACCTGTGTGGAGACGGAAAACTGCAGTGTGGGAATAACCTTCACGGAGATTAACAATGAGACTGGATTACTAGGATCAGAGTGAAATGCCCCTTCCCAGCAGATGCATAATTAATGGAAATGAGGTCTGACCATTGTGAGATTTAAAGTTCACATAAATGCACACACGGACCCATTATCAATTCATCTCCTGATTATTGCCTTGTTTAATTTATTGACTGTTCGGTCTATAAAAGTACCCATCACAATTTCCCAGAACCAAAATTGAAATTAAACTAAATTGCTTGTTTTATCTGACCAATATTCACTGGGTCAGACTAAGAAAAACCAGCATTATTCACATTTGAGAAGCTAGCAGCTGGAGAATCTAGCAGCCTTCCTCTGCGACAATGTGGACGACTTCAGTTTTTCAAGAGATATTTATGGAGAACTCAAAAATGATGGTTCATTTGATCACATCTGATTTCAGCCTTTCAAGATCACTGTCATGACTGTCGGGGAGGATTCATAACTAAACTAAAAAGAGTTGTTACCAGAAGGAACATCTGAGAGTAATTTCCTGGCAATGTGAGGCAAAACTGACAAAACAATCACGCAATGTCCAGATTATTTCTTTTTCCTGACTACTGGCTAATTTTGGTCAGTATGAAAATGGATAATTATTGGCACATTGCATGTCATTCCTCCATTAAGAAATTCAACCCATCAATCAATGAACTGATCATCTCAGCTGAAATGGACACATTCAGATTAAAATATACAGTATGCACACACACACACACACATGCATACAGTGCAGTTTCTCTCTGTGTGGGAACCAAATTTAACTTCATAAATGACACAAAGCAACAAGACACACACACGGTCACACACTCATATCCTCACATCCATAATGTTCAATTTAGACCTGGAGCACCCTGGACCGGAGCAGATAAAAGATCAGATACCAGATGAGATCAGTGCTGTGGAAAAAGAAAATAAATCAATGGATGACTCCTTCACTTTAATAAAGCACATACAAACCTCAGACATTTCATTAAAAGAGGACTGAGTGATGTGGATCTGGTTGGTAGCTCTGGCAGGGAATCACAGTAATGTTACGCCGCGGCTTTGAGCTCTGTCTCTGGAGGTTTGAAAATAAACACACGGGCCAAATTGAACTGCAGGATATGAGAGCGGAGACCTCTCAAAAGATTATATCAAATCTGAAGAGACTTAACCACTACTCCTCTGCTCACATCTGCTCATGGCTGGTCTGTTTATAACATGTGTGTGTGCTTGTTTCTTCCGCTGGCAAATGCAGATTGATTATGTGTGAGAAGAAAAGGGAGATTCTCTGCGCTCACTTTGCCTTCGTTCAGTTAAAAATTTTTGATTTGCTGCTGATTTGCATTCATATATGTATCCCCTGTGCTTTCACTGTCTGCAAACTCACAGACCTGTTTTATCCATAAAATATCTGCTCGACATGACAGATAAAAAAAACAATCTTTGAGAAAAGCTGGAAAACTAAACTGATGTCTGGATTTATGTGGTTGTATCTATCCTGTTATTTATCATACACCCAACAAGGAAACAAATCACCTTTGTTATCTTTCACCTGAACAAGACACAGGTTGAATCTTATACTTGTACATGCACAGTAAAGAGAGTAGTAGATTTTGCCTGATGGTTGCTTGACCACCATTTTCAAAAGCTTTATTGCTGATTTAATAATGTCTGAGGGAAGTAGAACTCATAATTAGGCCCTTAGACAATAAGCCATATACTTTCTGGGAAGCAAAATACCATTCCCTGCCCTTGGGAAGGATGAGGGGAGATTGTGGACAGCAATAAGTGGACTAAGAATAGAACAGGGCATTATTATGTATGACAGGTAGGCACTGTGTAGGGGAAGTCATTGAATCAATTCAAAATGAGGGTCTGAATTCCTTCATTAGTTTTATTTTTTAAATAAGTAGCCTCTGATGGTGTGATAGTTTGACACTGTGTATTTTTGTGAGTACAATTTTGAAGTACTTTCCTTGAGTACTACCATTCCCTGCTACTTTATACTTCTAATCGTCGAATGTTGTGCTGCACTGCATTTATCTGAACTCAATACTGACTAGTTGCTTTAAATTAGGAGGATTTCCATACAAAACATTCAATCATCTTTATGTAAAATCATCTTCAACCTCAACCAGCTATGTTGCTTACACATCATGCATCAGTACTAATAATCTAATGTTATAATATATAATAATGTAACACTAAAAGGGGGTGACTCTGATGCAGTATTGCTACATTTAGCTAGTAACTTCATTATATTTTTAAATATGAGACTCTTACATTGTACTACTGCTACTTTTAATTTCAAAAGGCTTCTTCCTTCACTCACAGCAGACTCACATTAAGGTAGATTGGGTTGTGGGTTTAAGAGTCAGGGACAAAAACATTAAGAGGAAGCAGAAATGGAAGCGGTAATGGTCTGGATGGAGACTTTTCCAAAAGACATTAATTAATGCGTTTATAAAAATACAGGCACGTAATGCACACTATAAGTCTACAACTATAGCGTGTCTCTCCCGGGGGGTCAGACTGGTGAGCACATTCTCCCTCTTTAGGTGGGAGGAGCGTGTTGCACTGGGACGCCGCACGATGCAGCAGTCCCATCTAAACGTCCAAGTCCTCTTCCAGCAGTCGGACCACTAGTACACCTGTAGTATCACTTCCAATACCTCGACGCTTGGATTAAAAAAAAAAAAAAAAAAAAAAAGTGAAATCAAATCAATCAAATATGACCGAAGGCACTTTGAATCAGAGCGCCGGTGCGACATAGGTAAGACAATTTTCCGGATGCCAGAAGATAATTTAAGTTAACGAGGTTTATTGACATGAGAAATGTGATGATTTTGAAATGAAATATGGCTTTTCTCTTTTTCTGCTCGTGCGTAATGGATACCTCTGGGAGCAGACGCATGGTTCAGGTGCGTCAGTTCAAGAAGAAAATAATGAGACAGATATTTAGATTTGCAGTGGGAGTGATTTTAACGATGATGCCCTTATAGTAATTAGATTTTTAAAGTCTTATGATAAAATACTTTATATATATAAAGCTTCATGCAGAATGTGCCATATCTGTAAAGCATTCCTCTGAATTCTCCATTTAAGGTTTGTTTTCCTTTCGTCAAATTAACTTTTGAGTAATGAGATATATGTGAGCTGTAGGGGGAAAGAAAACATCGTTTGTACACAAAGAGAGCTCTTCTTGCGACTTAACCCGCTTTATATTTTGCAGGACAAAGAGGAGTCTTGCTCGACATTACGATGCATCTCACGGCGGTGGTCTTAATTCTGGTCGTGACAGGCATCGCCAAAGGTAATCTGAGATTTTGATCAGTCCACTGGGACATCAGGGGACAGGGACGCAAAGAGATTGGGTCCATCTATTTGTATATATATATATATACACAAATACAGAAAATTAAAAAAAACTCTCACTCACAATTTAGAAAAAAAGTATAACGGATGAATATTTTATTGCTCTTAATGTTTAATGTTTTTTTTTATTTTTGATGCAAACACGCTGCTGTCCCTTTCTGTCTGTCTCAAAGGTTGGGAATGCAACGCAGGGTGCAACACAGAAAATGGGTTTTGTGAGAAGCCAGGGAAGTGCAGGTACTACAACGACCTCAGATTCATGTGTAGATGATGCCCATTGGGGTTTTGCAACCTTATTTCCATAAATTGCAGGGGCCGTGACTGTTCCTCCCCTAGAGAGCAATCGCAATCCAGCCAACTGGATCCTTCTGTTTTTTGTTTTTTTTCTAGATTTGTTTGGCGCTTGTACTGTGTTAAATCAACTGCCAAATCATCCCTTTGTTTGAACAGTAAAAAGCATTGTTATCCTAACACATAGCTCAAAAGCTTTTGGTTACAGAGCACACCCAGTTTGAATAATATTTTCCTGGCAAATGCTACTGTAGCTACTCTTGAGCCAAAATGACTGTATTCCATCACTGTGAGTATTTAGGGAATTTAACCAATTACTGCATAATCAAACAGAACTTTCAGAGGGGGGGAAAAAAGCATATGGACATTATAGGGACAAGAGCATGGGCTGCAGAGCTCTGTGGGTGGTATATTAATAGTTCAGGACTGTTCTCTTCCCCCCACCCCCTCTTTCAGGTGCAAACCAGGATGGCAAGGAGAGAACTGTGACCAATGCGTGCCCTTCCCCGGCTGTCTGCACGGCACATGTGAGAAGGCATGGCAGTGTATCTGCGAGGAGGGCTGGGTGGGCAGCCTGTGTGACCAAGGTGAGTCTCATTAAGCTCCCCCAAGACACTCTGTATCTCTATCTGCCACCCAACACCTCCTGACATACCAGAGGTTAGGGTGAGTCACAGAGCCTCAGGGACACATTGCCACCGAATGAAGCTGGCGTCTGGAGGATATACAGGAGTTGGCTGTATTCTTAGATATTTTTAGATGGGCTGAAAAGATCTGACTAACACAAAAAATGATTATGTAAAAAAACTGGGTCAATGATGAAAGCTGAAGCCACAAAATAACTGCAGAGTTATGCGTTACAAAGTGCTGCTTTTGTGCTCTTGAGCAAGGCACAAAACCTCAAAAGTGATGCACTGTAGCTGGGAAAATTTAAATGTTAATGTGGCCTAAAAAGTGACATTTTTACTATTTCCTATAGTATTTACAATGAACATTATTGCAGGAAAATTGCTTGCTGCCGCTCAAGCAAAGGGGAAACAAAGAGAGAAGATTAAAAGAAGAAAGATTTTTGTAGCTTCTGGCTCAGTTTGACCTCCTTATCAGCGCACACAGTACATCTCTTGTTCTGTTGGAGCATATGAGCTGCTTGCCTGTGTGACGTGGCTGGTTATGTTCTCAGTTTTGTTCTCGGTGACAAGATGCTGTGGTGTGAATGCGAGTGAGAGAGTGGAAACAAAAGGAGTGTGTTGGGGAGGAGGGTAGTAGAGGGGCAGAAAGGCAGAGAAAGGGGGAGAGAGAGAGAGAGAAAGAGAGAGAGAGAGAGAGAGAGAGAAAGAGAGAGAGTGCACAAGATCTAAAAACAGCATGTTTTGTTGTTTTTTTTAACAGATACTCGCCTGTGCTCATCCAGGCCTTGTGCTGGTAATGCCACCTGCATAGAGACAGGAGAGGGGGGATACCTCTGCATCTGTCCCCACGGCTACGCGGGTGAAAGCTGCCACCTGAAGAATGGACTTTGTCTCGCAAACGGGTACCAGCACCTTTTGTTTGAGCTTCTATTTTAAGTAAAGGAATACTTCAGTGCTTTACAGGCTTATCTCCTTGTTTATCATTAGGAGCAATAATCAATACGTAGTGCAATGTCTGTCAGCTCTCTCAGTACGGCCGAGGCAGGCAATCAAAACGGATGGAGCTTCTAACGATAGTCAGTTAGCAGAGAAAATATCGGATGTTCGTTTTTGCCTTACTGTACAAAATGTAGCCAGTTAAGCTGCTGTGACTTCTTACATGAAAGACGGTGTTTGCATATTTGTAAGACAAGCAGAATCGCTTTGCTTTGATATCGTCCCTCCACAAACACGAGTATGCTAAAAAAAAGTAGGAACTGGCAAGTTTCCAACTTTGTGAAGGAAAACTCTACTTGAACGGGGCTCTAGCTCATTAATCCTAGCAGGAAATTCATCTTTTTCTTTGAGGATTGACTTTTCTGGTGTGTAGCTCTGTGAAATTGCATTAAGTCAAAGAAAAAAAACTGTACCTGCATCGGGTCCAAGCACCTGGCGTAAGTTGGAACTGAAGGAGATATATACAGACAGGTGACAAATGAAAGAAACAACGTGAATGAATGAGTTGAGAGGCATGACAAATTCATAAAGGACACAAGGGGTCATTAAATGGTTTGATGAAAATAAAAATGATGTGAATCAATTGAAAGCATATGGAAGAATGGACAGGGTTCAAGGGACAAGGTTTGTTTTTCCTTTAAATTGTCTCTCATCTGCACTTTAAACCTGCAATAACAGATTTTTTTTGGCCCCTTGTGGGCAAAAGAAACAAGCTGTGAACACAGACCATCATTTTCAAGTTGATATATTAGCAAATGCAGGTCCAATATTCACTCTTTTTTTTTAGCTTTAGTTTTTGGTTTCTGGCAGGTCCTCAGGGAAATATCTTGCTATTTAGCTTCTAAATGCTCAATTATGTTCACTGGGTAATTGCTTACTGTGTCTGTCTGCAATTTGCTGTTGAGCAGGTAGTTTTCAGTGAGATTTCACAGCTTTTTCTCTGAGAACAGCAACCTGCTTCGACTGAAAATGAAGCTCTGAGAGTAGTTGAGCGTGAACTTGAACAGTAAAGTTGTGGGCCGGACAGCTAAAAAATGAGCTGAAACTCGATAAATCCATAAAAAGGGAGATTTAGATTCAGGTGTCCTCTGCGGCAACTTTCACACAGTCACATTGCTTTCACATTGTAATTTGATATGTTTTAATATCAAGGGCAGTAGAGATACAGACAAGGTGAAGAAAAATTAAGTTGATCAATGTCAAATTAAGGATAATGTGAACTGCAGCCACGTTGCTTCATTTGGATGCATTCATTCAAGTGTAATCTGTATTCACTTTCAGCCTTTTCTTTGAGTGTGAATCTGCTAACATAGCCAAAACACAATTGTCCTGCAGGCATACATTTTGCTCTCATAACAAACTGAATCCTCTAATGTAGTACGTAGGAATTTCAGAGATTGGATCCCCCAGCTTCCTCCTGTCATAAATACATCAGCAGCTATGTTTATTGTGCTCTTCCCTTGTTGACAAGTAGACACCTCAGTGCAGTAGCTTGTGGCGTGCACCTGGGCAGCATCATAAACTGCATCCCAATTCAGAGGCTGCATCCTTTGAAGTCATCATTTCAAAATTCAGTACATCATAATCGCTCGACAAGGCTGTCACATTTCAAAACCTTCTTCATACAGTATGTGACCAGAAATTCTGCCTTCTTCTGCCAGTATTTGGAGGACACAACTGGTGTGTACTTTGCATCTGTCAGTATCCCACAATCCCCTGCTCCTTAGGCTATAGTTTAATGATACATTCAGATACAGTTCCCATTTCCCATATTGCAATTACTTATTTACTAGGAATGTGCTGATAAATATATCACATAAACCAATTATTGTAAGAAGGCACTGCAGAATGCAAACAATGGTAGCAAGGCATAAACAACAGTTTATTTGTGTTAAGAGCCTGGCTATGTTACAGCAGAGCATCACAGATAAACAGTTATATCAGTTATATGGAAATACAATGTTTACCATTAACTGGGTACATTGTGCAACATGTCTTCATTCTGTGTTAAATTAAAATGTTGAAGCTCTTATTGAACACCATGTAATGCAAGTTTACCAAGCGAGCCACATTCACTGTTAACATTTACCACTATTCAAGCCACTGGAGGGAAAATTCCTGGAAATGTTCGACTGAGTTGGTGAGGAACACCTGAACGCATCATTAGTTTTGTCCTCATTTGGGGAGCCGAGGCGAGGTTCAGCCAGGCCTTCAGGTGTTCTGAAGGACACACCTTCATGGTTCATGTCCTTCAAAGTATCTTAAAAGTACCAGAAATGGCACACAGTTGAAGTGTGAAAGAATCTCTGAATACAGCAGTTGTACAGAGCACTGAAACAAGTAATAATTCAAAACAAGAACCACGTCTTGAATTTCTGCTCTCAGGCAAAATTCCACAGCGACCAAATGTCCACAACAAAAACAGTGGATCGGTCCTTAAGCTCTAGAAATTGCCTCAGCGTCTGCCTTCCCACTGCTGGATTACAGACAGGTCTGTGGAGGAAACCTCCCCCTGCTCGTCAGATACATACGAAAGCCTCTCTGGGGACACAGCTAGCTGACACAGCCCCCAGACTCTGAACACCACAATGTTCATTCTCCGTCGGGCAGCCTTGTTATTGACGTGAACACACCAAAAAATTCAATAGCCTACAGCTCAGTGTCAGTGAATTGACAGCTCTCCGCCTCCTCTCAAAAAAAGAAAAATCATTTGATTCTTATTATAATTTTTACAATGAGACAAGCAGAGCTTCACTTGTATGCCAGGGGAATTCATCTCCATTAAAAGGCCTGCATGAAGTTTCATTAATCAGCTCCTCTATGAGACACCAGAGATGTCTAAAAAGTATGCCAGAGCTATTATTCTTTTGACCCACAGAGACAGAATGTGAGAAACTTGTGTAATTACACAAGCTACTATTAGAGATATTGATTGTTTTTATCCCGGGTTTTCATCAGTACAATTTGTGAAGCATGGCTGCCTTGATCAGATATGCTGCTGCACATGTGGGTGGAGGAACATTACTGCAAAGGCAAAGCTGAGATTCTTTTTATATTTTGTTACTTATATAGATTTTTAAATTTGCAGAAAACGAGCTGTACACTGTTTTTCGATAGGGCTGGGTGAAATGACTGAAATCAATATCACAAAAATTAATAAGTATATTATTCTAGAGCTGAAACAGTTAGTTGAGTGATCACTTTATCATCATAAAATTAATCAGCAACAGAAATTGATTGAATACATTAATTAAGTCATTCTTGTAGTGACATTTTGGAGTTTCAGCTTGTCATTTGTAAGGACTTTCTGCTTTTCTTTGTCTTAAGATGTCACACAGCTGAATATTTTGGGGTTATTCGGACAAAACAAGCCTTCTGAAGCCGTCATCCTGTCATCCATCCATCTTATTGAGCATTTTTCATAACAATATGGCAAATTTTCATGTAAAATGAGACTGTACGTTACGAGACTGCAAACACTCGGCCATGACCTATGCATTTCACTTCATGACCTACATATTCGACTCATGCTAAACAGTTGCAGATTTTAGGTCGATCACCCCTCAGTCTGCTGCTGCTTTAGTGATCCAGAATCACTGTTTCCAAGGACTGTAGCAGTATATAGGGCTAGTACGAGTTTCCTATCGATGCAAAATTATGAAAAAAGAAAGAAAAATGAAAAGTAATTTTAAACAATAATTTAATTAAGAGTCTGAAGCTTGCTTTTGACGAGTTGGGGAGAACTGCTGTATCAGATGGTGGCACCAGTGGCATTGAAGTGAACCCAGTAAAAATTAAAGTTGCACTATCTAGCATGACAGCTTTCCTGGGAAAGAATTTAGTCTTGACAAGTTAAGAGCTTTAATGGCCACCCTTGAGAGCTGATATCTAAAAACAAATCCAAAAACAGTAGTTTTTGGTGAAATTACTGTCCGACCTACCTTAACTTATAATGCAGAATATTATTAGTTTCATTTTAACATCTAAGAGCACTGGCCTCGGTTTTGCCTAAATCAAAGGAACATTTATCAGAGACAAAATGATGCTGCTCGGCAATTTGTCCAAATTTTTCATGAGCTAAAAACGTTCCTGACTTCATTTGACCTTTTGTTTTTTCAGAAAAATTACCAAATTTAGAGATACATGCTTTTTACTAGACAGCAACAAATTCTGTTTGTAAAGCTTAATGAGATGTCATCAACGCAGCACAGAAAAGATGAAAAATGAAGAATATATCACAGAAACGGCCAGGTTTTAACATATAATAAAAAAAAATTAAAAAAAACAATAACCTCAGGACACTCACCTGGGGAAAATTATGGACTTTATAATAGGCCTAGAAGGGCATCCTTTTAACATCCACCTAATAAAATCTACCTGTAAAATAGGACTGGACCCATTTGATGGCTGCATCACCGAAGGCTGCTTTATAACCACAGGAGAAGATCTGCTGTAGTAAAGCTGTGCATTAGATAGGAAGCCTCATTACCCCCTGCTGTATATTCACATTGTGTTTCTCTGCCCTTCAGCTCTCCTTGTCAGAATGGAGGCACATGTACGGATGCCGATGGCTCAGCAGCTTACTCTTCCTGTTTATGTCCCCCTGGATTTTCTGGAGACTACTGTGAGATCAGCGTTGACAGCTGCCAGCCTAACCCCTGCCTCAACGGTGGCAACTGTACAAACCACGGCCTGGCCTTCACATGTGTCTGTCCGCATGGCTTCACTGGTTTCACTTGTAATGACACCACCAGCCTCTCGCCCTGCGCCGGCAGGCCCTGCGCCAACAGGGGCACGTGTGTTGGTCAACCTGATGGAACCTTCCAGTGCATTTGCCAGAAATGGTTTACAGGTCCCACATGTTCCCTGCAGCACAGGCCGAAGGCCAAGTCCAAGCCGGTCAGTGCCAGGCCTGTGGACCACAGGGTGTTTGCGCTCACTCCGCAGCACTACTCCCTCCCTGCTCACACCTTCCACAAGCTTCTTAGACCGCCCGAGAGAGACCTGCTCAAGATCACCCTGAAGGAGACAGTCCACTCCCCCGGCGTCCTCGTCACCCATGGTCAACTTGTCTGCTTTGGCATGCTGGCCCTGCTCACCTGCCTGGTCATCCTGGGCACAACAGGCATTGTGTTTTTTGGCCGCTGTGAGACGTGGGTGGCTAATGCCAAGTACAGCCAGCTTGTTCGGCAGCAAAGGGAACACCTGCTGAGAGAAGCCGGCGGCGCGAGCCAGGAAGAGCCAGAGCACTCAGTAAACATCATCCTGCCGGAGAAGATTAGACTCACCAGCTTTGGGAGACACTACACCTCCATCTGATTAAATTGTCTCTGCCTCTTCCCCTCTCCCCGTAGAAGGAGTTTAATATGAATGTCTAAAAATAGCAAGAAGCAAATACTATGACTGTTGTACAGTTGTGTTAATAAAGTGAGAGATACTGGACAACACTGGAATGTATCTGAATGTATACTCTACTGGTCTAAGTGCACACCATGACACTGGATTGTAAATGTACTTACTGTTAAAAAACTATCCATTCAAAATTTATGAAATTGTAATTTTTCCAGATAGCACCTTAATGGCTGGTAAAAAGATGTCATTGTGTTGTATTTTTTAAGGCCATTTTTGACTTCACAACCGTGGTTCATCTGCTTAGTTACACGTTGATATGAAATACAGTAATGGGATTAATATTACAAAAGGAGAACAGAGCACATAAAACCCAGACCACTTTCCTCTCAGTATTTGTAATTTAAGTAAATATTCGTACCATTGATTTTTTATTTGTTAATGAATTATACTCAGATTTTATAACCACGACTTGAGCTGCAATGATTAATCTATACGTTGACTGAGAGAAAATTAATCAGCAACTATTTTGATAATAGCTTTACCGTTACAGTAATTTTTCAATTTAGACATTCAGCTAATCAAATGCGAGTATGCTTTTCTTTGTCTCCTGTGATAAGACAATAATTATGTTGGATATTTTATCATGCATTTTTCACTATATTCTGACCAAAACCATGATCAATTGATCAAGTCTTCAGCAGGTTAATAAACAATTAAAATAATTGTTTGTTGCAGTGCTAACGATCTCCGTACACCATATTGTGAATTTGCCATTTTCTAACTAATGTAAAAATACATATTGTGAGTTTGTACAGTATGTGCAGTTAAATGTGTAATATGATATTACTACATGACACCCAAACAGCTGTACTCTCAGATCCTGCAGGTCATAACTTTACAGAGCTTGATACTCTTCAAGGTATTACTGTACAGTGTGTACCTGGAAGTAGTTCTCTCTGCAGATGTATCACTTTAGATGTTGATGTTAAAGTTATATACGTAGCTGTACATTCTGTTACAAAGACTGTTATTTCACAGTTCCCCAAGAAATGTCACTTTCTGTTTCCATCATCATTTATTTGTATCCATGCTATGAATATCCCTATACCTTCACCTATTGATCTGTTTCATTTGCAGTCTCTTAGAGATTTTCTTAGCTTTTCCAACATTGCTTCTCACTGCCCGTGTTGAAATTTTGCAGGTCATGCACCATGGCGCACAGCCGAGCCCAGAAATCAATACTCTGACATCTGTTAAATGTTACTGGTTTGTCTTATCATGCATGAGATGGCCACCCACTTCAAACAGAAGAAGAAAAACAGTAAAGATAGAGTTAACTATATGGAACATATTGCATGTAAAATATTCAAATGTATCAACTGCTGACATGAAGATCATTGTGGTTTTAGAGTTAGAGATTTTTCCTCTACCAAAGTCCCCTTCAGCCCCCATTCAGCCTGTAAAGAGATTCTGTTAACGTGGTTGTTTACTTATGATTTATTGTTTGATTCCTTTTACTGTTTTTATGGTTTTATTTATAACAATTTAACACTTAGGAAGAACTTTGTGACCCTGCTCTGTGAAATAAACTTTACTTGTGTTCATCACAGTTCTGTGATAGGATGGATATCTTGGGCTTGTAACATAACAGGTTGTGTATTACATTGTGCATTAGGATTTACAAGTGGCATTTCTAGGGGGGCAGTGATTGCAATCGTGCAGTACTTATATATTTGTTCCAGTGTGGGATTATTTGCTATTTTACCTTGTAACAGATAATGTTTTGTCTGCTTATTGCTTTTAATAAAATATAAAAAATACTATTTTGTATGTTTTATCTTGTTCAGGGCTTAAAAATCACTAGATTCATATTGAGTTTATATATTTGAGCTGCAGTTGTTTTGACACAACAAGCAGGTTAAGACAAGATCAGATGCTTGGCAAGGCTTACACGTCAGATGTTTCCCAGTGTGAAATCACACCGATGCACATGCTGTATGCATCACCACCTACCTGTTCGGAAATCAGTGGAACATCTGCTCTCCTGCTCTGTGATGCTTAATACGTTTCTCCCGAGGGCCAACTCGCTGATTATCAACTGAATGATAACAGTGACTCTGTCAGCAACCCTCCACTGTCCCAAATGTTCCGACAGTCTTAGATAGTGCTCTGTCTCCACCCTGTGGTGCAAGCTATCTGCATCACCAGAACTGAAGCTGCAGCACTCTGCCGTAAGCAATATCTCATTGGAAACAATACAACTGAGAAAGAAAGGTTAGGTAGCTCTATCTTTCCCTAAAGCCTGCTGTTTCATTATATTTTTCAATAGAAATAAAACAATAGTATAAGGGAAACATGAATTATATCTTAAAAAGGTGCAAAAAAAGTTTCTGAATCTAGAAAAAAAACACCATACAGAACTTTTAATCCGACACCAGTTTGTATGGTTCACCAAAATCACATAATGTTCTCTGTACGCTCCCACAAGTTTAAATTACTCTGGCTGATTAGACGTCTACTCAGGTGAAAGTTGGGTGCAGCTCTGCTGGGAATCACACTGTCACTAAACCACAGTATGTACTAATAAGAATGAGAAAGACTCGGTCAGACAGGATTTCTCCACCCAGTGATTTCTATAATGAACAGGGTGTGGCATATTTGTGCTTATGCTCTGCGCAGAATTCAAGCTGATTTAACCTTGAAACAGGACTTGATAAGACCCTCCAATGTCCGACCAGTTTAAGAGAGGGGTCTGACCTCTCATTCAAGAAATACTGTTTATACAACTACAAGGTGAAATAATAAAAGCAGCAGAGAAGGAACACTGAAGTGAGTGCAAGAGCAGGGACAGAAGTGAATGACATTTCCTGTCCTGCCTGCTTTATGTCACACAACTACATTTCACCTGGCAAAAATCAGGTCTGATGTTGAGGATGTTGGCTTTGCCTTAACCAGGATTCCTGTGTGGACAGATATGTATTAAACGGGGACTCTACTGAACCAGGAAAGCAATGATGAAATGAGTATAGAATTTCTAGAAGTCAGCATAAGTAAGAGTCAGCCGTTTCGATTTCACATCATTGCTTTTTTCAACCTACAGAGAGCAGTGCAGAACTAGTTTTTTTTTTTGCTCAGTGTGTTTCAGGATTACATTTTGAGAGCTTGTGAATCTCCTAGAAATGTCTGAAAAAAAGAATGTAGTGTCAGAGTACGACCACAAGGTGTCATCCGTCTAAAAGGAGAAAGAGAAAGGCTAAATGTAGCTAGTGGTGCATTTCGCTGCACTGAAAACTGCATTTTGTTTCTACATGTTAATTATGAGTAATCTACTGTTTTTACATATTTGGAACACTTCAAAGTTCAATAATCTATGTATACAATTTCTGAACTCTGGTTTCAGGATTGTTGAATTTAACATCTCTATTTAGTGTCATTTTATACCAATATCCTAATCAAAAACAAAAAACAACAATATATCACTGTAACAGTGAGACAATGAACAGCTGATGTTTCCTGGTTTCCATTTCACTGGTCTTTTGAACAGCAATAAAGACCATTATAGGAGTCAAAGATGAGTGCTGCTTGTTCCACATAACACATAATTTTCCACATTGTCGCTATTTCAGTTCACCATTTAAGTGACGATTTGTGTGGGGTTTTTTCTGCACTAGATCCAACCATTTCTCACTCCAGACTTGACTTTATTGGAAAATGTCTCAGAGACTCCTGCTGTGTTACTGCGTGTCCCTGACCTACAAAAACTAGCCTTAAAAATCTCTGACAGTCCAATCGATCGTAATATCTGGTAGCAGGTACATAAGTAAAAAGACTTTAAATGTTAAACTGAATGTTAATCAGCATGGACTGCATATGGATTACAATCTTTTCTAGTTGCTGTAACTTGGCACTAAACGCCTCTTACCACGGTTAATCCAGTCAATTCTTGTGATAATGCTGTAACCAAGACTCCAATAAAAGCTCCCGAATAAACGTTAATGCATAACAGCCCTGGTTCTGTAACATTGTCTGTATTCCTGAAAGAGGCTTGAGAGTATAAAGAAGATCATTTAAAGCATGGTTAAATGTTAACACTTTAAACCTGAATCCCAACTGAAACCTTTTTTGTGTGCTGGGGCCCCCAGCTCCCCACCACCAGACATTACCATGTGGAGTTATGACCGTGGGGAGAGAGGGGCCCTCACCTTCAAAGCTGACCAGAGAGGCCAAAAAAAATCCACCTCAGCAGACCCGTTCTGCTTCCTCCGAGTCATAAAACAGAGCAGCAAAAGTTAAGTTCCCCCTGCCCCCTCCCCAAGCCTGAGACCCTTAACCCTTTGTTCCCGTCCGCCTCTCCTTTGACAGATGAAACTCAACATCCATGGAAAATCACATATGGAAAGAATCCAAAATCAGATTCAAAGAATTCCAGTAGGGGTTTCTTTTCAGGGATGCATACTGGATACACTTCAAGTCATATTTCATTTAGGCAGGTACCCCTACCCCCTAACCCCCTGGCCCTCAGCACCACATGGATACTGCATGTTTGTGTGTTAAATGCGTTCCAGATGAGCAGTAAAGTCACTGTAAAACCCCTGCAGTCAGACCAGCTAAATATTTTCTAATGCCGCTGGACTTGTTCTCTTCTCTATGACTGTGGCTCCAAACATTTTTGGCTTGTGACCCATCGCTTACTGCATGTCTATCTTCTATGAACAGTTCAACCAAGGTGATTTCTTTTCTTTATTCTGATATTTAGAGGCGTGAAGAGGTCAAATTATCTATGAATTTACAAAAAAAGATTATACAAACAAAAGAATTAAGTGTAGCATAATCTTTTTCTGTTTTCCTATCCTTAATGGTTTATCAATCTATTCATTAAAGAGTATAGAAAATAGGTAAATGCCCATCACAGTTTCCCAGTTTCCAAGGTTATGTCTTCACATTGCTGGTTTTCTTTGACCAGTCCAAAATCAAAGACATTTACCCCTTAAAACATAACAAATAGAAAAGTTGCAAATCCTCATATTTGAGAAGCCAGACCCAGCAAATATCTGGTATTTAATGAATTTGTTTCAGCTCTAGTCTTGAGACCCCCTCAGATTCATCCTCACCCAGGTTGGGAACCACTGTTTTAGAGTTTCACGTAGTGTAAATGTCTACATCTCTGACAAACGTACCAAAGAAGTTGTTGACTTGTTCCTGCAAACTAAATGTGTCAAAGTCATAGCGCTATGCGCTGTTGCTCAACGACATTATCTTCTCATATGTGGACACAATATGTGAAGGATAAATAGGGAGTGAGCATGTGAAGCTGAGATCTCTAACTCTGACACCACACAGAGTACGGATGGCCAGGGCCTAAAAACTTTAAGGACATGATCTATTTTACTGGGACGTCTTAGATGGGAAGAAAAAACAGATCCTTTTTTCCGGACGTATAACAAAAGCTTTCTCTCATTTCTGTCAACTTTATAACAAACGCTAATTTCAAACATCAAGTGATAGCTACAGAAGGCAAGCCGACTCAAATTAGTTTCAAAGCTGTGATTCATAAGCACTGTTTTCTGGTAAAATTACACTTAAACAATGAGCATCCTTGTTTTGTCACTACATTTGAGTGTCTAAGGCCCTGTTGTGATGTGTCTACAGTGATTTATGTCCTAGTTGTGACTTTCCCTCCTTGCTGGAGGAAGCAGCTTTATGTCCCAGAGTTGACCATGAATAATGGCATTGTGAAAGCTGGAGACACAGGGAATCAAAGCATCTGGCAAGATGTTGTGCCATATACAGGTTGTGTTAGTGTTATTATCTAGTTTCCAGTGTCATCTTTGTCTGAGGCAATGCCCCCTGTTGTGTCTTCAGCGCGTCGTGACTCATATCTGAAGCTTCTGAAGGGATTTTCCTTCGCTTTTAGATGGTGTACAAAGACTACAAAGCTCAATGAAATTCTTTTCCAGGAAAACTAATAAAAGCGTACTTTTTTTTACATCGTGATTTTCATGGTATTCAGTGTATGTTGATGCTGAAGGCTCAATAATTCAGTACTAAATCACTGCAGAGAGTTAGATATTTCAGTATGCAAGTGTGTTATCCAGGGGAATTCTTTACAGCCTTTACTCCTAACACTGTTTTTTTGCTCTGGGATCGGTGTGCTAAACCCTGAAAACATTTGTGTGTTTAGACCCTTATAGGCGGATATATCACTCAGCATTAATAGGATCAAGTGTGATTATCCTCATTTAATTGTGAGAGGTCAAAGGCTTAGGAAGGGGCTGTGGTTTTTTCGCCACAGTCCCAATCACTATCTTTACGGTTTTAAAAGTGTCTGACCACTAATCAGACATCCTGATTGCAGGGCACTTAAAAAAAGAACAAGCATTTACTGTGTGAAAATTAAATATTTGTTTAAGTTGAGAAAAAAGTTGAATTTAAAACAATAAGCCAACATTAGAAAATGCTCTTGGAAAAATACGTTTGAAGATTTTTCTTGCTCTTCACTTTGAGAATAAGTCAGTTTTAATGGAGAATATGCATTAAAATAATGCAAATAATTGTTTTTAAAGACTTTTCTTTTTGGAGATTTTGGGAAATCTTATCATTTCTTAACTGATTTCATGTTTCCTGCTTCTCCACACCAATTTCAGGGAATGCACTTCAGAAAGGAGATTTCTAGAGGAATCCATGAGAGGCCTGTTGTGCTTTATTGTGCAGGAAATTGAACATTCATCCTTTTGTCTTCTTACTGTAAGAGATGAAATTACTGTAAAATCTATACACAGCATGCTGTTATTGCAAACAGAAAAAGAAGAACGTACCAGCTCCTCACCTCACATGCAAACAACAATGCAACTTACACAATTATATATTAATTAAATAGGGCTTGCAATGGAGTAGATCAAAACATTTTATTGTATGAAAAATATATCCATAAAACGGAACGATATTTACAAAAAGAGTAGCGCCATGCAGGGTAGAGAGTGGCACCTTCACCATGATCTCCAGTATGAAAAACATCAGTCTCGGTTCTCTGGATTCAGTCCGTTTAAAAACCGAACTTCACAACAATACTGACGAACACAGTGATGCGCACATCTCAAGGTCCTGACTGACTCATTACAGACGCATTTACAGGAGGAGAGGAAATAAAACCAAAACTTTTGACACACAAAATACTTTTGTTCACAAACAAACAAGGTCCAAACAAACTAACCTGTTTGTGGATGGATCCTAACAGGATGTATAGATGTCCAATATGACACGAAGGAGCCTACTGTAGTACATCCTACAATGTTGAACAAATTACTTTGATCCAACCATATAAAAAATAAATACACTTAAAACACTATTGAGGGAGAAAATCTATCTAAATGGAGTTATAATACTGAAAAATCTGCAGCATTTTTGTTTTTGTCATAGCAGCTCTAAAAAGATGAGAATTAATCTACACATGGATAACTAGATTATTGGATTTTTCCAGCCTTTCTCTGTATTGATCCAGCCAGTCTCTGAGCTCTGTGATCCGATACCCCTCAGGTCCTCTGCCACCCTGGTAAACAATCTTTCCCTCCTGCAGTATATAAAGTCTGTCGAAATAAGCTCCGTACGCAGCGTTGGAGGAGTTTTCCATGCTGTCAACCACGACCATGCAGCCGGGTACCTCCAGATGCATCAGCTGCGCAGCGTTCAGCCGGTCCTCCAGACACCGGTGTTTGGGGATCTGATAGGGCGCGTCAGTGCTCATCCAGCCGTCGGAGGGGTGCGCTTCCTCGATGTACACTACTACAGAGTCTGCTATATCTGCGTTCTGCTGCACGACTCCCTGGAAAGCCTTCAGACGCGCCATAAACGGCGGTCAGGTGCAGCTGCCGAAGTTGAGGATGAGCGGTCTCTTGTCTTTTGCGTAATCGAGGATGCGGCTGCGCCGCTGATCCTCCAGCTGTACAACTTCGGTGTTTGGCGCTCCATGTCCGAGATGCGCTGCTTTTAGAAAGTCCAGTTTATGGCCGTGCCACACTGCCTTGAGGGACTCCAGGCTGAAGAGACGATTTGAGTCCGATATGCACAGAGGAGGATCGATGACATCGCCCTCCTGCTCCTTCGTCCTGAAGAAAACCCTTTTCCTTATGCATAGAAAGTCAAGCAGCCAGAACATGACCGCTGCCATCAGAAAACGGGGCAGCAAGACAAGACAGACTATTGCATTTTTAATAGCTTTAATAGTATTCATTATCACTTAGAATAACAACCCGAATGGTTTTGAGCTGTGCCACGATCTTGTGGGTTGAAGTTGGGTTACTTGCAACTTCCCCTCTTTTTATAGCACCGGCAGATTTGAATGAATCACACCCCGCCTCCAAACTGGGGCCGAGGCCTCACATGGTGGGGATTACCTTCTGTCAACTCCACAGCTTTGAGTCACAGCCAAATGCTAAGGGTGCAGGACAGGGTGCAGTACAGCAGTGCGTTATTTGGATAGAGTCGGTCGTATTCTTCTGGCTGTTACATTTAACGGTCCTCATGCTGTGTGATCAGTGAAATCGTATGGATTTTCTAGCACATCATATCTGCTAACTGCCTAAAGGTGCTGCTGCAGACTTACTGGAATGTCAAGGGCTGTATTAGCACATTTCAGAAGATGTTGACATACTCCACTTAAAAGGGCTGGCTTGTATAACCAGGCTACTACACTGTCCTCAGCTGATCCGGTCACCAATAGAGGACCATTTGTTTCAAATGAAACATTAGAAGTTGTATTCACATGAGATTTATACACTCACATTTAAACTAAATGATTTAAGGTAAGATTCAGAGATGGACAGGATGTATGGATTTATGCCACATGAAAAATAATTTTAATTTATTTCTGATATTTAAATCTGTGAAAATGATCAATACAGATGAAGTCAGATATCTTAAATACAAAAAGTATGAAAACACAAACACACACCAAGCTTCCTCAGGGTCTGTCAGGGTGTTGGGACATCAGCCTGAAGCACCATGACTCATATAGCACTCAAACACCTCAGGATATTATTCAGAATCTGAAGTAACTTCAATTGTGTTTGTGAGGTCCAAAGAAACATAAGGTATTCTTCGTCTGTGGTTAGAAATCTCCAGGATTTATTTATTTAAAGAGGGCCAGGATCATTTTAAATGTGTCCTGGCTGATTTCTGAAGGCTCATAAAACTTTAAAGACTGTTGAAAACAGTCTCTGTTTGTTGCTTGCAAGGTGTTTGAAAAGCTGTCCTCTTTAAACAACCACTTTCTGGTGGATGACTAATACAAGTTTGCTGGGTTATTCCATGGCGTATCGACTGTTTTAGTGTCTGCCATTAGACTTAAAGGAGGGCAGTTTCATGTGATGGTTAATCACATAAGGGTTAGGGGGTTTCAGTTTTCTTAAATGATAAAAATCCACTACAGAGCCTGCTTAAGCCAAATAAACTATGTTAATTGACTGTCATATTGGCTTAGATTCTTAAATCATTGTAAAGGTTGTCTGACAGAGAAAAGAGAAGGACATAGTCGGCTTGTCTTTTCTCATAGAGTTACAACAGGAGTTATGGAAGAGGAAATCTCAGCACATTGGCCAACTCAGAGCAAAACCCAGTGCCTCAACAGACAGGACAACTGACACATGATCTGGAGTAATGAGGTCTGGACCACAAAGTTTTTCAATTGGCGGCACCATAATAAATTGTCACGAGGAAATACACAGCAAGCAGATGGTTGGTCTCTTATTTGTCAAGTTAAAAGAACTACATGAGCCACACAAATGACAAGATTAGGCAGACATAGCCTTGTGAAGATTACCAGTGAATACTATCACATCCCACCTGCTGAACACAGACTCAGTCAATGAATTCAGCTTGTCAACATTAATACTAACTTTATAAAGATTCAACTATTAGAGCGATAACCGCAGTAATAAAATACAGCGCAACCACAAGGGATGGCAAGCCACTGCCACAACCGTACGTGACATCATGCCATCAAGTCATGTTCAGGTTTTTTTTTTTTTGAGAAGGGAAAATGTCCTAGAATAGGCTGAAGAAGAATAAAATTGCAATACCGCATGCCGCACTGTTGAGCCACCCTAAATCACAGCAAGGAAAATTCCTTCACTGCGACAGCCCTATTAACTATCAGAGACTTTATTGGTATTCAGAAAGCAACATGACATAAGCTGTAACTACAGCTTGTGGCTAACCCAGCAAAGCAAATACCTGACAAAACAATGTGCTTTACTACATTAATGCAAACATCACACTGTGATTTGCACTTATGACCATAATGGCCTAATACGTACAACAAATATTGTCTGCAGTTGGGTGCACTGGTCACTTACAAACCATTGGATTTCCCCTATAGAGACAGGAAGAGAGGGGGCCATCTATCAATATCTGTTTTTAATTGATTCAAAAGAGGTTCGAACTTGATAGAAAGTCTGCCAAAACATGGGGAAAGACGATGCCCAGGTATTTCCAATTTCCCACTACTAGTTCAGCAGAAACATTTAAAAAACCTTTTGAGAGATATTACAGGGGACCTTGTTCAAGGCAACTAGTAGTTTTTATTATTTTTTGACAAAAACATAAAAAAAAACACTTTGGAAGAATGGGATATCTGGTTTAATCATTAGTTTGATGTACTCATGGATGGCTAACCAGTGTGTTTGCACCATGGTGCACAACCACAACATATGAACCAAAATGCCATCACTCTCTCCACACCTCCAACTGCCTGGACTGTCCTTAAGTTTCACCTTGTGTAGTAAACTACAAATGGAGTCCAGCATATGCTATTTATAATCTAAAATTGGGTGAGCCCTTTTCTAAGCTCTCTAGAAATTTTCCCAGAGTTCTTCATAATGTTATTCCTTTCTCCATCTGATAATGATAGATTAAGTTTGGTAGATTAGCCTGATTTCAGATTGGAGACTTTACCGTCACTGTCACTAACAGGAGGGAATGTATAGTATGTTAAAGCCTTATGTCCCTTCCCAAATATGTTAATTATATCTGACAGAGTTTCTGAGTTTGGAGGTGTGGATGAGGCAGAAAAGGACGTCTGAGTTAGAAGGTGTCGGACTTGGAAGGCATCTAATATGAAGATATGTCGAAGACTGCTGTTGAGGAAGACCAAACTGTTTCACCAGTGCCATAAATTATTTTATGGTGCCCCCTTCATACATGTCTCCCATTACCAAAATACCTTTCTCCACCCACTGCTTGCAAAGGAATGTTTTTTGTCTATTTTTAACATGGAGCTTAACCAGATACCTGCTGCCAAATTTAAGTGGGGATTAAACTTCATCATGAGTGGGATTCTCTTCCAGTTCCACAGATCCATTGCATATTCAGTGGGAGTGGGTCTTAGCCTCTTTGGAGAGAACCACTACAACTTTCAGCTGGGGCCTCAGTGGGCAAGGTGCCTCATGCCAAAAACGTGGTGGTATAAAAACGTTGTGGTATAGTAATAGACTGGGGATGCCTAGCCCACCTTTGTCCACATGCCTCTTTGGTTTTTTGTAAGCCTGGGGAGATTGACCTTCCAGAAAAATCTGATCTGTTCTTTAACTGGAAGTGCCTGAAGAAGATGGTTGAACATGTAATTTACAAAACATTGGCTTTCCCTTATAGAAACAGAAGGAGAATGGAGCATCTTTCAGTATCCGCTTTAAATTGACTACAAACAGGTTCGAAGATGGCATTTAATACCATTATGAGGCCAGCAGAAGTTTCCTAATAATGTAATGTTGAATCTAGGCAAATAACTGTTTAAGGTTTATGGGCTAGCACAAAGAAATCCGGGGAGAGGCGGTCCCGTCCTTATTGTCTCTGCTGGGTTTAAAACAGGGCAGAAGAAATCCATGGGGATGGGTACATAAAGGCCATATCCAGCTAATGAATTTATCAATGAAACCAAATGATTGTGGGAAGCAAATAGTGCCACTCTCCCCTATCAAATGCCTTTCCTGCATCTAGGGAGGTGTCAGCTAAACTATAATTCTGAGTGGACCATATGATGGACAGGCAGAAATGTGACTACCAAAATCTGAGCGTAGCAGAGGAAAAAGTTAGCAGTAAGTTGTCAATCTGGCAGTACAGTGTACAGTATACACCAATCAACCATAACACCTGGGCTTCCCTGGTGGTAATAATGTTCTACAGCCCCACACACAACAAACTGTGATGCACTGTGTGCTCTTGACACTTTTCTATCAGAACCAGCCTGAACTTTTTCAGCAATTGTTCAAAATGTTCACTTGCTGCCTAACATATCCCACCCACTGACAGGTACCATGATAATGAAATAATAAGTGTTATTCACTTCTCCTGTCAGTGGTCATAATGTTATGGCTGATCGGTGTAGATCAGCAGCTCACTTTGAATGAAACACAGTATAGAGAGGCTCCATCTTCATCTGCACTGAAGGATATCATAAAACTTAAAACATGAATACAACAGTATTCTCACTAAGCAAGTCAGCACTTTGCTTGTGAAAGCGAAGCATAAACAGTTTGAATTGGGAGAGGGACCTGGCCCCCTGCTTGCACAACAGCTGAGAGGTGCACAAGCCAGCAGAGCTATTCATAAGATCAAACCTCCTTCCAGCTCTATAGTTACAGACCATGTTACAATAAATGACTGCTTCAGGACATTTTTCCAAAGAATTATACACCTCCCAAAGCCCTACAAACAAAGCAGATATCTTTCAATTTGTGCACTCTCTTCCACTCCCTAAATTAGACCTAAATGCACAAAATGAGCTTAATGCAGCAATATCACTCTAGGAAGACCTTACAGCAATAAAAGATTTCCCAAATGACAAGGCAGTTGGCCCTGATGGCATCGGTATAGAGTTATACAAGGCATTTGCTGATGATGTGGCCCCTTTACTGTTGAGAATGTTAAAAGAGTCAACCAATAACCAAAAAGTACTACAGTCATTTTACACTGCAAATATTTCCTTAATTCTGAAAAAAAAAGATAAAAAAGAAACTGACCTGTCATCATTTTGACCTATAGCCCTTCTTGGCAGCGTCTTAAAGGCCTTAACTAAAATCTTAGTCAATAGATCAATTAAACCATATATCAGCCATAATACACCCAGATCAGGTGGGTTTTTATTATCAGAAGATTCTCCTTTTTTGTAGACTATTGAATATTGTATACAGTAAGCATAGAACCACTGGCTATCTGCTTTAAAAAAGAAATAAGAAATAAATTACGCCTTAGGAAAAAAGGACCATGAAATAGCTCTGTATGCCGATGACATTGTTTTGTTCTTTTCACAGCCGGAGAAATCTGTTCCACCACTACTGGACCTAAAAGTTATGAGGGAATACCATAAACTGGCAGAATTGTGAATTCATGCCTTTAAGTGATGATCTAGACCCTAAGTTTCTCATCAATCTCCCAGTTAAAGTCACTGATCACATAAAGTGCCTGGGAGTTGCTGTCCCAAAACAGTCAGACCTGCTTTACAAATTATGATTAATAAACTAAAGACAAAAACAGTAGCATTGAATATTTGTATATAATCATTTCCTTTTTGATATTTATGTCTACAGATACATATCAAGTGCTGTAAATTAAATCAATTAAGATACAAAAGGCAAACATGAATAATCTAAAATGATTCTCAGGCAATTTTAACGGGGTTTTTCCTATCATTATAAGCCTTAGGCATAGGACCTAAGCCAAATGAATGCAAACTCAATGTGGAGAGCAGTAAAATGAACTAAACTACCTTTCCCAGATCTATTAGTTGTCCCCAGTGGGCTTCTCTAGAATGTTTGGTCTTTAAGCTTTTTGGGTGTTATTTATTTGTTATTTGCGCTAGCTTTTCCAACTTTTTTTCACAGATATGGTAATAATAATTGTCCAAAATGATGTGAAATTGCATATTTTGTATTGACAAATGTAAAATGTTCTTGCTTTCTTTCATCCCACCAACTATGTGCACCTAATTTTTTTTCAAACCTAGGGAAAATGTGGTAATTTTAGTCTATTGCAACATGTGTGAATACGGGCCAGCACCACTGCTGAAAACAATTCTAGGGGAAACAATATACAGAACAATATGAGCATATTCCAATTCTGGAAACGACAAAAGTGCAATGAGGTGGGGAATAGTATGTGTAGTCCCTAGAGGATGGATTACGGAGACACTGCCAGACACTTTTGAAAACACTTTAGAAAGTGCTGCACTCACCAGGGAGCCAGAGGACAACATACAAAACACTGGTGAGAATCCACCCACAGAAATAAACAACTTCACAAGCTACATGTGTAACAAGGCCACTAACTAATTTCCACAGGAAAAGCTAAGAAGGGGGATAAAAGCTTCTTCTCACAGCAAGATGTAAGGACATCTTTCACACATTCAGTTTCCTGTACACTTCAGCACAAAAAGCATATCAGAAAGCAGTCATACTGGGTTAGTATATAAGCTGTCCTATACCAAGTAAGACACTAGATAAAGATAAGACATAAACGATAACAGAAAACAAGCACTTAACATGGATACAATGAAGATACAATATTCTGAAAGTTTAAAAATGAGAAGTGAATAACAGGAGATTAAGATGAATCTGTTGGAACCGCCTGACTAAAGATAACAGATGTATTGCTCATGTTACCTCTCTTGCTCAGGTCCTGTCGAGTCCAATCCAAATCTTGCACGGATGAAAGACTCGTAATTCAAATCAGGACAAATCCCAAACTGAGGTGGACTAGAAAGTTTATTTGAGTCAAACATTTTTCAGGAGTTTAAGTTTGAATAAGAAGAAGATATACTTTATATATAAATGTAGCTTTTGTAGACACGGTCGGCTGCTCCTCCTTAAATGTTACACTGGTGGTAATGTTGATTCAAGTCAGTCAGGTGTCCTCTGCCTTAGTGATGACGTCTCAGTCTATAAGCAATTTCATCTCTCATGTTTTTTGCTGCTGCTTTTTGCTCCATAAAACATTCCAACATGTGTTCTGGTAAACTCTGTTTTTTTGTCACTTTACTTCTTCTGCAATGCAAAATTGTGCAAAGCAATCTAGGAATGAAACTCACTGACGCTTATATCATGAAGGCTGGACTTTTTGTCAGTAACTACCATCTATCATGCAAAATGTATGTACTGTATGTATTGTGACCAGTCTCCCTTAAAATTCTTCTATTCATCAAAATATTTCTTCAAGGTTTCCTGAGGCCAGTTGGGTGTGCAACAACGCAGGCACTGGGTAGGTGTGTGTGTGTGTGTGTGTGTGTGTGTGTGTGTGAGAGGTTCATCGTATTGTGTATTTTCAAGTATCTCTAATTACATGGATATGTCACACTTTTGACTATGTTAACTTCATAAAGCTGAAAATTATGCTATCAATACTTCTATTACTGCTGCCACTGTGAGTAATATTCATATTACAGCTACTAATGCTGACATTACTACTAATACTAATACAACTACTGCTGAGACTGAAATGTGTGGTCAGCACTGATCAGGCCAACATTATTAAACCGTTTTTTTAATGTGTGAAATTATTTAATCTGTGGGTTTTTATTATTTTCAGTATAGATGACATCCAGTGGAATTTCATTATTATACAATAGAAACAATAGAAACATTATCTGTGGTCTCTCACAAAGTTTAAAAATGATTCTGATGTGTACTTTTCACCTTAGAGAGAATAACGATAAAATTAAACAACCGAATCTAGAAAAAATAAGTTGAGTTGCTTTTTTAACCCCTCTGATACTGCAATGATAACACAGCTATATATTATATGAGAATGTCAATACATATGGAGCACATATATCCTATTCACATACCTGTCCACCCAGAGATTAATGTTAATGAGTCAGTAACTATGTTAACATAATATTCCAATTACAATCGGTTTAAAACCCCAAAGAAAAAATCTCCATATAAACACCAATCAGAATAAACAGGCCCAAACCAATTGAAATTTCTTTCGTCTGCAGTTTTCAGAGCCAGACATCGCAGTTGCTCTCCACCAACTGCAAGACTCAGGGCATGAAAATGAACGCCTGGCGGTTGCCCGATCAAAGAGCCGAAACACCATCTTTTGTGCGATATTTAACGCTAGATTGCCGGCTATTATTGTTCAATTAAGTTAAATGTGTTCATCTCGAACAAGCCTAATGCATGGGGAAGTATGTTTCTCCACTTCCAAACAATTGTCAGTTTCCAAGCTGAACTGAAGCTCTGTGGAGAGTTTGTTTTTGGTACAAGCCCTTAAAGTACGGAACATTATTAGATGTCTAAAAATAATGCTCTATGATCTAAAAAATGAACGCAGCTAGGATAAAGTGTTAGATTGAAATCACATGTCACACAGCTGTTCTGATTAAATTCCCCAGCACATGTAAACAACAGGGCATATTAGGTCACATCCCATGTAAACAGTTGAACAAAAATTTAACTACAGCTAGGGTCTTATGAGGGTGTTCTGTTCAGCGTCTGTCTATGCTCCACAGGGATTCAACATCTGGACACACACATTAGCCATTACTGGCCAACTGCCATTCACCGGTCTGGTGTGCTTATTCAACAAAAGCATTCCAGGTCTAGCGAGCACATGGTATATTGGTTAAGCCCTAATCTCCTGTTACAGTAAATCCATGTCATATTTGACTGCAGGGTGGCCATAAACCAGATATGAGGAGAGATGTCATTTGTCTGAGGCCCACAGTCGTGGTGAGGACTCAGACAACAGCTGACGGGGAGCTGAATAGTAAATTGATATCGAAGTTTGTCTCGGCTTATCAACTAATCTATTTCCTATAACACCATATATGGTAGTGATCATATAATCTGAAAGAAGCATATATGATTTTGTCAACAATGCTCAAACTATCATCAGTTTTTCTATTGTGCTGTATTGCTCTGACCTTCCTCTTTGTTTTTTTATGTGCATCTTTTGTAACGCTGCATTTCTTTTCTTTGAGATTAATCTAAATAAAGCCTTTTAAGTACGTCATCTTGTGGTGCCTCCAGTTGTTTTCACGATTAACCTCCTAAAACTCCTAAGGTTTGGTTGTGCATTGATTTGCATTTTCAGGATTCCTTTCTGTATCATAAGCTTTATTAAGAATTATTGCTGAAACCCTTAGCCAAATTATCAAGAAAAGTTTTTGACATCTATATTGAAACAGCCACTTGGTAAATCTTTTAATTAATTTATCAAGCAAAATGCAAAACATTTGAGATTGCTGTATTTCTCTGTTTTATATCATTGTTAGTTAAATACCTTTGGGTTTTAAAATTGTAGGTCAGACAAAAGCAATTTCAAGATGTCAACTTATGTTCTGGGAAATTGTTTCGAACTTTTTATGGACCAAACAATTAACTGATAAATCCCCATTAACATTATCATCAGTGGTAATTGTGTTATTGCCATTAATTAGGAACTTACAAATCAAATATTGTTCACGCGTATGCACACAGCAGTCTCTGACCAGCCTCAATATCAACATAATGTTTGACACAAGATAAATGGGGACCCTTGCTAATGCGTCTGGTGTGCTACACTATTGCTACATATGACAGACTGCTTCTTTATGAGGGCAGCTCATTTAGAGAGCAGAGGGATGACTGTTGTAGCTGTAATGAGTTCAACAGCTGACTCATCATTCCTCATTCTGCCGTTCTCTTTGTTGGTCGACATTTTAACGAATCTGTCGTCTTTTTGTCCTTCAGCTCTTTCACTTTGAGGCAGTTATTTCCCCCTCCATCCTCCCCCCTCCTTTTTTTTGCCCGCATTGAAACTGTATTAACACTCTATTATCTGAACCCTCTTTACTTTCTCACAGCAAGAAAACAGAAGTGTTTTCATGAAAAAAAGGCTCTCCTGCTGTGCCTAAATTTGCTTTGAGGAATTACTCTTTTGTTGTTGCGCCTGAAAACCAGAGATGTATTCTAACCTGCTTACTTTTACCTCCAATAAACTTTGCTGGATTTTTGGCAGCGACTCCAGGTTCATCTGAGGACAATGCAGATCTGGGAAAACAGCCCTTTTTCTGCTGCTTACTTATTGAGATGGCAGAGTTCCAGAAACCACAACTGATGGAATATCATAAAGACTAACCCACTAAACAGATTTATGATAAGTTTCAATGCTGGCTCCTTCTCTTTCAAGTCACTGATATCTCTCTCCTTGCACTGAATAGAATAGAGGATAAAAATCTACCTCTTCCCCATCCTCCGCTTCACCTTCCACGACCCCGTCTAAATCAAAGAACGCTAGTGTTCACGCTCAACTTGAATGAACTGCCGTTGCCTGCCCTGTGGGCTGTTTGTATCTCAGCAACTGGCGAGCCAATGAGGAGTGGACTAACATGTTATAATAATCTGTTTCATCTTGCTAGTCACATCGCTCACGTGACGATTCAAAGTAGCATCGTAATTTGGACATTTCTTTCACTGACAATCCAACAAGCACATCCTATTAAGTATGTGAGGCAGTTCAACCGACCAAATCACCATTTCTACAGAATTTATAAAGAATTGTTTGTAAAAAGAGTATTTTGAAAGAGAGTGAAGGATTTAAAAAAATATATATAAACATTGTCATAAAACCACCTTTGCAGTCTTAAGGAACAAGAAAAGCTCTATGTTTATGAAACTGTCATCTTCCGTATGTCACAGATACTGTAACATTATACCATTTGTGACTTTGATGGCATGGTGATGTTTCTGCAGTGTAGCTTTACGGTCCATGGTAGTGTTACAAATATAAAACCTTGGGAAGTTTAGATGACCAGGTATTAACAAAACAACAACTATCTGAGCCAAATCTCAAGAAAACACTGACACCTAATCTGTTGCAGGTACGACAGAGGTCAGTATTTTGTCTTGTAAACAATTTCTTGAAAAACAGTTTTTCAAGTAGCAAATGATATTAAATATGTAATTGTTTTTGCAGATTTACAATGTAAAAATGTTTTAGACGTGGCATGTTCGCAGAGTCAAGGGAAAGACACTAACAAATACAAAATTGCTCTACAGTAGGTGGTGTGTAAATTAGACACATTCCTGTGATTTGAAATTTTCTTGCAGCTTTGTGCTCATCTCTGGGCTTTAGAAACCTTTCTCATAAACGTACAGAGACAAAGCAAAAAGGAGAGAGACTGGAGGAAAATAACAGAAAGTAGAGTTCCTTGTGAGTTCAGAGACCTGCCAGAGTCTGGGGTGTACACAAACACACGTTTGTTTGTTTGTTAGCTACAGCTAGTTCTGTACAGCCAGTAAATTGGCTGTTTGCGGCGAATAAACACAAAATTCACAAAACACCCAGCTTCAAGTTGAGCACACATCCATAACCCCCTCCCCCACACCTCCTCAACACTCATGGCTTGCAGGTGGCACAAGTGTTAAAACTGCAGGATCTATTAATTTCCTTACCTGTAGGTGACACACATCTGCAACTTTTTCTTGCCAATAGGTATTCAATAGGTTTTCAAGTAGAAGGCACTTTGATTTGTCAATGATGATAATGTTGTGCATGCTGAGTCACTGTCGCACTGTCATGGATTACAGGGAACACCTGTGCTTTTTCTGTTACGACGAATCAAAATGTAAATAAATACATAAATACATAATAAAAAAGTAAAAACTGCCAGTGTGAAACTACCGATGCTTAAGGCTGAAGACAGATATTTTAGATCGGCCTAGATTAAGTGTCTCATTATTTATTTGTGGTCCCTTTATCTTACACTGTTGTTCAAGGCGTTCATACGTTTTTGTTCTCATCTTTTAAACAATATCCAACAGCATGTTTCCTTAGATGTATTACAGTCGTGTTCAGTTCTACTGGATGAAAAAAAAAACTTTTTGAGAGCAAAAGAGAAAGAAAGAGAGAAATGGACCTTTCGATTAACCAACATGCCATTTATCTGTGACTACGCCTCACTTTTAACCCGTTGTGCAATTATTTTTTTTCAACTTCATAAAAACCTTGTCCAATTCTCAGAGATATTCTCTACGGAGTTTGGGGGTTCCTGGCAAGTCTTCACACGAGTTAGCGTCTCCAGTTGTCTCTGCCCTTATTTGCACTCCCCGAGTAATGATGATGGTGTGCATGTCGGCGGATGTCCTCATGTGGCTTCTTTCACTGCTGCCTGTTTGAGCTTATTAGTGAGTGCCCGTCTGTACACTCATTGATGCCAGTCCTCAGGACAGATGGTGGCAAGACACGGCGAGTGAGAAAACCTCTGACACACACACACACACACACACCTCTCTTTCTTTCCCTGACACTATGTCTCTCGCCCTCTGAAGCATCCACAGCTACAGAGAACAATTGTTTTTATTGATCTTACTGTACGATTTTTGTCTATTTGTGAGTAGTGACTTTGTTGGACGGATGTTTACGGTTTTGTTAAATTTAACTGCAGATATTATAGAGCCTTAACTATGTGATAATTCTGATATTCTGCTTGCTTTTTTTTTCTGTGTGTACATGTTTGAAGAGGAGAAAAGGTTAATGTGAGGTTTATGTGTTTACCAAAAACCAAATCCCCAGGAGGAGAATCAAAGCACTGCTGTCCTCATAAGGTCATTGTGCACTCAACAGTGTTTAATAGGATGTGTTTTCTGCCCTGAGTTGTCTCTGCGGGATACCGCTAAAGCAGTGGGACAAACATCAACTGGCAGCATTTGTGATGCTGGACAGGAAGGTGAAGCACAACACTGATGGCTGAGATCTTCAGGCGAGACGAGGTCAGAGTAGGTTAATAAACTGAGGGACAACATTAACTAAGATGATGACGTGATTAGTTGGTGTAGGTTTTTTTTTTAAATCAGCAGGTTAAAAGACTATTGCTAATTTTGCAATATTTTGGAAATAATCAATGCTGAAAATTGCTGATTAAATTAAGTACAGTCGAAGATTTGTGTTTTTAAATGTCTTTGATTGTGGTTAGTAGGGCTGACACTATTTTCATTTTCAGTTAAACGGATGATTATTGAATTGATTAATAGAATGTAGAATTTCAGAAAATAGTGACACATTTCCATTAACTTGTAGTACACTCACACATTCTTCAAATGTCTTGTTTTGACCGAGAGATATTGAATTTACAATGACAGCTAATCCTCACATCTGAGAAGCTGCAATCAGTGAAAGTGTAGGGACATACGTGTGTATATGTATACAAGAGATCAGTGTTTTAAGGTAGGCAGACCGATCCTTTCATATATTCCCTATAGTTGGTTTTGTATAATTCATATAGCAGGCTATTTTTTTTCTAGCTTACTGTGGAATCAGCCTGAAAAAATTAAGGTTTTAACTGTCCAAAAGTCTAATTTTAATGTAAGCAAGCAGGAGATAGTAACGTTTCAAGTCAACCAGAAATAAGACTTGCTACACCATGACTGTGTGTGGGCAAAGGGATTAAAAAAGGTATGTCATAAATGTTTAAAAGGTGAGTCAGTTGCTAACATTTAGATACCTTTCCATAGATTTTCTGATGTTCAGTACATCAAAATAGGTGTGTTTTACAACCCAGCACAAATTGAGCTGATTCACAGTGAGCTGTTTAATTAAAATTTACTTACAAAGTGGAGTGAGAGAAGTCATTTCCTTCACAGTTATTTCAGAAATTTTCATAATATTTTCTCTGTAATATAAAGCCAGGCATAAAAGGATTTTCACATTAGACCATTGCGCATTACATTGTTTACCGTCATCCACAGTTGCAAGTGGTGGCTTTTATTTTTTCGCCCTCTCCCTCCTATCCGTCTCGTTTTCCTTATTTTCCCCTCTCTCTCACCAATATGCAACTACACACCTCCTCCCTCCCCCATAACCCTCCTCTCCTCTTCATTATTGCCTTGGCTTTGTAAGACCCCCTGGTGAATCCTGGCATCACACTCCTATTTCAAAGGAATGAAAATGCAGCACTAGTCTGTGCCATCAGTTTACTCTCCCCCTTTCATCTGCCTGGGCATATTAAGACAAGAAATGCGAAGCTCTGCAGCAGCTCCCACATGAATCAGTCTAAGCCCCCCAGTGGGAACGTGTGCTGGTCATTTCAGGTCCCGTTTCTGACGAGAGAGCGCGAGCGAGGGGGAGAGAGAGAGAGATTAAGTTAGAGCAAGTACGAGAGGCAAAAAATAGTGACAGAGAGACAACTTTAAGAGAGGCGGAAAGAGAGAGAGGGCATGTGGCCCACTCTGTGAGGACACGGCATGTGTTGCTTCGGTGTCCTTGTTTTCTAAGGACACTGTGTGCCATAATTAGGAGTCTGTGATCTACTGACCACTCAAGTGAAGGCAGGGGGCATCCAAGCATAAGGCAATAGTAACACAGAGAACGGCATTATAGATGTATTGCAAATTTGTGACCTAGAATAAATGTGTAAAGTATTAATGTGTTTTCCTAATTATGCTGTGGTGACAAATATAATGTCTGCCTGGGTTATGCTCACAGAGAATGTTATTTCTGTATGAAGCACAACATTCATATACCCCATACAAGTCATAGGGAGGAGGTTGGGATTGATGGTGCGTGCAGAACTTTGTCACCAGGGTATGTATTCTGAGTCCGCCCTGTGGTTAGGTTTAGGCGACACATACATCATGGTCAAGGTTAGGGAAAGATTGTAGCTTGGGTTAAATGTTAATAAACACGTTGAGACTCGTGCTTCAGGTCACTGCAGATATTTTTTCTGACTTAAAAAATGATTCATGATCACTCCCTTAACCAAGTGCTGCGAGTGCCTAAAGGTAACAATAAGTTGGTTTATGATGTAAAAGTTTAATAATGCGTCAGTTGCTTCAAGCACGTATTATTTTACAAAATCAAATATTATACTCCGTCAACAACATTTCCTTACGTTAAGAGAAAATATTATTTGGGTGGCATTTTGTTCCCATCAAACCTTATTTGCTGTTGCAAACTAGTTGCATTTAAACATAACTTCTATGAGGCAGGGTTGTATAATAAGATGCATGGCGGAAAACAGAAGTTTAAAAGAATATCTATCCATCCTTGACAGATGAAACATTTTACATGTGTTATCTATGTTGTCAATTAGCAACCAGTAAAGGTAATATCAAAGGCTATAAAATACCATACATGTAACTAACTAAGCTAATATAAAACTACTGGGTTATTGAGCCCTAGTCCTCTAACATGTATGAGCATGGGGCCCTAAGCCAGTTAATAAGCTTATAGCCCCCTTCGAGGTGAACGTCCAGAATGAACGGGACCGAGTCCTGATTAATTCAAAAGAAAAAAACAATTAGAGCAATATGGTTTAAGATCCTTGGAAACAGTGGGGCACATTTTTGTATTGTAAATGCCAGTAAAGGGGCGAGGTGTTTTGGATAAGGGCCATGGAGCAATAAAAAGGAGGTTAAGAGGACCCGTGTTTAACTGAGGCTTTGAATGCAGAGATAACTGGGAAAGAAACAAGCAAAGAGTCTACAAATAGATGCTTGTAAGGGCAAAGGGAAAGGAAGCCAACAGTGCTCACAAAAGCCAGAAAAATTAGCACAGGACTCTTAAGGACTAAACGTATAAAGTATCACTATATACGTTTAATCAGGGCTATGCCTTGTTTAGAATTACTGTACACACACAGGAAAAGAAATAGCTATTAAACATGAGCTCATATGGAACGTTAACAAGGTGAGACACTATGTCTTCATAGCAGGTTGTGAAGAAAGATGGGCTTTTTTTTTAATACGATAAATGTTCACGTTAATATATTTTTTTTGGGATGGAGGTCCATTTTAATTGAGATTTTGCATGAATAATGGCATCAACCAATCACATTCTGCAAACAGACGTCATGTCACAACTCATGGTGGGCATGCTGTTTGTTTGTGTTTATTATATGACAAAGGATACAAAACTTATCAAGACAATGTCATAACAGTGAGTTGGAATGTCGATTTTTCCCAGACTGACAGACTGCTATGTGGGATTTACCGAGAGGGAAGTTAAGCCGTTATATCCGTCTTTGCTCTCTTTAAAGCCCAAGAAAACTAATTTGGAGTCGCTGCCTCGATTAGTTTGCTTGTGTGACTATGGTGTTTTAACATATTAATACATATTTATGGACCAGACTGGAGCCCCGGGACAGGAAGCTGGGATGAATCCATGAGCTGTTCCGTGCTGCAGTTTGACCCCCAAGACCCCCGGGAGCTCTGCAAGCTGCTGTGACTGTACAAACGATGAGGCAAAACAGGTGATTGACTCTAAGGCCTACAGTTTTTTTTATGTGCAGTTTAGACCAAAGAATATGTAGTATTTCTCCAAAAGACTTAATTCCACAGTATGTCTTACAAGAGAGAGAGAGAAAAAAAACTCCAAACATGAGTTTCAGTCTGGCAAAAGCTGTTGTCGATGCCCTCTGCCTCCTACACAGTACCAAGAAACTTTTTGTTCAAAATCATCACATCCTGACAGTCTGGTTACATAAGGAGTCAACACAAGTCCACTTTCAATTTGTGATTCCATATTTAATGTGTTTGTGGGGGAGGTGAGAGGTTTTTTCAGGAGTAAACACCTACCTACGTACCAGCCAATGTGTTAGAGCTGTCTGAAAGGAAAAAAAGAGAGAGCCATAAGGAAAGATGCAAACTCAGAAATTTGAGCTGCAGACTACTGAACAATTTTGTCTTAGTGAGAGCATATTGAGAGACACTCAGTTCTCTTTTGTTCTCTCTTTCTGTCAAAAACTCATTAAGGCTACTTTGTTCAGATGTGAGAAAATTAAGATTTTCCTTTTTGTGGCAGTTTTAAGTTTTAAGCAACCTCAAAAATCCCAAATCCCTGAAGAAAAAGTAGTTTTGTGGTAATAAGTGGTGATATTCACCGTTAGGGAAATTCTCAAAAAATTGCAATTAACAGGATCATTCTAAATATTTACATTAACCATATAGATCATTTGAAGTTGCCTATGTGATCACTATCTTAAGAGGATATGTGTGGGCAGGTGTTGTATTGAATGTGTCGGGAAGTTATTAGTTCAGTGGTGGGAAGAGGGTTAAGTTCGTTTGAGTGCAATTGTGGATCGAGTTTACCTTTAATTTTGAGTAGTCAGTATGCTGAAAATTATTTAAATGAATGTATTCTGCATACATATATTGTAAATTTCTACAGTTGACTGGGAGTTGTTTATGTGTTCCTTTTTATTACTTTTCACCATTTAAAAACACAGCCATTATACGTGTTTTGCCCCAAGCGCACTGACTATTTATGTCTCACAAGAAACATAACCGTAAAACAAAACAGACAGGCTGAGTTAAAGCCGCAGATGAGAAGAAGAAAATAGGAAAACCTGGCTTGACCACATTTACACCTGGTATTTATGTGCTTTTTAAATCAAAATCTAAAGAGTGATCAGAATGTGATAAGGCCTGCCAGACTTCCAGAGGTGGTCTGGCTCACACTGTGATCACATCTCGGCCAGAGTCTGCCAGGTGTAACTTAATGCGGTCCATACAATGTGTTTCTTACATCTGTAACAAAGTAAGTAGATGTGTCATAAATTATACGTTTCTAAATCCACTCAAACCTTACATTTCTGTGGCAACAAATTACTTTTCATGGTTTCTGTTGCTTTCTGCAAAAGAGTCATAAAAATTTAGCCTGTCTGTCTCACAGGCTCTACAGTATCATGTTTAATCACTCCCCAAGTTTCCCAGGTAGACAGCAGAATCAGGTTGACTGTGGCTGAGTATCGGCATACCCTTCTGTATGCTGGCACCCAAATGTTCTCTGGCCATATTTCAAGTTTTCTAAAAACGTGGATGCTTCACACACATCTTCAACCTGGCAGCATGTAAGATATATAAAAACACCACAGTTTTAGATTGGGCACCCAAGATTAGTATCACCAATTCAGTATCTGGCCAAATGTGAAATATGGCCACAATCGTCCCTTGTTATGTTGCTGAATAATGCCCAGAAAGGGGTTTTTGCAGAACATTATGACGTTGCAGTCAAATTACGAAGGTATTTGTGAGAAATTGGCAGTTTCTCAGAGTTACGGCCGAAAAAGTGTTTTTGAGGTCACAGTGACTTTTCAAATCAGTTCATCCTTGAGTTCAAGTGGACGTTTATGCCAGATGTAATGAAATTCCTTCCAGGCGTTACTTAGATATCGTGTTAACAAGAATGGGACATACAATTGTAATTCAGTGTCTTACAATGACACAACACAGTCGTTTACGTAGAAATCTAATTACAAATGAGTATTCAAAAAAATCAGATTAGTAAAACAGCACTGACTGTCTCCTGACTATTGGCCAACATGATGCTTGTCATAAGGCGGTAATAAATGAGCGGTTATAAATTAGAGAGATACTCAAGTATGTAGCAGACAACTATCCTGTAGATACACAGCAATAATAATAAAACAAAACACCACAAATCAAGATCAATTTACAACATAACAGTGCCAGTTACCTCACATGACTATACACAGATAGACATAGATATAATATAATACAGGCAGTTATTACCCTGACTTTTATTGATATATGTAGCACCTCTTTGATCAAACTCTGCTTAATGGACAGATGGTGCGAAAACACCCTCCTCGTCGCACATAAAGAACATCTGGAACTCAAAATCAGTTTGTTCCTCAAGATTTGCACAGCGAAGGCTACAAATCGCTGATGAGAACCATCAACATACTGTGCTTTAATGTGTGACTGTGGCCTTTTGCACTAGTGGGTGGGGGGTTGATCAGAATATTTTAATGTTGCTGGTGGCTTATGAAGCTGCAGGCGGAATCACTTTTTTGGCTCGTCAGTGTAGTCATCATCGTTTTGGACTTCATTCAAGGAATAGTGTGAAGACATAACGTAGCTGTGGTCATGCAAACACAAGTGACTGGGATTTATCGCTATGACGCAATGCAGTATTTTTGGTTTTCCTGCCCCTTCCGTTGCACTGGTTGCCACGGAAATAAAGCCCCTTTTTTACATCCATGTCATCAGTGCACTTTTCATTAGGAGTGAGATGACCGGATAACTTTGCCTACTGTTTATACAACGTTGATGTGCGTCAGTGTGTGTGTGTGTGTGTGTGTGTGTGTGTGTGTGCGTGTGCATCTGTATGCATGTGTGTCTCTTGATTGACTGCATCCCTCTGTGACTCCGTCTGCAGCACTGCCTCTCCTACCTCTGCTGTGAATTCCAAATGATATTTCTCTCACATATTTAGACCTGATATGAGTCCAACTTGACACAGTCGTATCTCAGATCTTATTTGTTGACACGCTGTGAGCAGGCAGGAGGCAATGGAGCAAAGCAAGCTAATACTGAGCAGAGAGAGACAGAGAGAGGGAGAGGGAGAGAGGCTACGCAGCGGCAGCGGACTCAGCTGTGTATTTGCATCCATCCAAAGTTCAGACGAGGACAGACTTGCACACTCGCTGCCTTGAGATTAGCCACAGTCTTTTGGAAGGCAGCAGACAGGAGAGAAGTGAAAATCAGCCATACAAAATGCATCCCATCTTTAATATGAAACCAATTTTGCTGTTTTTACGCGACAATACACAAGTCAAAAATCCAATCTTGATATTTTCTGACAAATTCCTTTCTGTAACATATTTAAGGTTTACAATGAATATGCAGGAACCATAGGGGGACCTTTAAGGCTCATCTAGCCTTAGAGAAGGACCACATATGGAGAAACACATCAGAGCAGAACAAAAGTCTAAAGAAGGAGAAAACGTCCATCCGTGGCAATGCGGTTGACACATAAATGGCTAAAAGGCTATAGGCCTGGGGGAAGGATGTGCTGAACATAATGAAAAGCATGTAAGTAAGCATAATGAGAAGCAGAACGTATGTGGAGGGCTCCTACGTGCTCTGCATGTGTGAGGACCATAACATTTGTTAACTGGCTTATGTTAGACCTTGCTCTCTTCCTAAAGATTAATGTCTCTGGCCACATTTTAATCAATGTCCTTTCATACGTTGATGTTTAATGCAGATTGACAGAAAAGATTGCCCTTCTGCGCTCCAGCCTACGCTCTCTGTTATGTCTCTTGCATTCACTGTGAACTGTTCCCTGAAGTTTCCATAAACTATGCAGTGAGGCCCTCTTTCTATAGTCTACAGTATGGACCTCTCCAAGAATCTGGGGGGCTAATCTAAAACAGCTTTCCCTTGCCAAAAAAAGAACTTTTGAATGTCAGCTCAACAGTTTGCCCTTGAAATAACCAGTAACACACACATACACACACACACACAAACACACACATTGGTCTTTCAGCCAAAAATGTTCAGGTTTTCATTTGTGAGGTGAGTTTTGAAAGCAACAACATTGCCAAATGTATACTGCTGCTATTACTTCACAATCATGGTTTGAAACTTTTCTATTAGGAGTTAGATGCTGTCAAATGAGAGGAACAACAAATAAAGAAGTATGCAAATTCATTTGCAACAGCCAGTGTAAGCCAAGAATACGCTGGCCTACTTGATAGAAAAGTTTACAGAGACATTAGCAATCATTTGTTTCTAAAAAAGAAAAAAAAGAAGCTGAATGGGCGTCTTTCTTTCATATTTAAAGTTCACTTGGGTGACACCGATCTCCCTAAGCTATACTTTATGAATTACTTACAAACAATTTCACATAAAAAACAAAGTCATGACTAATCTTTTTTACTGTCTGTGGAAAGTAGTCAGGATTTCTCAGAACACGGGGAGGTTTGCTTGAAAAGGGACATGCTTTTGTGATTTGTTGTTGCATCAGCCATGTCTCAACTTACATTGTAGAAGAAGTGATGAATTTCCAGTTGAGGCTTTGGACTAGTCAATATACTTACTGGAAGAATCAAAGAATGGTGACTCACTAAAGTTCAGCTGAAATAACACTGGTCCTGGTATAATGCACTAGTTGTTTCACAGCCAAGTCTGCACAACAATAAAGGGGCAAGTAAAAATGCCACTTCAGGCAAATAGCAACTCACTTGCCTGATCGGGCAAGTGAGTTAAAAAGTAAAAAGGAATGAAACACATAGTTTTGTCCAGTTTTTGACTCCCAAAAATACAACAAAAAAACATTAATGTGCACAATGAAATGTATTGTTTATTTATTTTGCCAGGAGTAGCTTTTTATTCCAGAAGACAGGTAGAAAAGGTTGAGAGAACTAATGTGTATCTAACAATGTACCAGACTTCAAGTGCTTACCTACTTGTGAATGAGTGAAAAGCAGTCTACCGATATTGATGTCTGGACCATGTTTAATATTTTGGATGGGATTAATGTTAAGAAGGGTCATGTCTGGGTAGGGGTCAGGGTTAAGATTACATAATTAACAAAAGTGTGGTGAATATCTGACAGTCAGCTAAGAGACGTGCCCACATCACCCCTGTTTCAGCCCCATTATGTTTTAAGATTGAATATAAGATCTTACTGATTATATTTAAGGCTCTTTGTGACCTCTGTCCTAGCTATAGCTCCTGGCTATATTTACAACCTGTTAGTCCCATACGAGCCTGTACGTAACTTGAGATCCTCAGCAGTGGTATGACCTGCCTGAGAAAATAAGGCGGGAATAGTTATAATTTTACCTATGTTTTTTTTACTTTATTTTACTTGAATTGTCTCTTTATTTATTGTATCTTACATAACTAGATAACTTTGTTGTTTTTGTTAAGTTTTATGATTTTTCTACTGTTGTTTTTTCTCTAACCTGGGTTTTGAAAAGTAGACTATAAATAAAGGTCATTTTACCTGTACAAATCAGCAGCACTGTTCATAGAACAGCAGGTGATTATGGATAATTATGGTGGCATCTGTTACCTTTCCTCTAATAGCCACTAGGTAACAGCAGAGCTATCCCACTGTGTGTGATTGAATGAATGACATGTCGCAATACATAAGAAAAATTATCTGAATGGACAGTAGATTGTCAGATTTTTTTAAGTTCAAGAACCTAGTTAAAATTTCTTGAAATCAAACCTGCTCCTTCCGCCTCACTTAAATCTCCAAGTATGAAAATATGTCTTTACATTTAAACTCAGACTTAAAGTGACCCCAAGGAAATGTTTTGCCTTCATGAACAGCATTCTAGCTTCAGACTCTTAACATATGTTTTCCTACAGAGTGAAGGTCAAACATTAAAATTAAGCAAAATAACTGGATTTTAAGTATGCAAGTTCATCCCAGGATCCACGGGGCGCTTTAAATGGGAAATTGTTGTTCCAACATTGGCCTGTTGGTGTCCTGTCTTCCCTTTTGACTTACCGGACACATTTTTTTAAATATTTATTGCAGATAAAAATTTATATTGTGTAAAATTTGGTGGAGGCTAAGTCAATTTATAACTTGGTGACAAAAAGCCCCTTCAGTTCAGACCAGTCACATGACACCATGGTTTTTCCCAGTTGCCACCACTCAAACTCAAGCCTATTGCTGACCTGTCAAGGAGGTGTACAGTGACCTAGAGCAGTAAGCAATGTCTTTGTCCCGTTTGTTCCTCAACACTGATTTGAACTCTTGTGAAATCTGTAATTCATGGGACAATTTACAAAGAGATATGTTGTGTATCTGTAAAACTGAATGCCAGTTTGGACTAAACTGTGAGTAAAATGAAATGAAATGTTTCATGAAATAATTTTGAGTTCAGGAATCGGAGAAAAACAAAAGACTCTGTTTGAGACAGTTTGAAATGCATTTACTGTCGTGGTGCTTGTTGTAGCACCATCTTGCCAATCATTAGGTGATGGGAGAAAATTGACACAAAATGAGCTCCAGATCAACTTATGAGGCACGCAAAAGAAAATAAACTCCAAATAAAACACGTCCAGCACCTGCAGCACAGGTTCCACTTTGTTTCACTCACAACTGAATGAGGTAAGACCAAGATGTTTATAGTTTACAGACTTCATGAAATTGAGGTTCATGTTTAGGTTGTATGCAAGTCATACGAGAGAAATGCAGACTTAAAAATTAAGAAGACAGACAATGAAGCAACTAGACACAACCACTGATTATTATTACGCAAAAATTATTTAACTAATTTAGCTAGCACGGCACAAAATAAGCAACATTTACCAGCCAAATGCTTGTAAAATATGCTTGTGGTTGGTAGACTTGCTTTACTCACTAGCCAAAATTTGACCATTCACTAGCCATTTGGCCGTTGGACAGAAAAGTTCATTTTGCACCTTCTTTTGTTCTCTTAGCATTTCAGTGATTGTAGACCTGAAAACTTTTAAACTTCATCAAAACTTGAAAAAAACATTTCAAAGGCCCATTTCCACCAATTAAAACTGCTCCAATCCCAGCAGCACAATTAGGGTATGGTCTAGTAACGTCAAAACACAAGGCTCATAGCCAAGGTGGAGAGCTGAAAAATCTACCGTAAACACTCCAGTCCATGTGCTCACTGCGACCTGGGTTCAAAGCAAGGGCTTAACGTAAATCTCTAGCACAACAGGATTTGTATTAGTCCCAAAAGGGTCGGTGAGGTTAAGAGCCGTTAAGTAGTAGTGTTTAAATCCTTACCAATCTAGCCACCACAATGCAAGGGCCCCCCACACTCCTCTGGACTCAGTTCACCTCAGGGTGGTTTAGACAACTGGAAAGGCAAAGATGACAGCAAATGGACGTGCAAGCCAAGATTTTGTTGAATGTTGTATTACATGATTCTCACAACCGATGAGAGTGGTTGTTTTGGTGTCGGTGCTTTGGTTTTGACTTAATTGTTTTAGCCAAGATTGTTTACTACAAGGGTCATCTTGGGTTACACAGACTCAGAGGGCTTAACTACTGTAACATTGGCTAATGTGACTTTTCTTCTTTTTGCCATTCTGCCATTTGCCTGATCTTTTTTGTTTTAAAAAAAGGGTGACAACTACTTCAACTACGTTTGTGGAAAGCTTGTCTTAGTTTAAGTGTACTGGTACACATTAGACAACATTAAAACAAACACACAAAAATCTAAGAATCGCAATAAGTGGCAGCAATGCACAGTAGCACATATAAATGAATTAGGAAATGTTTTAAGGCTATTAAAAAGAAGAACCTGGTACCACATTGCACGGCTGAGGTTTGTCGTAATTAAGCACAGATTTACACGACATGCAGATTACATCAGACATTGGCATCAGCCATGACAGGCACGATCACTGAGGTAACTGGGATGGTGACCTGGTTACGGATCAGCACCTATGGGTCAGAGGAATTAGTAGGAATCACTGCAGGGCGTGACATAGTGCCCTATTAATACCATCACAACTGCAGGAGATGAAATTAAAATATAATAAAGTAAAGCTCCGTAAGTACATACTAGAAAATATTGGAACTCTTAACTTTAATATGGACTAACATTCAGACCAGCAGGGATTATTCTTCTCTGCCTCCAATACGTTTGGTCCCATTACATTTTAGTACTACATGGACTGGCATCAAGCAGTTTAGATTTACATACAGTCAGCTGTAGTTTTACTTTAAAATGTATATTTAGTAAATAAATTATAAAGTGTCCATCTTTAGACAGGAGAACACTTGTTTGTTCCTAAGAACTTTTCAGAGTGCTTGTCTAAATTGTATCCCCTATGGTGGTGATTGTTTACCCAGTGCAGATTTACCTTGGATGAACCAAAGTATTTGGCTGCGGGTAGACGTGGGCGAGAGAGAAAGAGAGATAGAGCAAGAGGGGGAGAGAGAGAGAGAGAGAGAGAGAGAGAGAGAGAGAGAGAGAGAGAGACCAATGTGAGCAATCTGAGCAGGCTGAGCTGCAAGAGGTTGATTTATAATTAGAGTGAATGTCTGTTCAATACCCCTGCTGTTCTGGTGATGGCTCCATTGCATAGAGAGGCAGCTTTGCTGCTGTGAACTTAATTTGAATTCTGAAGCACCACACATCTTCCAGCATTTACAGATAGCCTTGCATGTCTGGGATAATGAAGACTTAGAACAAGATTTTCATTTTTGGATGTACTATGCCATATCTTGGTTGTGGCAGTTGTGTGAAGCCTTATCAAATATCAGTAACAACTTGTCTGTAAGGATTTACACACATACGTTTATAAGCACAGACCAAAGTGCAAAAAAGCTAATGCTAAAAGGTTTTGCACTGCAACACTTGATACTCCATCGTCTGAGTCGTAAGTTACAAATTTGTGTTGATCCTGTATTTCACTAACACATCCTTTATTCCAGGACGTAAAGTATCGGAAACACATGAAACATCCTTGTGTCACCAAAATCAAAAAAACCACAAATGAAACGATGAGAATGTGGAACTGATTAACTGTTTACACACTGTGGCACTATATTATGCCTGTTTGGTTACTCATGGCCTATTAAAAGAAAGTAATGACAAATACTAAAAGTACTGAAAAGCTTTAATAATTTAGATACAAAGTATAAAAGCATACACTAACATATAGGTTACAGTGATTGCTACCAAGATGAGAATGTTATCTGGCAGTTTTAAAGTGAGATTTTAATTAGGTGTTAAAACACAATTAGGTGAGCTTGTTGTCTCATCAATAAGCCCTGCTTAAAGAGAAAAACTTAAAATTAAAATGTGTATGTCTACAAAGGATATATTAGAACCAATATAGTATACAAAATCAGGAACTAGGTAAACATCAACTACAGTTAGTCCTTGCCTAATTTTAAATCAAGATACAAACTGCTAGATATTAATGGGAAATGTAGAGTTTTCAATTGACCTGCATATCTTTGGCACAAGCAGCCAGAGGACCCAGAATATACCCACAGACTGCGAGACAAGCACAGGAAGGCACCAGTTTTACACCCTGAAATGTTCTTGTTGTGACAGGGCTAACAACTGAGCCACCATACAACCTATAAATAATAGTATTCCATGTTCAGCAAAAACAGCCATTAGAAGACATATCAAATGTGTCATATCAACAGTGCAACACACACCGGTGGCATATGGCGTGTGCGAAAACCCCCGCACCAAATGTTTTTCAATCGCAAGTTCATGCGCATCAACTCGTCAGGATAAGCCACTGTCCTATTTCCCAGCTTTGACACGTGTCAACTCACCAGGAAAGCAGCAATTTTATTACATTCACTACCCTGGTCTGCAATCATGCTAGTCACCAAAGTCAGTAGAAAGACAGGCAATCCATCTGACTGCTGCTGACATATTTCAGTCTGGACCAAAGTGGTGGATCGAGCAAACAACCAACCTAGATATCCATCTATACAGCACATACACTGCTAGGGTATCTAAAACATACTTATCACCCAGAGTTTTGATCAATAGACTCCTAACACATCTTAGACATTCAGTATGATGTGTGACTTTTGGTACAAAATACCAATGATACCAATGCATCATAGAGGCTGTTTATATAACTAAGGCAATTTTCACATTTTATACATAAGGTATCAATGTCATCATCAACGCATCATTAAATGAGCACATCTGGACACACAGTGAGTATCTAGGCTTTTGTTTGCAGTGTCATATTCAACAGCTGTCTAAGAACACGCTGGATTTTATTAGGAGTTTACTGCCAGTTGTGCTCATTACTTTGACATCAACATACAAAACCCAAATGTTACTTACAATGTTAACTACATGGTATGCTGTAGAGGGCATGCTGTCATGAATTCCCCCAGTCTCTATACCATGTGGAAGGCTTGACTGTGTGTTACATGCAGTCTTTTTCTGGACAATTTCCAAATGTAGACTCACACTTAGTAGTAGTCATAATCGCTTTCTGTATGTTCTTGTTAACGTTGGGGTTAAATTTCAACATGAGATATACATTCTCTGTTATTATGGATATGGGCGTTTACTGCAGTTCCAGCAATTTTAGTAAAGAATGTGTGCATCGGCGCAGTTCAAAGTCTTCAAAGAGATATATAAACATTTAATAACTATGCACAACACTTAAATGGTGGTGAATGAACTTACCATGCTTCCCATCATTAACTGTCTGAAATCTGATTAAATTCTCCAGTATATTTGGCTCATAAAAGAAAATGGTACCCTTTAGCACCTAATTAAAAAATACTCAAATTTACCCACATCCTCATATTTTGGGAGTCACTGCAGATTATGGAAGGGCATATAAATAGTTCAATGACTCTGGATTTCAGTTCAAATTTCACACGTACATTTTCAGTATGTCACACCATATAGGATGTGCATGTATATAATTCAGCAAGCATGGTCATTACTGAGGTGTCAGTGTGAACATCTTGCCTTCTCATTAACATGATAATTAAAGCTCAACCTATTAACCTCCCACATTCAAGCAATATTTATAAAGCAGTATACATCACCATTGCATGCCTTCAGATGATTGTCACATAGTAGATGCCTTGTGAAGTGTGCAGGCTTCCATATGATTACAGATTTCAACATTTTTGATCAGTGGTCGTCATTAACTTTGAAATATGCTCTCCTTTAACATTCTCTTTCATCTCAGATAGGGAAGTGATGGAGGAGATGTGTGAGATATGCGAGCGCCCGAATACAGAACACGTGCAGTAACTCAAACATATAAACCATATGGAGAGATCAGCAGGAGACATGAATGCTATAACAGGAAATGTCAGAAAAACAGCTTGCATGTAGGAGGAGTGCACGCCAGATAATCATTAGTCAGTATTTTGAACATTTTCTCCATCAATGCTTAAATCATCTGTAGAAATTGTTAACAGATATATGTCTAATTTCTACTTGACAAAAACAACTGAGTTTTTGTCATTCAGTTAATTAAATGAATGAAGAACGCTTCAACAGCAATACAACACAATTCCCATAATGTAGCTTAGAATTAGCGGATAAGACGGAAGCCACTGACGTCAATGGCTGCAACTGACACACAAGCTATTTTCTTATAATAGAAATTTAATATTCTTTCTAGTGGATAATGCACTACTCGATGTTCTGTAACATTAATCTCAAACTAGGGATACAACAATCCAACTTTTTCTCCCCAGATACTAAGAGTCAGAGTATCTGCTGACACCGGTGCTTTCTTTTTCTCAAATTTAAACTGAATGAAACTCATTGGAAGCATGTTTACAGTGGTACTAAAAACTCAGCAAGCTGGCTGCCCCTTGTGACTGCATAAATAGTACTTTACTTTACTTTATTAGTACCTTTATTGCAATATGCGTGTTATTATTCTGATATAATGAGTCCTGACAATGTTTTAAAGAGTTCGGTCTAGACCTGCTCTATTTGAAAAGTGTCCTGAGATAACTTCTGTTATGAATTGGCGCTATACAAATAAAATTGAATTGAATTGAATTGAATTGACATGACTGAATGGAGTGTGGTCTGCAATCTACAAAATATTCCATATCTTTTAAGTTCTTTTTTTGTCAAATTTGATGGTAAAAATGAAAACTTATATAGGACAGTAAAACTAATCTAGAACTGTCAACAATGGGCAGAGATAAGAAAAATAATTTTTGAGGGATTTAATCAGAGATGCACTGATCGATTGGCCAGTGACTGGATCAGTCTCATATATTTATACATTGACAGGTGACAAATAAAAAAACCCCCAAAAAAACACAATAAATGAGTGGAGAAAAATAATGAATACAGATGCTTCCACACAGGTGCATTGCATGGTAGAATTAAACAATTAACATCCAATCATGCTCTGTGGCGTATAAAAATGTTGGGCATGCCCAGTTGATTCTGATTTTGTCAGAGGGATATTATAGTAGGGTTGCAGTGGATAAACCCTGCATTACAAAGATGAATGCACATTTGAGAGCTCAGTGGTGCAAAAACCATATGCTCTGGTCTACAGAGATGTGGGAAGAAAAGTGATACGGTCAGATGAGTCATCCTTCACCATATTCCCGACAAGTGGACAAGTGCATGTGTGCCGTACACCAAGAGAACGGTGAGGGGACCTGGTGGCTCTGGTACGCTGTGGGGGGAATTTTGGTAGCATGGTTTGGGTCTACTTAACGGGAAGGGTCACCACAAATCAATATAATGTTGTTCTGATTGATCACCTTTATCCTACGATGAAACATTCGAAGGATCAGAACTGTGATGTCAGTTAGATTTGTCTTACCATCAAGGGTGTAAAAACTACAGCTTATGAACTTAGTTTTAAAATAGAAAAATTTGAAATTATCGGTACATTATCTGTATTGGTCATGAGAAGCAGGTAATATCGGTTATTGTATTGGCTGAAAAAAAGATCCATATTGTGCATCCCTAGAGGGAATATCTTTCGGAAGAATGGAGTTAATCCATCCAGTAAAGTTCCAGAGATTTCTAAAGTCAATGCCAAGGTGCACTGAGGCTTGTCTGGCAGCACACTGTTGCTCAACACCTTACTGAGACAATTTTTGTGGGTTTTTCCTTTTGATTTGTCTCTTATTTGTACATCCGATTTAGTGCCAGTCAAATTTACATGCATGCTGCACTGCACAATGGTTCATGTCATGTGAACAGAGACACAGACAGTAACTTATTTGTATCACACCCACACCCACACACACACACACCCACACACACACACTAAACTTTATAAAAGAACCTGAGAAGAAACATATCAATAGAAAAACTTGCTGACCTTGTGCAAGAATTACCAAAACAGGTGCTACTTGAGAGGTTAATTAATTAACAAGTAATAATTTGCTTTTCAATTTGTGCGAAGAATATTTCAGTTTTGTTATTTCAGTTTTCCATGAAATGAAAGAGATTCATGTAACTCTGTACAAGCCTGTTAAAAATTTTCAAAAATACAGACAATTATTTGTTATGTTGGATAGTTGCGGTAATGAGTTTAGGTTGGGTGAAATGTGAATAAAAATGTGATGGATTGTCAATGTATGTTTTGAGATTAACAGTCCTGATTACTTAAGACGTTGTTTTTTATGTGTCAAAAGAAAATTACCTTATTTATGTCTTGTTATTTTTCATGTTTGAAATCTCTGAAACCAGAATATCGTGGTAAAACCCAAACAGCCACCCACTTTATTTTTGTTGAGGTTTAGTGTGTCAAACACTACACAGTGCCTCTTAAGCACAAAATGACATAAAAATTACATTCAAGTTAGTTGTAAACAATACACAAAGGCATGTGGAAATGTGTTTCTAATTTGTTGTAATTCATTCGGCTCTGATTTGAACGCTTAAAGTCCTCCTGGGTGCTGCTAGTGCATGAACCCACTGAGCAAAATGCAAAACAAAAGCTCATTGAGGAATGAGCAAGGCTAAGCCTTGTTTATTTCAGGTTTGAAGAGGTCATCACACAGTACATTTTGTGCAGGTCTGCTCAGGATTAGTTAATTAAGAAACTTTAATACAACCAAAGAAAACTGTTAAACTGATAACTAAAACACATCTCAGTGTCTTTAAACTTAACCATGTTTCTATTTTATACTGTATCTCAAATTAATTATCTCAAGGCTCATACCAATTTATAACACCATTTCTACGCTAAACACTACCTCCTAGTTTAGAAGGCATTTCATAGCAATTTTACCTTAAACACTGGTTGAATACATAAACGTACATTGCTGGGCCTCTACTGAGAGATGGAAGCATTCTTGAAACATGACAGTTCAGGTATCTTTCAGCAAGAAAAAGAAAAAAAATGCTGAAAATTTTCAAAACTCTCCATTTACAGAAAAACCTGTCCATATACAGCCCCAAGGAAAAAGTATGTTTTTATATTGTTAGCATATTATGGATTAATAATGTGAATACAAAGTTTGTACTTGGGCTGCAATTACTGATTACTTTCTCGATTAATCGATTAGTTGGTTGGTCCATAAAATGTCAGAAAATAGTGAAAAATATTGATCATTGTTTCCCAAAGCTCAAGGTGACGTCCTTAAAGGTCTTGTTTTGTCTACAACTTTAAGATATTCAGTTAACTGTCATAAAAGGGCCAAATAAACCAGAAAATATTCACATTTGAGTAGCTGCAATCAAGGAATTAGGACAATTTTCTTTTTTCTAACAGATGAATTAATTATTAAAATAGCAGCCGATTAATAGTGGACAATTAATGGATTAATCGACTAATTGTTGCAGCTCTAGTTTGTGCAGAGTTGATATTTGGTATGTAGGCTCCCGTCCACAAGCAAATATTTGGTAGTGATGATTATAATGGATTTCAATCTGTGGTGTAGTGAAGGATATACGCAGGTATACGAAGTATACCCACTTATTTTTCAGTTGGCATTGGGTATATTGACTTCCCCTCTTATGTGCATCCTTCAGTAGTGTTCTGCAAGCCGACTTTTTTGGCATGACAGTTTTCCAGGTTTTCAAGAATGGATGGAGTAAGGAATAAAGAATACTTTACTCAAAATGCATAATTTTATGTAGTTGTCTCACAAGTAGTTGTTCTGTAGGCCAGCATTTATGGCAAAATCTGCCCCCCCTTCTGCGGCTAATGTTAATTTCATACTGATCCTGAACTCCCTGAAGACAAGGAGCAGAAGTGACAATGTGCAAATACTACTGGCCCATTTTTTGGTAAGCTAAATATGCAAGAGCAGGGAGTTTATCCTTTGCTGGACGAGCCGATTAAAATAAAACAAACTGGGGCATAAATTAAGAGTATACTCACTTCTTCAGGCACCACTACACCACTGGAGTTCAGCCAAAAGTGGCAGCAGAATAAACCGCAGTAGCTTACTTTTCTAGAGCACTTTTTAAAAACATTTTTCCGTGGAGACAATATTACAGGAAATGACCAAGATAACAGATATATTTACATAATGTTAGCCAATGTTATAGTACCCTCTTCTGCAGACCCAATAGGAGTCCCCCAGGGGGAAATGTGCCCAATTCATACCAATTACCAATTCAGGACACAACAGATAATGCTATTCAAATGTCACCACTAATCAGCAGCATGGAAGCATCATAATGTGTGCCAAACAACAACCAACAGCCAAAAGCTCAGCAACTACAACAAATTAGCCAATTCACAATTACACCAAAGCATAGCACAGAAACTCTGACCCGAACCAAGATCAACAACTCACAACACACACACACACACACACACACACACACACACATGCACATGCACACGCAGGCACGCACACACACACACGTTAACATGAGCAGCAAATATTTACCTTTTTGAAGTGGGGCAGTTATACTTGGGGTGAGCAAAAGTCCAACAGCAGGACAGGAAATCTCAAATCTCAGCTGGAAGTGGCGTTTGAGTTTGTTAACTGGTACGTGGAAACACCGATAAACCGAGTTAGTTAAACAACGTGAGCACCGAATATTTTTCACGACCTGAAGCGACGTGCTCCCACCGTTGGCAGGTGATCTTGAATGTGGCATCCTACATCAGCAGGGCAGCCGTAGCCTAGCAACGCAAAAGAGTGAGCAGAGGCAAAGCCGCCGCAGTTTAAATGACCCGCCATATTGAAAAGTGTGTTTGATATACACCGAGGTGCCAGTTTATCAGGTAAGCATAGCTAAAACTAACCCAGTCTGACACACAGCAGTCTTGTGATAGACCATACCTTCATGAAGGTAAATAATGTTTAAAGAAAATAAAAGTTTTGTTTTAGAGAGGTGTTAATTCAACTTTATGATCATTTCGTGTGTGTGGTGCTGTTAAATGTCATTATTAACGTTAGTAACAGTTAACGTTGAGGTGTTTCTTTTTGTCAGCCTTTTAATACCCTCACTGATGGGTGGTCTAAAAAAATGGCATACAGTTGAATCCAAACCTCTTTAAAAAAGTTAAGAACTGAACATTACTACATTCATGAAGGTTATAGGCCTCTGTAATGCTACAGTGTGACATTATTGGGTGTAGCAGGCCATCAGTTGTAGGCTATGTGAACCATTTATTGGTTATTGTAATAACTTGTGAAAATGAACAGAGCCATCATTAATACTATTAGTTGCACCAGTGCATTTTGTACTGTGACAAAAAGGCTGACGTCTTACATTTGCACCTCAGAGTGCTACACTGACAGTAGTTCAACAAAAAAATCTTAAAGCTATGTCCGTTTTGGCTTTTCGGGAGCTTTGAACTCTCAAAGCTTGACCAATTTTTGATGCTGATACCAAAATTATATAACATAAACCTTTTTCTTAAAGATCTCATATGTGCGCTGAGCAGGGTTTTACAGCTGAAACATAAACTTGTCGGTGCTCTCTGGTGGACAGACTGTGTCATTGGGTCACTGTTTCTGACTGACCTTAAACAGGCTACATCTGTCACATTTCTGTCCCTAACACTGGGCCTTCATTGACTTGATAGCAGGCGTTCTGGTGGTGGAGGCATCCTCGTCTCAGTTCAAAGATTGCCTCTTTGGCCCCCTTGATCTTACCACAGCTCCATCAACTGACTCCTGGTATATGACCTTTGACCCTTTCCCACTCCACACAGTCTCTTGGTCAGGGTCTCTGCATTTCACCAATGCACTGTTCCCCACCGTTGTTACTGTGTTTCATGGGTCCTGTCTTCAGGGTGCCAGCAGAGATCTGAAGGTGTTAAATAGTTTGTGGTAAGTCTCTCTGTGACTTGAGAAAATGTAGAAATTTCCATTCTGGTCATAAGGTTGGTTGAACCATCTCTAACCAGTGTTTGTGGATATTTTTTTTTTTTTTTGCAAGTTGTTTGCCCAACACAAACACAATTTGATCCAGTCTGATCATGGGATTTCCACTCTCATTAAAGGATATTTTTGGTTCCAGCTGACTTTCTCTGTTGGAAATACTGTCATTCTTCCTGCTTCATGACCCAACAACAGATGTTTTGTGTCCACGCAGCTCGGTCAGCAAACATGTCCCTAAAATTAGCTGGGCTATAACTATATATGTGTTAAAACGTCTGAGAATGAGTCATTGAATTGCTTTTTCCTGTTGACACTGTTGATTGCACCAATGTTTATTTATATTGAATGTCCAGTAGCTGTAATATTGTTTTGCTTTGGTTTATTTTTTTAACCTCTTTCAATTTTTTTATGAGGCCATTATGTTAACAGCAAGTGCTAGCTGTGCAATTGAAATATTATATGTACTGTATCTTTAACCTTACTGTGCATTGTGATTGAAAGATTATATACTGTATGAGAGAAGGCTACCAGTTATCAACTATACATCAAGATTAAAGCTTTGTATAGATGTGGGTCTTGAGAAATGCCACTTGAAATTGAATACAGTACGGTAATAGCAATTACTTTACACTAAAGTGGTTTAAAAGCAAGGGGAAACAGCAGTATAATAACACCATCAGATGTAGGTACAATCCCTCATATGAAGGGCAATTTCACCTACAAGACAAGCAGAGATTAAAATCACTAAAGCATGTCTGACTGCTGGGAAAAGCTGGCCGTGTTTATCAGTTTTCAAACCTCTACATACCTGACTGACGATAATGAGATGAGGCGCATCACTTGAAAATGAGGAATGAGCTCTTCTCATTACCTGGACGAGAGAGACAGAGAGAGAGAGAGAGAGAGAGAGAGATGCAGAGGCCAAGAAAGTCTCTGAAACAGCTGATTAGATTACCCTGCTGGGGCTGTGTTGAGACTTTAGGCTGTGGCTGCCACTCACCTCAGCTGCCCTTTCCTGCAACTCTGGTCTTCTCTTCATTACAGGCTCGGGGTCCAGTCCCTGCAGAGTAACACCTCCCCCTGTAGGATCAAGGCAGGACTTCAACCTGGAAGCCTCAAACGCCTGGCTGCATCTCACGAAAGGCTTCTGAGGTGAGCAAACCTCCACGGCACATGTTTTGAGTGGATTATTTTCTTTCATATCACGAGGAAAGAAATCATCATGATTCCTGCAGTAGGTACAAGACTGCTCAGGAGACAGATGGTGCCTGTTTTATACCTCTCATGTTACAATTTTTCCTCGTAAAAGCTCATTTGAAAAACGTCACCGTGCATCCCATAGACACCACTGATGCATGATTAGTGTGGAGAGCAGTAAGGGCGACTAGAGAAAGAGCAAGATTCCTTTACAATTTATAATTTTTTTATTTGACTAAAGCAACTTTGTACCTTTGGGGCAGCTCAATAAACTCAATTTCAGTGGCTGCTTTCATGCAATTTAAAATACCACATTTTTCATGACAAGAAGGAAATTACATTTTGAGAAATTAAAGTCTCCTGCAACACACTGCATAATACTCCTCAGCAATGATCGGTGGGTAGTGTGTGTTGTGGCCGCCTAACACCAGAGGGTACACAAAAGTCAGGTGCACAGAAACTTGTCAGGTTTTATCACAGTCACTGCCAATTAATGTCAACATCTCAAAAGGTCTTCCAGACTGACTCATGTTCTACTTAAAAATGTCATTCACGTTCAGGAAATGACAGTGAAGCAGAGTCCAGAGATGAACTGTACACTAGTTTATTCATTACTCAACAATAAAGAGCTTATGAATGAGTCTTCATGACAACATTACTTTTTTCTTTCAGTCCCCAGTTAGGTAATAGCTCAGGCAGGTTGGATTGTGAAATGAAACTCTGCAATTTGTTTGCAGTTCAAATGTCCTGTCAAGTGAAAACCATCCTCCATCATGAGATTAGTAATTGTTCCAAAGCTTGTTTTACAGCTTCACTAGCCCTGTCATGCATGTAGTTGATTGCACAGACATTTAAATTAAAGAGCACATAAGAGGAAACAATAAATCTTCTTGTTCCGTTGACATTTATAATCTTATAATGGTAATCTAAGTATATATTGTTATAATGAGAACCCGTGCTTTTCTGCTGTCACCTTTTAGAAATAAAGGCAAAATGCCTTTTAATAATCCAAAAATACAGATTGTAGTATGCAGTTTGATGAATAGGGAAGTACCTTACCCTATCAGGAGAGAAGCAGAAGGAGATGAATGAAGATGAATCAAACTGAAATGCAGTTTATTCATTACTTTGATCTTTTATTTAAGGTTTTGGTGGTCAACTAATTGGAGTCAACAAAGATTAAAACCTTGAAAATCCTTATGGATTGATCTCTACTCTTAAAATCATGAACAGTTTTGTGAACAAACTAAATTAATTGAGAGAACAACCACAAACATCTCCAACCGTGTTCTGCAGTCGTATAGCAAAACTCACCTTGCAAATTGTATGTATCTTTATAGTAAATCCAGTTTTTGCCTGTTATTTGCACAATCCTCTCTGTCCTCTGAAATGTATATGCAGCAATTAAGAAAAGTGAACAAGCAAAAATAACACACACAACCCAGGTATGCAGGGGATTTAACGTTTTGTCTATGAGCTGGGTGATGGCGGCAGGTTTCCCTTCCAGCAGTCTGTCAGTCTTGGCTCTGAGCCACCTGTGAGTCAGGTAGTGCAAGTGAGGACAGCTTGGCAACAATACACTGAGATACACAAGCCCAGGAGATGCAGTGGGATTTGAGAGAGCATGTCGGTCTCTGACCTGAATCTGTAAGAATGAATTTCAGTATCACATTTTTTTCTCAGACACATTACAGGTCCAACAAAACCAGCTAATGTAATGTTAAATTCCTTGAAGATGGAAGCTAGCATTTTCAGGGGGTTTTGCCTTTTCATGGTGATATTGTTTCTTTCATTGGCACCTAGTAGGTAGGTGTTATAGAAGTGGCAAACATTTTGCCGTCTTATTTTCTGCTCCATCATTGCAGAACCTTATTCGTTGGAAAAATGAACACCAGAGCCCCGATAGTCACTCTGGCACATAGCCAAATACAGCACATATCTGATAATAGGCCCGCCAGTATGCTCATGGTACGCTATGTTAGCAAAACAACTGTTAAAAGAAACATCACAAGAACCACAAAGAAGGCCTGAAGACATGCAATGATACAGTCTCTCTCTTTTTAATCCATCTCTCTGTGATAGAAAACAAGTCCCAAACAGAGACACTTGGATAAGTTAAGCAAACAGAGTGACACCCTGGCTGCAGGTTCACTTTGGGTCACGATTAATATGTGGGAAGATAGAGAGGGAGAAATTGCTTTGATAATCTTTCATTATCACTGGGGTCACAGCATATTAAAGCGTTCTGCTTAGAGCAGATTGGCAGCTGCACACACTGCGTCTCATCCCCACCAAGCTGCAGTACAGACTGCTGTAAAGCACATCCGGCGTCACATAAGTTTTTATAACGTTGGTATTATGTTTATGTATGTCACAACAATTTAAATCCCCACATTCAGGCTCTCCACTCCATATTATATGGATTTGTATTGTTTTAGTACAATGCCTCAGCTACAGTTTCACTCACTTCCAGCCTTACTTTAGTAATATTCTGTTTTCAGTTTTGTAATGTAATCATGTGTATTTATGTTTGAGTGAGTAGACCAACTTCAGTTAGAATTTTCAGTCCTTTGGTTGTGTTATTGTGCATCAGCTTTTATTCATTCATCATTTAAATATATTTATGTATCGGGAATATTCATGTGATTACAGACTGACAATGCACAGTCAGTAGTTTAAACTCACTGAGAAGTTCTCCTCCGGCCTGCAGCTGTGCTGGAATGAATAGAAGAGCTAAAAAAAGAAACTTTCTAGTGCGGAGATACATGTGATCGTATTAACTCTTCACACATCAGGACTCAATACAGAATGATGGTAAGCAACTGTTTAAGGGGATGCACATAATTAACAACTGTCAAATGATGAAATTGTCTTTACCAGAGACAAGAGAAAAGTAAATAAATATGTGGTTTTCATGGGTGAGCACTAGTTCATCATCCGGTAAATGCTGAGAGTAACCTATTCCTTTTACTGGTTGGACAACAGTGTGTCTTAACCATGAGGAGCTGTGGGTTTGTAACGTTTTAGTTTTCGCATGCATAGTAGGTGCAATGGCTGACATAAATCTGAGATGGTAGGAAACAAACTTCAGATAAGTGCACTACTCATTTTCATACATATTTTAAAAGTTGTGTTTTCTTCATATATTTGCATTAATAATTAGACAGAGAAAAGTTGAGAATGACACTTGGATGTGTTCTTCACTTCTGAACAATTCTGAACAACTAACAGAACTATGTTCAAATACCATCAAATCCCTGTTTCTCGCTTACCTTCTTTTTATGCAGTAAAGGAGAAAGTAGGTTTACAACATTTGTACTTGAGGCCAACTGTGTATTCCAGGTTTATTTCCATCAGCAGTGTCAGCTCGGGACAAGGCAACAAATCTTGCGGAAATGTCTTAGGGGAAACAACAAATGTCTGGTTTCCCTGAAATCATCCCCTTGTTTACAATTGGCCTTCCGCTCACCAATCCTTTGTGACTCACGGCTTCACCTTCACCTCGTGTAACATCCAAGATTTAATACTCTATCCGCATTGGGAGATAAGCTACTACAGCCAACTGTTGCAGAAGTACAAGGCCAACAACATCAAAACAAAAACACTCTCATTACTGAAACAGGAAGTAATCCATAAAGCACGTGTTGTAATAGAAAAAGGGTTGATCCTTTTTTTTCTCCTCTTCCTAGAAAAACCTGATCCTTCATCTCTTCCTACGAAGGAGCTTTGCTCACTCACATCCCTTCCTTAAATGTAATCTGCTCTGATTTTATCTGTAAGAATGATAGTGTCTGTATTAATTATTTAGAACTCCATTAAATTGATTAATGACATTGAACAGGTCTCTCCTTGTGTCTGCAAATGTTTACAGTATGTATGCAGTAGTTCACTAGTACTAGTAGTGCACTCATTTAAATACTTATTGGGAATATGCTTGAACTCAATGCTGAATTCATTACTGATTAAGTTAAGGTATACGTTATCCATTATTGATTTTTCTGCATTTCCTAAGAACTAGAAGCAGTGGGCCGCTACTGTGCAGCGCCTGGGGACCAACTTCAGATCTGAGCCAGTGCCTTGGTCTCGGGCACTGACTGATAGATCTGCTGATTATTTCCTTGATTAACTGAATAACCGTTTTGTTTATGAAATGGTGAAAAATGGCTATTTGCCCAGAGCCCAAGGTGGCATTTTCAAATTGCTTGTTTTGTTCGACAAGTCCAAAAGCCCAAAGAGATTCAGTTTACTGTCGTATAAGATAAAGAAAAGAAGCAAACTGTGGTATTTATCAAGCTGAAATCAATGAAGTTGTTTCATTTCATACCAGCTCTACTTCAATGTTGAATGAATCTTAGAAAATATATAAAAAATATGTTTTTTTAAAATTAAACAACCCCACTGAATGTGAGTGTCCAACATTATGTTGTAGTTTTTCTTTTTTTTTACAGTTAAAACTTTATGAGCACTTTATACCACAGTATAATTCATTCATTCAAAATGTCACATTTTGTTCACTTATGTAGCATTTGGTACTTTTGCACTGCACAAATACAATATGAATCAACTGAAAATATTATAATAATAACATAACATGTTAAACTGGTTATTTCAGTTACGAAGGTCCATTTGGTTATGAAACTCTTCCAGATGACAAAGCTCGTTCACATATTGGGGTTTTGTTCCTGTAGTTTCAGGATTGTTCACTGGTTGGTGGCAAACATCTGTCCCAAACCACAGAAAAGCCACTCTGTACTGGACCTCTTAAAATGATTTCATAGTAAGCCTTAGGTTGCTGTCACATAAGAATTATTTGTCATAGTGCTGCTGGAAGTCAGTGAGACAGACATTTGCATTGCAGCGTATGTGAGGGACTCATTAATGTGTACATTTTAGCTTTGGTTGAGATGTAGATGATACGTGTGTTGATATTTGAGACCTGCAGGATGAACGCTACATCACAATCTGCATTAACAAGTAGTGTTGCAGATGTTAATTCTCTGAATGTACATTTTCTGGTATCTGGCTCCCCCTTGTGTTCAAAGCAGCCCACTGCAAAAGTGGTTACTTGTTAGTGGCATTACTGATGCATTAAACCAAATCAAGAACATACAATAATTTATAATATATAATGTTGCATGATTTTGATAGTTCTTCTGTCATGAAACACCCTCATTGCAAATACTTGTCTTATTCTCTTTGTTACAGCAACTGGACTCGAGTTTAGTATACTAGTATGTTTCAAAATGGTCATTTAAGTTGTGTCCTTCCAGTAAAGTAAAGCCAAAATGGATGCATGGTTGAAAATATATATTCAAATAATCTCTTTATTCATTCTATATAGTTGTACACCACTAAAGACAGTGATAGGAGCACACAACGGGCATGAACATTTGTCAGTTATATAGAGGAGGGAGGAAACTTTGCAGATTTTTAATAAAAATAAGAACATTTTTCTAAATCCTTGTCGCTGAAAGTACATCCAGAACAGAAGAAATAAGACGGTATGTGCCAGATTGACTTCTTTCACTTGCTATTGATGTTTTATTCTGTACAGAGGGACAATTTGTACAAAATTAATCTAGATATATAACACTACATGAAACAAGGTAAATCATATATACAATATTAAATGAATCATATAGTACAGGTCACATACAAAAGGACACTTTAAGTTATCATGTTTTGGAAATAATATGTTAAAATTAAAAGATCTGCAAAGATCCTGCAGAAACAAAACAAGCCACCAAATCATTTTTAAATCATCTCTTGTTATCACAGGTGACTTGTTTTTCAGCACTAAAATAAACCTCAAAAATCTCTTGACTCGAACTCATAAAATCCATTAAACATCTCTCCCAGCAAGCAGGACTGTTTCATAAATGCAATGACCTCAACAACAGAAATCAATCAGTTTGGTGAATGGCATTCCTCCAGGGTAAAAGGTACATGTTTAACATGGTAGTTTTAATTTACATCTTTTTGCATTCAAGCAAATACAGTATTAATACAGTTAACAAGCCAAGTCACAATGTCAGTTTATTTTCAGCATCTGGCATTTCTGTGGCCATTTGATACCAGTGTGTTTCAGCGTTGGGCATCCTGAATGGCCAGAAAAAAAAAAAGTATCCTAAACCTGACATCCACGCTACTAACCTCCAGAGACAAGACAAAGAAATACAACACATCAAATATGAAGAACTCTAGCAGACCTCTTAAGTTTAAACAATGGTACTGACTGGAAGATATTTTCCAACAACTCCCTCACTAGGAGGATACATTATACATAACCCGCAAACCCAACACCTGAAATTAGGAATGGTAGCAACACAAACATGCCATGCCTTTAAATTTGAAGGAAGTCAATGGTTTGGTAGCTCTCATCAAGTAATTTGCGTGTTAATCATTTGATGTCAGTATGTTAATAGCTACTGAGGTTACCGGCTCTTATGTTTGATAATAAATACATTTCTGTTTTCTTTAATTATAGAGGAAATTAAAATCTTTAAAGCATACAGTACCAATACACCTTCATGCTCTTTAAAAAGAAACATAATGAGCAAAGGTCCTAATGTAGTAACGGCTGCTAAAAACCGTTAGTGAGTGGAGTTTTTAGGTGAGACGGTGCAGATCTGTGCCTCCTCTCATTCAACAAAAACTAATCTCTGATTATATTTCCTTTTTACAAAGATAATAATCCCTATTCATTTTACAGTATATATAAACCCAACACTCCACCATGAACATCCCACAGTCGCCCTCCTCTTTTTATTCAATATGCAGCCGCTATATGCAACAGAGGGCTCTGCTTGCTACATCCAAACCCTGGATATTGCCACTGCAACAAAGGTAGCAAATAAATACAGCTTTCATTCAGGTTCATCCTCGTCTACTACAACTCAAAAACAGTTAGTACCATTGTTTGAACGGTCTAGGCATCACTATGGTCTGGTTTTCAAATATTGCCAATGAACATAAGGAAGCAAGCATATAAAAGAGCGGCATATGGCACAAAACAATAAAATGGAAAGTGTCAGATGTCCACAGGACAACTTCTCCTTTCCTCGCCATCTTTCCTGGACATTGCAAGGCTAAGGACAGGCCTCAGTTTGGTCTGGTGTGCTAAACTAAAACAAAATAATCTTTCAAACACCAGTGAAAAACAAAAAGGCAGGTGTCCCTGTTAAAAGTCACAGATACAAACATGAAACAAACAAACAAAGAACACAACGGTCTTGGCACTGACAAGATGTCCGTTTGAGCAAAAAAATAAAGAAAACATACAACAGACGACAGGAAAGTCTTGTCTTTCATCCAACAAACAGGTTCTGTTTTTGTTCCCTTTGAGAGAAAAGAAAACCAAGCAGAGACCAAGAGACGATCCTTAGACAGTGTGTCAGTCAGTTCCTATGTTTCCATGTCCTATCCATTGTGAACACGTTTGCACGAAGGAATGAAGGAACCAGCGCTGTGGCGTCCGTACTCCCAGGTTCCACATTTACAGTGAGCGCACAGGGGGACGGGGTGGGTGGAAGGTGAAAGAAGGCAAGAGGAACGGATTGGGGAAATTATCGGGAGAACACACTGAATGTGACGAGGGCTAAAAAGACACACAAACACACTCCCGCTCCTCTCCAAATAAAGAAAAAAAAAAACCTGAGAAAGAAGAAATCTGAGGGAGGCGGACAAAGGGCGCTTGCACTGGGGCAGCAGGAATGAAGGAGAAGTGAGGATTTCTGGGTAACTCATGATAGCAGGAGGGATGGAGGGAGCCCAACATGGGTCGCCAGTGTAATTCTGGCACCTGGGCTAAGAGGATGTCCATGGCTGTCGAGGGTAGAAGGGGCAGTTGAACCAAGAGCCGGCAGGTGGCGGGACCTAGAGTCCATCGTGGGTGGTCAACATGTCTTCAGCTCTGCGGTGGGACTCCAAGGCTTTTGTGGTGTAGATATCCTGAGGCAACTCAGATTTGCGTCGCACCATGGGCCGCTCTTTCCGCTGGTCCTGCTGCAACTAAGGGGAGACAAGACGAGTTCAATTATAACATCATGGTCATCATCTTCTGTCAACATGTCCCTGTTCTGATCATATCTTTTGAGATGAAGCACAGCAGCTCGAGCACAATTCAGTTACATACATCAAAATCTAATTTACGGAGGGAAACCAAGACTGAGTTAAAATATGATGTACTGAGCCAGTCAAACGTGGACAAAAATCACTTTACAACTTTAAATAAAACACACAACATAAGACATCCTGCGCTACATTTATGGAGCTCCAAAGTGATCAAAATTGAAATAAATAATACATTATATGGTAATTAAATAAATAAATTGTGTCAAATATATATATATATATATATATATATATATATATATATATATATATATATATAATATATATGACCCAATAAACTTAAAATTATTATATCAGTTGACTTAGAATAATTTCTTAAATAAAATTATTTATCACTGAGTTTTTTTAAAAGTTTATTCTCATTATATTATAGTTTGTATTTCAAAATGCCATTTTAAATTTCATGTTTTTTCCCTAATGATACTTTAATTTCATTTAACATTTCATTTCTTACCACTTTTCCTAATGTCACTTTTTATTTATTTCAATTTATCATATTATTGTGAATTACTGGTTTATTATTATATATTTTACACAATTTATTATTCAATAATTACATATTTTTTTATTATTTATTATATAATATTGAACACTTTGGGGCACCACACTACTTAAACATGCATGTGGAAGCAGGCACAAAAAATTAAAGTTCTTGATTCCAGAGTTTAGTCCATGGCCAGATTTGTGTTGTTTTTAATTAGTAGTTTGAGATTTTTTATTTTTTTTTATTTTTTTTAAACAAAAACAAAAGAACATACTATAATTTACACAGAAAGTATGCAATAATTACTGTAGTGCAAGTAGATTTACACGCTTTGATAACACACAATCTATTAATATATAGGGTGATTATAGGAAAGATGAATAAAGACAGAGAGAAAGTCAGGTTTACCTGAGTCGCGCCCTCCTCAACTGTCTTTTTTAACCTCTGAACATCTTCTATCAAAGGGATATCCGTCTCCATTGCTACAGGACTATTGAGGTCAGAGGAATCAACATACATAGAGAACTATGTTGAAAACAAAGGGAAACAAAAAAAACAAAAAACACAAAAGGATGGAGAAAAGACTTTCAGTCGCATGCAAAGAAGAATGAATCTAAACTAATTAAAAGAGGAAACTCTGATCTATTGCAGTTTAATATGCTTTAGTTGAGGTGTAGGAATCAAAATGATGCATGATTTATTGGGATTTACAGTTAATATTGACCATAAAAGAGCAACTGTGTCAAATGATAGTCAATCAGTTGCTGGGGACAGTAGCAACAAGTCCAAACTAAATCTTTTATGGCACATACATGTTGCACTGATGTCTTTTTAAAATGTTTATTCTGTTGTATATTTTAAAGCAATTGTTTGCCATTTTGGGAAAGAGATACCATTCTCATTTCTGTACTGCAACTACTGTAACATGCCTAGAGCAAGACCGGTAACAAGGGGAAACAGCTAGCCTCTGTCCAACAATAGCAAAACATGTTTGCCAACCCCTCTACAGCTCACTAATAAAAACAATAAAACATTGTAGAAGTATAAAGGTGCTGTTTTAAAAAGGGAGGTTATGTGTCAGATATTACTTAGCTGGGCGCAGTGACATCCTAGAGTCTCCACTAGTTGCTGGTGAACCTCACAGTGACAGCCTCGCTGCAGGAAGTTACTGCATCCCGCCAAGAATTACACTTTATTAGATTTTTATTCCCTTTGGCCAGGCTAGTCTTTTCTCCCCTCGTTCCCAGTCTTTGTGCTAAGCTAAGCCAACTGGCTGCCGGCTGTAGCTTCAAATACTTCAAATCAAATACTTCTTCAGAGGGACTTTCAGAGATGTCTGATTCAACCACTCACCACAACTAAGCACATTATTAGAGCAGGACCACTCATCAAGATCTACCAGCAGTGCAATTTGGAAAACATTAAGTAACAAGTCTATGAACAGTATGAACAAATAAGAGTCTAAGCAAACTCAAATGGGATATGATGGAAAAAGGAACTACAATTCTTACAGAAAACAAAAGACACTTATTTCTTTTAGTTAGTTCTACACACCCACACACACACACACACACACACACACACACACACACACACACACACACACACACACACACACACACACACACACACACTAAAGGAAAAAACAGCCATATTTGAATGATTGCACACACTCACCTGTGGATTTGACTTGGCGAGGTTCTCAATCTTGATCCAAGCCTCTTCACGTTCTTTTGACTTTGCCTTCTCTCTGTTGAACAAAACACCAAACCTCAGGTCATCAAATCTGTTCCACTCCAACGATAAATGTGAAACCCCGGCGCTGCTGTAGCTGCAGTGTTGAGGTTGATTGTAATTATGTGTCACTCAAGACAGATTTTTTTAAAAATGATTTATTGAACGGGAGTAGAGTCTGTGGTGCCTACTTGTTTTTCTCAGCCCTGAACTGCTGTGTGCAATCATCAAAGAGCTTCTGATTCATCTCCATGAAAAGCTTCAGAGCATTGTAGATGAGGCCATGGATGGTCCTGTGAACACAAACACACAAATCATTACAAACACAAGCAACATTGCTGTAAAGACCAATTTCGTCCCCCAGCAACAAACCTAAATTAATATCATGGATTAACAATAAAGTAAAATATATGAAAAATGTCCTTTTTAAAATATTTTTAGATTAATATACATCATACAGAAAGTTGCTGATGACGTTTCTGTTAATTAACTAAATGTTTCAACTTTATAATTAAAAACTGAGATATTAACGTAACTATAATAAGTGACTGAATGACTAATGAATCATGTATAAAATGGTTACCTGTAGCAATAGGTACAATCAAAATGCTTTATAGGTCATAATAAACAGCCTCTTTTATGCTAAGTACATCTAGTGCAGTCTGTAACTGATGTGCAGGAGAGTACATTCTGTGACCATGCTCAAATATCTACACACACACTTGAGAGATATCACTATGTGAGCTATTGTGTCAGGCAGGTGTTACATCCAGTGTGAAGTACAGAGCTTTTACGTACATCAGCACAGTGTGGACAAACTACAGTTGAGTCTCTTACTTGTTCCAGTGGGTCTTAGAGTTGCGGTACAGAGCAGGGAACATAATCGGCAGAATCTTCGCTGCGTTGTCGCTGATCAGACTCATGATGTACTCGTTGTTCCAGTAGTACAGAGCTCTCTCGGCCACCTACAGAAAACAAAACACCTCAGTCAGGAATGTACTGACACCCACCTCCACTGCACCTGAATAACCTGAGTTATGAAGGTACGGTTGTAATTGCCCATCGGGTACCTGGAAGTGTGGGCTGGACACACACTTGGCCAGCTGTCTGAAGAGAGGCTCTTGCACTTTAACAAACTCGGAGGGCTCGATGACGTCCAGGATCTCTTCCAGCTCGTTGAGGAACATCACTTCCTTGGGACTGTGAGTCTTTGGCCAGTACTTTAGTAGAGCCATTACCACCTGGTGGGATGATGAAGAAAGATAATGATCACCAACCAGAGAGGAAAACAGAGAGCAACTTTGGGGGTAAAAAGAAGTAGAAAAAGCAAAAAAAAAAAACTGCAGCAACTTCAAATTTTAGCAGCAGGAGCTTCAGTAAGCAGTATTATGGAAAGAGATGGAAATGATTGAATATGACATTTTGTTTGACATACCGGCTCAGTTAGAGTGCTGTCCTTTTCTAAGAACTGCACCACGCAGTAGGCCAGCTGCAAAACACATAAACAAATACAATCATTAAACTGTCAGAGCGTTTTAATTTACGCACAAGCAAACTAAAGGTAACACGGTAGGGTACATGTGATGCCTGAGGGACAGACTGGCTGCAACATGTAACACCAGTTTTTCACTAAACCTGAACATAAAGCAGGTTTGGACATGAATATCTAAATACATCTTTAACAATATTTGACCTGTAAATTATATATGTGCTATATCTCACTTTCCATACAGATTCTCACACTTCATTTTGTGTTAAACAGACGCACCTGTGGATGGTAGACACTGAGTGATTTGACTTTGTGCAGAGGCAATAAAACCTTCAACAGGAAAATCTTGTGCTCTTCTTTTAGTGGTAAGGCAAATCCATTGATTATGCTAAGAAATGAACACAAAAGCACAACCATCAGAACGCATGAAAAGAAGGAGTATTAGTGTGGGACTGAACAGCTAATAATTAGGAAACTTTTACATTTAAGACAAACATTACATTCACCAAAGCTTGTAACTTTAGCAAAGGGCCATACCTTCCAAGTATTTCCAGTAGTTCAGCTATACCGTTATGGTGCTCTGTCTCATAGATAAACCTGCAAGAACAAACTTTTTCAGTAGCAATACACAGACTCTGTATGAACTATCCAAACAAATGAGTCAGAAGTTGACCATCTATCCTGGTATACACGTTTAAGAGCAGTGGGAGAACAGCACTGACCTATAGAAAATGTTATTGATCTGTTTTCTTATGTACGCTCTGAGTCCCAGGAACTTTCCATAGATCCTGTGGAGGGTAGTTTTGAGGAAGTCTCTCTCTCTGGGATCCTCACTGTCAAATAGTTCTAGGAGCTACAATGCGAGAGAGGTCAAATGTTACCGTAATGACAGCAAACTGTATCTTGTAATTTATTTTTTACAGTCTAGAAAGTTTGCCAAGAATTTTCCTTTCTTACCTGCATAACAAATTTCTGGTCGATGTATTTCTTCGCTATGTTAGGCTGAAAGTCGGGCGATTCTAAAAACCTAAGGAAAAATTCATAGACGAGCTGCAACAGAAACAAGAAAAACACGAAAAGGAATGAATGTTTGGGAGGAATTTAAGAGTTCATAATGTTCACAAATGCTCCAACACCAAATACACCAATTTAAATCGGATACAGACGTGAACATAAAAGGAATCACACAGCAAACTACAGAAGTGCATGCTTCCATCGTGCTGGGAGGCTCCTCTAGGTGGAGAATAACCAGTTATAAACCTCTCTGTGCAGATGATTAAATGATTTAAATGTCAACCTGGAGGTGCGGCCATGCAGCTTCAAGTGTCGGCTCATCTTCCTCTGGGTCAAACTCGGCTCCAGTAGGGTTGGACGACGGAGGCAACGTCCTGAACATATTCACTGCGAACTGGAAGAGAAGAAAAATACAAAATGATACCATGTTTATTCCACTGGAGAGTACGCTGTTTAACTTGACTTCCTTTTCTTGTTTTAATAACCCGAAGTCAGAGTTTGTAGTGCAACCTCGCCAATGCTAGTTCTAGTCTAAATAGGTTATAAAAGTAAAAAAAAAAAAAAAAAAAAAAACACACCCAGCTAGACCTCGACTTCCTGTCAGAAGTTTCCCCACACTTGAATAAATGTTTACTGTCATGACACATGGTTAAACCAACAGTGAAACCACATCAGTAGACTGCACCTTGAATTTGGAGAACATCTCCAACGCAACAGATTTTTTAATTTGCCTATACTTTGCTTGAACAATGCACCGTTTTAGAACAATCCATGCAATTAAAGTACTGGCAGCATTGTGGTTACCAGTGTCTCCTTTGGGACAAGTCTGCACACAGGCAGTTAAGTTTGCTTAAAGCTTGATTGTAAATGCCGGTATCATATAGGAATGCAGCTCATTTATTCAGTTCCTACCTAGTTCCTTGTGTGAAATGATTAGGAACTTTCTGCCAATTCGTGATCAAAATCAGTGAAGGAAATACAAAAAGTATGTGTAGTAGATGCTTGAGTCTGTAATACATTTAACTAAAATTTTGCCATGTTTGCAAGTGTCTATGAAATGCCCTATCTTAGGTATTCTAAAATAATTTTTCTTTTTAGGTTAATGTTAACTTTGTCCTTGTAACTGGCCTCCAAGGGTTTGAGCCCACAATAATCCAAGTGTGTTGTGTTTCTGGTCTCTCACAGTGTCAACTGACTCCCCTGTGGGCTGCTGTTCCCTGCCAGGCAGATCATGGGACAGTGCAGGTGGCCTACTAAAACACTAGGAGCCTTGTTTGAAAAGACAGGCTACAAGGTAGATAGACTGTCTGTGCTGTGCTGTGCTTCAACCCAGAACAAGGCTGTGAAGATGACTGTGCATTAACTCCACAACAGAGACTCTAAATGGAAATGTCATAACTGTGATTATAGCAATAATGCTGTTGGCTTTGATGATGAAGAGTTTGGCATTAGTGGTGAAGAAAGAGTATCTCACTAGACTACAGTGTTTTCATCATATTTATAGCTCAATTTCTGTATCTCTACACAGTAAAGATTGTGAATAAACACACTGAAGATTTGTAAGAAGATACATCTATCATAATAATTTCCTCTTCTCTGCTGGTGAAGTTCAGTTGCAAATCAAATATTAAGCAAATTTTCCTTTAGATTTCAAAATTCACACAAATTACTATTGCTTCTAGTGGAAAATTAATCATTAACCACATCCTGTCTACCAGTGGAGAGACTTTCAGCAGCATTACTCAAAATTAGTAAAAGGTATTTAAAAAAAAATAGTTCTATAAAAATGGTGTACACATCCCTGGACAAAAATGTGTTTGTTTTATTTGAGGTGAAACGCAGGTGAATCATCATTTTCCATTTTACCTATTTAGAGTTACAGTCATGCCAGCGGCTCTGTCAGGCTGTACTTTGAGCTAAGTGCTAACACCAATATGCTAACATGCTCTCAATGAGTGTGCTACCATGCAAACCCTGGTGACATGAACCCACTGTATAATCTGTGCTCAACTCCTACCGCCTCTGTCCTGCAGCCACAACCTGGCCTTAATTCTCAACCCAAATTTCACCCTCGTCTTCGGCTTTAACCGCAAAACTTAACCGCCTCCGCCTCTACTGACCATGTGCACCACCTCCGGGTAGATGGGCTCTGTGATGACATTCCTGTTGTGGGTGATGTACTCCACCATTTCGCTCAGCGCCGCCCGCTTCACTTCCTTCCATTTTAGGTCGCTCAGCGGGTCGGACAGGAAGTCAAAAAGAACGCAGCACTGTCGTAGCTTCTGGATGAAGAGCTTCTCCTGCTCTGCGGGGGCCACATCTGAGGAGACAAAGAGGGAAAAAGTGAGGTGATGTGGGCGAAGGAGGGGAAAAGAGTCCAGGGACGACTGAATGAACGACCACAAGGGGAGTACAATGTGCAAGGCGGCCACGCAGCGGTGATGAAATAAAGCAGTTGAGAGTATTGGAGAAGGGAGCCATGTTCAAAGAGTGAGGGGTCACAAGAGAAAAGAGGGGGCGGTGTAACTGTCGAAGATGTCAGTTAAAACAGCAATATGATAGAAAAAGAAGTACAAGGCAGCAAGAGAGTGATGAAGACTGGCAAATGAGTCATGAGGACTAAAGTGCATTGAGAGAAAGGCTGAGATGGTTAGAGCCCAGGGGGAGGATAACGACAGAGCTGAGTGGAGGAGCAATGACAGGATGGAGAGGGAGAGGAGGATGAAGGATTTGGGAACTAGGTGAATGGTCACAGTCTAGCCATTGACACACACAAACACACACACACACAGAAAAAAAGGAAGATATTTTTATAAAAAGAAACCAAGCTATTTAAGTCTGTCATTATATCTGTCCATGGTGGTTTGAGGACTTCCTGATTCGCTTCATTTCCACCCGAGCACTCAAGAGCACAGGCTTGTAAACAAACAATCTCTGCCAGAGTCAACACTTCACACATGACAACACAAAGAGGAAACATCCATTTTGGTAACTCTTAATTCCTACCTGCTCGTGTGGTATAGTAATAACACACAGTGACACCATTATTATCTAGTTATGAGACACAACTTTGATGTTTGGTTTTATCTTTGATAGTCACATTTGAGGAAAATCTAGACATGTTCGCCAGCGACCCAAACAACCACTAGTATGGTGCAATTCATTAAATTAAAAAGTAAATGAGGATCTGAACATCCAAAATGCACAAGGTTGATTTTTTTGGAGTTGCTTTATATGATGCTATAAACTGTTTTAAAGGGGAGAGTTGAGCATTTTGTCTGATGTACTTTTTCACTTTCATGCTGAGAGTTAAATAAAATTCACTTTCATGCTGAGAGTTAAATAAGATCTCTGCAAGAAAGGAAATAGGAGTATTTATCAAGAGTTTAAATTACTGCTAAAAGACCAGTACAAATAATTGCTAAAAGGGATTTACACCTGCTCAACTTTAGTTTTCTAAAGAAGAGTCACAGTGCAAACTCTGGAGCCAGTGCCACCTTTGTCAGTGTAGCTCTTTCTGCAGACACAATCAAGTTTGTGGTGTTACATAGTAGTACAGTAAAATGCAAATAAGGCATTAAAATTACATTTCACATTAACATCTGCTTCCCCTTTATAGATTATCAAGTTCCCAATAAAACAGACATGTTTTTAAAAGATCGTTATCTCAAGTTTCTTCCCTGGACGACCTGATCTAAATCCAATTCTGTACAAGCCCAGCTGCAGCTGTAATAAAATAGGCAAATTCATAACGTCAACGTACACCTGCGCTAAACTCATGTGTGGGTTAATTTAACTGACAGAAGCAGCTGCATGCGACACAGATAAGAGGTCTGTCAGATCAAGACGGTCTCATTTGGTTGATAGTGATTTACAAAGCACCAACAAAACATAAGACATAAATGTGGTTAGTCTTCTAGACTCATATTTATGATTTCATTAGTGTCTCTGCTGGTAACCTTTTGTGCAGCTGACAGAAGATGAGGTTAGGAAGATACACGCACACAGCACATGACACCTACAGCAGCTTTACATCATGGTTTTTCTGCAACCAGAGTGGCCTCTGAAGAAGAAATTCTCTGAAATCAAATACTAATCTACCACTATAGTACCAATATATCCACAGTTACAATGCAACTGAAGGGTGTAAGGTAGGGCAGTGAGTTCATTCCATTCATATAATCTTTATGTAACGAAATATATGAATCCATTGTCTGTGGTCTTAAACTTCAACAAGTCAGAACAGTAGCCAAATGCCATGTTTCCTATATGCCATAATTATTTATCAGTAAAGGGCGTGGTGTTAACAATGAGTTGGCACTGAGGCTCTGGGGCTGTCTGCACATGATGAGGTCGTTAGACTTTATCAGATATATATATATATATGGCATATACGTCAAAGGGAAACAAACTAGATGAATCTTATTCCTCCTCCATCACCGTACTGTAACCTGTGGGTAGGATACTTAGCAAATACAGAGATAAGCAAATCAAGCTGTGAGACAAATCATGAGTTATACATTTGGCACAGGGTTAAATAAGGAAAAAAATAAATAACCAACTGATGACGGCAATCAGAGCACTGCAAACATGCTATGTGAATGCAGAATATGTATATTTAAAAAACACATTACTCTCAGATAAACTAATTTGGTTTCTAGTTATGTTGCTGCCTTCCATCGTGTTTTAATTATACTGACCAAGTAATGACCAATTACACAAACTGGCATACAATATATACCCCAATTCAGCCATGTAGGTGGTCAATAAGAAAGAAAACTTTAATACAGACACTTACAGGAAAATAATAGGCAGCTAAACCTATTCACTCCTGCCCTAATTTCAACTAAAGTACACAAAGAGTAACAAAGGCCATGGTGAAGAATAGAGAAGGACACACACACACACACACACACACACACACACACACACACACACACACACACACACACACACACACACACACACACACACACACACACACACACACACACACACACACACACACACGCTTGACATTCTTGCAAATAGGCAGATTCTAGGTAAGAAGAGAGATATCCTATTCAGACATAATGGAGACTTGGCTCGGACACACACACGCACACACACTTCTGCAGTGTCAGTTTCAAGTCGGCCAATTTATCTTGATGACAGTGAGAGGTTGGGAATTCCAGGGGAGAGAGGGTAAGTGTGTGAGCGGCCATTATCGGCCATTCCCTTAAAGATTTGACAGCCAAAAGCACTGTCACTGTCACAACAGGAAAACACTGCGAGAGCCAGCACTCCTGATTAAAAACACATAAGAGGCAGAGGTTCATCCAAGATATTTATCATCTAAACTTTATCATTTTTATTATGCAGTCAAATCTACTAGGGATTGTTTCCAAAGTGTGAGGCCTGTTAGGTCAACTGAGGTGCACTAGACGACTGGCACAGCACCAGTGAGGAGAAGGATCACATTACCAGTTATTCATTAGTGTTTATTTCTATTTTCAACACTAAACTCCGCAAATTGAATCACCTCCCTCCTTGGCACAAAGTTTGCGTTTTAACACATTTTGGAATTTGTACTGGTTGTACTGGGACATGAAGCCGGACTGGAATGTGTTGCCATGCCTTGCACCCCTGACCGTGTCAGACTTACGTTGCTCCCATTACATAAGTCTGTCTGCCTGCGTTATAAAGTTTCTGTACACTCCTAAAATACCCCAGCGGGTTGTTGTGTAACAGATAAAGGCCCAGTGTTGTGATCCCAAAATTGATGTTAACCACAATGTGACCTCTATTAATGTAACTAACAGAAGCCCTAAGAGGGGAACAAGCATGCGCATGCAAACACACGAGTATCAAGTCTTGTGGAGAACAGAGGAAGATTTATCTTAATGCCCCCTATTCAAAACAAAGATAATAAATAACTGGAGTCACATTGGAACCACAGTCTCTACTTTTTGTCTGTAAATGGGTCAAATGAACAGATGCTAGTCTGGAGTTAGAACTGGTTTGGCAATCTGCTTTATCGACAGTATGTTATGATCAATGTAAACATCGACTGATTACTATTTATAGCTGGGTAGAGGGGCAGCGTGTTGCACTTTTGAAGGCTTATGAGCGACTAGGTTGGACACATTTATTCATTGATATGGTTTTGGTAAGCAACAGCTAAGAATGCATCCAGGATATATACAGTAGAGCAAAGTTCATGCATTATTGACCAGGTGCTGTTTGTGAATAGTTAAAGATATGCATCATTGCCACACTTGCAATTGCACTGCAATTTAGAGGCTCCCTTGTGACTAATAATGCAGTGTCTGTTATTAAGATGATGTCTTACGTCTCAAAAGAAACGGACAGAGAAAAGGAGATTCAGAGACCCTGTTCACACAGTCTGAAAGGTCTGATGATCATGGCTCTAAATAAAAGCATGAATTGGGATGTGAAGCCTGATTGTGTGTAGTGTGAATGCAAATGCTTCAACCACAACGCTGAAAGAGCCACCTACACATTTGCGTGTGTGAAGTTTAGAAAAATATCACAAACAAAGCGCATTTGTCTAAACTTAATGAACATAGATGCCTGGTTTTTAAGTCTAGTACATATCTGTGTATGGTATATCCATGTACAAATAGACATATATCCATTTATGTTGGTTTAGTATTAGTTTAAGTTTCCCATGTACAAAATCTAATGTGAAAAGGGAAGGGACTCTTACATTTAATTGATACACATTCAGATGGCGGGTATAATCTGTTTCAACTGAATCCAGACACAAAGTGGAAAGGATACAGCACATCTGGTCTGAACAGGGAGAGAATGATAGAGACAAACAAAGAGAGGAACGAGAAAGAGGCAGAGAGAGTCTGATTGTTCCCCAACACTGAGTTGTCATTCAAGGCAGTCGCCTCTGTGGCTCAATAGAGTGTAATCAATAATTGCCCGAGGCTTCATCTAACGCTGGGCTGCACCCGAGTACAGTGGTAACAGGCTGGGCCTTTCAAACATGACTGGGTACATTGTACACACATTAAGAGGCCGAGCCGATGCTGTAATCCTAAAACATTACTGCTATGCTCTGACAGAAAAAAATTAAAAAGACTAGGCCTTATTGACAGCAGTGCTTTGTTGACATAGATATGCAATTAAGATACACGTTCAGATTTAGTCTCCTTGCCTAAGCATGTCGCTGACAGGAGGGTAACATGGGAAAAGGGTGGGGAGAGGGAGAAGGAGAAGGGGGCTGCTGCTTCTTGCTGCAGAGCAGTGGCTGTCTACAGCCTACACACTGTGACCAATTTGTGCCCAGATGAACTGGACTGTGACAGAAAGAGCTGGGTCGGGATGGAGAACTAAGAGGAGGTGAAGAGGGGAGACGATATTTAATTCCTCTGTAGCCTCTGCTCAAATGTTTCATAAACAATTACACGCATAAATACGGAAACACCATTGCACTCAAACACATGAAAAACTAAAAGGAGAAGACCCTTCCCTAGGCTATGACCTCACTTCCTTTGACATCACTAGCTTGGCGGGGGGATGGGCAGAGAGAGCAGCTAGCTAGTAAAACCAGATTTTTGTAATGTAGCTCCCGTGTCTCACAGCAATGCACACAAGCCTTAAAAACAACAACAACAACAACAACAACAACAACCCCCTCGGTTCGCTTTCAAACGCGAAAGAGCTGCTTTCTATAAACCACAGACACAAATGTCTTATCTCAGTCGGCTGAATGCTGACTAACCAGGCAGTAACCAGTGGAGGGGAACAGGAGCACAGCAACACACAGCTCTCTCTCTCTCTCTCTCTCTCCTTAATTCCCTAGGACAATACAGGAAGAATAATTCGTCCGTACGTACCTCTGAAGTGCATAAGAGCCACCGGCTGAAAGGGCCCATTGGAATTAGGTGCATCCACAACCATCCTGTCTCCAGATTTATTGCATGTCAACATCTAAACCTCAACCAGGAAGGCGATCCACTCAGGGCGAGAGGCCAGCCTCCATTTTAGCACAAAAGCAGATCAGAAAATGAAGCTCTGCTGCTGCTGGAGGGAACTGGCTAGTTAGTGATGTAAGCAGCGAGGGAGCCAGCTGATTGGCCGAGGTCGGGCGGCTCTGGAGCAATCAAGGCAACGGCTGCCGGGAGAGAGGGAACGTGATTGGCTGAGAGGAGGCTCAGGGGGCGGGACATGCATTGGAATCTTTTTTTTTTGGTCCGGCTCCTCCTCCCCACTCACTGGTCTCTGGTGACGCTCTGCAAGCCAGGCCCTGCTACAGATCTTAGATCAGATTGACTTAAATCTTCTCCACAGTTTAACCATTAGCAGGGTTTCGAACATAATCTGATTTAGGATAAGCAGCTGGAAAATAACTTAATCTAAGTGTGTTTAGAGAGAGAGAGAGAGAGAGAGAGAGAGAGAGAGAGAGAGAGGCCCTGGCTGAATTTTCAAAGTCTTTCATTGTTTCCTCCTGTCATCTCTGCTTGGTTCTTTATCAAAGGGAGGTGTTGGAGAGGGTCAGAAGGGGCCCCTCAAATCTTTGGATTCAAGAACGAAAAAAAACCACATGGGTGGCTGAAGACAGGGCTGTAGGGGACTTAAAGTTCGGAGCTCTCAGCAAAAAACAAAAACAAATAAATTCTGTAAAAAAAAAAAAAAAAGCTGCGGTGTTCCTTACACAAGATGAAAGAACATGTAAATGTGTGGTGTAGTGTCATGAATCAAAAAAATATATAATAAGAAATCGACATAAATTGGATGTACTGTACACACTTGGTACTCCAATGAAAAAAAAAGGATGAAGGTGGCTTTACATAATCTATATGACTCACACATTATTCGGGTCAATGGCAGAATTTGCTGCATTATACTCTGAGTGGCGTACATGTGCGTACAAAATTAGCTGTAAACAGGAAACGAAAGCAAGAGGACAGAAAATTAAACGATGCAGCGCAGGAAACTGCTGCAGCTCCAAGCAGTATTTAGCTGCCTGTCTGAAAGTTTATCTCATGACTTTACCATCAATATCATACACTTTGTCATATATGACACGTTCAATGATATAGAGGTTGCAGACTAACCCCTTGGTGAATGATTATTTCAAGAATCTGTAGACCAAAATAAGTCCAGCTCCAAGGCGGCAAACGCATAATCTGCATTTCATCTTTGCATAATGAAGTAGCATTCCCTCGTCTCATGTGATTTATCAGAAGACACGAAGTGAAACCACATTTGCACCCACAAGGCCAACCAGGGTTTTTCATAACAGTGGGGCTCCACACCACCTTCACAGTCATATCACAGCCATTTAATAACAATGGGACTGTGCTGTCTTCCAACAACAATGACAATGTCAGACGATTATCTAACTTATTACTAATTAGCCCACCAATGAGGGTCCTGCCACTTACTAAGCACCAAATTCTAGTAAAAGTTTGAGGTCTGAACGCCTTTAAATGCATATCATAAGACATAAATGCATATGTATTAAAGACGCACGACCCAATGATATATCTGAAATATTCTGGGAAGTAAAAAAAATGTTTTTACAGGTACTTTCTGCCTCAGCAGGCGTAGTAATAACTTGGACTGTTGAGGTTATTTCCACAAAACACAGAGGTATATTTGGACAGTGCAACAAGGAGAAAGAAAAAGGAAGAGAGGAGAGGAAGGCCAAGTGTATCAGTAAGCAGTTCTCTCTCTTGGCATTCTCTCACTGAGGGGCCAAAGCCTCTCCAAGAGGTGCCATTACATTCCACAGCCATGACAACGGGCGGCGGTATTTTCTGAAAAGCTGCCACTTACTTCCTACTGGTTTGACAGGCTGGGGTAGGAGTGTGCACGGGTACAGGCATAGCCCAGAACTAGACAAAAGTAATATTCTGTATTTTTATTATTGTCAACAAACCCAATGAAAAAAGACCAAAACTGACATGATCCTACTAACGAGTATTGTTTGTGTGGCCTGATATGTCCTATTCCTCTGTGCAACATTGTTGTCCAAACACAATTATAAAGACTATTGCACTGGGTGATGCGTTCCTTCATTACCTCTTTGTAGTTTATTTTGAGTCCACATACACACCACCCTGATGCTGCAAATACTCATTTACACACAAATGTATATTAACCTGCGGTTGAAAATAATCCCTAAACAATGCACTATTTACTGCTCTTCGAGCAATGTTGCTGACCAGCCCTTTTTAAACATGAAACAATATGTATGCAACCTGTTGGGACATCTAATCTCGCAGCTGAGCGCCACAGGCCGGGGCAAGGAAGCCAGAAAGTGTTGAGAGGTAGACTAACACATTGGTCTTTTCACAGAGTAATTCAGGCAGCCTTATTGTTATGGCCACAGTTCAAATAAAAAGACCAGACATTATACCAAAATACATTTAAAATTCTCAACTTTTTACTCTAACAGCTGACTTTTACAGTATGACAACAGAATTCCCATTTTCAGCCAGAAGGTGGCAGCACAGGTTGGGGCCGTTTGTGCAACAGTTATCTGTAACACAAGCTCATCACTAAATGTTTCACTAACACTTGGAACAACGTACTGTTTACCCTTCTTCATCAAACATGCATTATTGCCCCGCTGACAAAATTTGGTTCACAGCAGCAAAAAAGGCTCTGTCAACTGCGGTCACCTGGTATAAAAAGGGAGATAAAATGTCTCATGTTTGTTCCATAATCAAGATATTTGTGCCATTTCATTTGATGCTGTAACGCAGACATTTATAGTCCTACATCCCCCCCCCCCCTCTCTCTCTCTCACACACACACACACACACACACACACACACACACACACACACACACATTCAGAGAGAAGCCTGTGGCAATGAATGACCATTTTGAGATGTCTGTGTAAAAATGGATAGCTCTTGTAGCTGCAAACAAAAATCCATTTACAAATATCTTTCTGACTTCTCTTGTACTCCATCTGTGTCCTGATTCTGGTCTCCAAGTGATATTTCTTATGCAGTTCTATTTTCATTAACTACAGTCGCACCAATTGTTTATTGGTGTCATGAACACACAAATATCGAGCACATATTGACATATAAGACAGCGTATATACCGCGGGGAAGAGAGGAAGCAACATTTGTTAGAAAACAATATAAAATATAAAAATTACATTGAAATGAAAGAAATTCCTTTCCTATAACAAACTCTACAAATAAAATCTGCAACAAATCAGGCTGTGTGTCATCAAGTAAGGAGAAATTAATCTTATTTCTTAATTTTTTTAAAACATAATGATCAGTTTGCTCTTAGTGTCACAAATGTTGAACTGACACCTGTTGAAATAAATCAAAACAAAATAAAGATTTCACTAGTAGATGTGCTAAATGTGATTTCAATATTTGTTGAGTTGTTATAATGATGATTTATATTAGTGATTAGTCTGATGTTTTGTTTGTAAGTGTCTTTGTAAATGCTCAAAGTTCAAATGTCTTGTTTTTCAGTCCAAATCCCCAAAGATATTAAATTTAGGATAGAGAAAGAGAGAAAAAAACAACATCTTGGGTAACATTTTAACCAATTAATCAATTATTAAAATAGTTCTAGTTCACATATGTTTACATGTCTGAAATCTGAGTGTCTACTCTTTCAATTAGAAGAATATATTAAACAGATACAAATACTACAGTGCATACTACAACTACAGTCACTAGTACAGTCACAAGTAGTTATCTTGACTGCAGAGCCTAAAATCACAGAGCAGTCCTTGATCTGTCAGGAGAGTAATTTGTGTTGATATTCAAGGCCCTGCCTGTTCATGCATGTTTCTTTAGGTCACTACCATCCACTGCAGGGTCAGGGAGATGATTTTCTCAGTCCTCCCATTCTTTTTTCCCCTCAAGTCTTCCTCTTAAAGCTCACAGAAATCCACTGCCAAGACACCAACTTATTATCCATCATTCTTTTTGATTCATCGTCACACACGTCGCCAACTGCGGCCGTGTCTCCCTCAAACTTGCAAATCCTCTGGACTGTGCACCTCTATTGTTCTTCCGCTGTGTCACCCGGCTCATCCAGGTATGAGAACAAAGCATAGCTCGGTATGGTTTACAGGAAACCACTTAGGCCAGATCCTGCCTGTAATGCTGTGTGTAAACAAAGAAGCCATGAAAGATTGATGTAAATGTTCAAACCTCAACCTTACTGTCTCGTCTCAGAATCGGCATCAGTGTGATACTAATACAGACTAATCAATGCAGTAAATTAAAACACTGACAGTTGGATCAGCTACCTTGCTATAAGTTGTGATGGTTAGTTTGATGATTCATGTTAACTAAAATAACTTTGGAACAAGTCCAAATTTCCCATCACAGTTATTCATGCCATCATATTCTTGGTCGGCCTTGTGCTAAAGTGCTCTATAGACTGAAGTTCTTAAAGGACTCTTAAGGTGGCTGATGATCTAACATATGTCCGAGTTTACAGTTTCTGTTTGGTTTGAGTTATTATAGGATTGCCCACAATCCACCACTGTCTCCTAGTCTCCGATCCATGCAGACTGAGTCAGAGTTACCTTACATGAGCGAGCCCTCCGGGGGTTATATCTGTTTCTTTCAGGTACAGCTGGAGATGCAGCTGATTGCACATCATTTGCATCACAGATAAAGCTGATGGGCAGTCTGCTTAGCTATAAATTATGTAGCGAGCAAAGACCTCAAGGTTAAAAAGGCGGTTATGAGGATCCACCAAGGCTATGAATTGTTAATATGATTTCCTTTATCCATATAGGCCAAACATGCAATCCTAGATAAAGGTCATCTAGCATTTTCCAGAAGAAGCATAAAATATTATCTGTGTATATGAGTACAGAGGAGCTGAAGAAAAGAGTGATCGCTCCTAATGGAGATACTGTATATCGAGGGAGGCATACCTGCCAGTGCAAGTAGTTTGTGTAGCTCTCTGTTAGCACTGAGGGGGAAAGAGGAAGTGCTGAACCTCTTCTCTCTCTTCATGGCCGAATGTGACCCTGGCTGCTTCACCCTCATCAGCTGAGTTGCGGGAGGCACTTTCTTATTGGAGCCCTGCAGAAACAAGAGTCGCAGAGGAAGGGCTCCCGTTACTGGAGCAAGGTAGTTCCTGCCCTGGAGTAAATGGCACAGGAATCACTTTAATCAAGTGTCACTGTGGAGTCCGAGGAGAGGAGAGGAGAGGAGAGGAGAGTGGAGGAGAGGGGAGGACAGGAGAGGAGAGGAGACGAAAGGAGAGGAGAAGAGGTGAGGGTGTTGTGGTTAAGGGTCAAGTTCCTTTCCGAATCAGATCAGGTGATTCTCTGCGAGGCAACCTGATCACAGAGAGCGGTGTACTGTACTGCATCTGTTGACAGAGTTTGGGATGGACCTCAGTGGACAGAATAATTGAGCACAGATGGAGCTGATAAAGCTGTCAATGGGAACAAACAGCAGGTCCAGCAGTCAATCAATCAGGTCTTTTCCAATCTCAATGTACTATACTCAGCATCACTGATGCACATCAGAAATGGTAAGGACAAAAATAGCTGCTACAATGCCTCGTATTATGCTCAGAGGCCAAACAAGTCAGGATGGGGGAGAACTAGGGATAGATAAATTCAGGGAAAATAAAGTCATAAGATCATGCTGGGATGTCACATGAGCAACTTTTCCTTCATTTTTATGAGGACAAAAGGTAATTTAACTTTAACACAAATAGAGGGAGTTTTTAGGGAACTTGTCCACAACTGGCCATGGGAAGCATGTGCAAAAGTAAACTCCAGGGAATGTAAAATATAATATATAATTACTTAATTAATTATTAATAATAATAATAATAATAATAATATTGAATTTGCAAGTGACATGTTTAACGTGTGTGTGTATAATATTATAATATTACAGTGAAGCCTTTGAGCAAAATCTAAACACTGGCTTCCAAAGGTTTCCACTGAACCCCTTCATTAGGCTGTTTGTTCATTATGACACCAATTAATATGAAAAACAAACAAAATAAATCACAAAATAAACTTAATTTAGGAGTTTGGGCTCCATTATGATTCTCTATAACATCCATATTAGAACAAATATGCATGTATGGTATTTGTTGTAGTATCCTAGGGGATCTTTACAATAATCATAACACTCACACTCTGTAGCACATCATATTTTCTACGTACTAGTAATGCATATTTATATGTGTTTTATTTTTATAAAGTTGTCAATTTAACTCCTCTCTACAAAGAGTTAAGTTAAAAAATACTTACATCTTGGTCGTCTGCAGGCCCATTTTTACCTCCAGATCTTTTAGATTTTCCAGATTTGGAGGACTCCTAAAAAGTGAAGAATCAGTAAAACAAAATTAAACATGAATTATATTATTCTAACATTTAATATAAAATGTAAAAAAAAAACAAACAAAACAATTTTACCTTTTCTTTTTTGCTCTTGTGAGGCATACTGAGATGGGAATCCCCTGTGTCAGCAGGTCGGCGGTGATGTGTGGTCACACACTGACAGCCTGGTTAACACGTCTGTACACACTGATGTGGCTTTCACGACTGACCATCCAACCACCATGTGACCGAGCCACAACAAGGTGTCATCCTACTTCCGCAGTGGCTGCATTGCACAACTCATGCCTTGTTAACAATATAAAGTTTATAACTGGGGAAAAACCCGATTATGTTCGCTGTCAACGTCCAACTTACTGCTACCGTGGCTGCACTTTCTGGTACCCGCTGTATCCTCCAGCCTGAGCAAGGGATATGTGTCCTTTACCGGTTGTAATAGTTGGTGAGCGCCACAGGAGGGCAGTGTTGTATCTCGAAAGGAGGAGGTCAGCGCTCTGGCTGCAGAGGTGAGGGGTCATGCTATGCCATCGGGGTCCTGGAGTGCTATGTTAGTACCCCAATCATTTCAGGCGTTCAGTATTCATTTAAAACAGTGTAATAACACATATTGTGATTATAAATCTACCAGAAGGAAGGTGGATTTCTCAGTAACATACCAGGGGAAAAATGTAAATGTTCAGCAAGTTTGAAGTAGCAAAATTGCAGTTTATTCCTAGTTACTTTACACTTCTGTAGTTGATGCTCTCAGTATCATGAGTGGCTTCTGGTACTTAGGTTTGCTAGCTATACAATACTCTACACAGAGTGCTATGGTCACAAATGTATCGTTCAACGGTTCCCACCTGGGGGTAGGGACTCCTGCTAGGGGTCACCGAAGCTTCATGAGGGGTTGTGAGACCTTCTTGATTGTAAAGGGTGCTGGAAAGCCTTAATAATATATGCAGTAGGCTGATATCTCAGTATTTTGTGAAGAAAAGTAAATTGTCTATTAGAACAATGGCCGAGTGTCATGGAGAATTTGTAATTTGTCAAAAAAGAAACCTGTTTACTCTGTAAGATTATCAAAAATTATATAAAATACACAATAGAGACAGAGAATTGTATAAAAAGTTCCCTAAACAGGAAATAATCTGTTCAAAATGAATCCAAATCAAGTTTAACACTAACTATACAGTTTTGAATACAGTATTAAATTTCCATAAAATATGTCACAGGAATCATAAGTTTACTAAATGATAGAAAAAGGGAAAAGAGTAGGGGACCATTTTCATAGTACATGTTGATATTAAAGGAAAGGTACTAATTTAGAAAATTTGAAGAATCATGAAGTTGGGTCTGAAACATCACATCAGCTGGTACGTAAGACTTAACCACGTAGCTAAGCTAAAGTTACTGTAAAGTCTAGCTAATGTGTCCCGGCCTGCTGGGCTTTGCAAATGACCAGCTAAATAACCAATTCACTCACTGCAGCTGTTGGTGGAGGTACCAAAAAGCTGGTGCTGTCATGAGGACATAAATAACAAGAAGTTTACTGAACATGAAGGAGGGCAATGTTAAGATTAAACTAATAGGAAGTGTCGTTCTCATCATTGACTTCTTTATCATTGCGTCAACTTAAAGTTAACATCCATCCTGACTAGTATGGTTTCACACTGATTTAAAACTTGTAAAGTTACGGCAGCATAATAATAACATTGTTACAAATAGCTTAAAAAGCTAAAGGGAAAGAATGAAAATGCAGAAACTATAAAATAAAATAAAGTCTACCCTGATGAAGTAAACTTTTTTATAGTTCAGTGCTATAATACTTGGACAACAAAGTCTTGAAAACAGACTCCATTTAGTCTGAAAAAAAAAAAAAACATATATGAATGTTTACATGTATAACTATCCAAATTATACAGTAACAAAATAACATTGTAAAGATAAAATCCCATATGTGGAACATTTAAATCCATATTTGATTTATTCAGCGTGATCACATTGATTTGACTCCCTTGTCTCTTTGTTATCTTGTTGTTATACATATTTCAGTCCATACGGTGGCAGTGTTGCATGCTTTTGAACTTGGTGTGACTTTTTAATCCTAGTTGTTTTCAGTTACCTATAGGCAGGTGTAATCGAGGAAATTGATAAATCTTACATTTCAGGCCAAGAAGTTTGTTGGAAATTCATGTGTTGGCATGCAATGATAATGTAACTTTGACAACCCCAAATCCGATTTTCTTAACAGTAAAGTGGGGCTGAAATGTAAACCCATGATCCTTTTATGCTCAGTGGCATTAAATCTAAGTTAATGAGATCTTCACTTCTGGCTGTAGGTTGAGAGATGAATCAACTTCTGCTTAATCCAGAGAGTTTAAACTGCAATTCACTTGTCCTTTTGACACGGGAAACTTGTTTTCACGTATAGAGCGAGCACACGTGTTTTATCTCTTATTAGAAAAGAGAGTAGAGAGATTGACATGAGCAGTGAATGCATGCGTGGGCTACAAACAGAGTAGGATTGTTTTCTATTCTGGTTGTCGATGCAGTACATTGGTGTGTATTGATCAGGTTGGGAGAATGTTCTGTTCTCTGAATCATTATGTTTCCATCTCTCCTTAAATCCATGGTCAGAGCTTCATCGTCAACATGGTGTTATTACTGGATGATACGGCTTCCTTCATTTCCTGTTGCAGCCGCAGCAGTGAATGCAACAACATGGGGAGGGGGGTGGTGGGTTGTGTGTGCTTTTTTTTTCGCATTCATGTGTGCGTACATGGTTTGGTGGCTGGATGACTGCGTGAGACAGCACAATATGTCCTTTCTTCACAAAGAATTGCAATAACTGAACTTGTATTTCATTGGCAGCTGGTGTAATGAAGAGTATGTGATGTGAGGGAAGATGTGTATTTCTACCAGCCTTCAATAAATGAATCAAATATTTTTTAACATAAATCAGCCCAATAGTTTATTCTTATTTATCGACTACAGCCTGACAACAAATAATATTTTTTTGCTTTCTTTTACCTGGTGTAAATTCTTTAACCTTTGCTACAACAATTCCCCTATTTTTACACCAGTGTTTTGCAGCACAGCCAGTGAAGTGTGAGTTGCCATAACACCAGCTTGTTTTATGAGAAAGCTGTCCAGCCAATGGGGCTAATGAGCGGGGCTGCTCAACAAGAGCTTGTTTGCTTTTCCAGGAGAGAGAAAGAAAGAGGGGTAATGGGAGAGAGAAATGGACAGCTTGTTGTGATGGAAGGAGATTGCTTGAGAGAACAAAGGGGAACCAGGGGGTAGTAGATGGCTTGGTTGACTATAATCACTGTGTAGTATTGCAGGTGCACAATCCCCCAATGATAACACATAAATGTGTATTGATTGTGACACAACCTGCCACGCACAAGCTCAAACTTGCATGCCCGTTTACCTGCTTCCATTGTGGAATAGGAACTATGTGGCATATTGATTTAGAGGTAAATTCTCTCAAGGGGATGAATTTAAACAGCTTTTATCCCCTGATTTCATCAAGTGCCCCCGAGAGGTTAAAATTTCCAATTTTTCAGGACATCATATAGATCTAAAACTAATGCATGTTGGGGGTGTAAAAACAAGTGAATGTGAGCAATGATATTGGAGGTGTCCTAGGCTTAAGCTTAGATCTGAAGCCATGAAAATGGAAAGAAATCCATATTATACAATTCCTATTCTTAGATCATGTTGTTCCCAACGACAGCTGTTTTCACCAATTGGAGAAACCACTCAGAGCTTAGTAGGAAGGATTAAATAGCAACCCTGTGAGGCTCTTATTATGCACGAACAAAACTGTTGGGTAGATGATTGAACAATTTTGCTAATTTTTTGACAATCTTTAGATTTATTGATTTTGAGATTCTCACACCAGCTTTCAATCATAGCACATGATTCATCAGAGTTTTTTCAGTTGTCATTGAATCGTAAATTCAGGCTTCAAGGACTTTTCATCCATAAAGGAAGACGTTGCCTATTTGCATCATTACAATGTGGGTAGTATATGTAAATTAATATTTGACTTCCCTCCATGTCGCCTGCACCCAGAGCTCTGTGGAGGCAGCCATACAAAAAACGCAGAAGTACAATCTGTAATTTGAACCCATTTTAACTACAGCCCTAGAGTTTTGCATCATCTGGCAGATTGTTGCCAGCAAATGAGCAGGGAGCTCTGGGTGCAACTTGTTCATTTGCATACACAATGACACAGAGCTGGTTAGAATGGACAAACTTTTCCCTTTAAAAGTTTTCATTTTTGCACTTGGAAACAGCAGTTGAAACACAATCTGACCTCAAGCACTATTTGGCAGCTGTTGTGGATATTTCCATCATATCACATAATCTTTATCAGCGGAAGAAATTATTATTTTAAATATTTAATAATTGTTTCCTAATTAATACTAAATGTTGAAAACAACAAGTGGATCAAAATGGAATTTGGCCTGAAGCTGGCGCAAAAGGAAAAGCCATTCATGTTACCAGCATACTATCTATCTATTAACATGCACATTAGCAACTATTGGATGTTGACATGCTTATGTTTAGCATGATGGAGCGCTCTCACTCTGTGTACAGAGATAGCATCCTGGTGACCTCACCTTGCCCCAGCAGATGGCTTGTTTGATGGGCTTGGAAGAACATCATGCACCGCCTGCTTCAGGAACATCCTCCTCTGGGATTCAACTTTCCAGTTTCTCCAAGGTAACCTTATAGTCTTTTCGCCTGTAGCTACTTTCTACAGTCACCTTGCTATTTCATGCCAACTCTACTGGATCTTACCTCGTGTTCTGCAGCCTACAGCTCACGCTGTACCAGCTTCAACCTCTTTTTCTTTCCCCGGGGTGTTGGAGTGCTCCCCAGATAGCTCTTCCCTGGGCTCTACCCTTTGCATTTGTGTTGCAGCCTGATTTCTCCCCTTGTACTTTCAGACACCTTTTATTATTCAACCTGAAAAGATTTAGGTTGATTGTACATCTAAGCACGTTTAGCTTTCAGGGGGAAAGAAATTTGCTTAATTTTGAAATGCGGACTTGATAACAAAATCTAAGGCAACACGTGTTTTCACTCTCAAATGAATATACAGATATTTTAACAGAATGTCCACATTTGTTTTATTTTTATGCCTTGGAATAAGACAGAACAATATTTTGAATTATGCACATTCAATATATAGATATAATTCTGTTTTATGTATGTTAATATAACTCAAATTTAAAAAATGGGCAATTAAGCAAAGGTGATATTGTGTATAAGACACTTTATTAGTGATTGTAGCATCCAACAGAATTGTGTTTGGTAACTCTCAGTAACAGGCAGCAGCAATAAAAAGATAATATATATAATGTAGGTTATTATTTATATATATGTATACACACACACACACACACACACACACACACACACACACAGAACAACACTGCCATGCCAGCCATTTCAACTATAATAATAGCATTTTAAATGACTCAAAATGTTTGTGTCACAGAAACATTTTACGATTGCGTTATTCATAATTGTTTTTATCTTTCTTCATTTTAGGTAAATCCCTGTACAGTGCAAGAGGTTAACAGAGATAATATGGAGGTAAAATGCTCAGAGTGTAAGTTTGTTTTTCTTTTTATCTTCCATTCATTACGTGTCATTATAGTTGATGCCAGACAAGTCACGTCTAATCCAGAACTTCATTAAGAACAATTATGCCAACCATTCAGCACGGAAACAGACATAATGGCTATTGATTGGCTGACTTGTTACACTTTGTTTCTGTAGACTCATCCTATCATACTCACATCTGTCTTGCGGCAGCAATTAAAGACCTTTTCAGAATCAGATCGTGCATTCCCTTTGGCATTGGTATCTGACCTCACTTACTGCAGCACCAAAAAAGTTAGAGATTCACAGTGAACCCAATTTGGTCTTGAAGGCATTTTAAAGGTCTGGTTTAAGTCTGTAACACTGTAACAACAGTTTGTTGATTTTAATTGTTGTAGAAATGTCCAGGTGTAGAGAACAAGAAACAAGAAACAGTTTATGAAAAGGTTTCTGTGTCTTCAGCTTTCAACTTCTCTCATCACCCCGAGAGCACAAACAGCATCTCTCACAGTGTTTGTCTGGATTGTGGCAAGTCAGAAGGGCCTGGCCTTTAAGAAAAGCCTTTGGATTTTTTCATCTGTTTCTCAGAGAGCATTTACACGCATACAAATATGAATACAGCTAGTACGTTTAACATGGATCTGCATATCTGAGGTCATGCAGTTTTGCAATTTCAAAACAAAGTTAAAAGTCAAACCATACTGAATCTGTGTTGAATTAAATATTGCACTTAAAAATAAATCACTGTTGCTCAGCAAGGTCTTTATAAGGACGTGAGAACTGAGAGCGATATGATTATATCACAGATATTTCTGCCTATTTCTGCCGGGCTCTATAAGAAAGCATGTCAGAGATTGCGGGAATGAAGAAGAGCCTGTAAGAGCTCTGTTATCTGTCAGGTGTTCATGAAACATTAAAAGGAACTGTCATCACACACACATATACCCCACCTGCTTACATACATATGCATGCACATAAAAATACACACATTTGATGAATGTCACATCATATTTATTCTATTTATATAATATATTATATATTGTTCTATTTGATAAATACAGACTTTGCCATTTAAAAGACCGTAAGACCACTTGTGCTCTACACCACTTTTTTAAATAATAATCGTTAAGCATTTTGGGAATGCCAATAAGCATGCTTCTCAAAATGTTAACGTATCTCCTTCAACCTTAAATGCAATATATCATCATTATAGAAACATTATAGATACATGCTCAAAGTTGTAAATATGTAAACAAGAACGACAACAAAATAACAATAATTTTGTAGAAATAATTGCAAGATAACTTAAGCCAAGTATTTCAAAAGCTTTTTTTTTAAAAAGATAGTTTTTAGCACTATTCAAATGTTAACCTCTGGATATCTAGACTTGAATATTACACACAACAAGATAGATAAAATATATTCTGCTTTTATAATAGCATCTGCACACCCACACATGCCTGCATGGACACACACAGAGCAGCACATGCACTCACCGACATCCTCTCAAACATAACATAATCCCTTTGACAAGCCCCAATTACTGTACAGAAAAATATGTACACGGTCAGGGTGAACTCTCAGCTCTGGAGGTTACCTCATACAATACCCGCTGTCATCTGTTTGTGACTGGCCCTGTCTGCTGGAAGGGATTGACAGTCTGCACCTACAGCTGACATCTCACTAGAACGTTTGTTCTAACAATGGTTTGTCAGTCTTGGGTCATAACAAAGGAGATGAGCTGAGGTTCCTCTCGTTCAGGAGTTTAGGTTCCTCTAGCGGAGAGGTAACTGTATTTCCCATGCTGCTGCAGCGAGAGGACGGATCACTCATATAAATTAAATCTGTAGACTCCTCTAACACTGTGGGGAGACCTGTCAGTAATGAACCCCCTCTATGTGGGAGACGGACCTTTCTTTTCCTTTTTTGTCCTAACCTCCCTTTATCCGCCATAAAAAAGGAGGAAAGGGTAATGAAAAGCCTGTCACAGCTGCATCTGTCAGTATATTAAATGAAAGAGTGGGGAGAGAGAAGGGGAGGAAAGACTGAAAGAGGGAATGGCTCAGAAATAAGACAAAATAATATCAATCGTGCTGTTACTTTCTTTTCTTCAACAGTTGCTGTGATTGATTGGTTGACACACTACAGACAGTTCTGTGTTTAATTCCTACGCATATTTGTTGTTGCTTGTTTACTGACTTTACTGGAATTTTGTTTTACATGAATGGGAACAGTCACTATTCAATGTGGGACATCTGGAACCTACTGTAACTCATGACAGAACAGTTTGCAAAGGGTGCAACAGAACCAAAAATATCCTCTCTTTTGGCCAGGATATGATCATCCCATGCCTATCCACAATGCAGCTTGACCACCAGGAGATTTGGTTGTGTTGTGTGTGAGACACCCCACAAGAGCTGCAGTTTTGGAGATACACTGACCAAGTTGTCTAGCCATCGCAATTTGGCCCTCGTCAAAGTTGCCCAAATCCTCACCCTGCCCATTTTTCCTGCTTCTAACACATCAGCTTTGAGGACAAAATGTCCACTTGCTGCCTAATATATCCCACCCACTGACTGCCATGTTAACAAGATAGTGAGGCGGCTGTGTGTGAATGGGTGAATGTAGTGTAGTGTTGAGCGCTTTGAGTGGTCCATTTACCATAATCAGTGTTATTCACTTCACCAGTCAGTGGTCATAATGTTAGGGCTGATGCGGGGGAGAGAGTTTCAGATGCTGTTCGACTGCCTGCGCTACAGTTGAAATGTACTGATAGTTCGTAAACTAGTTCAATGGTTCAACTCTTGAAGCATATACACATTTTAAAAGCAACACACAGGAATCCAAATGACAGGAGACATCTGCCCTAAGCAATATGTCTGCCAGTAACTTCCCTCAAGACACCCTGTGATGGTAGTCCACAGCAGCATTAATTATTACTTTATCTTGTTATGTTCTTACTTTATCAGTACTGGTGAGTGAGTAAACTAGTGGGTTATGGTGGTAGCTTTAAAAAATGTCTGTTTCCTTGCTTTCATATACCACATTTCATTAGAGATAAAGTGCTTCTGAAATGAAATATAGGTCTGTCCCTTTGTCAGTCAGTGGTCGCTCTGACCCCTCTCTTCTGTACCTCAGATGGTCTTTTCCCTCTCTCTGTCCTGTTCATATTTCTTCATCCTATCTCCTCCCCACTGTAGCTTCTGCATTCTCTCTCAGCCTTAGCTTAGTTCCTCTCTACTGGTGAGTTGCTCTGGTCAGAAAATGAGCCAGCTGCCCGGGCTAATCTGGCGAATACAGGCGGCTGGAGACCGAGACAGAGGTTGACAGAAAGGCCGGCTTTTCCGCATTGATAAAAGGATGTGCTCGTGTCTCAAATCAGATACCATCCAACTTGACCTATAAATGTACTCAGCAACCACAGAAAAAGAAATGCAGCTTCATGTCTGGAGCGGCTCCATTGCCAGAATGAAGTTCAAAATCTGCAGAAGTAGGAATTTAGATTTGACATTAGGATCTCAGAGTGAGGCAAAAGATGATGCTGTGGAGTGGCAGGTTTGAGGACAAAAAATATAAACCACCAACAGGGAAGGAATAATATTACATCAATCATCTGTCTGTAAACAAACAGCTTTTTGAATGGGTAATTCCATAATTGTATGTTACTGTGTGTGGGGGAGTTGTAGATTGCTAATAAGGGTCTTGTTAATTCATGCTTCAAAGCTTTTACCACTGCAATGGATTTTTGGATTCTGTGTTTCAGCTCAAGGCACAGATTCAGTAAAATGTGATTCTTGCCAGGTATGGATTCACATAATTAGCCTTAATGGGGCATTAAATGTGCAGAAAACCAGACTTTTCATTCTGCCATTCGACACCATTTAGTCCCTCTGTTACTTTGTAGGCAATATAGCAAGTATGGAAATGACTGTACCATTTTACCTCACCCCATGGTTGTGTGGCAGCACATTACAAAGATAGGAAATTGGGATGAAATTATTTTACTGGCAAAGTGAGGCAGAGAGAAAATCTTGGGAGGATTTCTGGTGCCCTTTAGGTACAGCAATGTTATGATGGCTGCCTGTGTGTGTTTTTGTGAGTGAGAGTGTGAGTTGGCTGGAAGCGAACACCAGATTTTCAGGACAGTAAAGAATATTTTTGCCCTAAAAGTTGACAGGAGGGTTTGTAGGAAGAAAACAAACCTTTTTAAGTAATTATGTATTTTTATATTTACTACAATCATTGTCTGTGTACTGTAACTTGTGTGTGTATGCCATTAAAGTAATTTTATGAAATGCTAGCGACGTAGCTCTACAGATGGAAATAACGGTTCATTGGTCGGAGCAGCTAAAAAACGGTTAATGCATTTGTTTGATTGTTACATACCCCCCAAAATGACTCTTTTTTTTATTAGAATTTGATCCACTTAGTCTAATAACTTTTGGAAAGTTCAGAAAAGCTGTATGATCACTCGGCATGGAGAAGGACTCTACTGAGCATGCTCTATAGACCTCAAAATATGGAAAAATAGGAAGCCCATGGAGGCTTTTTCAATGAGTGCATGGAGGGAGCAACTTTTTTAGGAATGAAGTACATGCTATAGCATGGATATGGACTCTAGTTGTGTTTTAAACATGTTTTATACAAAGAAAAATGTGTGAGTAATGCAGCAAAGTAGATTTGTTTTTAACATTTAGTTCCTCACCATGTTCTAGCTCAATTGTGCCAGACAGCCGACTTGTTAACTGTTAAAATATATATAGCATAACAAACAATACCCTCTTTAGGTGTTGTTGTGAATTTCGATTGACAAAACTGCTGCAGTGTAGGTCTGAAAAACAAGACGCAGGAGTTATGAAGTATTTATTGAAGCTGTCACTGAAAAGTGTAGGAGGATCATTGCAATTTGGTTATCCACTCAGCTTTGCAGATGCAGCCCACCGCTTATGGCATAAGTCCTGTTGTGACTGAATTTAAGAGAGAGTGCTCCACGGTAAAGACGGACATAAAACAGTACATTAATTTGCAGGAATGCAAAAAAATACATGTATTCCATAATCTCCAAATATAATAATTCTTCTTCTGTCAGTAAAGGGAAAACCAAGGTTAAACCAAAGCGAACCAATTGTACTATGTGTGTATTACAGTCACCCTCGTAGATAAATTTTAGTTTTAGTATATTTATATATTTTATATCAATATCCTATTGTATCAAGATAGTTTGTCATTGTACAGATATATTTTCATGTTGCTAGAATTAAATTGCCTCTGAATAGTTAATGACATTTTTATGAGGGATAAGGATTATAGGGCTGATGTCTCCTTTTCACAGTTTCTATTCATTAATTAGAGACTAACATTAAGGGAGCCATGTGCTTTGTTGCAGTCCCAGGTGTTCTGTCGGTGGTCTGTGAGCAGTAAGTTAATCCAATCCAGCAGTATAATAGTGTGGCTATTTATATAAGGCACTGGGTCTAACTTTTTTACCTTAAAATTAGAGGTCATTATTAAAATGATAGTTCTTCCAGGTCACGTAAGAGTAAAAATAGTAATAATAATAAATTAAAAATAATGTTTAAAGAATTAGAGGATTATTTAATTTATTTCTTTGCTGGATCCAGAAAATATCTTCTTAAAATAATTCCAACAGTGAATTCATCATTAAATAAAGATGATTGCCATGCCTCATTCCATTTGGGTTCAACTGTGGTTCACCTGCTCTAAACTAGACAGATCACTGGCTGGAACAGACAACCTCTGGGCTGTGTGCGTGTGTGTTTGTATATATGTGTGTCTTTCCTTCACCTTCCTCCTTGTTCTCTCTCTTCTCCCCTTACTTTGAAACCTTGCATTTTCTCTGCCAGGAGCTCCTCAGCATGATTAACATTGTTTTGAGCCGTACACACTGTCACTGCGGAGTTGTTATGGCAGCCATTTTCGTGTTTTTGTTTGTGCGTTAGTCTGTCTTTGTGTGTCTGTATCTGTGACCTGTGCATGCAGCTCGTCTTCTAGAGTCAGTGCATGTGAACGTGTGCATGTATGTAAAAGGTATATATTAAGTTTCACACTCTTTCTCCGTTGTTATGGTGGCGGACATTTCTCCTGAGCTTTTGTTTAAAAGGAAACCTTACTGAGTAAACAGGCGGGTATATTTACAAAAGGGGTCTATAAGGTTAATCTGTTCTTCATAGTGAATGCCCATTTCCTTTATGAAAGGTTTTACCTGCCATGTGTTGGCTAATTGCTGAAGCCTCAGTGACTAAAATGTTACCGGGACCTTTAGTCACCTTAAATATCCTGACCTTTTCCTGTCCAGCACCTCACCATCGCCCAAAGAAGAGAATATCAAAGGCTAATTGTGTCATGGCAACGTGAAACTGCAAGGCTGACATTATGCAGTACAACTTGAATGCAGCTTTAGTTTTGAGCAGCTCAGTTGTGTTGGAGTTATGAAAATCATGAACTGGATTGCTAGTTTTTGTGACTTGCAACTAAAAGCACAAAAAAGTAACATTTCGGTCTGTAAGATGATAAAACCTCAACATATTATCTGTTAGAAATAATTTAAACTTTCATCTCATTGGGGATTTTTTTCAATAAAAATTTTTTTCTAACCCATATGCTTATTTTATGTATCTGTTACTCACTCTCGTGCTCTTTCTACTCTCCTCTCACTTTAAAAATGTATGAACATCATCATGAGACTTCGCCCTGACAGTGGAAAGTACATGAGATGAGACTAAACTGCTGTATCACAGCTCCTTTTGAAGGAGGAGAAAGAGGAGAAGAAAGACAAAGAGCTCTCTGATGGAGTGCTTGCTGAATATTTACTCAAAGATTTGCTTTTATGGGATCCATTTCAAAGGATATTGATTGCGGATGTTGTTTGTTTTTTTAAGTGTTTAAAATATCAAGAGACAGAAAATGGATAGAAGAGATGAGAAGCCTCTTTGGAAAGTACATATTGCTTCTGTGTTGCAGTGCCCCGACACTACTGTATTCTCAAAAACGTTATGCTTATATTCAGGGGTTAACCCTGTAACACCCCTTGTTGTAAAATTACAACGTTACCTTTAGCCATTCTAAAAACAATCTGTTATATTTTATCTTATGTTTTACCACATTTACATAGTCATTGGGTCCTATTGTTCAGTCTCACAATGCTATTGGATGGTACATTTGTTTATAAGTCCCACCTTATGGCCATGAACTCACTCAACTTCTCAAGGTTTCTTTCGAACAACATCTCTTTGTTTCATTGGACTAAATTCATCAGATTCCAGTAAGTAAAATGTCTTTTACATTTTTTTGGTTGTTATTACAATGTCCAGAGCATGTACATATGTAGTTATTGTGGAATAGATTCATCAAATTTCATTTAGAGCTTGTTATATATTTGTTGCAATTCTACAACACTGGGTGAGTGTGGTAGTCAAAATAGCAGGCTTGTTGCAGTGGGCCCAAACAGGTTGCATTCCCTCCACTACACCACTGCCTCTAACAAAGTATTTTCTTTATACATGGACAGTATACATTATAACCTTGTGTTGTGTTCTGGTCAAATTTGACTGATTTAAACGTTTTATCTCTAAAAAATGAAGTTAATTTGACCAGACTGACCTAAAATTCCATGACTTTGTCCTCAAAGAGGATATCAACAGACAATTCAGTTCTGGGAAAGGTGAAAATGTTCCTGAATGTGGGGTGTGGATATAAGTGGGGGTATGCATGTTTTCCTTTTAGTATGATAATTAGAGAGCACAAAACGCAGTATTGTTATGTCAAGGCAGTATTGTTTGACTAAATGGCTGGTGATTGGGATGCATATTTCTTTTAGCATGATAAGTAGAGAGCATAACAAGCTGTCAAGGCAGTATGAAAGTATCCTATCAAGGGGAAATTCAGCAGCATCAAGCAATATATGCAAGGCAAGCCAAACCCATGGGGATTCAAAGTGTGGGTGAGAACTGGAATCTCTGGCATGATGTGTGACGTCTACCAAGGCAATGTCAACGGAATACGAGCCAAATCTGAACTTGGATTGTCAGGTGATGTTGTGATGAAGCTTGCTTCCACACATCCAGAAGGTCAGAACTACAAAATGTATGCAGACAACTACTTCACCTGTGTTCCATTATTAGTGAAACTCCTTGATCGGGGAATTCATTAAGTGGGAACAGCCAGGCAGGTGCGCCTACCCTACTGTAACCTTGAAGACGAGAAGAGCTTGAAGAAAAAGGGGAGATGAAGCTATGACGTCAGAGTGGAGGGGAATCACAACATCTGTGCTGTCAAATGGTATGACAACAGGGCCGCACACATCCTTTGCTTGAACTGAACCTGTGCAGAAGATTCAACGCTGGGACAAAGCCACCAGAACCTACATTGAAGTTGAGAGGCCTTACATTGTTTGTGCCTACAACAAGTACATGGGAGGTATGGATTTGTTGGACTCATTTACAGCCAAATATAAGTTCCCCATCAAATCCCGTCGCTGGTACATGTACATCTTCTGGCACACCATCATCCTCGCTGTGGTCAATGCATGGCTCCCTACAAGCGGGACTGCAAAGCTCTCAAGATGTCTAGCAAAGAGACAATGAACAGGAGACAGTTTCAGGCACAGCTAGCATCCTCTCTCATCCTGGTAAACACAACACTTCGAACTCCAAAGAGAGGATGACCATCTTCAGGCAAAGGGAGCCCAGCATCACAGACAGTGACATCAGAAAGCCCTCTGAATGCTCAGAAGAGACCATCCAAGAGATGTGCACACCTTACATTGGATGTACGCAAGGACCTAGTTGCACATTTCCCAGTGAAGACTGGGAGGGACGCTGCAGACACTGCAAAAAGGATACACCAACACCAATGCAGCAAGTGTGATGTTCGCCTTTGCTTTTCAGAGGACAAGGACTGTTTTGGGACTTTCACTAACAATGAAAGTCAGTCATGAAAAAAAAAATGAATGAAGAAGTTGCTAGAAAAAGCTAGAGTTTTATCCTGTTTAATAGTTTTTTTAATAAATGACTTCATAAAAATATGACTAATGTGTGATTATTATTAATGTTATATACCTTTATGGGGCTAAGTAAGCAATCAACCCTGCAAATTAACCCGTAGTTGTTCTGAATTGTTGTTCAGACAACATGAGTACAAATACAGAAATTCTGCTCCCACCTAAGCCCAATGTTGCAATATTACAACATTTCTCTATAAACTTACATAAACATTATTTTTTTAAAAACTCTTTAATTTCTGCATCAAAGGCCTCCTACAACAACATCTGAAAGGTAAAATAATTTTTTTAAAGGTTTTTCTATATTTGGGTCTTACAGGGTTAACCGCGCTTCATTGCATTTAATTTAGAAAGACAGCAGGTCCCATGCAGGAACCACTTGTACAAACAGATTTGATCTTAAGTGGCATCTACGAGCCAAACATAATGCCTTAATCTGAATGTGCAGTTTGAATATACCGAAATGAAGTAAAATAAAATATATGAGAACGACAAATAGCAACGTACATTAGAGTAGTTGTTGGAAGATTCTCACTCCTACAGCTACCTCACGTATTATCATCCTCTGTTGCACTTGACAGTGTAACATGACCTATAATAATCTATAATGTATGACTGTAATGTCCAATATCTCTGTGACTGTCACATGACTTCCTTCCATATTAGTCATGGACCACTTTTCTTTAGCTTCTAACCTCATGTTGAATTATTCCCTGTTTATTTCTGTCACAGCACAGCTCTGCACTGATGAAACTTTAATTAATATTACTATTAATATTTTCTAATTGTTTCGAGTCCTCCACCACTATACTAACACACTAACTTGTTGGCTGACTTCTGAAAGCAGGACTTGAAGCTCCACCTTACAAATTCTTCTTTTTATTCTTTGGAAACATTTTTATGAATGAAACTTGATCACCCACAGAGTGTAAGAGGCAGCCTTATGGCAATGGTATGTGTGTTGATTATGTTTAACAATGAAATCTCATTACCTTCACCTTAACAGGTGGTACTCTTCATGCTAAGTTTTAACAATTTTGTCCAGTTGAGGGAATTTTGTGAATCTGCCCTGGAGAGAAAATTAGATTTAGGATGAAAAAAAGAAAATGTTCTTGGATGGTTCCTCATTGTTTTTTAACATAGAGTGGTTTCATATTGAAAATAGAAAAAGATGACTTATTGAAACTGAAAGCACTAGAATATTTGAACACGTCTCACTACAGTGAAGCACAAAGTCCAAGAAAATAGAAAACCTCAGGACTGTCATTTGAATGTAAGGAAATGTGTTGCCACACAGAACTATACCTACTTCATATTTTTAGTAACATTAATGAGGGGGCAAGGCGCTGCTGCTCTATTTACGTGCTGACATCCTCTTGGGCAAGTGTAGCTGGGACAGAAAAACTTATGTGGACCAAAATCTTTTGCAGGGAATTGAATTAACCTGTGGGAATATTAAGAGGCCTCAAACCAAATACGTCGCCCAATTTTATCAAAATGATTGGCTGCTGGGTGTCATAAATATCTCACCTCCACACCATCCTTCACTGACTCCAGCTTCTAGGTTTATTTGATTCTTGGTGGATGTTTTTTCTGATATACAAAGAACCAATATCTTGTACTAAATACTGAGCTGGTAAGAGTAAGTTCTACGTTGTTGGAAGATAACTTGAAAGAGAGAGAGAGAGAGAGAGAGAGAGAGAGAGAGAGAGAGAGAGAGAGAGAGAGAGAGAGAGCGGTACTTTGAGTTGTACTCATTTCATACACTTATTTACTCACTTCTAAATTCTGCCCCTACAGCTATTTATCATGTTTTTCTTCACTTAGCCTCCCAACCAAGCTCCTCCACAACACAGTCCATTTTCTTGCTTGGTTAACCTTCAATCCAATCTCTAGCTTCTTGCGGAATCAGCAAATACTCAGTGCTCTCCGGGTACTCCCTGATTTTAACTCTTTCTTACATTATCCTACTCCACCATCCTGTCAAAATAAAAGCCTCAGTTGGGTTGTAAGTTGCATAGCTGGCATAAAGGTCATTGGTATAGTAGTGATGACCTTGCAGTACACCTTATATCCCACCTTCATGTTGTAGATGCTGAGATAAATCATCACACCTTAAAAAACCTCAGTCTAACCCCGTGCCATATGACAGAGGTCTACAGCTATGTGTCTGAAGCTCATGCATGTTTTAAGCAAATGTTTTTAGGGACTCCTGCTGCTCTGGACCCCATACATAAAATATGAATTCTCTGCTTGTGTGAAACCGTTGGCTGTGTATGTACACACACTGGAGAGGGAAGAGAACAAAGTAATCTTCTGAAACAATCTTTCAGCATTACTTATTTATTTGTATTGTGAATACTGAAAAAACAGGTACGAGTATACACAGGTGACACTGATCTCGGTATTGACCTATTAATTTTGAATCTCAGCTGTGCTGTATCACAGCTCTCCTGTGAGTTTTGGAAATGCATTTAATTCACTAGTAATTGATTACTTCAGTAGGGTGGTTTCATTTATTAGTTTTTTTTTTGCAATAGTATTGCTGTTGTCCCACTGTAATTAATTTAATTCGAAAGCAGCCAGCATGTTTTTCCATTTCATCACCACTCCATGGTGTTTTCTTTGTGCCTTCGTTAATTTGATTTGACTGTCTTGCACATGAAATGTAAATTATTCATAGAGCCTCTTAAATCATTTATCTTCCATGTTTGTGATCATGTATGTCGAGTTGGGTGTGGATATGTAGACATTCAAGGCATATAGACCACACTGGATATGTGGTGTAGAAATAGAGTGCAGTCTAAGTGACAGTGCATGTTTGTAGGTGGAGAGAAGCTTGTCAGGTTTTCATATGTGCTTGTTAATCAAAATGTGAGCAGTTGTGGACAGCACTCTGTCTCATGTTGAGAACAATTGCATAATTTATTTGCTGTATCCTCTCTTACTAGCTTACTGCAACTCTTTTTCTCAGACCAGATATAGTATGAAAGGAGGATTTGACAATGTGCCTCGTACACATGTTGACACTTTGAGATAGGGTTTGGATTTGGGGTTTTTTGTTAAGGCTAAAGTCTGGTTAAAGAGCCATTTTGACAGACAACCAAATCTTTCAAAAAAATTTAAATGAGAGTATTACACCTCTAACCTGACAATGGCACATTGTTTTTTGTTGCACAGAACCATTTCGTTGTTTAGAAAAAGCGACCACCAATGGAGTTGCCAGTACTTCCCCAAAGGACGCTCATTGGTCCGGTACAATTGTACCAGCCACAAACGCATAGATTGAATTTAGGTGACATTCCCATCAGCCTCACTTTGTGTTTAGTACAAATGTTAGCATGCTATAGGGTGGTCATCATGGTAAACATTATACCTTCTAAACATCACTATTAGCATTGAGCTAAACATCAGCATGCCAACATGACAAAGTGCCTTGAGTACAGCCTCAGAGTCACTAGCATTACTGTCAGTCTCGATCGAACTGAACCATTTGAGTGTGGGGGAAAAATGGGATCTGTAAGGATTTAACGGAATTCCAAATTAATTAAAGTCAATGTAAGGAGGCATTTTGGACACCATATGAAAAAAAATCATAGATTAAGGATAAATTGCAACGGCTTACAGTAACATTGCCACTGAAACAAAACTGAAGGCTGTTGTCTGTCAAGCGAGGCAGCAGAGGCTGTATGAATAAACAAACCATGCCAGTTATACACCATAGTTAAGGTTGCATTCATATTAATTTGAATTAATTATGTGGAAATTCTCATTTGTCCCAACTAGATATTTAGTGAACTGTATTGTTTTAACTAAACTACACAGATAGACTGAGGTCATCCCATGCACAATTCACTTTTGAAAAGCAGGACAAAATATGGATATTTGATTTTAAGAACGCAGCTGATATGGAGTTAATACATCTGTTGGACTTTATATTGTCAGCTGGCTTAGTAGTGATGTATGTGCTGTAGTCAGGACCTTATTACCCTTTGACCTGACTTGGTTATCAGTGCCTGTTGGACTTTGTCTCGTGGGGCTAATTTTGCTTGTTTGTATGGCTGTCGCTCTCTTTCCATCCCCTTCCCCTCCTCCAACTGTTTCCCTCCGTGCTCCCTTTCAGCTTTACTCCTTACATGAGTCGTGAAGTGACAGTCCCCATCCCATGAGGTTAAGTGCATCCTGACCTTTTGGTTTCACTGCTCTAGGCAGCCTAACGTTATCTGAAGCCATCTCCTATCCATGCTGATCCAGAGTGACAGAACTACTTTTGGCCCCCTTTCTTTTTTAAGCGTACAGTGTTTTTGGCATTTTAGTCTTTATTTAATAGTTCACAGTGGAGAGAGACACAGGCAGTCAGATTTAAACCCACGATGTAGTGAACTGCGTGGCATTTGCTTAACCAACTCAGCTGTCATGATGCTTTTTTGGTGTCTTATCTTGGGTCTTTGCAGAAATGTATCCCTTTGTTGTAATTTGTCTCAATATCTTCTCTACATACTAATTAATTAAGACACATTTGTTCGCCTCAGTGAATCCCAAAGGCATAATCAATAGCTGGTGGGCTAATTGTGGTATCTTTAATGCTGTATTCTGAATAATTAGGTTTGTCTAACTCTGTTAAATGTGACCCACCTAGAAATTTGGAGAGAGCATTCATTTTGTTACACCGCAAGGGTGATGTGGCCTCTCTTCACAGAGCTTGGGTATATTCACAGCCTAATTAATTGGACACTGTGAGGGTTACATTAGCCATTAGCTTCCATGACAATTCATTATTTATTTAAAGCTGTAGCGGGTATGCTAAAAGGAAAAGTATGAATGCATTTTGCCTCCCTTCTTACTTCTGTCCTATTTAGCAGTCTTGTGACAACTCCAACCAAAGGCTGATTTCATTTTCTTAGAATACTGAGCCAAAAATATCATTAAAAGGACATAATTATATGGCAATGTTCACCCAGTATGGAGAAGACTTGAATTTAGGCTTAATTTAACTGATAAAAGATAATACAAGTTGTGTCCCAAATCTAAACTAATTACTAATCGTCATAGTAGGGTATAGGGTATATACTATACCCTTATTTTTTTGTTTTCAAAGATTTTCTTTGGAGCTACCACCTACAATTTATTTAAAGATCCAGTGTGTAACATTTAGGAGGATCAGAATTTGAATATAATATTCATAGCTATGTTTTCATTAGTGTATAATCACCTGAAAGTAAGTTTCATTATGTTTTTGTTACCTTAAGATGAGTCAAATTATATCTACAGAGGGAGCAGGTCCTCTTCTACAGCGTCCACCATGTTGAAGTGCCATGTTTCTGCAGAACACCAAAACGGACAAACCAAACAATGGCTCTAGATAAAGCCTTTTGAGCCTTTTTCTGGAGTTTCACAGCCACCATAGCTTCTCCTACACACTTGGAAGGGGAGTGGTATTCAGCTTGTTGCCGTTTGAAACTTCACTACTAGATGCCACTAAATCTTACACACGGTTCCTTTCATTTGTTTCTAGCTGTGAGCATTTCCTTTGTGCATTTTATTGTAGGAAAGCAGAGTGCATCAACAGGAAACTCAAGAATCAGCCTTATTTAGTATACATTCTGTCTGCTTTGAGTATACTTTATTTTGTCAACTTTCTGTGAACACATGACATATTAAAAGCCTCTTCAGAATCAGCGTGTAGTATGTATTTAGCTCTGCTGGCTGAAGCATAGCAGCTCTTTGAGCTTTCACCATATTACCATCTTAGTTGTTAGTATGTTAGCATTTACTAATAAGCACAAATCTCACAGTGCAGCTAAGGCCAGTGGGAATGTTAATAGTTTTTCAAAGAAATGGACAAATTGACATAATCTGACGATGGAGCCAGATGAAAAGTTCAAGGATCACCAAAGTATTTACAATTCACAATTGAAGGTTTTTACCAAATTTCATGGAAATCCAGCCAATAGTTGTTAAGACAATCTAAACCAGAAATGTTAACAACACAGGGCACCACAGGATCACCAAAGTCAGTACATCCTCTGGGGACCATGAATGTCATCCACTGGTTGTTGAGATAAAAATCAACCCATTAACCAGAGTTCTGAGAGTTGTACTCTTCTATATAGTGGGACAGTGGTTCGACCGCAGCTGTCTTTGGAAATGTGAATAAATAAATTGGACATTAATAATAAATGTGTTTTAAGTATCTAAGCTTCAGTTATATTTCCACTGGACTGAGTTTAGTCTGATCCAGCATAATTGCACTGACTATCTCAAAGACTGTCCACTCCACTGCTTCATCCAACCAGTCATTTACAGACCAGTAGAGAGAGAGTGCAGTGTTAGGGTACCATGGATACATACATATATATATATATATATATATATATATATATATATATAGTATATATATGTACACAGCAGGCTCACTGGTGGACATACATGAAAGACAGATGTCAGAAACATGTCACACATTGTTGTTGCCCCAGAGATGGTGATGGTCGTTTCTGGTCCGATGTGTATCTGTGGACTGAATCCTTGGCACAGACATCCAACCTATACTGTATCTTTTATTGCCTGTATATCCATATCCAAAAAACACTTTTATGTTATAGTTTCTCTTTAGTGACTTCATCATTTCCATATCCTACTGGACTGACAAAGAACAAACAACAGAGACAAAGTCATTGACTCATGAGGTTCTCTCCACCCACCTGCCTCTTGAACTGATGCCTGCAGCATATTTAAGGCAGCTGGCACACACTGAACTGTGACCACTCCGGTGGTCCTTCCTGAAAACAACCCACTGAACAAACATGTGAAGGTTATCCAAATTCCACTGTTTGATCCCTGTTTTGTTTTCTGTTTTATGGATTAAAGTCTTGACTTTAATTTTTCATGTGCACATTATTGATGAAACTCAGGGATGTAAATTAAATATTTTTGGCATGGATGAATGACTAAATCGACCAGCAGCAATGTAATAGCAATTCAGGTCACATATTTCCCTTTCATGAGGTCTCTTGTTACTTTCTCTGCCTCTTTTTCTTTTCTTGTTCTTCTGTATTCTAGCTCAAAATTATGAATTTCTTTATCCACTTTTTTTTTACTATCTTGTTTATAGTACATCATTTAAGGAATTGTTCCTGTCACACAGAAAAAGGTCAACACAGTTTGTATGTTACCATAATATCTCATATAAAGTTCAATAAAGAAACTCATGTTATGGTACTAAATTATGGAGGCTGTTTTTTGCTGCAGACACAAAAATGAATGAAAGGGAACACCTGAGAAAATTTCTTTCTAGGGTTTCTAGGGTTATCAGTTTGTTTAGGAAACATGTCTGGTGGGTGGAACTAACATTATAAAGAGGACAATATTGTTAATTTCAAATTAAGGATGCACGTATTGGATTTTTTTTCAACCTAATTGCTGAGAACATCAATGGTCTCCTATAGTGGAATTAACATATTATGCCTACTTTTATTGTGTGGGCCCACTGGCAGATACGGACATAAAATAAATGTACACATTCATATTTAAACTGTAAAATTCATCCTACTTTAACAGGCCTGGATGATGCTCCTCCCGAGACAATCCTGACAACAACCAGGGCAAATTTGACCTATTTCACAAGTTGCAAAACAAGTAAATAGATGTAATCTCTTTCCACAGGGAACATATGAAGTAAATACATTCTACAGCTGTACAGCAATTGAAGACAACTAAAATAACATTGATAGACAAACTCTTGAATTTTAACACTGTTGAATAAATGAGCCTAAATTAATAGGCTACATATGCTTTACAGACTGTTGCTTAAACTAAATAATATATTAACTGAATAAATGTATTAAAAAATAGATAGCTTGCAACCTGGAAAATACCTGCAATTGCGCATCATGTAGAGTGTGTCTCTAGTCCAGAACACTGCATAGGTTTCTGATTGATGCCATTGGCCCTGGGGTGCTCATGGTCATATATTCTGGCTTTGTTTGGAAAAGAGGCTGCTGACAGGTAATTTTTGATGGTGCCTGTTTCTCTGTGTTCTTCACAAATTTGTAGTAATGATCAGGACGACAGCTCTCAAGGCAGGTAATTCAATTTGTTGTTTGAAGGAATGACAGACGCTGAGCAATCATTGCAAATATTCACTATCCGTTTTAGACATTTTAAAATACCTCCATGCCACCGACACACGTATCCCTCTTTGACGCTCACAGACGTGATGACGTCACTTTCATTATCGTCCATCCCTGTTCTAAGTTTACAATACAATAACTGATCTGATAGTTTAGCTTGTTTTGAAAAAGACATTAATTATTTGAAAGGCTTCATTAGATCATTTTAAATTTTTTAAGTTTGCATTTGTGTTTTTGTCAATCAACGTGCACTAAGCAGTGTGTCAATCATAAGTCACAACCTAGTGGCACTGTATTAAGTAAAGTAGTTTCTTGTTGGTCACCATCAAGACACACATATGTTGTCTTTATACATTTGTAAAGTTGATTCAAAAAGTGACAACTGAAATTTAGTTTCAGGATCTTTCGGTAGAGGTGGGTAAAGACCAGTGAGGGGTCAGAGATGTGGTCAAATTGCATGAATCACTGCATGTTAAATGATAAGTTCTCATACAAATGGAACTCTTTGATGATAAATAGCAGACACAGTGTGATGGATACCAATCAAACTGGTTTCTTATCAAATCTTTTCTAACTTAAATTATCGGATTCATTTTAGTGTCAACTTTGAGTTCCATCTCTCATAGACAATACTGAATTTTTGCATTTGTGCCCATTGTTGTCAGTAATAAGCCATAAACAGAGGAATACAATTACAGACAGCTGTTTCATGAAGACACTATTAAAGACACGTATAATCTGCCAATGACACTCTGTAACGGCAAAACAAGCATTTACATTTAAATAAACACATTCAATTGCAAAAATTGGTAATTCTCAATTTGCCCTCAGTAGCTGTAACTCTGAACATTTGCCCCTATATCGTCCTTTTTGCTCGAGCATATCGTTTCATAAGATTTTTGAATGGGTTTATTTGTTGCTATGACACTGGGGGTTGCTTAAAATTCAGAGAGAAAATGTTGTTTTCCATTTCAGTCTCTGTAATTACGAGACAAGCTTCACTGGAATAGCATGTATGAATGTCAAACACTCGACAGTCCTCCCTTCTTCAAACACGCATATATTACAGTAAAGTAACTACCTTTACACACACTCATACAGACAGACACACAGACAAACCACTTTAAAATATAATTGCATATATGGCGACAGTTTTACTGAATCTCTAGAGTAAGAACTTTACTGTACCACAGAAGCATTATATGTGAGCAGCAGATACAGTATGACACAGAGATTAAGACAACATATATTTCATGGCTTTTCTTTCCACTGGATTAAATCCAGTCACTCTGAGTTTGCTCGTTCCATACAGTAACTGTAATCCTTTTCTTCTTCTTCTTCTTCTTCTTCTTCTTCTTCTTCTTCTTTGCTTTTGTCCAAGATATTGTGTCCCTGTGACATGAAATAGACTTCACATCCCCTTTCTTTATCTTTTTAAGATGAGTTCTATAGTTTTTGGGGTTAAAAATATCATCTTTTTTTTTTAAGCATGCATGCATAAGTCTATATGAAGGATATGTTGTAGGGATCTAAAGCGCTATGGCACGGAGCTGTTTGAGGTAAAAACAAACAAACATCACAATTAGCATGTGTTTACAAGATGGAACATTTAAGTGTACTATACTGTCATTATGATTATTATGCTGTTTGTCTTTCTCTTTTTTCACTCCCTGTTTTTTCCAACAGATGTCAGTTTTAATCCACTGTGGAGTCTTTCAGGAGCACCGTCTGAATTTCATGAGTTTTTGGAAAGCCTGTTTGAACTCATCGTTGAATGCAGTGTAGATAACAGGATTGATGAGGGAGTTCAGGTATCCCAGCCAGGTGAATATATCAAAAAGCACTGGATCAAACCAGCACTCTTTACATATGGCCATGACAAGCGTGCCGACAAAGAACGGGAGCCAACAGACAATGAATGCACCCAGGATGATGCCCAATGTCTTGGTCGCTTTCCTCTCCCGAGCTGCACACAGACGTTTCCTCTCCAGCACGCTGTCTGCCAGCTTCACTTTCACACTATTCATGAACAGAGGCGATCCTCCCCCTCCTCCTCCTCCACCTCCCGCATTGCCAGAGTGTAGGTGTGCTTCCTGGTTGGAGGCAGAATTAAGGGAACAGAGAGAGGAGCCTGCAGAGGTCTGGATGAGCTGTGCTGTGGTGAAACGTTTTCCCGAGGCCGATGGCGTCTTAAAGATGCGGGAGCGGGCGGCGACATAGATCCGTCCGTAGAGAATGATGAGGAGCACTGTGGGTACGTAGAAGGCGCCGAAGGTGGAGTATAGGGTGTAAGAGATCTGATCTGTATTCACCATGCACTCCGTCAGCTCCTCGTGGGCTTTGGCCTGCCGCCAGAAAAGAGGAGGCATGGAAATCGATATAGAGATCACCCACACCACAGCTACCATGACCCCCGCCCGGCGCATGGTGCGGCGTTTTGAGTACTCCAGTGCGTCTGTAATGGCCCAATAGCGGTCCAGTGCGATCACACACAGGTGCAAGATGGAGGCCGTGCAGAACGTGATATCAGACGACAGCCAGATGTCACAAACAATCTGCCCCAGCGACCAGGTCTTACTGACAGTGTAGACGATGCTAATCGGCATGACTAAAATAGACACCAGCAGGTCTGTGACGGCAAGGGAGCCGATCAGGAAGTTGGCAGGTGTGTGGAGCTTCCTGGTCAGAAAGATGGTGGCGATGACAAAGGCATTTGAAAGCACAGTAGCCAGGGTGACCACAGCTAACAGCGCAGACAGCGAGATCTGGAGGCCGAGTAGCGTGGCCTCACTCCAGGGCGGAGTTGTGGTGGTGTCAGGACTCTCTGTGAAGTTGCTGGTAAAGTAGTCCAGTGAGCTATTATCTATCTCCATCTCGACTCTGCTCCTTTAAAACCCTATTTTCTCCAAGGTTTAGACCAGCCTCATCACTGTTATCTGAAATGGCACATGGATCAGTTCAGGCATGGCACTGACAGAGGCTGTACAGTGGCTTGGCACCGTTGGTTTTGGCTATAGAAAATGAAGGAGCTTCTCTTTGATCCTCTTTATTTTCCTTCATTTTCCATCTCTTGTATTACAATGCAACCTTTAGCAAACATCTAATTCCATCATTTCAGTTCACAACTAATGCTCTTGTAATTGAAGTCGACTAATTTGTCCATCTCGCTTCTATAATATCGATTCGCCTCACTGGTGTAGCTGCAGGAGAGACGAACCCTAATTTGTATTCAGCTCCTGTCAGACAGGCACTTTTCTCTCTTCCCAGTGCTCTTATCTCATCTCCAACCGGCAGCCAGCCGACAACAACACCTTCAGACCAAGCCTTCCTATCTATCAAATGCTTTAATGGTCTCCTCCTTTTCAATAAAGCTAAGCGGGGAGCTGCATGTAGGAAGAAGATGACGACAGATACACAGGTTTGCTTGTTGTCTCTCTTTTATCTATTCTCAAGTCCACGTGAAGCCTTCTAAATTGAGGTTTGTACTGAAACTTGGCTGTGCGTCATGTCTTTGATAATATTGGAAAGCCAGAACATTACAGTAACATGGTTCACATTGAATACGCCAGAAACAGAGGAAAATTCCTAGTCACCCAATCCACTTGTATGTAATTGTTTGATATCCATACAGCTTTTGGCAGTTATATAAGTTCCCAGTGTTAAATGTATTAGCATCTCCTCTTCATTGTCAGGTAAACTCTCAGTTGTTGCGTCCATACAGCTGAGAAGGTTTTGTCAGACTTCAATGAAGTTTCCTCTGTGGCATCTTAATCCTAGGTGAGACAAATGACAAGGAAAAATAGGTAGGAAGATTAGTTATATTCAACTTTACCATCATTCAATCCCTCACATTGTACATGTGCATACTGTACAGAAGTAAACCACACACACTGAGGGAAATACATGCGCAAGAAAAACTCAACCTCGACCTGTATATGAAGCATTATCTTGATACACAGCCATAACACCCACACCTCCAGTTATTGTGTTGATTTATTACATTTATTGTAAGAATGACATTGAAATCTCCAGGTAAAGTAAATATAAAACATTTCACCAAAGTTAGAACCAGTTTGTTTTGCTATTGAATAGCAAACTAATCACAACAACTGGGATTGACAAAGGTATCCAGTGTAAGTACATTTTTAACATAAAAGGAATTAATTGTAATGTACAATTTTTGGGAATCCTGGTTGCCACCATGTAATTGCAACCTGTGTGGTTTGAAACTGCCTGAAGTCATTTTCTGTCTCTTCTGTCACACACACACACACACACACACACACACACACACACTAAGAAAAATTTGAAATTGTTTCACACCTTTGCATCTCTGTCTGACTCTCCTGTAAATATACAAAAGGCCATTAATCAATCTTTTGTCTAAAACACATAAATCTAATAAACAGTAACTTTTTTCTTTCACTGAGAAGGCCCCAGATAGACTTTTGCTCTTGTAACATATAAACTCTACTTTCTTCATGTTACTGTTAATGTTATGGTACTCAGAAACTGGAGCACAGTGGTACAAAGGGAAACTGACCATGTTGCCTCTAGGAAAGAATAAGAGAGAATTATCACAGGATGGAAAGCTGAATTACTTTCAACTACAATGAAAGAGATACGAACTGAAATGTGGAAATGTGGTCTCATGTCCCACTGGGGATGAGGACTTCAAATGACTGTTAATCACCACATTCCCTCCCCCCAGCTTTCCTTCTATATGTTAGGCTCGCTTTAATTTATTATTTAAGAGCAGCATGGATACTGACCGCTTGTAATTCAGAGGAAATAGGAAAAAAAATCAGCTGTAACTCTGTATCAAACACTACTGAGACCTGACAAATGATAACTGCTTTACTAAAATTTATTTTTTCTAAATGTTATGCACATGTGCACTGTAACATCCTCTGTGCATTGCAAAAGCCACAGTCACTGAGGTGTTTATAAGAGACATTTAAAACAGGAGCGGAGTAGGGATTTATTTATTGGAATAAGGTTTGCATGATATGGTTTGTTAATTATTTTTTAGGACTATTTTATATTTCACACATCAACAAGCTATGAAGTGATGTTGGAATATTAAGGAACAAAGCTGCCAAAAAACAAACAACGGTGTCTGCCAAAGTAATTACAAATGTTTGATTTTTCACAGTTAACACATCATTCTGCCGACACATTTCAAGTGTCAAAGCTGATTTCCAAGAGCACGTTTCAAAGTGTTTGCAGATTCTCCCTTAAAGTGTTGACTGGCAGCTGGGCTGTTGAGGGGGATTATTGTGCTCCCACCGTGACAATAAATATGCATATTAAATAGTAGATGAAAACAACCTTGTCTCTTTAGCGCATTCATTTACACACTCTCAGGTGAGCATGAACATTTTTATGAGCCGAACGCTGATTGGTTTGGAGCCTTGTGTGGTCTTTATGTGCATTATTATTATTATTTGCTCTCAGTGGTGATGATTTTGGAGAATCATTAAAGGAAAACCTCCTTTTTGAAAAATAATGCTTGGTTATGTTATGACTGTAATAGTGTATCTCTTTCTGTATACAGCCCATTTTTTTAAGTAGCCTAAGTTAACATGTAGTGCGTCTATGAATTTTGGCCTGATGATGGAACTAGTTTAAAAGTTAAGGGATCACCAAAGTTATAACAATTCATCCTGAGGGGGACGTGAATGTTTGTACTAACTCAACATTTCACTCAGTGCCACAAATGTCAACTTTATGGTGGTGCTAGAGGAATTGTCAGAAGACCACTAACATCATAAAATTATCATCTGGGAATCATGAAACTCTCACTAATAAGCTGTTTATATAGAAGGATACAAATAAAATGCAATAGGCCCAGAGTACTGCAGATAACTAGGTGTCTAAGGGAAAAATTAAACCCTATTTAGCCAAATTAAACTTTCTAATAAGATAGAAAACAAACTGAACATAAGATCAGATGTGTTTTGTCATTTTGTCATTGGTTGTCATTTCATTTAAAGCTTCTTCACATCATACATACGCGTGTGTGTGTGTGTAAGCATATATTTAGCCCCTGCTTTGTCCTGCACCATGACATTCAAATGGTCAAATGGGTAGTCAACTACTGGCTGCCCTCCATCAAAGACCCGTACGTACTGTTTAAGAGCAAAGAAAAGGGCACAGAGTACTCTCCTCATGTACAACTACTTAAAAGCAAAGGAGGTTGTTGTCAAGGGTCAAGACACATTCCTTCTAACCTTGTTTGTTGAAACTGTGGAAGAGCAGTTTTGTTTACAATTGGTTGGTACAAATGTTATGCACATGTGCACTGTAACATCCTCTGTGCATTGCAAAAGCCACAGTCACTGAGGTGTTTATAAGAGACAGTTAAAACAGGAGCGGAATAGGGATTTATTTATTGGAATAAGGTTTGCATGATATGGTTTGTTAATTATTTTTTAGGACTATTTTATTTGTGGAAGAGCAGTTATGTTTACAATTGGTGATTTACATGGTTTATTATTAAGAACCACTGATGATTAGCCTTTTGATTTTAAATATGTGCAATTCATATTTACATTCTGTGTATCTGTCAGTCATTGTAGAATGTTCAAAAAACATGAAACTATAACAAAGAGTAGCTTTTGCTAAAAGTATGTTGCCTGACTTCCCCTGCTCATAAAAAATATATAGTTGTTCTCAATTTAATATATTATATATTTTTTTGTGGAGAGGAGGAAAAAGCTGTGTCACAATCAGTTAGTTCTCGGATGATATCTGCAGTATCATCAAAGTTTTTACGGGGGAAACAGTATCCTGTTAAAAATACTTAAGGGATCTTGAAGATAACAGTGTTTACAAGTACATCCACATATCTCAGTCCAAGATCAAAATAAAAGCTGTATGTTATCCAATCGATCCACAGTGAGAGTGTGAAGGTGTTATGTTAAACTGAGAGCACAATCTATTAATTCAAGAGCACAAATTAGATTTTTTCCCGGGCACTGTATGTTACTTTTATTAAAGTACTGTAAACTAATCACATTAATCCATAGTAAATGACACAGTAAAGGTAAGGTCTGTTTGATTTCTTGAATTTCTCCTACAGGGGATTAATAAAGGTACATCTTATCTAATCTTATCTTTTCTTATTTTGGACTGAAATATAATGCAGCTGAGGAACAGCTTTCATTAGACCCTTCCTGCCTGGTAAATGCCTTCATATTTCAAACTGCACATCCACAGTTTGTAACGCAGACTGTGACTGTGTTATAAATTTGAAGTCTCAAGCCAAAACAGAGAAAACCCTGATGAAATCATTATGACATCAGGGTTACTTTAGAAAGTATTTAAAAGACTTTACACAGTGACCCTTTAAAACACTGCTCTGATTCTATTCATATATTTGTTTTGCACATAGTTTTGAAGAAAAAACATTGTGTTCAGATGTAATAGAGATAACTACTGATGGGTGAAGCTTCACACAGCATGGCTACCTAACAGTTACACTTCACTGCATCAGTGGAGAAGAGATTGATAAGCACAGTGCTCAGCCCTAGTGTTGTACTACTGAGTGCACCACACAGTGAGCTAAGAAGATTGTTGTAGACAGCATCAAATTATTCATTCACTTGTCTCTGCTGCAAGCAGTCATACTGTAATATGTTCCTGGTGCATATCATGTCTCACACATACACACACATGTACAGTAGCATGTTTGATAGATGGCTGAATAGCTTATCTGTTTACACATCAAACAAGTCGAGGACGAGGCTTATCTCCTAAGGATCTGGTTTACAGCACAATGAGGTAATGAGGTTCATAATGAATGAATGAGAGGAAAAGATTTTCAATCAAAAACAGGCCTTGCCTAAATTGGGCTGTATACTGTGTGTGTGTGTGTGTGTGTGTGTGTGTGTGTGTGTGTGTGTGTGTGTGTGTGTGTGTGTGTGTGTGTGAAACATAGTTGCTTCTACATCTGGCTTTGAAATTGAAGGTCTAATACAGTGAGGCATGGCTAACAAAGCAAGATAACAATAAAAATGTACACAAAACAATACAAATTTTCGTCAGACGAAGAGCAGAACTGGAGCACTGAACAATATCGTGACCCTGCCCAGTTGGCCCCATTGCATCACACCCCATTCACTACAAATCCAATTCATTCCTTTCAGGCTTGGGCCAAATCCAAGCAGATGCTGCAGCGTGTGCGCGGCAGCCTGTTTGTTGGTCTGGGTGAAACAGTAATACCCTCTGAACCTGGCAGGCCTGCAAACATTGCATGGCCCCACTGGAGATAGGCTAATTGATTTAGCTCAGAGGAGGTAGAGCCATCGCTACCTCCGCTGTCAGCTAATGTCTGGTGTTTACTCAAGCGTGTACTAAATGGTAGGTGAACAAGGATGTACTGTGTGTGTGTGTGTGTGTGTGTGTGTGTGTGTGTGTGTGTGTGTGTGTGTGTGTGTGTGTGTGTGTGTGTGTGTGTGTGTGTATGTGTGCGTGTGTGTGTGTGTGTGTGTGTGTGTGTGTGTGTGTGTGTGTGTGTGTGTGTAGGGTGGAAGTAGAGAGGTTGGGGATTTATGATAGGGTAAATGGAAGAATGAGACAGGGTATCTGTTGAGTTGCAGCTTAATAAGAAATCATGTTGTGAATCATTCTGTAACCAGTTCAGCTTCGAACAAGAGAATCACTTCCACTGGGGACCTATTTTTGTCCCCTTACCTTTTATTGTTTCAGATCGATTTCCTTGGTTAAGTCTCTCAGAACATTGTCCTGTTACTGTGCTGCCGCCAAAGTCCAGATGAGAGAAGATCTGAGTTGATAAATATGTTGATATGCTCATCTGAGTTGCCACATTCTCAAAGAAAAAAGCATAATGAGCAGCAGCTAGTGGTGAAAGTGCCTAGCCAATTTTTATTGCCCTTAGTTTGAACTCTCCGGCTACATATAGGCAACTCTACCATACTGGTAAATGTTGTTGGGCTATATGCAGACATATCCAGACATAAATGCCTGCCTTTGTTTTATAGTATTATTAATAGTATTACTATTTACAGTTTAATATTCTCCTAAACACCAATTAAATATAAGATAGTAAAGCACACCATGCTTTATAGTAAAGATGCAAATACAACATTATCTATCAGAAAGCATTATTTTAGGGCATTAACAATCTAAACATTTCCATAGCCTTACATTATTGTTATAAAGGTTGTCCAATGAACTGCCTTTTAACTGTTCCATAGCCAAGCATGCACTGCCAAAGTCTTTGGCTCATTTTGCTGATAATTACAGTAATTATGCAGTCCAGGATGCTGTAGTTCGATTGTGCAACAGGAATGCATTTTTACAATATAGTTTGCTTAGCACCATGTGAATACTGAATTATAGATAGCTGGGCAGCATCAAATGTGAAAATGAAACTATAAAATATAGATTAGTAGGAATCTATCAACATGACTTCAGAACTGATGTCTGTCAAAGTACAGCCTAAAGGTTAAAGTGCATACATTCAAAACATCGGGAAGATGGAGTCCATGCTTATGCAATCTGAGTCAACAACAACAATACCAGTATGTTATGCTAGAATAATGGAAAATGATTTAATGAATGGCAGGCATGTATGAATAGCAACATGCTGGCATGTTATGCTGCAATTCAGGAAATAGAGAAATAAAATCTAATTATTTCTCAAGGGTTTATCTTATCGCCGTTGTGTGCAGGTGCCTGTGAGCATGGGTGTTTTTCTCAAGCTGCGTGGGCTGCACGTGTGTACAGGCATGCACGTGCAGTCACACATACATGCACCATCTCCACCACCCTCCAAACATTAACCTCCACACACACACACACACACACACACACACACACACACACACACACACACACACACACACACACACACATGCAAATGCAAGTAAGACAAACACAAAATACCAATTAATCCTCACAGGAATTGACACTGAAGGGGCTTCACAGGTTCGTATTGATTTATGGTGACTGATTCCTGCGCTAGAAAATGAACTGCAGAGAGGGTATGAAGAAGTGATACAGTAACAGTGGTCTGCCCAAACCTCTGGGTACAAACCTCAGGGCTCATTATAGAGGCTGGGAAGGATAATCTCAGCTCTTCCGTAAGCCGATAAAAAGGGAACAGATTGTTGAAAACGGGACAATTTAGCCTCTTGGCACGGTTTTTCTGTTAATGAAAGTCCCCCGATTTATTTTGTTTCAAATGCAGCTCTCAACCTCTTTTCCTGTATGCTCTTCTGCCTAAAATATACTTTATCAACACATCAAAGCCACCAATTCAAAGACAAACTTCCAACCAATGAACACCCTTTTTACCACCTGGGCACCCTGGTGGGTGTTATGCAGCCGTATCCACAACAAACTGCAATGCACTGTGTTTTCTAACACCTTTCTATCAGAACCAGCATGAACTTTTTCAGCAATTTGAGTTACAGTAGCTCGTCTGTTGGATTGGGCCATACGGGCCAGCCTTCGCTCCCCACGTGTATTAATGAGCCTTGACTGTCGTCATTTCACTGCTTTTTCTGACCACTGCAGACCCTGGAACACCCGACAAAAGAGCTGCAGTTTTGGAGAGGCTCTGACCCAGTCGTCTAGCCATCACAATGTGGCCCTTGTCAAAGTCACTCAAATCCTCACACTGCACATTTTTCCTGCTTCAAACACATCAACTTAAGGACAAAATGTTCACTTGCTGCCTAATATATCCCACCCACTGACAGGTGCCATGAAAACCAGATAATCATGCCCCATAGAAAGTGGTCCAGTCCAAATCTAGGACACCTGAGAGGCCCTTCATTGAGAGTGGGCCTGGGATGAGCTGATGCAGAGATTATCTGTCACAGCCGGCTGTGTGCAAATGTGTGTGGAGGAGACGGAGAGAAAACAGGCAGGACAAATGGGGATCTGGTTTAAATCCGGGGTGATGATAAAAGAGCTTGCGATTAGCACATTGTTGGTGCTAACTGTGTATTAAAAAAACAGAAGATAAATTTTAGGTTGTCCATCCTCAAGTTTGTGATCTTGTGCAGGATCACAGGAGTTAACACAGAATCAACCAGTGTGTACATTACTTGTGAGAGCCTGTACTTTTTCCAATCCTCGCAATATTTTTCCAAAATATAGAAAATTGCTCCACTATAATAAAATTGCTGCTATTTTCCATATAAAATTATCTAATTTCTACCCACTGTTGTGGACCTCACCTCACCTTTAACAAACTTTTTTTCCCTCCGATGTAGTCTTCACAGACAGTGCTCTCTTGGCAAGCCCCATCACAGTGAACCAGTATTGAACTCTCTAACCTTATACCCAAGCTTATACCAGTAACTAACATTATATTTAACTCGGGGTGGAACACAACTGCTTAACTAGATACAGTATCTGTACAGTCTACCTCACATTTACAAAGTGAAACTATGCACAAACACTCACAAAATTGTTTCAGGCTACAATTTTATGCAAGAAATGCGAGTCAAAGTGCGTTTACACAACTGAGGCAATTATCCGTTAAAAAAAATGTTGACATCAGGAGCGTTTGCCACAAATACACCACTTCAAATGAATCACTTGACGCTGTTCACTGCAATCATCAACATGTTTGTCATAATTAAAAACATCATATTTAAGCCACCACTTTGGGAATTCCACTGAGAAGGAGACATACAGCTGCTGCTCTCCTGCCAGCAAAGCATTTTTGTATGAACACACTGTGAAGATTGGTGAGAACAAGCAGTGCTGTAGGCACATCAGTGATGTAGAGTGACCGAGACAGAATAACTCTGTGTGATCTATTGTGTCTGGTGAGTCCTCATGATGTAAAGCCCATCTCTTGCAGTATACTCAAAATGATTTCCAATATATAAACTTGGAGCCTGCACTGACTGGAGTTATAACCATCATATTTACAGTTATCAAGAACATTTGTGCACTTGGCACGAATCATAAGCTGCACAAGATCTTATTGACCAACACTGAACATTTGAAAGTACGTAGCCTCACTTGAATCATATAGCTCTCCTACCACCTTCAGATAGGGATTTAATCAACCCAAAGAGCAGGGCCTGATACATGCTACTAGCCACATTCAGGTAAAGATTAATTATAATTCTTTGGATTTCAGTAATTTGAGATCAGTTGTATAGCAGCTACCCAGAAATGAAACAGAAGAAGACATTGATGGTACGTTATGTATGATTTCCGTGAATACATTTTTTAACTGATTAATGAAGGATAATCATATATGTATTTGCTAAACAGGTACATATACTTGAATACAATGTAAAGATGGATTCTTTATAGTATAGCTATAGAGAGTATAACTAAATACTAAATGTGGTGCTTTTGTTTTCTCCTGGCATTTTTAAATGCGAAGCCTCTATGAGCTGTGGGTGAAACTCGCTCTTACTGACAGGATCATAATTAGAGCTATTTAAAACCTATTTTGGGGTCACAGTGACCTTTGACCTCTGAGTCACCAAGTCTGTGTCCAACCAACTGTGAAATATTGTCACAATCGCCCCTTCGGTTACTGAGTTAAGGTGTTGAATAATGGCCAAAAAGGTGTTTTTACAGGACATAATGATGGTCACAATGGCATTGACCTTTGACCTTTTTTGTAAAAAATGTCATCACTTCATTCCTGTATCACATTAAACATATGTGTGAAATTTTGTCAGAATTAGTGCATCAATTCTTGAGTTATGACCAATATCATTTGTCAAGGTCATTTTGAGTTTACAGTGGTGGTCAAAAGGTCAAATGTGTCTCATCATATCTAATACTCCATTTTTTAAAGTAGATTAGCAATTACCAATTACAAGCTCTACTGAATGTGTATTCAACCTACATCTAATGCGGAAAATTAGACTGTTGTCGTCCCTGTTTAGACTCAAGTGTAAAATTGTAGTTTCATGACTGCTGAGCCACAGAATCATAAAATAAGCCTGCCCACTCATACAATATATGTGTGTCCCTCTGTCTCCCTCTCTGTCTGTTTCTGTTTCTTAGTCCTATTGTAGGCATCATTTACAATAATAAAATAATACTACAGTGGCGAGATGCAAGTTTTGTCAAAAGCTTATTAAAAGCAACAAAGAAAGGACAAGCTCTGGATGCCATGACGGTCATTTGACCACCAATATCACCACATAAGTGAAGACACTCAGCAGCTGGAATTCATATTAATGGACAATGACAGACTGGAGGGCTTTTATCTTTATCTCCAATGTTTGAGTGTGTGTATGAGTCATAAAAGTGAAGGAGCAGTGATACAACAGAGGTTGTGAAACAATGATCCATCCAGGAGGCAACCGCAGATGTTTGTTTTGAGAGTGCTGAAGAGGACAACATGAAAGCCTATTAGAGGTGTAGTCTTCCCAGACTGACAGAAAGTAATGATACAAAATGTGTTGAGGAATAATAAAGATGGCACACGGCTAAAAATAACGGACAAACTGCGTCGCATAGAAAATAAAGACAAATGAGATGAAGGAGTAAAAGTAAATATATCAGGAAGACCAGGAATAAGCAGCAAAGTTGAATAAGCCAATTCAGATGTTGTACATTCAGATTGCTGATATACTCTTTAATTAAAAAGAAAATCAGACATAAAGAGAGTCTTTCTCTGAGTTTGTTGAGATGTTTGTACATTAAACAGGTGATTCAGTTCTCTGATCACAGGAGCCAAAATAAGCTGTTTCACCCCATCAAGTACAGTGCACACAGCACACTATAGATGGCAGCTTCATTATATTTCGAGACATAGAAACCATCCAATACTCCTGCACTGGAAAAGTTTTTTTGTCTTGTCTCAAGCATAAGCACACACACATCTAGATCTCTAGATCAACCTCTGTGAGAGTGGATCTAGAAATATTCATGGGTGGAAATATATGCTGATTCAATCGCAAGCATCACACACAACCACTTATCATTGTAGTGGCACATTAGTAAAGCATTAGAATTATTAAACATTCATTTTTTAACACTTCCATATATTTTAAAAACAATTGTACAGACAATCTTTGTACAGTCTTTAAAAAAATACAAATATGTAATGCTAATTCAGGTCAGGTCAGACTTGGTAATAGAGAGGCAGGCTTTTCCAGGAGAAATGAGTGTCGTCAACATGGCAGTGAAATGAAACATTAAGGATTCATATGGCCGAGGGTTAGCATGTACACTGAAATTGGAGCAGGAATTTAGCCCTCTAGCACTGTGCGTGTTGTGAGGAGGATGAGCTTCAGCGGTGAGAGATTGTTCTGTAGCAGCACAGCAGCAGATGATCCAGCGTAGAGTGATTTCAGCAGAGACACTCACGTGTGGGTTGATATGATCTTGTGCAGCTTGTGCACAATCTTATCAACCCACTGTATGGTTTGTGCCAAGTACACAAATGTCTGTGTTTTTGTGCACCGTAAATATGATGGTTTAACTCCAGGCATTAGGTTAAAATTGGAGTTAAAGTCAAAGAATTAACAAACAACAATTTTTGACATCAGAAGGTGGTTAGTTACTTTAAAAGCTGCCTTCTGTGTGCTATAAAGCCCAAAAACTTGCATTGCTTAGAAATGTTAGCAATATCAGCTGGATAAGAAGTACTCAAATTAAGATTTTTAATGTCACCCTCAAGGATTTATTCATGTTTTTTCTTTAATGGGTTTAAAGTAATCAGGACAGGTGGCCATAGAGATATATGATGGACTAAACAAACTATTGTTTATTGTCTGTTCTTTATTCACTGCAACTACACTGAAATGACATTGATTGTCTATTGCTTTATTTTCTTCTTCGAATGTTTTTATCATGTGTTTCTATGCTTTATTTAAAGCTCTTTGAAAGGCTTTTGTGTTTGACACATGCAAATTTGACACAAAAATTCAAAACAATTTAAAACGTTATTTTTCTGGGAAAAAGAGTTTATGGCTTTGATGATTTAATTAAAAAAGTGCCTTTAGTGTTAAAAAGTGTTACTTCTGTTGTATATTTAACCAGTTTGGAATATATCTGCAAATAGACTTAAAGGCTCGTTGGTAATTTGGAGATGCTGTTTTGATTTTATTGTCAATTAAGCAGGATGGATCCATATAGAACTGCAGAACCCCAGAGAAATCATATTGAAGCCCATTTGTAAGTAAAAAGAACAGGAACTCTGACATCTTGACTGTCTGAGGAGAAGCGTTGAACAAAACTAGTGGTTTCTGACAGGAAGAATCTGTCAATTAACACAATGAACTCGTCTGACAAGTGACGGAGGGGCGCTATCAATTTATGTTCAGACTATTGTCTGAAATCTAACTCTAGATGCTGGAGACTTTGAAACATCTGTGTTATATGCTAATGTGTTAAACAAAGGAGATATGACTGTAGTCCTGAATTTTAAAATCCTCTGGTTAAAACCAACTCAAAACTGTATCAAATGCATCCTTTACTTTCCACCTTTCAACTTTAACTAAGTCTTAAACACAGGTTTCTAAAGACACATTTACACCATAATTCAGGGGCAACCCATCTATTAAGCAAACTTTCAACCTCACATATACACAAGTACACATGTTCTCCATCCTCGTTACAGCTTATCTTATGTTCCAAAGCTCAAACAGTGCACCTGTTACACAACTCTTTATATAGTGGACCATGATCAACGTAAGAGGTCGTCGTGTGACAGATATTATATACTGTCATGTTTTTCTACGAACTGAAAGGTGCCAAAAAATGAAATAAAATCATAAAATCTAAATAAAACTGTGATGATGATGATGATGATGATACGATGAACAAAACATTATTTGTCTTTCAACTCATTTAGATTAAGGCCTTATGATTTCTCATATGACAGGTCAATGCCTTACATTCTCTTAAAGTCTCTCACTAGTATATGCCACCTTAATGTATCTTTTAGTATGTCTGGTTCTTGAATGAGGCCCTTTGCTCCATATGTGAATGCACTGTACTGTACCCACTAAATGCTGCATATATCATGCTATTTCTATATTTAATAGTAAAATATGAATGCGCATTACCCCACAAATAAAGCACTTTTCATTATTATCTGTGTCAGCCAAAAACACATTTGTAGAATAACAAAAGTGTTACTAGGGATGGAACTGCAATGTGTTGAATAACAAGAATAATAATGCTCTATAGTACATACTCTCTTTAGATGAATATAATTTAAAAGTGGCTATAATAAGTTAATATTTTAACTTTTTTCATGGCTCAAGTAGAAACAGTAAAAATGTGCAAATCCAGGTGAGTGCTACGGACTAAAAGCCCTGTATTTTGATGTACTGCATGTATTTTCCACTTCAACACTTCTCCCTAAAGGCTTTCAGTCAACAAATTACAGACTCTCAGCTACCTATCTTAACTGGCTTCAAGTAATGGAAACAGACATCTTTCAACAAGTATCCAATCTTGAAACATTGACCACTAATGGCCTGAGTGGCAGAACTGCTGCTGTGAATATAGGCTTTTATGGATTCTGACCCCTACAGTCATTTTCATGGTAAGTGACAAATCCTCATGATCTATAATTATGACTTTTATCTGTAGGGCTCAATCTTAGGATTCAGTTCTAATTATATGGTTAGCCTGACTGTAGGTCAGTCAGAGATGTAGGGATACATCAGTGAAAAAAACAAGATAATGTGAGAAAAAGGAATAGAAAGAGAGTGGGCAAATAAAAGAGAAACAAGACCAAAAAAGGGCAAAATTGAGGAAATCAAGACAGAAACACAAAGATCTCTGAGGTTAAAACCATCCAGAATAAAAACAAAGCATGATTAACATACTGTCCTAAGACAATACAACGTAGTGGATTGACCCCTCTGCTGACACAATGGGGTAGAAAATTATGATGAAGAGAGAGAGAGAGAGAGAGAGAGAGAGAGAGAGAGAGAGAGAGAGAGAGAGACTAGAGGGATGTTATTTTGTGAGCGGAAAACTGCTTTCTCAATCCCTTGTGAATAATCCTGCCTGTAAATCCGATGGGATTATCACTGATACAGTCTCAATTTTCTGGATTGCTTTAATTCTAGTGTAAAGAGAAAACTCAGTAGCATAAACAGTGACAAGCGGATTTGATGAAAGAAGTTAAACATAACATGAAATGGAGACCGGTTGGTTGAACTAGGCAATATGTGCTTTTGAGTGCACATTCACATACAATTGCAAATGTATGAATATACTGAAACTCGTGCTTGTGAAACTCAGATCAATTAAAATAAACAAAAAGGCTAACATTGGACCTTTGGGGCTGACGTATACATGTTAGGTCTGATCACAGCCACTGATACGTCCAAACATGAGCTCTATGCAGAGGTAAAATGTGTATTCATCTGGTGATTATCAAGCTAAATTCAGCCTGGTGTTCAGAAAAGCTGGGAGTTTAGGACTGTTGGTCGGACAAAACAAGCTGTTTAAAAATGTCAGTTTAGGCTTTGGGAAATTGTGATCTGAGTATTTCACAATTTTCTGATAGATAATCTGAACAAATCGATAATGCAAATAATTGTTAGTTGCAGATATTTTCCTCTGTGCTTCATAAGCCTAATATATCTCATAAAGATTTAAAGGTCTTCCTCTGTTGCTTTTTATTGCAGGCGTGGCACCTCCTCTACTCTGGATGTTGTGACTGACATTTCTGGGTTTCAGGGTTGGAGCTACAGTAGAGAAATCGCTCTGCAGCTTCTGTGTCTTCTCTTGGCTAACTCTCTATACCAGCCAATATCTGATGATCAGCGGAGCACACATTAACTGTCTTACATTTTGGTGGTACTTGGCTTTTCCTTCCTACATTTCCAGCCTCCTCTTCGTTGTTTTCATGTAACTGTGAATCGTATAGTTAACTGTCCTACATGTCTGTTACGTGGCCTATTTAACACCTGGCGTTGGTACTATCCGTCCACATATTTCCAGTCCGATCAACATCCTGATATTATGGCTGGTAAGGTTGAGACCATTTCTCACAGTTTAAAGTTGTCCACATAAAAGGTGGAGGCTGGTGGTAGGTCCACTCAAGCTTGTATTCACTGATTGTCCTGCATTATGTTAGCCAGTCTGTAGTCTGACTTTAGTAACTCCATACCGCTATATGTACATTTGTTTTGATCATGTTAGGCCTTGGTGCTGCTGTTTTTATGACTCATTGGATATCTGATACTGTGATGGCAACTGGTTCCTGTTCTGGATGCCACTGATGATTGGTGTTGTGTGATGATTATTTCTTCCACTTGCTCTTCCTGTGCTGTTCAGTTTCAGCCTTTGATGCCACCGCTTCCTAACCCTTTTGTATTGTTTACTTTATCTTGACTTTGAGAACACTGTCTACAGTTTGCCTTGTATATTCCTTCTGCTGTGGCATATTAAAGGACAATTCCGGTGCAAAATGAACCTGGGGTTAATAACACATGTGTATCGAGTTTGTCCGTTCTCTGGGATATGTTTTCAGTCCAATCGAACGTTTGAGCACAAACTGCTAATTACCATATAATGCTAGTCAATGGGGCATAGGGTAAAGTGAAAAAAAAGCTATTTCTATAACACTAACAAGGCTCAAGATAGCACCACACTTACACGGTAGCATAATGAGGGTCCCTACATGTAAACTGAAGCATTGAGAACTTTGTAAGTGTACAGACAGTTTATTAAAAAGATAGTTTAGAACAACAGTAGCGTTCACGTATACAGGCGGGTGCCATCTTGGGAAAACAGTCGCGACCAGTCGAACTCTCTGAGATGTGAAGTGAACGCACCATCTCGTGTGAAACGTTGTTGCCGGAAGAAAGCACTGAGCACGTAAGAGAAGCACTGAATGCAACAGAGACTAGTGCTTTCACAGGATACACACTAAAGAGATGGCGGATTATTCAACCGAATTTGAAGACATCGACAACGAACCCTTTCAGTTTGATGGACGTCCTTATCTTTTCAAGCCGGAATATACAGACGAAGAGCTGCGGGAGCTCCGTGAAAGGGCTACGAGAGAGAGAGCTACCAGTAGTCAATGCCGCAACACAGCCTCGTACTTCGGGAAACTGGTGGTGTACCTGCGGGCATTGTGAAGCTATGGCCACCGAAGAGGAGTGCCTGTGTTGCACGGAGTGGGACCTGTTGCGTTGCGACACCCAAGACACGCAGTGTTTTGTACAGTCTGAAGATTTCCCCTCTCTGATAAACAGGGCTGTACTCAAAACTTTTTTCCATGTCCCGAAAATAAATTGGAGGCGGCGACCCATACCGCAGGGACCAGATGGACAGTTATCCACTAAGTACACTAGACAAGTTATGTTTTACATCGCTGCGATTATTTCGGCTATATTGAGCAAATTACATTTGATTTTAGTTCACATCGCCAGAAAAAAGTTTCAAGTACAGCCCTGTTTATCAGAGAGGGGAAATCTTTAACATATTGGTTCGGTTATAATAGTCGTAGGAGTTGTAAGTAATGTTGCACTTTACCTGCTGTCACACTGCCTGACAGCTTCTCACCGAGTTTTGGAAATCTAGTTTGCCTGACAGAAGTTAGCTCTCTCTCATGTCAGCAGTTGGGCCAATTAATGATTTCAGTGTCAGTGTTCATCTCATCTCCCTCATTGCACTTCCAGTATATCCTGGTCATTATTATAATATTTACATTCCCACCACATGATTATAGCTTTCTGTGATATTTCAAAGAGTAGCGACAAAAATGTGCAGTCAGGTAGGGTGTTATTGGCTGAATGAGAAAGTCTTCACAGACGCTGCCCTGCCATATGCTCAGCTGTGATGCTGCTACTAAGCCAACTCTCGTGCTGCGCAGTGCTTTAAACAGTAGAGTCTGTCTGCAGGACAAACAATGTAATGACGCTGTGTTAAATTAACTCAAGTGCTTTAGTGTGTTTGCTATGTTATGTCTTGTCCAGAAAAAGTGATATTTTGGGTGTACAGGGCTTTCTCGGAGTAACGACATATTCTGAAATTGTGGAATGAAGATGTAACTCAACTGTATACATCTGCTTCTTGTTCTCTCAGTTTCAGCTCAGTCTTGCACACTGTATTTTCTGTCATGCATTGCCAGACCTACATTACAGTGTTTGCTGTATGGTCCCTGTTGTGAATAACAATGCTGTGAGGAATGGAAGCTACTGTATGTGTCTATATTGGGAACCTCTATACTGGCTTCTATACAATTTCAGTCTCACGTTTAAGATGTTTATTGTATCAGTACAACATAATAAGAGTTTGGCGTCTAGGCTCCGACCTCATCTCTCCCCGCAGATATGTTTACATAGAGATACTGGGGAGTGATGAGCAATAACTTAAAGCTGGAGCCTGCAGGTGAATGCTGAGGTGGTGGTGGGCTTAAAGAACAGGCAGCAATACCAATGTAGGGCAGCAGTGGTGTTGAGAGAGCAGAGGGAGAGATGGGAAATTTCGCAGCTTAAATACACCTCCAAATTGGGAAGGTGTGTTTGGTTTATGGTCATGGAGAGTAAGGCATGTCAGATGTGTGTATAGCTGTGCAGCTCAAGTTGAGCTCAATTAGTAGACAGAGCTGCCGAGTCTGAAATGAAGCCAACGTGGAAGTGTCTTAAGCATTCTTTGTAATGGCCACCAGGGGGTAGCTCCATGGGCTGCAAAAAAAAGTCTCATAGTATTGAGTCTCATGGAGAAATGACCCTACTCCTCCCGTGATTTATTATTAATTATATATCATTTATTTGGAACTAAGCGCACCCAATGAGCTCAGCTAAACGTCACCGCTGCTGGCTCCAAAAAAGGACATGATAATTGCTATAATGCCGAACTAGAGGCTTCCAAACGATAGTCCACAAACCAATGGGTGACGTTATGATAGGTTCACACTTCACAATGACTAATAAATCTTGATTTTGCACGTTAGCTTAGCTCTGCCCTCCATAGTTACTGTTGCTAAGCCTGTGAAGCATTCCTTCCCCACTGCACTAATGGTGGCAAATATACAGCCCCAAATTATTTGTAGTTTTGGTAGGACTTCCCCCTAATAGTCGAGTACACTGTCAACCTCAACTTTTCATTAGTCAGTTGGTTACCCTTGTATGCTCAACCTGTAAGAAAAATCATTCTAAACTCTTTACATACTTTTCTATATAAGACTGTACTGGAAAGGGGTTCAGCAAACTGTCATTTACAACATAACTCAATGTCAGTATGTGTTTGTGGGTGTAGGCTACGTGTGTGTTCAGGTCAATGATGCGTGATTCAGAATTAATTTCTTTTTTTTATATTTCCCTAATCTTATATACGCCTGACTCTCAGCATTACTCCACTTGTCCCTGACGGATCACAATGATTTCCTAGCAGGTAGGGGGGGTTAGGGTTTGGGTGGATTTCAGTTTGATTTTCTATAGGTGAAAAAACAGTATGACTCCAGGAAAGTGAGCGAGTGTGAAGGTGATTTTTTATTTTGCCTTTATTTTTACCCCCATACTGTAAGTAAAAATATATTGTCAGAGAGAACTGTTCTTCTTTCACATGTTGTGCACTCTTTAAACCATCAGGCAATTGCTTCTTCCTACATCAATTATTAAACCAGAATTTCATACTTTGCCTTATGAGCTACAAATGAGTCCTCTTTGTGATATACTCTCTCGTGCCACAGATGAGGGCAGAAAACTTCTCCATCATGTGTAAGAAAATTACATATTCAACAGTATCGTAATCCAAGATTCATTGTTTCCATTTTTAAAAATTCAGTGTCATTATTAAGTAGGAGAATGAGATGGCACGATAAAGGATTATGTCATTTAACGAGTTGTCGATTCAATTTTCTGTGTGTGTAGCTGATCTGTGAGTGTGAGAGCAGGGGGGAGTAAAGGGTGTCAGCATGAGAGCGAGAGAGGAAACTCCACATGTGAGTCTCCCAACGAAATGGAGGGACATTGTGTGCTGAAAAATACTTTTCATCACTGCACCGTGATAGTGATTCTCTTTCATTTTGCTGAGTATCCCTCATATAGGTCTGCTACTTGCAACAAAAATGCAACACTCTCTCTGCTAAGAGAGCTTGAGGTGGGTCTCTGAAAAGCTTGAAAGCACAGAGGACAGGTCTGTTTTTTACAGCTTGAAATGCACTTAATGCTGGGGCTGCTCACCTCTACCACCTCCTCACCAGCAGCTACAAAAGAAGCATCTTCTCATGTTATTCAAATATTTTCATTTCTTCTTCAAAGATGAACAGATTTTTGTATTTCTTATCCACAAGCAGACAATTAGAAGAATGACATTAAGAGAGCCTCATTCATCCTGATGCCAATTAACCACAACATACATGTTTTCCACACACAATAAAAGCCTTCTGGGTTGACCTTTAACCAACATTCCCAGGTAGCTCCACTCTCCTGCACTACATTTCTTTAATGAATTCAGATGCATGTGCCACAACTGCGCTGGGTTGGAGGTAAACACCTTCAACCAGTGGGTTCTCTCTGACACTGCTGGCATACATTAGCATATTAGTCTACCATACATGTCATCTTACATAAGAATTTAAGCCTTGCCATCAGCCTAACTTGTGTGTTATCTTAAGGTCCAAACAGCTACAAATCAGAAATAAAGTCCTTGTTACCATCATATTACAGTTATTTTCATATAAATTGCCCTGCAGGTTAATTTATGTTTGGGTTACAGTAATAATAGCTAACGGTCTGTAAAGTTTTACAAAGCTGCAATCAATGACCTTGAAGAATGAAATATGTGCACTTCTTTTTCTTTTTTTTTTTTCATAATGCCCTTCCTTTGAAGTCAGCATCCTCCAGCTGTTTACTCAGCCTGAAAATCCGTTTTGGCACACTGAGGCTTCATGCAGGTTTTATCCATGTTTTTCCCCATCCCTTGCACTTCGTAACAGCCTTCAACCCATGTAAACCTCTTGCTACTTCCCCATAGGGACTCAAATATTGTGTCTGTGGTGCTCAACAGCATATAGTGACCTTATCATATACTTTGTGCCTTTTCATTTCCTATGGTTTCACTAAAATAGTCCTATCGAGACTTACACGGTGCCAGTGGGAATCACAACTGACTTTATCATGCTCCGTTGCATCTCTGGTGTATGGGATTATTTCAGGTTTCTGTGCGGAGCTGTTTGATCTTTATAGCTGTGGTATTTGCGTTAGTTCAGTTCTTTCTGCAAGTACACCGACTATACTTCAATGCTGACTCCGTATCGACTTGGAATTAAAACTAATATCATCTGCTCTGCGCCCTCAGATCCGTGCGTAATGGTAACAAACACGGACTCGAGGAATGGTTGTTTAAAACAAGTACAATTACAATACAAATAAGACTTACCATGTCTTTTTCCTTCATATTGACGATTTTCTCTCCTCTTTCTCTTTAACAAAAGCGGTGCACAAAGGCAATCAGGGAATCCCGGCAGCGGCGTCCTTCATTTACGCACGTCCAGTACGGACAAATGAAAGACGGACGGGTTACGTTGAGGGAACCAGCCACAGTTTCTGTAGGTGTTGCTGTTAATTGCGATTGGTTCTTCGAACAGGTAGAGCGCATTTGTCTCTGTTAAGCATTTAAAACCGGTCATTTCAGTTGTCCCGCAAACTTGAGCGACTCGAATTTATGGAATCCCGCTCACTAAACGACTTGACAACAGTTACTTCAAAAATTTCTTTTTCCAGAGTTCAGCGGGCAGAATGTGTGAAAAGTGTAAAAAAAAAAGAAAAAAAAGAAAGGAAAAACAAGTGTGAAGCTCCATCTGATGCATCAAGGCTCTCATTGTCTCCATCAACAATTAAACCCCCGGACGGAGACACTGGGGCTTCTCAGTGCTGATGCGATCCACTCTGCGCCGGGAGAGATCACAGAGACGTCAACAAGTTGCATTCAAATCTGCGTTTCTCGGAGGTCTTGATGGGACTGGCTGCCACGGATGAGCCTCCTCTGTGCGCCCCTCCACACACACACACACAAACACAAACACACACACACACACACACACACACACACACACTGACAGAGTATTTAATCGACTGCAACCGCAGGCGTGTGTTTCCAAGTAATTCGGTGGATTTCTTTTGACAGTCCGCCCCACTACTGTTACAGTAAATAGAGCAGAAGTTCTCAAAATCGGGTGCAGAGAACTCCCAGAGGCCCCAGACAGTTTAAGATGGTCCCACAGAAAAAAAAAGATTAGAAGTGTCTAATCTGGTTAAGTGGCTCGCCAGTATAAGTAGCCTAATGATAATTTGAAAGAAATATGTGGAAAACTCAATTTGAGTTCTGAAGTTACTGATCTGATTAAATCCATCTGAGATGAGATAATCCCAGGTCTTTTATTTTAATTTCAGAGTCCTGACGTTAAAGGGACACTGCACCCAAACCAGCTGGTCTTTTTAACATGTTCTAAATCCCAACTCCTCAAATAAGTCAGTGGCCCTACTCCAGAATGTGTCTCTCTAGGTAGGCTACCCCTCTAGTTTCATTTCTGGATGTGCAGGGTGGTCAAGTTAGCAATAATAAATGTGCAGTGTCTAGTTAGATTTTCCAATTGACGAGAAATGGTGCCACTTTGGTTACATTATGTACCTGAAATAACTTGTGTTTTGCGACTTCTCCTATATATGTAACTTAAAGGTCCAGTTTGTAACATTTAGGATGGTCTATTCACAGAAATGTAACATAGTAACACATAGTGTGTCTTCATTAGTGTATTAACATCTGAAAATAACATTTGTTGTGTTTGTGTTACCTTAGAATGAGCATTTTATTATCTACAGACAGTTGTGAGTCTGATATGTTCAACTGCTGTGTTTCTGAATGGACAAACCAAACAATGGCTCTAATTTCGCAGCTCCGCTTCGCAATTCATGCTTGAAAGAGAGGGTGAAGCGAGAGAGTTGCAATATGCCACTGAATCGTACACAGTTGTTCTTTGAAATAAGTCAATGTTTACCTTTTGTTTCACACAGGAAACAAACCGCAGTCTCCTGGGTGAAAGTCCTGTCTTTGTTCGGCATACAGAGTAAGATAAAGTTGTCCGAGACACAACTATAGCGTTAGTGGTAACTTAGAAATGCCGACTCTGCTCAGGTTGTAGTTTTAAAATGATGTCACAGATTCAAGCAGAATAATGTAGAAAACTGCAACTATCAGCTGATATGTCTTCCTCCTCTTGAAGTGGGGGCTATTAAGTTATTAGGCTGCAGAAACGTGGTTGTTGACAACTATTTGTCAGTTTGCAATAAACTCCACTTATTTCCAAAAGTTAAGGGAACTACCTGCAGAGACAAATCTTGGAAATGCCATGGATTATAAACTCAGCCATTCTTATATTGACTGTACCACACTGCAGAGATATTTACTGGGATTCTGCAGGGGTGGCAATAATGAGCAGTCACAAAGAATAAGCAGCTGCCATAAGAAAACTTTTTGACCCAAGGGAAGCTTCAGTTTGGATGATGGAGGAGAAACTAAGTAAATGTGCAGATATTCAACTTGAAAACATGGCTGATATTGAGGGTTAGGCACATTAAGACACTAGTTGAACCTGAGGGAAAATGACAAAAGTCCCCTAAGTAACATCAGTGCCTTAGGGTTTGTGCACTATTCAGCATTATGTGGTCATGAACACTGTCCCTCCTGTTTTCCCAAATTCATTTAATGCACAATTCAGTGCAGTTCAGTTCAGTGATTATCAGTACTGTTACAGCGTTACCTCCCTTTAAACTTTCCATTAACTACATCATGACACTGCTCTGTTTCCTTTCAGTATCAGTGGATTAATTTCAAGAGATTTCGGTGAAAAGCTCAACTTTTAACAAATAAAGTCTCTTAAATTCATATTACATGATCTATGCCAATTCACAGAAAGAGCGGTCTTGTTAGTTCATTAAATACTGTGACTGAACCACTGTTTCTCTTCAGTAAATTTTATCTTTAATTGAATCAATACCAGCGCCTTGAAAGCTCATTAGCAGGCTCTTGAAGTATATAAAATGGATCACTTGCACACATGTAGGCACACACACACACACACACACACACACACACACACACACACACACACTTTATGGGCTGTTTTAAGTGGAAATAAAAATGCAGAGCTTTAAATGGACGGATTTGTCTTTGATCCCATCATCTCCATCCTGGGGAGATGAAGTGACCACATGGGAATGAAATACAGTGTTTTGCAATTTAGCCCTTTGAAATTCTTCCCTCTAAATGGAGGGTCAAAGTGTGTTTTTCTGGCAGTCGTGGGATGTTCTGATAATTCAGTTGATGAGTTAATTTGTCTTATTCTTATTTTTTTTATAAAGTTGTGGCTTTTACAACACTTTGAGGACGTACAGTGCTTATTCTTTGCTGGAGAAAATGTTAAGTTTTAAAAGTTTTCTCTTTCCACTGGACAGATCAGCTGGTGAGTCTAGTCTGATATGAAAGATTAAATATGTCCCATGTGGTGTGATCCTATTTTACACCTGCCAGCTGTCTCCATACAGGTGTGTGAGACAGAATTATAAATTCATTACATCGCTTTCTTCAGTGACAGACTGATTGCATTGCGTTTCATTTATGACCAGATAGACCCATAATATATAGGCATTATGGTGCCTCCAGGTGTCTGTTGAAAATTCCAAAACAAACTGAGAACAGAGAAATAGAGACTGTATTTCATTTCTTTCCAACCACAAGTCACAAAACAGACTCATTAAAATAAAACAAATTAAATAAAACTTTCTTTTGTGAAGTGTTTGTATGAGCATGTTATGCCCTTAATATTGAGTAGAGAGCAGACAGGAGATGAGGGGAGGTAGAAATGGGGAACGACATGCAAGGGAAATGTACTGTTGCCCCCCAAATCCCAAAGGCATCCCTCATTACATCTGGCAACTGGATTCAGTGGGTTGGTTTAGAAACATAACTCAAAGTGCAAAAAAATCCTGTGTCTGAACGGGAAAAACTTAATTAACTAAAGAACTGAATCACCTTTATGAACCCAAAATGTACTCACTCAAATACCACAAAGTCAATGACGTTTGAGTTGTTACTTTCGTCTGAATCAGCAGATCCTAATTTCCTGCTCAGTGACTTGTGAACTACTGCAGTAGCACCATTTGTTTACAGTGAGACTCCAATAAATCCTTTCACATCTTTATTTGAGTGATATACGACGTACTGTAGTGGGAGATGAAGCAGGATGAGTGTGCACATTATAGTCTCCTGGAGGTTTACCAAGAAGGAACCAGATATCTTTATTGCCTCTCCAATTTAAACACATAAGAGATCAAACTTACAGCCCTTCCCTGTTTGTAAAGCACATAACAAAGGCGTTATTGTATTATGATCATATCCACATAGCAAAAACATATCCCTCATGGCAAGCTGCTAAATGTATGGAGGGAGTGAAAAGTTTTAATGATTTTTAATAAGCTTGTACCTTAAAACATTACAGATAATATAGCTTTTATACTCAACCTTAATCTGAAATCCATAACGTTCCAAATGTTCTGACATCTGCAGTTCATATGGATCAATGCAGCAACATTTTCAACAGCATGGATAGATATTAATATTAATATATAAAAAAAGCGAATACTTATTATAAATACACTTGGGATTTTTTAAAGGATCAATAAGAGTATTTTGATTTTTTGTTTGTTCACCAGGCACTTACATAATAACATTTCAGTATTCATCACCCAGCTGTCACTAGCTGCACCCCACCACATTAATGTTTCTTACGGCTTCATTGAGACATGACTGTTCAGGTTGAGCGAGTATTTGGCTGAAATGAGTGTCCTGTACGGATAATGTACTTTTTATCATCAGAGTAAAATGTCTCTATTATAGAGATAGAGACTATAAGAATATAATAGTTATCTTATTCTATTCATCAAAACCTTTCTCTGAAGCTCAATTCTGAGGCTGTTCTGTAAATAGTTTTCCAATAAATATAGAAACTTATGATCAAAGTGTATTAATTTCAGGCTTAAATGAACTTACTCCCACCCACTTCTGGTTTAAGCACCACCCACATCCGTTTAATCACCACCAATTCTGAGTTCGAGTATAGATAATTTACTTGGTTGAACAGATACAGGTAATGGTGTATTCGCTCGATCCTAGTGACAGCACATTAACAGACACAGTGTTCATGTGATATTCGGGACCTTGTGAACAAGAGTTAAAAATGTTATAATAAAAAGGAGATAGGTTGTTTTTTTGGTTCATTCACAGGCTGCTGGACTTTAAAACATATTTTGTCATTGAAGCCTTAATTAATAAGCACAATGGATGCTCAACCCCCTCACACTAATTCATCATCATTAAAGTCATTAGAGAGTGACTTCTGCTGCCCTTTTTTATAATATCCTACAGTACACAAGCACTGAATGACAGACCTTTGCATCTTGCATATATTTTATTAGCTCACATGCTGTATTAAAACAAATGTATCTGGATACTTGTGTATTCAAGTTGGCATTAATAAATACTGAAAATATAAAGTAGGCTTGCAGCTCTGATTATAACTGTTATTGTAGGAGGTTTATTTTAACTTATTTTGTCTTAGTTGAACTGTGAGAAGAAAATTGATTTCATACTGAATCCTCTACAGCTTAAACTTCTCTTTCAGACCGTTAGCTATTTTATTAAACTGATTTTGTACACAAGAGATGTTTGAGATAATAAATTCATTACAGTGATGTTAGAAGGTGGAACAGGACCCATTCAATCTCTCTGCGTGTTTTAACTTGTGCTGCTGTTGCCTTTACATTCATCTGCATTTAAATCAGTCTTGTGTTGAAAGTGATAAAGAAATGTTACCAGTAAGATTGCCATCTTGACTTTTATGTAAAAATGAGCAGGCTGCTTATTCAGATAAAAATGTCTTAAGGGGCTTAACATTACATCCATTACATTTGGCTTGATTACCTTGAATGACTTGTTGGGTTGTCTATATTGTTCAGTATTGTTCAGAAACTTTAAGAAAAATCCAAGTTGCCTAGTCATGACTTGAATGTTGACAAGTAAGAAAGTGGTAATTCTAACTCCAATATGAATGCACTTTGAATGCCAGTCATACTAGTGTTGTTTTTGATTTTTCATGACATTGCTTGACAATTAGAAAGATATAGAATAACGCCAGCCTTATCCTTTAGGCATGAAGTAATAGTGGCACTTCGAAAGAACCAATGTCCCACTGTGTGAGTACACTGTCTTTTATTTGTGCAAAACAACTAGCTCTCTAGAGCTACTATAATAACAGATATCTGACTGATTGCAGCATGTCAGCCGCCTGGGTCATTATTCCTCTCTCAGAGCTTCCCAGAAGTTCCCACTGGATGCTTCACAGAATGCTAATGTCATTTTTTTGTTAACTGGAAAGTCTTGTGTTACCCAACAATGCAAAAACTTTTCATAACTTATTAATTATGAAATTCAGTAGTCAAGAAACATAATGAGAACGTCTCTGTAGCCTCCAATTTACATGTTTTCCTGCTTAAGAAATCACAGCACAACACAATAGTCATTTTTCTACAATGAAGAAGTTGCTCTTCATGTGAAGATGACCCAAAGGCAATTTGGCTGCAGAGCTGAGTTTTATTTCCTGATTGTTCACCATGAAAAAAATGCTCCAGCATTGGTAAAGTACAAAGGCCAAAGTGATCAGATACAAAGGCAGAAATCGTGGTTAAAGGAAGACTGAAGGGAGGAACAGAAGGAAGACTGTTGTAAAAAAATAAAAAGAAGAGACAGGAACACAGTACTGTGTTCAATATTGGAATCAGCAGTCATATAATGGCATGATTGTAGCGTAAACCATTTAGAATTATACATGTTATTTTGTCTCTGAAATTGCTGTAGCTTAAGAAAAGTTGCCTAAATGTAGCTGTATGGTTAACCATTTTCATTTGCTATGAGCAGATAAAGTAAGAATAACAAACACACTCTGCCTTGTGCTTCACGGCTCTGTTGCTGCTGTCAAAGGTACTGACAAGCAAAGGAGTAAACGTCTAAAGCTTCACGTATTGATTCAGTTGCAGGTTGAGTGACAGGTTGACACACAGTACTGTACTGTGCTTCCATGTAATTTTTTTCTTATATGTACCATAGTGTGACCGAGTATTGTTTGATATACTGTAGGATCAGCCGGCAACAGTTTCTTTATACTGTATGTTCTAAAAAGTCTAAGTATATCAAGTCAGACTACTCTGCAAACACTTCCATCTAATACAGCTTGTATTTTATGACAGCCACATAAGGGAAATAGCATATTTACCTACATTCATTACTGTAATTTATATACCGGATACCCTTTGCTATAATCAAACAGTGGTCACCTCTTCATACGCTGTTATTGAATCTGTGGCCTTTGGGGTTGTTGTTATATTAATGGTAATGATACCACTTGATATAATAGAGTATATCTTTGCAAGTGAATTAACTTTTATTAAAATCTCTTATTTTTAGTCTTGTATTGTATTTTACAAAAAAAATGTTTCAAGAGCAAGTGCAGTGTGAAGTATTAGCTATTTCTCAAAATTCATGAAACAAGAGGAACTGCACTGGGGCCAAGAATAATTATCCTATCAAACTGGCATCGTTTTTTTCTTGGTGTAATAAAAATACGTTTTTAATGGTGAATTTAGGACTAAATGATTTGTGAACACAGTTTCTGTTCTAAACAGAACCTGCATTCTAAACACAGATTACTATGATATACTTCTACTTTTCTTGATGGTTCCAGGTGGTAAACCAGTATGAACTCTGCACTGGTAGATATTTGCAAAATGATATGGATGTGACCATCAGAATCAGAATCAGATGGGAAGAAACTGTTTTTTTGGCAAGAGGTTTTGGTCCTGATGGACCGCAGCCGCAAGAAGGGAAGTATCTCAAAGACCATGCTATACATTCCAGTAGAGAATGGATCTTAAAAGTTATATATGAGACTTAAAACATTAATATAGCAGCAAACAATTGCTATGTAAAGATACAGTAGATTAATGGCATCCTGAGCAGAGAATGATCTCACACTTGCTTTGCCTGTGTGGCTATCCCAGCCTGTCTGTGATTTGTTTACAAAGGTCTAGCCATGATGTTAGCGAGTGACTGAAACTGCTGTTCTTCTCATATGTTGGTGAATTATATTTTGGCCAATGATTGTTGGAGAGGCTGTGGAAAGACTAACAAAGATGGTTTTGGTGAGTTTTATTTTGTTTCTCTCCATAGTTATTGGTCTGAGATGCTGGTGCCCTAGCGCGACATCTAGTGGCAAGAGAATTTAGTATACATATCCTTTCATTTTCACATCATATTTAAAGTGCACAGTGTAGCTTAAGCATGCACTTTCTTTTTATGCTAATGCAAGCACATGTTTCTATGTAATGACAGCTGAGTGAAGAACAGAGAGGAATAAATGAGACAAAATTGTTGGATAAAACAGTGCTTCATCCATACCGTCAATTATCTGCAGAATATATGAAGAATCAGCTGCTGCCGAAGGGTGCAATACCGACATCAAATGTAACTTAAAATAAAGCATGTCCACTATGCTGAGAAATGTTTGTGAATGCACTCTGACAGCTACTTGTGCTGAGTCCATTCTCGAATATAGCTCTACAGGGACAAACAAGGAAACATGTTGACAGTATGACGAATGTTGGAGAACGCAAGCCAAAAAACACACAATGTTGCCTGAGTCACGTACAAAATAATGTTCGGATCAGAAAAAAGCCAGAGGTGAAAGGAAATGACAGTTGTGGGAGTTTCATGGCAATGGTGAAAACACTGGATTTGCAGTATATAATACTAAGCCCAAAACCAAATCCTGAAGTTGTACTGCAGCTTTCAGGACGAAGTGCAGCAAACAGCACGTACAGGCATACACACAATGACAGCTGTACAGTGTGATAAGCTCTTATCTGTCAACATGTATGTCTGAAACTCCACACCCATTGTAGGTATATAAATAGTTAATTGATAGTACATTTAAAACCACTATACACCCATAGTCCACTCACACAGGCGTTTTTACTCATTTGCCTTATTTTACATCTCAGGACAGTGGAGGTGTGTACAAAATGGGTTTGAGTGACATCTTGCCACCTCCCTTGCTGTTCCTGTTGGGGTGGGCTAACTAACACGTTTATCTTTTCTACTGGTATGTTGAGACCTCAGTTCCCAGCAGTGGTGTTCAGCTTTACCCTGAGCCGATCTTACCCACCAGGTTGACTGGGAACACCTGTGACAGTGTAGCCTACAGTGTCTTGTACTGCATTAAATCAAATTTCATTCATCAGGTTATACTTCCTATACTTAGATGGCTTAAAATGTTGGCTGTAATTTTTGTGTACATCTACAGTGAATGAACAGTCAACACTGTCTTCTGGAAACCACATCTGTTTACTCCTTTTTCCACGGCGTATTACACAAATTTAGCACTTCATTCACTAAAAGAAAGGTTGCCAGGCAACATAATCCAGGCAGCGATTGTGTTTCCCATCAAAATGTAATTGGCAAAACAAGTGTCTAGTATTTAACCATAATTTGTTGGAGATCGGATTGGAATAGGCCGTTTAGTCCATTGTTTGGTTGGACACATATGTATGCACACAACAATATACAATCACTTTATCAGCTTCAGCAGGCCTTCTGTCACAGCTGCTCAGTGGTAGACTACCGATCAATGATCAATTTCTCGAAATAATAAAAATTTGCCTGTGTGATCCCATATGCACTTAAGTGTTGTGCCTTGATGAAGAAAATCAGAGGAAAACTTTGCAGTGGCCCTACATTAGTACATCTACACTAAATGGAGTTGGGCCTCTCTGTGGCCGCAGGGATGAATAGTGGGATCGGTTTCCAATGACAAGCTGCTAATGAGTAGTCTTTTGGCAAATGGATTATAAAAAACTGTAACGGTGTTCTATTAACTAAGCCCCTCTGAAGTAATAAAGAACATGTTTTTTTTAAAGACCTGGGTGAGAGCCAGAGTGAGATTATTTGATCTGATTTGCTCTGATTTGAAGTACTGCACTAAAAGCTGCAGGTGCCTCAAGTCCCTGAAACTTGACACATATTCAGTTTGTGTGAATTGTTGGACCTATTTCGGAAGTCAAAGCTGCATAAAACTATATATTTTACACCTGTGTGCTAGAAACTTTCCTCTCTAAGTTATGCATAAGTCTAAATCCCAGTGGGATTCTTTCCTCCTCAGTTTGCCCCAGGATAATGTTGTTTCCACATGACTCACCTGTCTGAAGTAGTTAACGCTGGTGAGTCCACTCAGTCACATACCCATGCACACCTGCACTCACAAACACCGCACTTAGACATTAAGCCAAGTCAGCTTCTGCTCTTTACAGTTGTGTTGTGCAGTGGAAATGATGGAATCAGGATCAGCTTATTAATCCTTACGCCAGCTGCCGCTGAAAGCTCTGGGAACTTGGCTCGTCATCCAAGGTCTGTCAGTTCAAATCCCACCAAGCAGACCGACCTTTAAATGCTGACTAGACAAGGGATTGGACGTTAGCAAGGCCGGGAGTTCTTGTTAAGATCCATCCTAGTGGAATGTGTTGCTGGGCTGAGTTGAAAACCATGTGAGGGATTGTGAGCCAGCAAGCTGCAGGGATTGTCTGTTGAGCCTGAGCTGCAGTTGTTAACACATAATACAATTGTTATTTCAGAGCCAACACAAAGCTGCTGCTTCTTGAACCCTTCTTAGTGATCAAAACATCTCAGCTTCAACACAATCTTGTACAGTGTACAGAAAGTGAACATTTTCCTTTCCTCAAATCTGTCATTTATTAGATTTAAAGCATTAGATAGCATCAGAAACCACAGATTGTTTCTTGGTCTGTGGATACAAGGGACCTGAATATATGGACACAAATGCTGTGCTGCAGTAAGAGCTTAAGAAGGATCCAAAACTTAAACAGTGTGTTTATCTGCTCTAACGTCAGCTGCAATTCTTAGCATGCTTGGTTATCTACAGTATACTTCCCTAACCCTAAGGCCAAGAAGTACATCATTAACTACATTCGTTTGTAGGGTTACGGGTTACGATACGAAAAAAGCCCTGTATGAGGCGTCCTTTTGGCCATGGGGTTAAGGGACCAAACCGCTAACTGCAACATCTGCTGTTTGCATCTGACTGGGGACCTTAATTGCATGTCGTTCCCCGTCTCTCTCTTCCCTCGTTTCCTGTCATCTCTTTTCTGTTATAAAAATAACAATAATAAATACCTTGAACAAAAGACCCTTTCACAACTAGGACTTCCACTATGTAATATTTCCCCACTAGGAGGGAACCGGTCCTGGATGCTATTACTGTTTAGGGTCTCATTAGCAGCACTGTCCTTTACACTCCTGCTGCTTCAGGCAAACTCCTTATCCGAGATAGCATCACATTGTTTACTCCTTATCCCAATCCATTCTATTTGAAAATATGAGCCAAGATGAACTGCATTCTTAAAAGCGCTTTTACAAGTGACAGCTTTTTCCCCCAACTCATGTTACTAATTTTACCTTAATTAGCTTGCATTGTCATTTCAATAAAAATTGATGGTCACTGGCAAGAAATGAGAACCCCTTTGTCTACTTCTGTTTGACATCAAGGACCTATTGTTTGAGAATGAAAATATTGACAAATTTTCCTTTCTCACATATTCACTAGTAAGGAAGGCAGGACAATCAATTGTGCCAGACAACTATTGTGTTACAAACTACAAACAATCTCTCTATAACTTTCATGTGACTGGATGCCTTTCCAATACTGTTAAACTGCATTTAAATCCTGGTGTACACGAAGCCAAGATGCATAAAATACACAGCGACCATCTAAAACCCACTTCTCGACATTTTGCATCCCAGTGTAAATGCTCTGGTAGTTTCAGGTCACCCATGTCACCTCTCAACACCTCTCAAATTAAATAACAAAATCAGAAGTGCATGCTTCACCTGAGTTGCTTCTCACAAATGTGAAACGATGCAAAAGGTTTCCTCAGTGAGCTTTCATTGGATTAAGATATAAGCTATTGTGACAAGCAATACAACAAGAAGTAGAAGAGACCTGACAGGTGCCAGTTTGTATTTTGGGAAGAGACATTTGGATTAATATGCTACTTCTGAAGATGCTTTGTTAATGATAAGTGTAAATGCATGAGCTGATTTGTTCATGTGCAGTCTCCTGAATGGCTATGTGCTGTAATGGTGATTTTGGCTGTTTTCCTCGCTGGATGCTGGTGTGTGTGTGTGTGTGTGTGTGTGTGTGTGTGTGTGTGTGTGTGTGTGTGTGTGTGTGTGTGTGTGTGTGTGTGTGTGTGTGTGTGTGTGTGTGTTTGCGTGTGTGTGCTGAGGACTTTGTCAGCAGCTGTTCATTATGTCAGTGAAGAGCATTGGGCTGAGCTGTGGGTGCAGGACATTTACAGAAACAATCTGCTCTCAGTAAACACACTGCTGTTGGTGTTTAGTACCTCTCCAAAGATACAAATGAGCCTGAATTAGTAGCTATTTTGGCCGCATTTCCATCTGTCCGATCAGTGTATTCAGACAGATAGGTTAGATGGATGGATAACTTGTGGGTGATGTGTTTCTGTTTGTTGATATCCGCAGTGACATGTTAGCTACTTACAGTATGTGTGCTATAACAATCTAAATCTCACAGGTTGAAATTGTAATTGTATTTATTTTTCTACAGTGATAGCGCCCCCTACATTTGTGTATATATGGTATATGGTATAAACTGATAATGTCACTGCTCTAATTTGATTGGTGGTATCTGTTTGGGTCTACTCCATTAATGTACAGACAGAAAGTATCAGTTCAGCCTTAGTTTAAGTATGGTTCCTTCAAACAACCTCTAACTGCAAACGCTAAACAGTATCTTAATGCAATCAAATGCTTCGCACTGAAACATGGAGTCTAATTTGTGAATCCGTCTTCTTGTTCACTCTCCTATTAGTCGGCAATGCCACAATCATTGTATGTCATTATGTTAATACATGTATTATTAAGATAATGATTATGCAAGTCTTGACTGTGCTGTGAGAGAATAGTTCCACTAAGCAGCAGATCAGAGCTAGTGTTCATCTCAACAACTGACAGCTGTAAACATCATACTTGTATTATGTTAATCATTATCGAGCTATGCTAATCTCTAATAAAAATAGAATCTGATTGATGTCGAGTAGTACAAAGGTATCAATTATACTGGGTCTATGCCATTTTTTTATATATATATAGTAAAGTAATAAATAAGAGTTTCCACTCCCCAGACTGTAGGCTATATTTTATTACTGTTTGTCATTTCAGTGTAAATGACCATACATGAGGATTCGGGACTGCCAAGAGCTAGCTGGCTTTTAACCTCATTATCTTCTAACGTCCTTTTCATTTAATTTAGAGTATTGGAGTATTTAAACAAAATACACCTTGTTATTAAATCCCAGCTTTCCTCATTACCACTTTGTTATTTTAGTGACAAGAAGATGAAGACGGAACTGGCCTGACATATATTGAGTAAGCTTGTATATGACAGTCTCTTCATAAATCATCCTCTGTATAGAGTCCAGTGTTTCACCACTTACTGTAGTTGGAAAAGCCTATAATCTCCCCTCGGGACGTTCTTGCCGCCAAAACGTCTGATTAACTCCGGAAAAAGTACTTATCCTTTACACACAAGATTATATAACAAGGCAAAAATCCTCAATGAGTGAAGAAAATCTGTTGGCTGCAATATAATGTGAAAGATAAAGTTTAATAATGTTGAGAGGCAATATATTTTTTTTTATGTTTGTGCCTTTCATGCTTGTGTTTTTAAGTGTAGCTTTAGTTCAGGTTGTGTTAACAGCCTGACAAAAATGTCCATATCAGCAAAACAAGATTATCCAAATTAAAAAAGTGCCCCCCTCCTGTTTCATTAGCCGACCAACCTCACAACCTCTGACTGAGTGTGAGCTCAACGAATTAATACAATTAATAGTGTTTCTTAATTTTCACTTCACTTCCCTGTGTGATAGAAATGCTTTAATGACTTTGCCGTATTTGTGTAATCCGTGAAAAACAACACCACGCTTTCCTGCTGAGATGTTGTAATTGTTCAGCAGTTGCCATAATATTCACTACAGACTGTTAAAGAGCAGCAGAGACTCTGATGAGGACGTAATTCATTCCCTAGCTCCTAATTCTAGACTTAACAATGTCTTCATTTCACTCCAGTGACCACATCACAAGTCTGTAACCAGTGCACATAGGTTGACCAGAGGTTAAATTTGCTGGCCTACAATATTACATAGGGGTAGTCGGACATGTCACTGAGAGCACTGGGAGAAATTGACCCAGGCCAGCCGCTCTGTGGGCCACTTGGGCCGCTTGAGCAGTCCCATTACACAAAAAGAGCGAGAGAGATATGTCGCTGGCCCACTTGATTATGCATCCTCCTCTTCGAAAAACCAAGTAGACAGTTGTTCTGAGTGTCAAAAAGGCAGGCATGAGTCAGGAAACCAAGCAGACAAACAAAGAAAGGCAAACATAAACAGGCAGGAGGAAGACAAAAAGGCAGAAGTCCGAGATACAGGCAGAAACAGACAGGCCCATGAGGCACACATAAGACAATATGATATAGAAAATGTGGCCAGTATATATATTGCATGGATAATGAGGACCCAGCACCCAGCTAATCCAAAAAATGGGCAAAGATGTGGAGTGTGAGTGGAGCTAAATCAAGCCTGGTTGCTGAAACTAGTCACCTGTGATGACACATACCTGTCTCCTAATTCTGCATAACTTTAAGCCTTCATATAATTTAAACAAGTAAGTTATATAAAGATTCAACCCCCGTGCATTTCATGAATGGGGAAATTGAGACCAAAATCGTTTTTTTTTAACTGGGTCGTAAACAAGTTTAGAGTGGGTATGCTGGGCACTTTAACATGGGGGTTTATAGGGATTGATTCGTTTTTGGAGCCAGTCCCAAGTGGCCATTCAAGGAAAACTATAAGATTTCACTTGCCTTAATACTAAAACCAAATATTGACCCAGAGCCTTTGGAAAAAGTGAAGTGAAGCAAAAATATCCTCACTTCTAAAACTCAAATTGGTTCTCATAAAGATAGATGTATAAGAGCACACACACACACACACACACACACACACACACACACACACACACACACACACACCGACATACATGCTTCACTGCCTGCGGCTTGTGGTATGTAACCTCCTGTCATAGCCAGTTTGGCTCAGAACCGTGGATCCAATTTGAAGAATGTGTCACATGACTTTCACCGTTTAATGTGATCACAAGCACTTTTACGATGATCAGTCGTTTTCTAGTTTTTCCATTAAATCTCATCAAGGAGAAATTACAGAGCCGTCTTAACGTTACTGGCCTGGAACACCTTTCTTTCTCTGATTTTCTCAGTGCTGTTACAGCCTGAGTTTATACTAAGAGCTGAACAGGACACACTGGGCAAATAAAATGAGTATTATTAGTATTATAAAAAAATAAAAGGAGAAGTAGTGCCGCCAATGAAAGGGTTTTTTCTGTACAGTATTGAAGCTGCATCCAGCAACATTGGTTGTTTCTCTTTGCAGCTCACAATTTATTATGATGTGAATTTTAAAGAAAATTATGGAGAGATAAAGGAAACACAACTGTAGTAAAACAACATGTTTTTTGATTTAGAAATCCCAGGAACAATCTCTTCTAGTTGTCAAGTCAATTTTCCAATATTTTAGCTGTGATCTCTTCTGCAGGGTTCAGTCTAAATCCTGTTGCTAATACAGACATGTCTGAGCTAACTACAACCTCTCGACTCTCCATGGACTTGTGGGAAATGGTGTTTGTTAATTTCTGCCAAAAAATGTTAACAACTAAATCAGATTCATTTTCAAAAAAATACCGTCCTAAACATATGAAGTGAGCTACACGACATACTGTCGACATACTGTTTAATTTTAGCTCTCTATACATCTGCAGGAATAACAAGCATGTATTACTTACTTAGTTTCATATACTGTATAGCATGACAGAGGTAAACATACACCGATCAGCCACAGCATTATGACCACCTGGGCTCCCTGGTGGTCAAATTTGTTATGCAGCCCCATAATAGTTACTGACCACAGCAGACAGGGAACATCCAACAAGAGCTGCAGTTTTGGAGACTGGAGATCAATTTGGCCCTTGTCAAAGTCGCTCAGATCCTTACACTGCCCATTTTTCCTGCTTTGAATACATCAACTTTGAGGACAAAATGTTCACTTGCTGCCTTATATATCCCACCAACTGACAGGTGCCATGATAATGTGATAATAAGTGTTATTCACTTCACCAGTCAGTGGTCATAATGTTGTGGCTGATCAGTGTATATTACAGTGTACAATGCCCTAAATGGCTTTGATTGCATTTTAGTGATGGTTGTAAAACCTTCCCCTGCACAGCAATGTTGATCTGAGCCGTGAATTAATTTGCTATAACAACACAGCTGAGATCACTCTCTGCGAATATGTTGTGATTTTCCAAGTCTGGCACAAACAAGTCACAGTTTTCCTCCCCAGTCAGCTGTGAGGACCAGTGACTACGGGAACACCACCAGCCCTGTGCTGCCTTTCTGCTTCTGCTTCCATCGTATTTTCTCTTCCATTTGATTTAGCTTCTTGTCTGCGTACTCTGGTTTGAATAAATACTGTCTGCTAACAAAGTGAAATAGCTTACGATGGTCTTTATATTACACTGGATAACCAGCCATTGGACTTCTTATTCTTATTAGTTCCTTTAAAGACTGTAAATTGACAGCCTCACTAAACAAATCTGTTTGCTTAGACAGCAACTCACTAGAAATAGCTTATTCATGGGGCTAATTTATGTGTATACTTGTGTTTGTATTCAGAGACAAACATTTCAAAGGGTTTATGTATAATGGAGGTTTATTTGTAAAGCTTTAAGAGCCTCAAGCTGCTTGCTTCGTCATACTGTACACTGTTTTGCCTGAGTCATGTTTATTTCTATAACAGAGGCGATGAGTGCAACATTAGCACAACGTACTCAACAGTCAGAATGGCAACAGTTAGGAGAGTAAGACCCAGGTTGAAAAATACCAGAATCTTTGTTGTTGTTGTCTAATCCTAATAAAATAGCATTTTTTAAGAATTTGTTATGAAGTTGGTATAACTCAAATGTTATGTGTGGACTAAGAATAAATATGTATTTATGATAGAGTTTCTATAAATCGATATAGGTTTGTATATATAAGACTGGGGTTTGAAAAATAGCTAAAGTCAATTTTTTGTGTGATCCATTTCCACCACCTCCAGGAAGGATAAATTAGGTTGGGGGAAGTGAAAGGCAGAAGTTGCCCTTCCCTTATTATCACCACTGAGATACCCTTAAGTCAGCACCAAGTGTGAATGTGATCAGGCCTGAAAAAGAGAGCATTGCTCGCTGTCAAACCACCCTGAATAAATAAAAGTTAATGGAGGGGGAAAAGCTGGAATACTTCAGGGATTCAGCGTCTCTCCCAACAGGAAGACCCCACAAGACCTCAGCTGCCATGTTGTGCAGCTTGTGTGCAGATACATGGCAGTTTGATACTTGGCTGTATGGACTTTAAGTTCAAGGGGAGACGTTGCAGCTCCAGAGATGATTGAAGACAGGTGTAATATGCACATTTAAAGGCAGCTGGAGTTTGATGAATGGCGTGAACACAAGACAGACTGTCACAGCAGAGCATTGACCCTCACTCAGACACTGTTCTTGTGTCCTGTTCAATATACGAGAGGCAGTAAAGTTCGCAGTAATTTGTTTTGGTTCAGGGCTAGGTTGTAAGTTTGCAGTTTTATAGTCTACGTTCATGGCTTTATAAATGCAATTAATCATGCTGATCATGAAAGAACCGAAAAAGTTTTTTTTTAACCTATACTATTAATATATACGCTCACAAGCCTGTGTTGCTCTCCTGATACTGGCCGTACATTTTTTGTTTCTGTGCAATGTTAACATAAGTTAGTCAAATTAACTGATTACCTTCTACAGAAGACTCATACTGACTTTTGTTTTCCCCTGACTTTTCCTCCAGTGCCACCAGGTCAAAAAACCTTAATTTATCCCGTGAAATATCTCAACATCTGGATGACATGACACAACATTTGATACAGTTATTCAGGATAAACCTTTCTGACCCTGACTTTTCCTCTAGTATGTTAACATTTAACTATGTTAACATACTAAACTAAGATTTTACTTACATAAGTATGTTAGCATGCTGATGTTAGCATTTAGCTCAAAGCACTACCTGCCTAAGTACAGCCTCAGAGACCAACTAGCACAGCTGTAGACTCTTGTAGAGAGTTGTATTGATCCAACACAGCTGTCAATAAGCTCTTTGTTGTAATTAATTAGCAGATTATGATATTCGATTGATGTCAGTGAGAACAGCATGTCCTGATTGATTCTGACGTGTCAAACTTCTGACAAAGTGTGTAATATTGAAAAGATCTGATTGGTTAAAATTCTGTCATGATGTCTGGTAGTCTGATTAAATTGCCAGACCATTTCATCACACCATGTGCAAGTCTGCCCCTGCAAGTTAGTTCATAAAGGCTTTAACCTCTGGTCAGCTGTGCTTTTCAATTATGTATTCTCTGTTCAGATAAAGACTGCTTGCAATGTTGAAACCATTATTACATATCATTTGTAAGTAAAAAGAAGTAGATTTGGATGTTCAGCTATCTTAGTAAGAAATCCATATCTAATCCGTCATAGATGTAAACTCACAAAGAGGATATTTTTTTAATTTTATGAATGTGAATGTATAATTACCGTATACTGTAATTCCCTGGTAATGTGCTGTTGGCACAGCATGCAGCTAACAGCAGGGGTGGGAGAATAAATCAGCATATGCTTCCCGAGTTTGTTCTATTTGATTTTACAATCACTAGAGAAAGAGAAAGAGAGAGCGAGAATGAATGCATAAAAAGATAAAATGCATGAGTAAGTGATAGATTGATGGATGGATGAGGAAATAGCCAACAGATGTTTTCATCCAGGAGCACTATAGACTTAGACTCAGCATAAAGCCAGATAAATTTTGATTAAACTTTACATAAAAAGAATATTTGGATTAAAAACACAGTGCGGTGCAATTTACCTACTTATTAATTTCACACACCTTTGTCCTGCTCCAAGTTGACAAAGTGAGCCATAAAACCTGGAATCTTACTCGGCACTTTAGAGCTCCTGTTTATACAGGATTAATTTGTGATTTCGGCTGCTCATAAAGTGGCAGACTGTTTACATAGGGAATAGTTTGATATTTTGGGAATATGCTTATTTATTTTCTTGCTGAGAGTTAGATGAGAAAATTGACATGACCTTTTCATCTGCATGGTGAATATGAAGCTACCACCATCTGGCTTAGCTTAGCACAAAGACTGGAAACAGAGGGACACAGCTAGCCTGGCTCTGTCTGAAAGTTTCTAAAATCTGCCCACTAGCACTTCTGCACATATCTCATTTGACCAAGACGTGTAAAAATAATTATGCTTGTGGTTTTGTGGAAAGCTATGTGCCAGACTATATCTTGGCTGGGCTCAGTGACTTCCTGGAGTCACTGCTGGTTACCTGGCAACCTCACGGTGCGACAGGAGTCGAGGAGTAACAACTCTGTAAACTTCACTGCAGTCTGTCTTTGTTATAAATTGTTGCTAGACTGGAAGTATGAAGCTTCTGAAGGTGGTAGAGCTGCTGCCTGTCACAATATACACTGTATAATGTATTCATTCAACAGTACCATCATCTTTTTTTATAGTTAGGTCAAGCAGAACAAAGTAATCTCTATGTACGTACTGATGTACGTCTTGAACAGGACTCGAGTCATCTGTTCATGTGCATGAAAAACAGAACAATAAAAAACTGCAGCGCTACATACAGGGCAGAGGTCTGTTTATATGGAGCTGTATAACTGCTTCTACAGTTATAATTATAAACTGTTCTTAATATATCCCAACACCTGCTGTTAGATTTCACTTATTGAGTTTATGCAAATTATGAATCAGTAAAAGGTGTTAAGCCTCAGCTAGCATCTGTTTAACAGTCTGTCCCTACATCCAAATATTGTTTGTGATTACATTTACGTACTTAACATTCACATTTACAGTTTCCATTCAGATGTTCCATCCTGTTCAACATCTGGGTGGTGTTAATTATTGTTATTAACTTTAAACTTCAATTTTAAATCTGTAAAAAGTGCTACTAACCACAATAGATCAAATAAAACTCTGAGTTGGTGCTTACCACACAGGCTAGCCAAAAGTTATAATGCAGAATTATATTTTTAGAATGCAGATTATATTAGTAACAGAGGCCAAGTTCTACAAAAAGTTTTTGGTGCTTGTCCCAGTCAGGCAAATTGTGTACTGGCATGATGCACTGCAAATTAAGTACTGGTCTCAGTCTGCATAATTTTTTAAGGAGTGTTTTCTCTACTAGTTTCAGTGGACCTAGGTCGATTCTGGTGGATTAAAGAGATCAGGAGTTCACCAAAGCTTGAGCACTGACAGTTGTTAGAGCTGTGGCTGGCATCAGGGTCTTGAACTGAGCCACCACAGTGAGCCACAGGCCAACCCTTCTCCAACCTTCCCCCAGAAGAAGATATGTCTCTGTCTTTATTTTATTTTCCTCAATAACATGATTGAAAGTAAAAAGATAATTTGGTAGAGTTTCTTGACAGTTTCTTGTTTCTAATTGGAAACTTTTGGATCAGATCACATTCAAAGTTCACAATACTGTTTCTCAAAGTGTTATGACTTTTCACTCACCCATGTCATAGTTGACATTTACAGACTGAGGAAAAGTGAAAAGGTCGCAGCTCTAGTTAATCAGGAAGCTTATTTATTCCATCTGTCACACTCATGCTTATAGGTTTTTTTTTTTAATATCTCCATCTTCTCTCTCCTTTTCTACACCCTCCATACATTTCTATGTAATTCACTCTTTTCTGTCTTTCTGCGTCTTTACCTCTCTACCTGCACTGAATTGAGGCTCAATGGATTGTGCTGAAGTTGTCACATCACATCAGTGAGTCAGTTCAGTCATGTGCCTCACGTCGGGGATCTCCATGTTTCTAAGTCTGCCATTACCCGGGCTGTCTTGAAGTTTATAGACTTAGTGCCACAAGAATCACAGCACAATGACAGCTAAATTAGTTCAATTTCACCGTCAAATTGTATCCTTTCGTTTGATTTGGGAAGGTAATAACACGTAATTTGGTGTCATACAACACAGATTACTGGTTTTAGCACACAAGTCTTCAGCCGTTCTAGCAGCTCTGTGAGACTGCACTTTGTGAACGCTTGCATGGCAAAATGCTCACAGTGGCAATGCTAATATCTTAGTTTGTGATAGCATGCTAACATGTCATAATCAGCATTAAGTACTGGTGATTGGTTGTGAATTTTGACATGATCATGGCACAAGGATCACCAAAGTTATTGCAATTCAGGGAGACAGTAATGTTTGTACCACATTTCATGGCAAGCCATCAAATAGTTCACAATAGTCACTTAAAACCAGAAGTATCAGCCTTGTGGTGGCACAAAAGGAAAAGTCATAGGATCACCAAAGTCAGTAGGTGTCACATTTAAAAAAAAAGAAATCAAACAGAACCCAGATGCATGACTCCAGAAGTGAAGTAACAGTTTAAGAATCTTTACTCGAAGATATAACAAGGATTTAAATAGTCCAGCCAGGCAAGCAGGTTCAAAAGGGCTAGACTGAGGCAGAATACACAAGCTTGGTCAAAAACAGGATCAGAAAACTGGCAACATACTGATGCTTAAAGGTGAGTGTGGTGAGCAGGTGAGGACTGGAGAGAGAGGCCGGGTCTGAAATTACAAGAGTTAGAACATGACCAAATGACAAACAAGAATAAATGAATAAATATAATATAATATACAATATACACAATATTAATTATATTTTCTGATAACTAGGGGTGGGTAAAAATATCGATTCATTAATGCATTGCAATATATTTTTTCCCAATTCAATATCGATTCATTAAATCCTCTGAAATTAATCAAGCCCCTGGCCAGTGAGGGCGTGGTGATTAACACCTTTGTGTTATTTGCATTGTACGGATGGAGGCCGCACTCGACCACACAACAACAACATGGCAACTGAAGCAGGTAGCAGCAGTGTTAAACCAGCGCCTTCAACTTTAAAAGCAGACGTTTGGAGTCATTTTGGATTCCAGTGTAAAACCTGGAACACAGGAAATAGACAAAAGTAAGGTAGTGTGTAAGCTGTGCCAGGCAGTACTAAAATACTGCAATAACAAAACAATTTTGCGCAACCACTTAAGCCGACACCATGCAGATGCTCTGCAGCAACCCGCGGCTAAACCTGTGGATTCAAAACAGACGCAACTCGACAGATCCTTCCTTTGCAAACTGCCGCCAAACTTTGAAGAAGATTACACTCAGAAGATCACGGAGTCTGTGGCCATCTTCATATGTAAGGACCTACGACCGTACAGTGTTTTGGAAAATGGGGTTTTAAGAAGATGGTATACACACTCGAACCACGATATGCCATACCAACACGCAAACACATGACGGAGGTCGCCGTCCCGAAGCTTTTAAAATTATCAACAGGTACAACAATTATTTGTGTAATTCTACTTATTACTGAATCGATATCGAAGCATTTAAATCAATATCGATTCGAATCGTGAGGTTCTTAACAATACCCAGCCCTACTGATAACCATGAATGTCTGTATAAAATTTTGTGTCAGTAAATATTGATATTGAAAATAAAAATTTTGACCTGCGTTTGGTACTGTAGAAAAAGTAAGGGGATCACCAAAGTCATTAGCATTCATCCACTGGGGACCATGAATGTAGGTAGAGGATTTCATGGCAATCCATACAGGAGTGAACTATCTGTCTGGACCAACTATCATACCATGGCTGAAAAGCAATGAAGAGATGAATTACTAATTCAAAAGTAGTCCTGATTTTATGCATTTATGCTGACTTATATTCATACCTCGGTCTATGTCACACTCTGCACCTCCCCCAACCTTCTGTTCTCACCCTCTTCCTCTATTCCTCGATGCATCCTGTTATCAGTGAGAGTGGTTGTGGGAGGCAGAGTCCTCCGCTACAGGTAAGAGTGCGCTCGCTCTGTGAGCCTGATCACTAATTCAGTGAGATCAAAGGTTATCCACTTGAGGCCCATTTATAACAATGACACCCTCTGCTTGTCGGCAGCAGTATGTCAGGTCAGCAGGCAGAGCCGGAGAGGACTTGATGCTCGTGCTTGTCTCAGAGTTTCAACCTTTCACCCAAATTCCTGCAACTGTCACTAATTATTGTTGTCATACGCATCAGCTTGTTAGCAGAACAAAGTTTACATAGAGCATGCCGACTTAATACACACCTCCTCTTCCTCTTGTTAGTCATAAATACCCACATTTATTCAAACTGCATATGATAGTTAGAGGCTGCAGTGTGCTTCACATTTTGAATCACCCAAGCTAAATACAGTAAACACTCACTATGACTGCAGGTGTGTTTGCTGGCATCCGTATCAGGTGGAGCAGCTTGTGAATCATGGTGGTGGCAAAGGTTCCTCAGAACACAAAGCAAACACAGAGTTATCCTTATCTGACTCAAACTAAAGCTAAATCACATCATAAAATCAGCAGTTGCCAGTTAATTAGGTACAAGAAGCTAAAATGAATGTAGTCTAATACAGCAGCTCTGCATTATAACCGTCAGAAAACGTGAAAGAAGGTGATGAACACTGCCACTGTCCATCTTCGCAGAATCTTGCAATAAATTTAAATAAAGAGATGTGATTTTAAAGATCATCACTAACAAGCTGGAGCAAACCAAAGGAGCATCAGTGCAACAGGAGAAGGCCTGAGGGAAAATTGAAAAACTCTAATTAGATATCTGCTGAATGTTTGTTTTCCTTTTCAGAAATCATTCATATGCCGCTCTAGATCTAATTTCTAAACCAAATATTAGGGCCTCGCATTACCGATTCGAATCATGACTGGAACATAGCGTATTTTCTCCCACATATTGCTTCCCAAAGGTAGAAGTAGTCAGAACTTGTTAGAGCCACAAAATTTTAAAAAGTTGGGATAGGGAGCCAACACAGGATTTGTTTTCCTTTCATTTTTCTTTTAATTCTATTAATTTATGGAAAGGTATAATCCTCCAGTTCTTTCTTCCTAGTTTCTTTTTCTAATGACTTGTCATTGTAAAATCCTCCTCCTCTCCCCTTCCCTTTGGTCCCCATTTTTCTCTCTCTCTTGAGTGCTTCTGTCCCCTCAGGACAGAGCTGGAGCAGGAGTACGACAGAGCTTCCAGTTGAAAAGTCAGTTTCCTTCAGCTCCAATATATTCAGAGGATGTTGGTGTTACTGCCTGGAAGGTTGCAGCAGAAGGGAGAAAGCTCCCACACTGTGCTCAACATCATCCCTAGAAGTTGACTGAGACCTGGAGCTGTGTTTGATGGCGGTGAAGACGGCTGCCTCCTTCAGTGACAGGAGATGTGACGGGGCTTGATATTACTGCAGGAGGAGGCAGAACAGCTCATAATTCATGTCCTCAGTATCATCACCAGAGTGTGACTGAAGCCCGGAGGTGAAGCTGACAACAGCAAAGAAGGTTATGATAATGAAATTAGATAGAACATTTTCAAAGGGTGATAGATATTTACAGACATTACAGTCTCCTCATCGCTCAACACTGATCTGATCTTTAAGTCTGCTGCCATTTTTCTTCTCTTCAGCCTGGGTTAAGGTCACATGCTTTTAGTATGTCATGATTTATTTTCTAAGCCTGTTTCCATTGCTCTCGCATTTTGCTTTTATTAATAACTTCTCGAATCCAATCGTTTTTTGCTCATTTTCTGTGTTTCGCACATGAAACCCCACTGATTGTTTCACTCTCAACCCACTTGTCCTTTATCTTTTCCATCCTATCTTTTCCTTTTTAATTGGCTTTTCAATTTTGAAAGTTGGAGCACCACTCGCTCCAAAATGCTACTTCATCCCTTCAGCTCATAAGGCAGGCGAACATTGGTTCTCAGCACATTGTTAAACATGCTTTTAATGTTGCAGTGAGAATAAAATATTCAACCGCTGTGGATTTTCTCTCAGTGTAAATGCAGATAAAAGTGAGGAGTGGCGAATATAAAGGGAAAGGGATGTGGTGATGAATCAACTTTTTCTGCTTTTTGTTTGTACAGTTTGTCTTTTTTTGTCTCTCCAGCAAACAAGCAGTGTCTTACTCTCCTGACCCAATCACATGATAGAAAACACACTTGTGTTGTTGTTGCTGACAGCTGTTCATTTTGACACGCTGCCTTGGGAGCGGCTCGTGTGTGAACAGCACAAGATCTAAATTCATGATACTAGTGTTAGTGATGTGAAGTTGTAGCGGTAAGCGCGGTATGCTTCACCACCCTTCTACAACTTATCATATGAGCTGTTTAATATACCCACTCGAATATCTTTGAAAATCAGAGTAATCCATGCTTTTTGTATAACAGGAATTACAGGAACAAACAAGGTTGCACCGACATGGCTGATGTCTAAAGACAAAATCACTCAAAGGTGGGGCACACAGCCTACTGTCATATCCGCCTAGCTGTCTCCTTCTGTTCAAGAATTATCTTCTTTTGCATATCTATGAAGTCTAGATGCAATAAATAATACAAATGGGAATAACAGCACACTTTGTGACAGTTTCTCCTCAAAGGCATTTGTTTTTTTTTGTACACAAGTGGCCTGGGGTTATTGGGTGAAGAGTGAACCAAAAAAAAGCATTTAATTAAGGTAGCTTTCACACCTACAGTTGGGTTCATTTGGTCCAGACAAAGGAGGATAATCGATTTTCCACTGACCTTTCACAAACAAAGCAAGAGGATTAAACATGAAGACATGGACTGACTGATTGATTGGATATTTCTGGCGACTGTCGTTGTCCATCATCATCCCCATGAACCCACATGGGGGAAAACCATTTCTGGTGACTGAAAAAATAATAATAATGCAGCAACTACTGAACCTGATTTGTTCTTTTGTCTTCCCTGTCTTCAGTTGTTTAGTCCGCAGCAGAGTTTGATTGACAGCTTTCAAACCAGCCAAACATCATAGTGTGTTTGAACTGCTCCCAACAGACTACATAAGAAAGCCTCCTGAGAGACAACTTGCTTTCCTACCGCCACACAACTGGCCAATTACTTGGAAAGTGAGTGTTGATTACTTGTGTCAGACAAAGCCCGTCACGCCCGATTTTGACATTAGAAAGTGTGTTTCTGCTGCTGTTAGACCAGGGTTAGGCAACCAGCCGCTCTGGAGCCACATGCAGCTCTTTAGCCCCTGTGGCTTTGTCAAAAAATATATAGAAATGAGTAACGGTTACACTTTCATTTATCATTGTTATAGGTCTAAAGGTTTTGTCAACTAAAATGTGCGAGCTACATAATGTTCAGACCTGGCGCCTTTTCCTCTGTACAATATTATATATTGATAATAGATTGGCTTCTAGTTCTGAGTTGTGGATTCCAAATCAGAAACAAAACAAAAGTCTCTAAGGAAAATAGAGAATTTAATTGTGCGTGGACAACTTTGCCAAAGCTGCTGGCTAATTCTTGATCTGTGTCAAGAAATTAGCATTATACGGCTCAAATATGTTTTTTGGCTCCAGCAGTTTGTTTTGGTTTTCTTTTTAGGTTGCTGACCTTTGTGTTGACGATCCAACAAACACTTTGTGGGAAGCATGCTATTCCCTTTAAGATTATTAATCACAAGTTCTCAAAACTAGACAGCAAAGTTGTTTGTCATTGCTTGTCACATCATGCTCCAAAAACAACTCATAAAATGTGAATGACTGAGTATGAGAGTTCATTCCTGACCTTGGAAACAAACAATCTCACTACACTGCTGTTCTGGAGCTTTTCATCCTCAGCAGATGGGAGTTTGCCCAGAAACTCCATTTAAAGCTTCAGAACATCTACTAAATGCACCTTGTGGTGACATTGTTTTGTCGGTTACTGTTTCCAAGATGAATAATGAACTTTACATCTTAACTTTTAAACCAGTGAGAACAAGAAGTCCTCAAAATACTCAGCAAAATGGAAATTTAAACATCTACAATTCAAGGACAACTTGGCAAACTGTGTGATCAGTGGTTTTCAAACTTTTTCCATCAGTGTATCTTTTCAGCATAGTACAACCTGACCAGCACAAAACATTTTTGTTAGAAAAAAATGCCTATAAAAAGAGGTACAATACAAATACAACACAATATTGTACTAGTACCCCCACTTTGAGAAACACTGTGCTAGATGGTCTGATACGACTGGACAAAGCAGGAAGAACTACTGCTACAAAGACCTTGTGGCATGACTGTTTTGTCATAATATGAGAGTTTTTCTGATCTAGGAAAGTTAAACTACTTGATCAAGATTGACTTTACAGGATGTAAAGTGCAGTCTTCTGTGTGTAAGATGATTTTCATATCAACAGAGAGAAATTTATCAGATAGACTAGTATTAGCAGGGTTTTTATGAAGCCACATTGGTCCTCAGCCTCATTTTGTTTTGGACAATTGCAGGAAATACCATTATCTTCATATTTATTCCTTACCAGCCTCCGACACACAGTAGATACATTATCTATTGTAGAAAACCTAGGCTCTCGCTCCTTTTAAGTCATCTTTCAGAAAATCTGCCAGCTTTCAACAGAATTCACACAAGTGTACAGTAACCCTCTGACCTTGCTCCAGCCTTTATCTGTCTTATGAAGAGGTCGATATGGTCTCTGCTGTCTCTGTCCCTGCTGGGAGCCACTGAGAAATGTCAATAGTAAGCCGTATTGGAGAGTCACTTCAGGATCAAAAGACTGACCCTGAACCATATACGAGCCTGTCCATCGGCTGTCAGGGACTTGAGCTGTGTGATTTAATGAATACAAAACATTTCGTCTTTCACTGTGTAGTTCTCGACTGAGGTCCACTCTTTATTGGGATGCAATGTACATTTAGTTGATTGGAAGTGTTCGTTGGCTCATGTGCATGTTCTTAGTTTTGCAAATTACTGATCGGTCTGTGGGGCTCTTTCAGCGATGATAGGGGAGAAACTGAGAAAATCTTAATCAGTAATTGAATGTTAACAGTTGACTGAGCAGCAATTACAGTAAGCTTCTAATAATGATCAAGGAGAGGTCTGGAAAAATATTGGAAGTGAGCTAAACAGTAGGTCTGCCAGAAGCTATTAGGTAACCTCTAATTAGATTTCACTGTAATTACAGGCACTTGATTTAGGGACCATCCTATAAATTATGTTTCTGGTAAAATTACCCTGTGTGCTGTTTCAGCCCACCCAAAAAACATTTATTTAATAATATTTTATTTCCTTTCATTTTATTAATCACACAAGCATCCAGCCTGTGCAGTGCAGTTTGTGCAGTGCAGCGGAGATAGTTTGCACATACAGTATGTTTGTTGTTCAGTTGTTCAAAATAAAAGTGCTGTTATCCCACTTACTTTTATACAAATCAAAATGATGATGCACAAAAACCATTGAAAATAGCTTTGTACAAGCAAATAGCCTCTTTCATCACCATGTTCAAGTGTAAATTACTGTAGGTGCTTCATCTGTGATGTAATCCAGTAAGGCTGGAAACCGCACCCCTGAAGAGTCCTTTTTAATTTCAGTGTCCTCTGATCTGATTCTAGATTACAGGAATCGAAAAACCATCTTCTTTGCTTGCTCGCCTCACTTGCAGGTAACAATACCTCCATTACAGTGATGACAGCAGCCTTTGTGGCACCTTTCAGAACGTACCACAGTCATTTGGGGGAAATTTCTTCAAGTATTTTTTATTTGGGTGCAGTCTTTACCTTTGAAACAAGGTTTTGTGAAAAAATAGAAAAATATAAGACTTATATGGCCTTTTAAAGTGCTTAGAGGGTTTTATTAATACACACTTCAGGACATGTAAGTGATATACAGCAATGAGGGGAAAGAAAGTAGATGAAAACTCACTCAGTTGGTTCTTCTGATGCTGCTCTGAAATATAAATAAATCACAACCTTGACCTTTGAAATCGCAGCTGACAAAGTCTCAACTCAAGTCCAATCAGGAGAAACTTTATTTTGAATGAACTATATTTAATTGGCATGTAAGAACAATAGAGATGAGTAATTTTTAACTCATTTGGGGCTGATCAGCCGTAACACCAGCTCACTAAACAACATGGCTTTGGCTATGTACTGGCACCTTCCATAGATCTGGATCTGCAACTACAATGCAGGTATAACCACAAAGCAACTCTCTCAAAGGGACATAAACGTGCTTCTAGTGAGTGTAAAGCCAGACACCTTGTCTTACCAGCAGAGCCTGACTTTTGCTGCTCATGGCTGGTGGTTCGCTCCCAAACACACCTCCTTCTCTGTTTGGATTTTTTAGATATGCTTGAAGGGACGGTTGTAGCAGAATTTCAGGGGGTACTTAACTCTTTAACAATTGAACTGGTGCTCACATACAAAGCACCACTGTCTCTGCACGGTCCAAAGGTGCTAAGTGTATTGCTGAGCTTTTTTTCACTAAGGAAACTGTTTGCTGAGAACAACGCGGTGGCAAGAGTAAACCGAACCATAAAGATGTAGTGCTTAAAAGCAAAACTAAGCTGAAAATCCCTGATGGGAGGGCTGATGGGAACTGCAGAACTATATGATAATGATCTCACTATGAACAGCTCATTTTACATTTGAAGTGGTAATTTGCCATTGTCAATATACAAATGTTGATTTATTTAATTATTTTTACCTTACTACGTCAGAGAACCAGGTCCCCATTGTCTGGATGCCTCCCATAAATCACAAGGAAATGAATCTGCAACCTCCAGTGTGTCTTTTTTCTCTTCCAGCAGAAAATGTCCATCATTATGTTTGTAGATTCACAGGTACTGTAGGACAATTTACGTTTGCTTTGGGGTATTTCTTCTCTGGGTACCTCAGACTGCTGACACTACACAATGGTCATAAATCAATACAGGAAGGTAAGGAGATTAATCCTCAAGAGCTCAGTACCCCAGACCCCTCAGTGTGCCTTGAATAGCACCATGACACTGCTTCAAAGTTGTTTCCAAGTTGTAAAAGATAAGGATGGCTACAAATGCATGTCTACAAACACTGTGTCCAGATCCAAACCAAGTGGCAAATAAATAATTAAACATGTCAATACTGTTTAATGATAGAACGACATATTTGCATCCCTTGAGAGAGAAAGATGCAATGTGACGTCTCAGAAACCTGTCACAGCTGTTACGACACTTAATCAGTTCTCCCTCTGTTGCAGCATCATTACAGGAATCTATCTATCTATCAGCATGAGAAATAATAACAACACATTTAGGAATTTATCAGAAATATTTTATTCTTTAGTTGTGGTTTAGTCTGTGTTGGTCAAACATCCAGTAGTCTTGTTAATGTAAAACACCAAGAAGACCTAACAGGAAAGATAACTGGAACAATGCCAGTACCCCTGATAATTATCAATTAATAAATAGAAGTTGAGTGTTAAAAGACTTAAAATTAACAAAAACAATAAAAACTTCAATGAAACACATAGTTCTTTGTGTAGTTCTGCATGTCCCGGAGCTTCTTAGTGGTCAGGGAGTGGGTATAACGCACTTATATAAATTAATTATTAATCTACGATCATTTCAGTGAGTTAGTTAAAAAAACTGCATTTTTGGGGAACCCCTTTTAAGCTTAGAAAGATTGCAAAGATTGTACATTCATCCTAGGACCTGGGACTGCTTTCTGCTTTAGATTCACATCATACATTTTACATCCTGTAGAAATAGATGTAGCATATAATTATTGTAGAAAGCCCACAAAGCCAGATCACTTTGCTATAGAGCAGAGAAACATCACAGCACCCCCTCTCTGATTCCTTTAACCAAATTATGTCCATGTGATGTAAATGGTGATTTACTGCCCTGAGCCAAATGAGGAGCACAGTTGATATAAATTCTTATATCATCTAATATCTCCTTTTAAATTGCACCCTTGCCAACAGCTGAAAATCCAACCCTCAACTCATTGTTTGGAGCCATCACCATATTAATTATCCTGCGCTGCAGTACATCACAGAGATGCTTTTCTTAGCCTTCTAATTAAATAGAAGTCAGATGTGAGGATGACCTTGTAGATGATTGTCCTATGTGTTGGAGACCAAGGTCATTCTTCAGTTTCTACGTTACACAATCTAGCCCTCCTTACAGATACGATCATAGTGTTATGCTTTATCTTGTGCCTAAATCTATTTAATGAACAACTGCTGTCACCCCAGCTGCTACTACAGTTAAGGTAGGTGTTAAGATAAGAGCTTTCACATTCTGCTACTCAACCCCATTTTTAGCAGTGCTAGGAGAAAAAAAGTGTCTCCTCCTGTCTGTTTATTTCATTTCTTCCACAGTTGGAGAATAAGATACAAAATTGGCTAGCCCATTCGGCATTTGCGGTTGTGGTGTTGTAATAACTACGTAAATCAAATTTAAACAAGAGTCTGCAGCTATACAATCAGCTCTGTGAGACTAGACTTGAGCTAAAAGTGAGAATGCTAATATGCTCACAATGGCAATACTAACATGCTGGAAATGTTGACCATCTTAGCTTAGGATAGGATGAGGATAATGAAAATATCATGATGGCACAAAGTGAAAAGTCAGATGATTACCAAAGTACATCCTGAGAGGGAAATATATGTGTGTACCAAATTTCATGACAACCTATCCAATAGTTGTCAAGACAATCCACTCAAATACACAAATGTCAACCACATCCATATTGCTAGAGGAAAGGTCAGGGAATCACTGAAGTCTGTAGGATTCATCCTCTGCATCACATTTCATGGCAAATCATCAAATAGCTGTTGAGATAATTCAGTCTGGACCAAGTGGACCAACTCACTGACAGACTCCACAGAGCTACACAGCTAGTGTGGCAAAAAAAGAGTCAAATTAATTAGAGATAATTTCTTTGGTTATGTGGGTTAACCATGTTGTACATACAGCATATTACACATTCCCAATCTCAACATATATTTAAATCTTATGACTTGACAGCTCCAAGGTGTAGGCAGGGTGGGAAAAGCGTATGTATAATTAAGATGTAAAGGCTGAGAGGGTACAGACACTACATGAATTATACAATATGTTATTTGAGTTGCAGTCTTCCCATGCTCTTGAATGGTGCTGCCTAAAGGCTAAACTTGCCCTGCCTAATTCTGCACACATCACTATAGTTCGATATAAAGCTCAAAACAAGAGCTTGAACTGAAGGATACAAGATTCTGCCAGTTGTGTTTATCTTAGAAATACTATTAAAGATCGGTGGCGGGTATGATTGTGAATATTCTTTATCCTTGTAGTCTTTTCACTTTTTTGAAGCCATAAGTACGTTTTTTACAAACGTGTTCAATCTTCAAACAGACCCTGCTGGCTTCTGAGTGCGGGCAGTCAATACTACTCTGACTATCGACTGCTGTTGGCTCTTTCAGAAATCTGCATCAGGTAGCTTTTAAATCTCTTCAAAGTTACCCACACTTAGATGTGGATTAAATGGTAACTACTTGATTTAAATAGGAATAGGAAGAAGCAAGACTGTGCTGAAAGCTAATCAATATATATATATATATATATATATATATATATGTAGTGGTTCTTTTGAAGCACAATCTCAGCAATAGTTACACTCATCTCAGTGAAAGAGCAAATGTGCCATCTTGACAGTAACCATTGCAATATGAAAACGTCCTACCAACCAGTGTTTTTCAAGCTCAGTAATGATCTCCTAAGTGGTGACCATCTTGCCTTAGTAAAAAACCTCTCACAAAGATTGCCTTATTAAGGACAACGCTTTCAACACTAAATTGAATGCAATATGCCATAACACCCAGATTTATAAGTCTTCTTCTGGCATTTCAAAGTGTAGTCAAAGTAGTTGAGTAGTGCATACAAATTCTGGATTTAGACATGAAACAGCTTCTTAATTCATCAGAATTACTATTTTTATTATATTGATATATTTATATTGTACCACTATTTCAGTGGTTTCATACATAGATTCTTTAAATTGTGGTTGAATGAATTGTGTAGTTTTGTAGGTATTTGGTCATAAATACATTTTGATTTCTGATGATGGTACTAGATGAAAATTCAGAGGATCAACAAAGTTATTAGGATTCATTCTTTGAGAGCATAATGGATGTTTGTACCAAATTATATGGCAATCCATCTAATGGTCGCAGTGCTGTAGTACTCAAGTCCAGTCAGAGACATTTTTTCTGTATTCTCGGGTGTGTCTTGTCTCTCAGACTTGGCCATATATTCTTGATAGAGTTCAGCAATATATGGGTTTTTTCTGCAGTAACTTCCTCCCTCAAAACAAAACCAATGATATCCAGAGAATGGGTATTGGTTTAATTCAATATCCATCTACAACAACCAATCAATGTCACTTGATATTGTATGACTGGCTACTAAAACACATCTCTCTATAAAAGCAAGAAATCTCTGGCTGTCTGTCTGTCTGTCTGTCTGTGTGTGTGCCTCAGATATCTCTGCAGATCAGGATCAGACTGACATGAGAGTTTCAACATGGCTGCTGTGTGGTTTAAGGGTGTGCAACGTCGGCTTTGTTTGGACTACAAAGATACCGATAATAAATTATTTCATAAATGATTTAAGAATTTCGCTAGCATTGTCAACCAGCCACCATAGCCACGTGTGCACCAGAGCCAATCACTGCAGAGCCCACCCCCACGACACACCTTAAGAAACACGCTGATCTATACCTGCAGCTGCGCGAGCAGCTTTATACCTGCAGCGGATTTTGCCGGCTGTTCGGTCCCGTTCTGTGCATCTTAACTGACTGTTGTGGATTACTGAGACTGAACGAGTCTGTTCCAGTCTGAGGAGATCCGGATACGCGAGGGCAACAAACTGGAATAGGAATCTGTGGATGTTCATCTGTAGCTAGCTGCTACACCTTCAAACACAACCTCATTTGGCCATCCATGAAAAAGCTACTGAACCTCCCACTTTTCTATAGCGATACATACTTCCTACGGGCACTGCACTCGTCTAACTAATAATGGCAAAAGCATTATTTTTTTCTGTCTTGGTCTTGACTCTGCCTCTCTCATTTGGACTCAGACTTCACTTGGACTCCAAACTCTTTGAACTTGATCTTGACTCGGTCTTGACTAGTCCTGATCTTGGACTCAACAAAGGTGGTCTTGACTATAGCACTAAATGGTTAAGATATTTCAGTCTGGCAGTCTCTGTGCTCATTACACATCTGAATTTGAGGGTTGGGACATCTTGTGTCCAGTAGGAAAACTTGATAAGGTGGAAGGAGTAGATGCCTTTTTAAGGATTCTAGTGTGGAAATTATAGTATAGACACACATTATTGTTCCAGACTACTTGTATATGTGTGTTAATACATGTCTGGAGGGGATCTTTAATTTCCACTCCAGAATGGCAGAGAATTAGATACAGCACATTACCCAGGACAATACAATCCATTTGGGCCAATCATGAAACACAGTGATATTATGCCAGAAAGCCATTAGCATGCATTCAGTGTAACAACTGTCATATGTTTTATTGATACTGGTGAATGTGTAGTAAGAGCTGCTGAGAAACAGGAGTCGTGGTGAACTTGGTGGCTGTCCCCGTCTCATTCTCCTGACAGGCCTGGGGCTTGGGGATAGGTGAAGATAGGAAGCTGCCTTCATTTCCACCCCCACAAATACCAGAACATGATGTCTGGAGATTTGGGAAAAGGGGGAACAAATGGCTTTATACAGCTGCACAGACTTCACATAATACAGCCTCATTCCAGTTTATGTACCTATATATGACAGCAAGTGTGGTGAGGAGACGAGTGGTGAGCTCAGAGCAAACTCCTCCACATATTCCTCATTTCCTTATGCATGCAGTATAATGAATCAGAAACTGCAGATATGAGGTGTATAGGTTCACCCACTATATGTCCACTCCTCCACATACAGCGCTCTGCATATTTCCGGAGAGGACAAAATGTATCTTTTTCTGTTCTTGTTTCATCTTTTGTCAGTGCAGGATATTAATATATTAATGATTAAAACCTTAATGCATTCTTATATATACGTGAAGAGAAGAGGTGTTCTTATTTCTGGTCTTTAGAAAATCCTCCTTCAGGTGAACCAGCAGAGGTTTTAACAGGCCTCAGCTTGTGTCCAGGTGGCTAACTGTTCTTCCGGCTGTGCTTCTCTTAACGCCTCAGTTGGTTTTTCTGTTCCACCCCCCCCCCCACAGTACTGAAGACTGCTCAAGGCTGCAGAGATAGAGTGGACTGCAAAGCCCCTACATCTAACCCCAAATGGTATGAATCCACGTCTGGAACTGCAACATCACTGAAAAGAAGCTCACACTGTGTGAACTTCTTCTCAAAAGCTTCCCTCAGATGCTCTGCCTCAGGGACTTTCTGTTCCAGCAGGACAATTTGCTTTAATACATCAGAACCATGTTGGGTGTAAGGATGTTGACTGACATGTCTTTGAGCCAATTCCTCTGGCTTATAAATACTTATCAGACTTGTGCAAAAGCCAAGATTTGGTTTGTGCATCTCAGCATTCACAGTGTGTTAACTTCATTCAGGGTGGCAAAGAGCTTCTTTTTTTTTTTATTTCATTTTCTATTTCATATAACAAAAAATAAAATCAAGATGCTAACAGAATCAGAAAAGGACTTTCATGTTCTGAGACCGGACAATGTTGTCTTTAATACACGAACCATGTTGGGTGTAAGAATTAATTGGCTTATTCCCCCCCGGCCCCCCTTCCCTCCTTTATATTCACCCCAAAATTTTATTTTTAATTTTAAATTTTTTTTTAATTTTTATTTAAAGGGGAAAAAAATTTTTTTTTTTTTTTTTTTTTTAAATTTTTTTTTTTTTAATATATTATTTTATTTTTATTTTTTTTTTTTTAATTTTTTTTCTTCCCCCCCATAAAAAAAAAAAAACTTTATATTAAGTATCTTTACTGCACCAGTGTGGAGAAATGCCGAAAAAAAAACCTCATATTTCCTCAGGGATTGCATATTTGCCGTATTTGAGGTACTGTAAAAACATATTGCTCAGTGTTTCCTGGCTATGGGTGAAGCATTTTCATTATACTTCAATAATGCTGCAGTAATCATGACAAAATTTCACACAAATGTTTAATAACATCTTGATAATATAAACACTAAACACAAAATCCTACACAATTCTAATTTGTTTACTTTTCGCACAAAATGCAATGCCAGTCCACATTCTTCTTATTTTGCAGCTCTGCTGTGTCCATTTGTAGGTAAAAGGAAAAATAATTAGTTTTAACTTCAAAACACCATTGTACCTACTGTCTCTTCCTCACATATTATTTTTTATATTATTCAGTGTGACAGCTGTTGCAGGTGGTTCCACATACAGTTTACATTTTTACAGTAGCTCAAATATAAGTAAATATGGAATCTGGAAGTATAAATATGGGACTTTTATTCTTCAATTTCTCCACATTGGTACAGTAAAAATGCTTGATATTAAGTATAGTTGTAGTCTTAGATGTGTAGAAGTCAAATATATCATCCATAGCCAGGAATTATTGAGCAAAGTGTTTTTACAGTAGCTCAAATATATGAAAATACCACTTGGAGGTACAAATATGGACTTTTATTGTTGAATTTCTCCAAATTGGTAAGTAAAAATGCTTGATATTAAGTATGTTTGTAGTCTCATATGTGTGTAAAAGTCAAATATACCATCAGTAGCCAGGAAACACTGAGCAATTTTTTTTTACAGTACCTCAAATATGGTCAAATGTGCAATCTCTGGAGGCATAAATATGAGACTTTTATTTTGGCATTTCTCCACACTGGTGCAGTAAAGATACTTGATATAAAGTGTTTTTTTATTCATCAGGGGCGCATGAAACACTTTAATGTAACATAGCCTATTTTAATTATAGCGTACTGTTCTAAATACCTTTATTTTGAAAACCGGAAGTAAATACGCTGTTTCTCCGCATTTACCATAATGCTGAGATTACTTGTACACTCTAAATTTAAGTGCGGCTGATTTGTCCACGGAGATCGGACTCACGGCTGGATTGACCGCAGTCTACTAGCCTACTGTTTCTTCTACACAGCACCGTCCTGTAAATGACAACATCCGGTCTCAGAATATGAAAAACAGGCCTTTTTCTGTTTCTGTTTTCTAGTGATTTTATTTTTTGTTATATGAAATAGAAAATGAAAATCGAATCATTTTTTTAATTTCGCTCATCCCTTTTTGACCATGAAAAAGAAAAACGCCTTGTATTTCAATTTTCATTTTTGTATTTTAAAACAAAAAAAAAAAACTCTTTTTTTTTTTTTATATTCTTTTTTTAAAAGAAAATTCAAAGAACAAAACATACACGGTCCCAAAGATCAACCAACTGACTCTTCAGTGCCATCCAGTAGGAAACCTATAGTTTGCTAACTTAATAATAATGGTATACTAACATCATCTCATTGCCTCTTGTCATCAGAGAATGTGGCATTGGACATGATCAAATATGGTCCAGTAAGGCTAGTTCGAGTAACAGATCCATGAGACTGAAGGCTTATTAGACACCAAAACACTACACAATAGTTTAAAATACTATGAGACAAGATTTCTTTGCTCTGTCATGATGATTGACAGTAAAGAGTAACATCACACCCTTCATGTTACAAAGTAATCTACCATGAATGTGCACTAACACATTGCCAGATGATTGCCAGATTGTATCGCAGCAAAGGTTAAACCAGGTTAAGCTTTTTTTAATTTTCAGGAATCCTCTGCCAGATCGGTAATGCTGATGTTTGTCAACATCTGCCTGTTGAATTGTTGAAGAAGTTCAAGGCACTCAAGAGGGTTGTGATTAATAAAAAAGTGTTTTTTTAAATCATATTGTGAACTTTGGTCAACTTGTACAGTACATTTGGAGGAAGTAAAACCTCAAACCAACCCAGTACAATACTTTTTCTGTTAGCAACCTGCCGCAGTCAGCACCTCACCAATGCTGATGTGTGTGTTCCCGTTTCACCATTTTTTTTTCTCTTAAAAACTTACAGTCTGACAGAAAGCCATTTCCTGATTGATTGCTATGTGTTTTGGATTGTATATCTGAAAGGGATCTACGTTTTTTTTTGTCTTTTCTCTCTTCTTTTCCACCTTTTATGCCTGTCAGGAAGCAGTTGATTGTGTTTCCCATGTCTTTCTTTAATCTCCCAGCGATAAGATGGAAGACATGGAAAGTGTATTTTCTTGCTTGCTGTCTAAGACTGGAGGATAAACTGTCAACTCAATCCCCTCCAACCTGTGTGTGTGTGTGTGTGCGCGCGTGTGTGTGTGTGTGTGTGTGTGTGTGTGTGTACACACATTTGTTCATGTGCGTGCTCCTCCTATTCACTACGCCTGTCACCATTCAAGTGTGTGAGGACACCCATGGTGGTCTCCATCTCTTTTCACGGCGCTGTGGGTTTCTCTGCCTATGAGGTGGCTTTTCTTCCTGCAACAATCAGTGGGGTACCACTGATAAAAACTGCTACATGAGGTTACAGCTAATATTAACTGTGGTTGACAGACCAGGGTTGGCACTGGGGAAGATCATTGCACAACTCTACAGAGACGGATGACATGGAAGCATCATTAATGGAATCCCAGCCAAGACTTAAAGTTAAAAAGAGGTTTAATAAAAAATATATGGTCTTGTCAAGATGTGTAGCCCCAAGTACATCGACTCCTGAAGTACTGAACCATGAAAGTGAGTGAAAAGCTTGTATTGAACGTGATATTGTTGATTCAGCAAATATTTCACCTTGAGGCAAAGAAAACTCCAGCGATGTGGTGTTAGCAGTAGACGGACCGACACATACAATAATGTCGAGTTTGGTTTTCAAAGCAAGTAGTGAAGACCATCATTATGTTGTTTCTTTTGTAGGTGGTGACATACTGCAAGACCATGATTAAAAATCATCATGCTGTATGGAAGAAGACTTGAAACTATAGGGATTGAGACCATAAACTAATTAGGAGACTGTTTACTGAGCTAATGAATCAAGTGAGAAGTAGGATCATATTTTCATAAGACCAAATACTATCAGGCTTTTTATTTGCAGCCCATGGAGCCTGTTGGCCATTAGAATGCAGGGCTAACATTAACACAATGTCAGACAAATGACAGTTTTAAAGTTGTCATTTAAGTTTTAAAAAACGGCAATTCGGTCTAATCAGGCTAGAGTGCCACAGGTTTATCAAAAATTTATTAAGAGCATTACTATTAATTATTTAGTTGTTGACATTTATCAAGGTCAGTTTGCAGCATTTTTCTTCAAATAGACAAAACAAGCAATAACAATTTAGACTTTGGGTAAATGTTTTCCACTATTTTGTGACATTTTATAGACTAAAACTTCAGTCAGATTACTCGAAAAGAATAATAAACAAAGATCAATAATCAAAATTATTTTGCCGTTGTATGCCAAAAAGGTTGAGGTACAGGAGGCACACATCAGAGAGAGCATTTTGGTGTTTTTTTAAAAGGTAACGTATGCATTGATAAAAACTAAGCAGAGTTAATTAAACATACAAATGCTTCACACCATAAGCAAAATAGTGATTAACACATCCCAGGGTATTTGCCTCATGTTAAACCAGTGATTGAGTCAATTAGGTGGAAATGCGGACGTTTTTAATCCCCACAGTAATCATCTTTATGTTATTGGTATATTTTTACGTCTGTTCTGTTGACATTTACTGACAGCGTGCTCAACAAATCAGCTACTATTATCTCCTGTGAATGTGCTGCTGCCAGGCAACCTGCCAATGTGATTCAGTTCTATTTATTTACGCGGTAATGCCTCATTACTGAGCAGTGCGTGTGGATTATTTGATATTTTTACCCCTTTGAGGATCTAAAATGATATATATATATACACATATATATCATAAATTGTCTCCTCTTTTAGTATTCACCATGAGGCCCTTCAATCCAATTATATAATCCCCCACCATGGTAAATAAACTCCCTGGTTGAGCAGCACTCAAATACAATTGAATTGTTCACATCAAGCAGTCATATGAAGGTTAGCTGCCCCCCTCCTGTTCACCTGTCACTCTCTCGGTTAAACGCTCGTTGAATGATGCAGAGCTTCTGTCGTGTATCTGCCCCCCCTTCTGATTCGAGTGTGTACGGTACGTCTTTTTTATTGCATAGCAGATTTAAGATGCAAAACCTCTTCTTTTTTTATTACAGCTGATTTAACAGAGTTAGTCATTTATCTTCCGCTCCAAACAGACTTATACATGACAGAGTTCCAGGAATCTGTTATCTCCTCTTCAGGAATTACTACCCTTTGTGCAAATCTCAGTGTGTTTGAGAGCTTTATAGATGTGAGGCTTGTAAAAGACTCTAGAGAAAGCTATAATTCTTCAAAGTATGACTGACAGCTCAAACACTGTGCTCTATGCCTGCATAATGACAAGCCAGATTGCATCAAAATCAATGCAAATAAACGTCCCCTTAACAATCAGTCTTAATACTTGACATGCTTGCTGTTGTCACTGTAAATAAACATGAATTTATTTTCTGTTTTACTTCCCTGGTTACAGCGCTTTTAAATTCACCTCAGTAGTTGTGCTTTAGGTTCAGGTGTCGAAAGGATCTGGGTCCATTTTACCTTAAATATCTTTTATAATTCGGAAAACCATATCTGTGCCATTATTGCAATCATGTTTGGAGATTTGGAGTTACTTTATTTAACATATTTAGCTGGCCCAACAATGCAGCTGCCAGGGCTAGAGGTTGTAATAAGAAAAGACTAAGAAAGGCTTAAATTTCAACATTTAATTTAATTCTAATACTACAAATTTTCTAGCATGTAGTCGCTTCATCATGTTTTCTCCACTGGAAGGGACTTTCAGCACTTTATCATGTTTTATCTACCACAGGGGCTGAACATGGGGGCACCAGAGGGGGATGAGCTCATTATTTCCCCAAATGAACATCATGACATGCATTGCTTTGGTGCTGGTGGAGCTGGTAGCCTGCTGTTACTCAGTGACTGTAGCTGATAGCAGAAACCATTTTTAAAATGACATTAAGGAAGAAAACATATGTAATGTGGATCTGTCACCCGGCCAATCCCAGATCCACTTAATAAAGTGGGACCAATATCGATCGGACAGATCAGATTGGTTTCCCTAGTTCTGTTCTGATCTTCTACAGAAAACTACAGAGTGAAACATATTCTTCAATGTGCTCTACGCTTTTAAGTGCCCCATGGCTTATTTTAAGATTACAGTTTTACATCTTCTAACATTAAATTGTTTCTGATTTATGTTCTTGATTTTTAGAAAAGATGCTGCACCATGTCATATAATGTATGTTATATAAGATGGTTTGTTTGCAGTTGAAAGAAAATTTATAGTCTGAACACACAACACACATCATTTCTGTCACTGTAGGTGCAGGTGGATTAGGGAGGGAGGACGAGGCAACATTGTAATCATACCCTGATCAATAACCCTAACATATAAATATCTGAGGTCATGACAGCTACAAATTGTATTGATCTTGAAGCTCTCAGTGAAGTGAATGACGTGTCTTAAACACATAAACATATGTACCTGACAGCTACCTACAGCTCCTGTTTGTAGGGCAGGAGTCATACTTTGTGTAATGTTTGGCAGAGGAGTGTGTGTGTGTGTGTGTGTGTGTGTGTGTGTGTGTGTGTGTGTGTGTGTGTGTGTGTGTGTGTGTGTGTGTGTGTGTGGAGCGCGTGTATTCAAGGATTACTGGGGTCAGACCTTATGCACATGTCAAGAGATTCTGCCTAAAGGGCTGTGACCTTTGACCGTGACCCCAAACATCTCTCCAGCCAACTCATTTTCACATCTCTCCAACTCACTTTCAGTAAACTTTGCCTGATGTTTAACTGCAGATTTCTGGAACAATACTTTTTTTTTTTTAAACAACTGACATACTTCCAATACTTAATTCTTGTATGGATCACCAAAGCTTGTAAACAAAAGTGTTATTAATATTAGTTCTTCTTTTTTGTCCCCTCCAAAAGCAAGAAGCAAAAAGTAATTGTATTCTGTTATCTATTGTTCATGAAGCAGAGGAAAAAAAAGGAATTATTTGCTTGCTAGCCAAGATACAAGAACAGTAACGAGAGAGACAGTTTGACCTCTCGGCTGATAGGTCAACGCAAAGCCAGCTAAGGGGATGGGAAGACAAGTAGCCTGTGGCGTGTGATTTAGGGCTCAAAGGATCCTTTGAGCTTCTGTGCAAAATAAGTTTTGTACAAGGAGAGCACACACAACTTGAAATGTCACGTCCTGTTACTGATATTTAACTTATTTTGCTCCAGAGAACAGTCTGTTTTCTTTTTGGTCTCTCCTTATGTATTTGAGGGCAGACAGCTACAATGTCATGAAACGGGAGCAAAAAAGAAAAGGTTAATCGCCCCTGACTTCTCATTTCACACCCTCTGTTACACATAAAGTAATGCTGCACGCCTGATATTCCTTCGGGTTTGTAACTCAGGCAACATCTTGTCTAACTTGACCTATTAACAATGCCACAAGTGAAAGAGCTGGAGGCCTTTCAGCTCAGTCTGAGGGTTACTCTGTCCACTGCTGCTGAACTCCTTGAATTCAGCTGGGTTTATCTCTCAGGAGGCTGAAGTTCAAGCAGCTTGTATTTGGTCTAAACTGAGTCACACATGATTTAGCACGGATATCTGTGTGTGTTTGTGTGGAACACCAGCATCCTTTTATTTACTTACAGTGAAAAGTCAGAGACAGCATTTAAGTCACAGCAGCCACAACAGTATCTGGTACAAATGCCTTTAGGCTCAACCGTCAGGTCCCGCTGGTCCAGTGGAAGTGTCTCAGAAGTGGAGCAGTCTGTTCTTCAGAAACCACATTGTTTAAAGTTGTTAAGCCGATTTTTTTTTGTTTTTTACAAGCATATTAATGCATGTTTGCTGTCATAACAGATACGGAACACAGCACGCTACTTTATCTTTATTTTGTATCTGTATTTTCTGAATAGTGTGTAGAAGTGAACATTCTCTCTCCTTCTGATTAGGAGAAGTGAGATAAGTGACACACAGTTTTGTTTTGCTGTTTGCAAAAAATATTTTTAATAACTGATGGAGGCTTCAAGAAATATGAATTCATGTCAGTTTTCACATTTAGGCATTTTTATACATTCAAAAGTGAATTTTTACACTCCAACAAGTTTATGTTCCTACTCAGGAACAATGCATCTTATTTCACTGTAAGCACTTTGAATTGACTCTGTGTTTGCTACTATACAAATAAACTTACCTTGCCTTGCTCAAGAATAGTGAATAAAATGTATCTGCCTCTCTGTTTGGTTTAAAGTTGAAAGTAGAGATTTATCCTGAAAGGCTGAATAAAAACAGTATCATCCTTTTAAAATGAAATATCTTTCTAGGGCTGAACATTTCTTCTCAAAAAATGATTTGCTGCAGATGAATGAAACTCCAAAAATGACTCATTTGGCTCATACAAAGACCTGTGGCATTTGTAAAAAATTAAATAAATCCCTGCACCCCAAGTAGATGAGTTTGAAATTTGTCTTACTTTATGAAAGAAAACCCAAACAATAATAAATCTGCATCAGCAGAAATATTCCCCTTTCACTTCTGTCTATCTTATAATCAGGGCAATTTCATGCATAACTAAACAGATACTGTACGTCACAGTCAACTAGCCCTGCGTTATTGAATACAGATTAAATAGACATCATTATCACCTCACTGGGCATGAGCCATGAGTTTGTTGTCAGTGTGTTGGCTCTCCAACCAACAATTGCTTCTGTCTGATTGATTAAACTAGCGTAGCTAAATGAAAGCAAATGAATCACACAAAGGAAAACCACTTTACTGGGATTCTCTGAAACTTAATGGTCCTGTAAACAACATGTAAATTACACTGATTTGGTTGCTCTCCTGTTAGAACCATCACTTCAAACCAAAAATACCCGCTAACAGTAATAATAGGTAATTAAGTGTATAAATAATATTTTGTGCATTACAGTGTATCATTCATCATCTAACAGATATAAAGGACCTCCCAGTTTATAATGAATCTACTCAAAGTGAGTAAGCCATGATAAAATCTTTTAATTAAGTTTAAAAACTCACCCATAAACCCAGATTTGCATGCTGATCATAGTGTGTTTACTGCATATTTTTCATTATTGTCATAAAGCTCATTAAGCCATCTGAAAATCAACACAGACAGACCTTAGAGAAACCTCTCTATCAATGAAGTTCGTCTAATTGTCCCCATTAAAATGACTGCCCCCCTTCTGATTCAAAGCTATTTTCTAGGTAAGTATCCACTGAGTGCATTTACATGCAAATTATACATTCAAGCATTCTGTTTATGATTTGGCACATAATAACAGTGTATTCTGTTTACTATAACCAGGATGAGCCATATGCCAAATATGACAATCAACAAACCAAAAAGCTAGCTTGGACATGCCAGTATCAGCAGTTACCAGTGTATTGTTGAGTTTACAATTGATTTATGGTTGGAGCCATTGCAGCCTGTGAACATCTAAATAATAAGACACTCAGTCTACAGCAATGCTAGCACATCTGTGAGGGCATTATTATGGATCTCACTGCTTTTAATGGCAAGACACACCCTGCTTAGCATTCAAGTGCTGGGATTGGTCAGGTGCTCATGCTCACGCAACACTGCTGCCAGAAAACATTTCTAACCTGTAGTTAACATTGTGAAAGTGTCTATTTTAACCCAAATCATGATATTTTCCTAAACTTAACAAAGTGTTTTTGGTGCCTAAGCCTAACAATACTGCGACAGAAAACTGAAGATAATTTAAAAAAAGATAATAATAGGTCAACTTAGTAAGTTTATAAGATTACCTCACAGGGGAGTCAAACCCCTGTTTTCCAGCTCTTGTACTTAACCCATTCATCCACCACTACTTTCATGATAGAATTGGACTTTGGTGCTATATATAAGTGCAAAGCTTTTTTAATAAGCTTTCTTGATGTCACCTGATGAGCATGTGAGCCTGGCCAATCCTAACCCTTGAATTGATGAACCAAGATTGATCATCCCGAGAGCCACAGAAAATTTGCATATATACACAAATAGGGATGTTCATGTAAATACGGTTTCACTAAAAACTGTCCAACCTGACATTAACATTGTGTCTGTAAAAGATCCACATTAGTAGCCAGACAACAAGGTCAAAGAGTGTCAAGTGTTTGAGTTTTTGTCCAAACATAATAATGATAGCAGAGAGTTTTCATCAGTGAGGATCTCATGTATATCATTAGATTATATAAAACTAACTCACATACATACTTAACATTTTAATACAGTGGGAAATTGAGGTTGTACATTTTGGCCACCTACTCAGCAAGTCTTCGCTCTCATGACGATCTGAGAAAATGTACAAATTAGGTGGCGAGAAGGAAAATGTACGTTTTACTAATTCCCATTTCAAATTACTCCATTTGATTGCTTTCACAAAGTGGAACAACATCTTGTAATACATCCAGAGCCCTACACTGCTTTTCTATCCATTTGCATGGATTACACGTCTATCTGTTGTCATTAATCTTGCCTCAAAAGAGTCCTGATCCTGCCGAGGTAATATTTCATCTCTCTGCCTCTGTTATTCTGAGATGGGTGGACACAAAGTTCACTTGGTGCTGAAGACCTAATAACTCTGTACTCTGCCTCATGCATCTATGTAGGTGGAGGCAGAAACAGCAAAGTGGGCCTAATGAGATAAACATAACCCCTCTGTCAGAGAAAGCGTTGTTCGGATTAGTAAATACAGGGAGGTTTAGGATAGAAAACACTTTTTTTACACTGTTTTAATGGCAGCAGCAGGCAGAGATCAGAGGACTTATGGACGCTGTGTTCTGGTGGTTTTCAAGAGTTCAGATAATAAATGTTTGGACTAATTAAAGATCAGAGCAGGACAGAGGCAGGCGGGCAATCTACAGCCAGCAACGGTGGCAAGAGATAATATATTGTACGGCTGATCAGTAGGATATACTCCTCTGGGAGACCTCACTCAACTCCTTGGCAACCAAGGATCCTGATATACAGAAATATGGAGGGTTGTAAATCTGCTGACTGGAATCTGAGAGAAGGAAGGAGTGCAGAAGAAGTTATTTGCCTAACTTCTGGTTTTCTCCTGCACTCCTGCAAATTATTTTCATACATATGCCCAGATTAGGATTGATCATTGCTTATGATGTGGCTCTACGGATGGTAACGTCAGGCATTCCAACACATTGGTTCAGATTGAAATATCTCCAGACAGAATTAATATTACAGAGGGAGGTAGGGAATTAAATATGCAGCTGTTCTTTTCTGTAATTTAACTTCTCGTTCCGCACGACATTTAACCATCCTGAAATTACAGCATATGGTCTGTAATAAACATTGCACAGGACAAATCCAAAAGAGAAGAGAGAGAGACAAAAGTCTCCCCAGTGGCCCGTAGGACAGCATTTAGGAGGATCTATCGGCAGAAAGGAATATCCTATTCATAGGTATGTTTTCATTAGTGTGTAATCACCTGAAAATAAGATTTAATGTGTTTTCGTTACCTTAGAATGAGCTGTATCTGTCTATAGAGGGAGTGGGTCTACGAAGATTGCCATCTTGAACCACCATGTTTCTACAGTAGCCTAGAACGGACAAACCAAACACTGGCTCTCTAGACGGGGTAATTTTTCACAACCACCATAGTTTCTCCTACACACTTGGAAGGCGAGCGGTATAGTATGTTACTTATCTATTTTTCTTTCCATTTTTTGTGGCCGCTTGGAAGCAAGCTTTACACACTGTATTATCAGTTATAACGTATCAGTTATGGCGAACATTCAAGCAAACAGCAGATTGTTTACTCACCCAGCAACACTGGCATTCATTCGGAATAGAAACACCAAAACAGTAAGTGAAAACATGGTAAAACCCTGTAGTGCTGAGGGGACGGCCAGGTTGAGTTCACCATATTGTAAGTACGTCACACACTGAAAACAAAACAAAACAGAAAAAAACATGTGCCTCAAAAACCTATGGTGGATTTAATAGCTTTTTTGCAGAGCTTTCAACCACATCTTGTAGTCTTCTTCAGTAAACGGAGTTTACTTAGTTGTCATGAGGATACCTCAGTTGTTATTGAATGTAATCCAGGCAGCAATTGTGTTTGCTCCAGGAAGGATTGTCCCATGTGTATAAGAAAGTTTGTATTGTGCATGCAGAGGCTGTGGGCATGTGAATATGGTAGTTGTATAAAAACATTGATCAGGAGGAGATTATTATTGAGTGAGTGACTCCTGAGAACCGTATTACCATGAGCAATTGATGCTGTGGATTAAATAATCACCGTGTCAGCGTCACCACGCTGGATAAATGGCATAGCAATGGCAGTGAATAAACTGGGGGCTTTCTCTGCAGCACAGGACATACTTCATCAAGGGCAACATTATGTCAACATTGTCCTTTACAATCATTACAATGAGAAAAGTCAGTCTGACCTTCTTCTCGTGTCTTGAATGAAAGACTCTTAAGAGCCACAAAGTGATTTTTCCATAGATTTTCAAGAAAGGTGCTTTCTAAAACAGCTGAGTTAACACTTTTGACACATCTCAGCAGTGGTCAAGGATTTATTATTTTAAAGTTGGTAGATTTGGGGTTAGCTAACCCGGTGGAGCCTGTGCATCTATCGTAACTACTATCGAGTCCTTACCGCAGCGGCCCCAGCCCTGTGCTGCATGTCAGCCATGTTTGGTTTAGCAATGCAATGTTTCTATGTGACTGCTGTCCTGTATATAAAGCAATGTAAAGCATGAAGACTATGTATTATAAGATTAGACAGAAACAAAATGACCACAAAGATGCAAACAACTACAGACAGATGCATTGCCACATTTGGTGTAATTTTGTATCTCTTTCAATCTGTGGCTCATGCTCATATGTAAGGTGGGGAGTCTGTTCCCCTGCAGCCCATTGTCTCATAAGTCCATACAGTAACATTACCCCAAATAACCGACTGCAGGGAACATTTAAACTGCTTTTCAAACTTTTCAAACTATTGCTCAACCTTTTCGTCTTTGGTCTGTGTCAAGACTTGAAATGCAAGCTGTGGGTTTGACAGGTGGAGCAGGAGGGAGTTTCCATTTGGCTTCCTAGATTTCCATATTCCCTTTGCAGTTTTGCACAAAGTCAGAATTTTAATGTCTCTGCAGGGTTGACCCCCTTTTGTTGGCGGGCTTGTCCCACTAATAGAGTTCTACTTCTGGGACAGCCCTGGGACCCTGCTTTTGTTCTGAATCAAGATCCTTCCTGTCACTCCCCCCAAAACACCTGCACATTACACAAAGGAGAGAGAAAGAGATGGAGAGGAGGAGGAGTGGCGGAGGGTTTGTGTTCCTGAATGACTTGTTGACGAAATAGAAAACACTTCTTGTGGCAGGTGCATTGAGTAAAAAACAGTGCAGCTTTTATTGAGTGACAGGGAGCCTTTAATTCGGCGAAAGGAGAGGAGCCGGGAAGAGAGAAAATCATTGTCAGGAACAAAGCAGCATCCCCAAAATAATGAAAAAGAATGGATGCAGAAGCAGATCTACTCAGGATGATGAATGCACTGAAAGGAGGTCGCTCAATCTCTCTCTTTACTCACAAACACAAACACTTTCTCCTTACCTTTCAGTTTTTCTGCTCCAGTAAGACCATAAGTAAATGACAAGTACAGTAAACATATGGTGTAGTGTCTTTCTCTGACAGCAGCGGGACATACTGAATGTGAATATTCATCTTGTGCCAATATTTTTCCTTCTCTAGAAATAGATGCACTTGATTCTGACAGTTTACCTATGTAGCACGTATGTCAGTCTGTCTGTCTGACAGTCTCCTTGCCTGCTTGTCTGTCTGTCTATCTCTTTGAGCCCATGTGCTTGTGAGCTTGTGCATGTGTGTCATCTTATAAATGCCAACAGGCACTTGCAGATTAAGGAAATTGTATTGGAACAATACTCCATAATAGACTTTAGCTGTATGCTGCCAGTGGGGTGACACCCCTATTATACAGACAAGTGGAGCAAGTCGTTGGGCTGCGTCAGCACGATAAAACCGCTTAGAGGTATAGACCTGCCACAAAAAACAGAAATAGAGGTGCCATGTGGAGAGATATGCCATGCAAATGTGTTTTCTCGGGTGCAGTGAGAGTCCAGAAGGCGTAAAAGAGGAAGATTTTCTTTCTGAGGAAGGTGAACAATTTAGTGGAAATGTATTTTCTCTTTTTTTTTTCGTCCAATGTCATCCATCAATCTTTTAAATGTAATTAGAAGCTATTATCATTTTTGTTGCACTAAATGAAAATAATTATCACTTAAATAATTTAAAGTGATGAGTGTTACCTCGGAGGTTGGAACATTTATCTTGTTATTTTAGATATTTTTACTTAGTTACAGCTTTAATTCCTTAATTACATCTTAATTATACCCCTGCTTTAATGAGAGAAGCCTCAGTCCTCCGTGACCTTGAACAATATTAACACTTCAGAAAATTAATGAAGAGATGGATGTTCTCACCTTCTTTCTCGCTAAACTCCTACCTCCACACACAAATCACGATATTCTCCCAAATCCATATTTTCATTCAACTTTATAGAAAAAAAGTTGTAGTGCTTTCGATAATAGCATAGCAGGTGTCATTGATTCTGATATCAATATGCATGCATTTCATAAATAATTTTCATGGAGAGAGAAAATGACAATACAATTTGGTGTAAACACTTGAGAAAACAATATCAAGCTCCACTGATTCCACCACAAAATTCAATGACATCATGCTGATGAAGATCGTTTGATATGACTGAAAGCTCCAGAACAGTTACTAAATGTGGTGAAATTGTTTTCTCAACGGCTGCTTTCAAGGTCTAGAATGAAAGCTGAATGTCATAAGGAGAGTCATCACAAGAGGACCCTTAAAGTCTGTTTTATGGTGTCAAACAAAGTAAGAGAAGGCAACAAAATTCGGATATTCTCGTCTTTATGTCATGATGTTGTGAGGCATCATTGTGCTGTGTTGGTTGTCTTAGACTATGACATACTACACAAGATCAAACAAGCAAATGTTGTGCCCGGCCTTATTCTGCTTCTGTAAGGTCAGGTCATTATTAGGATGACATCTGATCTGGGTGGAAAACCTGACATAATTTTATCTAAACAATGAGAGTCTGCTTGTGATGAATGGACATAAATAAAGATATTTGTTTTTATTTTGTATGAGGAGTGGCATCAAAGCTGAAGACTGAATTCCTATATTTTGCATTTCAGGCAACACTGACTCAAACCTTCAGTCTGTAGCATTAATTCATATTGGCGACGTTGACACTAGATGTTCCCCTTCAGACAAAGGAGAACTTATACAACACCAGACGTCCTCATGAAAGATGTAGGAAGAGAAGGAGCTTTATTGTGAAGGCAAACGCTCACCACTTTCAGTGCAGCTGAGCCAAGTTGGAAACGTGGAGGAGATTTAAGCCGATTCCTTTAAGAAAAAGGCTTTTACATCCCTCTGTTCCAGTAGGAATGTGTGAACTGTTTTCCAAGAGCAGCGGAGTCCAAATAAAATTTGTAGGAGGAAAATATCTGCATGAACGACAGGCCTGAAATAGATCAGTGCTCGATTCCTGCCAGGACAAATAATGGGAAGAGAAACAAAGGCTATAAGCTTCAGATTTATCACATACCAAAACCATGTTTGTCTACTGCATGTGTTGTAATAGGACGTGTGTGCCTGTGCATACATTCGCTCAGGCATGTAAGCGTGTATTTGTGAGTGTTTGTGTTTAGGCGTTTGTTGTTTGCTGGCCACCCAACACATTTATACTGTCCCTCACAGGCGTCTTGGCACCGCTTCACCTCAAATGCTATTAACTCCCTCTGAGCTCAGCTATTCATCATTTGTAGGATTTCCACAGGGTGTTTTCTTTTTACTTTTTAATCAAGGTTTGGATCCCATGCTGAGAGGCTTATTCAGCTGTGAAACAAGGCCCTGTCGTCCCCGGCTAACGACACGCATCCTTAACAGGGTCAGCTGCTCGCTGACAAATGAGCTCTGCTTGCACACCAACGGGACAGGCTACTGAAAAATGAACACAGGGACAGAAATGAGAAGGAGAAACAATGTTTGATAGTCAAATACCATCACAGTCTAAATGGACTAGCTTTACCATTTATCACACAGCATTTGTATATACTTTTCAGTGTTTGTTTGTGTAAGAAGTTGTGTTGCAGCAATGTAGTAGGTATGCACATTACTCTTTCCCTCTGCTCTATCCCAGTGGAGCATTGTAATTAGGGCTGCAACTAATGATTATTTTCATTATTGATTAAGCTCTCCATTATTTTTTTAAATAAATTGCTTAGTCTATGAAAAGTCAGAAACTAGAGGAAAATGCTGATTTAAAATGGATTTTCTTTAACATCCAACAGGCCCAAAGGAAACCAGAGAAAAACGAATGCTCAAATTTAGAGGCTGAAAATGTGGAATTTGTTGGCACAATAGCAACATGACGAATCTGTCGGTTGAACACTTTGGTCCAGACTGAAATATATCGACATATATCGGATGGATTGTCATGAGATCTGGTACAGAAATATTTGGTTCACTTAAAATGTATCCTGACCTTTCCTCTAGCGCCACCATCAGGTCATCTATTTCCATCAATCTCTACTGTGCTTTGTGTTTAGTCCTTCTTTGCACATTAGGCAATGTTAATATGGTGACATGCCTAAATACTGACAGAATACATGAACAATTAATTTCTCATGTAATAACTGGAATAATGACTGAGACTAATTTAAGAGTAGAAATATATGACCTGAATTATTTCTATTGTCAGCAGAAAAATGGGCCATTATTTGCAAATTATTTATGTGGCCCCTTTTTTTATTCTGACACACTCCCAATTATTACATTTATCACACAAAAATAAATTTTGGACCTTAATTTTTATCTATCTAACACTTCGGATTTCTTTAGAATGAGTGTAACAGCCTAAGACAACCTGTGTGGTTGTAGACTATTTTTGTTTCTTGATAAATTACTTAATGAATTGATTCATTAAAATTATGCTATTTTTACACTCATCAAAACATTACACAAATTTCTGTAGGACTTTAATATGGAGTGGATCAGCTACAGCACTCCATATCTATTGGCTGCCCTGAGGTTAATACAGAGGTGTGCAATTATTAGCTTTGAAATGAGAAATATTTTTCCATCATGTGTTGCATGTGAATACATTTATAGACTACAGTGTATTTTACATTCTCATTTCTGCAACATTTATTTATTTATTATGATATAAATAGTCAATAAGTAAATGGAGTCAACCAATAAAGTACAACAGTGATTATTAGTATAATAAGAAAATAGTTTCCTACTTTTGAAAAGGATATTTTTAGATTATCATCAGCTTGTATTTATGATTATTCAGTTGTTATGTGGAGTTATTTGTAATTATTAAGTCTAGAGATATTTAGCATATGCTTTTTATGTACATGATGTTCATAAAATGTTAGCAGTGTCTCATTTAACCCCCAATAAATTGAAGTTCAAAGGTTTAATCCTCTCATCAGCCAGTTTAATCCCTTTTAAAAATGTGCCCATTTTTTTAGAGTGTCAATAGGCATAGGATTGTTCTTGTGTCGCTTAATCCTGCGTTTCCCTGGTGACATTTGGAGATGTATAACTTTCGATCGAGCAGTACCAGATCCTATAAATCCTGAAATCTTTTGGCTTCAAAAGATATTACATCAGCTTCAAGTAATCATTAGAAAACCCAAGATGGTCAGACGAGCTATCTGAAGTTGAGTCTGAGGAATGAAGACAGAGTCCAGGCTTCCGGTGAGCATTGGGCATAAGTCATTTTCTCTCTGCAAGACAGAATATCTGAACGTCTTGTAAGACAGTGTGACTGACTGACTGAATGATTATGCCTCAATATATCAGGAGCCCAGCAGAGCAATCAGCAGTGGCTTGAAATTTATGACATTTGAGAGAAGAAGAGATGAAGGTCTCCACCATTCCTCACTGACTGACTGACTGAATGAATGTAAGTTATCTCTCTAACATTTTTCATGTTATTCAGTGACTCAAATCATGAGAAAAACATGACAATAAACTATGAATGAACTAAAAATAACACATCCGTCTATTATCCTTTAGCCTTCTATGAAGACTGCAAATAGAATTGGTGCTGACTATACAGTAATTGAGGACATTTTTGAGTTTGAGGATTCTGAGTACAGTTTTAAAGTATTTGTACTTTCCTAAACAAGTTTCTCTGGCACTGTTAGACAGACAAAGGACGTCCCGGAGAGCCTTCCAGCCGAGCTGCTGCGAACGTTCGTTCAGCTTTTTTCTCTTAAGATTCAGACCTCCTATAACTAAAATCCTCCATCCAGTTCAAATATAGAGTTAGAAACAATCAAAATCTAAAAAGTGTTTAGTGAAAATGTAGCTAAAAATTGGATAAAATGTCAGTTCAGTACTTCTATACTTTAACTTATGTTTAATGCAGGACTTGTGTAATCTCTATAATGTTTCCTGTTTATACATCCAGTAGACAAAGCAACATTATTATTCATTTGGAGATCACCCGATCAATATTCACTCAGCTCAGTTTTTGGTCTCCACCAACTCCAGAGAGAAATATCTGTCAATTTAGCTATGTCCACAAGCTATTCATTAACATGTGAGCAGGTAGTGTACAGTGGGTTTATTATTGCCTGCTGTGGCCTGCAGCGGTGAGTCTGAACCCAAACAGTAAAGTTGCTGCCAGAAAACCAAAACAATAATCTGAAAGCTGCTAAAATGATTCGTAGAGCTGAGGAGGACCGCAGAGTTTGTGATAGTTCTCTGTGGATTGATCAAACCCTTAAACACACCAGTCAAAGTCCTGTGATCCATTGTTAATAAAAATATACTGATTATAGCCGCTTTACATAAGTAAAGGATGTCAATACCTCTTCCACCAGTGGCTGATTAAAGCAGACAAAGCATCAATACTAGCATAGTGATATTAGACTACAAGCTTCTAGATATTCAGATTCTCTATTTTCTAAAAGCACCTCTGTAGACTAGAATAGTAAAACGAAAGGTGGTGTAATGGACAGGTCACCGCTGCAGTAAAGGCTGTGCTCCAGAGGTATTCTTTGTCTTTTCCTTTTTTCCACTTCACTTCATGAAATATTTATTAAGTTTGAAACAACAAGCAAACGCCACACTTGATAGAAGCCCATTCTAAATGGCAAAGTTAAGGAACGAGAATGAGTGCACTGTATATACTGTACCAGATGTCTGCATGCAACATTTAGTAAGCCTTGAAGAAAATGAAAAGTCATTATAGTAGCTGAAGTTATAGTTGGAACTGCACTTTGACAACACTGCACTATATCAAATACCTAAGGCCACAAATTCCACTGTAAGACCTAAATGCATGACAGCTGTATTAATGTAAAAACTCATTTATAGATGTAAATCATATTCATTGTCAGATCTCTACCCCATACAGTAATGGACAGAGACTTCACAGAGTAGGATCCAGTCAATAATAACATCTTTATTACTTTAAGCCAAGAATAAAACCTCACTGGTCCATTTCCTGTCTGAACTATATTTTATTTAACAACCGAACGCGTAAGGCCTCCTACGGTGATGAAAACATGCTTGCCCTCAGGCAACCGAAAACTACCTCTAGAATAAGGGTCAACTCGAAAGAAACATTTTATTAGTTTTAAAATCTTTGGTTTTGCAGAGGCATTCCTGGTCTGCAATATGTATGTCCATATGTTTGTATCCATGTGGACAGAATTATACCATATTATATGTATACAGTATATAGCAGTGGTTTCCAGCCTTTTTCATCTGGCATACCCCCACTGCCCAATGAGAGGAGCCCAAGAACCCCTTCATCATCGACATCACCTGTCATGTTCCAAATGTGTTCATTTAAATTGTAAATAGGATGCTATTCAACACTGTTAATTATTTATTATTATATACAACAATCGTTTCATTCAAAACATAGTGATCCTTGAAATGTTGATATTTCACTTGTAGTAGCAAAAGCTGGATTTTCCGACTATTTATGAATTATATAATAAATAAATGTTCACACACAGCAGGATGTTTGGTGTGGTTGGTGAAATATTGTGACAAATAGAAGCAGATTATGATTTGAATTAATGTTTCCACATGTTGGAATGGTAAAATGGTAAATGGACTGCTTCTAACACATCAGCTTTGAGGATAAAATGTTCACTTGCTGACTTGCTGACCCCCCACTGACAGGTGTCGTGATAAGCAGATAATCAGTGTTATTCACTTCTCCTGTCAGTGCTCATAATGTTATGGCTTACATACCGTGTATGTAAATTACAGTGTAAAAAATACACAACTAACTAAACTCGTAAAGAACTGGATCACAACAACCATGTTGCTAGATAATAGTACATTGCAGTTCCTTTCAGCACATTCAGGTTGTTAAAGCATGATGCAGGTAGGTGATATCAGGTATTTTTGTATTCTCTGTTCTTTGAGGGGACACTTTTTTTAAAACTCACAATTTTGCATTTGGACTTTGTCATTGTGTTGACACTGCTGACTCAGACTGAGTCTGTTGCTATGGATGAGAGATTCAGACAGATGCCTAAATATTTATGAGCTATAGGGATGACTATCAACAAGTTTACAGCCTTTCTCACATTGATTTACAAATATTAGCATAGCTGGCTGTCATACGGTACCCTACACTCACATTTTGACACCTCAAGTCAACACAGAAATTCTCCGCACAGTGTGTAAGAAAATCTAAACTACAGTGATACTGTGGCTATTGTGCACATGTTTCCATTATTCAAAAGAGGATATACTGTAACTATTTTCTGGAAATATCATTGGAAAGGGCGTCAAAGCTTCGAGGCTCTGTGGGAGTGTCAGTGATCTGACACTGAGACTGGCTGGAGTCTAGTAGAAGATGTGCATGGTGTGCTGCAAACTCAGCCATATCTCTGTATAGTCTATGAACGTTAATACAAGTTTTCCCCCTTTTTCAACAAGCTTTTATAGCTTAGCACTACTGCTAACTACCTTGGAATAATGTATGAACATAAGGGGTGTTTTTTCCTGTTCTTGCCTCTCTGCACACATTGTGTGGCTGTAGTATTAAGGTACAGTAGTTAGCCAGATGTGGTGATAGCAAATAGCAGGAATGTAGGGGGTAGTACTGTAGCCTCAGGCCTCCATATATTAAAACATAATTTGACACAGACTAATACTGGCAGAATATTTTAAGACCGAGCTGTATAATAATCTATAATATGTCATTTTGTAATGGAATTAAATGTTTGATCACTGCAACTGTATTGCTGGTGTCTTGTAAACGCATGAGGGTGGGGCATTTCGTGTGCATGACACAAAAATCGAATCAAAATCAAATCAATCATACATTTTTTATAAATATATGTTTTACTACATAAGTACACAATTCAAAAGAAACACCAAGGACATGATACAGATCTCTTAGCAAAAATACATTTTAATGTCAGTGCAGCATGAGACTGCTAGTGCACTGAGAGGAGATTTGGGTCAGGTTTTCAGGTGATATGCCTATATAACCTTCTCACACTTCTACCACAGATAGTTGGAGAAAGGATGTGCGTGATTAAACTGAAGGGACCCTGTGCTGAAGTCCATTTCTGGAGCTGTAAGTGAAGTCAGCTGTAAACCTAGAGGATGCAGAATGTGAGGTTGTCTGGGAATGGAAAGATGCAGTGAAAAATTGATGCAGGCATACATACTGTATTAGCAGGCATCTTCAATAATCCTTCAATATAACGGTTAAAAACAGCCTTTATGTATTTTAGTGGATATGCACCAGAATTCGGCTCTGCACATAAAAATTACATGACTAAAATCTCTACTTTGTAATCGCTGTGCTTTGATGTTGTCGCTGAAAGCCTTTTGCTGGACTCATTTCCAGTGTTTATGTTCCTGTGTGTGTGTGTGTGTGTGTGTGTGTGTGTGTGTGTGTGTGTGTGTGTGTGTGTGTGTGTGTGTGTGTGTGTGTATACAGGTGTGTACATGGATGTGTGTACATTAGTGTGAGCTCTGTTTACTCCACACCCAACAGGAAATTAACCGACTGCTGATCAGTGGACATCCAGGAAAGGCAGAGATGACTGTCTTATTAAAAATGTGTCAGATGCTGCAGGTGGTGGATTCAGAAACATGTCAGTCTGAACTGAACCGAGAGCACAGTTTATGTCTTTGCCATCATCACTTTTTGGTTTCGGCATTTGTAATAATAGACACATTTTTGATCCTTTCCTTTCTTGCATGTGAACGTGTTTGTGTATGAAACTGATGTGATCTCCTGTGATCTGATTACCTACCAGAGCAGGAATGATAATGCTATTCAGGGAGAAATGAGCTCTGCTGCCTCACTTAAATCCCCCTCTCTGTCAAATCGGACAGTTGGCTTCTGATGGCTTAAAATGGTAAACTTACTTTTGCTTTAACTCAGCAGCTCCTGAATTACTTTATACTTATGTTAATATTTTTGTTGCACACAGCAGCATTAAGAAATATCCTCTTGAAACGATACAGCCGAAGTTAATGCAACCTCTGATACTTTTTATTGTCAATGAAAGCAGCTTTGCAGCAAATACAGTTCTATCTATAATAACTATCTCACTAGACTCAAACACTCCTCCTGCACTTCATTTTTATCTAACTCTATTACAGAGAGTTGGTGCCTTGCACAGTACATGTTATAAATTAGCCCAGTGGGAGACAGTCCCAGATAGTTCCCATAGAAATGTTCAGTGAAGCAGTTTTGTGGTGGGGAAGTTCACCAGATGTACACTCGCAAAACCAACCACTTGAGTGTTCATCATTTAAGTCTTTTGTTTTGTAAAAGTAAAATATTCAGTTTGAATCTTCTTCGCCTCATTATGATCGCAATGAGCTCATTACTGCCTCCCGACGCTGGAACCGAAAACACCCACCGGTACTTGATGACTGGTGAGAACAGCAGTTGTTTTTGTTCTCTCAATGGCCACAAGGGGCAACAATGAGTCCGTTCCACACTCAAAAACTAAACTTCGTCCAGCGACACAAAAATGAGATTGATGAGAACTGCAGTATACATCCATGAGATAAGACATAAAGGATGAAGACTTAACTGGTTTATTTGGCGAATGTACGTCAAATGCATGTTTATATTTTATATAAATAGTTTCTGTAGACAGATATCCGCATATGAATGCAGAATGCTTCTGTTTCTGTTTGTAGTAGTAGTATTAGCTTCTTTTAAATGTATCTGCATTTATATGCCAATATCTGTCGGGATTTTGTTTTTCATGGAGGTCTTGGCCTGGATATCCATTATCCGTATATCCACTGGCTACACTGGAAGCCCCAAAACATTGTCCGTTGTCCACAGAGACTAAACTGTCATCAGACGATCGTCAATGGGTTCTGAGATTGGTAAATAATTCAAGGAAAGAAAACTAATTGACAAACAAGATACCAAATATTCCCTATATAACAGCACAGTAGATAACAATGCAACACAGCAGAAAGATTTTTATTTTTCAACAGGTTGGCAACTGATGCCACTACATCAGCAGTGAAGTTTGCGATGTACCACTCGGTCGTTGTGAGGCTGGGTGAAGAAGCAGTTCTAGATTTACCAGTTTCTGCTTCACCTACAGTGATGAAGTCTGAAATAATGCGATCATGAATTCAAGAGGCTTAAATGTGTTTTCTTCTCACGGAGCCACCCTTAGGAAGGAGATGAATCGAGATTCAAAGAAGCCTGGAGGTGGTTTGGGTACCTGATGCTTCCCTGTTGAGGTATTCCAAGCATGTGGGATGAATACCTAAGGGAAGACCTGGCACACACTGGAGGGATTACATATACCATCTGACTTGGGAATTCCACAGGATCCACCCCGGAGCAGCTGGAGGACGTGACTGGAGTGAAGGTCATTTGGTCTACCTTGCTTAGTATGCAGCCACTGCCACCTGGGTAAGTGGCAGAAAATGGAAAGATGTAGAAGTGACAGGAAAAAGATTGATAAGCATGGTGTGTTAAATATATTGATTACCATTATCTATTAGAAGGAATGTCTTCCTGCATTGGTCCCACTATTATTATTTACTTTGTTTTGTCTTTTAAGAAATCACAAAAACAAATATTAAGCAGTGATCTGACATACTTTCACACAAGACTATCCCATCAAAGCCAAAATGCAGTACCTACATTTTGTTACAATGTTTACCCATCACTCTCCTTTTCTGCTGCTGAAACGCTCATCCACACTTTCATCACATCCAGAATTGACTACTGCAACAGCATCTTCATCCAAAGTCCTTAATAAGCTACAATATATTTCCAGACCTCTGCTGCTCGCCTGCTCAGCCCTATCTTCCAGAGCCTCCACTGGCTCCCTGTCCCACAATGGATCCAATTTAAAGTCCTTTTCATCGCTCACAAAACCCTCCACCGGCACACTCCTTCCCAAAGCCTTCGCTCTTCTAATGCCAACCTCCCGTCTCCACCACTCAGGACCAAACATCGTACCTGGAGTGACAGAGCATTCTCCATAGCTGCCTGCTCCCTCTGTAACTCTCTCCCCTAACACATCCGAGACTGTACTGATCCATCAAGGTTCAAATCTCTAAACTAAACCAACTTCAGAACTGATTTGTGATTGTAAATGAATGTAATTGTTGTGTTTTATTGTTTATTTATACATATATATGTGTGTGTTTTAAGTACCATGAAAAGCACTGTATCTGACTATATTACATGTTTCATGACATAAACAAATATTATGCCATAGAAAACGTGTAAAAACAGATTTTGCAGGAAATACAACACTATAGTGACTAGACTTCACTATGCTGGTCTTCTGTTTCTTGTATTTGAAAAATCATCTTCAGCAGCTGAGTTTGTTATACCACATACATACTGTAGATGAATGATGATGTAGAAGGAAACACCTAAATCAGATCACTAGATCACTAGTCCTGCTAAACGCTAACTAGCCTAGTTGATACCTTTTAGATTTTTCAAACACAGAGCACAGTCTTTTAATTTTTTAATTGCCAGTTTCAACTGGCAATTATTTTTTTATTCTTTATTTCTTTCCTATAAAGGCATAAAATTAACATTTTGTTACACACTTTGAAATTGGCCTTTTAACTCTTCAACCCTTTTCTCAGCTCACTGATCGTGTGTTTTTAGAGATAAAGGTATATACTTTCTTGCAGAGAAAGACGTAGTGAATACGTCTAAGATTCAGTACACAGCTGTTATAGCAATAGAAGATTTATATTGTATGTCTGCACTTTTCCTCTTACCCCTTCCCAAACCTCAAAGCTGCCCCTGGCCTGAACCTCTGAGCATGTGCCTTTGATATGTGGATAATACTCAGTGTAGTTAACCTTGTGCACTACAGACAGTTCAACCCCCTCGACTGGTATGAAAAATAAATCTCATTGCCCGAACCGTTTGCCCTGAAAAAAATGGAATAAGTAAAAGTGGAGAATAACTCTGCACAATGCTGCTTCTCTTTTATCACTTCCAGTTGGCCTTTCACAGCAGAAAATTCTCCAAGGCACGTTGTTTATTTTGTTTTGTGAGGATGTGACGCCTCAAACAAGAGCAACAATGACAACTTCAGTCCCCAGTTTCTGCATTGCTCTAATTAATTGCTTAATAAACAAGCCAGAAGATTCTGAATAGATCGATGCCCGGAGGAGTTTTGGTGTGTCGACTATAAATTACAAAGTGAGTTCACTACGTGATCACTTATATCAAACACAAACACGCTGTTTAATAACATTTAATGGAACAGCCCACTTCATCCACCTGGTTACTGTTAAACCCAAAGTCCTGCCAATCAGTTCCTACTCTGGAATCAGCAAGACGTTTCAGTGGGTGCAAAAGACGGTTATGTAACAGCTGGTTATGGTCACCGCAAAGGTGAACGTAGGCTGTTTCTGCTTCCCACACTTCTCATCCACCTGATTATTCGGCCATCATGATGACTCAAAGCTTGTTGTATGGCGACTTGGCATGCTGTCACACCCACGCTGCTGTCAGATGAAAGCTTTGTCCTATTATCAAACTGTAAACTTCTAAGGGAATTCAGAAAAACTAAAACACAACCTTATTTCAGTCAGATCGCCTACAACAGTGATTAGCATTTTGAAGCCAGACCTCGACACTTTGAAGGCCAGCGCGAGAGTGATGCAATCTGTGAAACGCAAGTGTTCGCTACTCTGCTCCCTTCACACGTACAATCAAGATGCCTTATTACATTCACCTTAATAATGTGTTTGAAAAAGCAGGTTCCGCAACATGCGGCTGATACGGATGATGGCGGACTTATCCCTTAAGACTCGGAGCTTAAGAAAAAGATATGGCACCATAAACCTTTCACACTGATCAATTCATATAAATCAGGCAAAAGATTACCAGAAGATCAGATCTAGAAATGGCACTTTCCTTTCTTCGTCATTGAAGATCAGGAGGCATTTTGTTTCATGGCGTCTTTAGGTAAGACGGAGGAAAGACAGAAAAATCTAGATCTAGAAGTGCACTCTTTCTGCTATAGGTTTATGTAACTGTTTGTTTCTCAATATTTGTCTGTATCTGGTGCAGCAAGAGCAAAAATTACACCTGCTCCATTTACTTTTTTTTTATTTTATCAAGAGCAGAGTGAACAGTTGAAATTACTGGCACTAGTAGAGATGTAGGTGCCAATTTTGCTGTGCTTTGAAAGAACCTGCAGAGGCAGCTGTTGTGTAAAACAGTTTGAAACTGCAGAGCTTGTAATAAAGATTGACTATATTCTGGTAAACATGAGATGAGGCAATTACATCTTCTGATTTTGGGAAAACATAGATCCCCTGACCTCTGGGCCTTATTAACGTATAAGGTTCTGAACATTTTCTGTTTTGTGAATGAACATTTTTGTTCGGTGTGTGATTAGAAAAACATCACACCTGAAGAGGTGAGTCTCAGCTCACTCCCAAGCACATTTTGGTGGCGTTTGTTGAGCTTGTTTATTGATTCATGTTGTGATTATGAAAACAAAATAAAGCTTTTATGGTTAAAGCAGGAAGATAGTTATGCAATGGATAGGTTTTCTTGTCAACCAATGCATGGCTGTAGCTAGAATTTTAGAAATACTTAAGGCACATTTTTTTGCAAATTTCTTGCATCCAGAAAGTCTGAAAGAATAGTTTGTTGGATCAAAATTATTTAAAATATTATTTTCCAGATGGGGCGTCTGGGGACTAGGATGTCATGGATGAAGTGAGTGCAGGCTCCTTTGATTATTTCACAGAAATCTAATTCTCTTCATCCTACCTAAGGTTGACTGCATATGAATTCTCCACTGCCAGAAATATAATGCTGGTGGAGAAACGCCAAAACTATATTCCTGTAAGAGATTTCCTTTCATTTTATTTCAATTCAAGCAAAACTTTTCTTCTCTCTTTTAAAAATACTGACTTGAAAAATATAAGCTATTAAAAATCCAATTGAAATAGGTAGAATCGATAGAATTTGTACAATGTAAACTCTTCCACAGATTTCCAAATTCCTGAAAACAACCTTACTTGTTGTGTCTCATTGTAGTCTATGCCACATCGTCCCGTGGGAATCTCCAAATAGCTGCCATTTATAGGGTTTGATCCCAATAAATCTATAGTAGTTGGGGTCAACAGTCTTTTACATTTTTGTTAACTTGTCTTTCATGATTGAACTTTCCTTCACATCATGTTCCAATCATCCTCGGTTTCTTCCTTGCTTTTTTATTTATGATGGATGCCATCCATTTGAGTCGAGACTTATGCTCTTATCCTGGTATTTCTCCTTTAGCTCTTTGCTGGTCAGATGAATACATCAAGACATATCTTCCTAGCACAGATAAAAGTCTTATGAGTTGTTGTCAGTCAAACTTTGCTTTGATTGTCCCCCGTGGGTTTGTGCAGCACGAAACAACAGGTCACCAAATTAATGAGTTATCTCTCTGACTGTGTGACTTTAACAGCTCTTTGTTTGTTTGTAGATGGTCTGAATCGTAAACACGCTGACACTAAAATGTATTTGTTGTGCTACCTGTATTTGAGTTTGTTGCAATTTTTTACTTGTTTTAAGTGGAGATGTGTTCTGTATGTATTTTTGGATGTCTGTAGCTTAAAAAAACAAAAGAAAAAGGAAACAATAATCCTTTCTCCTGTGGTCTGAACCAAGGTGTTAACACAGCCCGCTATGTGTGAAAGAATTTGTCTGTATTTGTACGTTGTTTTGTGTGTAGTTCCAGTTTTCAAGGAAAACATTGCAGTGACAACAGCCATTTAGCATCATCCAAAGGGCTGCCAGACCTTGAGAATTTCTAGAAACAAAATAACAAAAGCAAACAAGAAAACAGTATGTACATCTTGGAGTCATCTGGTAATGTGCATCAAAGCACAGAAAGAGCAATACAGGTATAGATGCCCGTGGTACACCTGTGTGCTTCAGTGATGCCGCTCAAAATGTATTTAACACCCAAATAAAGACATCATTTAAAATTCAAAGGGCTGGAAAAAGCAACGTGCACAAGAGGTGCTGACATGAAAACAAACTAAATCCTAGATTGATTTGTCTCGCACAGACAAAAATGGGAATTACAAAATACACAGTGGAAAATCAATGAAACTGCGGTCATAATTAAAGAATAAAGGTTCCAAAAATGGTTCAAAATGGGTTTAAACATTCATAACACGGCTGGATAGACTGTTGGAGCCTTCGTGGAATTTGGTCTCTTATTGCTTGTACTGGCATTGGAAAATGTCCTGAGGGTGTTGGAAAGCTCCGTTAAACATTCTCAAGTGTATCAGGTATTTTGCATGTCAAACCAGGAGTTGGCTCTGTCTTTATACCCCCTGCTGTGTGGTCAAAAAAGTCACGCAGATGCAGTGCACAGCAATACCCCTATTCCTCCATAACACCAGGGTGGTCATAATGTACTTATGTATTATTTATATGTAGCCTATTGTATTGTATGCCAATCAGTGCCAATATGTGGATGCCTTTCGCTGATTATGTTAATGTTGTATCTTCTTCTTCTCTTCCTGTGTGTTCAGTATGTGAGATTCACTGAATCATGTATGAGCTTATAAAACATAGTCACTTTCACTCACGCTGCAGATCTGATTGGCATCGGTCCTCCTAATTGCTCTCACAATTACACAGCTCCAGCAAGACTGGCACTGCTGCTGTGAAAATACCTGAAGGCCGAGACAAGCTGGAAGACTGATTTAACCTATCACATGACAAACATGATACCAAGTGTCATTAAGGCCTCCATTCATTCATTTCCCATACACACTGATTATGAAATGTCTTCACTGGAATAATTGTCTGGCGGTCTGGGTGGAAAGCTGGGGAAAGACTGGCTGGTCACTGGTGAATGTAAAAACATCGCTATATTCCAACGTCAGTCTGCTGCCAATCGTGTCTCCTCTTTTGTGGTGCAGGAACACATTTTCCTTCCTTTCATGTGCGGAGAACATCATTTGCATTTTAAGACATGCTCATTTCATGATATTTCATGAACCTGCAGGCTGTCAGGAGCTCAGCAAAGAGGAAGACTCTGTAAGCTAATTGGGTAGAGAGGAAGTCATTTCTGAAAATTCCCATCAAGCTCATACATTTTCTCTTTTTTTAAAATGTCTCCCTTAAAGTTTAGTAAAGTTGCAACTGGTTGCCATGCTTACTAATGTGCTGGATAGATGGCGAGTCAGAATTTATTTTCTCTCTTATGTGTGTTATGTGTGAAGCAGGAATAGTGTGATCTTTACATTTTCAGTAACTCAGCAGTCCTGTTGGGTAATATAGCTTGGACATCTACTTTTCATATTGTTACATGCTTATCTTTTCACTATATATTATTAGATTTCTGAGTTCTGACTGGTTACATTTCAAGAAGAGAGGGAATGTATAGGGATGGGAGGTAGATGCGGGTGAAATTCAACCTCAGTGGCGATACTTAAAGCTGAAGCACTTTTTTAAATTCTTTTCAGTCCTCCCTCTTTTGCTGCATCCATTATTTGAATTGTCAGATATCATGTGAGAACACATTTCATGCAAATGTGCTCCTTGTAAGACAAGCTGCTGTGAAGGAGTTTAAATGTAAAAGTAAAGTGATTCACAGTGGGTGTCCATGTTTGTCAGGCATGCTCCAGTATAAACTACGAGCTGTCCTGTATATCATTTGTATTATAAAATAATGGTGGTACTTTCACAGTTTGTGCATCAGGTTTCTCCGTTACAGGTGCATTAAAGTTTGGTAATTCTTAACTTTTTGCTTATCGCTTTTGTAGTGACTCCAACTACATTTCCTCTAGAAAATTGTAATCATAATCATACATAGTAATCATATTTTGTGTCATGTCTACGGTATCTATGTGAATACTACAGGGAGTACACAGTCTTGTAAGTGTTCAGACTAGTTTTCCACAATATTTATTGTATGCTTGTAAACATGGGGAGATTTGACGAATTGAATGGCAACTTTTGTTAAGTTTACTTAAATTTTCTATTATTGTTTAAGTTAACAATTTTTTGTTAACCTACAGTAATTGCATCATCTTCTTAATAGCTGGTGGGTCTTCCCCATTGGTCTTGGAAAACTGACTGTATTTGTTGTATTCACATTTTTATTAGTGCATATTTAAACTCTGTAACTCCTTTAGTTGTCGCCTCAGAGGCTGTTTCACCACATTTGCAATAACCAAGCTGCCATGCAAGAGCCCTGAAGGACTTGTGCAGGACAATCATTGCTGAACCATGTTGCTGCCACTATTTGCGATCTGTGTGTAAGCAGCACTCTCAAATCCCTTCTGTGAAACGGGTCCCTTGCAGCCCATTAAACTGTCTGAGGCTTGTGATGAGAGGAGCTAATGTGATTTGTCATTATTCAAGGTCACTCACATGTTGATACTCGATTCCTCCAGCATATAATGCATTTAGCCTCTATTCCATTTTGCGCTGTCCTGCGTCCAAATTGCACTTGCGCCTCTGGTCACCGATTGCAGAATGTGTTTGGTCACGCGTACATGCATTCGCTGGCCCTGCGTGGCTGCACTGGCTTCTGTCTACTAATCCTCCCTCAGAGTCAATATTTTTCCATAAAAAAAAATGATGAGATTTGTTTCAATAAAATGAAATCATTTGCGCATTTTCTGTGTGCATTATGTGCTCTCAAGCCTTGATGTTACCCTTCTTTGTACATTACTGTGTTTAATCTCACAACCAGCCTTGTCTTGCTCCGGGGTATGCTGTGTGTGGTTCAAAACTACCAATGCTTTTCCTTGTTAACACCAACTGTAGTTTCAGTACTCGAGTGTCTATCATTGTGCGTCAATGTAAATGACATCCAAAGGCCTGCCAGGCGAGTGCAATTACTTTTTAACTACTGCATTATTGACAGTGATTTATTGCATTTTGGGGTAAGTAGTTTTTCTACTGGTAGAAACAGATAACCTAGCTCACTGTCACTGCTGCTTTCCAAAGTCAAGTCACATACAGAAGTAAGAGGGAAAGAGAAAGACAGTGAGAGACAGAGAGAGAAAGACGGACAGGAGAGAGAGTGATGCTAATGAGAATGTCAGAGACAGGAAAGCAATTTGAGAATTTGGCATTGCAGACCACAATCAGCTGTCATGATTAATAGTCTGAATTTGTTTTTTTTCCTCACCTCATCACGTCTCTCTTATGTCGTCTTTTTTACAGCTCAAATAAATACGTTTCATCACAAGAGCACTACAACATAATAGCTCGTCCACCCTGCCAACAAAGCAAAGAGGAAAAACTCGACAACTTGGCAAAACACAGAGAGACTCACTCAGATTATCTTTACAATATTAAATTAAAAAAATTCTATACAGTATATCGTCTGTGGCAAACCAGCATGCTGTCACCCACCTACCCACTCATGCCATAGTATACACATAATGTATATACAAATACACACAAAATGCATGCAGTAGCCTATGTGTGCCAAAGTCGATACCTTTCAAAACCAAGGGGTTTCCCATAAGCCGAGTTTCAAAATGGGGGTAAGATTATGCATTTCTACAAATACAGTTTTGATTTTCAGCATTCTTTTAAATAGATCAACAAACCTTTACAGTAACTAAAGCAGTGCAATTAAAAGTTGAGGGGTCCGTTCATCCAAAATATAAAAAAGATTTTTCCTCTCCGAGGTGTTATTGTTTTATTTGCTCAGGTTTAGCGATGTCTGAGCTTTCTGCCACCACCTACTGTAAATACAGTGTCAACATAATTCACAATTTTAAAAAAAGTGTTTCCGGTAAAAAGTTTCCATCATTCATTAAAAGAATATGGAAATTAAGGCACATCTCCATTCACTATTATTATGTGGATGTTAGGAGTTGGACGCATCTAGATAAGCATTAGGTGGTTTGTGATGATCTAATTAAAAGAGCGGCGGTCAAACGATGTGGAAAATTTGGTCTATGTTTGTTTCATGTATTAGTTTGAAGAAAGTTCCTCATCGCTGCACACAGATTGGTTTGTTTTGTCTGAGGTTGTTTTTGTCTCTTCTGTGGATGTTTAAGTCACATGCTTCATGCAAAGTACGTCTCCACTGCACTTTGTCACATTTTCATTTTATTGATACACCAACTTTTCCATCTCAGCCAAGCAAAATATTGCTGTTGCATTTTCTAAATGTCATCTTTTTTCTAATACTGTGAGCACAAATACATTTTTATCCACTTCAATTACACTGGAGTGGAGGCAGAATCTCAGAAACTCATAACATAGCCAAATAAAACCAAAACTATCTGCATGGCTAGAAAATAAATACTCCAATAAAAATAGTTGGTTGAATCACTCCTTTAAAGGATACTGCTCTGAAATATTGTAAATATATCTGTATTCTTCAACATGGGCGAAGTCTCCGAAACAAGCAAAACAATCGCTTTAATGTGAATGTTTTTCCTAACTTTGGTAGCTTGGATTTATGAAAGCCAGTAAAGACGCATTCCTGCGGCATAAACAAACTCCGAATTAATCTCTGCACTATACTAAAACTCTTTGAAGCAACCATAAATGTATCACCCTCAGCAACAGCCTAAAAACAATGAGATGTCTGAACCATCCAGTCTTTACTTCTACCTCACTTGTGTCTCTCCAGGCCAGGAGTGAAAGCAAATTCAACAAAGCCAGACTTCGAAACGCTACATCAGTTTTCTCCCTCTCTTCCCTCACTACAGTTTTTCAGACCATTGTTATTTTTCTCACCATGAGGGATTTTTCCACTTTTAAATTGACAATGGATTACAGCTTTAAATTGAGCTTGTCTTCTCCAAGTACTGTCAAGTTAGTTACAGCACCGAGGGAGAGGATACACTCAAGTACCAAACTGGATGCATAGTATATTTTAGGATCTGTTCAAAAGCAATTGATAGAGATGTCAGGAGGAATGTGCCTTAACAAGTCAGGGGGAGGCTGACCGCTCAGCGCTGTGTAGGAATAAACAAAATATGTCATTTTTTCTGCAGCAGAGGTTCACTTATCGGGCAATGTGTCAGGTTTGAAGCAGTCATCAGTGCTCTTGTGCATGCACAGTAAGTTGTTTTCAGAAGGCTGGTTTCAGAGGGAGAGAGGTAGAGGCAAAGAGTGAAAGAAAACCATAAAAGACAGCGTGATTACCTGCACCTGTCGTCATCTTCTTGTTTGTTTATGCCCAGACCCACCAGAGACGAACAATAGATCTATTCAAGGCCCTCAATGCATTCCTCACCGCACAGATGATTAAAGTCTCCTATGATGCCCAGAGCACCCTGCCTTCTCCCTTCACCTCTCCCCTCCTTCGCACACACATACACAATATCACCTAAAATTTCTTCTTTCACTTGAACATTTGATGTCTCCAGGGGCCTTTGACACAGAACTGAAGAAAAAGGAAAGATAAACATCAATAGTTCCTGTGGATGAAGCGAGGAAGGCGGCGACCTGAAGTTCAGTTTGAAGTTACAGTAACAGCAAAGGGGCCGATTCGATACTGTGCCTCTAAAACTCACCCTGACTCGCAGAGAGAGAGAGAGAGAGAGAAAAAAAAGTTTCAGGCTGCTGCTGCTGCTTCGTAGAAAGCTTTTTCAAGTTGAGTTGACTTGCAAGTAACTCTTATCACTGAACTCAAAAGGGTTGTGTCTAGTTCTCAGTGTGTATGTAGCTGGTGCTTGTCAGCATTTTCTGCCCTGCAGAGCAATTAAAGCTTAAGTGAGTGTAATTAGCAAAAATATAAAGCATAATAATAGCATAAAAAAACTCACTTCTCTGCCATATAACTGTGAGTTGCCCTCCGTGTCCCCCATCTCTGGAGAAGCCTTTAGTTATTGTTGTCAGTACAATGCAGTTTACACTGACAGTGGCAGATTTACCAGTAGAAATGCTTACAGTATTAACTTGTTTGGCTGCTTAGCTTGCCATAAAAAAAACATAGGCTACTTGGACAAGCAACAGGTATTTTTAGGTGTATTGTTCATATTGTTTGCGTTTACAAGAAGAAGAAAAAAGCTTTGAGGATAAGGACAAACCAATGTGTTTAGGAAACATAATGATATTTCAGTACCTTACTAGTTGCTAATCAATGATTTAGACAACTGCTGCACCTGATTTACATGTTGGGGAAAAAATCTGTGCGTTTAAGTTTGTTTGCTTGCATGTGCGTCCCATCTATGACATAATATTTGATGACTCAGACATGTCAACTTGTATGTATTGTGCTCCTGTTTGTCATTTTCAAGGCTACATAAACCGTGAACTGTGTTCTCTTTGTTTGTGACCCCAGGCGCTGTTGGCCTACAGGGAGCGTTAGGCTGGCATACTGTTCCTGCCTTTCGAGTCTCAGAGGTTATCCATATAGAAAAGACTGACAGCACAGAAGGAGAAACTCGCTGATATAGTGATATAATGCATGAGAAAGAAGTGAAGAAGGAGAAGTGGAATGGACATAAAATGCCGATCTAAATAGTAAGAGTTGGAAAAAATATATTTAATTGTGCTTTTCGATGAGTAAATAGGCTGCGTATGCCTGTGACAGTGAGAAAGACATCGAAGGGGTTTGTGAGCATGTATTTCCACCATATGTAATAAAAATGCATTCTTGTGGGCTCACAGATGCAAGCTCATCTTCCATATCTCACTCTCTCCTGGGCTTCCACTTTCTTGTGGGTGTTCCCAGGTTGTAAAGATCTATGTTTCATGTCATTAGACTCACATAGATTCTACTCACATACTACTCACACAGTGAGTGGCATTTAAAGGAAGGTCGGTACAGCGAGCAGAGCGGATTTGAGACATGGAAATGGAAAAGACACTAGGAATTTTAAGTATCAGACAAGTAACAAGTCACACATTGACACACATCTGATTATCTGCTGCTACCACTACCTTGAAAACCAGCGCTATCACTTCCTCTCTGTCTGTCTGTCTGTCACCTACAATCTGTGTTACATGACCACCAAACTCCTTGTCTGGTAATTGGATCCAACGTTGGCCAGGACACCCAAATGGCTTCTCAGAGACTTAATGATGCATTTCTGATACCTTATAATTGGCTATTGGAGCTATATACAGGACACCAATGGGTCGAGGAGAGTGGGCTTAGTCAGAGTCAACCAGACACCCTCTGAAAATATATGGCCCCAACCATGGCTCTGAAATATTAGTAGCCCTACTGTGTATTGATAAATCCATGGCACTGTCCGTGGTTTTTAAGTAGTAGATGGATTTGTAATTGTGCCTTTTTCTTGCAGTCCCACCCTTCTTTCAGTTTGGTCTTGGAGCTCTAAACTATATAGCTTATACATATCACTTGGGCACTCCCACTGGGCCATCAACCCTGTTAAAAATGAACAAATCACCTACTGCCTAATCCATTTTTCTCTACTTTATATTTTTACACCACAGTAAATTTTTTATTTTGTTACATTTATTTATCAGCTATAGTTACTTTACAAGTTAACATTTTACATATTGAATAGTTAGATAAGCTCCCTCTTGATGGACTGCAACAGTAAAATGCTGCAGTACTTACACATTAATAATGAATCAGAACTAATACTCCAATAATATAAGATATAATCGTCAGGGCCACAGCCTCAGTTTTCTTACTGAGAGTTAGATGAGAAGCTCAATACGGTGGTTATGGTTATCATAAAGACTGAAAACAGCAGGACTGGCTTTTAATACGTACAAACAACTAAGTGTAAAAACTACAGTTTGGCGGTGGAGCTGCAGCAAGGACTCTGCCTTGGTACATGGAGCGCCAAGAGACTCCAAGAAACAGTCTGGCATATGAACCCCTGTAAAACAGCAAATTGTAGGTGGACCTTGTTACCTTTGGAAAGAGCCAGTGTTATACATTAGCTAGGGTTAGCCGTACAAAGAGTGTTCTTCTCATCTACCTCTTGGCAAGAGAGCACATTCCCCAAAATGTTGAACTATATTTATAATTAAAGATTTCAATGCATGACATTTACTTGTAAAATAATATTTTTACAATGTGGTATTATTTGACTTGACTCATAGATGTGAATATTTTCTCTCTTTCAGTAATGACCGTCCCCTTACAATTACTATTATTACATCAGTAACTACTATCACTATTTGCTCTATTTTATCTTACCATAATGTTCTACATCTATGTCCCTAACTCAAAGAGAAGTTACCCAGTATATACCCGCTAATGCACCACCAAGCAATACTGTCTTGAGTGTGATAACTAATTCCTCCTCCAGGGCAATTACTTCTTTTTTTTCCTGCCCTTTTTCTCTCTCTCTCTCTCTCTTTCTCTGTGAGCTGCTACTGCTCTGAGGGAAAACTCCAGAGAAATGAAGTGGGGGGCAGGGGCCAGAGGTTTCTCAGAAAGAAGTGATTTATTCCCAAGCATTTCTAGGGGGACATCATGAATAAATTCAGAGTTAGGTAAGCATTCATACATGGCTCTCTGATTATTTCGTCTTGTCCCCGTGGAGAAAAGATAGGAGGTGTGGTACTTTTTACGATGTGTGCATGTTTTATTCTGGAAGCTTCTGAGGGAGATAATTCAGCTTGTATTTTGCAGTATATGTGCCACAAAAAGAAAGTTGATCATTACTGTCTTTTTTTTTTATTATTTTAATTGCTGAATTACATTGATACAGAGGGTTGGCAGCAATGTTCCAAATCTGTCCGACCTTATACTTTATGTAGCAGAGGGGTTCAATTCAATTTAATAAAGAAGTCAAGGGATCAAGGGACCACTATGTCAAGATACCTGCAAGGAAATTCTGAATATGACTTCTTTTGGGCAGCTGGATTTGCAGGATATAAACAGCTTTTCTGGCACTCATTTCATTTTCAGGTTTAGCCAAAATGAATGAATTGAAGATATGGGAACAAGAGAAAGTCATCTGCATACAGCGCTACCTTGTACAATGAATTCCCTCGAGTTACAGCTTCAAATGTACAGCTCTGTTGCAATGAAATAACAAGTGGCTCAATTACCAGACCAAAAGGGTAATGGGGAAAGAGGCTAGCCCTGTCTTGGCCCTCTCTAAAGAGGAGAATACCTGGACTGTACAGTATACCATTTGTGCAAATACATGCCAAGGGAGCTGTGTACAACAGTTTAACGCAAACAAATTAGGCCAAAGCCAAAACTTTAAAAGGGAGGAAGAATATTAAAATTTTTAGAGTATTGGGTTGAAAGTTTGTGTAAATGTGAAAAGACTGAAGAATTAAAGAATAAGTGCCATTTTTGCACTTTGCTTACAAATTGTATACTGGTTCTTGAATTGGTGTTGCATTGTTTCACCTTTAAAACAATTCAGGAAATGTGAAAATGTCAGGACCAGTGACCAGAACTCACGCAGACCAGAGTTGAAGTTGAAATAAAGGTGAATTTATTGAAATTGCACAAACAGAACGTGGTTTGAGTGGCTGGAGATTCAGATGAGTCAGAGAGTGGGAATGGGGTCCAGGCTCCAGTGCTCTAGGTCTTGCAGTGCTGGCAGGCAGAACAGGGCCCAGGCTCAGGGCGAGATGGTCTTAGGTGAAACAGGGAAAAAGCAAGTTAGCAACAGGTAATTCACAAGAGTGCAAGTTCAGGTTGGCTGGCGTGTTCTCATACAAGCTGATTCAACGATCCAGCGGGGACTGGAAGGTCGGCCTGGCTTATAAAGGTGAGTCGAGTTGGATGAGGAACAGGTGTGCTGAGTGGTGTGATGAGCCACAGGTGTGAAGGCAGGAGCTCCAGAGACCACGCCCACCAGTGGCTTCCAGAACATGTGGGAGAGAGCAAAACACAGAGACGGACGCCAAACCAAAACACACCAAGCACACAGCAGGCACACCAAAAGGGAGAAAAAGAACACAAAAACTACATTCACACACATACCATGAAGGAGGCCAGGGTCACGGCTGATGGGCTGTGACAGAAAATGAGAATGCATTTTAGGTGTGAAAACACAAACAGCATACATTTGTCCACTAAAAGGTTCAGCTCATTAACAGATAAATGGTCAAGAATTTAGCATTGTGATAATGGAACAGGAGAGTTTTGTTTTTCACTTCACAGTCACTTTACAAGATCCTGAGGACAAACCACACAGCAAAATAACGGCATGGTCCATTTTAATTGTGTTTCATAATACAGATGTTTCAAGCAAAAACATGGTCAGCAGATGCTTCTTTGACCATTATCATTACAACCTGCAAGCTGGATAGAGAAACCCTTTTCACTTTGTTTTTTGTTGAAATGAACTTCACTAACCTCAACTCAAATGAAATTCTTTAACTATTTTTGCCAAACAAGAAGACGACGAACCAATGCGCTCTCACCATTCACAGTGAAAGGGGTTACCTGAGGTCATAGCAATAACTCAAGGTTTTCCTAACAACTTTTAATTTCAACAATATTTCTTCTAAAGCCTCTAAAACTTTCAATAGAACACAAGCATTAATATTGTGGTTGCGTTAAAAGAGGAGATTCTTGTTGACATCGGAAGCTGACTTTCTTGAGAAATATTCTTTGTTTTATTAGTATTTGTTCAGTTCAGTTAAATTCAATCTGGAACTCTTTCAATAACTGTCAATATGGACATGATCTTCTTCTTCTTCTCTACTTCTATTCTGCAAAGATGGTGCAGCTTTTTTCAGTTTTGAGCTTCAGTGGTTTCACTGTTGCGCTAAACTTCCTTTGACCTTTCTGAGGTTCATGGAACCCTGAGAGTAAAAAAAACTACCACTTAACTAAAGTAAATGAAAACATCTTTGACAATTTAGCAACACATTTGAAGTATAATGAAACTCCCTACAAACAAAGACAACACAAACCAAATGCATAAACGTGCCAGAACATTACAAGTTACAGAAGTTTTCCTTCAGTGTTTTTTAAAAATGAGCTTATTTCAGTTTAATTGTCTGATTGCATGATTGGTGCAAATATTTGCTATATACCAGTATTCGCCTAATAATCAACTGTCCATTTAGCTGTTTCAGTTCTGTATTTGCAGCACATTTCTTCTATTTGTCTTCATGTTGCAAAAAATATGCGTTGTCAGCATTCTTATTATTGTTATTGACCTGGTTCTATCTATCCACATGTGTTGAGATCTCAGGGTATAGGTTCTGGATATGAACATGCGCTGGTTATTTAGAGCAGACTGAAAATGAAAACAAATGAATAGAGTATATAGTATGCCACAGGACGATTAGGAAAAATGCAGAGGTGACTTGTGTGTAAAATATTTACATTAAATGCACGTACATTGCACCATATTGTCTGGAAAAACCTGGATCAGCACAGACAGAGTCCAGAGAACATCCTATTTCTCACAAACTCCACTGAACATTTTCTCTTAATGATAAAAGTGAATTTCAGTGAATTTCCCTGTATTTCAACTCAGAGAAAAGGCAAATACCGTGAAACAGTTTCATATGGGGAGGTAATTGGCTTCCTTAATAATTCACTCAATTTTTCTCACTAAAGTAGACCCAATTACTTTAGGATGTGTTTGCCTCTTGCTCACACTCTGTATGTGTATCCTCATGGTAAGAGAAAGGACAATGTTGCTGCTCTGTAAATATAGAATACTAGGTTTTTAATGAGGTTAGAAGCAACCAGTAAAACAATCTACATCCCCATCAAAGAATAATGGAGAAAAGAAAATAATAAAATTTAAAAAAAACTCTGAATCAACACTTGGTCAAAGCAGCGTCTGCTGCACCACAGAGATGTGCCATGGCCTAATATAAAAACTTACAGAAAGTTTCAAAATTACCATATAAAGTTTAAAAGTCCAGTGTGACTTAGTGGCATCTTGTAGTGTAATGGAAGATCCATTGCTTCAACCCCCCTAAGGGGGGAAAAACCCCCCCCCAAAAGGTTTTTTTTTTTTTTTTTTTTTTTGGGTTTTTGTAAAAAAGGGGGTTTTATATGGGGGTCTCCCTGGAAGCCCCCCCCCTGTGTTTATAAAAAAAAATCCTTTTTCGAAGGTAACAAAACATAACAATTCTTATTTTCAGGTGATTATACATTAAAGAAAACAACCAATTAATAATTGCCAATAGTCCTCCAAATGTTACAGGAGCTAAGTTTAAAATGTATTTCGTCTCCAGATATCGCTTAGCTGCACTCACTGCCCGCACATGAGTACAGTGGTTTGGAATTTTGCTCCCTTTCTGCAGATGTAATCCTCACCAAAGTAGACCAATAAATTATTCATTTTTTCAAATAAAGCAACAAATGATCATTCAAAAACCGAAGCTTCCAATTTACATGGCAATCCATCCAAAACTGTAGAACTAGCCCAAAAAAAAAAAAAGGAAAAACCATCAGACAACACTGTCATCCCTAAGGCCACGCCAATGTTCTGTAACATCATCATCATCATCTTGCTACTGAATTTATAGCCTACCCCTTTGTAATAAGAAACTCTTTGTTGTAAGTTGTAACAATTATATAGTTATAGTATAATTTATAGTTAATTAATCAATACCTAATGTTTTATAGGTCAGTAATACAACATAATAAGCACTTTTGTGTTGAAAATTATACATTTTTTTTTTTTTATTTTTTTTACCACCACTAATTAACTTAATTGAGTATTAGAAAATGAAAAACTCATCTGTATTTATTGATAGATTACAAACAAGTATAACTGCATCATTACTAAATAGAGGATAAACTAAAAATAAATATAAATTAAAAATAAATTGGGAAACCCAAATGTTGTTTTCATTAATTTAAAGTATGATGAGAGAATAATTTATTAAAGGACAGCCTGCAGTGCTTTTTGTGTGAACCCACCTATAGTATAAACACACGGAAAGCATTTCAGTAGTGGATCTTCCTCAGTTCAATGTAAATGCCCACACTCTCCTTGCTCTAACTGTAAATGAAGTTGTACAGCGAACACAGAAATTACACCCCAGCGTCAAACGGTACAAGGCTATACCATATATATAACTTTTCTCTCAAGGTTTAATCACTAAAAAGAAGTAAAAGTGAGGAAAACAACATTATAAAAGAAGAATAAAACCAAAAGAGGATCAAAGCAACAACAAGAACTGAACTGAGGGAAAGTGTAGTAGGTCTTGAAGGCCGTTGAGAGATGATCCCTGTACTTATTGGAGAATTGATTAATGGAGCTACTATGGCGAGAACATAGAAGAAGCAGAGGGTCCCCTGTGACTGTACTGCAGTGTACACTGGCAATAGAGACACTTCTTATTTGCTCATACAATCATCAATTATTGTTAAGGAGAGGTTTAAATATGACCGAGGACAACTCCATACACCATGTTACAGGAGAGAAAATCAATACAGAATGTTACTCAGTGTGTTTCATTACTACTTATCATGATTTACGAATTTACGATTCTGGGAGCACACCCTCTTTCTGCCTTATCTGATATCATGTCCTTACTTGTTATAAATGAAAAATATACTGGAAAATGTACTTTCAAACTATTTTTTCCAGCTTGCTTGTGTGGGAGTACTTGCAAGGATACACCATTGCTCTCAAATACACCAGCTTGAAAGCCCCATTAGAGATGTTCATCACTGTGTGGGTTTCTGTGTGCAAACGTCACGTAAGATTCCCTGACAAGCTTTATCCACTGAACAGAAATAAAACCCAGCAGCTTGAAATCGGTTAAAATTTCCTTGTTAAACTGAAAAGGCCCAGCGAAAAGCTCTTGCTGCTTTATTTCCTTTGTTAATGAAATGTGCTTCTTCTCCTCCGGTGCATCAGCATGTAATCTAATTAAAACCCCATACAGGTTTGGAATACAGATACATTTCACTGTCATTTTTTAAAAACTTAAAGTCACAGGGCACATGGGCAAAACTACAGCTCACAGAAATAAAACTACAAACACAGGTATGGGTTAAGGTTTAAATGAATGAATTAAACCTCAATCACTTCATCATCCTTAGAAAGGTAAACAAAGCCTTTTACTTTGATATTGCTCTGCTAGCTACCCACACTAGCTAATGGTCAAGTGCAGTTTTATATTTGTATGATGGGCGGGCTTAGCTTTCACCCCAAGTCCCCTTTCATTGGATACATTTATGCATTGAAAAGTATTTTTATACCTGACAGGAAGATTAAATCATTTTTTACACATTTAGCATGCAAGAGATAAATGAACAATAGCTTGTATGTAATCATGTGATTCTGATGAGGGCAGGAAGTGAAAAGCAGAATGGAGAAGATGGAGGACAGTCCATGCTGTGTTAGTTTAAACGACATTATGAGAGAAAATCTGAAAATCACAACATCTGTAGATTGTTATGTTATGAAGAGGAGCAACTTTTCAACTGAATTGAAATACTTATGGTACCGTTTCAGAAGGGGGGCTGGAGTTGTTTTATGTCTCTTTTCAATGCCACAAGACTTCTTTGATAAAAACAGTAATTTTACCTTACAGAACATGAGAGATACTGGTCTACTGCTGCCCCGCTCCATCAGTTATTTGTATGTGTTATTGTGTGATTTGATGATCCAAAATAACATTTAATGGTTAAAACACCATAGTCAGTCTAATGGTTCTGAAGAAAGCATAGATGGATATAACTTCCCTGTTTGAAAGGGCTGTCTGACAGCAAGGGAACATGGTAAAGATATTCTAAATATAGTGTACAATTAAACTGATATAGATTTTTTTTTTAAACAGGCTTTGTCTACAGAAGTACTCAAGCCATTTTTTTCAATTTCCTGTATTTTTCACCAACAACAAACAACAACTTTTGGGACTTGATAAAAGCCTTGTGGTTTATGATAGTGCTTCCAGTGTAGAATATGACTTCCTGCCCTCCATCTGCAGTTCGTGTCGCAGGAACACAGTGATGTGACGACACATGCAGACAAGGTTATTAAAACAAGGACACAGGATTAACTTGGAAAATGCATTTTTTATTTCACACTTTCTTTAAATAATCCGTCTTCTTGTTACATTTCTGTCTGCAATGTTTAATCGTCTGGGTCCCAAAATATGCTATTCAAAATGTATAGTATACATACAGTGTATTCATCATCAATACCTGCACTGTTAGCAAATAACGTAGCAACAATCTGCTGCTAGAATCCATCGCACACTTGGGATGTTATGCAAATGACATGCTTCAAATGGTGTTAAGCTTTATAGGGACTGAGATTCTTTCAACTCCAGGTTTCAAAAGAAGTTTCACGTTTAATACACAGACGATATATAGACTGATCAACACAGAAACCTCTGAGGCTGCTCATCTCAACCAGTGGACACAGATATGAGCGGCTTGAACAGAAAACAGATGGCTGGAAGTTATGAAGAAGATCATTATATTTTCTGTGGCTTATTATGACCTCAGTGCATTGAAAGAGCTGGCGCAGGGATTGTCTACACTCCAGCATGCTCTAGCACTGGTGTATAACCAGCACACTCTGGGGGATTCTTGCATTGACAGATTTCTTTAGAGCGATTCCAAATCTTGCTCATATAGCATTTTATTCCCAGGTGTGTGCATGTATGTTGAGTAGCTGGGGAGTAGGAGGGGATCAATGCAGATTTTGCTCGTTGTTTATCCTGCAAATCTCTCAAGACTGTTCATATGTGGTCCACATACAGCACATATGGCCTGAAAGTACTGTATGCGCAGGAATTTTACTTGTGTTTCTGGCTTTCCTTTAACTTGTCCACACATGAGTTAATCTGAACAGTGGTGGTTTTTGAGTTAGTGAGGATATATAGGATTTAAATTTGTCCTGACAATCAACAGCCTTGCCTGAATATCACTTCACACACAAAACAGCCTCTGCGGCAACAGTAAAATAATTTATAATTTTACAGTTCACATTTCAGGGTTTAGATTGATTCATTAGAGTAATTTGTTCTGGATGAGCTCCATCAGTCAGAGTGGTTTGTGCGTGTATGTGTGTATGCTCTGACGTGGATGCCTGCATCTGAAGCCTTAATGGCTTACGTGCTGTGCTGCTGAGAGGTCTACTGTGCAGTAGGACAGACACATACCTAAGTACTTGTTCAAATGCCAGTTTTAAAGCCCCGTTCATGCTGATAGAGACTTAAAAAGGCAGCATGAAAGCCTTCCAGATGCCTCTGGCAAAAGCATTAACTCCATGTGAAATGCTTTTGTTTCACATTGCTTCGAAGTAAATGCATTCTCATTTGAAGACCAAACATTTAAGGTGCTGTTTTACAGCATATACTAGGATATTTATTTGAGGAAACCCAATGGATGTGTCAGTTCTATTAGATGTAATATTGCATGTATTGCCTCTGTGATTGTAGTTATAGTACCCAGCCAAGAATCAATATGCAGGAATTGTTCATTGTTCAATATGATACCAATACTGAAAATAGCTTCTGTCTATCAATTCTGATAATCCCGCACACTAACTGCTCTTTACCCTCCTGTGCAAAATCAGCTTGCATAATCAGTGAAGCTGCAGAGCAACTCGTAAGCACAAAAAGAAAAGAAAATAAATCAATGATGCCAAATGATGAGGGAAGAATGCAGAAACAATTTAGACCTCTTTCTCTTTTTTGCTTTTAACGGTACTGCTGAGCTGACAAAGGCATTCCTCTCGTTTATATTCCTCTCATTAATGATCCTGTCTTGCCTCTCCTCTCTTCTTCTGTCCTCGCCGCACTTCACCATCCAGAAATAGAGCTATATTGCTGAGAGTTTTGTCTTTGTTCTTGCCACTGTATGCGACTCGATATGGTCTGATATGATCACATGTTCGCTGAAGCTTTTGGTCACTCAGCAGCCTTTTCTGTTCTTCCTTCTAAAGCAGATTTATTTCCCCTTTCTTTGCCACATATTTAAATAATATTGATTTGCATTTATTTCTGTTGCAGCCATTTATTTGTAAAAATATTAAAGCTTCCCTTTGAGTCTGATATGTAGGTGATATATATTCTGTTCTGGGTTATAACACCCATTGACTATGAATATAAGGGCTAGATCTATTCAAGTATCCATTAGTCATCATGTTTCCCAAAGGTCAAATCTCTCAAAAAAGAGACCTCATAGTCATGTAATGACTTCATATATTCAGTTCTTATTATTTTAATTTTAACTTTAATTCAACTAAGTAAATTAAAAATTAAATATTTATCTGTTTTATTCCAGGATGTTTACAAAAATGAAAGTTAGCTGAAAGTAAAAACCTAACCCTAAAAAGCTGACATTTAGAAAATACCTCCACTTAACAGAGACAGTTAAAAATATTTGTGAAGTAATGTGTACAAAAGCTACAATCCACAAGACAGTTACACAATTTCAGTATCAGAAAGCCACATGTGTCAGCAGCAAAATATCTGTAATTTTTACAATAACAGGTAATAAAAATAATACATTTGTACAGCACAAGGTACAATTTAAGCTGCTAAATTGCCTTAAAAAGGGTTTATTTAATGGTGAAAAGAAGAGTGGGTTCAAGCTCACTGATAAACACAAATAATCAGTCACTAAATAAATAGCACTGAATTGAATTAATGTCTCAACAAAAACAATCACAAAGCTGCTATTTATTGGAGTGAGGTGCACAGTGGCACTACCTGGAGTAAGCGGCATAAACCCTAGAGCCCTGAGCAAAGGAAAAGGAAATATTGTGTAATAAGTTATATTTCCACATTTTCCACAGTCATGTGTTTACATTCAAAGGAAGTCAAAGGATGCTTTCAAGATGTTGGAGGAAGCAATCTCATGGGAAAAAATATATGAGGCTATTTTGCAGGACAAGTGCAGTCGGACTGTTATGTAAACACTGTTTCTATCATGATGTTCTGCCCAAGCTTATACACAACCGTGTGTGTGACTGTTTCAATGACTGAATGATAGCAGCATTCACTAAATATATGGTTAAATAGTTCAAGCAAATTGTAAGCAATATATGAAGACATATGGCCCCAACAGTGCCAGCTTGGACTGGTTGGTATTTGCACTCAGACTTGTCTTACCAAATATTCTAGTAACTCTCAACCGAGTCCAGCAAGATATCAATTTTTCCTTCAAAACAAAACCACAGATGAAGCATGCTTGTCCAGTATGTTTAAAGTATAGGTTAAATTCAAAATCCATCTAGAATGGCCTAAAATGGTTACTCAGCACCTTCTAGACCTTAAGTAGCTAAGGGCAAATACTCAAATCTAAGGTTGTTCCATTATAACATCCTAAAGAAATCCTTTTCCACAACTCATTTTATTTAAAGTCATCCTTAGATGAAAACTGAAGGGCAACCTTGTAGCCCAATGGATTTCATGCAACTGGGCACAGATATTGAATTCAGCATTTGTTACTGATCAGTTGTTACAAATGCTTACAACTGGTACACTGCCACAAGACTATGGCATTGGTAGAGGGAGATGCTAATTGTGTTGTCCTACACATAGTGTAATTAGGGATTTGTTTTCTTCAGCCTTTCCCATGAGACATTTGTGCATGTCTGTTTTAGTGGGTCAACCATCAGCTACTGACGGGTTTTATAGGACACTTTGGTATGTACGCACATTGGCTGTCACAGAGAAGAGGAATGCAACCTTTCACCAACTCATGACTTCTATGTTATGCGCTATATGTCTTGTGTGTGTGCTTGTGTTGCATCAGAGGTGCTTAATCACAATGAAGTCAATAAAGGTTTCTGTGATTGGTTGTTCTGTCTTCTCGGATCTCAATTTCTGAATCCAATTTCCGACTCTCCACGCCCAATAGCAATCTCCCACTGCCGCAGTCTCTGTTGTCTGAATTTTACAGCTGCTCTTGTCTGTAAATGGATATAATGACTTCAGCATGACTGAATGAATTGAGTTACACTACTGTCACTCTAAATCATTTCAATTACACACAGAGGTCAGTGAATATAAACAAGGCATACGTGTGTGCCCTCCTCCATCTCATGTTTATAAAAATGCATCACCATGCTGCCCACTCGGTGCATATATATGTAAAAAAGGTTTTTTGAAAGGTGCCTATGACCTGACATCAATGGCTTTGTGTGGGTTGAAAAATGTGTTTGTGCATATTGCACTGATAAGCAACCTAGGTCTTCACATACTTCTGTGTACATATATTCATATATTCATATATTCATTATACTCTCTGACTGTCCCTTCATTTACCTGTCGTTTCCTTTAAGTCTGTGGACCAACAATGGGGGGAAATTGGATTTAGAGCTGAAAATTCTACTTACAGCAATAAAAAGCAAGCAGACTGAGAAACCAAACTAAGTCACATGTTCTGTCTGTCTGTCTGTATGTCAATCTCCTCTGCTCCGTTTCACTATGGAGAGTGTCACACAGGTGGCTGGTGCCACCAGAATAGGTGAAAAGCGATTTACAAGTACTCCACAGCCGCCTCTCAGTGAGTGAGTACACTGGTTACTTGTCTATGGCATTTTGTAGTAGCCTACAGCACAAATATAGGTATGCACCCTGACTGTGCACCCTAATATCCACCTGGTGGGTGGTTTTTGACTGACTGTGGGAAGCTGATCTGGGCCAAAAACACCAGGGCTTCATTTTTTTGTCACAGCCCAGTCCTGGCGACATCACAACAAGGAAATATAATAGACACTTTAGTCATCTGCATGTCTTGTTTTTGCCTGTAAGATGATTCTTCATCAGTTTAGATAGAGGATTGTGGCTGAGTGACCCATTAGAACAATTCTGTCTCTTTCTGTGTGGGGAAGCAGAACCGGGTATTCACTGTACATCAATAGCAGGAATGCATTTTTATAGATTTTCAGAAAACAATTCTGAGGAGAGGAAGGAAAACTATAAATCTGAGTATAGCAAGCAGTCTATCTGTGGACAAATAATATGACTTACATTAAATTCTTGTAGCAGTTTTTGCCTGCACTTTGATTCTCTGTCAGGTCTTTTTTTTCAGATTTTTCTCTTTGGTATTATATGTTTGACCGAACTCCAACTCTATTGTTTTCTCTCGCTCTTTATCTTTTTTCTTTTACTTTCTCAGATCCAGCCTTTGAGACGTACAATAAATTTGTTTCCATTCAAGGATGACATCTGCAGAGACTGTCAAAACTTGAACTGTTCAAAGAGGGCGTCCACTCTTCTGTGATGTCTGTGTAGACCAACACACCAAAATTTAGGAACTTTTCATCAGGATTAAATTAGATATGTTATTCAAACTGTACACTCTGATCTGCTCCTCTTTGCTAATCAGATTTTAAAGCTATCTTTGGTTCATTAATGACTCAACAGCATAAGCTTGAGTCAGTAGAAATGAGACATTACTGAAACATCAAATAAAAGCTTAAAAACTAATCAGCTCATGCTGGCATATAGGAAAGCCTTTTTATCATTCTCATTACTCACACGCTGTGTGTAATGAATGCACGCTGTGGTAAGACATCGGATTGACTGTGGTATAATCTTTCAGGTGTGTCACTCGGTGCAAGACCAGTCTAATCAAGGTTAGTGTGGTTACTATAAAAAGAAGTTAGACATCACAGTCAAACTCGACCAGAGGGCTGGGAGAACTGGGAAAACTGCTAGCAGTCTAACATTTTTGGTGTTTGTTTTGTTGTGCACTTACTTGATCAAACTAGTGGTTACAAAAAAAGTCTGTCAGTATCAATGTCTGTGATGGTAGGCACTAAAAATGGTTCATAATATCACTTCAGGTCCAATGAACATACAGGCAGTTACCAACTTGGGGCAGACGTTGTTTGGTACCATCTGTGATCTGAGCACTCTTTGTTGTGATTCAAATGACTGAGTAATGAGGAGCTGTCGTTACAAAGGTACCCATTGGCCCCAACCAGGGTTAAATATTTGGGGTGAGGGGGCAAGAAATCCTAATGTTGTGAGGAGACCCTCTGTTTTAAAATCATTTCAAATTATTCACTCCACCAATGCAGCCAATACAACAGTTAGTTTAGGCAAAGCTCTCACCTGAGCACTACGGCCGTACAGGAGGAATTCACATAGAGACAGAACACTAGAATTTATTACACTATGGCAATTTTACCACCACATTTTTCCCTGCTTTGAATGATCATTTGAATAACACCCCAATCGTTTACTTTGCGGGGGTATAAACCCCGATGCGGCCCCTATAGATGGTGCCAGTGTTCTTACCTCTTATTGTAGGTGTTTTGGCAGCAAAACTGAACCCATCAAAGAAAGACCGCAAATGCTAGCTAAACACCTTTTTATGGGTAAAACACTGTGTGGGTGCTGCTAGTGACTCAGCAGGGGTTTAAATGAATGAAATCTGCTGGAATCAGTGCTAATCTTCAGAAGCTAGTCTATCTAGCTTCCACTCTCATGAATGAGTAAATCAAAGACTGCACAGTCTGTATAATATCTAATACTGAATGCTGTAAAAAGACAGATGTCTTAAATTTCTGACAGTACATGCTGTAATGGGAAAAGGAAAAAAAACGGTCAATGTTCGTAGGCAACACAGAGTTATGACATGCCCCAGACAGTCAGTGGGACACCACAGAAGTTGGCACGCCGGCTCTCAATGCCCATCCAGAGGCCTGAAGCGTAGATCTCGTTCCTATTATAATATCTTTTTTCCTTTTGAGAAATGGATGAAAATATGCACAGTAGCTGCACCATCATTATAGTTTCACAAAAAGTGAAGAGAATTTAAATTTCAGTTTGACTTTAAATCTCATCCATTTACAAGACTCTGCGTTATGGCTCCCACACAGATGAGCACTCCCATTCTGAAACCGAACATCAAACATCAGTCAGCCGCAGGAGGCAGAAGAGGAGGAGGAGGATGACTATAATTGTTGGTGCCCATAATAGGCTGGGCCTGCAGGAGCAGTTTCAGACAATCATGGTCTTTTCAATCGGTCTCAGATGGTATGATTAGAGAGCGATCTACTGCAGGCAGCATCATCCAAAAATCTCATTTTGAGAGCCGTCACAGTGATTTCTCCGTCTGTTTGCTGGAGACACAACGTCCCTCCTTAACGCAGGTAGACAGGCGTCAGATTGGCCTCCTGCCTGATCCTTGGTGGGCCTGCTTGTAGGGAGGGCATGTGTGTTTATAGCATATATATATATATATATATATATATATATATATAGGAGACACAGAGAGAAAGTGAAAGTATGCCAGCTTGCCAGCTTTTGGTAATACTGGAAATCCTCCATACACCACCACGTTTCGCCTCCATTGGAGTCACTCACATTAGAAAATGCCATATGACACAAACACAATGCCCGCATACACGCAACTAATCTCTTTAAGATATCGCAAGATGCTTGGAGGGAGCGCTGAGGCAGACTCGTGGAGATGTTTTTGTTGAATGTTACCCTTCAGCATTCGTCTCAGTATCAGAATCCAAGTTCAGCGAATAGACAGGAGCCACGTGGTCGGTCTGAAGCAGGCATTTTTTGGTATTTATATATTTAAAAAATCTTCTTCACTCATGTTCTATTATGCTTAAATGAGATTAAAAGGAAAGAGTGAAAAGGGGAAGAGAGGAGGAGAACTCAGAATACAGATTATCAAAGAATTCAGAGCTAATTGGGACAACATACTGTGAGAAGGGTTTGTAAGATTTAGCAGATATGCAGATTAAGTCAATAATCAAATGATTTTAAGTGGGATTTAACGAAAAGAAACAGATTAAGTTCTTTGAATTATATTTTGTTTAATAATTTAGCAGCACAAAGCAACAATAAACCCTTAAAATTAAGTAGTACTTGCGACCCTTTGCAATAGGTTGCACAACAGAGTTTCCTCTCTAAACTTCTCAAATTGTTTAATTTGAATAATTGTTAGAGATCAGAATTTCATGATAACATGCTCATAATGACAAAGGTAAAATGCTGATGTTTAGCACATATCATGTCCACCCTGTTCACCATCTTAGTTTAATGAGTTACCAGGCTAACATCTGCTAATTAGCAATAAAAAAAAGTACAGCTAAGGCGCTAACAGGTATTAAACACATTTGGCCTGATGATGGTAAAATTGGCGACCAAAATTGTGGACTGACCGATAAACCAATATTGCCATTGGCAGGTCTAAAACAACAAAAATGAGAAAAAGGTCACCACTTTTTCCCGCTTTTTTGCTTATATCTGGTGAAACACTGAATTATTTGACATCCTTCAAATAAAACAAGGTGAGAAAGAAGAATCTCTTCATATACTGACCGGTGTACTTAAATTATTTAAACATCTGTTTAGTGAATGCTGTCATGTACAGGGGAAATTGCAGGTGTTATTTAAGTGGATCCATACAGAACAACCAATGCTCGGTATCGTTCCTCAGAGGCTTTGACAAGAGCAGTTTATTTTGTCTCACCCACCAAATGACAAAAGTAAGACTCCTTTTCTAGGCTGAGTTTAAAAAGAGGGAATGACTTGGTCTGCAATAACCTCAGTCTGTCCTATTTTAAGCAGAGGAGGTACAGAAAACTGGACAAAAGGGCACTGAGGGGCCATCCACTCTTTCCCAGGAGAGACTCAACTGTCTCACACTAAAGTGCAGCTAAATTGCTGTGATTATTTTGAGTTGTGAATAAATTGTTCTTCGAAATAACGTGTACAGAGATTACTTACTAATTAAAATTAGCTCAAATCAACTGCATTTTCTGGAGGGTAATCCTTTTAAACCATATTATTGTACATGTAATCAGACACTTGAGAAACTTACACAGTTTACTTCAACAGGATTGGTTTGTATTATTTTACTGGTATTCCATTAACTTCAACTTGAATCTTTGAACATTAATTATGTGGGACTGTCCAGAATAATTCTCAGGACTTTTTCTTGTAAGTACACACTTTTTGATAAGGGTAAATCAGCAGAAAGGAAGTACTCCTCAGTGCTTCTTGTATTATTATTATATTTTCTTGTTTTCTTTAGTTATCAAACACTCAATACAGTTTTTTTTCCTACTATACTGAAGTATAACACTGCTCTCTGCTGGTAGAAAGGTTCAACTGCAGTAGGAACTATAATTTCAGGTCAACACTACACCTGATTTTACTAAAGTTACCCAGCAAATAATTAGATTCATGAATACCACAATGGTGTCATTATAATCTTATAACATGTCTCGTCATCTGTGATCAGTCAAATAAAACAAAAACTGCAGCAACTGTTAAATGACTACAGTAGGAGACAGTTACAAACATCTCCCATAATCCTTTTCTCATTTCTGTACAGCTGCCTGCAGCAGATGGTGAAACAGATGTGAAATATTAAGAGAAAAGGATGAAAAGAGCTTGTAGCCTTTAGAATTCAACATAATGTGTATAATAGTTTCATTTCTTATGAACATGTATTACATTAATTCATGTCTGAGACAATTATGTGCTTTATACTCATTTTCTCTGTCCCCACCTCACATGACGTAACGTTTCAGTCAGTCATTCTTCCATGGGAGAACTGCCTCTGGCTCATACAATATAAACCATTTTCAGTTTGCCAGGAGAGCAGAAATAAGATTCCACTCAGCAGTTTCACATTTGGACTACACCCACAGTTGTATGCAGTTTTTCCAATTACATGCAAGACAATATAGAAAAAGTAGTGACCAAAATGCTGCAGGGTTTTAAGAGAAAAGCCATGTCTGTGATATATGTGGTTGTCATAAATGTTGCACTAATACTGAATAACTCCATCAGGAGATGTGTTGTTTCTTAAATGTAAGTTCAGTCTGCAACCAAATTTTCAAAACCAGGCCAAGGTCGTGTATGAATTTCAGCTGCTTATATTGAAGTGCCTCTACTCCTTATGTTAGGATCCGATTCATAGATTCAACATAACTACCAGCATTACATACCAATGAAAATAATTCACTTTATTTAAAACATAAGTGCTGTTTTCAGTCATGAGGAATGAAAAAGTCGATACACTTTCTATAAACATTTATTTATCTTTATTAGCCAGAGGTAACCAGCTTAGACAAGGACTCCATATTGTTTCAGAACGTCTGTGTATTTTGCAATCTTGGCCTCAACGTTCTTTTCTGCCAGCTTGGTCAGCTTGTTCACTGTCTTTTTCTTGACGTAGCGGAGCTTGGCCTTCTCTTTTCTCTTCTCCTCCAGGGTGGCTGTGATTGCCTGGTACTTCCAGCCGACCTCATGTGCCAGACGCCCGAGGAGGGCGAACTGAGAGGGAGAGAAAAATCAAAGTCAGCATGTGTATCACTGGCATACTGAACCTAAAAATTAGGTCTAAAATTTAGAGCAGTTTTCACACAAAAGACCTTATTTTTAATGTCTAATATTGCCTTTAAAACATAAAAAAACTTGTGTTTAAAGCTTCAACTTGAGGCACAACTTGTCCCCGACTCAACTCAGCAATCAGATCCGAAAAGTTTGTCTCATCAATAAATGATCAGTTTCGGGATAAAGAGCTCATCACTGTCAAGTAAGAACGGTTGTGGCAGGTAAATTGAAGCATTTGTATTTGATGTCTGAACATTTTACAGCCAAGAAAGCTCTGCAATCAATATCACTGCGACCCTCAAATCTCAAATATTTAAGTCTCACCTTGCGAGTGGGCTTCAGACGCACAATCTTGAGAGCAGCTGGAACAACCATGCGCTTCCTCTGTGGAACAAAAGCCAAAATCAGACAAAGAAGAAAAGGGCACATCTAAACATTCATAGGATAGCATGTCTCAGATATTTTTTGTTTTCAAAGCAATTCAAACAAGGTAGGTACGATAAAAAGTGACATCACAGACAGCAGAGTTAAGCCACACGTAAGGGCCAAACAGAATATGGATGTTAGTTGAGATTCATCACCTTGTCATAAGGTGGGGGGATACCGTCGAACACCTTCAGCCTCTCCAGAGCAGCCTGGCCTCTCTTGGTTTTGTGGGGAAGCATGCCTGGATAGCAGAGAGAATACATGCAAGTTTAATACATTTCCAAATAACTAAAATTGGAGCTGCATCAAAGGCTTTTTTTGTCCAAGCACAAGTTGTACTCCTTACTCAACTCAGCAATCAGATCCGTTAAGTTTGTCTCATCAAAAGATCAGTTTCGGGATAGTGTTCATCACTGTCAAGCAAGGATAACTTGTGCCGGGTCAAACAAACTTTAAAATCACCTTCTAAACTTCAATAAAACCTGCTTGAGACTCACAGTACTCATTACAATCTGATATTTAATCTTTGCTAAATTCTTGATTCATAATTTAAGGACCCCTAACTTGATCAATATCACTGCCACATTTATGCAAACCACTTTGTTACTGAAGAAATAAACACTGCATGTCTCAGTGAAGTTCAATTCTGAAACACTTTGATTGCAATCTACCAATTTCTCAATCTCATTTGAATTAGATATCCATTTCTATCACAGTAAATGTGTCCATTGTCCTACAGATATTCTGGATACATTAAAAAAATTTCATGTTTTGATGAAGAAGTTTCCATTTCTGGTGTAGTGCCACATTCTCACCCCTGACAGTCCTCCAGAAGATCCTGCTAGGAGCTCTGAAGTGGTAAGGTCCACGAGAGGGGTTGGTGTTCATCCTCTTGCGCAGGAAAGCCAGGTACTTCACTGTAGAGGCACATTATAGACATTTGAACTGAGTTACAAATACTTAAACTAACCACAGGCAACCATTACTTCAGTATATAATGCTTATGTCTCAGATGGTAGTGCATGTAAGTGTTATCATGGTCATTGAAACTCGAACAATAAAAAGTAAAACATCATTGACAACAAGCATTTTAATCAAACAATTTAACAGACGTATACTTTACTTACGCTTGTTGCGATAGAAGTTGCCGGAGATGTTGATGCCTTCGCATCTCACCACCACCACTTTGTGTCCTACAAGAAAAACCAAATGGAGTTTAGTGTTTGAGCACCCAAATAAAATCCAGTTGTGTTAATGGTCATTTACATCCCGTCTCAGATGGTAGTGCATGTGAGTTATATCATGGTCGTTAAACTCAAACAAGGCAGATAGTTGATCATCATCGACAGACTGAAGCAACAATGGCTTCTCAATGGGCTGTTCAGTATGTGAATACATAGTTCATGTGACTGTAACACAAACAATATCTACATATTACTCCTCAAAATGTAAAATATAACTTACCCAGCAGAACCTGTTTAGCCACCAGGGCAGCAAGGCGGCCCAGTAGATGGCCCCTGCCATCAAGCAGCAGAACCTGCAGGTTGAGAAAGAAATTAATATTTCTATTTCAACTTTGAACTAAAAAAATAAAAGTGGCGTTAACGTTACTATGCAAGTTAATAGGAAAGCTAACTAAAATCAGACGGGCGTTTCACATTTCAGTCAATAACTGACTATTGCTAACCACGTTTCATATAGACTATAATCACTACAAACCTGAAATAGAAATGATTGCACATTTAAAAGCAATCACTACAACAGAGAAACACATTGACTGCTCCATGAGCCTTGTAGAAACTGGCACATGGACGCTGATAACTTGCCGATCAAGACACAGCGTTAGCTTAGCATTAACGTCAACGCATATTGACACATAACCTGTAATTTAGACTTCGATTAACGTCGTTCACCACAATAATATAATACTAGTGTAAAAAAGCACAATTATCTATTAAATTATACATCTGCGCTTTACCCAGTTTTACACAATCTTGACACAAGTCAAAGCTAGCAGGCTAACAGCATTGACTGTTAGGGAAGCTGCCATGATGAAGGCATGTCCACTCACTTACGGCTAGCGGTCTCAAACAAAAGCTCTAAAATTAAGCCTTTAAATGATCGCCTAATAAAACAACATTTACACCTAGTTGTCCTATAGTTTTCGCCCGCAGTTTAACTGCAAAACACGACATCTAACTACCACTAAAAAGCCAAAAGAAGAGATTATGAGTCCGCAGCAGTTACCCACCTTATTGAACCGGTCCGCCATGATGTGCGAAAAGAAAGACACACGGGGTTGCTCGTGGTAAAAGGCAGGGGCAGACGGAAGTGACGAGTTATATTTCTTTTTCGTGGGAAGTTTGTAGATTTGTAGAAATGTTACACCGCCGCCCTTGTTTGGAGGGAGAAGTGTCGTCCACTGATGATTGACGTTATAGGTTGTACCTGATTTCTGTTTAAGTTGATGCTCTTTTTGAATCGCAGTTGGAAATATATATTTACGACTCTACAGATTTAATCCTGGTCCTTTAATAAAAACACAGTCTCCTGCTTGTGCTGATCTCAAGAGTGTAACTTACATGTCAAACGCAATGCACCATCATGTGGTATAATGATTTTAATCACTTCTTTTAAGATTCTTATGGGGCTTATGGTGAACTGAACGTTTAATGTAATTCCCATGCTCATGTTGTTTTATGCATTAAGAGATAATGCACTTTGGAACTGTAATTTTCAGTCTGTGTGCTTCAATGTGAGATTACCAATCAGGGGAAGTGACTGTCTACCCCAGGGCTCCAGAGCCTCAGTGGCCTCATATTCATTGAATCTAATTTGCTTTATGGTCATTTGATTAACTGGAAATGTGTTTGGGGATGTGCATGACTAAAGCAGAATATTAACTGAAATGATGAGGGCCTTTAAGTCACGTTCACAAACTGCATTTAAACCCATGGCTGTGTGTCAAAATGTACATGGTGTGTATTCCTAAATATTCTCAATGTCAGTGATTATATTTGGGGTTTTGTTTTGTTTAGTTTACAATAATTCATGTCACTTTAATGAACAAGTACCTTCTCAGGTAATATTTTCATCTTTTCATATTAAAAATATAAGGGCTGCAAATAATGATTATTCACTTTATAAGTTAATATGTCAGTTGTTCTTATGATGTACCAATTGTTTATAAAATGAGAAAAATTACATAAGAGATGCTAACAATGCTATGAACAGCAAATTTATTTATACATCACACAAGAAAATGTTGATTTTGCCATATATTGAAGTTTTTCCACTTTGGCCTTTTGCCTGCAACATACAGCACACTGATCTACTACAAAAAAGGGGAAAGGGTTGAAAAAGTTGCACAACTTGTGTCACAGCATGCCAGGGAAACAGTCATTTTATGGACGGGTTTTAATAACTTTCAAGCATTTACAGAACAATCACCCACACATTCATGACTGACCCGTTGATACAGTGCATGCAGAAATCTAAGTTATGAGTAAAGCTGTCTGGTTGGGTCTGTGAGAAAATTAGAACTTTTTCTTTTTACGAAGGTTTGACTCAGTCGTCGTGCTTTAGCTTTCTGATCTTTCCCTTGTGGCGGTCAATCTCGCGCTGCATACGCTCAATCTCCTTTTTGTGGTGGTCAATTTCCTCCTGATGGTGCTGCCTCAGAGCAGCGAGCTGCTCCTGCTCCTTACGCCTTATGTGCAGGTAGACAGATAAGGTGGTGGGTGATAGCAGAGGAGAGAATGGATGAACAGGGAGAAAAGACAGGGGAGGGACAAGGAGAAACAAACAGAAACAGATTAGAGAAGATCATAATTAAAGAAAAATATGGTGACTTATAAGTTCCATGATTAATAAAGAGACACGTACTTTAAGTACATCGCCTCCTCGGCGGCCTGCTTCTTCCCCATGGATCCACCTGCCTCTCTGACCCTCCGCCGCCATCACCACCTCTTCCCAGCTCACCCAGCTGAGGCAGGGCGGGTGAGCAGGTAAAATTGAAATGTTTAGTAAACATTTATTTATCTTTATTAGCCAGAGGTAACCAGCTTAGACAAGGACTCCATATTGTTTCAGAACGTCTGTGTATTTTGCAATCTTGGCCTCAAAGTTCTTTTCTGCCAGCTTGGTCAGCTTGTTCACTGTCTTTTTCTTGGCGTAGCGGAGCTTGGCCTTCTCTTTTCTCTTCTCCTCCAGGGTGGCTGTGATTGCCTGGTACTTCCAGCCGACCTCATGTGCCAGACGCCCGAGGAGGGCGAACTGAGAGGGAAAGAAAAATCAAAGTCAGCATGTGTATCACTGGCAAACTGAACCAGCAGCTAAAAATTAGGTCTAAAATTTAGAGCAGTTTTCACACAAAAGACCTTATTTTTAATGTCTAATATTGCCTTTAAAACATAAAAAAACTTTGATGTTTAAAGCTTCAACTTGAGACACAACTTGTCCCCGACTCAACTCAGCAATCAGATCCGAAAAGTTTGTCTCATCAATAAATGATCAGTTTCGGGATAAAGAGCTCATCACTGTCAAGTAAGAACGGTTGTGGCAGGTAAATTGAAGCATTTGTATTTGATGTCTGAACATTTTACAGCCAAGAAAGCTTTGCAATCAATATCACTGCGACCCTCAAATCTCAAATATTTAAGTCTCACCTTGCGAGTGGGCTTCAGACGCACAATCTTGAGAGCAGCTGGAACAACCATGCGCTTCCTCTGTGGAACAAAAGCCAAAATCAGACAAAGAAGAAAAGGGCACATCTAAACATTCATAGGATAGCATGTCTCAGATATTTTTTGTTTTCAAAGCAATTCAAACAAGGTAGGTACGATAATAAGTGACATCACAGACAGCAGAGTTAAGCCACACAGAATATGGATGTTAGTTGAGATTCATCACCTTGTCATAAGGTGGGGGGATACCGTCGAACACCTTCAGCCTCTCCAGAGCAGCCTGGCCTCTCTTGGTTTTGTGGGGAAGCATGCCTGGATAGCAGAGAGAATACACGCAAGTTTAATACATTTCCAAATAACTAAAATTGCAGCTGTATCAAAGGCTTTTTTTTGGTCCAAGCACAAGTCGTACTCCTTACTCAACTCAGCAATCAGATCCGTTAAGTTTGTCTCATCAAAAGATCAGTTTCGGGATAGTGTTCATCACTGTCAAGCAAGGATAACTTGTGCCGGGTCAAACAAACTTTAAAATCACCTTCTAAACTTCAATAAAACCTGCTTGAGACTCACAGTACTCATTATTACAATCTGATATTTAATCTTTGCTAAATTCTTGATTCATAATTTAAGGACCCCTAACTTGATCAATATCACTGCCACATTTATGCAAACCACTTTGTTACTGAAGAAATAAACACTGCATGTCTCAGTTAAGTTCAATTCTGAAACACTTTGATTGCAATCTACCAATTTCTCAATCTCATTTGAATTATATATCCATTTCTATCACAGTAAATGTGTCCATTGTCCTACAGATATTCTGGATGCATTAAAGAAATTTCATGTTTTGATGAAGAAGTTTCCATTTCTGGTGTAGTGCCACATTCTCACCCCTGACAGTCCTCCAGAAGATCCTGCTAGGAGCTCTGAAGTGGTAAGGTCCACGAGAGGGGTTGGTGTTCATCCTCTTGCGCAGGAAAGCCAGGTACTTCACTGTAGAGGCACATTGTAGACATTTGAACTGAGTTACAAATACTTAAACTAACCACAGGCAACCATTACTTCAGTATATAATGCTTATGTCTCAGATGGTAGTGCATGTAAGTGTTATCATGGTCATTGAAACTCGAACAATAAAAAGGTAAATCATCATTGACAACAAGCATTTTAATCAAACAATTTAACAGACGTATACTTTACTTACGCTTGTTGCGATAGAAGTTGCCGGAGATGTTGATGCCTTCGCATCTCACCACCACCACTTTGTGTCCTACAAGAAAAACCAAATGGAGTTTAGTGTTTGAGCACCCAAATAAAATCCAGTTGTGTTAATGGTCATTTACATCCCGTCTCAGATGGTAGTGCATGTGAGTTATATCATGGTCGTTAAACTCAAACAAGGCAGATAGTTGATCATCATCGACAGACTGAAGCAACAATGGCTTCTCAATGGGCTGTTCAGTATGTGAATACATAGTTCATGTGACTAACACAAATAATATCTACAGATTACTCCTCAAAATGTAAAATATAACTTACCCAGCAGAACCTGTTTAGCCACCAGGGCAGCAAGGCGGCCCAGTAGATGGCCCCTGCCATCAAGCAGCAGAACCTGCAGGTTGAGAAAGAAATTAATATTTCCATTTCAACTTTGAACCAAAAAAATAAAAGTGGCGTTAGCTTTCCTATTAACTTACATAGTAACGGTAACTAAAATCAGACGTGCGTTTCACATTTCAGTCAATAACTGACTATTGCTAACCACGTTTCATATAGACTATAATCACTACAAACCTGAAATAGAAATGATTGCACATTTAAAAGCAATCACTACAACAGAGAAACACATTGACTGCTCCATGATCCCGGTAATAACAGGCACATGGACGCTCGGCTCGTGGTTAAAGGCAGGGGCAGACGGAAGTGACGACTTTATATTTCTTTCTCGGGGGAAGTTTGTAGATTTGTAGAAATGTTACATCGCCGCCCTTGTGTGGAGGGAGAAGTGTCGTCCACTGATGATTCACGTTACAGGCTCGCTATGGGGAAAGCCTGATCCCTGCAGCCATTGCTGCCTTAAACAAAGGCGCCCTGTGTGTGTAAGCTGTCATGTATTATTTATTTGATTGTTTGTTTTTTTTTGTTCTGTATATTTGTTAATTGTGGATAGCGTGTTTCTTTGTTGAGTGTATGGTGTTGCCTGCAGGTGCAGTGATGTGAACATCAATTTCCCCCTTGGAGGACAATAAATTGAATTGATAGATTGATTGATTGATTGACTCTACAGATTTAAACCTGGCCCTTTAATAAAAACACAGTCTCCTGCTTGTGTACATGTCAAACTCGATGCAGCAGCCTGCATACTGATTTTAATCACTTTTCATTTTAAAGTGATTTTAACTAAGATTCTTATGGGGCTTATGGTGAATTGAACGTTTAATGTAATTCCCATGCTTATGTTGTTTTATGCATTAAGAGATAATGCACTTTGGAACTGTAATTTTCAGTCTGTGTGCTTCAATGTGAGATTACCAATCAGGGAAAGTGACTGTCTACCCCAGGGCTCCAGAGCCTCAGTGGCCTCATATTCATTGAATCTAATTTGCTTTATGGTCATTTGATTAACTGGAAATGTGTTTGGGGATGTGCATGACTAAAGCAGAATATTAACTGAAATGATGAGGGCCTTTAAGTCACGTTCACAAACTGCATTTAAACCCATGGCTGTGTGTCAAAATGTACATGGTGCGTATTCCTAAATATTCTCAATGTCAGTGATTATATTTGGGGTTTTGTTTTGTTTACAATAATTCATGTCATTTTAATGAACAAGTACCTTCTCAGGTAATATTTTCATCTTTTCATATTAAAAATATAAGGGCTGCAAGTAATGATTATTCACTTTATAAGTTAATATGTCAGTTGTTCTTATGATGTACCAATTGTTTATAAAATGAGAAAAATTACATAAGAGATGCTAACAATGCTATGAACAGCAAATTTATTTATACATCACACAAGAAAATGTTGATTTTGCCATATATTGAAGTTTTTCCACTTTGGCCTTTTGCCTGCAACATACAGCACACTGATCTACTACAAAAAAGGGGAAAGGGTTGAAAAAGTTGCACAACTTGTGTCACAGCATGCCACGGAAACAGTCATTTTATGGACGGGTTTTAATAACTTTCAAGCATTTACAGAACAATCACCCACACATTCATGACTGACCCGTTGATACAGTGCATGCAGAAATCTAAGTTATGAGTAAAGCTGTCTGGTTGGGTCTGTGAGAAAACTAGAACTTTTTCTTTTTAGGAAGGTTTGACTCAGTCGTCGTGCTTTAGCTTTCTGATCTTTCCCTTGTGGCGGTCAATCTCGCGCTGCATACGCTCAATCTCCTTTTTGTGGTGGTCAATTTCCTCCTGATGGTGCTGCCTCAGAGCAGCGAGCTGCTCCTGCTCCTTACGCCTTATGTGCAGGTAGACAGATAAGGTGGTGGGTGACAGCAGAGGAGAGAATGGATGAACAGTGAGAAAAGACAGGGAAGGGACAAGGAGAAACAAACAGAACCAGATTAGAGAAGATCGTAATAAAAAGAATATGGTGACTTATAAGTTCCATGATTAATAAAAGAGACACATACTTGAAGTACATCTCCTCCTCTGCGGCCTGCTTCTTCCCCATGGATCCACCTGCCTCTCTGATTGACCCTCCACCGCCACCACCTTTTCCTGCTCCTTTACCCAGCTCACCCAGCTGAGGCAGGGCGGGGGAGCAGGCAAAAGGGAAATGTTTAGTACCATATATACATTTAGACAAATTAGTGTTGCAGACATTTCCTAAAGAGACAGAGGCTTAAAACGACTCAAAGTTAATTTCCTTCTCTGGTTTTTTAAATAGAGTTGTCAATGTGATATTAAAGGTTAGACCCTTTGAAAATAACACTGTTCTGAAGGTCAAGATTCAGCTTATTTAACAAAAGTTGGGCAAAGGGCCTCTTTGTTTGCCAGGTGATAATGGAGCTATTTAGAACAGACTAGAAACTGTTTTTGTGACAACAACGCAACAAAAACTGCAAACAGGACAAACTAATTCATAGAACTGAATTATTTTCTAAACAACCTGGTTTGACAGGCAACTACTAATTCAGACAAAACGTGCTATGATTAAAATGAACCCCTTGCTAATTCATCCTCGACATTGTTGTAAAATGGTTCCCACTAATCAATGCCCTAAAACAGTTAAGTTAGTACAAAATGAGTTTGACCTATAAACATGTCACAAACAGTTGTCCTGTCACGAAGGCTTCCAGTTGTTAAAATCATGAAGCTAATTCATTTATCATTATTCACACACAACGATATAACGGTTACAAAAAAGCAGTGTTTTAACCAAGTAATGTGTTTTCAGGACATATGTTACCTGGTCGGACGACATTCTCAGCTGTGAGGTGACAAAACTCCTGATGTTTGGCCTTAGAAACCTCGCCATGTTTGTTTCTCACATGTGAAAACAACACTGACAGGGGGAACTTGCCCTTGTCCTCAAAAAATACGCCACAGGACGGCGCCATTATTATTCGTCCGGGGGTGACGACACAAAAATCACGTTGGTCTAATGAGAAACCGAGTTGAATAATAATTAATATATTGATATATCATTACGGTGAGTCACCAACTTTGTTTTTTTATATAAGTAACAAGGAATTAAATATAGTGTATGGAAAAATACCGTGTTCGTTTTTCCTAATGGTTTGGTCTAAAAAACGGACAGCATGACATCACACGTTTTTTTTCCGTCGCTGCTGTTCACACGTTGATATCGGACCGTTTATTTAATTTTTATTTATTAATAGAAAGACATTTTGCCTTGTAATACAGTATGCATTGATGCACATTTTCTTTTTCTTAAAGGATTTAAAAATATAATGTATATTAAAACTTTTAAATCTAATGTTAAAAAAATAGGATGTAACCATTCACAGTATGGATGTAACACATATAATTAGTTTTTTTTTTTTATGTCAACAATGCACTTGTTGCTTCTTTTTGTCTTAATTACTGTTTAAATAACTGTCATAGACTATTTAGTTTTTTACTATTTCTTTCTATTTTTTCTCCAAGTCAATGAATTTACCAATAAGTTCCAAGTTTTGGAAAGAAGAGAGAAAACCCTTGTTTTTTGGGGTTTTTTAAAAAATATTTTAAACAATAAAAGTTGCAATAAAAGTTTCATATCAAAAAGCTAAAAATGTATAAATTAAAGTTATTAAAGTTAATCTGTGGTTGTAAATGAATCCTAAAGAAACCCCTACAACATGCACGCACACACACACACAAAACGTATGAGTTATCTGTCAAATAAAAAATATCCAATATTACAGATTAATGCTGGAAATAAAGACTAATCTATTACTGAAAATTGTGACAGCAAAATGTAAGGATGTAGCCATAATCTGTCAATTCTTAAAAACCATACATACCACAAGGAATGCTTTTAAGGATTTTATTCAGTGCTGCAAATAAAGTACACAGTTCCCTTATTGAACAAACCAAGCACTGGCTTATATAGTGAAAGGAACCTCGCAGACTCCCTGCCCCAAGACCCCTATAAATACGCTGCTTGCCAGGCAACTCTGGGCTCACTATGGCCCAGAAACTAAGAAACACAGTATCAACTTAAAATTTCAAACCACATTAAACATTTTTCACATGATACACCAATACTATAGATACTAATACTACCAATATTATAGGCATTACAGTTACATATGTACAGGTATGGTTGGAACCTTGTTGGCAAGCAAGTGCTTTAGAAAAAAGTAAAACAAGATCCTGCCAATGCATGTAAAAAATGAAAATCACAAGTCTAACCTAAATTCTAATGACATTTTCCCCCATGCTCTGTTCATAATGCGTCCATTCGCAGAACATTCACAGAGATAATTAAGAGGCCCTCACTTTTTTATCGCTGTGACAAAGCATTTACATAGTTCCTTTTGCAAAACCGATTTTGAGTTGATGGCTACATACATTTTTACTCTTGAGTTTGCCTGGAGATATTTCTAGAGAAGCAACTGTTGCACTTGAGGGACAAATCAAATTCTAGCCTGAGTATCTGCAAAAAGTACTGTAATGGGTACATATGAAGTGTCTGTCTGTCTTTTGTTGTTTTATAAATCCACAATAAAAAAAAAAACCTCAGTATACTGTAGGGTTAACCACTTTATAAGCTTAAAGAAATGGAACAAAATAAGAAAAGGAATGGCAAATGGACAAATGAGTAAAACAAGTTAAAACAAGATGTGGCGGTGGGAGGGGGTGCGGAGGGGGTCTTGCGTCACACTGGTAGAAGTGGTTTGCGGAGGCCCTTTGGAGGAGGCAGCGACCACTGCTCCCCCTTCCATTCCCGTCAGTCCTGCTTGATGTTGCCCAGTGCTCTGAGGCGCTCCAGCAGAGGAGGGTGGGAATAGTGCCACATGGAGAACAACCAGTCAGCCACGGGGAAGCCCAGGTTGTCCTTGTTAAGCCTGATGAGGGCAGAGTAGAGCTCGGAGGCTTTGCCCATGGCGCGTGCAAAGGCGTCTGCCTGGAACTCAAACCTGCGACTCAGGACTGTCAGACAGAAGGACAGGAGCTGCAAAGACAAAATATAAAACTCGTCTGAACAGCTCAAAAACCGACTGAAACAACATTTATCAATCCCACACTCACCTCATTGTATGGGGAGAAGATGAACTGGAAGATAATCATCAAGCCTATTAAAGTGGGTTGGCTGTCATCGAAGCCAAAAGCTACAAACAGCTCTTTACGCCCAATCAGAACAGCAAACAAGGAGAAGCACAGGAAGGAGTTCATCTGCAGAAAAAACAAACAGTGTAACATGTTGCTTTTGTCTTTGTGCAGACATTGAAGAGGAAAAAGAATTAGCTCAAGAGTCAGAAAAATAATTCTTAATGACATGAGACAACTCATCACCTGACTGATGACAATATTCTTGACAGTGTGGCCAAGTTTCCAGTGGCCAAGTTCATGACCGAGGACTGCAAGGATCTCTGGGTTAGTGCATCCTTGTTTCTTGTGCTGTAAAATTATCAAGTCAACAACATTGTTGGGATTAAACAGAAACACAACACAATAGCAATCATAAACAGCCAGGTCACAGGTAAGCATACAACAGCCAGACTGAACATTAACAGTTACGTGTGCTGTTAAAAGGAAGAAACTGCAGCCTTCTTCGCTCTCTTGATTCAAAGAGATAATGCATGTTTATGAATATGGGTGCTGTTTTACGAAATTATCAAGTGCTGTTGAGGAAAACTATAGTTCCTAAAAGTCAAAGTGTTTATTTTTTATGGCCACAAACATTGAAACCTCTTAAAACGGACTGTAAAACAAAAACCTGGTTTGTGTGTTTCAGTGCAATAATAACTTCTGAATAAAGTTTATGAGCATGGAACCTTGGCCTTGACTTTTGATTCGCTGCCATCGTCGCTCTCTGGAATATCTGTTTGTGGATCTGTAGACTTGTTGAGAGGCGAGTACTCTTCCAGCAGAGTGTCAAACAGCACAATGCGTTTGTTCTTGAAGAACCCATAGAAATATGCGTTGCTGTGTGACGAACGCTTGGAACCTGAAAATATTGAACACATTTAACAAACAATTAAAGAGCAGCGCATCAACAAACAACCTGTAGTGATGCACCCTGGATTTAGTAGTATTACTTTACCTTCAACTACATAAATCTTAGTCAGGGGGAAGCTTATACTCTTGGCCATATCCTCAATATCTGTCTTCAGCTCTCCTTCTGGCAAAGGAGTGAACTTGTCAAACAGGGGAGCAATGTAGTCAGCATAGATTGTCACAAGTACCTGAGGACACAAGAGAAGAGGAGAACAATCAGACAAGTGTAACAACAGAGTGACCTTTGATTTACTTTCTTCTTTTATTACACAGATGCCTTTTCTACAAGTTCACTCATTGTTTAACAAGGTGAACGCAGCACTAACCAGAGAAACAGCCAGGGTAAACAGCCAGGCATAGATGAAAAAGTAGTCTCCACCGATCTTGATGATGTACAGGAGCAGTGAGGTGACCGGCAGCAAGATACACTGGGTCACAACAAACTTCTTTATAGCATCCCTGATGAAGAACGCAATGGTCTGAGAGGAAGACAAGACATTAATATTAAAAAAACAACAGCAAAACAAGTAGTGGTCTGTCAGAGTGTGTGTGTGCATGTGTGACTAAACTGGTGATCTTTTATCAAGTAATCTTGGTAGACTTCTGTGGCGGTAACAGATTTGAATGCTGACAAGCTTTCACAGTGAAAAATATTATTGATAGTATCTGAAATAATCTTAGCTGTCCATCGTGCTTATGTTTAAAGTAGTCATGTTTTGCTAAAAACATAGCTAAACACACCACATCCACTGAAGACTGTAAAAAGGATGATTGTGTGATAATTGAATTCATGTTGCATCCATGTTGGCTGCAATCCATAACAACCATTATAACACAAGATAATCACAGCTGTTGTTCTTCCTGAGGAAGGAAACTACAAACATTTAGTGGTAACATTGCAGGCCCCCGGAGGCAACTGCTGTTCTGTCGGCGTACCTGCTGATTGAAGCCGTGCTTCTCCTCAATGACAAATGTGCTGTACAAACTCCATGGAAGTCCAGTCAAAGCACTGAAGAGCGTGGCGAGCGTCAGAAACACGAGTGACTGGGTGATCTCGTACTCTGAACCATATCCAAAGCGAGCTGTCGCAGCACCAGCGACGCTCCACAAAAATGGGATTCCACCCAGGACCAGGATCAACTAAAACATTTGGAGCATGACACGAGCCTTTTTTTTAATCATACATATCAAATTAAAAACATGTGGCAAAAAACATAAATACATATTCTGGTTGTCTTACCGTCCCTTCAGTCTCAGAATAGAGTCCAGACCAAAAGCTAAAGTTGCTTTTATCCAGCTGATAACGACGTGACTTCTCAAAGGTTTCAGGATCCATGATCTTACCTAGCTCCTGTGGCACATGTGTTGTTAATCTGTATACCCTCCTCTGTGGAGGGGAAAGAGATCAGCACCAGCGTTATATCTCAGTTCCTTCATACTGTTAGCCCTTGCTATAATTAGTTTGTTCAAACAGTGTCAAATATCAAACAACATGAGAGAGACAATTGTTACAGTATTACATTAGAAATATAGTTAACTTATATTCTTCCGTGGTTTATTTTGTCCAGATTTCCACAAACCACATATTTAATCCATTTGTCTAGCTTTTTTCCCCAAGATCTTGCTCCTAATCCTAACTTTGAAAAACAATCACATTTCGAGTTTCCTAGTTTCTATGATTGTTTCATTTGTTCTGGGGTTCATTTCTCTCTAACTCATTAAGAAAGTAGCAACTTTGGAAATCCAAAGAACTAAAAAAGGATTTTATGTAATAAATCTACAGTGTTATCACATTTCTTTGCATTTTTAATTCAGCCCACATTATGTTCTGCCACAATATCCTGTTTCTGGAGGAAGTAAACCACACTCAGCACACCATTTTCACATTTCATTTTAGGAAACGTGCAAAGAAAAGACGCCATTTAGACAATTCAGACAGTATAGGGCTTTTATATTTGTTTCAACATTCATGCAAGAAGACATACACTGTCTGCCAACATGTATCCAGTGCAGCCCAACGCAATACACACTGAGGGGGAGAAGAACTAAACATATTTGTCAAGAACTTATCGTTTTACCAAGTGAGAAGTCACAATATATAACTTACATACATATTGTGCAACATAACAACGGTTATATAGAAAGAGTTATATAGAAATGTGTATTTGCATTATGCTGTGAAACATTAAATGAACTTCCCTTTGTAAGAAACGTAAATTACTTCAAATTCAACATTTTTAAAATTTATTTCTAAGCTTCTTTAATGAATGAATAGGATTTCGGCTCTTTTAATTTCACCCTCTGAACACATGAAGCTACAAGGCAGAAACGTCGGTCTGACTCTGACAAATGATTGAACTTCACGTTACCTGTCTGGAAGAAATGTAAGCCTCCCAGAGATACACCGTCCACGAAAATGCCAACACAGCATAAAATATCTGCTTCTCCACCGGGAGGTCAAACAGAGAGTCAACCATCTTTGCTCCGTTTTCCAGTCTATGCTATCGGAGGAAGAATTACCAGCTACCTATATACCGTCAACGCTAGCTAGCAGGCTAACGGCGACGTTAACGTTACCCAGCTTGACTGTGTCGATTCAGGCTAGCAGCTAGCAGCTAACTAACTTAGCTTGAGCTGCAGACAGGCAGACAGACAGACAGGCGGACGGACAGACAGCGAGGTTGTGTCTCGCGTTCAGCCCACAGACACAGACTCAAAATGGTCAACTCGGGAAATGTTAGCATCCAGTTTCCATTCCTGAGTCGAGGCCTTTTTACACCTGATACATTTCCATTCATACGAGATGTGACCCTGTCGCTGAGGTGTGGCGACAATTTCTATCCCATCGGAAACCGGTTACTGTAACTTTAGTTCCGCGCTTTTATTTAATTTAACGTTAGTTGCGAGGAACAAAAGGCTGTGAAATGTATATATATGCTAAATATATAGAAAGTGGTGTTTATTTTTTTTAAAGTAATGTCTTTAAAATATGTAGGATCCTCAATTATTATTTTTCATGATCAGTGAATTAAGGGAACTTTGGTTCCTAGTAGCATTTTGTATCTTAACAATACAAGACAATAAGTGTTTGCCATTATTATGTTTCATTTATAGCCCCCTTGGTCTGTAAATTGGTATTTAATCAGCAGAAACACTACAGATGATGTGACATCAGTAATATAGAGCCGCTATGGCCACAGACATAAGCTGCTCCTGTTGCCTCCCTGCGCAGACAGTCTGCGCAGTGTGCACAGTATTCATATTCTGCAGTATTGCATGGCTCCAGGTTACATGTGGTACTTTAATTGAAACATTTGTTAAATAATGTGCGCCACGTAGTCATAATATACCTATATTTTTCAAACAGCGATCCCACTGAAGGCCGTTATCAGTCAGCCACTGTTATTCTTTTGGTTGTTCATTTTCCTAAACAACGTTATGATTTAGATGCATAACAAACTAATAGCCAAACACTTTATGGGTCATGGATCCCGAGGGAGTTACCAGCTATGCCCGGTTGGTAATCCAGCCCAGTCTATAAAATTAAGACTTCAATCTGAGACAATAAAATAAAACACTAAATTAATCATATTAATGATCAGCTGAAAAGATGTTACGTCACACAGAAACAAATTAACTTTTTTTGACACTTTGCAAATTCCAATTTTTTGAGAAAAGCACCTCATTGTGTACCAAATGAGCATAAATACCATATTCCAGTTTAATTACATAAACTCAACACATTTTTGGTACAATTAGCTTGGGGCCACTACTTGTATTATCATCTCATAGGAAGGCAACTTCATTGTTCAAATACTACAAGACGATTCCCATTAGTCACATCATACTTAACAAAAGAAATGCAAACAGCAGTGTCTATACATTTTAATATCATCTCAGCCAAACCACAAATAAAGCCCCCAAACAAACCAGCTCTCTTCTTATCAACCATTTGCACATATTTGCATCTTTGACATGATTTTTAAAAATAGAATTGTTTTTTAATTTTATTTTAATTGTACATGAAGGGGTAGTTTAACTTAATATGAAACAACAACAATAAAATATATACATGTAATAAACTTTAAGGCTGGACAGAGGGGGGTGGAGGGCTGGAAATGGCCCCCAGGCCAGCACTTTAAGATTCCTGACACAGATGATTCTAAGATATTGAGTTAGGTGTATTTTTAATTTAGCAAACAGCTCCTACTTCACTGTGACTTAGCAAACATGGTATAGATAAATAAGTCACTTACACAGCTGTGAAAGTAAAAGGGCTTTATATTCGTTTCCACATTTATTTTATTAGAAAGTGTTACATACAAGTCTGCCATCATCTGTCCACTGCATCCCAACACTGTTTTAATATAAAGTGAGGTGAAAAATAACCAAACATATTCCTCAAGAACTTCTTAGTAAGGAAATGTTTTTCAGTCACATTTTCACACAAATGAAAAGGCCTTGTCATACGCTACTGACCATTTCTAACAATCTGAAAATCTGTACATTTATCTTTGAGAACTACAGTATATACACTTCATGACTTAACATAACAGGTGTTATATGAATGATTTCATAACAGATGTCTAAAAAAAAAAAAAAACAGCCCACTGTTGTAGCTCATGTGCACTGTTTAAGCTTGTTTTTTTTTTTATCTTAATGCTAATTTCTTTAACTCCTTAGTTTGGCAACTTACAAAACAAACCCCAAAAAAACAAACATAATATGATCACTTGGGGAGAAAGAAAAAATACTGGTACACATCTTGTGAAAATACAAAGTCATCTGTCATAGCTATGTTAAAAAGGTGCTCAGTTAAACTAACTTCCAAGAAGCAGTTTGCTGTTGTTGGTGTCTGATGGGAAGAGGTCAGGCGGGGTGGTGGCGCACACAGGTCTCCCCAGGACCACCACAGGTCTGAGGTACTGAAGCTGCTTAATGGCCAGGTCCCCACACCCAGCCAGGGCTTTGTCCAAGATGGACTTCAAGTTTTGGACTGATGTGAAGTCTCCAGTCATAGCGTGGGGCTTCAGCAGTGGGGAATGAGTACGTCTGCTGCGGGTATGAGAGATGCCCAGCTGGTTGTTCTCCTTCACGGAACAACTGCGTCTGAAAGAGTCTCGCCGTTTCACCGGCACCGTGTTTTTGTCATTTGGGGTTGTCTCTTGTATGAACCTCAGGAATGAGGACTCAAAGCCAATGGGCTTGTAGGCGGTGATGTCAAACGCGCGCGGAGAAGGGGTACAAGGCTGAGTGTCTTTCAAGTTTTGCGGCTGTTCGGACAGTTCATTTTTCCGTTTTAGTGGCTGGCGAACAGGAGGAATAGGCAATGCAGCTGACCCGTTCAACATTTTACCACCATCCTTGGTGCTCGACATGTCTTGGAAGCCCTCCTCACTAGTAAAGCGAAGTGAGCATGGTGGCGAGAGGTCAACAGTGACTGGACGAAGAAGCGGTTTGATTTTATCCAAGCTTAATCTCTCCTCCTGTTTCTGACTGTTCTGTGTTGCTGCAGCAGAGTCTTCAGTGTGCCCACCGGGGCTTGGTTCACCGTAAAGCACCTCGTCTGCACCAACAAGGACGCCATTTCTCTCAACAGGTGGTGGCTCCTCCTCTTCTTCCTCTGGGAATCCTAGTGAATCATGATTATCCTTATCCTGTGTGTCTGCCTTGATTGAGTGTAAGCTCATGGGGGCAGGCTGCCCCCCTGTGTTTTCTGCCTCTGCCTGATACTCCATTATGCGAACCCCATTAGGGGCACACGCTCCTGTAACTGTTGGCCTGGCCGACTTCCTCTGAATCAGTTCTTCAAGCTGCTCAGCAGTATAAACAAGCTTATCTTCGTTCTTAACGAGATCTTCTCGACGCATGCGATGAACCTGAAGGTAGTGGCGCTGCAAACTTCCCGTATATGTGACGACAGAATCACAGTCCTGAACCATGCATGGATAGGCCACCCGCAAACAGCGGTCTTGGCACATCTGTAGTGCTTCTTCATGAGACCTGAAGACAAAGCAGCTGTAAGAATTTTTTTTTGATTTTTTTCCTGACGGTTTCTTCTCCACAACACCCTCCTTATCCATTTCCTCTGACTGGGCGGTCACTTCAGGCCCTGGACTCGATCTCTCGGCCTGTGTGGTGGTTGAACCAGGTTCTTCCTTCTCAGGACTCGGTGGTGCAACAATAAGCTTCTTTTGGCATCCAGTAATTGACTTTTTGTGAGTGCTCTGTAGACGTACCACCAGTGAATCGTAGTACTCAAAGTGACTATATAGCGTATGTTTTTTAAGTGCATCATCATGGCTAAACACCCTTGTACAGCCTTCATATTTGCACCTTATTAGCTCTGGTGGTTGTGAGTGGTAATCACGAGTGTGACGCACTAGGCTGCTTTTAAGGTGGTAGGAAGCATTACAGTTGGCAAAGTGGCATTTGTATTGGGGCTGAGGTTCATCTGAGTTTGGGAGAGGCCTTTTCTTGGCAGGCTCTTTTCTGACTTCTGGAGTGTGATGGGCATCAAACTCTTTCTCCAACAAGAGCTGAGAGCGATTGTAATGATGTACCAACTGTAGGTGACGCACAAGGCCTCCCTGGGTGGAAAAGGCTGCAACACAGTTTTTTGCAACACAATGAAAGGGTTTACTGAATTTATCCAATATATAGCAGAGATTACCTTTGGCTACCAAACGTCTTGTCGTTCTGACCTGTTGTGTGGTCCTATCCTCACTTTCTACCTTCTGCTCACCGTCTTCCTCTCTACTCTCTGGTTCATCCTCTACTTCCTCTTCAGATGCAGACTGATTGTCAAAGTTTTGTGCATTTTCGGGACTCATGGTGGAGTTTTTTTTCTTATCTTGGTGTTGCAACATAGGGATTTCTTTCTTCCTCACGTTCAGTCCCTGGTTCGCCAAGTGCTGAGACGTATGCATTATAGTGTCTTTGCTTCCCTCATACCGTCTAGATGCACAGCTTACTTTGCCCACCAGAGTCTCACTCAGGTTATGTGCGTGAAGATAGTGAGCCCTCAACACGTGTTTTTCTCTGTGACTCTTGGAACAAAGATGGCACACGTAAGGCTTAAAAGATGTAGTTTTCAAAGAAGTCAGCCTTTTGGCTTGTTCAACAGTACGACCATGTCTGGTGTTATAGTGTCGCAGTAAGCTGTAACTCTGAGCAGTCCTAAAGTCACAACCTTCCATCTCACAAATGTATGGCTTAGCAGTGGCTAATGATTCAACTCCGCCTTCGTCGTCAGTCGCTGATGCTTCTTCCGTTTTGACTTTAACCCTCTCCTCAGGCAGATTTGGGGGTCTCTTCTGAAGCAATACAACAGGAGGCGTGGCCATGATAGCCTGATGAAGAGATACCTGTGATGCATTGGACTCTGCGTCGGACTGTGGGGGTTCACTTGGCACACTGTGAGGCGAGGAAGAATTCAGGTCCAGTTTACTGAGCCCAATAAGAATTTCCTTCAGAGCATCGTTTTTTGTTTGCAGTCTTGAAGAGTTTGTTTCATTGTTTTTGGGCTGAGTGGATGCTTTTCTTTCTTTGCCAGACTCAACGGGTTGTTGCTGTTGCTGTTGTTGCTGTTGTTGTTGTTGTTGTTGTTGTGGAGGAGTTGAGAGCTCATTTTTTCCCTTTTCCTCATTGTCTGGCTCAGTCTTTATCCCTCTGGACTTTGAGCCGCGTTCTTTGTCATGCTTGTGTTCTTTGTTCTCCAGTTTAAGGTGTTCTGGGTGGGCACATTTCAGATGTCTCTGGACATCTCTGGCTCTGGAGAAAGTCATGCCACACTTCTCAAAACCACAGGTGAACTTACTTCCATCAAAACACACAGCCACCAGGGTCATTGTTGCTTTGGGCTCCTTGCTCTCGGATGCTTGCAAAGAGGAGGCACAACTTACTGAGGAAGAGTTCAGCACATCTTCATTTACAATCTCCTCTGTCTGCACTGTCGGATGGGCTGTTGTTTCAGTAACAGTCTTCAGAAGTTTCCGCTTTGCCTTCCTCTGAGCCTCAAAGTCATCTTCAGAGAAAGTGATTTTGTGTGTGGATAAATGCTTTATGAATTCCTTTTTGGATAAATAGTATTTTCTACATTCAGCGCTAGAGCAGGTAAATGCTGCATCTCTGAAATGCTGTGCTTCGTGGTGATAGATTTGTCCCAAGTCTGAGTAGGTGACATAACAGCCTTTGAGCTCACACTGGTAGTTGAGCTGATAGCCATGGGTCTGTTTGTGTGTGACAAGTTCGTTGGAAGTACTAAACTTAGCGCCACAGCCTATAACCACACACGCATAAGGCCGATCACCATAGTGAATTCTTCTATGTTTGCGGTGATGGTAAGCGGAGACAAAATGGCGTCTACAAAAAACACACTTCTCCCGCTTGTCTCTCATCTGATGAAAATGTTTCACATTCTCATCCCCTCTGTGCTCCGACTTTAAATGGACATACAAGTACTTGGAATGTTTAAAAATCCGAGTACACCCGGTTCCTGGACACTGATACTCATCTCGGTTCTGCAGCTTGAAGTGTTGGTCAATGTATTCGAATGTTACATGCTCGTCATCGTCTACGTGCTTGTCTTTCACAGTTTTGGCTTGTTGTACAATGTGGTGCAGCACGTCTGGATCGTGTGTGGAATTGTAATACAGCATTAAGGAAGGGTCAATGGTGATCTCCCCTGGTTCAATATCGTCTTCCTCGTCCACCTGTTTCTGTGTGTCTTCTTTCTTTATGTTTTTATTAAGATTTGTTTCATTCTGAATGTGTTGTTTCATGTGAGGAACAAGTTCCTTTCTGCTCTTAAACTTTTCCAAGCACACCGGGCAGGGGTTGCGGTTGTCCTCTGCATGTCTTTTTGAGTGGTGAACGATTTGGGTGTCGGTGACCAACCTCTTACAAATCTGACAGCAGAACTTGTGTTTCTTTGTCTCGGAATCTCCTTGGCTTTCTTGTAAGTTAGAAGACTGCGTTTTATTCTGCTGCTCATGACCATCAAGGTTTCCATTTATCCTCTTCTGATGTTCAGATTCTACTTTCACTGTGATTCCTTGTGGCTCAGGTTGTTTACCCTTCTCTTGTTTGTCGACTGCCTCCTCCTCTTCCCCTTCTGACTCCGGCATCAACCCTAGAAGGGAGATGCAGTGATACTTGAGAGTTTTCCAGTCCCAGAATTCGGGGTCAAAAGGCCAGTATGCTTTCAGTGCTAGTAGCAATTCGCAGCGTAGCGAGTTGGGAATAACCTCGTTTTCCTGGTCATATTTTTGGTCTGGACGTAAGTAAAGCTCCTCAAGGCACCCAAAGACCTCCTGGCAGGGGCCAAGCAGGAACTCTGTGAGTAGGCAGGCACGCAATACTTCAAGGTCGTCTGGAAGAAGGCAAGACACTGTCTTACAGACAGAGATCCTTGTTTCAGAGTCATCCTGCTTTGGAAGCTGAAGGGCTTTGACACACAGTTCTACTGAAGCAGGTATGCCAATTTCCTCCGCCTGAAAAGAGAGTGATAAATTATTAGCATTAACAATCACTTTTCTTTTAAATCACACACTGTTTTATATTCAGCCTATTCTGAAACGATGAAGATATAATGTCAACACAATTCAATATGCTAAATTAATTAAGCAGGGATAATTATATTTTTTCAACTTGGAATCAAATTTGCCCCATTAAAGAGTAACTCCGTAACGATTTTGGAAGGAGAAAAAGTAGCTTTACTATAGCACATTTGGGTCAAAAGGTACAGTAAAAGTCTTCACACATACCAAACACCTTAGCTCTGTGTGGGTGGTCAGGTGTGGTCTTTTGACAGCTGTGATGTAGCGTCGTACTTGGGTGTCAAGCTACATCAGAGCTGTCAACAGACCACACCTGACCACATAGAGCTAAGGTGTTTGGTATGTGTGAGGTCATGGAAAAAGCATCTTGTCACCCTAGATGACATGAGGGCATGGCAAATTAACAGACTGCACGCAGTTACTCTTTGAATCCCAGCATAAAAAGAAATCACATATAGCTTTATTTTGAGCAGAAAATGCCCTGTAACAAACAAGAAAGGGCTCCCACTTGGAATTAAAGGACCTTTGAAAGACTTTGAAGATCTGGGTCACTCGAATGCGTGTGTAAGACATGACATTGGTCATTTCAGCTCTCTCATGAAACAACTAGACTGCATGCTGGTGGTTGTCTGACAATTTGTGGGCATGTCAGCAATTTTGCAGTTTGAGTAATTACATTTATTATAAACTTGTTTTAATATAACTGGAGTAGCATTTTACATAATACTGTAGTCTGCTGTGATATAAAGCTGAACTTCACTGCCATCTGCTGCTACATATTAATATCTTTGTCTTCTTACTTTCCATTCACAGTAGAACCAAGTAATGCTACCTTCTTCTTCTATTCTGCCAATACTTTTAATATATATATATAAATATATAACTTTATTGGAATTGTGAATAGACAAAACTGCCAACAGGTTCGCTGTTTTACATTCAGTGTGTGCAGTTATCTGACTTTGACTAATTTTCATGGCTCTTCAGATGTTGAGGAAGTGCCAACAGGAAGCCCTTGCGAAGAAGGTTTTTAGTTCCTGGGGCTCCTTAGTACCTGGAACTGACTGGTTTATGAGTAGTCTCATATAATCAATGCACCAACTCAAATCCAGTATAAAAGCGAACAGTAGGACGGCTGGGCTCACCTCTGTCTGAATAACACGGACCAGGTAAAGCAAATGGTAGACGGTTTTGGCAATGGCTCCTAGCTGAAGGCATCGTTCCAGAAGAGACATCAACGAGGGGTCGATCCTCCTCTGGAGCTTACTCCACAACAGAGTCAACTCCCTTTGGATAAAAAAAAAAAAAAGAAGAATTAAGAAATATTCTAATTTTGACTGACTCTCTGATCATCACGTCAATACCAAAGAAAACCAACTTGTTTGATAATTTAAATATCCAGACTCATTTTCAATATACATTTGACTGTTGTCATACATTATATATGTACAATGGCTACTCACCAGGAGCAGTAAAGGCTCTGCTGCTGAAGCTGCTGTGTCAGGAAAGTTGTACACAAGATGAAGGCTGTGTTCTCCTCTCCCTCTGTCTCTAAGTTGCATGTGATCTCCAGTACATCCTTACAGTCAAGTCTGGATATCTGTTCAAGGAGTAAATATAATGTTTTAGCAATTATGTTAACATGTCAGTTAGGGATGAGCCAATATGATATCCTGGATAGTTATTGGTCCTGATACTGACATTATTTGGATCAGGTATATATTGTGATGTGAACGATCCTCATTAAACGTAGTTACATTCGTTCAGAGCTACCTACTTAAGTGTTTAGTGCCACAGCAATCCCTCATCAAACCTCACATTAACATGATTCTAATTAGTTCTGCACAGTGCGGTGCGCAGATTTTAAATTTGGAAAAGAGAGAGCACCGGTATCGGATCAGAATTGGGAGAGACAAAGGTGTATCAGTCCACCGCTACAATCAATCCATTGAATGTAGGGATGGAAGCTGTTTCGAGTTGCTCCAAAAAAAAAATTAGGGATATATAAAAAAAGGCCCAAAACAAACCAACACACATATGACAAAATCCACTATCATGTCTCAAGTTTGATTACAGTCAGAAAGCTCTTATCACATTTCACACTCCTAGTCTCTTGTGACTGTAAAGTGGGCAGAACTGCCAGAAAAAATAATTTAAACAACCAAAAGACCCAAAGATTTTGATATAAATTGTGTGAACAGATAAAACATAAAACCAAAAAGTCACATTTTGCTTATCTAGAAGCAAGGGTTAGTCATACACCACTGCCAGGATAATGTGGCAAAACACAGTGCAGATTATTCAGGGCAGCATTCAGACAAGAACCACCCATCAGTTGTGTGCTCTACTAGCCGAGCTCAGCAAAGTAAGTCAACAAAAAAAAAAACAACAATAATGTAGTAATACATGTTAAATTAAAACACAGTGACGCAACACAAATTAGAAATTTAACATAGATTATTTAACTCTTTGGAATTAAATATAATAGTCCATTATATAGATCACATACAGAATCAATTTCACTACTCGCACGTGAAAGCAAAAGGCTTTAAATGTTCAATTTGAACCTGCATGTATGCCTGAGACGTCAGCCCCCTTTATCTGCATTCATCACTTTGACCTCTTGAACTGGGGGTGGGCTGTACAATCAGCACACACCAGTTGTCAGCAATTATTTGGCCATAACAAACATCAGTGCAATAACTGCATTCAAACTAATGTGAATTTATTCTGTTAAAAAAACAACTTGATTTCAGCTAGATAAGGCCATGTTCAGATGAAATCAGGCAATGCAGCGATTAGCCGCAAGGTCATGCAGCTGTGTGTGTGTGTGTGTGTGTGTGTTTGTGTGGGATGGCTGGGGGTCTGGGTGTAGTTGTGCTTAGGACTTAACTGCTGTGAAACAATCAGTAAACGTTTTATTTCTCTGTTTGACCGGTTTTCTCACCACCGGCACTCTCTCTCAGTCATTCACTGTCTATGTAGCTCAACCACAGCTTAGACTGGGTACACAAAATAAACACAACTGGGAGAGTAGAATAGGCGCTATCCAGATGGAATCCATGTTCCAAACTATTGTTCAGTGATATTTCAGGCTGACTGTGGAGCAGTTTGACTGGTCTTATTGCATTTGGTCACTGTGGCATGACATCAGGTTGCTGCAGCAGCTGATTTAATCTGAATCTGTCTTAACAATTTATTTCACAAAATTTACATACGTTTGGAGAAAGTATGGAAAGAGGTTAGAAAATGGTGTTACCAGTATAGACCTATAAAAGGGGTGTGTTATCTTTCAACAGCTCTGAAAGTGTGATCATTTCAAACTGGATGTACAAGGTTTTCAACTAAACAGCATACCAATAAAAGGTTGGGGAAAGGAGACAAACATCAATACATAGGCAGGACTTAATGAGGTAAGAAGAGAAATAAGATGCACATATCATTGCCGGAGTCACTGAGAACTCCCTGTCCATCAGAATAAACAGTTGGAACGTTACAGATATGCTACTCTGGGCCTCAACCGAAAGAAATGGCACCTTCTCAAATGGTTGAAAAAGAGATAATTCGCAGTATGTTTTACTGAATCCCCGAAGATTTAAGGTCTTCTGAGTCTCAATTTGGATGTGAATTTGGGGCTCTATTTTTGGAGACGTGCAGAGAAACTTTATAAATAGACACCTTTTCATATTCATTCTAAAAACGGTTTGACTTGCAAATATGTCCACATTTTTATTTTTCACTATGATATTAATTTTATATGAGGGAAAGAATTATGTGTGTAATGCTGATAATAGCTGCTGTGACCCTTCAGCACATCCTGCCACAACCATATGTCTCTTAATATAGCGGGTTGAGCAGAAGCTCGACGTTTCGACCACGTACATTTGATTACTTTTAGAGAACAATTCACCTTAAGCAATACTTTTTTAGCTAAACTACTCTACAACCTACAAGTTCACTACATTGGAAATCACTGATATGTATATACACTTTTTGTAGAAGAATCCCTAAACATCATGACTGTCTCAGTGACTGAGATACACAGACTTTAGCGCTTTGCACTTTACTATTAAAATATACTACAGGTTGGTTTGGTAATTTGTTACTTATACTTTAACACATTGTTGTTGATGCTAAGTTATAAATAGTGCCAACAGAAATACCTTTATTATTATTATTATTATTATATTACAGTTCCAGCTGACAAAAGCAGGCACAAATGTATGACTGGACTAAAAGACTATTATGCCAACAACCAAAAGTCTACTGCAAGCGTTCCTACCCCTCTTCAGAAAAACAAAGTGTTGTAATACCTCCATGATGGCTTCTTCATTGGGAAGCAGATGACAAAGCAGGGAGACATAAGTCTGACGAAAGGTAGCTTGGTTGGAGATGAAGCTGCATTCAGTGCAAGCTTTGGCCAGCACCACCGCCTTTGCCACTTCGCCCATCTTCTCCAGGTGCTTCACCCGCATTTCCATGAAGCCCTCGCCCTCCAAGCTGATGTATGCGTCAACTAGCAACAGAATGCAAAGAAAATCAGGTAAGCATACTGCAGAAACAATGTGACAAAAAGCACTAAAAGAAAAGGTCTGTGCTGTCAGGTCCAAATGAAATAACTTGATAGGTTGACTAGAGTCCAACCTTCTTCTGTGTTGGTGGGCTGGCCGGTGAGGAGAGAAGTAAGGACGGGGTTGCTCCATGCGCCTCCCTCTCCTGTGATCTGGAGTAATGCTTGAAGGTCTGTGCTGCCATACTGTAACAAGGTATCATGGGCAATCTGCAATAAACACATAAAAAATGTTAAAACTAAATACAATAAAAAAATGTTTGGGCACTTTGTTGAAAACTAGATTAAAAATAAAATAAATTAAGCCATATTTTTTCCTACACAGAAGCTGCAGTGGCGCTCTTCCACTGCTGTCATGTGATAATGGGATTATGAGTTTCACAGATGAAAGGCCATTTGTTCACATTACTACATCACTGACTTTTATTTATTGGCTCAATTTAATACTATAAACAAAGTAAAAATAATAGTTTTTTTGAACACCACGGTTCATATCTGGATATAAGCTTTAAGAATTCCTCTTTTGTTGTCAAAGCATCTCTGCTGACAAAAATATATTATTACTATATACTATTCTTTTTTTAAATTAAATTCAACTGTGTAATTCATTTGAAGAATACAAGCAATTATAACACACTGTGCTTTATTTTGTACAGTGACTTAGCAGGGAACAATCTGACAGCAAAGAGAATTATAGTGCATTTTTAAACCTATATTAGAGTGTATGTCAGTGTGGTAATGAGTTCCCAAGACTCTTCATGGTAAATCAGTTTGTTCAGCTTGGACATATTGAACCTGGGTTACACAGTGTAGTGAAAACCCTAGAGACTTGAAGTACAATAGCTGAAAACAAAATTGTTGGATGGATGAATAGAATTTAAAGACCACTTTGCAAATCCTGGATCCTTAAATCCTTTGAGATAAACACTATTAGAAGCATATATTCACATATTTGTGTCATTGTGAGGCACACAACTGACAACCAGTGATGAATAAGAAGTTATTAACAACGGTGGTTGTACACTCAACAAGGGGCAAACACAAATTAAACAGTGCCACCTACACCAGCTTGGGGCATTTGTTCTCATGCTGTACTATGCTCCTATCAGAGGGCTTTTGATAAGACCCACTGAGGCACAAATAATTAAGCTCCTAAATTCTTTCTCACACACATGCAACAGAATGGCATTTTTTTACTGAAGTAAATGTTGACTTGAGTGATCCCCATTTTTCTCTGCAAGCCATTAGCAAATAATGTTGAGAAACAAGATTTTCTACCTGAACTGAGTGGTGGAATTGAACCCAGGCTTCATACGGGATTTCATTCTCAGGCACTGACAGCAACAGTTCAAAACAGCTCCTGCAACAACGAAAAACAAGATTACAATGATTTCTGTAAATTATGATAATTCTTGACAGTTCTATTCTTGACAAAAAAAAAAAAAAAGGGAAAAACTACAAAACACAAGCACTGCAAGTATGGCATCTGGACACATTAATCTCAACCACACACAATATTTTTACAGTCTGTGAAACTACCTACATTTCTGACGGCAGAACAAAGTATTCTGTAGCTCTGTACTAATGTTTAAGAAGAGTCCGCTTTACATATTCATACATTAAACATATCAAAAAGGCTCAGTTGAAAATACAATGAACAATGGTGACATGTTTTTGAGGCTGTACTTTTCACATCTGCCAGAAGTTAAATTTAACTATTACAAGGTAACTATTAAAAGATCCTTTTTATTCAGCTAAAAAATGCTGAAACAAACCCCGTCCTTCATGTAAGAACATCTGCCGATGGAAGGAATGGGATTTGAGCCTTGGTGTGTGGGCTTGGCAATTAATCACAAGACATTATGAATCTCTAACCGACCTAATTTAAGTCGTGTCAGTAAACGTTCACTTAATTCCTTGAGACAGGCTGTCATTTTCAGCATGAACCCTTTAATGCATCCTAAAGTACAACAAGAATCACATCTAATCCAAAGTAACAGCCAATCACTGTCAGTCAGTGTGTGCTTGTGTCCTTTGTGTGGGTTCATTCATAACATAGTTAGTTGGGCTGGATTTGTTACTGCAGATAAAAAACATTTAAGGATTTTTTTCCCATGACCTGTAAAATATCAATGTCATATATGACATGGGTGTATGCACAAGGGAAAAAGAGGACAGAAAATCAAACACTTGTCTTGATGAAACCAGCATTTGCATTTAGGTTTTACTTGCTGGGTCACTACATACCCCAAAGTTAAGCCACAGTTGTGTTATTATCTATTTATAATATGACTAATTTATAATATGACTTATTTTGCAAGAGAAATGAAACAGAGACTATTTTACTTGGACTTTCTATTTTAGCAAACAAATGCCTTAAAGTGTTCTTGACTATTAATTAATTAAAGAAGTCGTAATCCAAGATTTTCTATTTATCGTTAAAAGTAGTTTTATGTTGAATGGAGTTTTTAAACTGGTTATTATGAAACAGTCAACCTACATAAACAAACAAGACCATCAGCAAGAAGTGGTCTAAATGGTCATTCCTAATGCCTGCCACCAGGTCTGTCAGACACAGAAAAAAAACTTTTAATGTGAAATGCAATACGATACCTTTGTGGGATTAACGTCCACACTGAAGCAAGTGAACAAATCTGATACTTGTTGACCAAAGTACCAGCAAATTACAGGTGGGGGTTTATAGGACAATGTCGCTCATCATCTGTTGACTCTCAAAACCATTTCCACCACAATAAACACAAGGAATGATTTTACAAAGTGTAATTTCCCCTAAAATTTATTTAGAATTGAACTGAATTTGGTGGAGAGTTAAACCTTTGACATTTCAAACCGGAAATTTGAATATTGGTGTCTGAGTGAAGAACAGAACGGTCTCTCATCTACAGTGCAGTAAGTAAGTAGAAGTAAATGTTCTAAGCAAACTACATTAAGCAAACTAGAAATTGTAGGCTTGTGTTGTCAGGCAATTAAGGACTTCATAAATAATTAAAGAGGCTGACCTTTTCACCTTAAATCCATATAGTGACCAACAAATGGACTCCACAAACCAAACTGCCAAGTGTGCGCAGCACAACAAGTCCGAACTTAGTACTTACAAAGCTAGTCTCTTCAAAACAAGGGCCACTCTGTCGGAGTCTGCAGTGAGGTGGGATCGGGCCGCAGCAAAACAGCTTATGGACAGACAGTAGACCTCCAAAAGGGGCAGACCATGCTCCATGGAGTTCCTGCTCCCAGCATAGTGCATCAGTGCCTAGAAACACACAAAACATAGCAAGAGGTAAACAATAAAAGAAAACAGTGATGGAAGGAGATTGTTGATACTTAAAACAGTGGTCAGAAGGGGGGGAGGGGGCATCAGAGGAGAGACATTCACCTGGGTGAACAGGGGTTTTCCACCTGAGGGAGATACCAGTCTATACCTGATTGATCCCAGCTGACACTCTGTCAGGTGTGAGATGCTCCTGATTGGGTCTGAAGGGACTTGACTGTACAGCATATGACAACCCTGAACCTTCAAAAGTGAGCCAACAGGCACTTAAAAAAACATCAGTCAAAAATCAGTCTTTTCACTTTTCCCTACTTCTACTTTTCTACTAAGATGACGCGTTCACAGAAATGGGATTTTTAAATGAATGCAAGCTTAATTCCCTTTCTTCATTCAACGAAATGTCAAACATAAAATAGAATGTATCTGAATTATACCAACATGAAATTGAAAAAAAAATGCTACTGATGACAGGAGAAAAAAAAATCAGTCCTGTCACTTATCCATTCTATATCAGTGTTGTTTGTGGTAAATATTATCTTTTCTGTCAACTGTCCCCAGGCACAGAGGAGTCAAGACGAATGTGTATATGCCAGTGTGACGCCTGCATGTAGCCTCACACATTAAATCATGATCACTATCAACATCCCAGGAGTCCCATTTGCCAGACATGCATGAACCGTGCTGGTTGGTACTCGTGTCCACAGAGGCACCGAATTAATTCCCCTCAGTCTAAATATACGGTACCCTCTCAAAGGAAGACAAGAATAAGGTCTCAACCCTGGAGACTCATATCAGTGCACTAATTACATCCAGACTACTTCCGAATTGAACAGAAAATAAATACAACACAAAACTTTCTTTTAATATCAATCCAAAAGCAAACAAAAAAAATTAAATAAACTATTATTTTTTTAAGTCAGGAAATTACAAGCCACAAAAGACTAATTTTGGATTAGTGTGGAAAGGGGAACAATTACAGACATCAATAACGCTCTAAACTCTAAACGTACAAGTGGGCATGTGAGTATTACGTGAAGACAAAGTTTTAAAAAACAACGTATCCTTTAACAGCAGCCGCCATCCAAACACAGAGTGAGCTGGCTAATGAATTACTCTTCTCTACTATAAACTTTGGCTGCTAATCAAGTTTGGAGATTTATCTCTCTCTCTCTTTTTTTATTATAATATTTTTATTGATTTTAGCCTCAAGATATAAAAGATATCAGTAATCATTAGACATGGCAGTGTAATAGCATAATATTATACACCTGGACTCCATAATATCATACACCTGGACTCCATAATATTATACACCTGGACTCCTATCTGTACTAAGCATTGAAAATGAAAGTGACAACTGGTTATAAATCTGATACTACAGAAGGTGGAGATCATGGTAGTTCCCCAAATTTGCTTCTCTAGTACAAGTTCTCATATTTATTTTTAAATTGTGCTCCAGACTATATGATATTGGGAATTAGGGTAATCCAGTAAGAGTGCATCTCCATTGTTGATGATAAGTACAACATGGCAGATGTACATAACATTGCCGGTCCATTTGAACATACGACCTAAAGTGCTTGGCTGCACGGGTTTCTACAACAAAAGATTTAAAATATATATATATATATATACAACATAGGCGAAACTTCTTTAAAAAGGACCATTTTACAGTCGCTATACGCCCCAAATAGAAAATAAATTTGGATAAACATACCGCGATCCCGCCCCGCCCCACACACATGCAATTATGCATGATGTGCAAACTATGGCAATGTCATGTGCATGCAAACATTTGCTAGGTTTCCTGTTTTGCCATTATGACTCAAAATAAGACGCAGCAAGCGCAAACGACTTTTATCAATGACAGTAAAGGCGAGCTTACAGTGACAACTTCAACACATCTGCCAATGTACATTTACAATTAGCCTAAATGGTAGTAACTTGCAGTGTTTTGGCATGAGATTATGTGCATATGTGAATGTGAGCAACAACAAAAAATAAATAAAAAATACACGCTGTGCAAACGCTCCCCTGAATACACACCGACCCTAAACTTGAACCAGGTAGCTAGCGGGCCAACCAAGCCGTCGCAGATTAGCTAGCTTGCGGGGCTGCGAGAAAAACAATCCCGGGTGAGCTAACGGTAGGCTAACGGTAGCTTCGATGTTGCATGTACACATTACCTGACAGAAGTTGTCGCAGTACTCCGTGGAGGATGATATGGATATCTCTTGTTGCCTGAGCACGTCTTCAAAGGCTCTCAGTGTGGCCAGCAGGGTTTCCATTGCCACCAGAGTGTCCTCGGCCGTGTCCAGGGCCCGGTCGCTCCATTCGTGCTCTGGTTCGACATTATTCTCCGCCATCTTCGCTCTCCGCCACGGCGCGTATGCAGTGCAGTCTGACGCCGCCTTCAAGTGCTGTCGGAATATTTAAATGTGTCAGATACAGAACAGGAAAGGGGCTGGAACTGGGAAACAAATAGGGGTATGTATTTTTTCCCAGAATGTTCCCCCCCTCCCCACAAGAAAGTAAAGGAGTACAAACTATACAGCACAGTCCAGGAGTTATCAGTTGTACTATTTGACCATGAGTATTTCCCCAATCCAAAATTAATTTACCGTATTAGGAAAGAGAGTGGTCAGCCTGGGATTTTTTTAACATTGGGAATTTGGCTAAAGAATATTTGGTTTAATGTATTATAGCTATCTAAATATATTTACACACGGGTCTAAACACGCAATTAATGATCATGTAGGTGTGGAAATTGAGTTCATTAGTATGCAGAGCAACCATCAATCTGCAGTGGGTGGAGGAGGTCAAAGCAAAGTATTCATATGTAATGTCTTAAGTATTCAGTCAGGGATTATCTGCTATTAGAAATATATATGATTTTATTAAACCTTCTGCAGCTCTGTATAGATGTTCAGTTCTGTTGGATACATGTTGAAATAGAAGGACATGAGGATGCAGACAAACTGGCTACAACAGTAATAATATATATTGATATTTTATAAATATGTTTTGGAAAGTCAGAGGCAAAATCATTAATTCATCAGGTAATAGTGATAACTTGGTAGGAAATATGGAATAATGACATCAAGGGTAGAGACTATTATAAAATCCAAAAGTCTGACAGTTTGAATTAGAAAAAGTAAAAGTAGGAAAGAAATTATAATTATATCAAGGTTGAGATTAGTATAAACAGGATTAAACGCCACATTATGAAAAAAGAAACAACAAATGTGAAGTGTGTAATTATAAAGAGACTGATGGTTTGTAGAAGGTTTAGTGTGGAAAGTAAAAGACTGCAGGACAGGGTGGTGGATGTGGGGAGGTAATAGAGAGGAGAGGGGGTCTGTTGGAGATGAGAGATTAACTAAACCAGGTTCCTGTAATGATGTTACACACAGTAGGTGGCTGCATGTAATATTGGTCTGAAAGTAGAAGTGAGGCGAAAAAAAAGAACAAGAAGAAAAAGAAGAAGGAAAGAGGCTGGCTTGTAGAAATGTGAGGTTAAGTTTGTTGGTGTATTTGTAGATAATTAATAAATTATCATTAATTGTCATGATAATTAATACATTTAGCCTCCAGTATTTTATTGTCACATGCTTTTCTTTCTTTTGTTACATGTACTTATTAAATATATAAATTAGTGTTTGGCTCAGCAGAGAAGCATAAAAACTGTATGCTTAGGCAAACGTTACTTGTTGTGTTTTGCGTTTATTTTCATTATCAATGCCGTTTACTAGTCATATTACCATTGTTATAGCGTGACATTATTGAGTGGTAAATAGTGATATTTTGGCGCCCCCTGTAGGTGAGCAGCTGTAACTGTAACGTTTGTTGACCCGGACGTAAAAGTCATCCCTTTTGGCCACACGTGTAAAAGGTAAGCAAAGCTAAAACTGGTATTGACGAGTTTCTAAAACATATCTGCTGTGTGCTACTGTTTGTCTTGAGCTGGTTATTTAATTTGGGCACAAGTGTTATTCCACCAAAACTGATTTAGAAAAAAAATATCAAACCGGTTTAAAAACGTCTACTTTGGCTGGATTGTCTGTTTCTACTTAACTCGACAGTCAAGTAAGAAAGTATTCAGCAGCTTTTACCGATGCGTGTCGCCAGATTGTTGTATACTGATTAACCCGTAGCTTTAGTTTTCTCCTAATATTCCTCTACCGACGACTTCACCAACTATCTGTGTCGATCCTAGCAGTCTAACCGGTCTCTTTGCATCCAGTCCCGCAGGATCCACCATGGGGAAGTCCAAACAAGTAGGGAACCACAAGAGTGACAAGAAGAAGCACATTGCAAAGACATGGAAGACAAAGCGCAGGACCAAAGACCTGGACCAGATCCACTCAGACATGAAGCCTGAAACCGCTTCCAAGCTGCTCCATCAGGAGGTGGACTACGATGTGACAGGATGCGCACAACACTACTGCTTACACTGCGCGTACGTTTACCCCTGTTTAATGTCAATGGACCGCATTAACAAATATGGCTGCTTCCTAACCGAAAATTAAGCTTTCCATTGGATATTTGCAAATCCAACAATTGCATTAACTAATAATGATTTTGTGTGACTGGGTGTGTTTTGTCTTATCTCTGTTCTTGTGTGTTATACTGAAATCACCTGGTTAAATAATAATAATAATAATAATAATAATAATAATAATGATAATAAAATGCTATATTGCAGTTAGAGTGTAACACTTACTGTCTTGCAGAAGATATTTCGTGGACATGAGATCACTGAAAGAGCACTTCAAAACTAAAGTGCACAAAAGACGGTAAGGCAGCATATTCAGTTCACATATTGAATCACATAAACGTGCATTTCTTGGCTGGAAATGAACATTCAGATGAGCTATTTGTCCTCTATAACGCATCTTCCTGCTAGTTTCACTCAGCTCTTCTCCTTCTTCTTCCTTCTTCTTCCTCCATCCAGGTTGAAACAGCTCAGAGAGGAGCCCTACACCCAGGCAGAGGCGGAGAGAGCAGCAGGTATGGGCTCCTACATCCCTCCAAAAATAGTTGAAGTGAAGACGCAGCCTGTGGAAGAGGACATGAACTGAGAGCGGCCCACTTTTAAACCCATGGACTGATGAACTCAATATCAGAAGCGTTAACAACACGGATGATGCTTCTATTATCTCTTGCGGTCACAGATGTTGAGTGCGTTGTTAAAATGCTTTTTTTTGTGACACGCTTCCAGCCTGACTTTTAGACGTCTGGCTATCACCGGATTCAGGAAAGCCTTACCTTGTACGGGGTAATGTAATGCAACATGTACTTAATATTGAGTATGTGTGGAACTGTGCGAATAAACTATAACATGGAGTGGATTAAGCCAGATTGCATTCATATGGGACTACAGAGCGTGGTTAAAGGATTACATTCTATTTATTTAGTGGACCTTTTTAATCCAGAGTGACTTAAAATAAGTACATTCAGCCATGAAGATACAACCTTAAAATGTCTTAAACAGTGTTTCCCAACTTGAGGATTAGGACCCCATAAAGAGTCCCAAGATAAACTTTGGGACCAGATGTTTAAAGTAATGAAAAATTCTGTTACATGCTTTTTCCCCCTCATTCTTCCTCAGTGTTGTGAAATACTGTATACTGATGATTAGACTTAATTGTCGTTTCCTTTTCACTTCATTATTTATTTAAACTGAGGTAATGACGTCAGCGACGGTGATTGCCAGATTTGTAAACGGGACTAATATTTTACATCTGGCCTCTAAAAAAAATCTTTGAAGAAACACATTTAACTGCACACAACTCCTGTCCATAAACTATGGTCATAACCTGAAAGGAGATTTGGCTTGGATTTAAGGAGTTAAATAATAAATCAAAGAGTTAGAGAGAGACTGTGCTTTAGTTGGAGGCCTTGGGTCCATGTCCCGGTGTAGGCAACATCAAATTTATGGAGACTGAGTGATTTCTCTGGCACAATAATGACCTGACACACATACCAGACTGTGTCCCGGTCTGAATCAGCCCCTTTGTTTCTGTCCATATTCGCTCTACATGCAGAATAAAAAAAAAAACCTTTTAAAAACTATTCATAACGTGAAGTTATTATTATAATATATTATAACACAGGCATGTTAAAATCCCAAAGTGTTGTCCAAACCCTTCACTACTACTGGCAGACATGAAGTTACAAAAACAATGTAATGACACACTTCCCTGGCAGAGAAAGCATATAATTGAAGCTTGTTGGTTACATTCCTGGGATGAACAAGGCAACTCTGCTCCTTTAAATGTGGCTGCTGTGCCAACAGCCAGCTAACGCCAAGGTAGAGAGAATGTAAACACACTTCCGGTCACCGCTTTCAAAATAAAGCTCACAAGGTCGCACTAGCTAGTAAAAAGCATTCCCTGAGTAAAAGGGAACTATCTTGTGGGTTGTGTCTTAAAAGGTATTTTCGCGACCCCCACACGTGTCTGTTATAACTCTGGGAAGATAAAGAGTGTACCCGGCTCTATTATTATTATTATTATTAGTATTTTCATAAAGCTGAGCGGAGGGGCACAGTGTGTGGAAAATGGGAATTTAACCGTTGGTTTCACATCCGGACAAACAATTGTATCACTCCGCGAAGAAAGTAGACACCTGTAACGGCATAAAAATAACATTTACAGATGCAACCAAGGTAAGAAACAACGTCGACGTTTCCCCTTGACATTTCTGCAGATACAACTATTACAGGGAGTAACGTTAGTTCACAAATGGAGCTAGCGAACGATAGACGTCGACATACTGGTGCTTTTATTTTGAGTCCACAAACGCCTTACATCCGTGTTACTCCTGGCTGTCGCTCGCTCGCCTGACGCATCTGAACCGCATCCATATGGATCTAGATTAGATGTGGGAAATAAGAAATCTGTGCGGCTAGCTAACGTCTCACAGCGGCTGCCAGCGAGTGCAACGGCCGGAAAAGACGCGCGGTCCCCGGCTTACGAGACAACCGAACTGTCGGAAGAATCCAGACACTTTAAGGAAGAAAGTTTTACACTGCTCGTAGCCCCCTTTTTGGACGTTACCCGACGACAATGTCCTCGCCGGAATAGCTGTCGTGAAGGGTCGAGGATGGCTGCAGACGTGGATAAAACAACCCCCGAGGATGGGAGCAAAATTTCGCCGCAGAACGCGCATCGGGGTCCCGTCTCTGGATCCTGGATCTCCAAAGGGCTGTGGACTCTGCTTCTAGTCGGTGCCGTCCCTCTTCTCGCCTTTGGGATCAAGTATTACCAAGATGCCCAGTTCCTCAAACGTCATGTGAGACCCACATCTTTAATAATGTTATATATGTCTCATAAATTAGCAGTGATCTTAACTTATTGTGTTTTTTTTTTTTTTTTTTTTTAATCTTAAATACAATTTAAGGGAATAAACATGTATTGGGCTCATATCATACTAAAATGCCATTTTACTGTAAGGTGTGTAAAATAAAGTTTGCATTGACCTTCTGGTAGCTGTTATGACCTGTAATTACTGCAGGGACATTTTCTTGTTATATTTCAATGCTGCTCTCCCACAAAGGTGCGTTGAGCATATGCCAGTAGCCTCAAAACACCACATCTGCAGTTTTTTTTCCCACCCCATGGTGTTTTATTAGAGGGTGGATCTGTGCCACAGCTGGTAAAACTCCCCCCTCTTGTTTTAATCCATGCTTGTTTGGCTAAAGAGGGTCTCCAAGTTGTTCTTGGTGCCTCCCTCCCCCTCTCCCTCCATTGTACAGGCGCTACTAGGCACGCATCTGTCTGACTGAAACACATGCTAGGAATCTGTGGCCTCTGGGTTGATTTTTATCCAGACAGGACTGCTGAAGTTGAATGAATGCTCTGACACAAAGGGGCAAACCACTAAAGCAGCTTGAATTTACATCAGATTGTGTGTCTACAACAGTGTTTTTAGCACCCCAGTTTGATTATGTTGTGTTTGATGTGATGAGATGCCTTCGCTGTCCTAGTTTTGATGCTGCATTGAAAATCCTTGAAGCGTGTGAGAATGACACTAACGCTGTTGCCCCTCCAATAGGAAGAGAGCGTTCGAACTCTGGGTGCAGAGGGGCTTTTTCTCTTCTCCTCCTTGGACACCGACCATGACCTTTATCTCAGTCCGGAGGAGTTTAAACCCATCGCAGAGAAACTCACAGGTACATCACCCCAGGTCTTTCTTGCTGAGTGTCCCATTCAATCAATACCGCCTCCTCTCTCACTAACAAAACCTCAGTCTGAGTCTCAGATATAACCTCACACTGACTGTGATCCCTGCGGCCTCCTCACAGGAATTACACCCCCGGTGGATTTTGAGGAGGAAGTGACCCATGACCCCAATGGAGAGACTTTAACCCTGGAGGCTAAAATGCAGCCTCTGCTGCTTGACTCCATGACAAAAAGCAAGGACGGTTTCCTCGGGGTAAGACAAAAGCAATCTATAGTAGGCTTATTGTTCTCTTTCTGTCAAGTACTGTTTAAGCTCTGTAGAGCACTGCTTTAAAGATCCTGCATCAAGGGTTTTTAATATAGTCTCACATTCAGTGGGATTTCTGAGAGGTTGCACTAACCTTTTTTAAAATAGCTATCACAGCAACATATTTAAAATTATTGAAATTAATGCAATTAGTATTAAGTCAGCTCTCTTTCAACATTTGCAAAGCGAACCCTAACCAAGAACTGAGTCAACAATGAACTACCAGAGAATTAACTTGTAATCATCTTTGACTGGTTAAATTGTAAAAAATGTTTTGAAGAATTTCCTCTTATTTTCTTTTGAAGGAGCACAACTTCTAGTTTTTCAAGACCTGACTTACAATAAGTGGATTTGATCCGGCTCTTGCAGGTGTCTCACAGCTCTCTGAGCGGGCTACGCTCATGGAAGAGCCCAGCAGTGCCTTCTTCTTCCTTCTCCGCCAGCCAGTTCAGGGCGTTCTTGCCCCCGAAGAACAAGGTCGAGGTGGGAGACACGTGGTGGGTGATACCCAGCGAGCTCAACATCTTCACCGGTTACCTGCCCAACAACCGCTACCACCCTCCCTCACCAAAGGGCAAAGAGGTATCTTAAATCTCATTTAGTGTTAGATTGGGTTGAGACTTGCGATGATCGTACTGTATATTAATAGCTGTTCTTCTCCCGCTGCAGGTTCTCATCCACTCCTTGTTGAGTATGTTCCACCCTCGTCCCTTCATCAAATCACGTTTCGCTCCTCAGGGCACAGTCGCCTGCATCCGTGCCAGCAACGACTTTTATTATGACATCGTCTTCAGGTGAGGATCAGTTCAGGAGGAGACATAAATAACCGTAGTGGTGCTTTTTCTTCTATTAGCTCATTAACTACGTAATTCTGTATACTTTTACATTAGTGCTGACTAATATCCAGAACATACTCTGAATTTGAATGGTAATGTCCTCGCTGGCAGGAAGCCATTTGTTTCAGTTTACAATCAGCATGCAGAGAGAGACTGATCCAGTGAATCCACTTTACTGTTTTCTTACATTATCATGGTGAAAAGCAACATTCAAACACATTCTTGGCATTTCATATTTTTTTCCTTTCACACATTTCACATGATTTAGAGGCTGTCACACAGTAAATTGATGTGTAGTTTATTTCTGCCTTCCTGCTGCACGTGGGGAATGATTGATTGCAGACTTACAGTCAATCCCTATTTATGATGGCTTCTCATTGTCAGAAACCATTTTCCTGATGAAGGTTTAGCACGAAAACATTGCAAAGAAATGTATCATCGCTAGTTAGAGGGTGTGCGGGAGTTTATTTGCAACTTCAGCCATCTTGTTCTGATATCTTGCAGTACTTTCTAGCAGCAGTCTTCATACAGTCTTCACTCACAAGTGCATTGCCATGTGACACTAATGTAACTTAACTTAAAGTATAAAGCTATTTATTTATAAAACTGTGATGAAAAGCTCAAAGCTCAAAGCTTTAAGTCTCCCGTAGTGAAATAAAGCCTCTGGCTGTCTGGGAGGTTTGGAATCCATCAGTGGTCAGCAGTAATGTTAAGTATACACAATTCGTGTTACAGAGGCTAGAAACGCACTTTAAAAAAAAAAAAAAAAAAGGGCTACAACAAGCCTTTCGTGTCACATAATGACAGTAAGATACATTTTGGACACATCTTGCAGTACAAACTATTCATTCTGTTCACCTCTTCAGGATTCATGCAGAATTCCAGCTCAACGATGTTCCAGACTTTCCCTTCTGGTTCACCCCGGGACAGTTCGCTGGCAACATTATTCTGTCTAAAGATGCATCTCATGTCCGCCACTTTCACCTCTACGTCCCCAATGACCGGTAAATCCTTTATACACACTCCCCACTCAGTGTGATGTTGTCTGCTACTGCAGTTCTAGTGTGAAACATCCTGTTGTGTCTCAGGTCTCTGAATGTGGACATGGAGTGGCTGTACGGCGCCAGTGAGAGCAGCAACATGGAGGTAGACATCGGATACCTGCCACAGGTAAAGCTGCAGTGACAGTATCTCTATTACTTTAGTTCTGGGATGTTCCAGCATATTTATTTCTAAGTAGTTAAAGCAGTTTAAGCCATATAAATCTCATTTAGTACAATTAGTCTCCAACTGTGTGTTTTGTTTCAGGATTTTAGTCTTTTTAAATGTTTCCTTTTACTGTTCTTATCACAGTGTGTCCTAATGTATTTATTTATTTTCTTTTTTTGTTTTAAGTTCTATGTTAAGTTAAATCTTAAGGACAATAAGCTTTGGTCCCATTCCCTTTTAACTGGGTATTTTTGTGTGTGCTTCAATTAGTCTATTATATATTTAAAAGTATTTTGAGCCACATTGAGTCATTTTCACTCTAAGCTTTTTTCGATGTTCAAAGCCTAAAACAGATTTAATTTCCCTAGAAGTATGTTAAAGATCACAAAACATTTGTTCACAGGTCACAGCTTAAAATATATCATGTTTTTATTTATTTCTATTAATGCGCCTACAGTTAGAGCTGCAGTCCACAGGCCCGTCCACTCCCTCAATCATCATGGACGAGGAGGGCAACATCATCGACAGTCGAGACGGCGGCAGCGAGCCGATCCAGTTCGTCTTCGAGGACATCCACTGGATCTCGGAGCTCAGCCGGCAAGAAGCCGCTCGACGCCTGGATGTCACCTTCTACCCCTTCAAGAGGGTAAACATCCACCAAGCGTTTATTCAACACACTGTTGGCTTTTGCACAACTGTTTCATTGTTCTCATTGTGCTCCTTCCCAGGTGTCCTACCTGCCTTTTTCAGAGGCCTTTGAGCGCGCTGAAGCAGAAAATAAACTGGTGCATTCCATTCTGCTTTGGGGAGCATTAGACGACCAGTCCTGCTGAGGTGAGATCATTAACATGTAGTTGGTTTCACAGCATTGCACACTGTTGGAATCTGAGAGAAGATAAGAGAGAGGCTGCAAAAGCTCCGTTTTTCAGGCAGGGTCCTCTACCGTCTGGAAGCCTGTTGTTAGTTTAGTCAGTAGAAACATCTCACCGTTACCACGTACCTCAAATAAATTCTATATCCATTTATTATGAGTGAAGATATGCTAAATTCTGGAATATTATGTTTTGTGTACTGCCCTTTCCTTCAAAAGTGGAACCATTATCAGTAAATTACAGTTACAGTAATGTAATATTAGCTAATGTTAGCAAACTTTAGGTAAATATGTTGCATGCGTAAAAATATAGAAAATTCAGAAATTAGCTATACAGTTAAATATTGCTGTATAGCACTTCTTACATTAGCTTAGCATTTTGGCTAAACTGCACTTTCTCATTTAGCATTATTCCATTACTGTCATTGCATGTCTCAATTCAAAAGCAAAACCATTCAGTCCTTGAAATAATTGTGTTTTTCAACATCCCTGTCTCCCCTCTGCAGGTTCGGGGCGAACTCTCCGGGAGACAGTCCTGGAAAGTTCGCCCGTCCTGGCCCTGCTCAACCAGAGCTTCATAAGCAGCTGGTCTCTGGTCAGAGAGCTGGAGAACATGCAGGTGAGCCACCAGGACAGTGCGACACCCCCAGGAAAGCCAACCACTAATCAGATGACTGAAAAAAAACAACTTTATACTCTATTTTCAGTTGTGTCCTTTTCCTATCTTGTCTGAAACAGGCTGATGAGCAGAACAATGCGTTGAGCGAAAAGGCCCGGTTACACCTGGAGAAGTACAACTTCCCTGTGGAGATGATGGTTGCACTCCCCAATGGAACTATTGTAAATATTTTCTTCTTTTATCAGCCTACAATTTATGTAACATCCACAAACAAATCATGTTTAGAAACACTCCCGTTGATATGAGTATTAACTCAATTAATATTAATTAAAAAAGCACAAGGAAACAGTTTGGGTTAAACCTTTAACGTTTTGCCTCGGCTTACCTTGGCTTACATACTGTTCCTGTAGTTGTTGTAGTCCCACTCTCATGACTTGATATTTATTGATGTTCCTTTTATTTCACTTTTATTGGGAAAAAGTCTTTCATCCACTTCCTCTGTTTGGCTTTAGGTCCACCACATCAATGCCAACTTCTTCCTGGACCAGACAGCTATGAAACCAGAGGAGGAAGGAGCGGCTTTCAGTTTCTCTGGGGGATTTGAGGACCCCTCCACATCCACTTATATCAGCTTCCTGAAGGAGGGGTTGGAGAAAGCCAAGGAGTACCAGGCACAGTAATTTGTTTGTGGATGAAATGATAATCATTCCTCTGGATAATGAAACAAGATAAGGAAAACCCTCCCAACAATTATGTGGAGAAGCTTTCTCACCAGTGTTGGCAGCTGAAAAATGTTTTTTGCCTTCTTTGTTACTATTTATTTGGGGCGTCTCTCTTGGTCAGAAAGTTTTATATACAGCGTTTGTATTGTGTCCAATCCATATAAATGAACTACAGGGAAATACTGCTTCTCAAAACTAATGTTACTGTCAGTACAGTATATTTTAATGAGATACAAATGCTTTGCACACTGATCAGTAACAGATAAACACATTTAATCCGCTCTCTCTCTCTTCCTTGAAGCTGCTGGTTAATGCTGATATCAAACGTAGACAGAGGGCAATCCTAAGACAAATCATAAATTCACCATAACGCACCGAAACATGCTACATTTCTTCCTTTATATTCTGGTTTTGCATGTGCAATATTTAATGACCGAGTGAGTTTTCCTGCCGCTGGGTGTACCCCCTGAGACGGAGCTGGTGCAGTTGTTGCCTTTTATTTGTGTTTCAGCAGTTTGTGACGGCTTCGCCTCAAAGCTCTCTCTGGGCTGGGCAACGCCCGATGTTATTGCTGAAGCTGCTGGAGGGAACACCCTTCTCTGACTCAGGGGACCAAAAGCAGCAGGAAACACTTAACTGAACTGCGGCACATAAAAAGGATTAATTCAGTTGTTTTCTTGAATTTCTGGTTTGAAAACCAAAATGTTGAATATTTTGCAGATTTTCTGTTTTAAGGACGATGTGACCACACCAAAGAACATTGTTTTTCATATTTACAGGAGAAATAAATCCAATAGGTTGCTTGCCACTTGGTTCATATTTATATGTATGTAACCAAATGGTCATATGTTTAAAAAAATAGTTTGATTGTTGAACTGAGTGGCACATGATACCGTGTACTGTTGTTATCCTCTTTTAGGCTCAAGTCAAAATAATGTATTTGCTTAGACGAGAGGAATGTTTTAAGAAAAAAAAGATGACAATCTGGACCTTCCACTAGTTTTTTTTTTTACATGTCTTATCTTCACCTTTTCCAGTCATTCAAAAAAGAAAAGTTTCCTCTTCAGGTCCAGGTCTCTTTGTTTTTTGAAACGGAAAAATACAGGGATCAAGGACACACATTTTAAATAGTAACTGTGAAATTTGTTAAATGAGAATAACATTAAGTTGGAACGTGACTTTGTAAACGTTTCATGGTCAAACAAAGTCCTCTTCATGAGAAACATCGGACTGTTTGGAGTCTTTAGGGGGAAAACACTGCAGTTCTGTAACCTACGAGTGCCATGTTTTTCACATAGTTAAAAAATAAAACTTTTTTTTTTTACAAATTGACTTGTTTCTTTTTTGTAACATCCAGCACACACTGTACAGTTTAATAATCAATCACATGAAAGTTTTTTTTAAATATTCACTTTGTGCTGATTTTTATTAACTAATCTACAATATTGTACAACGTAAGTAGATCAGGCTTTTGGACTGAGAGCATGTTACGGATACAGTTGACTGAGAAAAACTGCATTAATTCAAAGTACTTCTTGAGCTTATACTTTTTATGATCAGAAACCACAGTGGTGTATGAGTCAGCACTTGAAATGAAATGAGAATAGTCATGAATGAGACTCTTAAGAGTCATTGCCAGTACAGATGTTCTTCAATTGAGAAGCTTTTGTAGCCTCAAGTGTTCTTACATGGTTATTTTCAGCATCAATTTCTGCTGTCTATGTCACTAGTTGATAAAAATGATTGGTATCAGAGAAAGGGAGCTTGTATTTGAGGGATTGGGGGCTGTGCATGTGCAGTTTTCAAAAGAGAAATCTATTCATAAGAAGACAACGTGTTTCAAACTTCCAGCGTTAAATAAACATATAAAAGTGGGGGCATGCATTACCTATGAAGACAGGTGTACTATCATGTCCACATGATAAACGATGAGATATCATGAAGTTACTGATTCACATCAAAAGCAAAGTGCAGTCTCTGAGACTTGTAACCTACTCCATTCAAAAAATGAGGACTCAAAGAATCCAGTTTCATAACAGTTCAGCTCCACTCGGTTAAGCAGAACTCTGGCCTGGTTGCCAAACCCACAGGAATGAGTCAACCATGAAGCAGTCCACCATTAAAAGCCCACTCTGGGACATCGAGCTGCTCAAGATCAGCCTTGTCCGGTTCATTTCAGTTCACTAAAATCCACAGCACTTAATCACACAGACAAATCTCGAAGTTTGTGGTTGATATTGACATGAAATGAATGAGCGGCTGTATTTGTTTTTTCGCTCTGTGATGAATGCCGTTTCGATAAAGCTGATCAGCAGGGACGAGGCAATCAAAGAGAAACACCGCGGTCTCTCGGTTTCTTCAGCTGAATGTCCACACCTCCAGCTCCATGACCCGGAAGTCGTCGGTTTCAGAGAGGCAACAGTTATTGAAGGTGTAGCAGGGGCTGCTGCGACCCAGGTACAGATTCTCATCCACCCACAGACCAAAGTGACCACTGCAGGAAAAAGAGACAAATTAGAAATATCTTTTTTTTGGTCTGTTTTTATAGATTCCAGACAGAACAGAGTCAATAAAATTGAATGCAAGAGAGGAAGTGGTAAAAAAAAAAAAAGCATTACCTGCCTCCACCAATGGCAAAGGAGTCCAAGTCTCCTTTGATAAAAAAGGAGTTCTCTCCTGTCCATCTGAAGGACTGCAGAGAAAATCAGCACAATTCTCAAACAGAGGATCTACTCCCGTTTTAGTACCATCAATTCAGCTATCAATACCCTTGCCCCAAGTGAATTCATTAGAGTAATTTATTAATGACTTTCTGACCTTCCACAAAATGCTAAATCTGTGATGTTTAGCAGATTTTTTCCACAAATTGGCTGAACTAACAGAACTACAGTATCACTCTGGGGAGTGTTGTTAGGTGGCTTACCTTGAAGCGAGGATGCAACATGAAAAGGAAAGTTTCTCCTGTGCCGTAGAACGTCTCACTGAGCTTCAGAGGGTGAGACAGGAAGGCCCCAAATATCTGATGAAGGAAAGTCACAAGAGAGACAGCAACAATAACAAAACTATTCCAAATAAAAGACACTGCAACATCTATAACTGATATTAGAGATAGCATATTTTACGTGTTTTACCTCATCGAGTGCATCCTTAATGACAAGAAGCACAGGGGAGTCTGTGGCACTGAGTTTTCTGTAGAGGGACTTGAGGCTGGCGCCGTGACGGGATGTACTGTAAGCCAGCTGCCAGGTGTGGCCAACTGTTCTGGGGGGAAGCTCCTTACACAGCTGAGAGAAGATGAAAGTAGACATTTTTTTTAATTAACATCGGTAAGGAAGGAAGGAACATACATATGAACAGAGATTTTATGGGGATTATCTATAAATCAGAAACAGGCTGCACCACACTAATTCGTTGCTAAACATTTACATATCCTAACTGCCAGGTGTAGCTAACTGTTTAATAGTTGACTGAACTGACAAAGCTAGTTTGTTAATATATACACTGTATCGAGTGAAAGAGTATAACAGGTAATATAGATTTATTTAGCCCAACCTTACATATCATAAAATTCCCTTCTCATATAACACTTTCCCTCTCCTTAACAGGGAATAAAGGAAGAAACCTTATAAATGGTAGACATATCTGATTGACTTGATTTGATTAAAATGCTGTTTAATAATGATAATGATATGTTAAATTATAAAACAAACAGTAGCAGGCTTCACTTTCAATCTGTAACCAAATAAGAGCCAGATGATATGGGATTTTTGAGACTGATACTGATTTCAGAGGGTAAAAATTCACAGATTACTGATATAGTGGCCGATATACTGAATTTTTGACTTGGAATCAAAATAGACCTTTTCTATGTGGATTGTGCACAGATTTTGCACTGATATGACTATGCAAAGGTGGGAAGGCTACTTTCATACAAACATGACTTTATTAAAGAATATATAAGTTAGATTTCATGAATACAACCATTTCTGAAACGCACATATTTCCTCATGTATGCACGCATAAATAAGTCATAACTGCATTCACAAACAATTAGCAGAAGGTTAATATATGGCTCTCCCCCCCACAAAACTGTTGATTTTGATTGGGCAGCACTACAGACGTATCCTAGCAACCGATTTATATTCATTCGTCCAACTGAAATCACAATTAACCCTTTTTGCAGTAAGAAATATGGGATTTTTAAATTTATTATTCATAGTTTTTTATTGTTACAAGTAAGAAAATAAGGGTACTTAGGAGAAATATTAGTTGCTAATTTGAATGGTGCAACAAGATCTAGAAAATCACTATTTAGAAACTAGCTAGTGGTTACTAGGAACTTTATAGAAAGGACTTCCAGTTCTATCAGCACAGACTGGAGGTGTGTGTAGTTACATACACTACATGTGTGTCACTTACCTCTCTGACATGTGAAGCTTCTAAAATGTGGCTGCTCTCCACAATATTATTGAGTCCGTCAGGCTCCCTGTCGATGACCAGGGTCGGCTTGTCCACGCTCTCTTCCATCAACACCATCTGCAAAAAAAACATTGATGCATTCAAAACAAAATAAAACACACAAAGCCAGTTTGTTATAGAACATCGTGAGGCACCAAAACTCATTGTCATCTTCATTAAGAATCAAATATTGCACTCTGTTCTTGTCGTCTATTCTCCTGTGTGAATAAAATGAACTCACTCACCTCCCAGTCGTCCCCTGAGCTGCGGTGCCTCTGGAACACTTCTTCCCCCTCGTCATCTTCATCCTCCTCCTCCTCCTCCTCCTCACCTTTGTCCTCAATGAGTACAAACTCCTCTTCGTCACGGTCCACCTCCCTCTCCTCCTCCCCTCCCTCAAGTATACACAGGTCTGGCCGACAGTGTGTAAGGTAGGCATACAGCTCGTCGGAGCTGCGAGAGAAAAGAAAAGCCGTGGCTCAGATGTGTTTAAATCACAAACAAACCCAACAGCTGCGTCAACATGGCGAGAATAGACTTTACCAGGAGACCTCTGAATGGGACTCATACTTTTAATGTGCTTTTATGAATAGATCCTCAAATCAGCTGTTCATCAACTGTTTTTGATGAAGCTTTTGTAAAGGTTAAGAATTGCAGAAAAGCGCTTCGTTATTCCCCCATTAGTGAGAAATTCTGTCTATGTTTCTTCAACCTCTCCAACCTCTTTCAAAACCACTTTAGAGAGATAATATTTGCATAGCTGAAATGGATGATTTAAGTAAAAGCAGCAATACCAAACTATAAAAACACTTCATTAGAAGATTACTTCTGTTTGGTAGTTTAATCCATAAAAATGCATTACTTTTTTTGTATTTATATTTAAATAATACCTCAAATTTATACTTAAAGCCCCTACAAGGAACTTTCATTTTGTTGTGACGGCCCCTCTGGACAAAAGCAGTAATTTTCCGACCAAATCTGAGCCAGTGGCAGGCATTAAGAATATCATACTCGCCCTTTCACAGTAACTAACTGTTGACAGATTTATTTCTAAAACAGAAACCTTTGGACTTTTACTCTAGTAAAGGTAATGTTAATGTTTTTATAATGTTCACTGAGTGACAAGAGAAAGTAAATATTCAACTGAAGTGACAAGTTTGAGCATCTCAAGTAGATGGAATATGTTAATTTTAGGCTCAAGTGGAGACCCAACCCTTACCTTGTCAGCACTGGATGTGTAGAAACATGTTATAAATTAGGAAATTCAGCCAATAAACACTAGACCTGAACACTGAACACCACTGTAAACACTGTAAACCATTGACAAAAACAAACAAACAAACAAAAAGAGTGCTGAAACTTGTCTGGTCCAACATAGGCAAAGAACATGGCCAGCTATGGTCATACAGTTGGCTGAGGTATGGCTTTGTCGTGGACCATATGTGGCCAGATCTGGACTGTAAGTAGTTGAGTTCATTGAGCACATACATTAAACTTCCAGTTTAAATTAGCCTTCTTCCTGCTTTTGGCTCAGCAAGCCGCTACAAAACTGTAGTTTAACAAAAAGTATGAATACACATTGAATTTAAATCAGAAATAAAAATTATAATTATGTTTCATTCATTTATTATTTATAATCCTAATGATTTATTAATAATTAATTAATTTATACTCAAAAAGCCAAGAACCTACCACCTTTTGACTCTGGTCAGGGCACCTCTTGACATTTTTTTAAATCTGTCTCTTGCGTTCCCTGTCTGCGTCCCTTTAAACCTCCGACCTCCGCCATTAATTACTGTACCTCTCTTGTGAAAGGGCAAGCCAGGAATCCCTTCTGGGTAAAGTTTTTACTGAGCCCAGCTGAAGGCCTCCTACACCCTTTTTCTTTCCTGCAGACGGCTGAACCCGCAGCCGCACAAACATCAGACTCCCAGGACTGCCTGTTGATGACCTCCGCTCTACAAGTACAGAGTTAATGAAAATGAAAACATGAAAATAAACCATCTCTCAGACTTATAATTATATTCACATTGGTACCTGCACTTTCACTCCTCACAGAGGTCTTCTGTGTTTCCTCAGAATGCAGCAGCTTACTCGCCGCCTCTTGACCTCCACAGCAGAAGGTGGCAGCACTGCTCAGGACAGCCACTCCAAGAACGCCTACAGACGCCTCTGACAGCACCTCCAGCGGGCTGCTGTCAAGCTCCCCCTCAGCCTCCGCCATGTCTCTGCTCTCTGCCTCCTCTTCCTCCCCAGAAACCTCTTTGGTTAGGCTCAGAGCCTGACTGGACAACTCTGATGGAGCCACAAGCTCCACAGCTGGCGCTGATTCCCCCTTTCGGTTTGGAAAGCCGCCTGCTCGCCTTTGGGCGCTTTTCAACTTCTGGAAGATTTTCTTTCCTTTTTTCCTAATAAGAAAAAAAAATCCCTTTTCAAGTGATCTGTAGCCTGTGTGTGAGTTTGCATTGTTTAGGCGCTTTGAATCATTGCTGACCTCTGCTGGGATGTGTTGAAGTGAACATGGGAGATGTCAGAGAAGAAGGAGACAGATGCCAGACTGTCAACAGAGCATGACAGGAGGTATTCCTCACAGCCATGTTCCTTCACCAGAGGATGTGTCTTACACGGGTCAAAGAAGATCTTATTAGAAGTCACCAACAGGATACCTGAAACCACACCCTAACACATAGAGAGAGAGGAGATGTTGATGTCAGCCTGCATATGTCTACGGGTGCAGAGAAGATGAGGCGTTGAGCAGAGTTCACACCCACCTTACGGTCTGTGATATACCGACAGAACAGTTTGAGGTACTGCATGGCCTCTGGTCCCTCCCCCTGACAGCACTCTGGTGGCAGAGCCAATAGGCAGAGCTGTCCATCAGGCATCGGCACCGCCTCCACATCCTATCAGCATCACATATTGTATACACAACATGATAAATAAGAGCAGAATGATTAGTCCACAGCAGTTTGGCAAATTAATTAACCATTTAAGTTCATTTTAAAAGCGAAAATTCCAAAAATGTTCTGGTTTTAGCTTCATAAATGTAAATATTTGCTGATTTTCTTAGTATAGATTCTGGGATGTCTAATGATGTAATATGACTAGATGTTTTTTTTATGATTTAAATGTGGAAAATGTACTTTTTAGACACATTATTGTTCCAAGCATATTATTTGTATATATGTAATATATATACATGTCCGGAGGGGACCTTTAAATTAAACACAGTGAGAAGTTTGGAGGGAAACTTATCTGGGACAACAAGACACTGCTTCTTTTTTAGCTTATGTTTCACATGTCTTTCAAAATCTTATATCAAACAAATGTAGGGAAGTAAAAAATAACAATATTTCCCTCTGGAATGTAGTGGAGTTGAAGTATATTGTAGCATATAATGAAAATACATGTATTAAGTATAGTACAAGTACCTCAAAACTGTACTTGAATACAGTTTCTACCGCTGCTTATCACTTTAATAACAAGTTTTTCAAATAATGCAAAGTCAGTGCTTTGTAAATTTCAGAACGTGCAGTAAGGGCCGTTATTTTTTCTACTCACCAGTAGTTTGTCATATTCTGCCTCTGGTGAAGGGGACTGTGGTTGAGCAGCAGGTATATCCACAGAGTCTGAATCTGCCTCCACCTCTCGCTTCAGTTTGGGATCAGAGTCCCAGTCCAGTTCTGGTTGAGACGATCCTTGACCGGTGTTTTTCCCCTTTGGGACGATCAGCTGCTTCAGAATGGAAGCCATGATAAGAATAGCTCTGACATTGAAACAGATACAACCTAGTGACAGGAGTGACTACTTCCTCTTTCCACAGCCCTGCATGTTATGGGTTCTCTGTGTTTGTTGTCACATCTAAGCTCCATGTGACACGAGGGTTGTGAATGAGGGGCTGAAAGTTATATTTTTTACAGCTACAATATATTGCATCAAAATGACAGTGAGTAGAGAAGAGTGCCTATTATCAGTCTGAGATTGCTCACAAAGATAGGTTCGTGTTGCGGTATTGATGGCCTGAATGGAGCAACGCACTTCCTGCCTAGGGCTACACTAAACACGGAAGTCAAGAGACCGACAGGGGAAAAGGCCTTATTTTGCATTTCAAATCCAGTCAACGACAGCTGGCAAAAAAAACAAAAAACTGGGTAATTTCCATCGTTTGTAATATACACACCACATGTTACATGTGACCTAATGTGCTAGTTACAGTTGACTCTTACGTCTCTGGGGATGAGGGTAGCAGCAGACGATGAGGGTAAATTCGCAGAGAATTGGGAGGGACGGTGGCCCATTTTGCCTTCTTCTGCTGAGGATGTACCGATACTGTTGAACTGAGATGAGACGCTGAACACCGTGTCCCCGGGGAGACCCTAAAACACAAGAAAGTCTTCAGTAGATTGAGTCTGTTTTGCATCCATCTTCCAAACCTGCGATTTGTCTGGCACTCTACCAGCACCCTATGGAAGAAATCTTATTGTTGTGCAGGAGTGAATAAACTCTACTGTTCTTTTTTAGTGCAGGCAAAGACATTAAATGCAATATTGAAGAGCTCTACTAGCCACTAGTTACAATTATAATTAATATTTAATACAATTATGTAGTCAAATCCATGCAATTTATTGTGCAGATCTCACTGCGTGCTTCTACTTTTAATCAGTTCAAACATTTGTGAATCAGATCAGATTGGATGTGAGAACTGTGAATAAAATATATTATTGTTTAAAGAGTTGAAACGGTGGGAGTGAAGCATCAGTCATTATCCTCTGCATCCATTAACCTAAATTAGATTACTGACGCCTGAGCATGTGTCTGGACCTGTATGTGTGCGTGCTTGTCTAAGCACAATGTGCTATGCGTGTCTGTACGTATACCGTCTGTATGGATGTACATCAACTTTTGTATTTTAAACATGCTGTCCTGAGACTACACACACAGCTGCTCAAGAGGAAACAAAAGAGGATGTGCAGCTACTTTGAATCAGAGCATACACTCTCACTGAGAGTTCAAAGGTCCAGTGTGTAGGATTAAGTGACATCTAGCGAAAATGCAGAAAAATGCAGGCACCCCTATCTAGAGCCAGTTTTTCGTTTGTCCCTTCTGGGCTACTGTAGAAACCATCATTCTCAAATCATTCTAAGGTAACCAAAACAGAATGATTCCTATATTCAGGTGATTGTACACTAGTTAAAATATACCTATGAATATTATATTCCATTTCTGCCAATGGATCCTCCTAAATGTTACACACTGGACTTTTAATCTGCCCTCAAAATATTAGAAAAACCTCTCATTATAACGCAGTACAATTCAACAGAAACAAAATACATGAAGTTGAACTAGCTCAAACAAAAACGGAACTTTATTGCAGGGCTGCTGTATTAGAGTGCATTAGTTTCAACCCAGTCTAATACCGAATATACCTAATTAACTGGCAACTGAATATGAAATATAATGTTACTAAAATGGTACAAATCCATCCAATTTCTAAGAGTCATCTAAAAAGTTGATGACTCGAAGGGAAGAAAAGATGATGATGAATAAGGATGATGTGGTAAGTTTCCAATCAAAGGTCAAACAAAGAGAGCACTTTTCATATTCATGAAAATACAGAAACCATCGCAAGCAGACAGCTAATAAAACCCCAGCTGACAAATACCTTTGAATAAACGTTGGAATATGCATTCCTCCGGCTGTATTTGTTGTAGAGATTCTGAAACAAACTCTGCTTTCCCATGGTGTTCAAGAACGAAACTCTGACAGCTCTGACACACAACTCATCTCTGAACCTTGGACGCTCCTTATCAAACTCATTCACGACCATAAATTTTGAAACTAATTACCAAACTCTAAACGCTCGCTCTAGCGAACCTGAGCAGATGATGTATAAAGATGCGGCAACAAATCTATCACCTGCCCATCCAACTTCCCAGTTTTTCTCTTACCTATTCTCACAGCTGAGTTCCTCTGGGCATTCAAGAAGTGCAACGGAGTCAAAAACATGTGACTCACCCTGCTGCTTGTGCTGTCATCTGACGGTCCACCCATATGCTCTTGCTTCACTGCAGCATTGTTTAGATCCCATGAAGTCCCTGTGAGCAAAAAAAAAAAACCACCAATATCTGTCCACCCTTCTCTGACAAAACATCCTGCGCACTGCAGACTTATAAGGAAGCGGAGACTCATCACCACTTCCTAACATGATTAACACCCCACAGCTCATGCTGTCATTCCTCTCTGTATGAAAATAACTTTATGCAAAGACATTACAACAGGCTCAATGTGAGAATTGTAATATGTAAATTCAAGCTGATCATCCCACAGCCACTTGATGCAACAGCCTGCTCCCTGCCCAGCGAAATTAAACAATGCAGCACCTTGTAGGTAGTACTGCCGCAGTTTGGGATTTCTGATGTGGGGGATGTGGTTGAGAGGCCGGCCCACAGCCGGCTGGTGCTGTCGCTGGCTGCTGGCTACAGGATTCTGCATCACTCTGGCCTGAGGTTGAGTCTCCCAGGGCCGCTTAGCGAACTGTGGAGGCTGAGAGACACCAGGAGGGAGCTTGGAACCCAGCCTGAGAGGGAAAGTAGAGAAAACAGATAAAATGCAGATTTCTTTACCATTAGGCTATATATAAACTAATATTTCATAATCAAAGCAGTTGCATATACATTTTCTGTAGATCGACTAATCATTAATGCACTGATTCAGATTGTGTTATTTTGGACACCAACACAGCCATGGAGGGAAATCAGAAAATCAATACATATATTTAAAAGAGATATATAATTGAGTATCACTCCTATGCAGATGATACTCTAGATGATGATATTTCTTTTAAACATGACATTGTTTTCTATTTTGCATGACTGGCTCCTCGTCTGTTAAGTCCACACTCATAAATGTAGGTGGACCAGGTGTACTGAAAAGCATGTGAATCTGTAATTCCCTCTTCACCTGGTTTACTATATGTTGGCAAGACATCCCTGGATCATTTAAATGTGGTCTGAAATGCTGCTGCAAATCTCGTGACTGACTGGAGTCCAATCTGGATTTCTTTACACAGGAGCTAAACAAATAAACTTTACTTGCTTTATGTACTTAACTGTAAGTTAAATATGTAATCAGGTGACATTTTCTAATTATAGTTCACTGACACTGAATTAGTGACCAAATCAAAGAACTTTATAGGCAGTAGGTTTTATCTTAACGCAGCACTCATCTTCCATTTCACTGTCTATAAAGCTGCTAGTCTCTGCTACAGGTTCAAACTACAAACGACCATACTGCTACTGTAAAATACTACCAAAAAAACTTAAGTGAATGATTATTTTCTCCATTCATTCATTGTTGTTTGGTTTATAGGATAAAATAGTCAGAAGATAGTGAAAAATGGCCATCACAGTATCACAGAAACCCAAGCAGACATCTAAAAATGTCTTGTTTTGTCCAACAAACTATCAGAAACCCAAAGATATTCAGTTCAGTTTCACATAAGACAGTGAAAAGCATTTCTGTTTGAAAAATGACTTTATTATGATTGTTCTACTATTAAAATAGATGCAAATACTAAAAAATTATTCTCTTATAACAAAATTATAATAACAAAATAATCTGAGTCCAAAGGTCCACGTACTTATAGTAGCTTTCAACCGCATTTTATGGAATTAGATTATTTCTGTACAAATACTTATGCTCAAGGTCGAGAATGAATGCCAACGCTCAAATATAAATTGTATTTTCGGGTGGCTTTTCCCCTTTAATTGCAGGGACTCGAGGATTCATTGTTTAGAGTATTTAAAGTGTGAGTAACTGTATAGAGCAGCATTCACAGTCTGATCAGAGTTATTTATAGGGGAGTGGGAGTTGTCTGCGATGGCCAGGGAAGTGAGTTACTGGCAACATGCTGTAACTCTCACCCACATGATGCTGTTTTTCTTTCAGTGACAGTGGATGCAAACAGCGAACTGGGAATCATTCCTTTTTGTATTGCAGTCTGACATAATACATGCTTAGCGGTAATCTGGACCCCTTTTTTATTTAATAAATAGAATAATGAAAGACTGAATTGTAGCATGCTTAAATCTGAGAAGTAAATACCAGCCAAACTTGTCACATGTCTGCTTATAGCTTTCCTCTTTGTTTTTCTTTCCAGTAATCCGTGTATTTAGAGGCCTGACCTGGTCTTGACGTTGCCAAAGTAGCTGGTCCTGGTCTTGTCCCTCTGGGGCTCGTGGTCCATGGCTCCTAAAGTCTCGGGTCTCCTCACAGACTGAGCCATTTTATGTGTTTCTTTAGAGTGACACTGGCAGTGGGAGCATTTGCAGACGGATGAGAGGCTCAGCTGGCATCCTTCCTCCTCCTTTTATTCCCCATGCCTTCCTTTTTGCCCCAGTTACAGCACCTACACGAGGCAGTAAATCAAGAGCTGACTTTACTAACATCTACACAGAGGGAGGGGAAAGGGTTGGTAAAAGTTCTACCAGCAGTCTCATGACTCCATAAGGAAGTGAGCTAGACATTTAACAGAGTAATGGAGCAAGGTTCCCAATTCAATAAAAGTGTCAATCAATCCGTGTGATGGAAGTGTGCATGAGTGCTCGCAATCAATGTGTCTGCGCCTGTGGCCCAAGGTTGCTGACCAAGTGGGACAAATGAGGTACAGTTTGCACTTATGAATAACTTAAGATAAGAGAATATTATTACATATCATTACAATGCTTCTAAAAATCTGATGTTTCTGAAATCTGTATTTCCTGGCTCATACAGCTGTATCTAAACACTAGAGCATGTTCATATCATAATATAGGAATGCATCTGGCTACATCCTGATTCTGGCAACTCATGACACATCCCTTTGGGTGGTGATATGTCTGTCATCTTTGAATCAACAGCAATGACTGTATCAGCTTATCTTTGTCCTGCATCCTTCAAGAGCTCAGTCACCTGGTTTAAAAAAATGATCAGAATTTGCTTCCTGTAAATGCTGGGAGTGAAACAATCACCGTGGAGGAAGTAAGCATTTTTGACGACATTACAGAATGATCGAGACTGCTGCTATGGCAGAAACAGAATATTACACCAGCAGCTGAGCAGAGATGAAGAACTCATAGGAGCATCAGGTAAACTGAGCCGTATCTTTACTGACCTGTGTCTTGGCCAGGGATGGAGACGGGTTGCGGTCATATGAGCGCGTCTTCATATTGCAGTGTTATGATGATATCACTGCAGACAACAGTATTCAAGCTCCGCCCAGAGCTTACAGCGCCGCCGCGCCGGTTGTCAAGATAGTTCCTCTCCGGCCGGCAGACAGCGGCGAAGGCGGAAGTAGACGGGAGGGAAGGATCTCGCGTTTTTAATCATCTCACTGCTCTGAGACTGAACAAAGCCCATTAAGAACTGAAAAATGTCTTTTATTCATTTATTCTAGTTATTATTTTTTTTTAAATATTATTTTGTATATTGTTTATTTCTTTCTCATTCAATGCGCCCTTTTTAGATTTATATTTTTGCATTTATAAAAGGAAAAAAGTATTTCTCTTACATAAAAAAACATCAGAAAGAAATCTTTCCCTGCACACTAATGTCTAAGCTTAGTTAGTTTAAGATACCATAATAATTACACATAATTAGAATTATCATTGTGATATTTTAACACGCAAGCAAATTATAGTAAATTATAGTTTTCTCTGTGTTTCTAAACCAGCTGTAATCATTCTTATAATATTTTTTTTAAATCATGTCTTTGTTTTTTAAATGTACAGCAAGCAACCGACAATATTACTTGTGGAAGGACACCTTGTGAAGATTACAGGTGTTATATGTTTGATGACCTATACATGAAAATGTTTTTATTATTATTATTATTATTATTATTATCATTAATTATTAATAGAAATATTTTCTGACATGATTAATAAGCTCAGAAAAGTTTGGCTTCGTGATGGTAAAAGTTGATTTATGAATATAAAATTGAGTAAAAATATCAAAGAATAAGAAAACAGATAGCAAGAATGTATATATAATATATAATATATTATATTATATATTATATTCGGTGGGTCCAGATAAGTGAAGCGTCAGTTTACTCGTTTGTATTTAGCTGCACTGTTCACCTCCGCCTCTAGAGGGCGCTGTCGTATAGGTCCTGATAGCGGAAGCTGATGCGGCTCCAGCCAATCAAATCGCAGGAAAAGGAGGCACAGGTTTCCGGCCTAATGAGCGACAACACAAGTCTGAAAGACGAAGAGGAGAAAGCTTCCTCTACAGCTAAACAGTGAACGGGTTAGCTCTACATTATCCAGCCACAACCTGCCGTAAGTGTCGCTCTTGCTGCCGTCGATTGCACTTCGTGAAGATAAGCGACCCCCACTGAGAAACGTTGGTGTTGGTGTAACAGTTGAGGGTCAACCAGGGGGTCGTTGTCGGTGTTGCTAAAGCTAACTGACGGTCTCTGTGTGTGTTTTTAATAACCGTAGCTACCGGCTAAGGAGGAGCCTCAGCTAAGCAAAGCAAAGCTATTAACAAAACCTCTGCCCCGTTAAAGCTTTCTGGTGTTCGTCGTGTGGGTTCATCGACGGTATACGCATATATAACACAACATAACATGAGCTGTTTTAGATTTAAAGCGCACTAAAGCTAAGGTTAGCTGTGTTAGCGTTTATTGTTGTTGCCCTGCTCCTTCGTTGATCTAATCACGGTGAGATGATTAAGTTGTACAGCCCATCAGACCTTTCAGGGTTTGTTTTTAATTGTTATTGTTTCATTATTAAATATGGCTTCTAAAGTCAAGAATGCTGCGTGCTGATTACTATTTTATGTGTTGTGTTTTTTTTTTTTTTTTTACATTTTGACCTTTTTATAGCGATATCTGATCTCTCTCTTCCTATAAATATCTTGATATCAGTGACATTAAATAATACATAACGGTAACTTTACAAATTGCTGCGCCCGAATAATAACCTAACGATACAGTTGGTATGTTCCAAGGCGACAAATGACCTAAAACTAAACATATTTAACAAATTCAGCTGCACATTTCACTAAGTTAATAAATAGTTACACAGCTTATCAGAATTATCCTCTGCCACTCAGCTGATCACTTCTAAACTATTAGTTTTATGTTATCAGTGGGTAAAATAATGATGTGCTTCTCCTCCTGCTTGTTTCTCTCAACAGATGCTCTAACTAATCACTAATTTATATCTCAAGAGTTGGCAGTTGTACTGGCATGGCATCTGTTTACTGAACTGCTCCATCTTGTCTGCTAGCACCAAACATTGGTGTGCAACTTCCCAGTGAATGAGACTGACCCACCGTCACCATGGAAACAGAAACAGTAAGTTTGCTTCCTAGATGTTGATGTCCGAACGATGTCTTTACTTAACACTGTTTAACTTAACGCTGCCTTTTTTTCCCTACGTGATATTTGCTGGAATTTAAAGTATAGACGTAGACGCTTTAAAAGTACTGTAGTTTGTGTAGAGACAGTGTTTTTTTAATATAATCTTGCAGGAAGTTATTCCTATCTGGCAGAATAAGCCTCATGGATCCACCCGCAGTGTCGTGAGAAGAATAGGTTCCACTCTTCCGCTCAAACCTCCACAAAGGGCATGTTTCCAGGTAAATATCAGATCCCATAAGTCATTGTATTTCCCTATTACTGCGATATAAATGCGTGTTTATACAACATTAACTTGTGTCCTTTTGCATTAGGAACTACCCGGCCTGCCCGCTCTTCGGCCTATGGACGGCCCTATTGTTCCTACCTTGGCAGACATAGCATGGATTGTTGCAGATGAAGAAGAGACATATGCCAGGGTGCGGTAAGTATCCAGGAAAAGCCCTAAGAGTCAACCACTAAGGTTATTATCACAGACCCTCTGAGCTTCCAACTTATTAGGTGCACAGCCTAAAGAAATGCAGTACAAGGTTATAATGTCCTGGTTTTGTTGATACTGTGTCAGAGAGGCGCTGATTCAGCTCTGTGCTGTTTTCTGCAGCTGTAGGTGGTGGTGAAAACTAAACATTATAAACTCAATAAATATAGGCTTTACCAGCAGTTTATTACAGGTACAGCCAAATCTAATAGCATTGCAATAAATATAAAGTATTTTCTGAGGAGTGGGTAGAGGGGGAAAAAAGGCATCAGGTGACCTGACCCTCCGAGGTTTAATATAATAAAGGATACTGTTCAGCTGATCATCCTCTCTTCTATTTTCAGGAGCGACAGTCGCCCTCTGAAACACGAATGGCGGCCCACGCCTCTCCTGGTGCTCCACAGAAACTCATCTGTGCCCAACTTCCGCCGTGAGGGTAAAAGGATGGAGGGGCTCAGGAAGCCCGGGTTGACGGCGCTGAACCGCACTACCGCCCTGCAGGACGAGCTCAGCAGACTTCGTGCACAGATCGCCAAGATTGTGGCAAGTGATTCTGGTAGGTAACCAAAGCAAGAATCGCAGCGTTAACAATGTAAACAATGTCAACTGTAGATTTGAATAGTGATTAAAACACGGGGCAAACATCAGATGAGAACTGGTAACACATTTAACTTGGCACTCTCCTTATTGATACTGATAAGCTGCTTGGTGTGGATTTAAAATTGCTTTATTCAGCCAATGTTTCACCACTGAGCTACTGTCTTCAAGTGACTGTGATCCTTTTTTTTTACCAAGTCAGCTGCCCTGATTCTCCTAAAGCTCTTTGATACTTAGATGTCTTGGCATCAGTTTCTGGGTCAGAGACAAAACATAATCTCTGCGGTTCAGTGCCGGTTGGGTGTCACTCGTTGAAAATCTCAACAAGGATGTCATGAGAAAGTATCATGTATTCACATGTATTGTATTCCCACCGTCTTTAAAGAGGCACAAAGGGAATTTCAGTATTATAACACCTTAAATTCTGTAAAGTTTGTGCCATGAGTCTGTAAACAGGGGAAGGACCTCATATAGACCAGACCTTCATGCTAAGTAAAGCCAGTGTTATGTGTTCTCTATGCAATGATACATTAATGATACATTGTGAGGATGGAAATGTGATCCTAGAATAACTTGGGCTATTACGAGTGGTATACAATAATTAATGGTTGTCTCCACTCAAGGTATGATGGTGCTTTTGAGGACAGCTACTGAATACAACCATAGCATACTTATATGGAAGCTCCAAATTCACGATAGAAATGACGGATACAAATAGAAATACTATTCAGACTCACCCTGAAGAGCTCTGTTTTTTTCTCTCAACACCAACTCAAACTTCTCCTTCTTCCGTTCAGGCTCCAACCCCCTGACCCCTGACCTCCTCTCCCCTGACGACACAAGTATGAGCTTCTCCATGGCGCCTTTCGAGACGGCGCCCTACCAGCCGGCCGCCACAGCTGCCGCTTCCTTTGTCATCAGCGACGTCACGGAGGAAGAAGAAGAAGAGGAGGAGGAGGAGGAGGAGGAAGAGGACGATGAGAAAGATGTGGTCTCAGTGCTGTCAGAGCTTGTCCCTGACCCTCTGCCGCCTGTTTCCATGACGGCATCTGCGACCTTTGACCTGGACAGACCCAGCATGGACTTCCGCGAGGCAGAGGAGGATACGGTGTCGTTATCAAAGTCCACCAGCTTTGCTGACGTCATGGACATCCTGAAGGACATGAACCGCATGAAGATGAGCAAAGACAGGTAAGAGTTGTCGGCGGGGCTGGACACTGTTGTTGTTTTTGCTGAGTTTGAGTTTGTTTTAGAGGAATACTTCTAAAAACCTCTACAGCTCATTAATGAACTCACTGTATGTCCTGTTTCCTGGAGTCTTGTTGTCAGCGTGAGCAGGAACTCCAGGAAGTCACAGTGTCTGGCCAAGAAGCGGTTCAACACAGAACCCCGTGTAAACTTTGTTGTTTTGTACGAGTTGAATAATGTGTTAATTAGCCAATTTTGACAGGTACTAGTAGGTGAATCTTTTTAACATTTGGACAGAGCCAGGCTGGCTGTTTCCCACTGTTTCCAGTCTGTATGGTAAGCTAAGCTAACCATCTGCTGGCTACAGTGTCATATTTACCATACAGATGTAAGAGTTGTATCTTCTCATCTAACTTTTGGCAAGAAAGGAATGAAGCACATTTCCTTAAAGGCCAAATTGCTCCTTTTAAAGACAATTCCTTATTAATATGCTAACATTTCTATATGAACTTTAAAATGGCATTGTATTTCCTCGCATACATAATTTGATTATTGTAGTATTTCAAGCACCCTGAACAATTGTGACATTATTTGTTTTGTATTTCTTCATGCAGGTACAACAGAGGCTGTACGTCCCTCAGAGAGGAGGACTCAGCCTCTCTGATTTCAGAAGCTCTGAGGAAAAAGTTTGTCCTGAAGGAAGAAGACACTGCTGCTATGAAACGGAAATAGCCTCGTCACGTGTTTATCATCAGTACCCAATCCTGCTGCTCCATGTAAGTCAGGACAGGGTAGTAGAAAGTAGTTTTTTTTTTTATATTTTGTATAATGAACCTTTTGAAGGCATGTGGGTGGTTATCATTGGTAATGTATTCAGTGGCAGATTATTTTAGGTCACTTGTGGATTCTTAGTTGTTGTTGTTTTTTCTCTCCCTCATTATTTTTAGGCCTTTGCCTGTGGAATATGTACCCATGGATCCACAACCTTGCTCCTCAGACCCGAGGCAATAGCTGTCTGCCAGAGTTAGAACAAAAAAACACTTTGTCCCAGACATCTAAAACCAAATGTGAACTTCACAGCGCTGGTGCAGTGCGAGGAGGAACAGCCAAGTATCCATAACTATAATCAGTTTCAGCACTGCATCGCATCCTGCAAACAGTTTATTTAGTCTAAAATGGCTTTTATGTTTAAATTTATTTTGAATGAGGACTCAGCAGACTGGTTCCATTGCTGTTCAGAAAGTTGATCTCTGTTCAGGATGTTTTAGATGCATGTTTTGATTATGTTATAGCACATTGTGCAGCGACTGACACCCAAACAATACGTTTTTTTTTTTTTTTACTTAAATTGAGGAATGTCCCTTTAAAAAAAAAAAAAAGCCTTTTATCCATCCTGCTAGCAAGTCCTTCTGCTTTTGAAGTTTCCACAGAAGAGATGCAAATACACATTTTATTTTTGATTTGTTTTTGCAGTTATGTAAAGAAGTCTTCTAACATACTTGAAAATATTTTATGTACAAATGAAACAGATCTAGTGTACATGCAGAGACGTACTGTAGCTTATTACAGTGTGGACGGGGACAAATAACGTTGCTGTTTAATATTTGCATTACAGTACTGAGTTTGTATGTTGCTTGCTCCACTGCACCTCTTATGCCTCTCCTCCTGTTTGTGATTAACATATAGATTGGTAGTCACTGAACCAAAGGACGCTGAAATTAAAACCCGAACTGAAAGGAGCAAGAGTATGCTGATGATATAGTTTGAAGTTTGAGGTGTATAAATCAAAAGAATACTTTATGAAGTGTGTGAGTTTGTATTTCCAGTAAAAGCAACAGATACAATCCTGTAGAGATCTTTTTTTGACACACATTTCCTGGTATGTAGAATGTGCTGATGGGTAGCTGAAACCACATTTATGATGTTTCTTAACGACATTAAAGAGGCAATTTAAGTTTGGGCTGGGATAACTGAGCTTTGTGAAGAGTTTGGGTAAAATGCTTGCGTGAGTCATGTTGATAACAATCAATATTCTTGTTGATGCCTTACCACAGATGTTTTTGCCTGTTTCCAATGCCTGATTTTTATTCTCACACTGGTTCAAGTGCCATGGGTTTATTTTAACCAACCCCACCCCTCATTGCCTGCCCTTTTCCCGAATGTGCCCTCCATCCTCATCTTTACAAAGCTTCCCATGTTTTAATCTCACAAAACTTACATACATACACACATATATATATATATATATATATACGTGTGTGTTTGTGTGTGTGTGTGTGTGTGTGTGTGTATATATAGTGATCGGTGATGTTAAGGACCAGTTGTGTGTGTGTGTGTGTGTGTGTGCACTGCACTGCACTGCACTGCACTGCACTGCATTGTGTATTGCTGGATGTTTGTTAAAAATAACCCCTCAAAAGAGAAGACTTGCTGTTATGTCCCCACACGTCACTCCCACTCATTTTTTTAATTATCTCTCACATTTAAGCCTGCGGGACTGGGAATCCTTTAGTGTAGTTTTGCAGTGTGCAAAGTTGATGCTAAGTTATCTGTTTGGATTGAACAAGAATGTGCTCATCTGTGTGTCGCTGTATGCAGTGGAGTTAAAAAGTGTGTTTTCTAGAATTGGCCATCACCTTGTCTTTCGGTGATTTTTCTCAATTTTTTGGTCAATCGAATACGAATTGATTAGCTGAGAAAACGACTATATGCAAATTTAAATATATATATACGTATTCACTGTATGTCTGTACTTGAGATGTTGAACCTTATAAAGCATATTCTGCCAACTGCATCACCAGTCCTGACAATAAGTTGAGAGGAGAATTTAGTTGATGAGGATTTTCCAGACTTCGTTTTGTTTTTCTTTAGTTTGAGGGTTTCTCACCATTGTACCCTTTGTGTAGGATTGAGCCCACCACCACCACCAAACCATTTGTGTGTTTGTTTTTTGTTATGTGAGGACTTGTAAATAAAGATTGGCTGATGTTTTGAAACTGTCTTTGTTTTTGTCTGTGGAAACAGTTTATTTATTTTTGGCCTCACCGTGCAGTGCCAATCAGCACCACACGGGGGCAGTGCAGGCGAACAAAATTAATGATTTGATTCATTTATTTATAATGTATGGAGGGTTGAGCCACTTCACTTCCACCCTAACTCACTGAAATGTATCACTAGTTTAACACAATTACTATACAGATACACACTGACTATACTGGCAGTTGCTGGGATTATTAGGAGTTATAAAATATTTGAACTTTTATCACATTTTCTGGAAGTTGGGACAATAGGTAGACATAGGGTTGGCCATTTTAATTGATTATAATATATAGTGATCCTAATTTGATAATTGATTGACTATGAAGACGTTATAAACTTGAAACCTAAAAATAAAAGAATCCCTTTCAGATTAGGGGTCCGTGGTCTAATGTGCATCTATTGTGGGGGTCCTTGACATAAAAGAGTTTGGGAACCTCTGATTTAATCTATAAGAATATGTAATCATTTATAAATTGATCATGTATTTCATCTGTAAAATCCTTACCTGCAAAGTAACAGAAAGGTAAAAAAGAAATATGATATTATACTCTGAAATGTAGTGGGCTAAAAGAAGTAGCATAAAATGGAAATACATTCAACAACACAACAACACATTACATTCCACCACTGACACAAACACTCAACATTTGACCATTTAGACCTAATGTAGATGTTTCGATATAAAGTTTATGTGCCTGGAATAATCAAATCCCACTTTTTCAACTGTATAAAACCTGACAAACTGTCATAACAGTATGTAGTACCTCCTCACTTCATCACACCCCGGGGGGCCTGTACTCGAACGCCTGTAATTTCGAGGATTATTGTTAACCCACATTCTTTCCCATTTCCTGTTCTTTCCCAAGATGATCTGGCCCCTCAGTGAGTCATAGTCTATTTTCTGTGAGAGTCCTTGGCCTACTTTGTCCCTCTTCACCTCCACGATGGACTTCCTACCTATTTTAGATACAGGGAGATGTCTGTGGAGAGCTCAATTAATAGGGCTCAGTGTCAAAATTAGGCTTCGTTAAACCTATAAATACAGGCCTTTAGTTCAAAGTGACATTGACACATTTTCATCACTACGAGACTTGTGAAAAGAATTTCAAAACGGGTTAATACACATTTGAACGGGCAGTTGGAGGTCCCCTGGAGCTGCTGAAAGGCTTCTTACAACAAGGTTACGATTGCTGTTCTGTGAAATGTGAGTAATATTTAAAGTGAAATGAAGTGAAGACTATTGCGATGAAGCAGAGTGATGTGCATGGCTGTGAGTCAGACTGGAGTCATATAGTGAGAGTTTAGAATCAAAACAGCTGAAAATTAGCTGATATATTGTTTATTGTAGTAGTTTTGCATGGTAGAATGCTAGCATTTGCACACAAGTACAGCTGAGGCAGATGGGAATAATAATTATTCAGGTATATGGTCATAAACCTGAGTATTAGATCCAATGAATAGTTGGTCTTATGATGTTAGCTGATAACTTAACATCATCAATAAAGTTATTATGGAGTGAATGCCGAGATGAACGTACACAGTCCTTCTTATTGGCTAAGACAGTGATGTTCAAAAGTTCAAAGATGAACCTGTGTGCCCTTTCAGTGCATCATGGTGGCGACATGAATGTCTGTACCAAATTCCATGGCAATCCATCCAATATTTGTTGAGACATTTCACTCAAAGCCAAAAATGTGATCCTCATGATGAGGGTTAGGGGAAATGCCAGTGGATCACCAATGTGACCAGTCAGTAGGAAAATATTCTTGGCAATCCATCCAGTACTTGTTGAGATTTCTCAGACTGGACTATTGCCATCCATAGGGCCATGTCGGTAGCCTTGTTTAAATGGGTCATAAAGTATTAATTCTTTCTGTAAATATACTATAAATCCAGCTGTGTTGGAACATTTGAAGGGTGTATAGTGTTGTTTAGGATCCGAAACACAGACTTGTTGGTCTTGACTTACTTTGTGACTTGCAAGACTTTATCACACCTCCAATCCCACCACATGGGGCAGTTATCTCCAGCCAAGTTTCTGCTCTGTGATAAGTGGCAGTGAAGCAGCAAACACGCCAACAGGTAGAGTATCCGTCATCCTGACTGGTCAGCATGGCTGCTCCATCTCCCTACGCGCCAGAGCTTTTTATCAATGTCTCCTTATGTTGCTGGAAGCTCTTCATAAGGAGACCTGTCATTGGAAACTTCCCTCCAATGTCCGACGTGTTTTCTAATTATGCCCAGAGGCTGTCAGGTTTCAAGCCCATTTGTTACTTTCATGAGCAATCAAAGGAATTGTTTTTTGGTTTCCCGTCATGGAAGGGAGAATTGTTCTATTTTAATAGATGGAGTTTTGATTTGGATAGAAATATTGTTAGGGCTTTTGGTTTTGATGAATCTGTCTGACAAATATCGAGTCCCGCTGCAGCAGGGAGGGCTGAAGCGAAACCAGGGGAGCATAGATCACTCCAGGAGCTCTCACTCTTACAGAGCAGGTGTTACAGAAAACATACCACAGTCGGTATTATTTATTGGCATATTTACACCTTTCTAGGAGTGACAGGAAATGCCTTCATTCATAGTTAACGTCTCAAAATGCATCTGAAAATGCTGCATTAGTATTCCCATTTCAAAATATTGGTTGAAGGACCAGGAACATGCTTTTGTCATGAGGAGCAACAGTACAAACTGGAAATAAAAATATATGTTTTCCCAATATAACACTTGTTGCTACTCAGATAATGAAATGTTAAATATTGTCAGGCAGAAGCTTTGAATGTACACTGATACTGACTTTACGTTCATTATATATATAAAGAAGTTGTATCACAATAAAGGAGAGCTTCATTTAAAGATCACCCACCAAACATGTATAAAAACATTTATGCAAATGCTTGGAACAACGTGTGTCTGATATGTTTTTCTGCAAAAAAAATACATACATAAAATATATATATATATATTGATCAAACGCTCGTATCTCTATGTTCATACATATTTGCCCCTATTTTCTACATTTAAACTACATTTGTCTACTGTTGATTCAAAGTAGATTTATCAACCTCAGCCACATAGCAATCTGTCTGACCATAACTCAACTATCAAGTACATTTAACACAAGTGAGTTTAGAAAATACTTTCCTCATTGTGGTTATGAAGTTGGACTTTTTTTTGCATAGTTTTTGAGACTGAATGGCCCTCATCTTTGGAAATACCAGAGGAAATACCAGAGGCAGAGTGCACTAAGCTTCATGATGATCAAAACAGTTCCCAAACTCTGTCCTCCTCATTATCCACATGAGAGTAAGAGAACCTGAGAGCAGAGAGCTCCTGATCACCCAAATATAGTGTCATCATTCTTCTCTTTATTTGACAGGAAAAAGCCACTGTAACAAACATGTCAAACGTCGTTAATGCGTAATTCATGCTAACCGCTTCTGCAATATGTTAAGTACTGACAGCCAACTTGATGTGGGCAAGGACATTTCAATTGTTTCAGAAATAGAAGATTTCCCAGAATGTGTAAGAATATAACAGCTTTTGTGTGTTTGTCTGCGTGTTCAGTTCGAGTGTCATCTTCCATGTTGTATCGTAGCAACAACCAGCTGAATGAAGCCGAGACTGAGTGGATGACAGGGGTCTGGGGGAACACAAGCGATGCATCTGCTGCTCCCACCCGCCCACCCACCCTCCCCCAGTGTCACCCACGCATCCGCCCACGTCATCAAGACCCAAAACTAACACTTATGACTCACAACAGCAAGAGCTCCACAAGAGCGGCTGCAGCTCCATTGAATTCACTCTGTTGTTTCTATTTTTGGGCCTCTGTAGTGTTTCTGTCTTATTAGTGGGTTTGCCCTCTAAACATGATTGCTTTGTGATGCAAAGTAAATTGCGTACATAAGTGGAACAGTTGATAGCACTTAAGTGTGGTGTTGTGCTACCTCTCCCTTCACACTGTGGTGAACCTGTTGCTGCTTGTTTAAGCTTCACACATACCCTGCTAAAATATCTGGAAGCAGAAACAGCTAGCCTGTTCAAAATACCAAAAATCTACCTATCAGCGCCTCTAAAGCACACTCATTTATATGCTTTATCTCTTTTGGAAACCAAAGTGTGTTGAGTTATGTGCAATTCTAGTTCTTGGAAGGGAGCAATGTCTTCCTAGCTGTGTCTCCTTTTTGAAGCCTTTGTGTTAATCTAAGATGATAGGCTTTATATTTAAAGGACAAAACTAAAGTAGTATCAGTCAGATAAGACTCAGCAAGAAAGCAAGTAAGCGTATTTCCCACAATGTCAAATATTCCTCCGCAGGCTCCAAAAAGTGCAAGTAGGATAGAAGAAGTGATAAATGTTACAAAGAAGTGAAGGAAAAGTGAATAAAGTAATGGTGAGGGAAAACGGATGAGGCTGATGGGATTAGGGTTTTAGAGTATTAGGACAGCACAGCACAAAGATATCTGTGGTGTGTTCATATCCATCATTTTAGTCTGTTAATTGGAGCAAGTCATCATCTTGGCCTTGTTTCCGCCCGCCAGCTCCTAATGGGTGACAACTGGCATTTATCAACTACCTTTGTTGGAAAATATCTCAAAAGCCTCATCAGGATATGGTCAGCTTGTTCTTTTCACTGGTCAGCTCAAAACAAGATCCATTAGCCTCTTTAGAATAAGAAATATGATCCCAGGTTTATGACTGCTTACATAAATTCACCCAAGGAGAGGAAATATCTTTCTTCCCTCCTCATTTTCTTTTCCCACGCCTCAGAGTCACATTTTGATAAGAAATTGATAAGAGCTAGTTTGTGAGTCCCAGATGGTACCCCCCGTACCAGGGCCTATGTGGCAGTCATTCATAAATTATGCATTTTGTGTATAAAGAACAAAATCACAGAAGCCGATAGACCCTCCGAATACTGTACACACGTAGGCTATGATATGAATTTATAGAAGCTGAATTAAATTTTTAAAAAACAGTGTTTATCTTTCACTGCAACAGGGGATATGTGATTGGGATGTCTACTCGGGTCAAACCCAAAAAATATCTGATTAAATGTGAGTTGGTTATGTTCTAAGAAATTACTGAAAATAAACAAGAGTTTCCTTGAAATGGCCTGTTATTGGGAGAATGAATAAACAATTACAGGACCTGTGTCACTAAATTATGGTAATCTTTGTTGTAAAGGTGACACGGCTGATGATTTTTAAGCTGGTGAGCTTTCTATTTAGTTTATTAAATTATTTTACCAGTCCCATTTTGACCAATTTACCCAAATATGGACAACAAACAACGGAGCTAAGAGCAAACATTCATGCATCCAGGGCCATATTAACCTGCTGAGGGGCTCCCCCCCACACACATTCATGATTTCAGTTTTTATTTTAATTTAGCTTTGAATATTACTAAACAAAACCACTATTAATCAAATAACCACAATTTCTACAAAGACAACCTTGAAAACTTAAGGTAATTCATATTTGTGATTTACTACCAGGTACATCAGCATGTTGAACATTATATGTAACAAGGAGCTTGAATAGCTACAAGAGATAGAGAGAAAGAACTGGTGTCAAATATATAAATAAAACAAGTATATGATTAAAGGCAAGACCAGATTATGAAAACAGCATAGGGTATGTCGTCATCATTTGCACAGTCCACTTTAATGAATATGGGTATTGCATCGCTATTGCGTCCAACTGGCAGCCCTGAAGTGCTCATGAATACAGCGAGGAATGTTGTAAGTGTATAATAAGTATCTTTAGAATAGTGTAAATACATCTGAGTCAAAGACGGAAGAATAACAGAGCAACTGCTAACTAGCTCCCTTGTTACCACAGGAATTGGCATAGCAACCAATAAAGCGTTGCCATGTTTTATGGGGATTAACAGCACGGTTGGAACCCATCTTTAATAAATCAGATTGCTTGGCTGAACCGACTCATGGTATAAATAAAACATCTCACTTCAGGCCAAGTGAGTGCATAAAAGACTGGTGATTCTACATTTATTAAGTGTGCAACCAGTCCAAATCAAACTGTAGTTAAAATACAGCAGTCAGATGATGGTATAGTAATTCATATGTTCCTCTTTGCAACTGTCATGAGACCAGAAAATGACCAGAAAATGTCCTGTTGTCCTTGTCCTGTTTAAAGTTAAGGCTTTGAGGGACATCAGTAACATTTGAGTGCAGTTTAACTGTGATATTTTTAACTTTATTTATTAGTGTGTCAACCACAGTAAATGGTGTACGGACGTTGTCTCAGAGACTGACCTTTCTGTGGAGGCTGATGATGTTCTTTTTTCTTTTTTTCTTCTTCTGTCAACAAATCCCATTAAAAAACAGCAAGAATGAATTGATCCTGTGTACGCAGAGCCTGATAAAGCGTTTTTCTCTGTACCATAGACCTCCATCAGTGTCCAAAAACTATTAAAAACCTATCAGTGAGCCACACCGTCACACAGGATGACCGGTATTTTACTTTAGTTTGAATCAATCTACACCTCCCTGTACCAAGTCAGTTTTATTTATAGAGTAGATAACAGTGAAGATTAGTTAGAGTGATGAGATTAAAACTGAAAATTGAGGAAGCACAAACAACAGACAGCGAAATCATGAAATACGGATGTGTGTGATGTGCGTTGAAGCCACTGTGACAGCATAAAAGCTGGCATAGATTGTTGCTTCTGGTCATGTTTCTCCTGCATTAATTACCCAGAGAACAGTACATGTGATTACTGGAACAGGCATTAAACAAGGTACTTAAGGAATTTTAGTGTATTTCGCCACAATATGTTGTGATCACAAACAATTGCCAATCATTCCTATGTACAGTTATTCTAAAAATAAACCAAAACATTTCAAATATGTATGTATATTCAAAAATAAAGCTAATAAAAGCAAAACCTCTAAACTTCTGACAGTAGGTCAACCTGCCTCGCTCTTGATATGATGCTCTCAGTGAGGCAGATGTATCAGCTGCTCCACTGTGCTGTTTTTAGCCTCCACTGTCTCATTTGCTCTAACTGGCACACACTGAGACTTAGAAATGACCAGCTGGAGACCAGTTCCATGGTCACAGGGGGTCAGCAGTGCGTCACTGGGTCCAATATTGTGATGAAAGAATGATGCTCTGATCAAAACAGCAGCACTTTCCTTCAATCAATGTCCAGAGAGGAAAACAGATGTACAGAACGTTCAACTTGTCAGTTTTTACACCTTTAAAGTGTGAGATCCTGAGAGCTGCTGAACCTCCATGAATTATTAGACACACACTGACATTTTTTTAAAGCCTTTGGGGTGTTAATATCAACCTGCCATGTTCACACAAAATGCATGTATGTGTGCTCAAAGCATGTACACGCCACAGACACACCAACAATGATACTTTGGAATCAGTCAGTTACTGAATACTTAATAATTTGTAACATAATTCACTAGATTTAAAAAAAGTAAATGTAATCTGAATTCTGAAGATGAAGAGCACCAAAGGGACAACTCTTCTCACACTTGAGCAGCACTCTATGTTTGTTTTGTGAAGGATTATCTGCATACTTTTGTGTCTCCTGTGATTACTTATCAATTTTTGCGTTGAAAACCATTGTCTGTCGACCAATCAGAGGCTCCTGTGCATCATGCAAGAAAATAGGTGTTGGGCCACTGTATGTCCAGTAATTTGACATTTTAACCATAATTTGTCATTATACATTTGTTATTTGAGAAAGTTACATTCAAATCTCTCCCTCACACACACACCCACACCCACACACACACACACAAACACACACACACACACACACACACTGCAACCTCTCATTACTTTGTCGTGTACCCTGTAGAGACTATTCCTAGGATGGCCAATAATAAGATGAGCTAATTAGCCTAGGTTCTAAGGGAATCCATTTGCCCATTACTGTAACACATGCTGGGACATATGAGTGTGTGTGTGTGTGTGTGTGTGTGTGTAATGTCAGGCTGGGTCATTGGTAATTGCTAACATTTTCAGTTTTGCTTTGAGCTGAGGTGATGATTATGCTTCACATATTTGCTGTTAGCTCTGAAATTCTTCAATTGACAGACCTCTACAGAACGCTCTGCAATGCCTTATGATCCATTTAAGTTATAGAACTGCTGCAGTGTTCAATTAGAAAACATTCATGGCACAGAAGCTCCACTGAAGCACTGATAATAATAATATCCCATCCTCCCAAACTAAAAAGTCACCTTCCCATCAATTTTTCATGGTGTTAAAAAGTCACTCTTGTAATAAATCTACAACCATATGTTCGCTCCATCAGCTCTTTGCTTCTGTCCTGAATGTGATAACGCTGATGACAGGATTCAAGACTGATCGTGTCTTCTTGGCACCAGAAATGGATGTGAACACCATGTGCGTGAGCAGGAAACTACACTCCGAGAATAGCAGGCTGACATGTTGAGTCCTCCAGAGTAGCTGAGAACTCACCAGAAAGAGGCAAAATGTGAAGTTTGGCACATGCAAGTGTGACAAAGCTCAAGAGGGGATTTCATAACCTCATAATCGAGACACAATGAGCGGAAATGGCCTCGATGGATCGGGCTATGAAGTGTTTATAAGAAAAAGTAATCTTTTCTAACCCACATGTTGTCATTTGTTTACAGGGATACATTCTGCAAACTGCAATGAACCAAATATCACTGTTTAACCTTATAAAATTATGGCTTTAAAGTACAGATCATATTCACAAAAACCATTATGCTTTGACAAATCATCGTCACATACTACCACTAAAATCAGATACACTTCTGTGTTAGGAATATAAGAGCCTTATAATCAGCAGGAGCACTGAGGTCAAGACCTTTGCATTTTGGGTGATGTTGGGGTGTTTGTGTGTAACTCAGTCCCTTCAGGACTTCGCTGGCTTTTGTGAGGGGATTGTTGCTATGTGATGAATGTTTAATGTATGTTTTTAGGCATGTTTTGCAATGAAATTGTGGGAGAACGTTTTTTTTGTGTGTAATTCATTAGAAATCGAAGGCAACTTCTTCCAGTGAGAATAAAATCATACTACAAGGTAAATGTGAGACATTCACTTCTCACACATCTGCATGGTCCACATAATAACAACTAGAAACAAGGAAGTGAGTTTGGTGATGTATGGCTCAAGATCTTGTGCAGGAAACTACTATTATTGGTCAAATTTGCGAGAAAGTTGCAATTCATGTGGATTGGTTGAATTTGAGAAAATTGTTGCGATTGCAACTTCCTGCAAGGTTTAGTAACTTTGATGAATTTTGTTTAATATAATAAAATATTTAAAGAAAACAGATTGAATTGATGCAATAACACAAATTACTTCATCATCAGCTTTGTTTTCAGGGCCTTCTTTCTTTTCAATTCCATACTAAAATACCAATTAAAATTTTGTACGGACATTCGTGTTTCCTAGAGGATAAATCCAAATGACTTTTCAGGTCAATATCTTAATTTGTTCATAGGTTTGGTTTATAATAAACACTTTCAAAGCTACATTCCCATCCGCCTTTACTCTGTTTGGGGCTAATTAGCCCATGTGTGCATGCTAAAACACGAAGCCCATATGGCGAACATAACATGGTAATATACCTGTTAAACTCAAACCTCACAGAGGCGCACTGCTGTAGACTTTTGTTAGGAAGGAAGGAAGGTCAATTAATCGTTAGTATAACCATTAGCATAGGTTACTAATTTTTGACCAATCCAGGCAAATAACACTTTATATTCAGAAAATTTGATGAATTTCTTAGACTGGCTTTAGCCTTGAGAGGTGTGCATAAAAATCGTTATCTTAAAAACAAAAGGTGAGATTTAATGTAAATTATTGTTAGTCTTGCTTAGATGTTAGATGTGACATGTTGAATCCAGTTTCATTAAGTCCAACCAGCAACAGTAATCCTCCACAGGCAGAAATTAGATGCAGGTTTTTAACCAATACAGCACATTAATGTGTGAAATCATTACATATGCAGCGAGGTATACTTAAACAGCGTAACAACCATTTACAATTCTGTGTTAGAACCGTACAAACAGCCAGTGGAGCACAGTCACTTCAACCATTATTCACACAAGGTAACACACATTTCAGCACATTCTAAAATACACACACTCATCAACGAGTCTGCCACACATGTGTAAAACACATGTGTGTGATCTTGATGAAGTAATGGTTTATTGCAGGAAATAGACATTTCGATTTGATTTTCTGTTTGTATGGTGTGCTATCTGTACACTTTACTTCATTATTATTATTATTGATCAACTTTGGCTTCTGAATAAATATGAAGATGATTTCAGATGAATAAATCTATATAGAGCTATAGATATAGACTGCTTTTTCAGGTTGCACTCAATTCTATTGATGAGGAAATCCAAGTCTGTTCGGTGTGGCACGTCTGTGGCAATCAGACCACATATTTGGGATATCATCTTTATTCGGAGTGACTTTAAAGCAGGTACTTACATGTTGAATCATCACATTCCCTGAGAAAGTAAATAGATTTTTAAGGAGTGAGTGAAAATGACCAGAGCAGGTTATAAAAACAGAACTGAAAATTGTTTCTGGAAAGTTTGACCACAAGCATCCAAATGGAAATGTCTGCCCGGATGGAATGTACTTCCTGATATAAGCTGCTAAACAATTCAAATATACTTTTTTTACAAGCTGACTTATCTGGTGGCAGGTAAACAAGAAGGTTAAAACAAATGGAGGAGTTCACATTGGTGTCTTTAATAGTCACATAACATATTTGATTAAAGAGGAGAGCTCATAAACAAAACTAATAATTGTAAGAAAGAACGAAAGAACCAGCGACTGTGAGCCATGAAATTGCACAACTTGGCTCTTCACATTGCCTCGATAACCTTTCATTTGGAATAATTAACCCCTATCTCTCCGAACCTCTGTCCTATCCTCCTCCATCGCTCAGTCTTCCTCTTTCATCTTTTCACGCCCTCCTTCCACTGCAATGGTCCAGCAGCTGAGAGAGGAAATTATAACGTTCTCTCTCTTTGTCTCTCTCCCTCTTTCACATATAGCTCTCTCTCTCCTGGCTTCCTGGCACAACTGGTCATGTGTTTGGCTTTTTCTGCTGACATGATTCACAGTAACCACACACACACACACACACACACACACACACACACACACACCACATGGACATACATGCACAAATGCAACACTGACTCATGCTCTGGTTGTCTGGCTCTCTGACTAACCCGGGGGATTGTCTTGTGCATGCGCCAGGTGGTGGGCTATTGTGTGAAAAGCGTGTAACCTTAGCTCATTAGTTGTCTCAAATTGACCAGTTTCTAGGGCAGACTAAACTATAAGATCTACCTACCTATTTAAACTGTCAAGGGCAGACCCTAGAAAGTGATTTACACCAAAATGTCAACAGGTGAGCATGACAGCTCACTCTTGACCTTGGAATTAAAAAAAATAAACGAGAGAAATTTCTCCCATTTTAGCTGAGATTGAAAGGTAAATCTCATCTCAAAATAGATTTAAATGCATAGATTTCATTTTCTCAGTGACCCTAACCCACCTGACAACTAATTTATAAATAATTGTCAATAATTAATGCCTTATTCACACCTTCAAACTAAACTGTAAATGATATATATATATATATATATATATGACACATCGCCCAGACATCATACATCTCTGCTTCAGTCATTCTGCAGCGCTTTGATGGATTCCTTTTTAACACTAGATTAATCCTCAGCTCCTAAATACTCGTCATTCAGATGATGCTTTTTGGTGATGCTGTAAACTGTAAAGAGCTTGTTCTTCACAAGTGGCTGAGGAGTGTCAAAATAACACATCCACGGTTCTTTGTAAACTAGACAAAATGATAGTTGATGATGATCGCCTAACAAAACAAAACAAAAAAAAGCTCAAGTACATTATACCAGCTATTTCTGGGTCGTTTCAGGGAATCCCTCCTGAGCTCTAGCAGAAAATGGGCTGCATATGTAGACTCACTCCTTGGGACTGTGCTGGTGTTTGCATTCCTGTCAGAGAGAGGAGGCTGCAGTCTGGCGCCTGCCTCCTTTGTCCCGCGATATAACTTCAAGGACATCACATCACAGGGGAGCCTGAAGGGAGGCAGCGTGATGTATCACTACAGCAGGCATCAAGCCTATCCCATCTGAGGCGGATGAGAAGCCTCATATTTCACTTCAAAAGCTTAAGTGTCATAACGTTGTTTATTTCCTATATAATGGCTTATGAGTGTGTAAATATATGTGATAGTGCTGTTGTTTTCTTGTCTGACTCTTGAGTGAATTCCCTCGGAAAATTGAATTTCAACAGATATACCTTAAAGTTTATTTATTAATTAATTTAAATATTACACCTCTGCAATAAAAACAGACAAGGAACTAATAACTATTTTATCATTCATCAAGTAGAGGCCAACCCTAACCCTTTTCTAGCATTTAGTGGAGCCTATATGGCACTACACTGTGTTTTCTCTACTTCAAGGGCACCCTAGAGGACATTTCAAATTTTTTACACTTTTGTTTTACACTTAATCATGTTTTTTTTTTGCACGTTACCCTGTTTTATGATGAAAAGATTGACCACTCTCATGTCTGTACGCTAGCTTCCATACAGCAGCATGTAGACGATAGAAAACAGAAAGTTCAAGGCAATGTTTGGAAGCCAGTTTAAAAGAATAGTTTGTCATTTGGGGAAATACACTTCTTGACTTTCTTGTCATGAGTTAGGTGAGAAGACTGACACCACTCTTGTGACTTTCTGACAGATATGAAGCTACCACCAGCAGCTGTTTATCTTAGCATAGCACAAAGACTGGAAACAGGGGAAACACCTGGTTAACCTTGGTCAAAACGAAACACCACCCACCTACCAACACATTTAAAGCTCATTAATGAACACATATTATATCTAGTTTGGCGTTATAATAAATTTGTGAGCTTTACAGATGCTGGTAATCAGATTTTCTTACTTTCAGACAGAGGCAGGCTAGCTGTTTCCCCTAGGTATTTATGATGACCTAAGATAACACATTGACTGTGCTAAAGCTTCATATTTAACTTTAAGCTATTTTAGCCTATATCAAACTTGAAATGGCGATCAATCTTAATTTAACTCGGGGCAAGAAATTGAGTATTATTCCTTTAATAATTAAGTATCATTATAGTCAAAACAAAGCTTCTTTGTATTCTTAAATGTAATTCATTGTTTCCAACCTTACTCTTGCTGTCAAAATGTGAGTTCCTGATTCAAGAAAATGTCAATGTCAACGCCAATTAGCCAAAACAAAAAAGATTATATGGTAAAAAACAAGGTTCCAGTAAAATCTATAAAATAAGTGGATTATTGCTCTGAAATAAAGAAACACGTGAAATGATGTAACCACCTTGTTAAACATATTTTTTTAGTTTCTTTAGCAGTGATTTAATTTGACCATATGGATGTTTTTTCCCCCCCTCTCCAAGTGTGTCCTCCATCTATTTTTTGGCAGGACAGCCTCGCTGTGTCATATTTCTCCTCCTTCCCCATCCTTCCCTCCCTTGGCCGTTCGCAGCTCTCCGCCCATCTGAGTATTGGCAGTGTGAGGCGCACGGCGCGCAGCGTGGACTTGGAGATGTCTTGGCAGCGTTACGCACGACGACACGATAAACGCGAAAGCCTCCTTTAAGAAGGACAGGACACAGTGAAGCTGAACCGGACTGGCGTTCAACTTTTCTGATTTTGGAAAAGCACTTCTTTCGCAGTCTTCCTTTAAGACAGTTTTCTTATCTTTTTCCCTGTCGGTTGATGAGCCTCAGACCTTCCCTTCACAGCAGCAGCGGGTCTGGATGACTTCTCCTATCCTCGGGACACGGTGACTATAGAGGAATGGGGACGATATAAACAGATTGGGGAGAAAAAACTGTACAGAGCAACAGTTTTTTTTTTTTGAGAGATCCCAAAAAGAGAGGATGATCCCACCGGCCAACATGATTCAGGACGAAAGTGGGGGCAAAGAGGACGAACGGGACCAGAATGAGACACCCAAATCCCCGACGGCGAACGCCAGCCAGCAGGAAACCAAGGTAGGAATTGTCCTGTTATTATTTATTATTTACCATCGCCCCGGATAGACGGATATGCTGTGGGATCATACTGTGCATCAGGCCAACTCTTATTAATAGAACAGGGTAAACAAACTTCTATCAACATGACCATAAAATCGACTCAACAGGGATCAGCTCCCAAAAAGAACAACATGTCACTTTTTATCACACACACAGGACACACACTGACCAGCCAGCTTCAACAGTATGTTTTTTTTAATTAAATGTAAGCAGGATACCATACCTGTTACACATAGACTTCAGAAATATATCATCAGCTGGGACAGAAACCACTATCATAACACGTTTAAAGTGCCATTAAGAGCCTCTACAGACTAATTTTTAGTACAGCAGACCACCTCCGTGTGTTGGAATACCATTAGAATAACATCATGATATGGCACCATATAAGAAAACAACCTTTAGATGAAGATGATATTCAGTTCAAACTCACTTTTGAGCACCACACACGCTCTTTAAATGTCCTCTATGACTAGAAATATAGTGTTTTTCTTCAAAATAACCATTTTAAGCTTAACTAATAGGGATTGTGGTATTTAAATTCATTGTTGCTAGGATGGAAGGGCTGATTAAAGCTCTTGATTAGCCTATAAAACAGGTTCACGGTGTGCTGTCGTGATAAAGGAAGTAATCTAGTGTTAATACTATGTGTATATTAATTAACAAGTGGCATATGGGTTTGTGCTTTCTACTTGTGGCTGATGAGGAGGAAAGTAGGCTGTGTGATGGAGATCCACAGCTGCCTCAGGCGTTTTGCCATCTATGTGGGCCACATTTTGCCCGGACTTCTACAATTAGCAGTAAAATATTGGACTAGTCATCACAGTAGTGGATACCTACAGCAGCTGGCCTGTCCAGCCACAAAGCTCCCATACAGGACAGATGAGACTCATTTTATTACCTCTTTTAAATACAGTTTAATGACAGTTTGTGAAGTTAAGGCTGTGTAAGTCAGTGTTTTCAGTCACATCTGGGATGACAGAGGTGCTCTCCTCTGTTGCATCGTGTTTTTATAAGGCTCGAGCATGTGAGCTCTAACTTTGGCACGTTTGGTCACTGGGTCTTTCAAGAGACTCTTGGCTGATTTCTCACATAGTTTCAAAGCTTCTGCCAAACAACCTCACTCACTTCCAATATCTCAGGTGATTAGTAGATGAACGCCTCAGAAAGACATAAAAGTGATTTGGTTTAAATCATTCGTACAGACAGAATAAGTAGACTAAGTTTATTACTATTAAGTAAAGCTTTGTTTGTGTTTTTATTCCTCCTTTAAGAATACTGTGAGGCCTGAACATCACAAGCGCAAGGTGAGCCTCCACTCTTGTGCAAGCTGTAGCTGTACTGCTGATCTTAGTTCATCATAACATAACAGCACACCTGCATGCACATGAAGGTAAAAGTTGTTTCATGTTACAACTTTTACTGCTTTTTACGATCGATCACTTAGTGAAGTTGATGCCACACACGGTTTAAGCCATCATCACCACTATATCTAGAGCTCACGCTTTGTTCTGATGCTGCATCAGTAAGTGTTTTTATTTAGAATGATTTGATATATGATCTTTTGCGATAGCTGACTTTTTTCTTTGTTTGTTTTGCATAACCCAGTCCAGCCCCCCATTAACCCTCCCTGCTTTATGGTAGAACACAGCTCTTTGTGGTGCCATCAAACACAGCATGACCTCCTTGATGCATGCACACATTCCCTCACTTCGCTGATTTAGAGAGATCTTTTTATTTATTCAATATATTGTCTTTTATTTTAAATATATAAAGCCAACCTACAGGAAACAACTGTAGCATCCTTTACCATCACAGCCTTTGTAAATAAGTTCATCATGTGTAGAATTTATAAGAAAAGAATGCTTATTTATATAATGTAGTTATCTAGAACAAACTGCATTGTTGTTATGTTTTATCTCAGTTTTTGTGTGTGTGCATTCCTGTGTGTGTGTGTGTGTGTGTGTGTGTGTGTGTGTGTGTGTGTGTGCATTCCTGTGTGTGGGTGGTAATGGTAGAGAAAGGGTCCAAATTGATTGTTTCCAGAGTGACCCGTAGAATTGATTGATCTTCACCATACCAAAGCTGCAGTGATAAGCTCTCTTAACAGTTTGCTGCTAACAACTGCTAACAATGTATGTATGTTTATACACCTTATTGTATTGTAGTTAAGTCTGGGATTTCATTAGAACATCTTGGCTCAGCTGATGTAAACTGTGTCTGTGCGCGTATTTAATTAGTAGAGGACAGTTCAACCTTGAGCACTCAGCAGAAAAACAGTAACTCCCCACAGCTGTTTACCTGTTTACAGTTACATTTTCAGGCTTGAACTATGTGCTAGGATATCATGGATCATTAGGAGTCCTTCCCTACCCATCAATTACTTAAAAACATAATCTATTTCTTCGATCAGAGGCCTGCAGCCACACATCAGCCAGAAACCAGAACCATAAAATCACATTACTGTAGCTTAGATATTCTTTATTGCGTGTTTGGGCCCAGAATTAAGTGGGTTTCGCAGAGTAGGAAGTACACACTGAGAGGTTAAATGAGGAGTTGTCAGTGTGGAGTGTTATGAATAGCGTTACTGTAAAAGAGGAGACTAATGAGATTGATAGAAGATGTGGCCAGAAATGGCAGCACAGCGTGTGAGAAATAGTGTTGATGTGATGCATAGCTCTAACCAAGAAATCACATTACCTTCCAGGTAGGGAACCTCGAAGGTTTTCCACTGAGCAATCATAAGTCGCCCCTAGCAGTGGTCCTTTTCATCAGCCATGGAGCACTGAGACATTTGCCTGAAGGTTTTAGAGACTAAGCTTGTAATTTATTTAGGTTATAACAGGAATTGATTTACTTCACATCTAACTCAGTTGCTCTGAATTTTTCTCTCTCCTCTCTCTCGTCTTTCTATTCCTTCCCTCCCTCGCTCCATTTTCCTTCAACTCTCCCTCAACTGTCTCTCTTTTCAGCTGCAGAGACTCAAGCGCTCTTTGTCCTTCAAGACCAAGAGCATTCGCAGCAAGAGCGCAGACAACTTTTTCCGAACAAGCAGCGACAACAAGACAGAACTGCTCTCTGACGTGAGCAGCAGCACGGGCCATCTCTGCAACATCGGGATGGCCCCACCGCACACCACCAACCTCCCCATCCCTCCGGTCCCTCCAGCCATCCCCTGCGCTCCTCCCCCCACATCGCGCTCCCAGTCTCGCAACCCACTGCAGGTAGACTCAGCAGGACACTGCTTCATGGAGCACATCTTCAAGAAGCCCACATTCTGTGACGTCTGCAACCACATGATCGTAGGTATGGTTAGAATCCCGACCTCCTTTATTAGTGTGAGCAGAATATCAAAGAAAGCACGGTGACAAGATCATGGCAGAAAGCAACATTTGAAAGATCCTGCGCACCATCTAATGAACTTTGCAATCACAAGATTGACAATAACCTTTTCATAATGAGACATTCATCAGCTTTTCTTCTAAAGTAAAACTGAAAGTTGAAATAAGAGAGTAATAAATATGCAATAATATGCACAGAGACAGCAGGATCTCAGAGGTTATAGTCTCTTAAAGCGCCTGCCTTAATTTTCATATTCTAAATACTGTTTTTATCCAGTGAGAATGAACGCACAAGCCCCGTGTACTAAAACACACTCAGACCGTAAGGCACCTGGAACTGAGCATCCAGCTTGACCTGCTGACATGTGACCAACATATCTCCATCCTCCTTTTTTTGCACACTGAGCCACTTCCATCCATCCAACTGCTGGGGTGTCAGAGAGCCAACAACAGCTGTGCCAGCTTCTCTACCTGTTCTCCCCTCACCAGATGTTCCGGTTTCTCCTCCTTGTTAACCATCAGTACTGCAGGACCACTAAGTCTTTATAGCTCAGGGCCTCTGCCGCATGATAATGACAAGGGCTGCCCATACCATCTGCTCAACAGGCCCCCGATATCAAATTTGGTAGCAGATAAAAGCCATCAAACAGATAGGTGGGTTCAAATATGTGCATGTAAATGTGCATATATATACTGGAATGATACCAGTAATATATCAGTTTACCAACCCTGTTGGTTTTCTTTTGTATAATTGAAAGACACTGGACATTTTGTCCTTCATTCAGTCTCCTTGGCTTGGGATTTTTCCTTCTTTTAAACTTCTTAAAAGCAAAATCAAACGACCCTTTAAGTTAAAGTTTTTAGTTTGGAGATTGAGTTGAGGCATGAAATAAAAAGGGCTTTCCTAACAGTCAACTGTTAAATAATATTAGCTGTTAATAGTTATAATTAGGATTTTGAGTATTGTAGGTAGTTTAACCAATCAGCATATCAATGCATAAAAGCAGCTATGATAAATAATGTTTATTAGCAATGTATGAAATGAATGTCTAATGTGAAATGCGTCGCTTATAGTGAGATTTTTCACCTAAAATGTTTTGTTTTTTACGCAACTTTATTATTTTGGTTCACTCTGACTGCTCTCATCGGCATGCTCAGCATCGAACAACAAAATAGCAACTAGCTGTTGAACAAAAGAGCAAGATATTTCCCTCCCTTGGTGGAGACCAAAATAGAGGTAAAAGGAAAGAGACTAACAGTCACGACTCTAAATGAATGATAATGTTGCTCCGTAACTGCTAAGCAACTGTTTGCTAACCAATTTACCATGTGAACTTAAAAGGTATATTTCATTAATGTGTTTACAGCTGGTTTCTGCTGCCTCCAAGTGAAAAAAAAACCCCACAGGTTTAATGTTAGTTATCCCTGTACACTTAAAAGTTTACAGTGTTCTTAAGCAGCTAAACAAAGATGTTACCACAGGCATCTATGTCTCCCCCACCTCTGTAGTGTAAATTCACAGAGGTCTTCAGAGGCTTTTTCACCCTGACTAGCATAACATTCTTGAAGAAACTCAAGAATATTTGACATTTCTGTCATGAACATGGTCACCAACAAATCTATTTTCTATCAGCAGTTATGGTCATCAAAAGGCCACTCTGGCTTTGAATGTATGACTGCGTTTATTCCACCATAAAACACATTTATACATTTTTACGACCATTGTTGCTCACACTGGTCTGTTTTATGTGGCATGGCCATTGAGGCGCGTCCATTGGCTGAACCTTTGAATGAGCCTCTGGTGGTCTGTTAATAATGAAAGTGTGATGTCAGGCCTGCCTGGTCCTGTGATAGGTGCTGAGCCCTCTGGTTCACTCATGAAAAAAGATGCTGCCCTCTTCTTCATTTGTCCTGCTTTAATGAGAACACATTGTAGTCAGCAGTGGAGAGAGAGAGTGGTTTTCTCTCTCTCTCTGTGTGTGTGTGTGTGTGTGTGTGTGTGTGTGTGTGTATAATAAGCTGCGATGCTGCTGTCAAAGTCTGACTCAGTGTCACAGAGTCAAAGAGCAGCACGCAGGAGAGAGAAAGAGAGAGAGAGAGAGAGAGAGAGAGAGAGAGAGAGAGAGAGAGAGAGAGAGATAGAGAGAGACGGTGGTGGAGAGGACTCATACTGATAGAACAAGCATGCTGTCATTATTAAATCCTAATGGCCATTCATTACAAATTGCTACAAATTAATGAAGTTAAAATAGGGCAGTAATTGTTTATCTGTAATCTGTTTGCTAATGCTGAGTTATTGATTGCAGGTCCTTGCTGCAAATGGCTTATTAAATGAATGTCTACATGAGTGAATGGGAGGGTTATTTGTGTCTGGCAGAGGGTGAAATATAATTTACAGGGAAGGCTTGAAAAAATAAAATATTCACAGCTTTTAGGTTGTGAACTTATGTAACAAATTCCACACAAAGAGTTTGAAGGATTTGACTTAGACTTTAGACAGTAAATACATACATACTATATGAAGGATATATGCAGATAGGCAAACTCTGAAATTTAAGATACTATTACAAAATTTCACTGTCAGTCATTAAACGCTGATATCCTTCAACAACCTCCAGGGGTTAGACAGTACTTTACTTTCAAGATCCCTCAAACGCCTCAAATCAAGGCATCCAAAGTCCTGGATTAATTAATAAGACAAGTTGATTTTAACCACGAATGAGACAGTAATCTGACTTAATCAAAATGCACTAATCTGAGCTATAAAATCCCTGAGACGAACATGACAGGTTTGGTTGCCCTCAAAGAGAAGTTAATCTGTGAGTAAGAGGTCAAAGTTGGATAGTGGGCCGAGGCTTTGCTACTACTCCATTAACACGTAGACATGATGCACAAGCGTGTAAGAGGTGTATTCTACTGGGCAGCAGCAGTGTTTTCTCTCATTCTGTCACATAAGATATACCAGCCATGTATGGTGACGACCTTGCACCTCCACTGATACTGCATGAATCCATTTTAGAGTTACAATTGGCATCTGACACATGTCTCGAAAATGTCTCTCACATCAGTTCTCCGCCAAAAAAATGCATTATAAAATGTCAAACTGCATGGGCGCCAGTGGGGGAAATGTCAAATAACAAAAGTCAGTTCATGAAAAGTTTAAAGAAAGTGCCATTTTTGGAGATGTGCTGACATATTGGAGTTTAAACCTTGACGCAAGCCACAGGTATCTATTTTTAGTCATGCTAGCGACATTTAGTGATTGCAAAGTTGCTGTGTTGGTCGGTACGCCACTGTGGTCCAGACTGAAATATCTCAACAAATATTGGATGGATTGTCAGAATTTAGATAACCTGACTGACCTGACAATCAGCTCAGCAATCCATATAATGTAGTCAAACTCTTAACTTTGGTGAATACCTGACTTTTATTTTATTTTTTATTTTATGTAGCGCTGTCATCCTCTCAAAATATAATCAGCTTGAGCTGTCCTTTGTGTTTATTGCTAATTAGCACATGTTTGCATGCTTAAATATTAGATGGTAAACATTATATTTGCAAAACATCCGCTTGTAGTCATCGTGAAAATGCAAGGAAAGTACAGCCTCACAGAAACGGTAGCATGGTTGTAGACGCTTGTCTAGTTCAGATTTGTCTTGTTTTAAGGAAAATGTAATTTCAAATCTACACTGACAATAAAACATATACATACACATAACACATATTGTACCATTTAACAGAGAACATAGAAATTGTTGGGCCATCTCTGCAGGCTGCGTGACACTCCTCGTTGCCCTCAAGTGAATTTAATTTCTAAAAACAGTTAATGTTACCTCTGTAAGACTTGGTATCACAGATGGATACATCAAAAAAAGCAATACTCCACTTATAACACAAATCAAACACTTAAGGCCTTATTTCCTTAATTCTCCAGATGGGGAAATTGGTTTTTCACTGGCAAAAAAAATCAAATGGCTGTGGGAGAAGCTAATTAAACTTTATAAACCAAAGAATGCTTCTCAGGTCAGTGTTTTGGAGGAGCTTAAGAAGAAGGAGGTGGAGGAGTTATTGTCACGAGGAAGGTTATTTGCACAGGAAATCAGGAGGCGTGAAGTAAGAACGGTGGCTTAAAGGATCAATGCGAGGCTATTGTAAGAAGAGTGCGCAGCGTGAGAGAGACACTGCAGGGAAGAAGAGTGGGAAATTGAGGGAGAAAGATTGTGTGGGAAAAAATAAGAGGCAAGGTCTTGTCCTTTACTGTAGCGTATATGAATAATGGGCTTTAAAGGCAGACTAGCCAAAAATGAGCAAATGCCAGAGAGCACCACTGTCACTCACTTTCCCCCACAGCTGGATCGGAGGAAAAAGCACCTAAATGCACACACACACACTAACATTACCCAGCCATTACTAAAGGAAGACGACAGTGGTTTGTTCCCCTTTTAGCTGTTACGAGTTACCGTGGAAGCGGCTCATTATTCCCCCGTGTTGGAATGAGTCCGCTCAAACAAGCCAATCAACAACAGCTTGACATTTGCTTCCTGCTCCTGCGCATTTTGGAGATAGGGACAAGAGCTCGAGTCAGACTGTTTTAAACATACTGCAGAGAAATAGTTTGCTGACCTGGAGGAGATTGAAACTCCAAGTGCTCGTTAAACAACATCATTAGTTGACCTGATTTAGAGTGACCTAAAAATTGATGCGAGCAGTGCTCATTGCCTCTCCTGCCAATGTTGTTGTGTTGATCTGTGGCTGACCGATGAGGGTTCAGGCCCGGGATCACATTTCTCTCGGTTTCCGTCTCAGGTTAACTAACTCCAGCTCCAGCTCTGTCAGTCAGGCTCAGCCACACAACACAAGAGCTTTAAATGGGGAAAACAGATCCAGTTTTCCACCCATTACTGAGTTTCAAGTGCCTGTCACTGCTGCCCAGCTCCAGGTAGCCGTGACACCAGTTCACATTACAGCATGTGAAGAGCAAGCAGAGATTTTTTTCCCCCTCCTGTTGGCTGAGTAAACTACAGATGAGGGGCTTTGTACCTGAAGTACACTGTGTCCTGTGTTTGCTGTCTTGTTCGGGGATCAGGTGTTCTGCTTGGTTTCACATTTACAGTACAGTGTTACTTCTGCTTACTGAACCTCTTCAACCTGCTCATCAATCTGAATATACTGCATTTTTTAGGATAATCTGGACTGAAATTATGACATTATTTACTTGCCACACTGCTCATTTACAATGCACAAAAAAAAAAAAACAACCATGAACAAAAACATGCCAATCTTTCAGAGATGAAACCAATGTTAAACTGTATTCTCCCTGCACTCCCAACGCCCACTGAAGTACATCAATGAATCCTTTGCATGTCCATACTTTCACATGCAGAGTGTGGGCCAGAGTTGGGCACGTGCTCATTGATTAATCAATAAAGAGCCAGAAGTGCACAGCTGCCAGACTACAACTACTGGGACTTTGTAACACTGTCCTTTCTTGTTAATGTGAAGTGGCTGTTGTTAATGATACAGCACTGCTGGCTGCAAGTGGTGCCAAATTCAATTGTTTTCATGCAGAATATTTAGTTAATATTTGATGTTTGAATTCTGGCCACGTCACTCCCTCCAAGCATACACTTGGAGAGACTTGCAGAGCAGAGACTGGGGAGAGATGATAGCTTACTCCCCGAGGCTCAAACTCCACAGGTGGATGCTGGGGCTTATGAAATGTTATATGAACCATTTTTTTTTTCCCTTGGCAGGAATATGGTCTGTGACGCTTAAAGGTCTAGACAGTAATATCAGGATCTTTTAAATCTTTAAAAGGTAGAAAATCTGGATTACCCTGGTACCAAGGCTGCAGTGGCCATGGTCAAATGTCAAATTAAAGCAGAAAAGCTCTTTTTAAACCTTAACTTTTACAAATAGGGCAGCTTGAGCTATTTGCCTTTTAGTCTCTAGTGAATTGTTGATTATCAATTACAAGTGTATAAGTTCACTAGTGAACATGTCAATACACTCCTCTTGCACATACCTGCCCATTCATCTCTTGCCCTGTAAATTTACTGCTGTCCGTCATACAAACACACACAGTGACAATGCCACAGCTCAGTTATCTTCATTAAAGACTGAGCTGCAATGATACAATCTGTTGTTGTTGCCATGTGGCTTTGGTCTCTGCCTCTCTACCTTTCTTTACACAATCTCACGTTTCTGCCCTGAACAAGACTATCTTTCTCATTTTTGCTTCATCATCTATCACTCTGTCCATATTCATTTGTTACTCTCTCACACACCTCTATGCACAAATGCACACACACACACGTTGAATGTTTCCAGTTGCAATGGTGCGTAACTTTGGTTCACAAATAAATCAGATTAATCGTCATCTATTCCAGCAACTGTGAGTCACATGTTAAAAAGTGAGGGTGAGCTGCACACAGGCAGCAGTTTGAAATGGTTTCACATGGTGGAGATAGCACTGGCTCAGTTACAGTCAGTTTGGTTAAAATGGTTTTGCAGAAGTGCACATCATGTGTTGAATTTGCTAAATGTTGTCCCTGTTAAAATGTTCCACATGTCATTTCACAGGTTTTTCCCAGTGTATGCCGGGACAGTCTCCAGAAACTCTGGCTAGGAATAAGTGTGTAAAGACAATGAATAAATGAATGAGACGGCATTCTGAACAATATTTTCCATTACCTTTGCCTTTTTGTCTGTGATTTGCTGTTCACTTAGGAGCACCACTCATGCCAATTCAGGTTCTTGACATGATCGATCTGAACCTGTTGCCTCTTTTCCATGTGTGTATCAGGTACAACAGCCAAGCATGTGGTGTTCTTGGCGGGAAACACGGCAAAGCACGGGCTCCGTTGCAAAGCCTGCAAAATGAGCCTTCACCACAAATGTGAGAATGGAGTGGGACAGCAGCGCTGCATGGGCAAACTGGTAAGATGCATGACACAGAATAATACAAGACATGATATAGACCGTGCATTTGTCTCTTTGCTGTCCACAGTTTGGGAGATTCTGAGCTTCAGGAATATAATTACTGATGTCATTAGCAACCAAAACAGACATATTAGAGTTGGCTTTGTGACCGTTTCCCACCAGAATGTGCTTATTCAGAAATCACACTCAATGTGTGAGTGTGCTGGTACATCTGTGACCACCATGCATCCTCGTCATCGCCCTCATCATCGTTATATCATCACTCTGTCTGTCTGTGTGTTAGATAATAGTAATGCAAAAATGCTGACCCCTCCTCATCGCTGTCAAGTTCTGCTGTGCTGCCATCAGCATAAACCATTAAATCAGGATCAATACAATACAGGCTGCTTCATGACCAATATTGAAGATGTCACACGTAACAGTTTTATGATGTGTTTGGCATTTCACAGTCTCAGACCTGATGTCCCTTTTTTAATATGTTATGCTAGCTTTGGTCACTTGTGAAATTAGGGGGCGTAAAATAATATTTGGAATAATTAGCACATCATTAATTATTCAAATTTCAACTCTACTCTCGCTACTTATCAGTAGCAGAGGCAATGAGAACGTGAAAACTTTTCGGTATCACAAAAATTCGAAAGTTGGAAATATTGATCAGTGATAATTATAATGAATAAATAATACTCTGGCCCCAATACGCTGCTATTGCCAGCAGTCTGTTTATGTTTTCATTTAACTTCAGTTTCTGGGGTTTAAGACAGCTATAAATACTTTTAGTTTATTTAAGGCATACTGAACCTTTTAAAATTGAGAAGATTCTTCAACCTTTTAGGCTTATTAACCTTTACAAACTTTAAAAAAAAAGACTGGAAGGTCAAAAGCTGAAAATAAAAGGTTTATGTAATATCATTCCTATTTTCCTGTAATTTCATATAACTATCTGAAGTCTATGAAATGCATCTGTGCAGTTTTGTTTGGCAACAAATCCATAAGATGCTTTAATTTCAGCAATTTACTTCCCTGTGTTGTTTCATAAAAGTTGTTTTTCTGCTAATGAGCTCTGAATGGGATCCATAACTGAGCCAAAAAGCCAAAGCTGATTGGTCGATTCCAAATGTGCTTACGTGTCGACATAGAAAACTGCCTTATTGAGTAGGGAATTTATTTAATATCTGGTACAAAGTCAGTTTTTCACTGTTATTACCTCTCAAGCCAGAAATGATGACCCTGTACTGTAATAAACCCCTCAACTTTAAATAAACTGACGATAACAAGTGTTGCTCTTGATGTCGTCATTGTACGTTGTTTCCCTGGCTCTATGGGAGCCTGTCTGGCTTGTTCTCATTATTGGGTGATGATAATTGAGATCAGGGGCAATAATGTGATTCACAATCATCATAGGCCCTCATCATCTGTGGACCTGCGTTATAACGAGACCATTTGGTTGGGGAGCAGGGGCGGGCTGAGTGTTTTTACTGGGGAGGGTTCAGTTACACCAGAGAGAGCCAGCGCCAAGAAACGTTTTCACTTCCACTGGCAGTCAAGACTGAACCAGGACCTCTCTTTTTTTTTTCATTCACACACCTCCCACACGGAAGAGAGAGAGACTATAGCTCCGTCAGGTCATATTATGTGTGATTTTCTACCTTTCCTACCTCGTTCCTCCACATTATTTGACAATACCTCCCTTGAGAAGATTTGGCTGGAGTTAGTTGAGGAAATTTGGAATAAGCTGAAGTTGAATTAATCAGCAAGAATAAAGTGAATAGATGTCATGTGGAGATGATATGGAAGTAACACTGACAGCACAGGCAGCCTTTCTTCTTTCCCGTTGTGATATCTTTCCACGAGAGGCCTGAGGGATGAGGCCTGAAGATATGATCGGCTCTCAGGATTGGAAAATGAGGTTGAGAGGTCAGGCATAAAAAGGGAAGTTTCCCCAGTGGAGTACAGCTCTAAATTCGACTTACTCTAAACTTGGACACATCTGCAGCCATGCTTGTTTCTCTTGGCTTGAGAACCTTTTAGCAAAGAAATCAAGTTACCTCATGCTCTGAATCTTCATAAAGCATGAAACCAGTGTATCGCCATCTGTTCATTGAGTTTCTGAACTTAGTGAAGCAGTTACAATCAATTCAAAACAAATGTATGGTATTTAACATGTAGGCCTTTGTGAATCATCTATTTACTTCACTTAGAAGTACAGCTGTACTACTGTTGGTCACTTCGCCAACCAAGGCTGAACCCCCACTAGAGAAGATTTGATTTGTCCTCTCCTGACACACAGTTTTTGTTACGATTTAGTCTTGACAGCTCCCGTCCAGTTGGAGTTTCTGGGCGACCCGCCAATTCAGATCAAATATGATTAATAATCAATATGTGTCAGTTAATTTGAGTCACTGCTTGAAACTGAGCTCTCAGTCGGTAACCAGTGGGAGCTGAGCCCTACTACAGTGCTCACACTACACATTGCACAAGATCTGCGGCAATGACACAATTCAAAAAGTAGTTTCACTGATTCAGATCATTACTTGTGATAAATGACGTGATTCACATTATTCCGTTTTTTATGAATAATGTTCAATGTACAATCATGCTCACACAAACAATAGCAGGTGTCCTTTATAACACTGACAAACTTAAACTCCTCTAGGTCAAAACACAAACAGTTGTTCAAAACAAGAATGCAGCCTGGAGTTCGGCACGTTTCTGAAGTCTCTTATTATTATGACTCTTTATTACAGTGTGTGATTCAGAGACTGACAGTAAACATTCACCATAGGGTTCTTCCCCAGTATTTAGACTTAGAGTGATTATAGTTCTAAGTAAAGTAAATGCTGTTATTTATGAACAATATTAATAGTTACTAATTTCCCAGTTAACAAAGAGTTATGTACCCATAATCATGGCAGATAAATATAGATGTATAAATACATCAGCATCCTCAATTTCTTTACTGTATGTCAGGACAAACTCAAAAATCATGAAGCTCACTAATTAAATTATTTGTACGGATGTTTCAGGCTGATAACAGTGAGTTTTAGTGTACTTAGTTGCAACATTGCATTGTGCTGAGGAATTGTGTCTCAATGAAGCATGCATGAATGCATATTTTGAAATAAATATTTTCAACAGTTGTTTATCTATAGTACTTAGCTTTCCCTTATATTTTCTACATCTGTAATCACTGCTGTCTCAACATCAGTGGAGTAAATGAAGTCACTGACACCAACAGTGAGTGGTGTCTTTTGTTTGTAGCCAAATGAAGGCTTTCAACAAGTTTTCTCTTTCAACCTTTTCTTTAATGAGTTTGCTCCCTGAAAGTCTCAATTATTGAGTTATTGAGATGGGCTTGAAGAGCTCAAGGGTTGCTTATTTTAGCCGTCTCATCATGCGAAGTGTCAACTGAAGAATTAATCAGGACTGATTTGAAATGCAGATTTCACCACCTGCCACTTGAATACATGAAATGTAAACAAACAGAAAAAAGGCAGTCCCATGAGCAGTAGGTCTCCTACACCGATCCTCATATTCAGCAAAGAATTGAGGTTGTGGTAATCAAGGAACGTTAAGCTTATCAAAAAACACAGTATGCTATCACTGAATGGATGAAACTTTATCCAGGACATCTTCCAGAAATCAAAACTGCAAAAAATTGAAGATTTATACATTAATCATCACCCAGTGTGCTGCAGGGATCGAGGAGAATTTCAATCTCCTGTCTTTCTTCTATACTTAAGAAGGATTCAGAAGTAATGTGGAAGTATTGATCACGACAGGACGCAGGTATGTAATGGATGTATAAATGATAAATGCTGGAGGGCTTTGGGAGATGGGAGACATGACAGGCAGATAAATTAAGACCATAACTTTAGGACCAGTATTTCTCTTGTCAGTTTCATGGCAGTGGACCACCTCAACCACACTCCTGCATGTTGCGCTTTTAACTCTGTATGAAACAAATCAACTATTCATTCATGACTTTCATGCACAATTTAGAACTGCAGTCATTAATATTTTTTCATTCAAATAATAATGTCCTGAAAGTCATTTAAATTGAGTGGAACTAATGTTGCGCCTCACCCGCGGGGTAGTGGGGTGTTGAGTGAGGACTCGGTCTGACGTAATTTTGTAAACAGTAACAGCCCTTTCAGCATCTGTGTGCCACTCCACCCTCTGTCTGTTTCTCTTTCTCTCTGACTTTCCATCTATTAGTGTCATTATATTACATGATACAGCATTTTTTGCTGTCTTCCTCCAGTCATTTTGTCCATTGTAGAATAGTAGATGTGGATTAGTACTTGGATGGCGTTTTATGTTGAGGTTTCCTGTCACTTAATGTAACAGGTTGCATAATGCATACCACCAGTTAGTAATATTTTGCTCTAATTGTTCAGTAACCACTCCCTATGAGCAGATACTAGATATAGTATCTAGATATATAATATTCTGGTTTAATTTCGGGTTTGTACACTTCACATCTTGTTGAATTAAGACAGAAGGCCGAAGTTGTGTTCACAGGCCACAAGTGGCACAGTGCTTATTAGTATTTTACTCGTATAATAATTAATGCAGTTAACATTTGCATTACTGACAGGTTGTTACCAAACTTTGTCCATAAAGGTCAATAATACTGTATATTTACCTGTTTTTATGTTCTCAAATAAAAACCAAAATTTTTTGTTTTATAGTATTTTACAATTAAACTTTAATTTGTAAAATGTTTCATTCACTCAATAAGTAATTATTTTAGTATTCATTCCCACATTTCTTTTCTATATATACCTCTTATAGTTGTGTGTAATGAATTACACTTTCAGTTACCTGTCGCCTATAGCTGATCCGCAACAGATTTGTGATAAAAAGTTATACGTTTTTGTTAATGATTAGTTCATCATTAATTAATTAATTAACTGTTGAGAATTCTCGCATCAAATTGTTCTTGTAATTTTCAGCAACATCAATCAGCAATCATAAAACCTCACGTTAAATTCAGAATAAATTGAATTCTTGACTTTATTCAGGCTGCTGACATCCAGTGTGGCAGAACTTTATCTCTGAAAATTCAGTTGTGCTCAGAAACGTCCGAGTACGCAGAGTTATGTGCAGTTTTTCAGTGTCAGGCTGTTGCCTGTGGTGCTGCATATCGATTTGTCCCTAATGTCTGTCTCCTCTCTCTTTTTTCCCTCTCTGTCTCTCCCTAGCCAAAAGGCTTTCGGCGATACTACAGCTCTCCATTACTGATCCAGGAACAGTATGGCTGCATCAAAGAAGTCATGCCTATTGGTGAGCAGCTTAAATAACTTCAGTTCTGAGTGGGATGGGAAACTGAACTCCACTCCTCCAGAACCATTTTTCCACTTGAGCTGTTATATCATATAAGATTCACCTACATGGTTTTATAGTATAGTAAACCACTACATTGCTGTCCTGAAAGTTTAACGTTGCTTTGTATCAGCTTTTATCGTGTCTTAATTATTTTCTAAAGCCTGTGGCAATAAGGTGGACCCAGTGTATGAAGCCTTGAGGTTTGGGACGTCGTTGGCACAGAAGGCCAAGAGGGCCAGCGGCTCTGAGTCTCCACACAGAAACTCGGTAAGAAAGGGATCATTCATCATGTCGGGTAGTGTTTGTTTTTACCCTGTGAACACTAAATACTGTCACTGTCTTTGTTTAAATCCAAACACAGATATACTGTATACATAGAAAGTTGTTTTCAGTTTTATGTCTCCTACTTCACATCTCTTTGTGAAGCTATAATGAACATACAGACACATTAAGACATGTAGATTATCGCAGTTCTGTATTATACTTGTTATATTTTGTCGCACTACAACAGACATACTGTAGCTGATGGTCTAAATAGATACTGCCACTGCAGGGCTGTAAACACTACCAATAAAGGCAGTCTGGTCCAGGCAGTGATGAAGGGAAATGTCGGTGCAAATGCTCATGTTACAGCTCTGAAGATGGTCTGAACTGATTGTAGAGCTACTCTCTCCGGCCTCCTTTCCATCTGTGTGTGTAATACACAAGGAAATCTGTCTTTCATAGCTTATCACTTCTAATGTAAGCTAAACTGTATGGGCAGTCTGGATACATGCCTCCCTATGATGACATCTGAGAGCTGTTGGGTTTGGGCCATCCTGTCCTGTGCAGCTGTTTGTGAATGGGTGTGTGTGTGTCGGTGGAGGCTTACAAGAGACAATGTGATCTCAACAGGGGTTATGATAATAGTTTCCAAATGCAGACTTAGAAACAGCATGTTTGCTACACTAAAGTCTTCTCCAGAATAGCTGGTTAGTCTGTGAAAGCAGATACATTTTTGCTAGTTTTGTGCCCAGAAACGCAAAGAATCTGTCTCTATACTTCTGACCCTGTCTTTATCTATCATTATGTACCTAATCTGTCTTATCTGTTCTATCTTATCTCTGCAGACCAGTGACTTGGATAAAGTTCCAGAGGAAGTGGTGGCTCACAGCAGTAGGCAGGAGCTGTCGAGAAAACACAGTGATGATGGTGAGTATCCATTGCGGTACACTGTGTGCATCTGGAGCAAAGCCATGCAGTGACACAAGGAAAAAACACACTGCTTTTGCTCTTCCCACAAGAGAGTCTGAGAAGGTTGCAACATCGAATTCTCCTTCTATGAACCATCAAATAAAAGGGCCTTGCTGTTTTCCACTGAACTGAACTCGCTCTTCTTGCCTTGTGTGCCTGATATGCTCACTCTGACCATGCTATAGATTTATATATTCTGTAGGAAAAAAAGCCTACAGAAATGTTTGGACTTCTCTTTTTTATCTGCACTGTGTGTTGCTCTTGATTTAGTGGTCAGTGGGTATTTCAGCAGCACAATAGTCTCTGTAATGAAGGGCAAGGCACTGACCCTTCACAATATGGAGCATTCATTCTGAGCCATGAAGACAGAACTACAAAGAGGTAGTCCTCGGCGTTGGAAAATGTTACTTGAAGTGTGGCTACATTGCTGCTGGACTGTTTGCTGTAGAGAATAACACCCAACAAAAGAAGAAATGAATTGTGACCTCATGCCATATGTCGGCCACAAAAGTACTTGTTTCTCACAAGGACTTGGGTTAATGCATAGAAGACACTATACTACTGTCTATAATGTTACTAACGTGATTTAAGGCCACCTTTAGGACAATGTTTCCAATTGCAAACAAAATATATCATAATTCATTGCTATAATGCTGAGCACATTCAAGCTCTTAAAGAACCTTTTTGATTTCACAGTAATTACCCCACTCGCTACTCACAGGACAAATTATTTTTTACAGTTCTAAAAATAACAAAGATAACAGTATGTTTTTTATGTGTCTAACATGTAATCTAATAAACATTGCAGCTTTTCCTAGCGATTTAGACTTTATTCTTGTTTACTGAAATGGTTGTTGAGTAATTTATTTATTTTAATTTTATTTTATTCCAGTTTTCACAGTCATTGAGAACGGGACAGAGCACTACCACCAGCCGGAGAGAAAACCTGACGATTTGCCGGTAAGAAATTAATCCTATGTAATACATCTAATGCTGACACTTGTGTGTGTGCCTCTAACATACTCCTGCATGTTAGGAAATTGGTCTGAATTGAATTGAATTGAGAGGAAATGAGAATAATTCAAAGTTCTCTTCTTTTTGGTAATATTTATGTATATCTATCTATCTATCTATCTATCTATCTATCTATCTATCTATCTATCTATCTATCTATCTATCTATCTATCTATCTATCTATCTATCTATCTATCTATCTATCTCTTTTTATTACCCCACAAGTGCTACAATAGGCCTTTTACAGTAAGATATCCATTCTAGTGAAGGACCCCTCTCACATGCACATACACAGTAATTGGCCATTATTTGGTGAAAATCTGATTTTTTTAAGTTATTCCAGCAGTTGTAGTTAAGGTTGTACAATTCATTTTTACCCACAAAAAGAGACTTCAGTTTATGTCAAACACAAACATCAGCAGATTTTGAGGTCAGTATTTCACAGACAAAGACGAGTAAACTGAATGTACTGTTTTAGAGGAATGGCAAACTGTCTTTTCAGCATTTTTGCAAATCATCAACTCTGGTTGTCAACTTTTCTCCTCAGTTTTCACAGTGATTGTAATGCTGCACTTCCTACAGTAATGTGTATTATTGGTGCAGTCTAAAACAGTCTGAAACTTCTGAGAACTGACTTTGCTCACTGACCAATGCCTGAACTCTGCGTGGTTACTCTGAGAACTGATACCCAGCCAGTCCTCACTGCGTCCATTAAGCATGCCGCACTTGGCCTCCCGCCTCCATCGTCACTGCTGAATTTCCCAGGACTTTGATGGAAAACTTCTCTTCCTGCTGTAACAAATCATACCCAAACTGACACGACCACTGGCCTGCACTGATAGAGGCAAGCCTTGAGCTTACAGTAATGTTTGGATCTGAAGCTCTGGGGTCTGTGCTGCTGTTTTTATTCTCTGCCGTGTGAGATGCAGTGCTGATGGTGCAAAATTCATGTTAGTGAAAGAAAAAGGTTAAACCTCTGTGAATATCTTGCCCCCTGCAGAGTGAAAATGAATATTTTATGAGCATATTTCAAAACTGTTCTTTTCCTCTCCATCTTTTTTATCTTCGATGGTGGGACTTGTGGGAGAGGTGCTTTCAGTATCAATGTCCTTTGTTCATATTTTTCTATGTGCAGCCATCTATCCTGTTTACTTTTATAGTTTAACATGTTTATCTCCGTTGTCAACAGTGGAAAAAGACCACAGATAGTTGAACAAACAGAAATGAACAAATAACCATACAAGGCAAAAAAAACACATGCACACACACACACACACACACACACCTATCTTCTGCAATACAATCTAGCAGTCCAGCCGCCCATTTCGGGAACAGACTTGAAGTGCATTGTGCTATGTTATCAGGCTGGACCGAGCACAGCTGGCAGCGGGCAGTTTGTCTGTCAGCCGACAGGTCCATTAGCTCAGGAAGGCGGACAGACAGATGGAGGCTCTGCGGGGTAATGAGCAGAGAAAAACGCTCAAAAACTGCTTCTTCACCAGATATGGCGCCTCCAATTTGAGATGAGAGGCTCACACGCACAAATGGGAACACACACAGTCACACACAGGATCCCCATCTGTTCACACTTTTCAGGTTTAGTGTTAAACTACCCGAGATCAATTGACAGTAAAATAGTCTGGTTCATGCTGGGATTTCGTTTTTGGTTGGACTCTTTTGTTTTTGTCTTAGGTGGCGCTCTTTTTGTCCGTCTGTTCATTTTAGGCAGCTTTTGTGTATCCAAACAAACGTCTGGTGCCTTTTTTGTTGCCATAAGTATAAAATGATGAATTGCTAAATTTGCTCTTGAAGCAGCGCTTTTTATAAAACAATGAATCAACTGACTTTGTGAAATATGAAAGGTATTATTCATAGTGACAATACCCTGCAGCAGAATGATTAGCGTCTTCTAGCTTAATGTTTTGGTTTTAGGACCTGCAACATCAATGTTTCATGTTTTATTTCCAGCCTCAGCAAGCAGCTGTCCATCGAGGAATTTCTGGAAAAACAATGTACACTAAGCACCGACAGACAAAGTTAGCGAACATAGTGGACCATTTAACAGCTATAAGAGCCAGGTCTTTTTCTCAGGAGTTGGTGGAGCAAACAGAGCTAGAAAGGAGAGTGATTATTGGAATGGCAAGTTGTCCAGAAACACACCTCCAAATTACAGCTACTATTACTCTATGTCTGCTAAATATAAATATGTTGGCTAACACATTCACCAAATGAAGTTCATAAGGCGAGAATTTCTCCAAGTTTTGTTTAGAGGTTGTTTTGATGTCCGTACAGCTGAAGGAATGCACACTGCTCTTCCATTATTTTTTTAATTTTTCCTTCATCACATTGTCCCTTACCTCAAATAGTCCTTCTTTTCTTTTTCCGATAATTCACTTACAAAGGAGGCTGTTATCTTGGCCTTGACCGACCTCTCATTCAGTGGTTCCAGGCTCCTCCAGCATCAAGAGCCTCTCAAGGCCAGTGAGCAGCTCTTAGTTAGCTGTAATGGATTGCCGCTACTTGATACTGTTGTTTTCACCCCGAGGCCACAGAGGCAGTTTGCCTTGTGGCCAGTTAACTCATCTCATCCATCAGCCATATTGCCAGTCCACATGGGTGAAGCTTGGGGAGCCACAGAAGACCAGACACACTTCTCTTCATTACTATACAGCGCCACAAAGATGGCAAATTCCCCTGTTGGCTTGCAGAAAAAAAAAAAAAAGCCATTAGTGTGTCTTAAAAAGTCATTCTCGTATCTTTTAACAAAATTCCTCTCCAGGCATTACGCAGGAAGAAGACAAGTTATCATTTAGATTGATTTCAGGGACACAGCAGGCAGGATTCAGATTCAAGGTATTGGTGATGAAACAAGAAAACGCCCACCAGTTTCCTGAGCAGGTGTGAAGAGCACCAGAATGGCGATGCATCTCCCTGTTATTTGTGCTAACACTTTCCCGACAACTTCCTCTCCACCCACAACCCTGTCTTGTTTTAACTTCCTGAGCATCCATGAAGGCCTGATCCCCCTTCTCCCACTCATGTTGACTGTGGATTAAAAGGAACAGATTGCAAAACAACTTAAGCATCTCCACGGTCTATCAGTGTACTGTAAACATGGGCTTCTCCTGCCTATGTGAATGCCAAAAGACTATTTTCAGATTGGACTGCGTGAAAAGTGACAATAGAGAATATGGTGTTGTATTGTATTTGTGTGTATGTGAGCTTTGTTTAATTTGTCGGCCACATCTTCCGTTTTCTTTCTTGTAAACCAAATATGTGTGCTCATGTATTTCTGTGTGTGTGTTTTTTGTCTAGTTGGACCAGAGCCAGCTAGAGAAAGACGTCCTCAAGCTCAACACCTATGTGGCCTTGCACAGCTTCACTGCCCAAGATAGCCATGACCTAGAGATGAGGTTTGTTTACACACACTTGCACATACACGTCACGCAAGGAATCGAGGAATCCCACTCCGACACTCGCTGTCATCAGTGCAGTAGCTGACTTGCCCTGACATGCTTGCAGTGATTTCTTTTTGATACATTTTTGGATGTTTAAAAACTCCTGAAGAAAAGGGAAAACTAAGTAAACAGTGAAAACGAGACACACATATTCAAATTCCTCTCTAAGCATGATTCAACTTCACTGTGAAATTCAATTTAATGCATCTGAATAAAAGAGATTGAGTCCGGTGATGATTAATTCATACACCCAAACATTTCCCCAAAGGTCACCTGCCAGACAATATGTAATACACAAAGAGGTTATGCTCACCTTTAGGCAAACAATCTGTTCCACTTCCTAAATATTGCAGCTACACTTTTTAATGATCATAATAATGTTTAATGATTTAGATAACTTACATCAGTATCAGTATACAGAGTCTTTCAATTACGCAGATAAAGGGGGGGTTACATAATATATTGACTGATTGTATAGAACTGCCATGACTTGCTTGTCCTGTTGCCTTTTGTAGTGTTAACAATCATAAACTTCATGTGATGTAATGTAATTGCTCTAAACTTGCTTTGCATGCTCTGCACACTGGCACATACATTTGTACAGTACACCAAGAGCAAGGCACATAATCACAAACACACAAAGTACCCATGTACATGAGGTGTTTAATTTACGTTTGGAAATGAGATGACATGAAGAGCTGTCTCCTCCTTGTCAATATTCATCTCCTTAGTTCACGCCAGGAAATGTAGTCATCTGTTAATCAGTGTGTCTCTGTTGCTTTCTTTAATCTTATATAATCGTTGTATTCAGAACTCTAAACGTCAAATTACACGAGAATAGATTTATAGGAGGAACTAATTAACGCCCTTGTTTTAGGTAATGGTCCTCAAAGATTTATTTCTCTGGAGTGGCCTCATTAATACTACCTGTGTGTGTGTGCCACTATGGTCTATTAATATCAGTCAATCTCACCTCTTCTTGGAGTTATCCTGAGAGAAACACACAGTCTTTGGAAAGTCCATTTAGAAGTCCATTTATAGCTCCCCGGTAGACAGTGTGCCCGTGGCTAAAATGGGTTATATTATTTTTGAAGGCTGGTGAAAGAAATAATTTTATAATACTTTAGTATGTTTGATTTGTACATAAATAACCATTCAATTAAGAATATGTACAGAAAAACAACAAGTATTTTTAGCTTTTTGGACAAACTAATTATGAAAAAAAGTATTTTGTAATTTCTGAGTCTGAAATATTGTGAATTTCTTACAGCAATGATGTCTCCCATTTACTCTTACTTACCCATCATCACTGGCAGTTATTAAAATTACAAATTAAAGGACCAGTGTGTAGGATTCAGTGGCATCTAGCGGCTAGCAGTTTCAGACTGCAACTAATCGGCGTCTATATTTGACGACCTTGGAATGAGAACGGTTTATCTGGTTTCATTTGTTAACGAACCGCCCCGAACACGTTAACGCCGCTAAAGTAGCCAATTAAGGCAATGTAGTATATATAGTGTAACTACAAGGCTAGGAGTGGGGCTAACCATCTTGGAGTAATGCAGGAGGTTTTCCTGTTCTTCCCCTTCACAGCGGCCATTTCAACATGAAATAATAATTATAATTTAGTATAGCAGAGCCTTTCTAGTGACTCTGTCGGACCTGAATGGAACAGAACCTTAATTAGTATTATTGGTTTGCCCAATATTTTATGTAAAAATGGCTGCTGTGAAAAAAGTCTATTGTGTGAATGCAGCATCAGCGTGGCGTACATATTGTATAGACTCAGTATGATGTATGAACTTGGAAAATAGTGTTGCTGAGTTGCTGCAGCACTGTGCTCTGTGGGTTCAAAATTCAAGCATGTTGAGCTTCTGAACACGCCTCAATTAGTGATGTAACGCCTGTGTTTTGGCTGTTAATGGATAACACCTGTTGTGGCCCAGTCGCTTAAAAGCTGTTGAGAGCTGTGGAGCTGCAGTTTTTCTGTTCCCTGTGATTTCAATTTAATTCACCTTTTCAGACAGAATTTTTACTAAATTACGAAAAAAAAATTGTATATTTGTGCAAGCATTTGACTATATCAACCAACACCTTGCCCCCACATGAGTTTTATGTGCATGTAACCAATAACAGAACAATGATTTAATGCAGCTTTAACCAATATTTTTACGAAATCAATGTATCAAATGACAATGTGAAAACGACATGAATACAATGTGACCATGGGACGAAGGAGTCGTTCGTAGTAATGAACCTAAAGAGAATTATTAGCTGAATCTGCAGTCTGCCTCGACTTTACAGAGCTTTATAGCGAGTTTTCTCTGACTGTTAAGCCGCGCAGCGACTGTTCTGTTTTGGTTCACTCTTAAAGCTTTGTTGTCAGCCACAGCAGGCAGCTGTTTTCAGTGAAAAGGCTCTAAAAAGCCACACACTACCGGCTCGGCACCAAATGGCAGACAGACACCAATTAGGTGGTGAACACAGTGGAGCATTTAGCAGCTAAAGAGTCAGATATTTCCCTCAGGAGTTGGTAAAGACCAAAAACAGAGCCAAAAAAGAGTGAATATCACTCACTTACTCTCATACATTCATCAGGGGGGCCAAAAAGACGACTCCAAGTGAATGATGTTACTCCATAACTACAGGACAAATATGTAACCGTTTGCCATATCAACTTAAAAGGTGATAAAATGTCAACATTGAGTTCACAACTGGCTGCCCCCGAGTGGCCAAAACCCTCCCCAGGTGTTCCAGGTTTAAAGCTGACACAGCTGTATAAGTCCAGTGCCTGTATTATTGTCTCCACTACAATCTGAAACTCAGATTCAGATTTTATTCCATGCCTTAACCATGATTGATAGGGCATCATCTGCAACATACTTTGAAACAGGCCCTCAGGAAAGAGAGCATTCATCACGAGCAGTCCTTCAGCCTAAGTACCCATGTGCTTCAGCTTCTCACAGAAATCCTGCGAGGCTTTAAGGATGTGAGGGTACACTTGTTCTCTCCCTGTGTCTCCTGAACACAAACACACACACACACACACACACACACACACACACACTCGTGGGTCCTCTCTCTTTGGTCGAGAAAAACTTCAATCGCCAGGCTTCATTTAAAATTCATTGACTTCTTGTTTGCGACTCCCTGTCCACTGATACCTACTATACAGCACAAATTTCACCAGGCTTTGTTTCAAACGTCTTTGCTTATGAAAGCCTACATCAGTGTTTCTCTCCTCAGGGCGTTCACTGCAGACAATAATCAATACATCAAACACTTACACATAAAGAACAAATGGGTAGAAAATGGAATCTTTAATCAAAAGGTTCAATTTCCATTTTCATTTTAAGTGAGAAAATCAGGTTTGTGATTAGTTTCAGTCGCCGCCACATGCTCTGATTACATAATTACCTTCGCCTATGTGGTGATTGTAATTATGATGATTTCTGCATTTTTAAAATACAGATGCAGAAAACCCACTGTTCTTTTTTGTCGTTTAATGGACAATGTGTATGTGGAACAACATGTATCTACTTTATTTTCATCACCTTAAAAGATTTTACAACGTTGGGTGCTGTGCTGTTTCTCGCCTACATTAAACAGTGTTTTCTGATTCATGGTGAGTATTACCAAGCAAAGGACAGCCAGTGTTGTAATTGAACCACAACAGGAAGAAACAGGGAAATTACGTAAACCAACATTTGGCTCAACTGTGATGCTCTTTTTGATTTTTTATTGGTCAAATTTAGCCGACAGCTTTGAACAGATGCTAGTAATTATGGCACATGCGGTATGGGGCAAAATGATTCATGCATTTCCTGGATAAAGAAATTACTTACAGCAAACAGGATTAAGGTGCATCAAGTCTCATTTTTAAAAAAAAGAAAAAAAATGCAAACACCTCCTCTTGAGCTCGATTATACAGCATACGTATATAAGAAGGGCCTCTTGAAGACATGGATCAAAGAGGTGGATCTCCTCTCATTGTCGACAGTGCTTACTGAAACTTTTAGGTACTATAAATTTAATTCTCAGGTAAATTACCTCTTGGAAAAATATACTCTACTGCTTTTGTGTTTTGCTTTTGGATAAAAAGACAGAGGCCTCTGAAGTATTTATTTTATTACAACCTAATGCACACAGCTTTAACAATCCACAGCTTGAATGCCCTACAGCCCATTTTCCCCACAGGGCCCTCTACTGGATTTATCCCACCATGCAGATAAGAAGCAAAAAGCTTTACCCTTTTGAGTAATTTCTGCTTTGTTTTGCTTTATATTGCAGAGCTGGAGACAGAATCTTATTGGCGGATGACTCCAATGACGATTGGTGGAAGGTAGGTACAAAACACATATATTACACCTAAGTAGTGACATGGCTCATCTGAAACCTTTTCACAAGTATGTGCTAAAGTGCCAAATTCAATGATAATTTTTGCAAGGTTTCTGTTTTCCGGTTTGCATATAATGCGTGTTTTCAAGAAAGCCCATAAAATGCCCAAATAAGAAATGGATTGATAAATTACAGGAAGTGGAGCTGTAAATTATAGGAGCAAGGCAACAGGCCGCCTCAGGACACAAATGCACGACAGATAAATTATGGAGACAAAAGGGCCAAAACGTGACTGTATAGAGGCAGCCGGCTGCCACCAGACCATGAAGAAACTCATCACGTGTTCTAGCACTGTTGTTGTTCTCTACAGGCTGTAGATAAACAGAGACATCTGGCCTGTTTGGTCTTTGAACAGTGGATACTGGCAATGGAAGTCAAGAGACAAACATTAGCACCCAATGTAACACCTGCATTCAATGTACAGACTACTGTATGTGAAGACTGCGTTGCATCTTCTTTATATATCTGACCTAAAACTTTATACAGGTATTATATACTCTAACCAACAGGACCCCTGTGGTAGGATCTTATCTAGTCATTTATGAAAACACTGGCTTTGTAATCCTCTTATGTACTGTACAGCCCTTCCACCTGTCAACTGTTTTCATGTTTGATTTTTTTTTTTTTTTTTTTTTCAGGGGGGTAATTGAGGACAGGATCGGTTTCTTCCCAGCAGCCTTTGCTCACCTGGTGCAGGCTGGGGACCAAGTGTTCAGGTGTAACAGGACATTCATTGGCTGTAAGGAACAAGGCCAAATCACCCTGAAGGAGGGACAGGTATTGTAAAAACCTTATGATGATAATGATAATTGCGGTGGATAGATATTTTGAATGAATACACAGTATGTTGAGTACAGGCTGTTGTTATCAGGCAAAAAAACATATTATTCAAGTGTTTTTATGACTCCACATAAAGCCAGGCCGGACAAAATGTCTTCCTTAAAATGTTTAATTTAAATCCTAAATGATCCTGCTTCATTATTAAGAGTAATTTATGTCAATGTCTGTATCTGCAACAACTGTGTCTTCTGCTGGTATTTCTTCTTGCTATAATTGGTGTGTTGTTCAGGACATTTTGGGGTATTGACATTGTGACAGTGGGTGTGGGAAACACAATATAAGATGCAAGCAGCAGAGTCCTACCCCAATAAACATTCAGATTAAATCTAATATGGGTAGAATGCATGTGATTATAGAGATTAGATCATAAATGATTGTACATAAATACCGGTGAAAGTTGGTACAGTGTTTTGTTGCTCACAACCCATCCATGCCAGGGTGTGCATGCCAGAGGTCTACCCTGACCCGGGGGCTCAGTCAGGGGCAAGGTCCAAATAATACTTGTACTCGTACTGTGTCATAATCATCACAGGAGAAGAATGTATTTTTTTGATGTGAGATGGTGAAGTGCAGTGTGTCTTTACACAGTTTGATGGCAAAGTTTGACTGAAATAATCCTAATTGTACACAGAGTGGCTTTAAAAGATAACTTCTGTGATTAAAGTCTTTCAAAACCTGCCAGATGACGCCGAGCAATCAAGCTAATAAGAAGGCTTGTTTTCTTAGTTTACGATTAACAACTTTTACAAGATACAAAACTTCCACTAGAAAGTAGTGGTACGATTGTTGCCCGGGTTAATTGCCTGCCCTTGAAGCCACAAAGGCAAAACACATGAAGCATTCATTTAGACCAAACATTAGCAGGGTCGATCCCATGAACACCGTCGTCACAATGACTCGGGGGAAGCGATGACCTTTATCACAGACAATAAAATTTCCACATTACACCTGTGTCTAATTCATGATCACACCCCGGCCATTAGAGCACATCAGATTCACATTATCCAGCAGCTCTGTAGCCATCTTATTACTCTCCTGCAGTTCCCACATCGCCTCTTACCTCCAGCGACTCTTCCCTCAAATGCAACTACTCACTGAAAAGCTCAACTGGAGTTGGCCAACAGAGGATCCCTCTCAACGTCTACCATTAAATTAGCATTTTGGCATAATGGCCATAGTTAGATCAGGCCCCCTTTTTCCCACAATGCTTTCCAGGGCATGTTGGGACTCAGAAGAGGCTTAAAGCAAGCAACCCCCAGCGGAGATGAAACCACCGCAAACATGATGAGTCCATGACCCGCTGCCTTTCTTTTCCAGTCTCATAAACCCAGGGGAAGATATTGTAGAATACTTAGAGCGAGCATGCAAACACAATGTGATCTGGTCCCTTGTGAGGGTCAATGAGTGAAATTAATGATAATAGTAAATGAAGCAATGCTCTACAGTCCAGCTGGGCAGTACATTTGGTGATATGAGACTTTCAAAATAAATCAAACTTTGCTTGTATAGCTCCTTTCATGCAAGTGCTTTTTACATATAAGGGTAAATAAAAACTAGACTACCATCAGTTACTTACATATTGAAATATTTGGTCAAATGTTATGTTTTTACTGTACCATATTCTTAATTGTTTTCACATTAAAGTCACATTTCCCTTTTACCTCAGATCTGTGTGAGCAGCGAGGGCGAACGCAGCGGCTTCATCAGAGTGGCAAGTGGAAAGAAGAGAGGCTTCGTGCCCTGTGACGTTCTGGAAATCATCTGAGTGAAATAAAACACTCAGAGAAATGAAGAGAGAGAGAGATAAAGAGAGAGAGAGAGAGAGAGAGAGAGAGAGAGAGAGAGAGAGAGAGAGAGGTAAGATCAGCCGTCTGGTGGTCAGTAAACTGAACCTACAAAATGGCTACGAGACACCTGTGAGGGACATCGCCTCATCAGAAATTTGGAGCTCTGAGTCTCTGTACCTTCCTCACTCCCTGTAAACACACAAGAGATGCTGAGACGACAGATTGTTTGTTGTTTGCAGGGAGACAGGAGATCTGTTTCACTGGATTTGAATTAATTTATAGAGCCGATGTGTGTGCGTTTTTACCCCTATTAGTTTTATTCTTTTACAAGCTTTTTATGTTTTGAAAGTGGAGCTGCTGGGTGGCTGTTTAAGCCAAAGAAAAATGAAACCCTTAAACACTTTAGTTTAGATCCTCGTGCTTTTTACATTATGTTCCAAGAAAAAAAAGAGCTTTTAATGCAAGTTAGTCAGCAATAGAACCAACTCCCTGACATGAGAAAGTGATGAAAATTGGACTTGAATAAACCACGTATACATTCAAATAAGAACTTTTACTTTCTTTGAACCCTCTAATCAGAAGAACACTTTCTGTATAGCCTCTAGCGTACAGTACAGACCGTGACAGAACTAAAACGCAGGTGAGAAACAGTGGATGCAACAAAGAGATGTGGGCGAGTATTTTCAGAGGATCAATCAAAGACTTCAGAAACTCTCAGTGGTCCTTCTGAAATATCGCCCTCATACTCCCTCGGTTTACTCATCGCAATCCAGGGTTTTACTTAATGATGACAGTAATGCACATTTGTATCATCACTTGAATCAGAAACTCTAAAAAAAATCTGTGTATCACACAAAAGTTGTTGTTTACCAAATTTAACATTTTGCATTGTCTCTATGTTACAGAACCTATAAGATTTATCTTTTAAAGCTTAAAAAAATGTTTTGGTTGTTTTATCAAATGGTTTAATTTTCTCTCTTTTCGTCAAAGATTTCACAGCTTCATTGCTATTAAATAGAAGTGAATGAGAAGGTACAGCTACTATATGATCAGGATGTTAATGATTTAATGATCTGAGCTAATGTGAACACAATGGCGCCTGTAAGACAATGAAACATGTAAGACAATGATACATTTCTGGTTAGCGTGTTAACTTTAAATGTAATCACTCTTGTGTGTCGTCTTTCTCGGCGCGGACTGTTTCGAACAGCACGTCTCGTTCAGATTCTAGTCAAGTGCAAAGGTGTTGCATAATAGTAGATATAGTATATCTCTTACAGGTTGTTCTGCACTGAAACTTGGCTTTAATGAATGTCCAAGAATTCTATATTGTACATACTGTACATACAAGATTAAAATTTCTTCTTTATCACAACCAAAAGTGTATTGTGAGGATTTTGTGGTCTTTCACGTCTTTTCATCATTTGTAACACATTAATTATATAATATATACCTAATGTTTCATCTGTCTCATCCTAAATTCTTCCATCTGTCATAATGATTCCTGAATTTCTATCATGGTTCACTGTCCTCTCATACTCATTAATTAGCCATCGATAATAAGCTCATCATTCGCTCAAGTGGGCCCCCAAAAAGATTATGCATCATGCAATTATGCATATTATTATGTGATTTAGTTGCCAGTGAAAACAACTGGGATTGTGACTCAGTTATTCTGAGCTTGAAACGTCTTTGAGAATCTGATCTTCTTTTTTACAGCAATAAAGTGGTAAAGACTGAATTTGAGACGTGAAGAAACATTTTGCTATGAAACACAGAGATGCCTTTAAAGTTTTACGTCTCTGGTTTTCCATGATTTGTGGGATTTTTTGATTTTTTTTATGTGAAATCAAACTGAATTTCTCAAATGAGGTAGTGCATCGTGCACTTTCTGAACAAAACAGCTGGACAGAGGAGTTTGACCTTAATACATTCTCGATTACTGTACATAGCCAATGCTGTCAGGATTTAATATTCATCAAAATAGCACGCAAGGATCATGTCTTAATATTTGAAAAAGGTTTTTGAAACTCCACTATGAGCCTGTGCTCATAATGCTACTTCTATACAGGGCATTACGAATGCATTAGAGCACATCCTTATGCAACAAAGAACTCAAAGATTGCATGTGTCCAAAACATAAAACATGAAGCAAAATGAGATCAAGCAACTTGCATGAATGCTGTGTGGCATCACTATACTGTACATAAATGAAATGTACTGTAATTACTTACTAGGATTAATAAATATAATAATCCATAACAACCCTCAAAATGTGCACATGCAATAGACACAATGTACTAGTAAACCTAATGTAAGGGTCCAGTGTGTAGGATTTAGTTGTATCTAGCAGTGTAGTTGCAGATTCCAACTCTGTCTCTTCAGCCTCCCCTTCCAAGCACAAAGGAGAAACTACAGTGGCCTATATAGAGCCAGTGTTTGGTTTGTCTCTTCTGGGCTACTGTAGAAACTTGGTGGTTCAGCATGGCAGCTGCCACGGAAGGATCCATGGTCAGTAGATAAAAAAGGCTCATTCTAAAGTAACAAAAATACAAAGATTCCTGTATTCAGGTGATTTTACAATAATGAAATATAAATATGAATTTTATATTTCATTTCTGGCAATAGATCCTCCTAAATGTTACACACTGGACCTTTAAAGTTAAAACATCCCCAAATTAAAAAAAAATATCAATCAAAAATTAACTCTGTTTCACATTCTCAACATCAAGCTGAACTTTTATGCTAAAATGGATGAAAAGTCCAGTTTTCAGAATAATGGAGAGTTAGTTATCATGTTTGGATTGTCTTTGATTGTTTTTAATGTGTATTGTTTTATTGTGTGTAATAATGATGAAGTTAATCAAATTCAATCAAATGTGAACATTTACGGTCCCATCAAAACACAAACGTGTTGTTACAGCCTGTTATAAAAGCGAGGTCATTCAGGATGGCTTTGCAGAGTCACTAATTTGGGCACATACATACTGAGTAAACAATTTTTGAACCTTAAATCTATATTTTGACACAAATCTAGATTTAGAACATATGTCATAATTTTCACTTCACCTGTTGTTTCCAGGCCACTTTCTCATCTTTTCATCTTACAGTTCAGTAAGTCTTGCTGATTTACCCCATTTGATCTCTCTCTCTCACTCTGCACACCCTGCAGTCCACCATGAGAGAGATTGTTTCACTGCAGATGCAGATGTTTCAGCAGCTCCATTAAGCAACTGCTCACATGTTTAAAATGTTGCTGCAGGCGCAGGCCATCTATAGAAATTGAGACAATCACAAACACTTTGCTATTTCAGTGTCTGCCCATTTTCCTATTCTGGGTCTGTGTAATGACACGCAGCAGGCCGTCACTGCAGGTTTCCAGCCGCTCCAACATACTTGAGTCTGGCACCACCTGTTGGTTTATCAGAGTGACTTAGGCTATAACAGTCCAGTAGTAACATCCTCTCACCCACTGAGAAACATATAAGTGAACAAAGCTTCAAATAAATCAGGGGGGATGAAGTTCACACTTGCTGAGGTGTCTGAAATAAAATCTCTGTTCACCATTCAAATTAGTTTTGATTCCTTCCTCCAACAGCCGGACTTGAGTATTATTTCTACTGTGTAAAAACTCAGACTAAAGCAGCAATAATCAATATTTTTTATATGAATTAAAATTATATTATCACCCAATTCTCCACTTCCCTGCAGCTCTAGAGAGCTTTATATCATTCTGCAAGTCATATTTCCTGAAACATTCACTATATCCTTAAAGGTGGATGAGACCATGAGACAGATTATCTGCTCCTAAAGGCATTTGCAGGAATCCACTGCACCTGGACAAAAACAACCAGTCAGAGCCAACAGAAAGAAAGTTGATTGCTGAGTTTCATTCCCACATGGTCAAATACCAAAAGCTACCTGGCGCACCTTTGGTCTATGGGGCAGATGCTCAGATATTTAAAATATCTTTAAAGATCCATTTTGAATGGGAGCAATGTTCTTTTAGGGTTTAAACTGTTTAAGGAAACATGATTTGATGTTCCTGCATGTATTTATAAAAACATGAGACACAAATCTACTTATTAAAACAATTACATTCAAACAACCTGTTCTTTCACATTGCTGATAGGACAAAATTGTATTCTTTCAAAACAGATAAAACTAGCAATGCTTGTCTGGATTGTTTGAAGACCTGGAACTACTCTTCCAACAAATGCATTTAGTAGAAAATTGAGTGTTTGTGAAAGAGCGATAGTGTGAACTGTGAGTGTGAGAGGTTTCAGTAAGTGTGAAGCAGGAAGGAGACACCTTCTAGTTGTTGGTGTGTTTGTGTGTGTTTCACTCAGCTCAGAAAACCAACAGAGAAACTGCAAACAAAAGAGGAACAAACTCTATTCTGTGTAAATGTTTCGGTGAATCCCCCCAGTGACAGTAATGACGTCCACAATGAATTTGGACATAAGAAAGTCACACAACAGTTTAGCATTTAAAGAAGATTAAAAGATCATCAATTCAAAATAAAAATAAAAAGGGTTGGGGAAGTTTTTTTTTTTTTTTAGCATCATGTGATGTCTTTGCACTTCTTGCTCAGTACACAAATACACAAAAGCACATTGTGTTCTCATGCACATCTGGGCGGAGTATCCCCTACAAGCATGTTTCTCAATTGCGGTAAGGCCAAGGTTAGCGGCTTTTTGCACATGAAGCAGTTCTTTAGGTTAGAGTAAAGCAGAATTTATACTTCATCAGGGTATTTGCAGGAAGCATTAACACTTCAACTGGTCACTTAAAATAGCATACAATATATTGGGAGTTTTGTGGTGAATCAGGTGGTCTTTCAGTAATCACTATATGTGGTTTTCCATTGAACTCACCAGCAAGAAGAGCTCACACTACTATAAATGAAATGAATGCAACGTCATCAGAAAAGTTGTATCACCTCTCTGGAGCAAGTTTTAAGTCCCGGAAAGTTAATGTCATAAAACTTGATGACTACAGACTGGGGGCTGCTTTAAACACTGCAGTGTAGTTTTGGAAATCATTGCCAGTACTGTGAAGTCATGGTGTCTTGTAGGTAAATGACTGAAACATGCAACAACAAAAAAAAGTTCTTTCAAGAGCAAGGGAAAAGGTGATTTGAGTAATCACGATTGAAGCCGACCACTACTAGAACAAGAAACTGTCTGATTCCCAAAGTGTGCTTCTGCCCATGAAATTACTCATGGTCATTTGGTGCTTTTGACTTTACTTTACGATTGATAATAATCACAACTTCCCAGACCTAACAAAAGACAGGGATTACACTAACTTATTTTTTATTTAAAGGGACATTGTGTAGTGTTTTAAGTATTTTGTTAGCTAAAATCAATGTCTTCATTCATAAATGTGTCCTCATTGGTGTAAAATTACCTCTGCCAATGATCTGACTTATCCTCGTAAGCAAAGAATTTCTTATCTGTATATACATTGGACGGGCAAGTCCATGGAGGCTTCCATGTCGTTCCACCATTTTGAAAAACTATAATCGCCGAGAGGGACATAAAGCACTAGCCTACCTGTCTAGCTAATCCAAAACGCGCTTTCATTTAGAGCCAGCGTCACATGACTGAAACCAGCTATAACGGAGAAGGAGATCAGTGAGAGGCGCTTGTCACTGCCCCGGCACATTTGAAAGTCTGCACTGCACTTTAGTTAATAATGGAGGATCATACTTATGCCGGGCCACAGGAGAAGGAATCCTCGTCACCAAAGAAGCCAAAAAGGGAATTAAAAAGGCAACGTGACCGGCGAATTCAAAAAACGAGGGTAAACATCGGGGTAGCTTTTCTCAGGTGGAAAGAGCTAATGAAGGAGTAAGACTTTCAAAGGGAGGCTGAAGTTGCCTGCTTTCTCCTCGACAGGTAGGCTTCTTGGTACATAACGGCTACCGTAGTTGCAATACGCATTTGAAAATGCGAGGCACTAGAGAGCACTATTCATTTGAATGCAAAATACAATTTCACCGCTAGATGGGAGAAATTCCTACACAATGTCCCTTTAAATTAAGGATGAGGAACCCGTATTAACTACTTTATGTTAATTCAAATATGCATTTCACACCTCCCATGCATAAGAAATGTCGTATTACTTTGCACTGATATGGATTAATGTTACATTTTCTTTCACCAGTGTCCTCAAGTGTGTTACAGATTTTGAAGGGCATGGGAGAAAGTTAAGATGGCTCTTATTATCTCTTTTAAACAGTATTTTTATATACTTTAGGCTGTGTACGTGATACACGATGGGTACAACATAGAAAAATGCAGTGTTTGACTTTTGCAAGTAACAGTCTTGTGGTAAATTAACTGCTGATACATGTTGTTGAAAAGCAAATAACAGAAGCTGACAGTATAAAAAGCCACAGGAGCGGCTGAAAACAACCATGAGTCCTGCCTTCAGCATCGCTCTTCTCCTGCTCTTCACAAGTAAGACAGTAACATTATTTCCCCCATGTGCCTGATAATAAAATCATTAAACATAATCTTTTTTCAGCTGTTGTTAAGACTGTGGAGGACTGGACTGAAGAGGAGAAAGATTTTCCATCCCAGTTGAAGGAGGAGAGAGCTGACCATCATGCAGAGGAGGTGAGATACCATGACACATAAACATGTGAAGCATTTAGTTTGTGTGAAGGAAAACTTAATTCATAAAACTTGTTCTGTATCAGATACTGCAAGATGGAGATCTCTGTAGTAGCTGTAAGTCGCTTGTCTCCCAGGTGAAGAAGAAGATGGACAATAACACCTGTAAGGTACAAAATATAACGTAGTATCACAAAGTACATTCAGAGCCTTACCACAGCCATTGAGCCTCTTTAACAACTAACAACATTCATGTTCACTCTTTGTTTTCACTTGCACTTTAATTTAGTTGGAGCACCCAAAAAGTGATGATAGAAAAGGTTTAGTATTTTAGCAAGTTTTATGGATATAATTCAAAATTTGGGATTTGGGTTGCAATAGTAAAGGTTTATGTTCCTTAAGAATAACAATTATTGTAAATATTGTGTAAGTAATGCTGTTTAGGACCCTCAAATCAGTTGTGTGTTAAATGATTACATTTGCAGGATAAAGTTGCAAAGCTGGTGGACAATGTCTGCAGTCAAGAGAAGAATGAACAGGTGAAGGAGGCCTGCAAGAAGATCATTGGAAAGATCAAAGACAAACTGAGTGAGGCCATAGCCGACAAGGCAGATCCAGAATCTGCGTGTAAAAAAGTAAAACTGTGCCAGAAAAAGCCACCTCCCCATACACTGTAGTAGATGTACTGAAGTGTACCAGTGATGTTTCATTTGAATTGTAACATTTCTATGTGCATGTTGCCCTGTTCTTGCCTTTGGAATAAAGATTTGAAGCTGTTTATTTCCATATCCATGCAGTGTTTATTCCTCACAATACACATTTGACTTTAAAGACACTTAAAGTAACTTCAGTCTAATGAAATAGAAGCTACATTAGAAACCTACAAATAAAACAACAAAGGATAAAAAATGTACCCATTCTATATTTAAAACAACTGTAACTTGGTAAATCTGCAACACAAATCAATATATTGAACAGGGTATAATGGAGCTCAAAACCTTTTTTCAATAAACTCCAGGGGTATAAGCTCAAGTCAGAACTTCAAAGCAGCAGGTTCCCATGTAGATTTTTTAACATACATTTATATTTACAGTTGATTGGGAACAATATACTTTTAGGGTTTAATTTTCAAAAGGAACAGAGGATGTTCCAGGTGTTTATATATAAGAACGTAACTCACACTACACATCGATACTTGCAGTCTTTCAGTTTCACATAGATTGTCTGATGTGTTTGAAATGTTTCAAAATCCAGAATCTGGCAATTGATTTTGAGATATTTTAGATATCAGATGAATTAATGAATATAAATTACTGGCTACAAAAAAAGACAAAATAAAATCAAGTCTAACCCCAACACTATTCTCATCACAGTTTCCCACTGCACCTCACTTGCAGAATACTTTTGCACACACAACCACCAAAAACCAGTTCCCACTTAGCTCAAAACAGCTCACAACAAGTGCATTTAACTTCACTCTGGACCACTGAGTCACAGATACAGCCCACAGCCTGAGCTTTTTTACTGTCAGGCCTCTTGAAATGTGTAATAAGTCTTGTGGTCATTCATCATTACCATACTTACAAGACTGTGTGGATGTCTGGAAAAAAGTCACATGACTTTGCATTTGTGTTCATCTCTTTCCCAACAGTGTCTTTGGATTCTAGGGTACCAAACTGGGATTTTAAAGAAGATGGAAGGAGTACATTATCACGTCAGCTTGAGAATGCAACAACACATACTGTGTACCCTGACTCATATGGTGAGTTGAGTAAGATATTATGTTAGTAAAGTAACTGGATTATTGAGGTATAAAATAAAACATATCTGCATGTGTTTCCAAAAAAAGAAGATTTTACATATGGGGTTTGTAAAAAATTTTTTAAAAATGCAGCAGTTTGCACTTGTGGCAAGTAAGGTGCTGATCCATGCGTTTGACAAACAAATAGCAGAAGCTATAAAACGCATATATAAAAAGCCACCAAAAGAGCAGCTGAAGACACCTCTGATGAAACAGTGAGAACAAACATGAGTCCCGCCATCAGCATCGCTCTTCTCCTGCTCTCTGCAAGTAAGATAGCAACATTATTTACTCGATCTTCCCTTTTAATTTAATTATTTAATTATTTTCTGGACCCTAATTTTCTTTCAGCTGTTGTCAAGTCGTGGACATCTCTGGAGGTCAAAACTGTAGGGGATGATTTTCCACCTCAGTTAAAACATGATGTGAAGGAGTCGGCAGACCACCAAACAGAGGAGGTGAGAAACTATGACACATACAGAACCTGATGAATACAAGTTGAAACATCAGCCCTTTACTTTTATTTAGACATGCTGTGTGAACATGCCTTTTTATGACTGACTCACCAACACGTTTACTTACATTAAAACGTTTTCTTTTCTTTCATTTTTTGTATGTAAAACCTTTTATTAAACCCAATATTGCAGGATAGAGTTTTCCCAGGTTCATGTACTGCCTGTAAGTTCATTGTGTCCAAAGTAAAGAAGCATTTGGGCAGCGATCATTCAAAGGTAATGAATACAAAATATACTTTAAAATAATATACTATATTCAGAGCCTGACTGAGCCTCTCAGAACAAGTTAAAAATATGAATTCTCACTGGGCTCTTGTGTTCACATTTCCCTATAACTGAATTATTGAATTACCCCGCAGAGTCCTTCATTTTGCTTAATTCTTGCAGACACACAATTTTTGTTTAGAGGCTCTTTAACTTTCCTTACCCCAGATATGCATGGTACAAAGTCAGTTTTCAGTTTGTCAGATTAACAATATAACGCTACCAGAAACCCCAAATAACCCAACCTCTACCCTAAAGAAAAATGATACAGATACCTATAAAAATGTATAAATAGGGTGATAATCACTCAAAATATTGAATATAGAAGAGTTCAAGATTTAAAAATATAGTTTATTAGTTATATACACAAATGCAGCAGAAAAATAACAAAATAAAACTAAACAGTCGTTAGATGTGAAGTGATTTTTAATGCATTTCATGGAAAGTCTATAAATGCGGTAAATCACTAAAAATATTCCTTCAAAGTTGTAGAATCTTTTTCTTTTAGAAATAAACGAGCACTTGAGAAATGAATTATGACGTATAAATAAATGATCAAAGAGGCACTGTCTACAGAAAAAATATTAGCGATAACAGACTTTGTTTTAGTTGTAAATCAACCCACATTTTCTGGTGGGTTGAAGTTGAAGGTTGAGTTTTAACATTGAGTAATTATAATTTGATCCATTATAGTAATTTCAGTGCAGTTATTTATCTGCCTTTATTTCTTTGTGGAGGACAATCTGAGTAGTACATGGACCCATACCATCAGAAAGTATATATTGTGTTAGAAGTGTTGATTCTTAGGATTTGCCTATATTTGTATGCTGAATAAGACCAACATCACCATTAATGAGTAAAAAACGTGTGTCAAATATTTCATTTGTGTTTACTTAAAGAAAAGAATCGAAGAGCTGCTGAACAGGGCCTGCAATGGAGTGAAAATAATCTTAAGATCTGCCTGCAAGTCGATCGTCAACAAGTTCCAACAAAAACTGATCAACGCCTTAACAAAGCTAAAGAGTCCCAGGGAAATATGTGTTTATCTGAAACTCTGCAAGAAGAATGAACCTTCATAGATATAACATATAATGCATCTACATCAAGTGTACTAGCAATGTTTCTGACTGTTTCTGTGTGCATATTGGGTTTTTTTTGCCTTTGTAATAAAGCTTTTCTGAAGTGGTTGTATTTCCATGTGCAGTGATGTAATTCTTCTCATACTCTTTGGTTTTTTTCTCTCACACAGCTGATAAAAGCGGAGAGAGTTTAATGGGTAAAACCATGAGGTAGAAGTTACAGGAGCTTAGTGGAAACACAGTCTGAAGTTCAGAAGTCATGCTGTAGATTATTTTTAAAGCATTTTGAAGAATTACTGGAATGAATTAGTAAAGAAGTAAAACTGTGGCATAACCTGACAGTAAAGGTCACCAATGTTCAAAGTCCTAGTCTATTCAACGTCAGGTTTATGCTACTGTAGATTTATAACCTACAAATAAAATCATTACATTTACTCTTGTTTCCCCTTCTTATTCAAAGCTATAAAGTGGTAAATTCATTGTTACTGTAAAGTTTGAGAATCCAGCTTAGAAATTTCCTGTGGTACACATCAAACACACATTTACAGCTGCTGGTCGTCTGATTTTGTTACATTTGAACGGAGCCTTATGCTAAGCTAACTGGTCAACCAGCTGCTATCTGTAGCTTCATATTTACCACACATACATGACAGTATCAATCTTCTCAGTTCTTTTAACTCAAGGTCCACTTACTAGATTTGTTCTGGCTGATGATAGGCCAAGAAATTCCGTAAGTAGACCTTTGAGTTAAACCAGCAGCATTGCTCCAGGGGATGGCAATTTCAACCTGTCCATCAGCCCCGTGGATGTATTAAGACAGAGGTCGGTCCTCTATTTTGGTAAAGATTGAAATATCTCAAAATATATTTGAATTAATTACCATGAAACCTGGTTTAAAATTTGGTCAAAATCTGTGTTCTTGTGGGCAGCACCCACTTTATACCCTTTGGTTTCATACTAAAAAACCTTCACAACTAAGGACATTCCCCTCAGCCACAGCCATGCTTTGTGTTTAGTGCAAGTAGGCAAATGTTAGCATTTTCATGTAAGCCTGTTAGCTGACATTAGCATTTAGCTCAATTACTGCGACTACAGAGCTGCTATGATGGTGGGAGTTTGTTACACTACTTTGCAAGTTGTGAACTCACAACTTAAGGTCACATAGAGGTCACAAACTGGGTGCTTTTATTGTCTTTAATCAATAGTGACAGCTGAAGAATGACAGGAAAGAGATAGGGGATGACACGCAGCAGAGGGCCACAGGTCGGAGCTGAACCCATGGCTGCTGCAGCAACGACTCCAGCTCCAGCTCCACCAGGAGACCTACTTGGGCACCCCATAATGAAATATTTCAACAATATTTGAAACATCAAAATACCTCAAACAACTTTGCATTAAACATTTAAATCCAAATGAGCTTATAGCTGAGGAAAAACCATCGTCCTCATCTGTTTGAGGACAACACACATGAACTGCTTAGTAATGCTTTGTTCAATTTGAAAATAAAGATTTTAAGCTTAAACACACAGATAACAGAACTTTGTGGCACAAACTGTGGCTCCAACACACTATTTCCTGTGCATTAACTGGAACAGATGAGTAATAAGATGAGTAGGTCATGTGAAGGTGGTCTCCACAAAACCACTTATTTTCTATACTGTGACCACACAATTTTTGTGGTTTGAATTTCTGTCTGTGGAAGCTTGCAGGAGTGTTGCAGTGTAGCCCCTCACTGCTGCTGGGTATAAAAGGTGTTTGTTACAACAGATGCACATACTCACCGCTCACTGCCAACAATGGAAACCTCTTCGGTCCTCCTTGTGTGCATCCTGGTTACATGTTCTGGTGGGCTACATCATTTTTGGATTCTATAACAATCCTCTTTATCCTGTAATTTATCATTTATAACTTTAACATGTATTTGTATTTTTTCTCTTCACAGTCTGGACAGTCCATGGGAGAAACATAAAGGTCAAGACTGATGATCAGGTGGACGTGCAAATCTCTGTGGAGGCCGGCAAGGTAATGTGGCTGCTTTAGTATATTCATATTCAGATATCAGATGATAAAATGTAAAAGTTAAAGTCCTGCATGCAAAGTCCTTGTAAGTAAAAATATAGAAGGAGATTTATTTAGAAGTACTTAATCAGTAGAAAGAACTGTCATTCACATATTAGTACTGATTCAACAACGTGTAAGTAGCATGAAAGATACTGCAGTAAATTCCACTGCCAGTTATATACATACATATACTCACGCAAGAAACTGAATAGCTTTGTCTTTGACATTTTATTTTATTTTTATGGAAACAAGTTGTTCAATCAAAACAGTTAACCAGAAAATAATAAAGTAGAAATAAATAATACAAGAAATGTAATATAAATAGCCTACACAAAGTATAAAATTTAACTACCTGCGAAATAAAAACTGTAAACAAGTGATGAATAAATGAAAAACCTAAGAGATGCATTACTTTCACTGTACTGTACATGAACAATATACAGTGCAATTTTTTCTGACATGCAAATTAGATTAGATTTAATCTTATTGTCATTACAGTGAAATGCTGATTAGCAGAATGCAAAGAAGCAGTAAACTGCAGTATAGTATAACACATGGTAATGTATTAACATTAATGATGTGCACTTTAACATGGATGTAAAGTCTAACACTATAAACACACTTTAGACAATACTAAACTGTAACACAACAAACAACAAGGCTTCAACAAGTTTTGGTCGTTTTGACATTGTTAATGGTTTCTGGGGTCACGTCAGAAAACTCAACCATCTCTCAGAGACAAAAGGGCTAAAGTGCCCTCTACAGTGGTGTGGACGCTATATGTGCCCTTTTTTTCTTTCCGCCCCTCAGAGAGCAGGTAGAGTCTAATCAGTCAGAGGAGGAGGGGGGGCGGGGGGCTTTATAAAGTCTTATTATTATTTAATAGGCTTTGCTAGGCAGTTAAATTAATGTGGGTTTATTTTCATACTAAGAAATAATAGCACCAACTAGTTTTAGTATAAAAATATTGAAAGTTGCACCTTTTGTTTTTTTTTTCTTCCCCCCCTTAGCATTTGCCTATACTGCCTATGCTACTGGCCGGCACTGACAATATATGTCACTTTAATCTGCCTTTTCTTTAATCTGCAGCTTCCAGGTTTGTGCTGGGCGTGCAAGTGGGCTTTAAAAAAGGTGAAGAAAGTCATGGGACCGAACGCTACTGCAGAGGTAAAATAAAATGTGTAAAAGATTGGTTATGGAAGGAACTATGGAAGGAACATTGATGTCATTTCTACTCTTACAGAACATGACTCCAAAGCTGTTGGCCGTCTGCGACCAAATCGGCCTCCTGAAAAGTTTGTGCCGCAAATTTGTGAAGAAACACCTCGGGGAATTAATCGAGGAGCTCACCACCACTGATGATGTGAAGACAATCTGTGTCAACACTGGAGCCTGCAAGTGAGTCACCAGCCCGCCTTTATATTGTTTAACCAACAATATGACCTAAAATATATACACAACATTAATTACTCATGATTTAGCAACAACAATAATAGATATAAATACTCTTTCTTTAAACACATATTCCCCAGTTGTATAAGTATTTATATATATAGTCTAAATGTAAACATTTGAGGGGATAATATACTTTTTACCTCACTACATTTCTCTATATAGTTTGTTTGATGATTTTAGATACAATAAGTTTGTTACATATAATACAGTTATAGATTGAATTACCCAACACAATATGAAGTAATTAAAATGAGCTACATCTATAGCTCTATGATCATACAATGGTATGTTAAATACAATACTGGTAGGGGCCATTCTGAACGTACTCTGTACGTACTTCTTCCACCACTGATACTCCATTATTGTAATTAATTCGATCTTTTCCTGCTTTTCTAATGTGCTGTCTTTAGGCCGAAGGAGATGTTGGACCTGCTCTTTTATTCAAGCGACGAGGATTCACAAATTGAAATGAATGAATATGCCTGGGGTTGAATGCACAGATAATGACTAACTGCACATACGATTACGATCAACAAGCATTTTCACCTCGTTTTTTTTGTAACTGTATTCTCTTTGCAATTTCCCTTGTGCCTTTATTTACTCTGCATTGCCTGTGATGTCATGTTTATTGTGTATCTGTGCATTAATGATCAATAAACATTTGCATTTCAAATCTTATGTTTATTCTTTGTGTTGGTTTAAAATTGCATCTCCACCCCAACTGTTAAAGCCTGATAGTGATAAACCCTCGCACTGAACACTGCTTTGAAACTTTTTTTTACAAACCTAAAAAAAAAAAAAAAAGAAACCTCAAACGTGTCGTTGGTCAAGTCTCAGGCATAAAACAAAAGACAAGATCTAAACATCATACTTTCAGGAAGTCAGATCTTGTTCATGTCAAGTTCAAGACGACCAAAAAAATATTATTTGCGTGAGCAAAACAAAGCTTACAACAAACTGTTGCTAAGCCAAATCACACCTACAAAATCCTTGTGGTTTTTGAGAAGAAGCTTCTTCTCTCACACTTTTACAATCATTAAGGGCAGCTGCAAAATTACTCTTTGTGGCATCCAGTTTGTGGTTGTAGCACGGACGTAATTTGGGGGGGTGGGACACAGGGGACATGTCCCCTGCACTTTTTCAAAAGGCCGTTTTGGTCCCCTGCAGTTTTTACCATCCAAAAACAATGTTACGCTATAGTAAACAGAGACGCGTCAAACACTAGGACAAAGCGGAAAACGGCCGCTCAAGCTGAAGCCTGTTTCCCTTAGTTTAGACCCGCCCACAAGCTCCTTGATTGGCTCTGCCGTTTCTTGTGTGATTGGCCGTCCCCGCTGTCACTCCATCTTGCTTGCACACTGGTCTGAGAGGAGTTTCAGCGCACTGAGGAGGTTAAAGACCTGGCTTCGCAACTGCATTAAGCACAAACGCCTGAACAATGTGGCAGTTTGTCACATACACCAAGAAAGGGTTGATGCCTTGGACAGGAAGAAACTCTGCCAGGAATTTATCTCTGCCAATGATCGAAGACAACATGTGTTTGGAAGCTTTGGTTGAGTTGATGATGTTGACCCTCCTGTGGTCTTTGGCTCAAATTGACCCTTGTTCACTTTTCATTTACATCAAAAATAGGATTTTCTTCCATATAACTACCTAAAAATGACAGTGGTTCTCTGTTACACTCATTTCAAATAAAATTGATTACTTGACTACTTACACTGAATTATGGACATTTTATTCAATTTCTTCCCACCTGTGATATTCCTGCCAGTTTGACCTGCCCACCACTGGGTGCTGCTATGTATGAGGTCTGTTTACCATATATTCAAAAAATATGTGTAAAATTGGTGGTACTGAGTTGGAGTGAAGTTGACTAATAAGGTGAAACAGAATTGGGTGATAATGTTTTGCTACATGCTTTACAACCAGTCAAACCAAAAAAGGGAACAGTAAACTTAAAAGTAGTAATAGAAAACTAGAAGAACTACTAGAAAACACAGTGAACTGAAAGAGTTAGAGTTTTATTAAAAATACTTGTGTCCCCCCCACCTCTGAAATCAAAATTTTGTCTTTGGGTTGTAGTTTATAAAGATGGACAGATGGGTCAAATGTAATGTCCAACCAACAGGGAATTGTCCTTTTTTGTGCTCAATCAGTGATGAAAACAAAGCTCAAACTAAAACAAAAAGGACAGAAAGATGAAGGACGAAGATAGCCAGCGTTACCCACAAACCCATCTCTGACAGGATGTTGTTGGGCGCTGTTAATGCCAGTTCTCACAAAATGTTAAAGATAAGACCCTCACTTGCAGTATGTGTAAAATAGGTCCTACATACATGTGAGAATGTCTCAGTTCAGTATATAGTATACTGGCAGAAGAATAGGCCTATTTAGATCTTTAATTTAATTAAAAAATACTCAAATTTAACATTTAAAGTAGCATATCAAAGTATTAGCAACAAACGGTGCTTAAATTATAAAAAGTTAAAGTACTCATTAGGCAGAATGGCTCCTGTCATTGTAATGCTACTGTATCAGAATATAATGTTATTATTATTACTATAACTAACATTAATGTTGTAGCTGGTTGAGGTGGAGCTCATGTTAACTACCATACTTTATATACATTACTATTTGGTAGTTCAACCTTTAACAATGTATAATATTAGAAATCTGTAGTAAGTAAAGCTGCCAGACAAATGTTATGAAGTATAATGTAGAAGTTAAAGTATGGAAATACTTTAAAAGTATAAAGTACATCAAAATTGATCCATGAAGGTGAGGGATTGGTGAAATAAACCTCTAAACCCTTCACTTAACAGATTTAAGTAAACACCAAGCAACTGATATTAACCAAAGCCTGTTTTTATATGCATGCACAGAATTCTGCCCACATCCTCATCACAGATAAATGTTGGTACCAGAGGTTTCAGTATATAGAAAACATATCTGGTGATATTGTATATTTGTAAACATAGCATTATGCTGCTGAACAACATTGTCACTTGTCACATATCAATAAACCACATGTGATATGTTACTTCATAAACTGCACTGCTGCTGGAAACATGAAAGATTTACACCTTCAATAGGATTCAAAGGTCTCAGGGCCACAGATGGGCCGGGGAAGTGGGAAAGTATTGAGAGATAGACAACAAAAATATATAATATCCCCAGCTTTATTCTTGAATAGATTGGTAATACCCCATGGTTTACTTTGTTACATACAAAAAACATATAATTCCCTATATTGCAGTCCAGAGGTGCCAATATTAAAAGGATACAATGTGATTTATTTGTTCATAATGTATGACAAGGTTAAATTCAAAAATAAAACTCAGCTGATCGTCATACAAGGCAGTGGCTCTTTCCCCAGATTGGTGCATTCCAGTTGACTTGATATTAAATCCTGCCAGTAGTTTTAATGGTCGACTTTTGAGTTTAATTCAGAATTAAAGGCCATCATGTGAAACTTCATATTTAAGTTTACATGAAACATGAAAATAAAAGCTGAATTATTCAAATTATTTTGTCATACATCAAGCACAAACAATTTAATGTTAATATTGGTGGCTTTGGACATTTCCTGTGGGAGCAAAAATTGAATCAGAGACTGTCCAATTGACAACCTTACAAAACTCAAGCAGGCAAAGCTACTTAAGTGTAATTTCTTGAAAACGGAAGTGGGCAAGAGTAAGTGCTTTTCTTCACCCAATCAGTTGGCAGATCACACCTATCGACATGTTAAACTTTACAGCAACCACAAAACTGACACTGACACATTTAGCGGTAATGTGTGTGAAGGTGCAGCAGGTTTGACGTAGAATCTTAATTAGAAATACTTCTTTCATACAGAAGAAAATGGCCTTTGGAAAGACAAAAACATGAGTCAATTTAATTGTTTTTTTTAATACAGTGGGTAGACGACAAAAGGTACATTATGACACTGACATGCACTTAAGACTAACAGATACACATAAACAAGACGAACAAAATACATGAAACATATAAGCCATTTACACAGAACATGTCACTGGTAATCTTTTTAGTGCAGTTTTGAAGATTTGAGTCCGCAGCCTCAAGCTATCACTGCTGAACAAAACCTTAAAAAGAATAGCACCCTTATTGTAAAAGTTGCGAGTCAATAAAACAAGTTTGCTACTGATGGCTCAAAATTCAGTGTATGATAAACTTCCTTCCTCATGAGGAGGCTGCAGCAGAGAGCAGGCACTTGCTGTTTCGGTCAATGAAATGTCCACGTGACCGATTGCTGTCCCAGCTCTGCTTTAAGGCCTGTCGGTCCAGCTTGTTGAGTCCCTGAGAGCAAAGACGGAGATCCTGGACCAGCTCTGACAAACCATCCAGACCTGCACTGTCCCAGGGGCCTGACACCTCACAACCTGTGGATGAGGCAACAAGCAGAAATTAAAAGTGTATACTTGATTCTCCCACTGTTCTTTCTTAAGATATACTGTAGTTTCATTTTTACTACGAATGACTGAATAGTTTTGTTTATAGTCATTTAAATGACCCAGTCCTAATGGAATTATTCAGACACATTAATCAACAACAAAGCAAACACACTGATCTGTATACTCAAAATCACACAGTACAGTACAATACACTGACTACTGCCTACAAATAATGTCCCAGGAGATAAATATTCATATTTCACACAGCCTCACAAGTATAAACATAATATACAAATTTTATTTTTTTTCTCCTCCTCTTTAAAGCTTTAGAAATATATTCAGATAACGCAAAAACATTATAACGTTAGTCAATTACAGCTCCGTCCTGGAATCCAAATATTTTAAACAATGTCTGTTACAAATCATTGTATAGAAAGACAGTAGAAACCTCATTAAATTCACAATATTAACATTATTAATCTTCAACCACCCCTCTTTACCATCTAGCTTCAATATGTAGTGGCAATGTACCACATCTTATCTCTGCAAAGACCAATATAATATAATATAATATAATATAATATAATATGCCACCAATGGCAAAGAAGAAAACTGCCAGCAAGCAAACATGGATGTTTATTAAGGAAACACAAGATGGGTTTTGGTGAGAAACAGTGAATGCACACTTAACTTTGTAACTTATGACCCATAGACACACACACACATACCTTGAAGGTTTAGGAGGGTCAAAGGGCGACAAGCCTCTCGGAGAGAGATCAGGATGTTGTGAAGTCCTGCTGAGGTAACAGACGGGTTTCCTGAAAGGTTCAGACTCACCAGAGATGGACATGAAGGCAGGCACCTGGAAGGGGAAACCAAAGAGTTAAATGGAAAAACTGATAACTGCAGAGGCGAATACAGGATGACAGATAAAACCAGAGAAGACATTTCACAGTGAGATAGAGCTCTTGGTTCACATGTGTTCACAGATAAACATTAAGACCTCTGAATGCTAAGAAGACATCATTACACTATGATTATGAACCATGCATGTTCCCACACACCTGGCCAAGGTGGCTACACTGCTGTCCGTCAGTCCGTTTGCTGCCAGACTCAGGTGGGTGAGCGAAACCTCTTCCTACAAGAAGATAAAAGCCTGTTTGTGCTGTACTGCAGGTACAATCCACTCATGAATGATATTTGTATATTTAATTGTGTGCAGAGTACAGAACAAGAGTGTGTGTGTGTGTGTGTGTGTGTGTGTGTGTGTGTGTGTGTGTGTGTGTGTACCTGTGACAAGACGTGGGTGAGGTGTTCCAGCGGCGGGTAATCAGCAGGACCCCTGCGGACGGCAGACAGGTCCAGGTGTGTGAGACAGTTGAGAGGCAGGGTCTTCAACACCAGCTCAAAGCCGGTGGAGCCCAGTGCATTGTGGGATAGACACACTGATTTCAAGTGGCCGGTGCCTGAAAAATGTAAATATTATTAGTTGGTTTGTACATGAATAACACTATTTGAGCGGAATCTCTTTTCTAGCTAATTAAAGACATGACATATCTCTTCTCTCATCTAGTCTGCCTGTTGGAGTTTACCTGTCAGAGCGCTGGCTAGCAGCAGTCGATGCTGCTGCAGGAAGCGAGCCGTGAGGCCGCAGGCCTGCAGAGAAAGCTTGGCTAACAGAGGACAGCAGGACAGCAGACAGGACAGGGACTCAGACACACCATCACCTAGTGGGTTCATACTGAGGTTGAGCTCCTCCAGACACTGCGAAAGGAAACCACAAACAGCAACTTGCATGAGAAAGAATTCTATTTCTGTGAAGATATATTTATATCAAGTGAGCAACGTCTTGTTCTGAGATCTGATGGACACCATGACACCATGTAACACCAAGTGTAATCACACTTTTATTAAAGAGCCTACAAAGTGAGACAAACTGTGTTACACCCCAACTGCATTTAGGAGTACAACTGAAATATGAGAACAATAAAAAGCATTAACTGTGTGAATCCCTGAGGAGCAGCCTTGATGTAATAACCAACATTTGACTGCCTTCTCATGAAGTGTAACGTCTTCTTCACAGCAGTTCATGCAAAAGGCAACAACAACAAAAAAAAGATGTTCTTACCCATGTCCTGTTTCAGTCACACAGAAGATTTTATCTTTTGATATTCTGATATATGTTATTGTAAGAATTATGCATTGTATTTTTGGTGATGAAATTCTACACATTCATATTATAGTAAACTAACTATAGTGTCATCACAGTTTGGATCCAAACAGTGAGTTATTGGGGCAAATTATCTTCAAAAGCATGAAAACAGGGGAAACACTGATGACAGGGGGTGAAATAAAATCAGACTCGGCCAGCTGGGCTCTTTACCGGAAACGCCGGATGGCTGTGTCCCTTTAAAGCATTTACAGCCTTCTCCAGCCCTTCCCCTGTAATGTGACAGGCAGATATGTCCAGCAGCCGAAGCCGAGGCATGGTGATTGTTGTGGCAACCAGCTCGGGGAGAAGCTTATCACTGAGACGGTTGCCAGAGATGCGCAGCTCCGTGAGGCTGGCCTGAAGTTTTAGGGCACGAAGGAGCGGGGTGAGGGAAGAGGGGGCCAAGCTGAGGCCACACACCGACACAGAAGAGCTCCCATCCTGCACCTCACACAGCCGGGTGACACGCTTGTTTTCATCTGCAGGGAGACAAAGAGATGCTCTAGGATAGGTTATCAAGATGTGTGTGTCTGCGTTTGTGTGTATTTGTGTGTGTGTGTGTGTGTGTGTGTGTGTGTGTGTGTGTGTGTGTGTGTGTGTGTGTGTGTGGGTGCTCACCCACTGCCAGGCTGTCACAGGCCTTCTTGTAGCGCTCGGGGAGAGGAGGGAGATCCCAGGAGCAAACTTCAGCCAAAACCTACAACACAAAACACACCATTGTAATTCTGTCTTGGTGAAAATGAGTTCATCAGTCTTCAAGGCAGGCTATTCCTCACCTCTTCATTGGTGTGCAGGACAGTCAGCAGCAGGTCCTGCGGGGACAGCAGAGCACCTTCTTTCTGCAGTGAGAGGCGTGGCAGGAGACCACGTTTCTGGTAGTAACGCTGTGCTGCCTCGTCGCACAGCCACGACACAGTGCAGGAATCAGCCTCACTGTAACACAAGCAGTGAGCAGTATATGCATCATGTTAAACCCTCAAGTTGTAAAGAAGCACATCACTGGTGCTGCTGTTGTAGCAGAATGCACCAATCACAAGTGACTTAACAGCAGTACAGTTTTAAAGATAATAAATAACAATGTCTTTCATTTATGTAAAGAAAATAACATGTAACATGTATACCAACCTTTGCAGAACTGGGATGAGGAAAACATCCTCCTGAACTCGGACCCTCATTCTGATTGGTGCAGGCATTGATGTGGGCATAGGGGCAGCCATAGTTTGAACTAGTGGCTAAAATAAACGACAAATAAAAAAAATAAAAAAATAAAAAACACACATAAGCAAAATCAACTTTAATTCAAAAGGTGTTAAGTACGCGATATTCACAGAAACATAGGTAAAATAAAATAGGAGGTACACATTTTCATGCAACTGAATTTGAAACTTTGCGGTGTGCCGCATGCAAAGTGAATACACAAAGGCACTTTAGATCTGAGATTAAGCTGCCTTCTTGTTCATCTCTCTCTCATTTACCACAACATTTATCTCTGTCTAAAGTTAATCAAGAAAGAAGACAGATCCCTGACAAATGATGTTCCAGTTATGGCTCCAAGTGAAGCTGAATCTTTAATGATTGTCTAGCCATCATCAATGTTGTTCTGAATAAGTAATGTGAAATCACTCTGAAACTCTTTTAAAACTTGATTTAATAGGTACATTACCTTTCTCTAAGTCAAATCATAATGCATCATGTGCACGTTTCAGATATGACTCTATCTGTGACTTCTCAGAATAATGGGTAAGGGGTTCTTCCTCCTCACCTGCGTGTGTATTTGAGGTGGCGGAGGCGTTTCCGGTCTCATGTCGTCATCATCAGTAACTGTGGGGCTATGTGACCTGTTGACCTCTCGCCTTCCTAACCTGACCATCCCTGGCATCTGAGTCATTTTGACCTGGTGAGGCTTCAGAGAGCTGTTCTTTTTCAGAGAGAGACCCCTGCTGGAGGAGGAAGGAACTGCAGAACCTGAAAGACAAGAAAAGTATCAGATATTTAAACATAAACATAAAAAAAGAAATGTGGAGTAAAAAAAATGTAATTAAAAAAAGTTACCTCTGGAGGTCATGTCAGAGTTTAAGTGCCTGTTTTGACTCCTTGCTGCCGAAGACAAGGCCGTGTCTTCCCCTCTCATCCCATTGTGTTCCACTCGAAGCCTCCTCTTCTTCTTTGGCTGGATTTCCTCCAAATCATCCTCCAGCCAGTCATCAGCCATATAATCCTCCTCAGGAACCAGGGCTGACTTGTTGTTGGATGAGACAGCAGGTGTGCTGGAGAACTGAGGCTGTGACAAACCCAGGAGACGGGTTTTGGCGCTGCCTAAGCCTCGGATGGCGCTGTGGTACTCCTCTCGTGTGAAGACAGATGGTGCAGGAGCCTCCTTGACATTTTCCCGGGCTGAGCTGGGAATCGCATTGGCTTCCTTGTTTGGGGGAACTTCCTTTTGACTTGTGGCTCCTGGGAAACGGTGTCTGGGGCGGACAGGACGGAGAGGACTGACCGGGCAATCAGAGTCATTGTCGTCTGAGGAGCAGCTGTTATTCTAAGGAATACATATACACACACACAGATCATGCACTATAAATGTTAATCTAATTCTAAAGAATAAAAACGGTGTAATCTCAATGTACCCAAAGCATTTGTAAGAAGAAAATATTTGGAATACATTTATTATAAATATTTCTATCTCTATATAAATAAATAAGCATTTGGCAGACTTTACCCCGTACAGGACAGCAGCCTCTGTTCCTCTGGCTCTGTGGCGCTGTGTTGAGCCATTGCACTGCCACCGTTTGGGGCTGGCAGGTACTGCCTTCACCTCTGAGTTCCTGTTGTTCCGGGGCCGTTCTTGGCTGGGGGGACAGCCCCCTCCAGAGGATGACAGCGGCTCGGAGTTCTCAGCATCAAACAGCTGGCTGTCCTGCAGGGCATCGAAAGGCTTGGCTGGGGCAGGAGCAGCAGGCACTGTGTTAGACAGAGATAAGTGGGAAAAACTGTGGTTGAAAAGATATTTAAAAAGGCAAACCGAGGCTAAAATGATATGACGATGCAAAGGCCTCACACCTCCCCCTGCGAGCGCCTTCCTCAGCAGTCTCTCTGTAGCGATGCACTCCTGCTTGGTGTCCTGGTCCAACTCTCTGCTGTAAGTCCTCTGCCACTGACGCAGGGTGTCCATGGCGGTATCACCCTGACAGAGGACGAGAAAGGTGCACGCATTAGCCCCATTTGGAAGACTAGGGTGATTTCAATATTACCAGTCAGTGATTTTAATCCCATCTGGACCTCAGTAATGATAACAACCCCAATGACCTACTGTTTCTCTGGAAACTTGCTGGTCTAACTGAAAACAAATATTGGACAGCCTCTTATGTTTTATGTAGAATTTGTATTACTTGGTAGGATACCAACACAAATGTGTAAGGATGATATACTGTATATTTACTTATAAGTTTTAAGGATCTCTACTCTGACACATAACTAAATTATGGTTACTGGCTGGAGAAGAACGAAAGCAAAAGTTCGGAAAATTTAACATTTATTTAACGCAGTTGCAGATACCCGTCCCTTTGTTACTGTAATAACTCAAATAAATCATTCTCTATTATAGAACCAGCGCCTGTAATTCACCAGAGGCTCAAATGCCACACACACCTTGGAGTTGCGTAGGGTGACAGAAGCCCCTCGTTCCACCAAGAGTCTAGCAACTTTTAAATTGCCACAAGCGAGGGCATCATGGAGAGGAGTCACTCCCTCACATAAGGGACCACCAGGGTCATTGACGTTCGCGCCGTGCTCCAGCAGCACAGCTACAACGTCTGGATGAGAGGAAGAGGGACAGTTTTTTTCATTGTCACAAAAAAAGCTTTTAAACAAGGTTAAACACTATCAATCTGATCTTACCATAGTGACCGTGGTTGCTGGCCTCATGAAGGGGGGTCCAGCCACAATAGTCTCTTGGATTCACCGGGTGACCCTGAAATACAGACGAGCAAAAAATTGTTAAATCATCATACAGTCAAAGTCATCTGTGGTTACAGTTTCTGTCTGTAGACGTTTTCTTTTACTCTTTCATCTTTATGACCGCCACTACTTATAAAAGATCCAAGGAGAGACAGTTTCTCTTCTTGAGATCAAAAGAAAAGATGTGTTTTCTGTGTAGTACATTTTTTAACAGGCTTAGGCAAGAAGCTAAAGTCCAAGAAGTTTTTAAATTGGACTATTGTTGGAGTACAGCACAAATATCTTACAGTTCACTGAGGATCTGTCTGACTTTGGTTGTGTTTAGTATCTTGACTTTGCACATTTCTAATGACAAAATACAGTATTTTTTAAAACCAAAACCATAAATCTTGTTTTTCTCACCTGCTCTACCAGGTACTGGACCTGCTTCAGGTTTCCATCTATACACGCTCTGTGCAGAGACGTCTCGCCCTTCTCATTCCTCTTGTTCCACTAAAGTAGGAAAATAGATGCAAAAAAAAAGGACCATGGGTAAAACACTGAAGACGTGGTAGATGTGTTTACTGCTCAACTGATAGATGACTCACCCTTACTGCCTTCCTCCTTCCCGATACCATCTTGTCATAACCCTCCAGATCATCATCTACAAACCATATGAAAAGTCATATAAGACTAACATAAAATGTCTTAGATACATCTTAAATATTAGGATACATTTGTCTAGAGATGTCAGGAGGGCAGAATGTCAGTTCCAAGTTTGATAGTCTACCTGAGTCTGAGAGAACGACATCACTGTCATCCAGAGGTTCACTGTTGTCCATCTCCTCCTCTTCCTCCTCCTCACCATCGCTGCAGTCTGGACTCCAAGCCTCATTAGCACACAGCTCCTGCAGCTTCGCTTCCGTGTCATCAGCGTCCGATGATCCACATCGTTTCTGGGATGCCAGCCAGAGCCGCAACGCACGTTTCTGTAGGAGGGAAAGTGATGTCTTTGCACAGCGTTTTTTATTCTTTAACAAATTAACAGTACATGGGTTTTTGGCCATTCCAGCTCACCTGTAGTCTGGCCTGCCCAGACTTCTGAGCGCAGTGTAAAGCTTTACTGTAGCTGCTGTCTATATCCTCGAAGGCACACCCGCCCTCCTCCTGAGCTGTTGCGATGTTCAACCAAGTGCTACACTCCTGATCCAGACACATACAAGACATTCAATTACATGCATAAGTATGGACAAACTATCAAGATGCATCATCAATCAATAATTACATAAATGTAGTTTTTAATATTGTAATTATTATTATTATTATTATTATTATTATTATTATTAAGCCAGGTCGTCTCTCACAATCATAAAAGTGATTCGGCTGGTGATTTTCTATTCTTAAACCAATGTACATTATGTACATGATTTACCTATATCCATAAACCCCATAATATTACTGTGATCACAGAATGGCCATTTATAAAGACAGTGATGCACAATGAAGATACAGGTAGTGCATGCGTACCTCAGTAGAGTTGCCCTGTCGTAAAGCCAGCTCCTGTCTGTAGTGCTCCACTGCCTTGCTGTGCTGTCTCAGGTCTGTGTAGGTCGCAGCCAGGGACACGTGGATGACAGCCAGCTCCCTGGCAGGCTTTCCCAACGCCTCAGCGCCCTTTAGCTACACCACACAGACAACAAAGCGTAACATAATGAATTGTGGTGATATTCACTTATGTAAATGAACTCAAATTAGAGGAGTTAAAACACAGGGGGTATTGGGTGCTCAAGTAATCATTAAAATATGCTTTACCTGAGCTTGATATGCATCCAGGGCTTTGCTGTAGCAGCCAACCTTACAATAAAGGTCCCCCAGCTGCTCTGCCAGCCCCACAGCCTGATGGGAGCCAAGTCTTTTGCCCTGATCCTCCCCCAACTCTTCCTCTAATCTAAAGCCCTGGTCCGCTATGAAATTCAAACAAATCACGCCATCAACTCAGATATCTCAGTGAAACATATCAACTGAACTACATACACATAATCAACAAGACTGAGTGGATGAAGAAAATAGCTCTTTCACCATATTTGAAAGCTTTCTTCACTGCCTGCCTGTCCAGTGGCTGCTGGGAGCCCAGCAAGAGAGCTTTCTTCAGAGACCGTCTAGCCGCTACAAAATCACCCAGCGACAGCTGCACCTGTGAATAAATGTGATGGGAGACACACAAATTACTAAATGTACATCCACAACAACAGAAAATGGGTTAGTTGGTTGAATGCAATTGGACTAATTTTGCTTTCTCAAGAATATGTTCATACCTTGCCAATGCAGTGAAAGCACTCGCTCTCGCTGAACTTGTCTTTGATCTTCCTCGCACACTCTTTGGCCTGTTCAAGGCAGCGCACAGCGTTAGACTTTTGACCGTTACGGAAGTAGATGTTACCCAGGTTAAAGTTTGCACGGTAGAGATCCTCCAGCAGCTGACTTTTCCTTTAGAAGAATGGAGAAAGCACAATTAACAATACTTTATAGTATGCCCGAGGTACACTTACCTAATGTCCCTGTGGTAAGAAGGAAACATTCCTGACAAATTCCCATCTTCCTACATGAGTTTTATCATTAAGATAAAGTATTTAGTTTAGGATGTTCTTACTCTGCAATAAAGACACTTCGTCGAATAAACTCGCTGCAACGTTTGGGCTCCCCCAGATGATCACAGACCAGACCAAGATTGAGGAAGAGACGGGCTTTCATCTCACTAATCTCTCGCACTGACACAGTCCCTGGAGGTAAGAAAACAATGTTAAAACAAACAGCTAATACAAAATCTAAATAACTAGATCATTCAATACGCTCCATAACAATCCCAACACACTGACAAACACTACAGACCTTCTAGACGGTCATCAACAATGGCCAGACTCTTCCTGAAGGCGTCCTCTGCTTGCTCTAAACTGTTCTTTGATTGGTCTGATTCATAACGGAAGAGGTAGGTCCGACCAATAGTGGCCAGCGCCCTTTGCTCCTCAGCGTGATCACTGACAGAGCGAGCCAGGTCCAGGTGACACCGCTGGTGCTGAAAAATACACGCAACACTTTACATGCCTCCTTAACATCCTTGTAGGATTTCAATGTGAGTCTGTATGCTGTCCCCTATCTACCCATTTTGAGGTTTAATGCCCACAAGCATTTCGAATAAACCAGACCAATCTACTCACTTTTAAAGCAGCCTCAATGTTTCCCATCTCCGCGTAGCACTCTCCTATCTTACGGTTAGCCACAGCTCGTCCGATCACATCGTTTAGCACCTCAGAGAGCGCCAACTCCTGCTGGTGCTCCCTAATGGCAGCCTCATAATCACCTGTGATACGATAAGGATCAGACAGGACAAAGCTATAAAAAAATACATGTAGAAGACACTATTACACTTTCAAAATAAGAGGAAAAAATAAAAAGTAGTAATCAAAAGAACAATACTGGGATTATGCAACACAAAGAAGGAATTTACATAGAGTCCAAATACAGTTGGTATGGTGACAAATAGGGGAAGAAATAGGAAAGTGCTTTGAGGACAGCTGGACTGATTTAATAGCTGTAGTTACTCCACATGGAGAGGTGTTTAAATCCATAAGGAGGCAACATCAGAAGAAAAAGGAAAAGACAGTGGCGTGTAGGTCTGAACAGCTTCAACATTAGAGATTATGCTTCTAAGCTGCTGACTGAAAACTACTTAAAACTCAACAGTATTGGGCTTTATTATGTAAAGTGATTGTGAATAAATAGTTTAAAAGCTAGGAGTTGTGTTTACTTACATCACCTCTGTCACTATATTTCCCAGAATGGTGAGTAACTGTATAATCTGCATGATCTGTGTCATGCCCATATCCCTGTGTTGTATAAGATAAATGCCTTCTGCACAGATATCATATTACTGACACATTTCTCCGTCAGACAGTAAATTCAATCTAACAACATATGTTAAGACGACCCTGTGCTATATGACTTACCATTTCTGGACAGCAGCTCTCCTAGTTGATTGCAGATGTTGCCCTCCTCTTTTAAGTTGTTGCTGTTCTGCGCTTTGCTCTTCGCTTTCTGCAGCTCTGCAGAGTAATCACACACACACACACACACACACACACACACACACACACACACACACACACACACACACAGACAGAGAGAGAGAGAGAGAGAGAGAGAGAGAGAGAGAGAGAGAAGTGTAAACAATCGAAACAGAGGAGGGGGGTTACAAACGCCTTTTCAGCTCACAAACACCGTGCAAGTAAATCGACACTTACGTTTTATCTCCCGTGAAGAGCTCATCTTGATTCAGGTCAAAGCACTGAGAGCTAACAGCTAAACTTACAGCTGGTAGTAAATGACAACGTAGCGCGCTGCAGTTAGCTCAGCGCTAGCTCAACGGAAACCAACTGCCACATCATAAATGAACAAAACAAACCAGACTTTCTCACTTAATGTTCACTGATTCACTTGTTTGCTTGTTCGTTAATGCTCCTGCTGTCATTTAAGCCTCCGATCGTGTTCGATGTCTCATCAAACAGCGCTACATTATAAACATGTCAGTAAACATCTTCTTGCTGTAGCTATCGGTCCTCAGTCAACTTTACAAAGCCCCGCCACTACTGCGTGAGCCAATGACTTCACTGCACTGTAAAGGGCATTTTATGCCCCTAATCACAACCTGTCAGGCACCTATCCCTCCTCGATCACTCGGGTTTAAAGGTCGTGTATCCGACCTTGCCCTCAACCCTTATCATCTGCTTTAACCTAGCACTTAAACATAACGCATTTGATTTGTTGACGTTTCTGTGGACGGTGTATAACCTGAGTACGGAGCGTGCCTGTCTGTCTGACAGACAAAGTTCAGGGCAAAATTAAACCATGAAGTTATGCCAGCAGTTCATTGGCTAACGTGGTTCCACTAAGAGACTGGAGGGAGAAGCAGAGGGGCAGGAGCAGCACAGGGGCAGCACAGGGGCAGCAGCAGCAGCAGAGGGGCAGGAGCAGCACAGGGGCAGCAGAGGGGCAGCAGAGGGGCAGCAGAAGCAGCAGGGGCAGCACAGGGGCAGCAGCAGCAGCACAGGGGCAGGAGCAGCACAGGGGCAGCACAGGGAAAGCAGAAGCACAGGGGCAGCAGCAGCAGCAGAGGAGCAGCTTCTTTCTTTAAAAGTTTGATATCCCGCAGATAGAGCTATAGTACTGCACTGACAGAAGTGACAAGTAGTAGTTCCTGATGCCTGGTCTGACTCTACTGTAAGTGGGCCAAGTCAAGTCAGTCAGGTACCAAGGTAAAAGAGGTAAGACTCCCTTTAATCCCTGAGCCTGTTTTGAAGAGTCACATCTAAAGCCCATGTCACTCTGAATGATTTCTGTTTTATTTATTAAAGAAGAAGCAACAGGTGAATAAGGTAAAACATTTAACTGATAGATATCATCACCATTAAACTCCCCCAGTTGATTGCTTACATTAACAATTTTTCTTAACTTTTATGTGTAAATTATGCAATTGCAGTCATTATCTAATGAAAAATGTGCTAATTTGCTCCGTTTACCCCTTCAGAATATTGTTAGGAATAAAACTGTAAGGTTTTGGTGTATGTACGTGCTGCTGAAGTGGAAAGTTCTGGTTGTTTTCTTTCCAGGAGTCTGATAGATAGATAGATAGATAGATAGATAGATAGATAGATAGATAGATAGATAGATCAAAGAAATAAAGAATAAAAGAATAAAAAACAATAAGTTAACATGTAAGAAAATAAGAATATATGTGTTATAAAAAGCAAAATGGCCCACAATGTTTTTGCCTGTAGAATATAGCCTTAAAAGTTCAAGGTAAAAAATACTGAGAGGTAATCCTTGGGAGCCATTCTTTCCAGGAAAAATAAAAAAAAACTTAAAGAATTTGAATTTTCACACCTAGCATTAAACCACTCCAGTAGCTGCCAGCAGTTCCTCAAACAACTCTGATTGGCAAGAATACAAGCACAAAGCTTGAAGCCTGCAAATATGGATTCTTGGTGATCTTGTAATTTCATAATCTCACGAATCCAGCTGCCTCGCAAGGTGGTGAAATGTCAAAAGATAAGTAAATATTACTCTTGTGCCGAAATTATAGTGTGCAGACATATTTAAGTTTGTTGTATGTTTAGTTTAAACAAATAAATATTTGCCGATGTGTCGTTCTAAGATGATTTCCTTATTTTGACACATTTTCTTAGCCAATAAGTATTAAACTAACAAGGTAATGTGTCAAAAGGCGGACCTTTTTTGTTATTTTCTCAAAAGGAGGACAAATGATGGCATTTAGAAGCCGGACTGTCCGGCCTAAAGCCGGACGAATGGGGCTGACTGCAGTTAATGAGCCTAGAGGCATACGCACAGGAAGCACAACTGCCTGTGCTTAACCTAAGGTTTCTCGTGAGCACGAGAAACGTTTCATTTTTATTTTTTTTCCCATGTCCCTTTAGGGGCTCCGTAGGTTTACATCAAAACATTTTATTTTCTTTCTTATTTTGCATGTAAAACCTTTTATTAAACCCAATATTGCAGGATAGAGTTTTCCCAGGTTCATGTACTGCCTGTAAGTTCATTGCTTCCAAAGTAAAGAAGCATCTGGGCAGGGATCATTCAAAGGTAATGAATACAAAATATACTTTAAAATAATATACTATATTCAGAGCCTGACTGAGCCTCCCAAAACAAGTTAAAAATATGAATTCTCACTGGGCTCTTGTGTTCACATTTCCCTATAACTGAATTATTGAATTACCCCGCAGAGTCCTTCATTTTGCTTAATTCTTGCAGACACACAATTTTTGTTTAGCGGCTCTTTAACTTTCCTTACCCCAGATGATGCATGGTACAAAGTCAGTTTTTCAGTTTGTCAGATTAACAATATATAACGCTACCAGAAACCCCAAATAACCCTAACCTCTTACCCTAAAGAAAAATAGATACCAGATACCTATAAAAATGTATAAATATGGGGTGATAATCACTCAAAATATTGAATATAGAAGAGTTCAAGATTGTAAAAATATAGTTTTATTAGTTATATACACAAATGCAGCAGAGAAAATAACAAAATAAAACTAATACAGTCTGTTTAGATGTGAAGTGATTTTTTTAATGCATTTTCATGGAAAGTCTATATATGCGTGTAAATCACTAAAAATATTCCTTCAAAGTTGTAGAATCTTTTTCTTTTAGAAATAAATGAGCACTTGAGAAATGAATTATGACGTATAAATAAATGATCAAAGAGGCACTGTCTACAGAAAAAATATTAGCGATAACAGACTTTGTTTTAGTTGTAAATCAACCCACATTTTCTGGTGGCTTGAAGTTGAAGGTTGAGTTTTAACATTGAGTAATTATAATTTGATCCATTATAGTAATTTCAGTGCAGTTATTTATCTGCCTTTATTTCTTTGTGGAGGACAATCTGAGTAGTACATGGACCCATACCATCAGAAAGTATATATTGTGTTAGAAGTGTTGATTCTTAGGATTTGCCTATATTTGTATGCTGAATAAGACCAACATCACCATTAATGAGTAAAAAACGTGTGTCAAATATTTCATTTGTGTTTACTTAAAGAAAAAAATCGAAGAGCTGCTGAACAGGGCCTGCAATGGAGTGAAAATAATCTTAAGATCTGCCTGCAAGTCGATCGTCAACAAGTTCCAACAAAAACTGATCAACGCCTTAACAAAGCTAAAGAGTCCCAGGGAAATATGTGTTTATCTGAAACTCTGCAAGAAGAATGAACCTTCATAGATATAACATATAATGCATCTACATCAAGTGTACTAGCAATGTTTCTGACTGTTTCTGTGTGCATATTGTTTTTTTTTTGCCTTTGTAATAAAGCTTTTCTGAAGTGGTTGTATTTCCATCTGCAGTGATGTAATTCTTCTCATACTCTTTGGTTTTTTTCTCTCACACAACTGATAAAAGCGGAGAGAGTTTAATGGGTAAAAATGTTTAAAGTCCAAGTCTATTCAACGTCAGGCTTATGCTACTGTAGATACATTATAAACCTACAAATAAAATCATTACATTTTCTCTTGTTTCCCCTTCTTATTCAAACCTTTAACGATTTGAAGGTTTGAGAATCCAGCTAAGAAATAGTCCTTTAGTTTTAGTACAGATCGCTTTTGTACACATCACATTAATAACCATGAAACCTGGTTTAAAATTTGGTCAAAATCTGTGTTCTTGTGGGCAGCACCCACTTTATACCCTTTGGTTTCATACTAAAAAACCTTCACAACTAAGGACATTCCCCTCAGCCACAGCCATGCTTTGTGTTTAGTGCAAGTAGGCAAATGTTAGCATTTTCATGTAAGCCTGTTAGCTGACATTAGCATTTAGCTCAATTACTGCGACTACAGAGCTGCTATGATGGTGGGAGTTTGTTACACTACTTTGCAAGTTGTGAACTCACAACTTAAGGTCACATAGAGGTCACAAACTGGGTGCTTTTATTGTCTTTAATCAATAGCTGAAGAATGACAGGAAAGAGATAGGGGATGACACGCAGCAGAGGGCCACTGGTCGGAGCTGAACCCATGGCTGCTGCAGCAACGACTCCAGCTCCACCAGGTGACCTACTTGGGCACCCCATAATGAAATATTTCAACAATATTTGAAACATCAAAATACCTCAAACAATTTTGCATTAAACATTTAAATCCAAATGAGCTTATAGCTGAGGAAAAACCATCGTCCTCGTCTGTTTGAGGACAACACACATGAATTGTTTCGTAATGCTCGGTTCAATTTGAAAATAAAGATTTTAATCTTATACACACAGATAACAGAACTTTGTGGCTAACACTGTGGCTCCAACATACTATTTCCTGTACATTAACTGGAACAGATGAGTAATAAGTAGGTTGTGTGAAGATGGTCTCCAAAAACCACTTTGAATTTCTGTCTGTGGAAGCTTGCAGGAGTGTTGCAGTGTAGCCCCTCACTGCTGCTGGGTATAAAAGGTGTGTGTTACAACAGATGCACATACTCACCGCTCACTGCCAACAATGGAAACCTCTTCGGTCCTCCTTGTGTGCATCCTGGTTACATGTTCTGGTGAGCTACACCATTTTTGGATTCTATAACAATCCTCTTTATCCTGTAATTTATCATTTATAACTTTGACATGTATTTGTATTTTTTCTCTTCACAGTCTGGACAGTCCATGGGAGAAACGTAAAGGTCAAGACTGATGATCAGGTGGACGTGCAAATCTCTGTGGAGGCTGACAGGGTAATGTGGCTGCTTTAGTATATTCATATTCAGATATCAGATGATAAAATGTAAAAGTAAAAGTCCTGCATGCAAAGTCCTTGTAAGTAAAAGTATAGAAGGAGATTTATTTAGAAGTACTTAATCTGTAGAAAGAACTGTCATTCACATATTAGTACTGATTCAACAACGTGTAAGTAGCATGAAAGATACTGGAGTTTATCTCGTTGGGTATCGAACAGTTATTTAAATCAAATTATCTGAGAACTTCAACTAACTAGATGCTGATTTTCTGTCATGACATGAGAACTGGAACTGGTTTCATCTTTAACAATATGTTGTATTTTATCAAGTATCTGTGTGTGAAATGGCTCCATGTATGGTCCGTGTATGTTTTGGTCATTGGATTTTCCTTTCAGAAACGGGTATTAAAAAACTGAAAACGAGTGGTTATTTGATTTTCGTTTTAAAATACAAAAATGAAAATTGAAATACAAGGCGTTTTTCTTTTTCATGGTCAAAAAGGGATGAGCGAAATAAAAAAAATTATTCGATTTTCATTTTCTATTTCATATAACAAAAAATAAAATCACTAGAAAACAGGGTAATCCGTGTATGTTTTGGTCATTGGATTTTCCTTTCAGAAACGGATATTAAAAGACAGAAAACGAGTGGTTATTTGATTTTCGTTTTAAAATACAAAAATTAAAATTGAAATACAAGGCGTTTTACTTTTTGTGGTCAAAAAGGGATGAGCGAAATTAAAAAAAATATTCGATTTTCATTTTCTATTTCATATAACAAAAAATAAAATCACTAGAAAACAGAAACGGAAAAAAGGCCTGTTGTTTCATATTCTGAGACCGGATGTTGTCATTTACAGGACGGTGCTGTGGAGAAGAAACAGTAGGCTAGTAGACTGCGGTCAATCCAGCCGTGAGTCCGATTTCCGTGGTCAAATCAGCCGCACTTAAATTTAGACTGTACAAGTATTCTCAGCATTATGGTAAATGCGGAGAAACAGCGTATTTACTTCCGGTTTTCAAAATAAAGGTATTTAGAACAGTAAGCTATAATTAAAATATGTTACATTAAAGTGTTTCATGCGCCCCTGATGAATAAAAAAACACTTTATATCAAGTATCTTTACTGCACCAGTGTGGAGAAATGCCAAAATAAAAGTCTCATATTTATGCCTCCAGAGATTGCATATTTGACCATATTTGAGGTACTGTAAAAACATATTGCTCAGTGTTTCCTGGCTACTGATGGTATATTTGACTTTTACACATATGAGACTACAAACATACTTAATATCAAGCATTTTTACTGTACAAATTTGGAGAAATTCAACAATAAAAGTCCCATATTTGTACCTCCATGTGGCATATTTTCATATATTTGAGCTACTGTAAAAACACTTTGCTCAATAATTCCTGGCTATGGATGGTATATTTGACTTCTACACATCTAAGACTACAAGTATACTTAATATCAAGCATTTTTACTGTACCAATGTGGAGAAATTGAAGAATAAAAGTCCCATATTTATACTTCCAGATTCCATATTTTCTTATATTTGAGCTACTGTATCAAATCACCACTCATTTTTTAATACCCCTTTCTGAAAGGAAAATCGAATGGCCAGAACATACACGGACCATATGTGCTTACAACTACATTTTGATGTGTTATAAACCATTTATTAGTTAATATGCTGTGTAGTTAACATTATCCCACCACATAAAGCGTTTCCATCGGTTAAAGTATCATTTTTTAGGACTCATCCCTCAGTAATAACAATATATGTCACTTTAATCCGTCTTTTCTTTAATCTGCAGGGTCCAGGTTTGTGCAAAGCGTGCAAGGAGGCTTTAAAAAAGGTGAAGAAAGACATGGGACCGAACGATACTAAAGAGGTAAAATAAAATGTGTAAAAGATTGGTTATGGAAGGAACTGTGGAAGGAACATTGATGTCATTTCTACTCTTACAGAACATGCATAAAAAGCTGTTGGCCGCCTGCAACCAAATCACCAGCCTCCAGAAAACCGATTGCCGCAAATATGTGGAGAAACACCTCGAGGAATTAATCAAGGAGCTCAACACCCCTGATGATGTGGAGACAATCTGTCATAAAACTGGAGCCTGCACGTGAGTCACCAGCCAGCCTTTATATTGTTTAACCAACAATATGACCTAAAATATATACACAACATTAATTACTCATGATTTAGCAACAACAACAATAGATATAAATACTCTTTCTTTAAACACATATTCCCCAGTTGTATAAGTATTTATATATATAGTCTAAATGTAAACATTTGAAGGGATAATATACTTTCTACCTCATTACATTTCTCTATATAGTATGTTTGATTATTTTAGATACAATAAGTTTGTTACATATAATGCAGTTATAGATTCAATTACCTAACACAATATGAAGTAATTAAAATGAGCTACATCTATAGCTCTATGATCATACAATGGTATGTTAAATACAATACTGGTAGGGGCCATTCTGTACGTACTCTGTACGTACTTCTTCCACCACTGATACTCCATTATTGTAATTAATTTGATCTTTTCCTGCTTTTCTAATGTGCTGTCTTTAGCGCGAAGGAGATGTTGGACCTGCTCGAGGATTCACAAATTGAAATGAATGAATATGCCTGGGGTTGAATGCACAGATAATGACTAACTGCACATACGATTACGATCAACAAGCATTTTCACCTCGTTTTTTTTGTAACTGTATTCTCTTTGCAATTTCCCTTGTGCCTTTATTTACTCTGCATTGCCTGTGATGTCATGTTTATTGTGTATCTGTGCATTAATGATCAATAAACATTTGCATTTCAAATCTTATGTTTATTCTTTGTGTCAGTTTAAAATTGCATCTCCACCCCAACTGTTAAATCCTGATAGTGATAAACTCTCGCACTTCGGTTGAGAGACTGAACACTGCTTTGACACTTTTTTTTACAAACCTAAAAAAAAAACAAAAAAACCCTCAAACGTGTCTGTTGCTCAAGTCTCAGGCATAAAACAAAAAACAAGATCTTAACATCATACTCTCAGGAAGTCAGATCTTGTTCGTGTCAAGTTCAAGACGACCAAAGAAATGTTGTTGGGCGCTGTTAATGCCAGTTCTCACAAAATGTTTTCAAAAAGATAAGACCCTCACTTGCAGTATGTGTAAAATAGGTCCTACATACATGTGAGAATGTCTCAGTTCAGTAGTATACTGGCAGAAGAATAGGCCTATTTAGATCTTTAATTTAAATTTAACATTTAAAGTAGCATATAAAAGTATTAGCAACAAACGGTGCTTAAATTATCAAAAGTTAAAGTACTCATTAGGCAGAATGGCTCCTGTCATTGTAATGCTACTGTATCAGAATATTATGTTATTATTATTACTATAACTAACATTAATGTTGTAGCTGGTTGAGGTGGAGCTCATGTTAACTACCATACTTTATATACATTACTATTTGGTAGTTCAACCTTTAACAATGTATAATATTAGAAATCTGTAGTAAGTAAAGCTGCCAGACAAATGTTATGAAGTATAATGTAGAAGTTAAAGTATGGAAATACTTTAAAAGTATAAAGTACATCAAAATTGATCCATGAAGGTGAGGGATTGGTGAAATAAACCTCTAAACCCTTCACTAAACAGATTTAAGTAAACACCAAGCAACTGATATTAACCAAAGCCTGTTTTTATATGCATGCACAGAATTGTGCCCACATCCTCATCACAGATAAATGTTGGTACCAGAGGTTTCAGTATATAGAAAACATATCTGGTGATATTGTATATTTGTAGCCACGATTCTAAACATAGTATTATGGTGCTGAACAACATTGTCACTTGTGAACGGGTTACCTTGCTGACTTCCTCTGTGTCATAGAGATTCATTGTATGTGAAAACATATCAATGAACCACATGTGATATGGTACTTCATAAACTGCACTGCTGCTGGAAACATGAAAGATTTACACCTTCAATAGGATTCAAAGGTCTCAGGGCCACAGAAGGGCCGGGGAAGTGGGAAAGTATTGAGAGATAGACAACAAAAATATATAATATCCCCAGCTTTATTCTTGAATAGATTCACATTTAAGTTTACATGAAACATGAAAATAAAAGCTGAATTATTCCAATTATTTTGTCATACATCAAGCACAAACAATTTAATGTTAATATTGGTGGCTTTGGACATTTCCTGTGGGAGCAAAAATTGAATCGGAGACTGTCCAATTGACAACCTTACAAAACTCAAGCAGGCAAAGCTACTTACGTGTAATTTCTTGAAAACGGAAGTGGGCAAGAGTAAGTGCTTTTATTCACCTAATCAGTTGGCAGATCACACCTATCGTCATGTTAAATCTTGAAACTTTACAGCCACAAAACTGACAGACACATTTAGCGGTAATGTGTGTGAAGGTGCAGCAGGTTTGACGTAGAATCTTAATTAGAAATACTTCTTTCATACAGAAGAAAATGGCCTTTGGAAAGACAAAAACATGAGTCAATTTAATTGTTTTTTTTAATACAGTGGGTAGACGACAAAAGGTACATTATGACACTGACATGCACTTAAGACTTTAACAGATACACATAAACAAGGCGAACAAAATACATGAAACATATAAGCCATTTACACAGAACATGTCACTGGTAATCTTTTTAGTGCAGTTTTGAAGATTTGAGTCCGCAGCCTCAAGCTATCACTGCTGAACAAAACCTTAAAAAGAATAGCACCCTTATTGTAAAAGTTGCGAGTCAATAAAACAAGTTTGCTACTGATGGCTCAAAATTCAGTGTATGATAAACTTCCTTCCTCGTGAGGAGGCTGCAGCAGAGAGCAGGCACTTGCTGTCTCGGTCAATGAAATGTCCACGTGACCGATTGCTGTCCCAGCTCTGCTTTAAGGCCTGTCGGTCCAGCTTGTTGAGTCCCTGAGAGCAAAGACGGAGATCCTGGACCAGCTCTGACAAACCATCCAGACCTGCACTGTCCCAGGGGCCTGACACCTCACAACCTGTGGATGAGGCAACAAGCAGAAATTAAAAGTGTATACTTGATTCTCCCACTGTTCTTTCTTAAGATATACTGTAGTTTCATTTTTACTACGAATGACTGAATAGTTTTGTTTATAGTCATTTAAATGACCCAGTCCTAATGGAATTATTCAGACACATTAATCAACAACAAAGCAAACACACTGATCTGTATACTCAAAATCACACAGTACAGTACAATACACTGACTGTACAAAAGGCTTTTATTTTGAAGGTGCGTTTAGGAAAGTGACGTAATCACCCCGTGTGGCGCAGTGAGCCGCTCAACCTACAGCCGAGTCGACGGACTTTTTTCCCTTTCATGCCTTTCACACCTGGACACACCTTTGGGGACTTTTAGTGTATTTTTCGCCTTTAACTCAGGTTGTTTTTGTTTGGAGTGTGTTTTTTATTGTGCTACTCCGAGTGTTAAGTGGATGCACGAAGTAAGTATTGTTTCTATATTGTGTTAATTACGACGCGCCTCGTTAACTCTTGTGTGTTTTTTTTCCCGCCGATAGGTAACAGATGATTGTTCATGAGTATAATGTGAATGTTGATGCTTATGAGTGGTTTAAGTGTCCATTGAGCTACGAGTTGGTAACTTGACTTAGTTCAGGTGGTTAATTGCTCAGTAGGGGGCCGACATGTGCGCCATGTGCCATCGTTTATTTAATACCCGGTTTAGCCAGTAGATGGAGCTATTGGACCAGTTAACCTATTATTATGGTGAATATGTATTTCTGTTGGGTTATTTATGTCATTATTGTTGTTGCACATGTACAGGAGAGTTGTATATATTTTTCTGTTTATGTAAGCACATTTGTTATTATGGAGATGAAGGTATAATGTGATTTATTATTATTATTATTATTCCCAGAACTGTGACAACACTGAGTGTGCAATAAATCACCGCAGTCATCAAATCTGCTGGCAAAGGAAACATATCCTGTCCTCATTCCTGTGTCCTGACCGACACTGCATCTTGTTCCTGTATAAACCTGAACGAGCTAGCATTCCTTCCCTCACAAACATTGGTCCTTCGAGCCGGATACAGCCTTCAAGATGCAGTCAGATGAAGAGCTCCTCGCTGATGTGAGACCCAGGCGTCAGACACGTCGACCTGCCAGGCTCCAGGATTATGATGTGGACTACATGAGAGATCGTCCTCGAGACTCAGCACAGTGGCGACCTCTCCCCCTCCCCCAGAGCAGACTGCCTTCCTCCCCCAGTATGGTCCAGTGAATCTGAGTCACCTTTAAGCGCCCAGTATACTCGACGCACTCGAGCTGTCGCGCGACAATGTGACGTCAAAATGACGTCGATCTCGCTGGCGCGCCAGGATTTTGACCCGGAGCTCTTACAGCGACCCCTCCCTCTATCCTGACATCAGAGCCATCCAGGAAGAGAACGCAAAGCTGCTACAATCCCAACAGGTTTTTCAGTCTACCTTAAAGGAACTCCATGACGCACGGAAGGAAATGAAGGAGCTAATTGATGTAGCCCGCTCATTGAGGGAGGATATGGAACGGCCTACTGGCTCAGCTTCAAGTCACAGCAGCTACAGACCTCTGGGAGCCAGTGCTGCAACATCCCAGCCCAATCCCATTTCACTACAGCCTAAGGAAGAAGCTGAGGAGGACTGGCCTGCTCCTCCACCCTGGCCGGAACCTGAGGATAACCTGCCAACAGGCAGGCATGAGTGGTCTCAGCCTGGGGCAACAAGACAGACACCAGAATCACCCTCCTCACAGTTCCCCAGATCAAGCCCAGTCAACCTATAAGCCCCCTACGTTCGCCTCACCACATCATCAGCTCACCCATCCTACCCCCTATGACCAGGACCTGCCTCATCCCCTGGTGCAGCCCTCTCAGTCACTCTCTCACCCTGCTCCTGCCTATACAAGCTTGAGACCCCCACTACTGCCACAAGCAGTCCCTCCCCCAACAGCCACCAGGGCGACGCCCAGCTCTCTCCCCACTAACCACCCGGTACAGGCTCCTGTGTCAGAACTAGTGTATCGAGGCCCCAAACCTACAATCCCCAAGCTCATTCAGCCAGACCCCAGTGAGTTCGCTAGACTCCGCCTTGCCTTGGAGAATCTACTCCCCCCAGACTCTGCCGAGCTCTTCAGGTACCAGATCCTTGTGGATCATTTGAAGTTGGAGGAAGCTAAGCTAATAGCTGACGCTTATCTCAATTCACCAACCCCCTACACTGACACAATGAGAGCTCTGTACGACAGATTTGGCCAGCCTCATCAGCTAGCTTTAAAGAAGATAGCTAGTGTCCTAGAAGCCCCTGAAATCAGACGTGGTGACTCTGCAGCATTTCAGAGGTTCTCTCTTCAGATTCAAACCTTAGTGGGTTTACTCAAGACTTTAGGCCCAGAGGGAGCGATTGAACTCAACTGTGGCTCCCATGTAGCTCGTCTCCTGACCAAGCTTCCAGCGGAATAGAGAGCTGACTTCCGTCGCCATCAGTTCAAGCAGCCTGGGACCTCACACACCCTGCATGATCTGTCAGAATGGCTCAGCTACAAGTCCTTGTGCATGAGCTTTGACAGCCAAGTCAGTACAAGAACCAACAGGGAAAGACAGCCTCCTAGGCCTGATACTCGTCCTGGGAAACACATGGTGACGGTCCTACACGGTCTCGGAGAGCCGGCTGAGGACGTCTCTACGTCCAATCCTGTGAAGAAGATACCTCCCAGGAAAGCCTACTGTGCATACTGTCAGAGTGACGAACATTACCTCAGTCAGTGCAGTGAGGTCGCCAAACTCTCTAAAGAGCAGCTCAGGGAGTGGATTCAAGTGAACAAGCGGTGCTGGCGCTGTGCGCGGAACCACCAAGCAGCTCAGTGCACGCTGAAGAAACCCTGCAGCATTTGCCAAGGGAAACACCTCCTAGCCCTTCATGAGATAAACTTGAGGCCAGGGAGAAGCAATAAGGAGGCTGCAAGGAAGGAAGAGAGCTGTCTGACTAGCTCTGCCTCTGACTCCCTCTACCTCGACCGACCTGGAGTCAGCCCTCGGGTCATGTTAAAGGTCGTCCCGGTGCTTCTACATCACGAAGGGCGTAGTCTCAGCACCTTCGCTCTGCTGGATGATGGTTCAGAGCGGTCCATGCTGTTACCAGCTGCAGACAAATCACTGGGAATAAAGGGGGCTCCAGAAGATCTTCCTCTGCGGATGGTCCGGCAGGATATCCAGGTCCTCCATGGACATAAGATATCCTTTCATGTTTCTCCAACTGCAAACCCTAAAGGTCAGTTATAAGATTGACGGTGCCTTCACAGCTAGTCGCCTCAGCTTAGCTCAGCATACTTACCCCATAGAGCCACTTTAGAAGAAGTATAAACACCTCCGTGGCCTTCCCATCCCTGCCTTGAAGGATGCCAGGCCATCGCTCCTTCTTGGCTCTGATCAGTCACATCTCATAACACCTGTGGAACCAGTCAGACTTGGACCGCCTGGTGGCCCTGCAGCAGTCCACACTCGGTTGGGATAGACCTTGCAAGCTCCTGTCCGTTCTATGGGGCGGCCAGCTGACTCCGTGCAATGTCTCTTTACCTCCCTTCCACCACAGATGGATGAGCTGTATCACCATGTTGAGAGGCTCTGGCAGATGGACACTGTACCTCACCGACCTGAAAGAGAAGTGACTCGGTCCAAACAGGACCAACAAGCAGTTGCATTGCTGGACACCAAGACAGTCCGCACCGAGGTCGATGGAGTGGGGAGGTATGCTACCCCACTGCTACGTCATGCAGCCATGCCTCCATTACAAGCACCTAAGGAGTCAGTCATGGCTCTTCTGCGGAGTACGGAGCGGCGACTCCTGAAAGATCCTGAGCGAGCAGCGATCTACAGAGCAGAAATGCAGAAGCTCATTGGAGCAGGAGGGGTGCAAGAGGTCACCGAAGAGAAACCACCTGAGGAGTATTGGTACATTCCCCATCACCTAGTCGCTCACAATGGGAAGAATCGGCTCGTCTTCAACTGCTCTCACCAATACCTCGGGCAAACTCTGAACCAGTACCTACTACCCGGTCCCACCCTTGGAGCTTCTTTGGTGGGCGTCTTATTGAGGTTCCGGGAGCACCCCATTGCAGTAAGTGGAGACATCAAGGGGATGTTTCATCAGGTCCGCCTCCTTCCTGAAGATCGCCCTCTACTGAGGTTCCTGTGGCGTGACCTGAAAGTGGATGAGCCCCCAAGAGTATTTGAGTGGCAGGTCCTGCCCTTCGGTACAACTTGTAGCCCCTGTTGTGCTACGTATGCACTGCAGCGCCATGTTACTGATCATTGATATTATGGTGAATATGTATTTCTGTTGGGTTATTTATGTCATTATTGTTGTTGCACATGTACAGGAGAGTTGTATATATTTTTCTGTTTATGTAAGCACATTTGTTATTATGGAGATGAAGGTATAATGTGATTTATTATTATTATTATTTCCAGAACTGTGACAACGCAATAAATCACCGCAGTCATCAAATCTGCTGGCAAAGGAAACATATCCTGTCCTCATTCCTGTGTCCTGACCGACACTGCATCTTGTTGCTGTATAAACCTGAACGAGCTAGCATTCCTTCCCTCACAAACACTGACTACTGCCTACAAATAATGTCCCAGGAGATAAATATTCATATTTCACACAGCCTCACAAGTATAAACATAATATACTAATATTTTTTTTTTTTCTCCTCCTCTTTGATGCTTTAGAAATATATTCAGATAACGCAAAAACATTATAACGTTAGTCAATTACAGCTCCGTCCTGGAATCCAAATATTTAAACAATGTTACAAATCATCGTATAGAAAGACAGTAGAAACCTCATTAAATTCACAATATTAACATTACTAATTTTCAACCACCCCTCTTTACCATCTAGCTTCAATATGTAGTGGCAATGTACCACATCTTATCTCTGCAAAGACCAATATAATATAATATATAATATAATATAATATAATATGCCACCAATGGCAAAGAAGAAAACTGCCAGCAAGCAAACATGGATGTAAACAAATGCATGTTTATTAAGGAAACACAAGATGGGTTTCGGTGAGAAACAGTGAATGCACACTTAACTTTGTAACTTATAGACACACACATACCTTGAAGGTTTAGGAGGGTCAAAGGTCGACAAGCCTCTCGGAGAGAGATCAGGATGTTGTGAAGTCCTGCTGAGGTAACAGACGGGTTTCCTGAAAGGTTCAGACTCACCAGAGATGGACATGAAGGCAGGCACCTGGAAGGGGAAACCAAAGAGTTAAATGGAAAAACTGATAACTGCAGAGGCGAATACAGGATGACAGATAAAACCAGAGAAGACATTTCACAGTGAGATAGTGCTCTTGGTTCTCATGTGTTCACAGATAAACATTAAGACCTCTGAATGCTTAGAAGACATCATTACACTATAATTATGAACCATGCATGTTCCCACACACCTGGCCAAGGTGGCTACACTGCTGTCCGTTTGCTGCCAGACTCAGATGGGTGAGCGAAACCTCTTCCTACAAGAAGATAAAAGCCTGTTTGTGCTGTACTGATGTACAATACAGGACAAGATTTGTGTGTGAGGGCAGCAGGACAGCAGACAGGACAGGGACTCAGACACACCATCACCTAGTGGGTTCATAATGAGGTTGAGCTCCTCCAGTCACTGCGAAAGGAAACCACAAACAGCAACTTGCATGAGAAAGTATTCTATTTCTGTGAAGATAAATTCATATCAAGGGTGCAACATCTTATTCTGAAATGTGATAGATAGATGTGCGTGCTATTCGTTTCCACACTTTGGTTTCTGACACCATGTAACACCAAGTGTAATCACACTTTTATTAAAGAGCCTACAAAGTGAGACAAACTGTGTTACACCCCAACTGCATTTAGGAGTACAACTGAAATATGAGAACAATAAAAAGCATTAACTGTGTGAATCCCTGAGGAGCAGCCTTGATGTAATAACCAACATTTGACTGCCTTCTCATGAAGTGTAACGTCTTCTGAATTCACAGCAGTTCATGCAAAAGGCAACAACAACAAAAAAGATGTTCTTACCCATGGCCTGTTTCAGTCACACAGAAGATTTTATCTTTTGATATTCTGATATATGTAATTGTAAGAATTATGCATTGTATTTTTGGTGATGAAATTATACATTCATATTATAGTAAACTAACTATAGTGTCATCACAGTTTGGATCCAAACAGTGAGTTATTGGGGCAAATTATCTTCAAAAGCATGAAAACAGGGGAAACACTGATGACAGGAGGTGGAATAAAATCAGACTCGGCCAGCTGGGCTCTTTACCGGAAACGCCGGATGGCTGTGTCCCTTTAAAGCATTTACAGCCTTCTCCAGCCCTTCCCCTGTAATGTGACAGGCAGAAATGTCCAGCAGCCGAAGCCGAGGCATGGTGATTGTTGTGGCAACCAGCTCGGGGAGAAGCTTATCACTGAGACGGTTGCCAGAGATGCGCAGCTCCGTGAGGCTGGCCTGAAGTTTTAGGGCACGAAGGAGCGGGGTGAGGGAAGAGGGGGCCAAGCTGAGGCCACACACCGACACAGAAGAGCTCCCATCCTGCACCTCACACAGCCGGGTGACACGCTTGTTTTCATCTGCAGGGAGACAAAGAAATGCTCTAGGATAGGTTATCAAGATGTGTGTGTCTGCGTTTGTGTGTATTTGTGTATGTGTGTGTGTGTGTGTGTGTGTGTGTGTTGCTCACCCACTGCCAGGCTGTCACAGGCCTTCTTGTAGCGCTCGGGGAGAGGAGGGAGATCCCAGGAGCAAACTTCAGCCAAAACCTACAACACAAAACACACCATTGTAATTCTGTCTTGGTGAAAATGAGTTCATCAGTCTTCAAGGCAGGCTATTCCTCACCTCTTCATTGGTGTGCAGGACAGTCAGCAGCAGGTCCTGCGGGGACAGCAGAGCACCTTCTTTCTGCAGTGAGAGGCGTGGCAGGAGACCACGTTTCTGGGAGTAACGCTGTGCTGCCTCGTCGCACAGCCACGACACAGTGCAGGAATCAGCCTCACTGTAACACAAGCAGTGAGCAGTATATGCATCATGTTAAACCCTCAAGTTGTAAAGAAGCACATCACTGGTGCTGCTGTTGTAGCAGAATGCACCAATCACAAGTGACTTAACAGCAGTACAGTTTTAAAGATAATAAATAACAATGTCTTTCATTTATTTAAAGAAAATAACATGTAACATGTATACCAACCTTTGCAGAACTGGGATGAGGAAAACATCCTCCTGAACTCGGACCCTCATTCTGATTGGTGCAGGCATTGATGTGGGCATAGGGGCAGCCATAGTTTGAACTAGTGGCTAAAATAAACGACAAATAAAAAAATAAAAAAAGCAAGCAAAATCGACTTTAATTCTAAAGGTCTTAAGTACGCGACCATTCACAGAAACATATGTAAAATAAAATAGGAGGTACACATTTTCATGCAACTGAATTTGAAATTTTGCGGTGTGCCGCATGCAAAGTGAATACACAAAGGCACTTTAGATCTGAGATTAAGATGCCTTCTTGTTCATCTCTCTCTCATTTACCACAACATTTATCTCTGTCTAAAGTTAATCAAGAAAGAAGACAGATCCCTGACAAATGATGTTCCAGTTATGGCTCCAAGTGAAGCTGAATCTTTAATGATTGTCTAGCCATCATCAACGTTGTTCTTAATAAGTAATGTGAAGTCTCTAAGTCAAATCATAATGCATCATGTGCACGTTTTAGATATGACTCTATCTGTGACTTCTCAGAATAATGGGTAAGGGGTTCTTCCTCCTCACCTGCGTGTGTATTTGAGGTGGCGGAGGCGTTTCCGGTCTCATGTCGTCATCATCAGTAACTGTGGGGCTATGTGACCTGTTGACCTCTCGCCTTCCTAACCTGACCATCCCTGGCATTTGAGTCATTTTGACCTGGTGAGGCTTCAGAGAGCTGTTCTTTTTCAGAGAGAGACCCCTGCTGGAGGAGGAAGGAACTGCAGAACCTGAAAGATAAGAAAAGTATCAGAGAATTAAACATAAACATAAAAAAAGAAAAGAAATGTGGAGTAAAAAAAATTAAATTAAAAAAAGTTACCTCTGGAGGAAGTGCCTGTTTTGACTCATTTTCCCAGGCTGTGGCTTCCTTGTTTGGGGGAACTTCCTTTTGACTTGTGGCTCCTGGGAAACAGGGTCTGGGGCGGACAGGACGGGGAGGACTGACCGGGCAATCAGAGTCATTGTCGTCTGAGGAGCAGCTGTTATTCTAAGGAATACATATACACACAGATCATGCACTGTAAATGTTAATCTAAGGAATTCTAAAGAATAAAAACGGTGTAATCTCAATGTACCCAAAGCATTTGTAAGAAGAAAATATTTGGAATACATTTATTATAAATATTTCTATCTCTATATAAATAAATAAGCATTTGGCAGACTTTACCCCGTACAGGACAGCAGCCTCTGTTCCTCTGGCTTTGTGGCGCTGTGTTGAGCCATTGCACTGCCACCGTTTGGGGCTGGCAGGTACTGCCTTCACCTCTGAGTTCCTGTTGTTCCGGGGCCATTCTTGGCTGGGGGGACAGCCCCCTCCAGAGGATGACAGCGGCTCGGAGTTCTCAGCATCAAACAGCTGGCTGTCCTGCAGGGCATCGAAAGGCTTGGCTGGGGCAGGAGCAGCAGGCACTGTGTTAGACAGAGATAAGTGGGAAAAACTGTGGTTGAAAGGATATTTAAAAAGGCAAACCGAGGCTAAAATGGTATGACGATGCAAAGGCCTCACACCTCCCCCTGCGAGCGCCTTCCTCAGCAGTCTCTCTGTAGCGATGCACTCCTGCTTGGTGTCCTGGTCCAACTCTCTGCTGTAAGTCCTCTGCCACTGACGCAGGGTGTCCCTGGCGGTATCACCCTGACAGAGGACAAGAAAGGTGCACGCATTAGCCCCATTTGGAAGACTAGGGTGATTTCAATATTACCAGTCAGTGATTTTAATCCCATCTGGACCTCAGTAATGATAACAACCCCAATGACCTACTGTTTCTCTGGAAACTCGCTGGTCTAACTGAAAACAAATATTGGACAGCCTCTAATGTTTTATGTAGAATTTGTATTACTTGGTAGGATACCAACACAAATGTGTAAGGATGATATACTGTATATTTACTTATAAGTTTTAAGGATCTCTTCTCTGACACATAACTAAATTATGGTTACTGGCTGGAGAAGAACGAAAGCAAAAGTTCGGAAAATTTAACATTTATTTAACGCAGTTGCAGATACCCGTCCCTTTGTTACTGTAATAACTCAAATAAATCATTCTCTATTATAGAACCAGTGCCTGTAATTCACCAGAGGCTCAAATGCCACACACACCTTGGAGTTGCGTAGGGTGACAGAAGCCCCTCGTTCCACCAAGAGTCTAGCAACTTTTAAATTGCCACAAGCGAGGGCATCATGGAGAGGAGTCACTCCCTCACATAAGGGACCACCAGGGTCATTGACGTTCGCGCCGTGCTCCAGCAGCACAGCTACAACGTCTGGATGAGAGGAAGAGGGACAGTTTTTTTCATTGTCACAAAAAAAGCTTTTAAACAAGGTTAAACACTATCAATCTGATCTTACCATAGTGACCGTGGTTGCTGGCCTCATGAAGGGGGGTCCAGCCACAATAGTCTCTTGGATTCACCGGGTGACCCTGAAATACAGATGAGCAAAAAATTGTTAATCATCATACAGTCAAAGTCATCTGTGGTTACAGTTTCTGTCTGTAGACGTTTTCTTTTACTCTTTCATCTTTATGACCGCCACTACTTATAAAAGATCCAAGGAGAGACAGTTTCTCTTCTTGAGATCAAAAGAAAAGATGTGTTTTCTGTGTAGTACATTTTTTAACAGGCTTAGGCAAGAAGCTAAAGTCCAAGAAGTATTTAAATTGGACTATTGTTGGAGTACAGCACAAATATCTTACAGTTCACTGAGGATCTGTCTGACTTTGGTTGTGTTTAGTATCTTGACTTTACACATTTCTAATGACAAAATACAGTATTTTTTAAAACCAAAACCATAAATCTTGTTTTTCTCACCTGCTCTACCAGGTACTGGACCTGCTTCAGGTTTCCATCTATACACGCTCTGTGCAGAGACGTCTCGCCCTTCTCATTCCTCTTGTTCCACTAAAGTAGGAAAATAGATGCAAAAAAAAAAAGGACCATGGGTAAAACACTGAAGACGTGGTAGACGTGTTTACTGCTCAACTGATAGATGACTCACCCTTACTGCCTTCCTCCTTCCCGATACCATCTTGTCATAACCCTCCAGATCATCATCTACAAACCATATGAAAAGTCATATAAGACTAACATAAAATGTCTTAGATACATCTTAAATATTAGGATACATTTGTCTAGAGATGTCAGGAGGGCAGAATGTCAGTTCCAAGTTTGATAGTCTACCTGAGTCTGAGAGAACGACATCACTGTCATCCAGAGGTTCACTGTTGTCCATCTCCTCCTCTTCCTCCTCCTCACCATCGCTGCAGTCTGGACTCCAACCCTCATTAGCACACAGCTCCTGCAGCTTCGCTTCCGTGTCATCAGCGTCCGATGATCCACATCGTTTCTGGGACGCCAGCCAGAGCCGCAACGTACGTTTCTGTAGGAGGGAAAGTGATCCTTCATACATGAGTCTTTGCACAGTGTTTTTTATTCTTTAACAAATTAACAGTACATGGGTTTTTGGCCATTCCAGCTCACCTGTAGTCTGGCCTGCCCAGACTTCTGAGCGCAGTGTAAAGCTTTACTGTAGCTGCTGTCTATATCCTCGAAGGCACACCCGCCCTCCTCCTGAGCTGTTGCGATGTTCAACCAAGTGCTACACTCCTGATCCAGACACATATTCATAGAGATTCAATTACATGCATAAGTATGGACAAACTATCAAGATGCATCATCAATCAATAATTACATAAATGTAGTTTTTAATATTGTAATTATTATTATTATTATTATTATTATTATTATTAAGCCAGGTCGTCTCTCACAATCATAAAAGTGATTCGGCTGGTGATTTTCTATTCTTAAACCAATGTACATTATGTACATGATTTACCTATATCCATAAACCCCATAATATTACTGTGATCACAGAATGGCCAATTATAAAGACAGTGATGCACAATGAAGATACAGGTAGTGCATGCGTACCTCAGTAGAGTTGCCCTGTCGTAAAGCCAGCTCCTGTCTGTAGTGCTCCACTGCCTTGCTGTGCTGTCTCAGGTCTGTGTAGGTCGCAGCCAGGGACACGTGGATGACAGCCAGCTCCCTGGCAGGCTTTCCCAACGCCTCAGCGCCCTTTAGCTACACCACACAGACAACAAAGCGTAACATAATGAATTGTGGTGATATTCACTTATGTAAATGAACTCAAATTAGAGGAGTTAAAACACAGGGGGTATTGGGTGCTCAAGTAATCATTAAAATATGCTTTACCTGAGCTTGATATGCATCCAGGGCTTTGCTGTAGCAGCCAACCTTACAATAAAGGTCCCCCAGCTGCTCTGCCAGCCCCACAGCCTGATGGGAGCCAAGTCTTTTGCCCTGATCCTCCCCCAACTCTTCCTCTAATCTAAAGCCCTGGTCCGCTATGAAATTCAAACAAATCACGCCATCAACTCAGATATCTCAGTGAAACATATCAACTGAACTACATACACATAATCAACAAGACTGAGTGGATGAAGAAAATAGCTCTTTCACCATATTTGAAAGCTTTCTTCACTGCCTGCCTGTCCAGTGGCTGCTGGGAGCCCAGCAAGAGAGCTTTCTTCAGAGACCGTCTAGCCGCTACAAAATCACCCAGCGACAGCTGCACCTGTGGATAAATGTGATGGGAGAGACACACAAATAACTAAATGTACATCCACAACAACACAAAATGGGTTAGTTGGTTGAATGCAATTGGACTAATTTTGCTTTCTCAAGAATATGTTCATACCTTGCCAATGCAGTGAAAGCACTCGCTCTCGCTGAACTTGTCTTTGATCTTCCTCGCACACTCTTTGGCCTGTTCAAGGCAGCGCACAGCGTTAGACTTTTGACCGTTACGGAAGTAGATGTTACCCAGGTTAAAGTTTGCACGGTAGAGATCCTCCAGCAGCTGACTTTTCCTTTAGAAGAATGGAGAAAGCACAATTAACAATACTTTATAGTATGCCCGAGGTACACTTACCTAATGTCCCTGTGGTAAGAAGGAAACATTCCTGACAAATTCCCATCTTCCTACATGAGTTTTATCATTAAGATAAAGTATTTAGTTTAGGATGTTCTTACTCTGCAATAAAGACACTTCGTCGAATAAACTCGCTGCAACGTTTGGGCTCCCCCAGATGATCACAGACCAGACCAAGATTGAAGAAGAGACGGGCTTTCATCTCACTAATCTCTCGCACTGACACAGTCCCTGGAGGTAAGAAAACAATGTTAAAACAAACAGCTAATACAAAATCTAAATAACTAGATCATTCAATACGCTCCATAACAATCCCAACACACTGACAAACACTACAGACCTTCTAGACGGTCATCAACAATGGCCAGACTCTTCCTGAAGGCGTCCTCTGCTTGCTCTAAACTGTTCTTTGATTGGTCTGATTCATAACGGAAGAGGTAGGTCCGACCAATAGTGGCCAGCGCCCTTTGCTCCTCAGCGTGATCACTGACAGAGCGAGCCAGGTCCAGGTGACACCGCTGGTGCTGAAAAATACACGCAACACTTTACATGCCTCCTTAACATCCTTGTAGGATTTCAATGTGAGTCTGTATGCTGTCCCCTATCTACCCATTTTGAGGTTTAATGCCCACAAGCATTTCGAATAAACCAGACCAATCTACTCACTTTTAAAGCAGCCTCAATGTTTCCCATCTCCGCGTAGCACTCTCCTATCTTACGGTTAGCCACAGCTCGTCCGATCACATCGTTTAGCACCTCAGAGAGCGCCAACTCCTGCTGGTGCTCCCTAATGGCAGCCTCATAATCACCTGTGATACGATAAGGATCAGACAGGACAAAGCTATAAAAAAAATACATGTAGAAGACACTATTACACTTTCAAAATAAGAGGAAAAAGTAAAAAGTAGTAATCAAAAGAACAATACTGGGATTATGCAACACAAAGAAGGAATTTACATAGAGTCCAAATACAGTTGGTATGGTGACAAATAGGGGAAGAAATAGGAAAGTGCTTTGAGGACAGCTGGACTGATTTAATAGCTGTAGTTACTCCACATGGAGAGGTGTTTAAATCCATAAGGAGGCAACATCAGAAGAAAAAGGAAAAGACAGTGGCGTGTAGGTCTGAACAGCTTCAACATTAGAGATTATGCTTCTAAGCTGCTGACTGAAAACTACTTAAAACTCAACAGTATTGGGCTTTATTATGTAAAGTGATTGTGAATAAATAGTTTAAAAGCTAGGAGTTGTGTTTACTTACATCACCTCTGTCACTATATTTCCCAGAATGGTGAGTAACTGTATAATCTGCATGATCTGTGTCATGCCCATATCCCTGTGTTGTATAAGATAAATGCCTTCTGCACAGATATCATATTACTGACACATTTCTCCGTCAGACAGTAAATTCAATATAACAATCACACATTAAGACGACCCTGTGCTATATGACTTACCATTTCTGGACAGCAGCTCTCCTAGCTGATTGCAGATGTTGCCCTCCTCTTTTAAGTTGTTGCTGTTCTGCGCTTTGCTCTTCGCTTTCTGCAGCTCTGCAGAGTAATCTCACACACACACACACACACACACACACACACACACACACACACACACACACAACACACACACACACAGCAGTGTAAACAATCGAAACAGAGGAGGGGGGTTACAAACGCCTTTTCAGCTCACAAACACCGTGCAAGTAAATCGACACTTACGTTTTATCTCCCGTGAAGAGCTCATCTTGATTCAGGTCAAAGCACTGAGAGCTAACAGCTAAACTTACAGCTGGTAGTAAAACAACGTAGCGCCTGCAGTTAGCTCAGCGCTAGCTCAACGGAAACCAACTGCCACATCATAAATGAACAAAACAAACCAGACTTTCTCACTTAATGTTCACTGATTCACTTGTTTCCTTGTTCGTTAATGCTCCTGCTGTCATTTAAGCCTCCGATCGTGTTCGATGTCTCATCAAACAGCGCTACATTATAAACATGTCAGTAAACATCTTCTTGCTGTAGCTATCGGTCCTCAGTCAACTTTACAAAGCCCCGCCACTACTGCGTGAGCCAATGACTTCACTGCAGTGTAAAGGGCATTTTATGCCCCTAATCACAACTTGTCAGGCACCTATCCCTCCTCGATCACTCGGGTTTAAAGGTCGTGTATCCGACCTTGCCCTCAACCCTTATCATCTGCTTTAACCTAGCACTTAAACATAACGCATTTGATTTGTTGACGTTTCTGTGGACGGTGTATAACCTGAGTACGGAGCGTGCCTGTCTGTCTGACAGACAAAGTTCGGGCAAAATTAAACCATGAAGTTATGCCAGCAGTTCATTGGCTAACGCGGGGGCGTGACGTAGTTCCACTAAGAGACTGGAGGGAGCAGCAGAGGGGCAGGAGCAGCAGCAGGGGCAGCACAGGGAAAGCAGAAGCAGCAGAGGAGCAGCTTCTTTCTTTAAAAGTTTGAAATCCCACAGATAGAGCTATAGTACTGCACTGACAGAAGTAGTAGTTCCTGATGCCTGGTCTGACTCTACTGTAAGTGGGCCAAGTCAAGTCAGTCAGGTACCAAGGTAAAAGAGGTAAGACTCCCTTTAATCCCTGAGCCTGTTTTGAAGAGTCACATCTAAAGCCCATGTCACACTGAATGATTTCTGTTTTATTTATTAAAGAAGAAGCAACAGGTGAATAAGGTAAAACATTTAACTGATAGATATCATCACCATTAAACTCCCCCAGTTGATTGCTTACATTAACAATTTTTCTTAACTTTTATGTGTAAATTATGCAATTACAGTCATTATCTAATGAAAAATGTGCTAATTTGCTCCGTTTACCCCTTCAGAATATTGTTAGGAATAAAACTGTAAGGTTTTGGTGTATGTACGTGCTGCTGAAGTGGAAAGTTCTGGCCCAGAGTGAAAGAAAATACTCATCTTGAGAAAACAGCCTTTAAAGATCAGTCCCTCCAGAAAAACGCGATTATGCGATTGCATAATTCAATGCATAATCAGCCAAAGTCTGTATATTTATGTGGGGGCAGCATTTTTTCAAATACGCTGCACTTAAATTACATAAATAAATAAATAAATAAATAAATTGCCGATTTCCGTGCAAAATACGCGGGGCTTGCATGATTTCATAATCCACGCATTTTCGTTGCAAAAAAGTCACATATATCTTAGCAGAAAGTTGAAAAATGTTGTGTTTACTTCACACAAGAGCAGCTGTTTTCCCTTGTTGCCATGGGAATGTTATGAAGTGACGTAATTACGCGACGTGCCGCATGTTGTGTAATGTAAAATTCAGTACATTTAGCTAGACACTACAGGTTAATAGGGTAAAACATTTTAACTAATAGATATATATATCACAGCACAATCTAATGCTGGCTTTTGGTGAAATCTACAGACTCAAATAGACAAAGTAAAATAAACCCCTAAATGTGTGTTTTGGTTGTTTTCTTTCCAGGAGTCTGATAGATAGATAGAAATAAAGAATAAAAGAATAAAAACAATAAGTTAACATGTAAGAAAATAAGAATATATGTGTTATAAAAAGCAAAATGGCCCACAATGTTTTTGCCTGTAGAATATAGCCTTAAAAGTTCAAGTTAAAAAATACTGAGAGGTAATACTTGGGAGCCATTCTTTCCAGGAAAAATTAAAAAAACCTTAAAGAATTTGAATTTTCACACCTAGCATTAAACCACTCCAGTAGCTGCCAGCAGTTCCTCAAACAACTCTGATTGGCAAGAATACAAGCACAAAGCTTGAAGCCTGCAAATATGGATTCTTGGTGATCTTGTAATTGCATAATCTCACGAATCCAGCTGCCTCGCAAGGTGGTGAAATGTCAAAAGATAAGTAAATATTACTCTTGTGCCGAAATTATAGTGTGCAGACATATTTAAGTTTGTTGTATGTTTAGTTTAAACAAATAAATATTGGCCGATGTGTCGTTCTAAGATGATTTCCCTCTCGGCCAGAGAGTAACTGCAACTAGTCTGATTATATGGTTTCCCCTGCCAAGTAGTGATGACAGCATGCTCTCTTTTCACACCCTGTAAAGCTGTGATGCCACAAAAAGTCACGACTGCAAAAGACTACACCTGTCGAACAGTCTTTTATGTTTCATCCCAAAGAGGCCACTGCATCAAAAAATCCAAATTCAGTTGGGCTCTAATGATAACTGTGACTCAAAATTATGATCATACAATATAATGAGTACTGTAGTCGTAAGTCATAATTCAGTTGTCATGCCTATGATTAGGGCTGTGTATTAGCAAAGATTTGGCCAACAGGTATCACGATACAGGGGTCACGAGTCAATATATTGGGATATATTGTGATACTGTAAGCAAGGCAATATATTGCAGTTTAAAAAAAGTTTACATACAGTATATGCGACCAGAACAGTGGGATCTGCCTTTGTATCACAGTTCCTGTAACATTACATTTACCTTTACAACACTTTTACTCCACATACATTTACTGCTATACAGCACTGCTATCTAGCAGGTGGGGGGGTTTAAACACAAAAATCGATACATCGTTTTTTAAGAAATATCACAAAACAAAATATGGCGATACATTATTTTTCGATATTTTGTTACACCCCTTCTTACGAGATACACATTCTCTAGCATGGCTCTAATGTGACTCTGGAATTATTCCTGAACACAACTGTAGAGGGCTCCCTGTAATCCAATAACTAAAAGATGAGTGTATAAATCAGAAATATTATAACGAGAGGACATTCGCCCAATTGTTTGTTCTTTGTGCACTTGGTAGCTGTTACATTTGCCCGCTCAGCAGGCTGCTTTAAAGAAGGATCCACAAATCTGAAACACAAACAATGCCTAACATTACCTACACCAATTTTCAGATTGACGTCCATGGAGCTAACCCAAATTCATGATCTTATAATCCAACTGTTCAGTCTGCTAAAAAAAAATGGCTGACACGTGGCCTGGATGGCGGTGATGTCAGCGCTGAGACGTTCTTTGATTGGCTCACACAGATGGACGGCATGCCCTGACAGACAAATAGTGGTGCAGCCTCTAGTGAGTTGCTAAATAAATAAAAAAACACACCCTTTATTGATCCTCTCAGGTTTTTTTTTTTGAAGCAGATTGGTAAGTGTGTGGTGTTCGGACTGTCTGTTGGGACCAAATGCATGTAGTATTTTTATCATCTGACAAAACAGTTGCTTTATTGGCTTAATATTCTATTTATATATCCTATAGATTTGTAGGTCTCTTGTTTAAAAACTCAGCTGGCCTTATTTCTGATGGATTTGCAAACATATCAAACTGTGTAATCATTTTTTGGAGCATCCAAAAATATTCACAAATCTGAGTCCCCTGAGAAGAAACAGAGAAAAACACCACTGCAGGCAGCGAGAAAATAACTCCTCAATTATCAAACCCTACATTCGCTGTCTGTGTTTACATTAGGTAAAACTAAACTCTTGCAAACAACCAACAAGCAGAAGAAAAAAATGCAGATTTAAGCTTGACATTTTTTTTGACAAATAAGACTGCAGCATCAGAAGGAGCTGAGACACCTTTTGTATCAGACTCAGAGCTTCCACTCAGCCTTTGTGAGTCTGTATCTCTAAACCGTTGACCTTACAAATGAGCACGCTGCATCATTGTGAGAATTGGTGTTTCTGGGCGGTGCAAAGTGGAGTAGAGCACATCAGAGTGCAGGATATCTGAGCACAGCAGAGCACAGAGAGGCAGGCACATCCGCCGCTGGAGGGATCAAATCTGTACCATCTGACGCTCAAGGATTTATGGGTTTAGTCAAAATTGCTTTTCCCACTGTGGAGATTAAGCACCGTAGGATGTTTTCCACTCAGGCCGTAGAATAGCCCAGTGTAGCTGCTGCTGCTGCTGCTGCTGCTGTTTTTCCTCCCTCTTATCGGCTCCGGCACTGGAGAAAGGAATGTCTCAGGAAGGCAGAGTGCTACAAACCCTGGAGGGGAGCAGATTCTGACTGACAGGAGAGGTCCGTCCTCTGGGGAATGTGAACCATGCAGGTGGATGCTGTTCTTGTGCTCTTCTGTGTTTGGCTTGCGGGTACAGCTGGGAAGATGGCCCAGTCGAGGGGTCACAAGCTGGAGACCTACAAACAGAGCAGGTAATGGCAAATGTGTGAAAGACAAACACTGAAGTGCATGCTTTTATTGTCGTAACAGTTTTAAATTAAGCTTTTTAATGCAAAGTCTGCATCTTATTTTTTAAAGCTTCATTATGTTCTTTTAGTTGTTTATTTTTTTTTAGGTTTACTCGATGTTGTCCAGTGTTTCCTGTGTCACCTGAGCTGCTCCCTCCCCCTCTGAAAACAGACTTATTCAGACAGCAGATTGGAGAGCATAGAGAGAGGGAGACCTAAATCCCCACATCTATTTATGTACTACTGGTGAATGCTGTGTTCTCTTGCCCCACAACTGCTGCAGGCCAGTTAATGACTGTTTTACCTACTGGCAGCGGTTGTAGTCAATGTCACTTTCATGTGATTATTTAGGCTAATTGCTGCCTTGTTAATGCGTCCATTGGATTAAATGTTTTAGTCGGAACTGAACTAGATCAATTGTCCTCGATTCTACGTATTATTGATTGAATTAAGTGTGACATTACAAGTGTATTTGTTTGTTTAGTAGAATATTGATGTTGATTGATGTTTTAAGAAATGTGACATTAGAATACTTTTAACTTCAGTTTGAACAAAGAACTTAGCACTGTTGTTTTTTTTATACTACGTTAGAAATGCTGATTAGTATATTATAATATAGTAATAACAATAATATTTGAGTTAATTTGGAGCACATAATGAAGTGTTGGATCTCTTAAAATTGTCAAAATACTCTCAGGTATTTGAATGATTACATGAACAGCAAATTACAGAAGGAATAACATTTTGAGAGCCTGATATTTAATACCAAATATATTTAAGTTCCAAGAGCCAAGACACAGTTACTATGCCTTTTTTAGTCCGACCAACAGCATATTCAGTTTATTGTCATATAAGACAAAGACAACCAGCAAATATTTACTTTTAAGAAGATGGAACCAGTAAATTTGTCCTATTATTTACTTTAAAATACTTATATATTAAAGTTGCAGATTAATTTTCTGTCAATTTCAACTAATCATTTTAGCTCTAATAAGAATATTACATGTTATATCACTGCTGTTAAGTGCAGGGAACAGTATGTGGAAGAATCTTACCTTTATACTACAAAATAAGCAATACACATCTTTGACTTGCATTAGAAATGCAAATTGGATCATTATGTCAGTGAGTCAGATCCATATGGAGCACATATTGAAGCATAAAAACACTGCTGCAAGGCATTTAAAAGAGCAGCCACATTGTCAGAATTCATCTAAATATGAGAGCTTGATCATTCTGGTTTGTCCAAAATGAATTTTACTCTTTCAGATGGCTTTGAACACCTGTTGTGAGCAACATCAGATCTGTCATTATTGTCTTGATGTATCAGTTTATTATTAAGTCAATAAAATGTCAGAAAAGTGTGACAAATGCGCGTCACATGTTCCTAAAGCCCAAGCTGACATCTTCAGATGTCTCATTTTATCCGACCATCAGTCCAAAATGTGAAGATATTCAATTTAAAAGGCAAAGAAAAAGCAGCAAATCCAAACGGGTGAGAAGATGGAACCAGCAAATGTAAAAATATGACTTATAAATAGTTGCTGATTGGGGCGACTTGGTAGCTCACCTGGAGTTCGCGCTCCACGTAAGAGTCCTTACCACAGGAGCCTGGGCTCAATTCCAACCTGCAGCCCTTTGTGGCATGTCATCCCCCCTCTCTCTCCTCCCTTTCCTGTAACTCTTCAACAGCTAGTGTCCAATAAAGGCTATAAAAGCCCAAAAAATAATGAAAAGACGAAAAAGAAAACAGTTGCTGATTAATTATGTCAACTGACTAATCTTTACAAAGTCAACACCTTTAGATGACTCTGGACACATCAGCCGAGTGAGCAGAGGAACAACGCATCCAAATCAAGACGTCACCCAAATTAAAACAGGAACATTGCTTTAAATTGATCCTTGACAAATAAGGAGAAAAACACAAGTTCCCAGCATTTATATCGACAAATACAACTATCAGCGCAGAGTTCAACTATTAGCCCGAGGCAGAAACTGTCTTTGCATTAATCTCTGGTACAGATGATAAGATTTTCCCAAGCAGGCAAAGTACAGCGCTGTACGCCTCATAATGCTATCAGCGTTGAATGATTTGCATCCATTTAATATATTCTACAAACCCTATCAAATCATAATCCCTCTGCCTTTAGATACTCTATCACTTTTCATGCTATAACTGTTGTTATTTATAGATCAGAGGAGATGTCAGCTCGCTATTAAGATGCTCATCTATTTGAGGGAAATTAAATGTGTCTGATATCAACTGGTTCTTATATGTGTCCAAGCGCAGGACTAGGCAGGAGTGGGCTCATTCGAGGGGCATTTGTTTTAAACAGTGCATGATTAAAGCTGTCTTTTTAAATCTAAACAATCCTCCATGAAATTACAGTCATTTAAAGTGATCATCTCGGGCCTAAGGTGATTAAGATGATCATTAAGTAAAAGAGGAGCACAATAGTAATCATCTGTGGAAAATCTTCAAAAGACAAGAAAGCACAAGTGGCTCAGAGCTGCGCTGTAATCTCTAAACACCAGCGTCGCCTTGTTATCAAATCTTCCACCGTTGTTTTTTTCCCTAACTAGTTAAAAGTCCTCTCACATCAGTCTTCTCTCTGCTGACACACAGTCTGAGAATACAAATCAAATGTAAATCTCTCTCCTTCCTCTTTTAGCAGGGGGGGAAATCTCAATGTACTCATGCAGAAGTCGAACTCTTCTCCTCCCTGTTTCTCATCCCTCCACTCCTCCTCTCTTGAGTGTGAAATTGCAGAGGCGGCTGGATGCTGCTGGCGTGGGTTGTGGGAGTTTTGACTATATTACTTAGATGTTTTTTCACTCGCTGCCTTGAGGAGGAAGAGCGGTGGGGGGATTTGTGTGGGACAGCAGAGTCCCACACGAGAAAACATCTGAGGAGAAAACCATCATTAGGTCTGAAGGAGGATTTTGAAGCTGGTCGTTGGCTTTTAAGTTAGAAAACACATTTTTGATTATAAAATTGAATCACTCATGCTTGCTTTTTTCTGATTTCCCTCTTTTGCTTTTTCAAAATACCCCATAATTATAAAGCATACAAACTGTAAAAGAAGCTCATCTAAATTTGAAGCACCCCACAGTATTATGGGTGCATACTGCTGTATAAAGCCAAAATGCAGTAATTATCTAGCAATGTAGTCAGTCATAAAGTTGGACCAGAATCTGACTTGATGGTTTTTATTTACCATCTAACTTGTTTGATAAAATAGAAATGAATCATTTCAATAAATTAAATGTGCAGTTACAATAAAACCCCTAGAAACCAAAACAAATGGTCAACAATGCATCTAAAGCAAGAGAGCCAAATCAAATTATAAATATATATAAACAATTAATAGATTAATTTTCTCACCAAGACGTCAGAAAATTCTGAAAAGGTTATTCCCACAGTCCGACGTCTGGAAATGTCTTGTTTTGTCCGACCAGCAGTTCAAAACCCAAAGATATTCAGTCCACTGTCACAGAAACAGCATCAAATCGTAATGAGCAATTTTTTTTTTTTTTTTGCTGAAGGAAATAACTAATTGGATTATCAAAATAGTTGCAGATCTTACTTTTGATCTTACTAAAGCATACAAACTGTAAAAGAAACCCCACAGTATCATGGGTGCTGTACAAAGCCAAAATGCACTAGCAACATATTTATTCAAGAATCTGACTTTCTTTATACCGTACCTGTGTAATTTCAATGAAAACATAATATTAAATGTACAGTTACAACAAAACACAGCTAAAAACAAACCAAATTCACTACACAGCCAAACAGAGAGCCGAATTACGCTAGCTGGTGACTAGCCTTGGCTAAAGCTACATGTAGGCTACTTACGTTTGCCCCTAACTATTCCCTGCAAATTATATACATTTTGATAAACTAAGATCTTGGTAATTTAGTTTGTTAACCCTAGGTCAGCAGCTAAAGCCGGTCATGGGGAATAAAAAAACGCTAAAACCTCCTGCTAAAAGAGTAAATAGCCCAGCTTAGCAGCGCAACTGCAATGTTAGCTTTTGACTCTAGTGTGATTTTCTTTTTTTGTCTAATTCACAATTTCAGTTACTTTTAAATCACATCAAATGTATTAAATTGTGAATACATTTTTATATTAATTTCTATTGCTAACAAATGATCAATGGAAATAGCATTGGGCTGGCCTGTGCAGACAGGCGGCGGCCTGCTGTGTGGTGCAGGCGGGCAGAGAACGGGGATTGGAGAGGCATTTCTGCCAAGAGGATTAGGAACCAGCTGCTGGATGGATGCAGACCAGTAGCACCCATCACCCCTCAGAACACTGCAGCTAGCACCCAGAGAAACCCTCTTCTTACTGTTTCATTTTCCTCTTGTTGTAATTTTCCTGTTTTTGTGCAGTCCATTCATCTTACCCCCCCCCTCTCCATTCCTATGTGGTATTTCCTTAATGCATGTCTGTGGGATTTGGCACTGTCTGTCACAGCATGCTCTACTCTAATAATCCATTTTAGGGTTTTTGGAATTCTTTTTTTTTTTTCTCTCTCGCTCTGTCTGTCTGCTCGTGGCCTGAAAAGCCTGCTTAAAAGAATACAGAAATACAGAGGCAGCCCTCTTGAAAAGTGACACCAGAGAAGCGCCGCCTTCCTCCAAAAGCAGTGGAAGTGATGAGAAAAGGCAATTTTGCCGGAATTTGTGGATAAAAATGTGTGTGATGTAACAGCGCTCCTTAGTGAGAAGTGAGAAGCATCAAAACAAAACAAAAAAGGCTAAATTATTTCTATTTTTATTCTTACTCTGAACCCATGTAGATTTAGACTTGAGAATTACGTTCAAAATTAAAGATTTTGATTAATCTGCCAATGATTGTCTCAATTAACAGATTATTTTAGTCTATTAAATCTAAAGAAATATTGAACAATATAATTTCACAGAGCCCAAAGTGAGAACAAATGTTCTTAATTTATTATCATATATGACATACAAAAGCATAAAATTTGCACATTTGAAAAGATGTAACAAGCAAATGTTTGGTTTAAGAAATGATTAATACGATTATTTGTTTATCAAAATAGTTGCAGATTAATATTCTGTGGATTGACTTTAATTAATCTACTAATTATTGCAGCTCTGCATATATTAATGAAAAGCCTTGAAAGCTAAAAAGACAACTCGACTTTGAATGTTATTTTATTTTCATTCCCTAAATGAATATGTTGCATTTAAGAGGTAAAACAAAATAAATATAATTAAATTAATATAAATCATGTTGTGCCGCTGCCACCATATGTGACAGATGTTCTCATTTATTTATTTATTACTGTTGTTAACTATTAGGTTGCGAAGAGAGACCAGAATGGAGGGGGGTGGAGGTCACAAATCCGGAGGGTGAGATTTTATAAATCTTTAATTAAAACATGATCAAAGTAATCTTAATTCTTTTGGTAATTCATTTTGACATGAACACACTCAGTATCCCTGAAGGTCCGTTGTGACCGAATGTCTTTCTGTTTTTATTTCACAGCCCAATTTACAAACGAAGTCCAGACATGACAAAATCTCCGATGACAAAATCTGAGCAGCTCCTGAGAATAGACGACCACGATTTCACCATGAGGCCAGCGTTTGGAGGTCAGAAAATGAATGTTACTTCAGATTTAAGTTAAGTTTTAAAAGTGTTTTATCTATGTATATATGTATATATGATTGCATGATTGCAACTTAGTCAGGATGCATGCTCAGTCATCAAACGCAATTGGATAAGATCTGTGCGGTTGGTTTCATTGGTTTGGGACAAACAGTCCTATAAGCATTAAGCTCTCAGAGATCTTAATGACACCATCGATGCAAGCTGTGCTGGAGTTTCCAATTGCAGCTCAGTTCCTAACATCACAAGAGTGTTAAGACGTGTCTTTGGCATCACTGTATATTAGAGGGATTTAATGTCAGCTTTTTGGACTGTAGGATTATGCTGAGATAAAGGCACACAGGCTTTTGTTTTTACTAGAAGATTGTAATGGAATATATATTCATAATCGTTTTAGCTGTCTTTATCTTTTTATCTTTTTTCTCTCTCTTTTCATCTGTATTTTAAGGCAGACATCCACAAGCACGAGAGCTGTGTTTAACAAAAAAAAATCAGCCAAACACGTGCTGTTGTTTTTTTTTTTTTTTACTTCCAATCACACGACAATCTGCTGCAAGTGACCCTTGCAGATTCCTTTTTCTGTGTCCAATTTCCACCATCAAGCACATCTCAGCTGGATGTGGAAAACCGTGCTGGATTTCATCCACGGCTGCATCAACTTATTGTGACCTAATTGTATTTGTGTACTATTGGAGGATGACGACGCAGAGTAGAAAAGCTGAAATAGGTCAAAAGTAGAATCCCAGCCAGACTGACACAGCCGTTGCACAAACAGTTGCTCTGTATTCGTGTGATTCATGGTTGGTTTTGGAAACGTGATTTACAAAACAAAAAGGTTCAGGCTGACTCTGTAATGGTCCTGTTGAGTGTTGCACCCACTGTTGCATCCAAAATCATGCAGAAACACGCTCAGTAATGTTGAAAAATAACACTTCTGTTGTGGTTATAATTTCTAACATGAGTCCATTTTCTTTCAGGCCCTCCGATTCCTGTTGGAGTAGATGTTCAGGTTGAAAGTCTGGACACCATCTCCGAAGTGGATATGGTAAGTATGAAATAACTTCTTGGTTTTCTCAGTTTTGTAATTCAGGTTACAAGATAAAACACAGGTAGTGGAAAGTAACTAAGTACATTTACTTACAAGTAGTACCATTTTTGAGTATTTTATGCTACTTTTTACTTCTACTCCACTACATTTCAGGGGGAAATAATGTACTTTTTACTTTATTTCATTCATCTGACAGTTAGAGTTACTAAGATTTGTAAGATTTTACATTAAAAACATATGATGAGATTATAAAATACAATGTAATTTTACAGATTAAACCAGTGGTTCCTACTTATCTATCTTTTTGGCTTGTGAACAAAAAAATCCATTGTTTATGAGTGAGACGTTCCATCAAAGACACATTTCCTCTCTAAACTGCTCAGATGGTTTGAAACTTTCCAGTATTTCAAAAAACAGAAAAGGATTAAAGAAAAGTGTGAAAAACATTTGTGTATCAAAAATCATCTCACGACCACCCAGGTTTATGTTGTTGTCCTTAGAAGGGGCCTGACCCCTAGGTTGGGAACCACTGGACTAAACTACCTATTTGTATATAGAGTAGATAAAGTAGTTCCACCTCAAGCAATAAAATGCTTCTTACAAATGGATGAATCAGTATAAACAATCTAATAATGTCATATATAATAATACAGTGGTTCATACATTTGGTGGGCATCATTTTTTACAGATTCAGTGTTTTCTTCTCATTGTTCTATTGTTTGAGCTTTTAATGCAGGATATCAGAGACTGAAGGCTCTGTGTGTTCAGGCCTTCAAAGTATAGATCCTAAATAATTATCTAAACTAACAATTTAATTTAGAATTATTCACAGAAATGAACAAAATGTAGATATATAGGCCAACTATGTATATTCTTAAGTTTTCCCACGCCCCTTAAAATTATGAAAGGCCTCGCGACCTCCTGTGAAGATTTGGTGACCCCTAGTCGGCCACTGTAGTAATATATCAATCACATTTTACTGCACAACCACTTTTAAGTACATGTAGCTGATAGCTCACTCTCTATTCTTCTTACAGGACTTTACAATGACACTGTACCTGCGTCACTACTGGAAGGATGAGCGGCTGTCGTTCCCGAGCACCAACAACCAGAGCATGACCTTTGACAGCCGCCTGGTGAAGAAGATCTGGGTTCCTGACATGTTCTTTGTTCACTCCAAGCGCTCTTTTATCCACGACACCACAACTGATAATGTCATGTTGAGGGTTTACCCCGACGGCAACGTCCTTTACAGTCTCAGGTAGACATGTTCATTCTTCACTGTGTTCAAATGAAGAGTTTATTCTCCTGTACCATAAAAAATAATGTTAAAGATCACAATAAAAAGCTTTTTTTACATGATGCATTAAAAACTTAAGCAATTCCACATCCTCAAAAATAACACCAAAACACACCACATGAAAAGATGTCAGCAGTCATTAGAATTGCTAAAGGTCACTACTGATTTACTGATTTTCACAGCGGGTGATGCATTTTGTGGAATAACACTTCTGTATCATTTAGTAATTATAATCAGTGTAGCAGAGTTTGTTGAGTTAATCAGAGGATGCTGAATACTTGTGATTTTTGTCAATTCACTGCAGGGACTTTTTATTTAATCAGGCAAGTCATTTATGAACATATGACAGTGTGAAATTAGGCCACTTGATGGGAAATTGGGAGAGAAGAGGGGAAAAGTGAAACAAGAAGACAATACAACAAGAAACAAAACAAAAAAAGCTATGTAAAACACAGCGTTTTCCTTCTATTAGTTTATCATGGTAGAATATATACAAAACTTGAATTCCCCCCTGACCCTTGCTTTTACTTGAGGAAGTTGAATTACAGTATATGTTTCTCTTTGTGTCACTGCTGTTTCCCCCTGCAGAGTCACTGTTACTGCCATGTGTAACATGGACCTCAGCCGCTTCCCTCTGGACACCCAAACCTGCTCGCTGGAGATTGAGAGTTGTGAGTGGATTTATCAGGAATATGTTCAGCAGTGCTAACATGCTGATTCATCCATCGACTCATCCGTCCGTCCACTTTGTACCAGAGAAAAAAAAGATACCTTGATAACAAGTGCCCAGATATTGAATCAGTTAGGGTGTCCGTGGGGTCTAAGGTCTACAATGAAACAGAATTTTAGGCCTTAAAATGTCTTAAATATGATTTTGACAGGTCTTAAAAATGTATTGGATTCATGAAGTTGTATAAATTTTAGATAATTTTTTCAGTCATGATTTTACATGTGTTTTTGGAGAAAATGTGTTTTGATCACGCTGAAGCAACTACAAAACAACACTGACATCCTTCATATCCTTCGTACTTTCTTTGGCCAACTTTTCTTTTTTCATCATCAACCTGCCAAGCATTTCACTTCCATACAAAAAAAAATATTACATTTACTGACAATCAAACTGCTTTTTCATTTTAAATTTTGGACACTATAGGACGTTTCCTTTTGCACCCACCTCAGGCCAAAATGTGGAGCTTGCTCACCAGTTATCTCATGAAATCACAGACATATTACGCCACGAAGGGTTTTGAGTACATTCATGCTTCAAAGAGAATATATTGCCTTAATGTTCAGACCCTCTCCTCTAGCATCACCCCATTAGTTCCTCAACTAGTGAGGCTCTAGACTCAGAAAATCAGAGAGTGCAGTGGGCATTGTAGTCTCTAGGGACTGCTAGTGGTGCTTGTGTAGTCTTATCTTGTTAAATCTTGCACACAGTTTGCTCACATTAACATCCAGCATTCATACAGATGAACTTTCTTACTCCTACTTCCTTCTCCTCACAGATGCGTACACAGATGACGACCTGATGTTATACTGGAAGAAAGGCAACGAATCCCTGAACACAGACGACAGAATTTCTCTGTCCCAGTTCCTCATCCAGAAATTTCACACAACCACCAAGCTGGCTTTCTACAGCAGCACAGGTGCTGTAATCCACAACACGTTTAATATATACACAGTAAACTGAACTGCTTATGCAAATGGACAAATGTGTGCATCATGCGTGGAACAACTACATCACAATTGAATTATAACTTCAATGCATCTCATTTTACTTTATTCCAACTAAAGGATCAAGTCTTCCTTACATGAAATTGGTGTCCCTTGAATGTCACAGCAAGAAGACTGTGCTAATATTTAATCCTTACTGGGAAATGAAATAAATCAAGCTGCTGCCAACCACTTGTATGCTGCTGGAAAGCCACAGTGAAAGCTGTGCAGCCTTCTCATAACCACATGTCACTTTTTAGCTCAGAAGTGCAACCTAAAGCATAAAAAGGATTTTGTGTCCTATCTCTTCCTGCCACAATAGCTGGGAACCTCTGCTTCGAGTGTTTGTACGGTGCATCAGCAGCTGGTGCATAACAATGTGTGTGTAACGGTGATATTTCTTCTTCCCAGGCTGGTACAATCGTTTGTACATCCACTTCACCCTGCGGCGCCACATTTTCTTCTTCCTGCTGCAGACCTATTTCCCCGCTACTCTGATGGTCATGTTATCATGGGTGTCCTTCTGGATTGACCGCAGGGCCGTCCCCGCCAGGGTGCCACTAGGTACGAGTTTCCTTTTCAGGACACAGTCTTATCACAACTAGTTAAGTACAAAAAGATTATTAAGTTGGTTTATTTCTAAAAAAAACAGGTGGGGAAGCAGGGTATCATAGGGTATCAGTGTTTCCTAACCTATTGGGAAATAGTCTTGCCTGGCTCTGTCCAAAGCTGACAAAAAAAAAAACTTATCAGGCTCATTAATAAACACATTGTGTCTTATTACGTTGCTAAGCAACAAGCTGAGATTCCAGGAAGTTACTGGTCTCGTGCAAAGAAATAGTCCAGCACAAAACTAAATGCTGTTTTTACACTTCAGGTTTTAATGTGGATTAGACCAGTGGTTCCCAACCTGGGGTTGTAAGGTTACCAGAATTATTTACAAAAATTAAATTGATAAAATCCCAATAACACACCCAATTGGATAATCAAAACTCTGTCTAATCCAAATTGAAACATATTTTTGGTCCACATTTAAATTGATTAAGCTATTTATTACCTATTTAGTGCATATATGCGGGTAGGGGTTGGGGTTGGGGGGGCCTGACTTGTCTTGGACACAGGCAAGGGGGGCTTCAAGGAAAAAAGGTTGGGAACCACTGGATTAGACAAAGGAGATATACGTGAATGGACCTTCTTCACTTGGGCTTGCAGTGATAAATTCTACTTGTGATTTCACAAGAGATTAGAGAAAAATCGGAGAAATTAATTTCCTAGCAAAAATATGGCATGTTTTTGGGGTTTGTTTTCTATTTGTTAAACATCACATGACTCCGCACATTTTCTCTGTGACCCTTTCAGGGGTTCCCGACCCACAGGTTGGGAACTGGTGGCAGAAATAGTGAGTAGGGAGTCTGCTCTTACTGCACAAGTTCGGGATAATGGCTTTCATATATTTGCCCTGCTGACGTGTATAGAGGAAGACATATCAATAAGTTGGATGTATTTATTTCTTTGTTTTGCAGCTGAGACCGACCTCTGACCCCTAATATGCATTCAAATTTAACGGTACAAAGGGAACAAATATCAGTGTCTCATGTTGAGCCATTTCTATGCTATTTAGCATTTGGTGGTTTTAGCTTCCCAACCCAGTGATACAGTAAACAAAAGCTCTGATGTGACTAAACTGTTTATGTGTTTCACTCCAGGCATCACCACAGTGTTGACCATGTCCACCATCATCACCGGGGTCAACGCCTCCATGCCGCGGGTCTCCTACATCAAGGCAGTGGACATTTACCTCTGGGTCAGTTTTGTTTTTGTCTTCCTATCGGTGATAGAGTACGCGGCGGTCAACTACCTCTCCACCGTACAGGAGAGGAAAGAGAGGAAACTGAGGGAGAGAGTAAGTGATATTTTTTTCCCCATCGCCTGCAGTTAACCTATGACATTTTGTTCTTTTAATAATTCGTAGTGACAGACATTCAACATTGACAGTTTAACATTATCAAACCAGTGTCATAATCTATCTGCTTAAAAAAACAAAGTGCTTAAAAATTAAACACTTGGAAGCATTAAAGTATTGATGTTCGGGTTTCCCTTGACTGCAACAACATTGCCATTCCAAAGACAAGAGGTCCTCTTAGCAAAAACTACAGCTACAACATTTAGTCTGATTCTGGATTCTTTTTAACAGTAAACACGGCTTTATTCTTGAGTGATGAAATCATATTTCTGTTTACTCGGAGTAAATAATGAATGTGTCATTTTTTCTTTTTTTTTTTGCTCTTATGTTTGTCATAAATTATTCATTTGACTGTGAAACAAATGTGTCATATTTGATGCTGTTTCCCCCCCTGAATTTAACCCTCACTACATAGATTTGGAGCCGTTCATCATATCTTTCACAAGGATAGTGTGTACATGCAGCCCCAGTATGGTACGGGTGCAGGGTAAAAACAATAACTGTGCTATTCTAATTCTTAATCATTTAATTTTTTCTAATATAATTACTGCATTTATAAAAACTTGGGAGCCTGCAGATTCTGTTAAGACAGCCTCTTCTTTTCCTTCTTTCATTCTTTTTAAACACATCCGAATAGTCAATATTTATTATATTATAATAATATACAGGTGCCTCTATATGACCTACATAAGCAAACAGGAACATCAGTAAGATGTTGATGATGAGCTATTTTTATATGGATATTTCTTTATAGTTATCCTTAATGCCTGCCACGGGGTTGGATTCAGTCAGATTCCTCTAGAAATAAATAAAAAGAGGCGGTGGACACAACACTGCTATTATCCACAGAATCAACACAAACTAAAAGTTCCTTGTTGCCGCTTTAAATGGATTACCAAAAAGCTAAAATCAAAAACAAATTTACCATAAAGCTTATATAATTTTAAAGCTCTGATTAAAGCTTGGATTTAAATTTCCTTAATGTTAAATGTTCTACTGTTGTGGATAAAATTCTTGTCATTGCATCCTGTAATAGCTGCTTTCTCATTAAAAGTAAGAAAGGAGACAGATGCAGTCAACACATGATTGACCTGATTTTACATTGAAATATTTTACGCATTAAAATATTCTAAACTGGTAAAAACATGAATTAATAATGTATGTGCATTTCCAATAAACAGATAAATATTTTCTAAATTGGCTCACTTTAAGCTCTCGGGGCTGTGGAGAATTATTTCTGGGACTACATCTTGTGTACTATATTGCTATTCTTCATCTGCCAAATGCTGCAGCATATGGAGCCAGTTTGCCCACGTACCCCGGGGAACATTTCCAACACAAACATCCTTCTATAAATGTTTCATTCCAAAGTTATTTAAATGCCCTGAGTGTGCAGAAAAATAATAAACATTGAACAAACTAATGATTTATTCTTTCGTTTTAGTTTATTTTACATAAAGTTGCATTTACAATAAGCAGAAGTGTCAAAATGACTGCGTGTTTCCCTCTTACCTCTCCAGCTGCCGTGTACATGTGGCATTGGCAACCCTGATGAGATGATGATTGACCCCCAGATCACTGGCTATGGGTCTATGGATATCAACACCACAGGGAATTATGGAATGCCAGAGAATGGGGGCCGCCAGGAGCGAATGTTGGCCCAGGTGGCACTGAATGACCCGCAGATCGCAAGCCAGGTGAAGCCATCCAGAGGCTACGTGAACATTTGGATAGACACCCACGCCATAGACAAGTACTCGCGGGTTGTATTTCCCGGAGCGTACATCCTCTTTAACATCATCTACTGGTCCATCTACTCATAACCCGGGATGCAGAAGTAGATCCTCTGTGGGAGTCCAAGATGAGACTCCAGGAGCTTGGTTCATTTGTGACAGAGCAGGAAAATAACATTGCATTTGATGCTTTTCAGACACCGAAACTGCTCATAAGATGCATGGGGACCATTGACAGATTGGTGACCATTGCCTTCTTGACCCAGCCACTTAAAACTGAAGAGTTTAATGACAAACGGACAGTCTTCGTCGCTGGTTTTGTCACTCAATCAAGTCTATGTGGTTTGTTGTAACTGTAGTGCTGTTGATGAAGACGTTTGGATGTTGTTGTCGCCCCGAGGACTTATTGCTCAGAGAAATGCACAAACATGGACCGGTGTAATTGTGCAGTTTAACTCAGCTACATTTCAGTTCTCGATGCAGTGACTCTTTGGCCACATTTTCAAAACTGAAAATGTGAACTGAAAACGGATTTCTGACATTTCCAGCATATGGACAAATTCCTTCTCCTTTGCTTATGAACTAGAGTTGACAATCAATGACAAACAAAAAATATTTCAAGGAATAGTTCTGCCTATTTGCTTTCTGGTGGAAAGTTAAATGAGAAAATTGATGCCACTCTTAAATCTCCCTGTTAAATATAGAGCTACAGTCAGCAGCCAGTTATCTTAGCTTAGCAAATTTTTTTGTTTTTAGGCTTTGTACGGATTAAACAAACAAGATATAACATGTTAATTAGCGAGCTTTAGAGGTGCTGTTGCCAGATGCTATTACCTTCATACAGAGCAGATTAACTGTTTCAAGTCCTTGTGCTAAGCTAAGCTAACTTTCTCCTAGCTGTATATGGCTGTATGTGATGGACAGAGCTTCTGGGTCTATGAAGAGACAACGTGTGTTTTAAAGCTACATTCTACGTAAAGGCCAGCAGGGGGCAGCTCCATTGGCTGCAATAAAACACAGTAGATACCATGCAGTCTTATGGAGAAATTACCTGACTTCGCTCTTCACTTAAGCTCAGTAAACGGTTTTTCTAATGAGTTTATGGTCTCAGTCTCTAGTTTCAGATCTTCTTCCATATATGATGTTAATTTTGTAAATTATGGTCCAGTTTAGAGTAAAACAGACAATAAATCAGGGAATGCTTTAAGACGTGGCTAACTTGTCTCATTCTCAGTCCGTCCAGTGCACTGCATGAAACTCAGATCAGACTGTCACTTGGTACAGACATGAGAGTGGTATCAATGTTCTCATTTAAATCTTAGTAAGAAAGCGAAGTATCATGTCCAAAAATGTGGAACTGTTCCTTTAAAAACTTGATAATCAAAGTTAAATTGTTTATTTTTTGTTTTTTTGCAGCACGTTAATATGATTCAGTCTGTTACATTTTCTTGTGATCTTTGTATCAATGCCATTATTTTGCTGTTCAAGCTAATTACTGCAATGCATTTGTGTGATTTCACAAAGTTGAGTAAAAAGGCAAAACAAAGCAATCTGTTAAAAACACAAATGTAAAAATATATGTTTAGTAAATCCCAAACACTGATTATGGTATTGACTTTTTTTTAAATGTTCTTATTTCTTCTTTTTATAATACAACTGAAGCTCATCTCCTCTGTTTGGTGTTGTGAGGCTTTGAGGTTCACTGTGACCTGTTAGTTGCTAGTTTATCGTCTTTTTTCAGCTTAAAAACAACTTTATACATTATTAGGCAAAAGATATATTAAAAATATCTTTTGGTGGTTTATGACAATTCAATGACCAAACATACAGACATTAAATGAAACTCTGGAAAAAAATGTTATATATGGGAAAATGTTTAATAAATGTTTTGTTTTCTGAAAATGATTTGAGCAGAGCTGAGGTGCTTAACAACACAATCACAATACTGTACATTTTAAATCCATGTAATACAATATAAATGGTTTGAGATGCATGGCTGAATATTGCTTTTTTTCTGAACATTGCTTCTGCAGACGTCAATTAAAATCAACTAAAATCACAAAGGACAGTTGATGTCAGTTGAAGCATTTGGCGACATTTTTCTGGTACGACCCCTAAAGTCTTGGTCCCAAATTTTCTATGCTATTTTCCTGCTCTCTTACACGGTATATTTAAACAGGGCTGGAGGATAAGCTTTCACAGTTATTAGGCATTGGATTGCTACCAGCTGTAGGGTCTCTCTTCTCTCTCTGGCATACGACTGATTGCTGATTTGCTTCATACCGAATCACATAAACGGCATATTCTGTAATACCGTTAACTGCTCACAGGTGACATAAAGGGATATCTATGTATTACATTAAGCTTATTTTAAAAAACTATTTATCTGATTTCTTGCAGGCAAAAAGTGTTGAAAAATCAATCCAGATAACATCCCAACTGGTGTGGTGACAATTCAAACTTTGTGCACGATTGTCCTTCAAAAAACAAGAACAAAGGCATCACTGCAGCAGAAAAACATGAAAAGGATAAAGCATCAAATAGATGTCCAGAACCTGTTTTCCACCGCATCTGTGACCTCTCAAGGGAAGCCAAGGTTTTTAAAATCAACCTGTGTGCTGGTGAAGGCATGCCCAGGAATATAAATGAGTGAACAGGCCAATGGGATTGCTTAAAGGCTACAGACCTCAAAACAATACCACTTTCTGATCGGGTCAGGTCAGAAATATGGTCAAGAGTGGAATAAATACTGTTTATTGATTATTTAGGTCAGTTTACTTTAGTAGTCATGACAAGAGGGAGGACATAATGATATAATGATAGTAAACAGTCCAGATGAATGGGTGAGAAGTCATACTACCAACAATAAATACTGTACCTATATCATAATCAATAAAATAAGCTCAAGGCAAACATGTAAAGACATAACTAAGAGTCTACAGCCATGCAAGCAACTCTGTGATGTCCTGTGGTGCATCAGCATAGTGGATTAAGGGTTATCTGTAAGAAGTAGAAGTTATGATGGGGTTCATTAAGAGAAGATAAGCAGAGAGGACAACAGACTTTGCCATCCCTGAAGCGTTGCTGCTGGCTTGTTTAAAAACAATAAACAATTACATTAAAATGTAACAAGGCTGTTGTGCTTACACTTCTTTCCCATAGGCCACAATTTACCCTGCTGTGGTGTTAATTATTTACTTTTTTTTAATTGTGCAAAGGTAACTTATTCCAGTTCCTGGCACCACACAACCTAAAAGAACCATGGTAACCACGATAGTTTTGAAGCTTGGCAAGCACCATGAATAACACTAGTTGTAGTGGGAATGAGTTTACCTAACCCAATGAAGGTGGTGTTCAAATTCTGCCAGTGTGTAACATTTAGGAGGATCTATTGGCAGAAATGAAATGTTTTCATTATTGTACAATCAACAAAAAATAAGAATGGCTGTGCTTTTGTTACCCTAGAATAAAGCGTTTATATCAAAAGACACTTTTGGTCACCTTCCGTGAAGTCTGCCACTTTCTACAGGAGCCCAGAAGGGACAAACCAAATACTGGTTCTAGATAGGGGCTGGTAGTGTTTTGCGGGCATTTCGCTACCACCGTTGTTTCTCCTTCACGGTTGGAGGGGAGGGAGGGTGAAGCAAGGGAGTTGCAATCTGCAACTACACTGCTAGGCTCACTAACTCATACACACTGGACCTTTAAGTACCACACTGAGTTATAGTTTCTACCCTTTGAAGGTAACCATACAAACTGTTGGAAGCCCAACTAGCTTACTGACTAACTTACATAAAATAAAATGTCCTATAATACATTTATTTTATTTTTTAACATTTATTTATTTATTTCATTTTTTCAGGGTTAATACACATTGATAAACATCACTGTAAAGGAGCCAGTGTTAGCCAAAATGCTAGTATTCAGAAGTTGTCCCTTGGTCAGATGTTAAATTAGCCATTAAAACAGCTAATCATTTACTATCATTATTTAAGTCATTGTTTTCATGGAGCTGTATCGCTGCCTTCTAGTCTTTTCTCCTGCTTTAGTTTGGCCAGCCTGAAGTCTTCTCTCACTTGACTCAGCAGAGCAGGGCAGCACACTACATCCACAGCTGTCATAGCCAGGGCTTTGGCTGTCCTCAGGGTGAACAACTGGGCCTTTTCAGCTCCTGGCACAGGAAAAAGAGCGGAGGAGGAGCATCAAGTAGAAAGAAACTAAACAGACAAGTCAAGTGACCTGGAAAGAGACGAAGGCTGAAATAGTCTGATTACAGTGCAATTCACTTTCATTAGAAGAAACAACATTGGTTCTCAATAGCCATGTGTTGCCGTACCTGCTGCTTCAGTGTATTCCTCAGTGTGGTTAAATGCGTCGCTGCCGATGTAGAAGAAAGGATGGATACCAGGGACTACGAATGATACGTTGCCAAAGTCTGTAGAACCTGCCAGATAATTATAAAATCACTGTGATAATGATTCTTTGTTGATTCAGTGAACAACAAATAAGACAATCTGTGAAGAAAAAAAACAACAATTCCCAATTCTACTGTTACATTATTTTACATTTCTCCTGCAGAAACCAGAGAAAGACTGAGATAATAATATCTGTTTTCTATGAAAGGTTTATTTTCACCTACCAGAGAAGTTGGCTGGCTGCTCTGGAAACTGAATCCCCAAAGCTTTTCCATTATTTTCATACAGGTTTGCCAGTGTGGCATTATGCAGAATGTTATAGTAGGCATGGGACGGGTAGCTTATCTCCACCTAAAAGAAACACAAGTATCCCCTCATTCATATAATGTACTGGCATAAAATGTAAGATCACAACACAGACAGCCCAAAGCTGTACAGCTCTGCAATGTGAGTTAAACCTGCCTGAAGCAAGTGCAGATGTAGGAGAAAAACAGCCTCAAGATAACAGTGAATTATGTAACAGTTATACAGCACTGAAAGCATAATTACAGGCATATGTTAGAAAGGGCGATGTTATATAACAGAAAAGTCAACATTAGGGATATAATGTGTGTCCAGCCGAGAGGGAAGCAAATGGAAGACAACATTTTATAGGTAATCTTACTTACTTGGCAGCCGGTGGCGACAGCAGCTGCCCTGAAGCAAGCCTCAGCTTTGGCCTTCAGGTCACACAGATCCTTAACCAGCGGCGTCCGCATATAAAACTCTAACTCGGTGTAGGCAGGGATAATGTTGGGCTTCACCCCTCCATGTTTAATGATGCCTGTAGAGGAGAAAAAGAACACAATGTGCACAGTGGAGGAGGAGAAGAAGGGATGGATCCATAAGGCTGAGTAAATATGCAATGCGTATGGATTTAGATGTCAAGATTGTGTGTTATTTATGATTAAAAACATCCTTCTACATTTCAAAAGGCAGATGAAATGTTACAGATACTTGAAAAAACTGCCTGACAAATTTACGTTGCAAGTCCATCAAAAATAAAACACATTGCACAACTCTTCTCCAGTACATTATGCTTTATTCACCAAAGATTTTGAGCTATCTTGCCTTCAGGTAGGTGTCTGAGGTTCATCTGGTTTCCTTATATACAGACCACTCATCGGTCATGTGACTGATGAATCACTACAGATACCAAGTATGAAAAACAAGATCATCTTTTCTTAAGAAATACTATTTATAAAGTATGTCATCTCTCTCTCTCTTCACATTTTTGGGACATTTTAAACCTTTATTCGAGAGTTGTCAGGAGACGGGGAACAATATTCAACAAAGGTCCTCAGCTGGACTCAAAGTGGGGACATTCAACCCCCAACACACACATCGCTCAACTAAATGTATAATTTTACCAATGTTTTATAATATTCTTAATCCTGAGAAGAGTTGTGCGACATGTTTTAAGTTTGTTGGACACATATTTTTGATCATAAGATGTGGCTACTTGAGGAACTAGTGATAATTAGGGCTGTGACTAACAATTATTTTCATTATTGATTATGTCTATGAAATGTAACAAAATAGTGAAAAAGGGTATTCTCAGTCTCTCACAGTCCACAGTGATGTCCTCAGTTAGCTTGGACCAACGGTCTAAAACCTTTAGATAAATTTGATATACTCTCATGGATGTTTAAATTTAAATTTTTCCGAGCACATCAAGGACTCCTCGTTCATGTCAGCTTGAAAGTAAATGGACTTTGAGGCGAGATTGTCCTGAATGGACTTTGAAGCCCAGTTTCTGCCTGTTGCTCACCGTGCAGCCTCCACTCTGGTCTGAGTTGCTGTCTGAGTGCAGAGAGGTTGTTATAGGACAGCACGGCAGCATCCAGGGCATTCACTCCCTCCCAGGGGTACGCAGCAGCATGAGATGCCTTCCCGTGGTACTTCACTGACACCCTGTGTAACATCAGCATAGTGGATTAAGGGTTATCTGTAATAAGTAGAAGTTATGAGGGGGTTCATTAAGAGAAGATAAGCAGAGAGGACCCGGAGAACAAGTTGTGAATACATATATGATGGGAACAGGAACTCACTCATCGAGTGCGACGCAGGGCAGGAATGAAGCATCTTGCTGAGCTGGGTGAGCCATGAAGACAAGATCGATGTCAGCGAAGGCCCCGGCCTCGATCAGGTCGATCTTTCCTCCCATCTCCTCCTCAGCAGGAGTTCCCACAACAGTTATCTGGTATGAAAAGAGTTAAACTCAAGTCATCTGACATCAGCTCGTATGTCAGTCCTGACCGGGGAAATAAGTAGGCTACGCTGTTTTGGCTTAAAGGTGAAAGTTCTTTGGACTTTGGGAACAGTGGTTTTAACTCAAAGTCCACTTACTAGCTTTTTATAGCGATTTCAACAACATTAATTTTCCTTCTTGTGTTCTTGATCATAACCAAAGGTGGCCATCTTTAAACAGACAGAGTTACACATCTGTCCCTTCCCATATAGAACCACCTGACTGAAGTTCCATGACAACTGAGGAAGACTGCAAGATGCAGCTGAAAGCTCCAGAATAAGATTTCTAAGTCACCCTCTAGAGATTTTTGCTTTTTTTCAAAATTAAAAACTATATATTTATTTATTTTTCTTTGCCAAACCGTCTGTGAACATCTGTAGCCTCGTGTTTTTTTACACATCGTGCCTCCATAATTTGATTAACTATTTGGAAGTACAATAAAAATATATTGTAGCCAACCAAAATAGGTTTTAAACACATTTCAACACAATACATGCCTTAGTTTAAATTCAAAATATCATTATTAGTAGTAGCATATTATGCTAAATATAATTATGTAAAAGTATGGAAGTGCAAGTGTTGATTGTTTGTTGACTCACAGGGCTTTCCCTTTATTGGGGATGTTAAAACAAGATGCATCACATTGTTCTTATCGGGTTATTTATGTGTGTAATGTCATAGGCCTACACAATAACATACATTTCCTTTATTTTATAGGTTACCAAATAAAAACTGAAGGCACACACAGGTGAGGTGACCAAAGGTGCTGTGTGACTTTATTCTTAGACAAATCTACAGTCCCTTGTTACCTTCACCGGTACAGGGAGCTGGGTCTGGGTTTCTAAAGCAGCCTTCAGCCCCAGAGCGGCGGCGGCTCCCACCTCCGCTATCAGGTTGTGCCCGCACGCGTGCCCGATACCCGGCAGCGCGTCGTACTCGCACAGAAACCCCACGTTCAGACCCGGGTCACCCTCCCCGCCACCGACCGGACCCCAGCTGGCCCGGAATGCGGTCGGTAGCTTGTACTGCCTTTCCACCGTCCATGCCTGCTCCCGAGAGAAGAAGCGGACCAGCCTGTCGTGCGCATGCGTCTCGTTGCCTGCGAGCTCAGGTCGGCTCCAGATGTCTCGACTCAAACTGTACAGCTCGTCTTTCCGTGCGTCTATACCCAGCTGGAGGGCGTCTTTCATCCCCTGTCGTGTCTCCATGTGTATCTGCAGGTGTGCGAAGATCTTTACAACATGAATTTGGGGTCCTCGCGAAATTTTAAAGCTTTCAGAAGCACCATGAAGTGGGCGGAGCCGCCGCTTTTTATGCCGGAAGTAGTTTTATTCTGGTATTCCTAACTCAACATGCACACAGTTACCAGTTTGTTTGTGACACCTCCAGAGCTGCTAATGCAGTACATCAGTCCTGCAGTCAGTCCTACTTTCATACAGTGTTCAGATCCTGTAAGTAAAAGTACTAATATTACACTGAAAATACTGCACTACAAGAAAGAGTCCTGTATTCAAAGTCTGAAAGTAAAAGTATTATCAACAAAAGTAAGTCTACTAGTATTATACAGAAAATGTCAGTGTTTTACAATTATGCTGTTACTACTGCATTAAGTGTTTGTTGCACTTTACTGATTGAACAACGCCTTGATCTCAGTCCTCCTTTATTTATAACTATAAATAAAGTATTTCTGATTCTGAATAAATGGAATATGCATTATAAAATGACCTTTTCTTTTTTTTCTACAACATAGGCCATGACAGGCCTGACAAAACCAGTATTGCAACAGATGGAGACCACTCCGATGGCTGCACTGACCTTTTAATCATAGTAGTGATCTGCTACTGTTCTCCTGGTTCTGCTTTCATTAAACTAAAAATAGCACCCGGTTTTTAAGATAGACAGTGATTGGTGCTGCAGTATTATTACATTTTGGGGCTTATACAAAAAATATGTCAATGCAACACTGCTTTCCTCTTCTTTACTGCATTATTGTGAAAATTATGCAAATGAGAAATAGGGGAAAAGTATGTTAACTTTCCCTTTCATTAGCATCAGACTCCAAATGACTCTCTCTGAAGCTGGATCGCCATCTGCTGGCCAGAATCACACTCTTTTTTTTTTCTTTTTCACACTGTTTTAAAGATTTGTGTACTATGACACAGCTTCCATCCAACATTGACTGCTATTTAATTTAAATCTGAAACTTAAGATAATGTGCCAGTTCATAACATTGCAAAGCTCCAGATACATAATTCTAAACAAACCCATGCACATTTCTGCATGTTAGTCATATGCATGTATGAAAATGAGGCTTCTCCACTGTGATTTACTTTTATCAAGATAAAACCTTTCTGTAAGGCCTTTGTGTTGCGCTGTATTGAATGGCATTAAATGGTGGCTGGGACTAAAATCTTTCACCCATCCGTCTGTTACCACACTAGAGGGACCCAGAGTGACACAATTTGGTAAAGGGCTCCTTTTTCATATGGTTCTGCATCCATTATATCTAAATCAGTATTCTGCTGCGTTGCATGTTTTACCTTGAACAATTCAGTGAACTGAGAATGAATAGGGAAAAAAGCCTTTAGGAATAAAACCTTGACAATTATCTAGAGGATATATTATTTATTTATTTATGAATTGCCTGTAGCTACTCAGATGACTGTACACATACAGCAAGCAGACAATGCCTTCCCTTGAAGTGGGATCTGGCCCCATAAAAACAAGGTCAATTAGCGCTGAATGAATAAAGACAAAGCTCCACAGCTGTCACAAACCCAGCGAGTGTGTGTTTGTGTGTGTGTGTGTGTGTGTGTGTGTGTGTGTCTGAGTGTGTCTGATTGAGAGAGAGCAGGTGTACATGTGCATGTGTTTTTCTGTAAGTATTTGAGTTGTAGGTTAATTGGGGGCGGTTGTCAGTCACAAGAGGAGACATGTTGAACAGCGCTCAGCAAGCTGACACTAAGACTGCCTCCTGACATGGCCTGTCTGTCAGCTTACTTTACGCCCCACTGACACGTTGACACTCTCCATTGTGTATCAATTAAATGACATTGAAGGGAGGCATCCATGTGTCACTCCATTGTCTTATTCAGGGATTTGCCCTGTGAGCATGTGTTTAATTTCACATGGTTCCGCATGTTTTTGGCCTTGCATATTGCTTCCGTAAATTAAGAGTTTTTTGTGTGAATGTTGGTTCAAGACTGTTACAATTTATTATAAGATGATCTTTTTAAATAGTACATCACACTGAAACTTTTATTTAATGAAGGTGTTGGTGATAAAACCCACATCAGCTCAGAGAAGGAAGAAATATAACAGCACTAGAGGCAAATGTAAAAGCGATTGCATCCACTGAGCGATGCAACAAATAAAACCTCTGTCCACCCCCATGACACACGAGCACAGAAACCATACGTTAACAAGCACTCAATAGATTGCATAGATATTTTAGGTTGAGCCAGTAGTCATCACACCAAGCTGGAGTGATGTATGACTTATGATATATGCAAGCAGGCGTCACAACAGCAGGACGCCCCGGAGGAAGGCTGGCTTGACAGCTACGACGAATTGATGTGCTCCTGATGACAGCATGTTTCTGAAATGGGAGATGAAACAAACAACTGTCTTTGCTTGGGTGTGTGTGTGTGTGTGTGTGTGTGTGTGTGTGTGTGTGTGTGTTTGTGTGTCTGTGGGCACAGGAATAGTATGTGGTCCACATATTAATGTTTTTGTGCCTCTACTCCAGCTTGGAAGCCCATATCCACCATGAAAAAAGGTGACTTACAATTTTGAGACTGGGTTTTTCAGTGTTGTTCAGTTTGAAAAATCAATCAGTTTTCTGATGTGACAACGCTATGGTTAAGGTGTGTTTGGTATAGGCACAAAAATGACTAGATTTAGGAAAAAAATCAAGGTTTTAGTTTTAAAAAAAAAATCTTCATGCAACTCTGCTTCACTGGCTGCATTATTTAGTTAAACATTTTTTAGAAGCCAGTAAAAGAGCAAACATTAAAGATAAAAATTTGTAGCAATTTTGTAGCAGAAATATGTTTTTTCTGGTTAACTGGTTAATCATCTTGCGGCCCCTTATGGTGGTCCCAGGTTGAGAACAACAGTTGTATCCAATTCACTACAATTATATCATAGCTAACCATTTTGCAAACCACACTGCTGTGTTTTAGAAAATGTAATGTATTTCTTTTACAGTTGTCTCTTAAAATTATATCATGTTATAACACAATTTTGACTTTCTATCTCACAGTCTTGGCTTAGTAAGTCAAAACTGTTGACATACTCATTTTACAGCATTTTTTTATGACTAACTTTTAATCTGTTTTTTCTGGCACAAATGGGCTTCCATACTAACCTCCACTCTACCAGTTCATTTTCTCTCCAGCAGACAAATATGAACCCCGACAAGTTGTCGATGAGCCTGATTTTTAAACATGAGGTTCCAGCTGACTGAAAGAAACTGACAATGTGTCAGTCGTGCTTGCTCTGTCCTGTCAGCATTGCTATCAAACAAAACGCACCCTTCGACGAGACCCCCGGAAATCCAGCCAGCAATGTTCAATATCGCACAGCAAGCTGCTTGGTAGCTGTAAAATATCACCCGCAGGCCTCAGAAATGTGAGTGTGCATGTGTGGGTGCATGTGTAACTTGACAGTCCTGTTTCTGTCATTAATGTCACATCAGTGCACACAGTGTGCTTCTGCGTTCTCCAAGCTGGAATACATTAACACCTCGGTTTATCAAGTCATCCTGTATTTTCTGGGGGTGGAATGGGGGTGGGATTACACTGTACAACATTTGTTCTTGTTTTTATGATGGTTTATGATGGAACATAGCTTCATCTGGTCTCTAAATAATGTAAACCCTCATGCATGTGAATTATTTTAAATAGGGGCTTCTTGAGAGCCATAATCCACATTTTCATATAAATTATTCCCTATTCTGATGCTTTGTTTCACTGATTGAAATTATACAGTTTATTACTGCTCCAACTCATTTCCAGTCAATGAAAGCTTTTACGCTTTCTGTTCCTAACACCCCCTTAAGAAAAAAAAACCCTCTGGTGGCACACTTTCTCATCTCGGGTTGCAACAGACATTAAGTGATTTGTCAGTAATGGACAGAAGAAAAACATGATAGTCTGCACTGGTATGAAAAGCCATTATAGCTGTGCAAAAAAAGTAAGGAGCACAAAATAGAATTTTGGATTAGATAAAAAGAGATGACAGTGCTATCCACATCACAGAGTAAAGTACAAAATGTCTCACCGAAATATAGAACCTAGATTGCTGTTTGAAAATTTTTCCTGTCTTCGGGTTGGATCATATATTTTCTTGTCTGTCCACACAGCTGCCCTCGCTGCTTCAGAGGTAGCCCTGCCGAAGTGGTGCCCTTTCTTTGTTTGACAGTGCTGAAAAGGCTGCTGTCTGACTCAATAACATCAGCCTTTGTGGGCAGTGTGTTGAACAGTGGGAGTACAAGTTGTCCTTCGAACCACAGAGGAGCCACAATCAGCAGGGTGTGTGCAAAGTGGAGCTGAAGTGCAGATTTGAAAATGCTATCTTACTGAGTTGTTGTGCTGGATGGTCTTTTATAATAACAACAGGTAAATCAGTGCATGATAACAAAAGGTCATCCCTCGCACACATTACACCGACTGTTCACCAACAATAATTAAGCTGATTCATCTATTTATAAAAGTTTTAATTTCTTTTACACTTCTCTACATTGGTAAGTAAGAGGAAGCAGTATAAAGGAGCAGAGTTGTGGAAAACCATTGTGGAGCCCAGACACAGTCGGCACATTGATTGTGCAAAACATACCACAACAGCTTAGCTGGGTTTTCATATGACCCACATGTATTGCATTTGAGAGGCTGATACTCTCCTTGGTACACTGGAAGCTTAATTTGTAGTCTTCAACATTTTCTCTGTGTGTTCCTGTGGGGCAGGATTAATTTCAGTTTTCTGCTCCACAGGAGGGAAGAAGCACCTCCCTCTCTTCTCTTCAGAGGATCCCCGGCTCTGATAATTGCCACGAGCAGAAACTGTTTAAATAAAACATAGACTGTGGTGATGCCAGGCGACTGAGGGGCCAAAAGTGTGCAGGGATGACGGAGAGATCAAGTAGGTATCAGTGTTTCTCTCTTACAGTGAATGCCTGAGACAACACAAGAAAAATGTCAGTTTTTTTCCAACCATTAGAAAGGGGCAGGGGGGGGGAAACTGCTGTGTCAGAATAGCAGACCTGCCCACATACTGGGTTTGACAGTCTTTGTGAAGCAAAACACAAGGGGGGCTGCTGCTGATTAGATACAGGCAGATAAAGAGGAGCCTGCAGTTTAACAAGAATGAACAAGACTGAAAGTACAATTTTGTTTTAAATAAAATAAATACACCACTGTTACTCTTACCATGATCAAATGTATTTTTAAAAAAGCCTTTAAATCAAGTTCATTTCTAATATTTATCACAGGAATAACATTACACTGATTGTTTATTATTCTCTACAGAGTAACAAGACTGCAGCCATGCTACAAAGAGGCTACTGAGGCACAGTGGTGCTTTGAGCTAATGCTAATGTCAACAGGCTAAAATGTCTTACTGCTGATGTTTAGCAGTTATGTTCACCGTTTTAATCTAGCATACTAACATGTGCTAATTAGCACTGAACACAAACATACAGCTGATGTCTTGTGGGTATCAGACAAATTGAAATTAAGACCTTATGATGGGGCTATAGGAAGATCACCATTTATAATAATTCATACTGAGCAGGACGTGTGTACAATATTTATTGGCAATCCTTCCAAATAGTTCTCATAGTCCTCATGGTAGCACCAGAGGAAAACTCCAAAGAAACTCCACCAAAGTAATTAGGATCTATCCTCTGGGCACCACAAATGTCTGTACAAAATTTCATGGCAATCCATCAAATTGATATTGAAATGTTTAGAAAATATCTTGACCAAAGTAATGGATGGACAGACAGCTTAGAAAGAGAAAATAATAATCATAAAATAATAATTCAGCTGTTGATTACAGAATTTCTGAAAGGCAGGTGGAAAAAAAAGAAAAAATAGGTAAGTTTAAATTCCTTCACTTTTTTCTTCTTTTTACTAATTTTGGCCACAAGAGGTGGGAGAGAGAGAAAAAAAGTAACCTCTCAGGGCCTCCGTACTTGCTTATTTCAAAGAAAATATTAAATTCACAGCGTTTTTGGTGCGTTCATTTTATATGTAAATACCATAATTTTCACAGAATACATAACCTATATTTCACCTTCGAATGATAATGCATTCCTCTGTGTGTGAGTGTGTGACTCTCCCTGTCATTCCCTCTCTTCACATTCTCGTGCCAGCCAACATGTCAGAGAGAAAGCTTGAGTGTTAATTGGAAGCTCTCCCACGGGAACTCGTAGGCGTCTTCCTTGTCCTCTGTGTTTATCTGCTAATGTGATTGCCACGGCTCTCTCGGATTCATAGCTACTCCTGAATAATGAACATACTTAATATTCCTTTCAGACTCCCGTGACCTGTTGTGGATGAATAACACTCAAGCGTTCAAAAAATAAAACCCCAGCTGACACAGCTGGATTTATTGTACTACAACAAACACAGTGGTACGTTGTTGATGTTTTTTTGTGATGGTTGCAGGGGTTAAATGAAAGCAAGCTCTGACACAAATCCTTTGGGATAATCTTTAATATTAAATAGCGAGCTAAAGGAATGCTTCAACATTTTGGTTTTTTGACAATATTTACACGAGAAGATGCCGCGCTCATGTCTTTTTTTTCTTGCTAAGAGTTAGATGAAAGATTGATATCACACTCACATCTGTACAGTAAAGCTCAGCTTAGCACAAAAACCAGAATAAAGGGGAAACAGCTAGCGTGAAACTGTCTTAAAGTAACAAAACCCAGATATGTATCAAACAAACATGTTAATAAATGAGCTGTAGAGGTGCTGGTCGGCGGGGTTTGTTACTTTTAAAAAGCATGCTAACTGTTTCCCCCTGTTTCCTGTCATTATGCTAAGCTAAGCTAACTGGCAGTAGATTGCAATTTAAAAGAAAGACGCGTCCTCTCATCTAACTTTCTGGTTTCAAAAGTTTGACATATTGGCAAATACAAACTTCTGGCAGAGAGTCAGATGAGAACATTGATAACACTCTGTCTGTACACTACAGCCAGCAGCTGATTAGCTTAGCTTAGCACACAGACTGCAAACAGAGTCCCGGGTGTTATGGGCTCATCCCTATGTTCCCAGGCAGCATGTGTGTCCCTTGATATAAACTAGATTGTAAGATATTGGGGCTGTCGTCTCAGTTGCAAAAGAACGGAGGGAGATGGACGTTTCAAATGCAATTTGAATGGTAAAAATCCGTTAAGCTACTGTGGAGATATCTGTCTCTGAAGTCAAGAAAACTGTCTTGCCCAGTGTAAGACTATGGGTGATTTCAACATACTGACTGAGGGACGTTAAGCATTTGGCCAAGGGAAAAGAAAAACATTGCTGAGAACATAAACCCTTTCAAAGATCTCCTTGATGTGTCATATGAAGAGGATATTGAGCTAAGGAACAAAGGAGCCTGGGAGGATGGACACGCTGCTGTGCTCAACTATACACTAACTGCTGCTGGTGTTAGCTTTTTAAAGCACACAGATGTTTGTGTGGTATCAATCTTCTCATCTAATTCACAGCTATAAAGCAAATAAGCATATTTTCTAAAATGTTAAACTATTCCAGAGTCAGTAATGGCTGATCCTGATAATAATTGGCAAGAGCAGGATTAATATTTCAGCCTGAAAGGAGGTTTTCAGACACAACAATACTCATTTTGACCTGAATCTCATCGATCAGGCTCCTCTACTTTGGTCAGAGGTGTGATTTGTATTTGACTGAGTGTATTGTTGAAAATTTTAACAAATTCTCTCTACACAGATTTGCTGTAGTTTAATTTATAACATGTCCTGCTTCTACCATGCTGCCTACAGGCCCAGAGGTCATATTTCTGAAGCTGTGAAGTGAAATCTTTGCATGCATGAAATAGTTGGAGTGAGATAAAGTGCGCTCATGAAATTGCTTCTGCCTAATTTGATTTAGTAAAAGATACTGTCATAAGAAGTTCTCATAAGATTTTCACATTTGTTTTGATCGCAGGTTTGATGGAGATTTAACACACCCTGATGCGTTTGAGTGATATGGTGTTTCAACTTAGAAATGAATCTAATTGTAATTCCACAGCCGGTTGTTTATTCAAACCATCTGAATCAATAACATTTATCAAACAGACCAATATTAGCATTCACCCCACACCATTTATATTGACTTGTTTCCCCCTTTACAAGCATATCATAAGTAACTAAATTTGATACTCATACATATTTACAACAATTGATAAAACTGATATAGATTTAGACTCCTGCAAGACTTACAGTCACAACACAGCTATGTGATTATAGCTTGTCAGATAATTTGACAGCATTAAAATGGATTTAAATTGTTAAAAAATGCTGTTTCAATTGCAATAAATTAGCTGTTTGACAGTACAATAAAGATGAATGAAATAATGATTTAAATACAAGTTACTACAGCTGTAATTTGACATTTGATTACTGTCATAGACTCAGCCTTTAAGCCTTAAACACTCAGACAAGCATCATACAGGATGTGAAGACAGGGTTACTCACCACGGGATGCCATTCACAACCTGATTAAAATGGGAAGCAGCAGTGTCAGATATGGAGCCTATTGTGAAAAATGTTTCCTGCCTTTGGGTAATCACTGATTATCCCTCCAAAAAATAGCGTAATAACAGCTTGGTTGAAAAACCAAAAAAAAGAAACGTGTCCAGTGAAGACCCTCAGCAGATGTATGGTCATGATGTTGGGGCTTACCAACCTGCTTTGTCTCGTAGTATCTTTATAAACCCTTTTCGGTAGTTTTTCCTTATTAAACATCAGAGTGTGCAAACAGGAAAGAATTGGAAAGAGAAGAATGATATAAACCCCAGCCATCTTTTTTCACAATCAGTTGTGTCAATCAGTAACTGAACCATCATTATATGTGTGTCACATGTACATTAATGATAAAACACTACACATACACAATGAAATATTTCACCAACGACTGATGCATATTCACATGAATGGATACATGGATTACATGAACGTAATGTTGTAATTATTTTAGTAAGCACTTAATCTTTGTTTTGCCCCACTGTGAGGTTGTTTCTCTGCTTATCTGTAAAATTAGATTTACAAAAGATTTCCATGAAATCTGTGTGGATATTCATGGTCCTCAGAAGGTGAATCCCAATGTATGTAGTGATGTGGAAGTGTTACTCAAATGCTACCATGAGATTTCAAAATTTAGATTTATACAAGATAAATAGAAGTGTAACATCTACTGTTGTACTCTTAGCAAAAATATAATAATATCAAGATATTTCAGGATACAATCTCCTCCACAACTACTGGCCATAAATGCCTTAAAATTCTGACCAACTTCTAACATTTCTTCTGTAGTACAACAACAGGCCAAAATTTCTACTTGTAACAACTATAAACCTGTTGAAGGCAGATCACATTAAATAACAGAGGGCCATTTACACATTCACATTACACATTTGCGGGTTCATGCTCCAGAGGAGATGAACCGTTTTGATTTTAATGATCGCAGTCTATCACAGGCCTCAGGATAAACTTCTCATTCTGAGACTGTCACAGTTGAATAACAACATCATGTTGTTTGTGCTACGGTGTGGAATGAACAGCTTTGTGTTGTTTGTTTTGTCTTTGTTTTTTTGACAGTTACCTGCATTTTTGCATTTTCAGAAGGCTGTCTGGCTTTTCTTGTTTGCTTTCAGCTTCAAGGTAAAACCACTTTCAAATCAAAGGAGAGACAAACATAACAAAACAGTGATGCTTTCAGACTCTACATTTCATTTAACCACTTCTTCCAACCTCTTGCTACTCCATTTCCAACCGCCCCGTATTTGTCTTTGCGAAACCACTGTGGTTACTTTTCAGGACTGAAAGATACTTCTTTTGGAGGTCATGCTGTGGTCATCCCCGTAGGTTTCTATTTTGCAAACACAAAAAAAATCTCTGGGAATGAGTAAAATTCAATTTTCATACAAACCGAGAGGCATTGTTGATGTTAGCGGGAGTAGCAGGCAAAGTCACACAAACACACACAAAAAAATAAAAGCATGATAGGGAACTTTTGAAGCTTTATTAAATCAAATTTTTGTGCCACTATTGTATGAAAATGAAAGACATACTTTAGCCCTTATTTTATGAACAGTGATAATGTTCGCTTTCTAAAACAGAACCAGATGGCTGTTTGGTAACAATAATGACACCGCGAAGATAAGATGAAAAACAAATCATTTCTAATACGTTTATAGCATGCATTAAGGCCTCGCATGAATTCATGATTATAGCCACAAAAAAAAGTCGGTTTAATATTAGGCTGTCTGTCCCAAGCTCCCAGAGCTCATACATCAAATAAATAATAACACCTTCTCTGATGCCACAGACCTCCAGACACAACTATATATCTCTCTGTCTCTCTCTCTCTCTCTCTCTCTCTCTCTCTCTCACACACACACACACACACACACACACACGACAAAGCAAACTGTGAAATGCACAGAAAGCCTTGCATCGAGTGAATCATCAGAAAATAAAACAGATAAAATGCTGATTTCATCGTAGGAACAGGTGTTGTTGCCTGACACGTCATTAATCAATCAAAACTTAACAATGAACTCCTGACTCTGGTGGTCATGACCTTTGACCTCATCTATGAGTAAGTATTTGAGAGAGACTGATGGGGGTTGAACCTGCGTGAACCCAAAACGATTAGACAGCTGAATTGATAAAACATGGTTCCTAACATTACTCATATTCTGAAAAGAAATTGAAGCAAACCTGCAGATACAACAGCACTACAGTATTTATATTTCTCTTTTTGAGAAACAAGTTTTGTGTTCATGACAAAAAATTAAAAGATAAGTCTGGTGATAGTTTACATTTGTAATACCATAAAAAGACCAACTAAACCAACAATAAATTGATCCTACTCAGAAGTATTGTCTGTGTTGCCAAAGCCTGATTTAGCTTATTCCGCTGTGCCATAGAGCTCCATTGGCCAAACACGATTAAATGAGCCAAATGAGCCACACAGTTGCACTGGGTGCCAGGTTGCTTCATTTCAGCTAACATGGGTGCTGTTGTTTTGATTGAATTCCATATACACCTGCTGATGCTAAAAATACTAGAGCAATAAATGGCTGAAAATAGTCCTCAACAATTTACTCCTGTTTGCATAATGTTTGCTGCTTTCAACATTTCTTTAACCCTTTTTTGCCACTTGGGGGCAGCACAACAAACACAGTAAACACAACATTGACATACCAACAGCATTTAGGGTTGATATATGTGACATGGAGAAACATTTGAATTCATTCAAGTCATGTTTTTGTCCACCTGGTGAATGTAAGTCCAGTATTTACCCTTGTTTTGCTCTGGCTGTTTAGCTGTTAAATGCTTCACTTTGTTCACCAGCTGGTTGCTAACTTAGTCTGCTTGCTTTTGGTGCTTGGCAAGGAGCTTTTTCACTGATAACATCTGGTGGTAGTGTGGAACATAGACTGTATAATTAAAAATGAATGTAGTCTCTGCGACGTCGCCCATAGGTTTCTGAAGAGATGTTGTGAAGCTCAGTGTTGTCGGCTCTGGCCGTTGTCATCTTGGCGGTCCTGACTCTGCCGGCTTCAGGCTAAGGCATGGAGCGTGGGTGGAGCTGAGGCGGGCTGAATGAAGCCTGGTTATTGAAAACTGTGACGGCACCCATCTGTCACTCAAAGCTGCCATGCCATTCTGCATAACTTTAAGCCTTGATATAATTTAAACGTGTGAGTTATAATTCATCCCACTTACAGCTGTCATGAGTAGAGAATTTGGCTTTAGAGACCAACACTGTTTTTTGTACCAGGCTGTAAACATTTATTCAGCATTTTACTACGGGATCTTATGGGGATTGACTCACCAGCCTCAAGTGGCCATTTGAGGAACTGCAGTTTTTGTTACTTCCATATTGGCTTCATTTGCCAGCTGCAGAGGTTGTTATTTGAGTGAGAATGAACTTGAGTTCTTTGTGTTATTAGATCCTTTGTTAGTTTAAAAATATATACCATTGCAGCTTTAAACACTAAAATGATATGTTCATGATCCATTTTTAAAGATTTATGCCATCAGTAGGAACAAATAAGGTTTGAATAAGAGAACCACAGACAAGTTGCAAAGTACTGAGAGAAGGATGAATGCATTGTTGGTTTTTATTGCCAATGAAAGGTTTTAGAATATCACCAACATCATCTTTGATTCTGTAAATGTCATCTGAAATGGAGAACAACATAAATAAAGTAACCACTGCTCCAATAGATTTATAACCATTTCTTGCTGGACCAGGGACCTGCCCTTTAAATGTGAAAAATACTAGGTTTCAACATCTTGCTCAAAGATGTTCACATTGGCATATCAGGATGAATGTCTGTGTGAGCAAGTTTTTAAAGCAGTGAGTCACAATGACCTTGAGCAGCGAACATAATAATTTCATCTGTCATTCTCATGTATCCCTACAAAGAGAATTCAAACTCAGGCTCCAAAAAGTTGCCACTGACAGAAATCCAATAACACGTTCAAAACAAATAATTCAAGACGAATGGAGGTGAATCTGCTTATGAAAATGCACCTCAAACCTATAGTAATCAATTGTCACTGATGGTTACCATGGTGACGATAAAGGATTTTATCAGTAAATCTCAGGCTCTGCACAATGTTAACATAAGGTCGTGGAGGGAGTATGGATGACAGACCAAGTGGAGCACAGCATCAATAAACAAAGAAAAAGCAATCTAACTTGAAGGATGACAACAATCATCACGTGGTGATAGGCCCCAAAAGATAACAGAAACTGAACACGACACATTCATCCACTGCCTCTCAAATACTCTATCATCAAACCAACAGTGGATTACTTCTTTTGTGTCGTCTCAGAGTCTTCGCAGAGTTAAACACACACAGAGAAGCACAGTGGTATAAGCCAGGTGACCTTGCGCATTTGTGATGCAGCAGAGTCTCCATGGTGATACACCTGAAACGCTAACAAAGACACAGTGGGGCTCTTACAAACTTCTCAGCTTGTAAATCATAAATAAGCTTGATAATTGTTTGCTGCAGGGCATTACGTTATTACTTGAGGGCTGAGAAATGAATACATAAAATGCAAGCAGAGAGGTGGAAAACGAATCGGGGAAAGCAAAGAAAATTGAAATTTTAAGGCAGCCTGAAAATTATTCATTCCATTTGAATTACAGTATTTCACAAAAGTCAGTGCAAACAAATGACAGAAAAGTGATAGATGAATAGCAAAAAGTTAAAAATGATTTCTAAAACTTCTCCAGGAGTAGTTTCTTAACGTTATATCATATACTGACACTGGTCCCTGTAATATAATGCTGTCTCATATCCACAGATGATTAGAAGTTTATTCCACATACGTGTAGGCCTGAAGTCAACCAAGCCACAAGCTGTGAAGTGATAAGAAGAGGGAGGCTTATAGGTATACAGTGGAGGAATCATCTCTGTTCGCCAAGTTCAGCATGATGGCTGGTGGCTGGCTGCCAGCAGGGCTGTTTATGCTCTGTAGCCATCAATCTATTTTCCAGCCCAGATGGCTGTGATTGCTGTAGGAGGAGGAGATATGAGTGCTACCTGACAAGGATTATAATCAAATCTGTCTTCATGTGCTATTACTTTTCAAAATCTGCTTCTTTTGCTGACATTGTGCTGATGAAGACCGATATAATATTTTGGTCAGCTCTTGTCCAAGTGCTGACCCTGCAATACACCATGTGTGAACATTATAAATGGCCTTTTGATGTCACTGTAATTTAAACAATCAGCAGTCCAGCATGTGGTAACTGCACGTGTGACACTGCAATACACAACGAATCAAATGCACCCTGGGTCATGTTCAGTGTAGTCCTACAAATATGTGTTTTAAAGTGATGCTGTGAGGATTAGATCCCTCTACATAATTGTGTAACAAATTATTTTAAGGGTCCATAAAACTTTCTAATAATTTATTAGGAAGTTTCTCTGAAAACTACATGTATCTAACATTTAACTTGATTATTAATTATAGGTAAAAATAGAGACATTGTTAAAATCAGTACCCTCCCGAGTCATTAATTCTAATTAAATGCTAAGCTTGCCAGTACACAGAATGTCAGCTGAACATGTCAACAGGCAAGCATAAAAGTCAACATATAAAGACAAAATTTTTCAGTACTAAATAAATGGTGATGTCGAATAGCTTTTCTTTCTCAGGTTTAAATGGAGGAGTTCTTTTGAAATCAGCACAATTGACTCAACTAAAATAACAGTCTGTTTTTTGTCCTTTAATTAGCACCACATTACTTACATACAGTACTTCTTTCCATCAAACTTTTATTCAATTATGAGGAAATGTTTAGGAAATAAAGGACCTGGAAATTAAGTGCTACCTAAAATGATTGATTTACACCGTTCTCACTTTATATGCATTTACAGCAGTTTAAAGACAAATCACCTGTAGGATTTCCTGCAGCGTTGGTTGCTCTGTGATGGTGTACCAGGTAATTTCCTGACCTGCTTTGGATGTATTAGTATTTAGAACATCATAGCGGTTGAAATGTCATTTAAACAAAACAATAGAAGTTGAAACGTCATCTGCCACTAATGTTCCTCTTTGACCCTCACCCTTTTATTCAAGTTCTTGGCATACAGTATGTGTAATATTTTCATAACTTGGCTTGCTGTATTTCCCAGAGGAATGTGCTTGGATGAAATATTCTTGTAAATAAGTGCACAATAAATATAAATGTGTCTTTGATGCATAACATCTTTATTCATGAAAATAGTTAGACATTGATAGAACGTTCAAGGGAAAATTATTAATTAAAAAGAGCAAAGAAAAACTTTTTATCAGCATCAGATGGAGCCTGTTTTTCTCTCATTAGTCAGTTCTGGTTATATTCTTTTACACTGATGAGTTCACACATCCCGCAACAGTCAATACTAATGCTTCATGTGCAATTCATGGACTTGCCAACATCCATCAAGAAAGACCAACTAAGTCAAGCTACGTCAAACTGCTCTTTATTGCTCACCATTAATGCATTTAGACTGATGGCTAGAATCAAATTAGTTTTTTCCCCTGCACTTTGCAAACAAATGCATGCTTGAACCAGTGCAGATGGACCCTACAGCATTTAAATTCCCCTCACAACACTAAAAACAGTGATATGAAACAAAATAAATGCAATATATGTTATATGTTATATGTTAATAATGTTATAACTCTCTGCACTGACCAAGAAAACTAATCTCAAACCAATTTTGAACTGTTTGTTCTTTGATATCAACTAATTTGCGGTGGAGTCTCTTCATCTTGTAATAAAGTTAAAAGCTGACACACAAAGTGTGTCCATGATGAAAGAAATTCTTCCAGGATATGAGAGTGAAATTGTTTGCTGGATGCAATTGCCGGTAATGGGCGGGTAAACATGTTGCAGTGAGCGGAATAAGAATGGAAAGTGCTGTGGTGGGTATGAAATGTTTATATGGGAAAGCTATGTATCAAGCTCAAACTGTGATACCTTTAAAAGCTACAGTTTCTGAAGATCACAACATACATTTGCTCACATGCTGTATTTATTTCTGTTGTAGATCTGTTGTGATTGTTATTATTATTGTGTGTTGAGTTTTTCAAATTCTGTGACTCCACACTTCTCCAACAATAAGGGATTTTTTTCAAATTTTGATCCATTAAAAACAACTGACAGTTGTTAATAATATGTCTCCAAAGTGGAGACATATTATGACAATACTTTCTACATACTTGTGTAAATGTACTGCAAACACTGAATGTTAGCACAAAGTAAAAAAGGAGGTGAACAGCTAAAAATGAATTCAGTTTCACAACTCCTCTTCTTCCTGACAGAAAATTGCCATGTGATTACAGGTGACTGTTAGTCTCATGGTAGTCAGGTCCATTTGGGGTTCTCGTCAGTCTCTGCAGCTCTGCAGCTGGGTGTAGAGCAAATGAATTACTATCTGGCTCTGAATCAGCCAATAGCACTGCAAGGCAATTCCAGATCATCGCTGTTCTGGGTCGCAGGTTCTTCTGAGGCCACAGGGCTACTGCTGTAGGTACTGTATCACCTGAAAGCCATGAGCAGTAACAATAAGAGAAACAGTTCAACTAAGCTGTAAGTTGCAGCTCTACGCTTCTGTCTGAGTAATTCATCTGTGCCTGTAGCATTCATTTGCATAGTGTTTGCACAAGTGAGCATTCACTGAACCACCGGCTAAGTCTTTGTGATTACCACTGTGTTCTGCAGAGATAAAAAAGGTCTTTAGATGACTAAATGGTGCATGAAGGGGATTGTACCCACTGACCATTACGTTTTTATTCTGTCTATTCTGCAGCAAGAAAAACCACCATTTCCAAAGTGGACATTGAAACTGTTTAATTTGCTTGAATTGTTTATGAAAAATAAAAGAAGTGCATTAAAATACATTAATAGTTTCATTTATTTCAACTGTTGAAAAAAATGAGTCAGTCTGTCTTTTTATATCTGTATGTTTTGATGGTTTGATAGCGAGAGTGTTCTATCTAGAAAGAAATTCAGTCACAGAAGGCATTTAGTCACAACTTTGTCATCCTCTCTGCTGTGGTGTTACTCCCTGCGAGGAAGATCTGTCCTGAAAATCTGATGCAGGAGAGAAACGTGATGGGGAACTTCCACACTTTACTTCTCCCTGTTTATTTCTCTGATGATGTTTCCTGGGTGTGGAGTTGGTTGTTCAATTAAACCTCTCTGGAAATGGCTCAACAAACACCTTTGATTTGCCTAATGAAGCCAGGTTGATACATATAATCGTTTGATGAAGTGAATAATGAGGATGCAGGCAGCTCACAGCTAATGATAGGTGATGATGTGCGTTACTGAGATTGGAGAAACACGTAAAATGATATTGAATACATTTTGTAAACATTATATTTGGGCTTTTTCTTCTCGCTGAACCGATTTGAATTGAACACAGCCTCATTCTGCTGTGCCACCTTGGCTACAACATCAAGTGTCTCCAGCTGGGGAGGAACAGAATATAGAAGTGGCAGATTAGGAAACTGTTAAGAGCTGTCAGTGTTCAGCCACAACCTCCTCCCCTTCTCTATTTATGCATCTTTTCCTCCTCACCCTTCCTTCCCTCCTTCCCTCCCTCCCTCCCCACTCTCTCCCATTTTCCAACCCCTTGACACAAACACATCAGAGACAGCCTGCTTTAGAGTCTCGTCTTGCAACGTGCTGTGTGTAACAACAACATTTCGAGCCCGAAAATGTTTCTTGCTCTCACAGAATAACCCTCAGAATGGTCTTATGTCATCTAACAAATATGCCCTATAATTCATATGTTGTTGCATGTATTGCTTGAATGTGTCTATTTAGGAAGATCTGAAGCCTGTGTGGACTGAAAGCGATGAATGTAGGCAGCCACTCATATAGCAACTGACTGTTAACGGAAAAGGATCAATATTAAATGAGATGCATTATGATGCTTTTGCACGAGGAATCCTGCAAAGAATCAATCACTGTAAATCACAAGCAATATTCCCCACCAAAGGCAGATGGGCGTGAAACAATAGCAGCAGCCTCCCATAACTGCACGGCCCACATGGTGGAAGAGGATTTAGAAAAATTGACAAGTCGCTGTTACAGGCGTATAGATGCCTTTTGTCATCGCAGACAGCTTTGTCTCTTTCACTGATGCTTTGGTGAGAGTGACACTGAAATATTGATGATAATTATTATGATGGATGTGGATTGTCGATTAGTCTGCCCCCTGCTTTGAGAGATGACTGATGCTGCTTTCAAGCCAAACCCACAGTAAAACTTCATCCTGAAGAAGAGGAATGAAACAGAAGACACTTTAAATATGTTAATTATAGAGGAATTTCCCAATCAACAGTCATCAATAAGATGTTTCACTTACACTGTCTGCCTGTGTAAATTATCTTCATAAAAACATACATATTGGATTTACTGTTCAACCACAAGTGATCAATGGCTGCTTGAATCTGCTTCAAGCACGGCATAACAAGTGTTCAGTAATTAGTTGGATGACTCCTCAGCCTCTTCTGTTCTGCCAGAACTGGAGGCACTGGCATCATGCGCAATGCCTTTCATTGTTTTCTCATGATGTTGCATCGCCAAATGTCATGTATTTTCCACAACAAGATACATGTAATTTGGGAGATAGCTCTGCTGGGAGTGCATAGTGGAAATAATTGCGCAGCTGCGCAGGACAGGAAAAGGACTCTAAATAGTGTGTGCATGTGACCCCTAACTGCAGTAAATAAATAGATAAATAGTGGAGGATGTTCAGAAGGGACTTTTAGTAACACGATCACTTTAAAATTGCACAAAAATGTTATTATATGGTGTCTTTTATTTTATTTTATTGTTACTGTCAGCAGGTGATTACTGTAACAGTCATGTTCCAAAAGCAGTAAGTTGTAGCGATACTACAATGTAAAATATTGTGTAACAAGTAAAAGTCCTGCATGCAATATTTTACTGAAGTATATACATATAAATATCAGCAAATGCATTTGGTATTCACTTTAGGTATCTCATTATGCAAAATGGTTCTTTCAGAGTGATATTCCATATTACTGGATTGTTAACACATTAATATGTCCACAAGTACCACAAAATTGTACAGTAGTTGAGTAAATGTACTTAGTTGTTTTCCACCACTGTCCAAAAGGGGATTGTTGGTTTTCTGTGATAGAAATAGTCTGAAATGATTGGTGTTGACAGAACTTTTTATGCAGCACTACCTCTTGCAAGATAATATTTATCCTTATTAATTTAAAAAATGTAACTTCTTTGGTGTCTAATTGACCCAAAACATAAATGTGCCTGTGTGTCCTCCTTGTAAATATAATTTAGTTCTTCTTATTATTCCTTGCTTTGGAGCTACATTTAAAAAAGAGTAAACTTATATCAAAATAATAGTTTTAAAAAGGCACTTAAAAACAATAAATGATAATATATGTTATATATGTATATTGCCATGTATATGTTTGGTTCTCTTTTAATGCCTTTTTTTAAATCTTAATTTGAATATTGGAGTATCTGTTTGTATATTTTCTGTGTATGTTGCAGGAAAGGTGCTACAGCTGCATTTCATTATGTAATCCTTTATTGTAATGACAATAAAGCAGAACCTTGAACGTTATTTCCATATTTGGTGGGGAAAAAAAACAACCAATGATTTATGATAAATGCCCAGTTTGTGGCAAATGTAAGTGTTACCATTGTATTTTTCTACACATTGGTTTTAAATCATATCAGAACGCAAAAAAAAAAACTTGATATTGAGTTGAACAATGAGGAAGTAAATGCAATCTCCATTGAACACACATGGGCTTGAGGCTGGTCTTTATGTGTTGCCTGCAGCAGCAGTTTTGCTCCTGTATAAATAGGTGTGGATGATGCTCAGGGATGCACTTCCTACTGCGCTCAAACACCTCAGACCACGTGACCAGCAGGCGCACAAAAAGCAGCCTCATAACCGCACCGCTCCCTCAAACACACACAGTGCGCACCGGCTGCAAGTCTGCCGTTACTGTATTTGACACTGACAGAGTCTGGGGAGTCAACTCACCGTTATTCCCCCGGCAAATCATCAAAACAACAACAAATATAATTTCACACCGGCTTCCAGATCTTCTCTTGGAGTTGCTGTAACTGTTGGTGGAGAGAGTGGAGACAACCACAGCAGACTGGTTTACTCCCAGTTTAATTGTTTTTTGTTTTTTTTCCCCGGCATGGATCGGGGCAAGATGTTGCTGAGGCTGAGAAAATCAAGGTATTTGATTTTTTTTTTTTTTTTCTGCTTTTATTATTGTTCTAATCGGTTATCACTATGATCATTTGTGTTATTTTGTTTTCTTTAATGTGAATATTAGCGCCCAATTCTGTAGCAAATCTTTGATCCAAACTGGTTTTAGACATTTTCTTTTGCTCTCAAACTAAACCGTATCTCATTCGCAACGGGTCATGTCATGTTTAATTGTTAGCCAGCACTGTGTGTCCTCTTTAAATGTCTTATTACAAAATCTTCATGTAAACTTGACTGTTAATTATTAATATCATCATTACTAGCATCAGAAATTAAACATGGATCATTGGACAGATATGTACACCCTTTATCATGTTTCTCCCTTGATGCCTAATTAATCCAGTGATTATTGAGAAAAGAAAACAGCTTAATGCTTAATGACCTCCTTTAATTAATAAGAAAGCCTGCCTGTCCTACATACTTAATGCAATGATTTCCCCCGAGGCTGCACAGGTTTGTCATCAACTGTTCAGTTTCCCACTATTGTCTGGGATGCATCTGCTCTGGAGTCAGCTGGCTGATACACAGATTCCCCCAATATCTCCCAGCAACAAATTCCTCTTCCACCATATGAATCATTAATAAACATTAATGCTGCTTCATGCATTCACATATTTGTATGTAACAAGATTAAGTCATTTTCTTTATGGAAATTTTTTTTTTTCTTTCATAGATGTCCTTTCACATGGGTCTAATGCTGTTACACCACACATCTCTCCACTGAGCATCTCTACTGCCACAAACCAGCCATGAAGTTGGCTTTGCACAGGATAGCAGGCACCACAATGAGCACACTAATGACAGGTGTCCAGTATCTCGGTTCAAACGACGCCAGCTACGACGACTCCTCCATCGACTCGACTCTAATCAAGAACAGATTCCACTTTGGGAAACCTCACTCTGCCTCGGATAGTAACTCTGGACTCGCCCCTGGAAATAAGGAGGTCCTCTACAGCGGCCTCGCTCCAATTTTCCCCACCAACGTGACAGACTTTCTGCTGGGTAATGGCACCGCTGTGGAGAGTGGCGGGGTGGTTCAGTGCGGGGAGGACTTTGTGGACAACATGGAGTGTTTTATGATCCTAACTCCTGGTCAGCAGCTCGCAGTCGCCATCTTGGCACTCACCCTAGGTACGTTTACGGTGCTGGAGAACCTCATGGTGCTGTGTGTGATCTTACACTCCCAGACGCTTCGATCTCGGCCTTCCTATCACTTCATAGGCAGCCTGGCTGTGGCTGATCTGATTGGAAGCATAATTTTTGTCTACAGCTTTCTGGACTTTCACGTCCTCCACAGGAAGGACAGCCCCAATATTTTCCTTTTCAAGCTGGCCGGGGTCATCGCATCCTTCACTGCCTCTGTTGGCAGTTTGTTCCTCACTGCGATCGACCGCTACATCTCCATCCATAGGCCTATGGCGTACAAACGCATAGTCACAAAGACTAAAGCAGTCATTGCCTTCAGTGTGATGTGGACCATCTCCATTGTCTTCTCGCTGCTGCCGCTGCTGGGGTGGAACTGCAAGCGTCTCAACTCTGTCTGCTCTGACATTTTCCCACTAATCGACGAGAAGTACCTGATGTTCTGGATTGGAATGACGATTATCTTGGTCCTGTTCATCATCTACGCCTACATGTTCATCCTCTGGAAGTCCCACCACCATGCTGTCCGCATGCTGAGCCGCACCTCCCAGAGGAGTGTGATTGTCTACACTGCAGAGGGGACCAAAGTGCAGACGGTGAGGCCCGAACAGGCCCGGATGGACCTCCGTCTGGCTAAAACCCTGGTTCTGATCCTGGTGGCCCTCATAATCTGCTGGGGCCCACTTCTAGCTATCATGGTTTACGACCTCTTTGGGAAGGTGAACGACTTCATCAAGACTGTGTTTGCCTTTTGCAGCATGCTATGCCTGCTCAACTCCACCGTGAACCCTGTGATCTACGCCATGAGGAGCAAGGACCTGCGCAGGGCCTTCCTCAACATCTGCCATATGTGCCGTGGGTCGACGCAGCCTCTGGACAACAGCGCTGAGAGCGACTGGAACAGCAGGAGTGTGAGAGGCACAGCGAGCGTGGCGGGGAAAGATGGAGCTGCCTGCGGAAAAACTCGTGTAAAAGTAGCCCAGGTTACCGTTTCTGGGGTGACGGAGACTTCCACTGCAGAGCCGGTCTAAGAGACCAGCTGCCCTGATCTGGTGCAACTGTGAAGTAAAGATAATGTAGAATAGCCCCGACCCTACTAGTACACTGCTCTGTTACTGTGAAATGTGCCAAAAAATGACCTACATACAGAACTGAAAAACATGTTTCTGTTGCTTTAAAGCTGAAATCTGTATTATTATTCCATGTAATAATATAGTGGCGTGTGATGATATTTTTTTTGGAAGAACAAGCTCTCTTTTTTATGTTATTGACAAATGGTTTCAGTAAATAATAGTCACATTCATAAGAACTCGTTGGCTCAAGGGCATTTTTTTCCTGCAACAGCCATTACAAACACAACACTGTGCACTGTCAACTTTGCTGTAGTTTGAATGTGCATAAAGTTACAGATTTCAGCCTTAAGGTAGAAAAATATGGCCGTCCTTTTTGTTCTTTCTTTTTTCCCCTCCCACATGATATCATAGCAATATTGTGGCAGTAATTCAAGGTGAAACTGTGTCTACCTTCATGCAAAATGTCAGTTTTGAGTGACAGAACACTGCTTTTAAGTAAAACTAGCAACCCATTAGTGATTTGAAATCAACCATCAATGATTTTGTAAGACCATGATATTGTGATATTTGGAATTGTTGAAATGTTATTTTACTGTATTTATTGTAGATATTTTCTAAACATGTACTTTGCAAAGCAAAATGGTGAGTCTTACTTTGAAATATGAATGGCTTTTTGGTCAAATCAAAACTTTAGTCTGTACGTATTTGGGAATGTTACGTTGCTGCTTATTACACATGTGCTTATGAAACAGTTACAGCATTCTGTGAGAAGCTACACTTTGCATTCATTGTGCCATTGTGTCCCATAACAGTGTGTATAAGCAAGGACATGAGTTCAATAAATATATAAAATGTGTCTATTTTTATCATAATTTTGTCAACATATCTGGTTTCTTTTTTTCAATAAAACAATGAAATCTCAGCAATCCGTCACATTGTGGTTAATTTACTAGACTTTTTTTTTTCAAGTTTAAAAAGTGTGTGAGAGTGTGTGAGACTGTCTGTGTTTATAGCCATTGGACTAACTTTTTTTTTTGGCTTGCTAGCCCCTAAGCTATGTCTTCTTGTGACCCCTCATCACAGATAAGTTGAGGACTTTTAAGACCTTAAGAGATGACAATATTTTTCAAAACAAAAAGGCAAAAGCTATTAAGAAATAAACATACTTCTAGATTTAGATATAAAATAAATGAATATAGTCATGTATTTGTTACTGTTTTAATCATCTTGTGGCTCCTGGACTTTTTGGGAGCCACAGCTTTATAAACCGAGGTCAACAGTCTGTTTCTTTTTGTGTAACACTGCCCTCCTGTGGATGTAAAAGAGACATCATCTATTATTTCTCATGGACTGATTCAAGTTTGCTGATTAATATAATGCAGCTATAATGTAACCAAATTCAATAAAAAAAAAAGATTATTTACCAATTTATGTGGACTATAACTGAGACGTTATCAACCTTTCATTTCCTATACTTTCCTGTGTTTCACTACATAACCCAGAATGCATTGCGGAAGCATTTCACACGTGACGTCAGGAGCCAGAGAAGCCGACAGCCTCATATCAAAAACAAGCAGCTAAGTTGCGTTAGCTAGCTCCCCTGTCTAACAGCAGACAGTTGGCCCGCAGCCGGCGGATCGTCACTTCAACTTTTGGGAAGCAACTTTTGGAACAACACGAGTTGTTTAACTTAGTTGGACGGACCGACTTCCCCCCCAAACGGTAGGAAGCAGCTTTATTCAAAGGTACACCGGAGCGCACTGTTCTGCCAGCGGTAGCCGGAGCTAACGTTAGCTTTGTTTTCTTTTTGATTATTAGCTAGCAAGCAGAGCTAACGTTAGCTTGCTAGCAAATATTTAAAGCCTCAGCTGCGCAGTATGCTCAGCATGTTATTCCTCCGCGGAGGAGAGCGCATTTAGCGGAGCAATTCACTCTGGAATGAGCAAGTCGTGTGGAAGAATAGCCATTGTTAGCAGTTGAATTAAATAAACCGATGTTATTGCTTCATTATTGTCTTGTTTCGGTATTTTGCCCCCCCCTCTCCCTTTAACAAACTGAAGTCATGGCGTGTGGAGCCACCCTGAAGAGGACCATGGATTTCGATCCGCTGATGAGTCCCACGTCCCCTAAACGACGAAGATGCATCCCCGTGACCCCGTCTTCCTCATCCTCATCCCCTAGGAAGTATCTTAGCATGGAGCCCTCGCCATTTGGGGAGTCGTCGTCCACACTTAGTGCAGGTAATGTTACTAATGTTGGTCAAGTTGGCCTGCTTGCTGATCAGCCGGGGGCTTGAGAGGCATTAGCAACACGTTGAACCTCATTATAGTACACCAGAAAACACATACGCTTCTCAGTGCTAAAGTTTAGTTAAGGACTTCCTGACATGACCGCTGTGTTGTCTTCACTAATAGACCTCTTTTCTGCCCTTTTTTGTGTGTGTGTGTGTGTGTGTGTGTGCTTTCTTTTGTTCCTCTAGAACAAATCCTCAACAGCATCAAGCAGGAGTACAAACGCATACAAAAGAGGAAGCATCTAGATGGAGGCTACCAACAGTCAGAGTGCTGCTATTCTCCAGAGTCCCCATCCCAGTCGTCTACTATGAATGTTTCCAGCATGCCAGGTTGGTTGAGCAACACGCTACCTGCAGGGGGGGCTCTCCAAAATTACTGTGACATGTACCTGTGAATCAGAAATACCACACATGCCACAGTTCTTAGGCTCCTTGTTTGATTTGTACAGGAACGTCCTCTGGAGGCATTTCTCCTACTAGAAAAGAACAGCCATTATTCACCCTCAGACAAGTTGGAATGATCTGTGAACGCCTGCTGAAAGAAAGGGAAGAGAAGGTGCGGGAGGAATATGAGGAGACCATGACTTCGAAATTGGCAGGTTTGTGCACATTCAGCAAGTATGCCTTGTGGAGACGCAGAGCAACACGAGCCGACAGTCCAAGACCTAAAGATATTCAAGTTACATTGACATAACACAGAGCAAAACCAGCAAATCTTCATATTTGTAACGCTAGAACCAGCAATTGGTGATTGTTGCAATTTTCTGTTTAGTGACTTATCTTCTCTGCACTAAAATAGTCGGGTTTTATTTTGATTGGCAAACATTTACGAATATACTAAATTCATCATTTAACTGGAAGCAAACAAACCCTCTAAATTACAATGGCATGTCCTTTTCTTGGTAAATAAACTGAATTATTATCAGACTCGCCATAAGATTTCTGTCGATCAACCAAATTGATCGACCAGTTTTTTCAGCACTAATATGCATCAGTGTGATTCTGTGTGATTCAGAGCTTGTTGTACTAAGCAGTGCTAGAAAGGTGCTGGTTTCTACTTCAAAATGCTGTATTTGAATGTGGGACTAGATTGATTCCTGACAAGAGTAAGTTATATTAGTAAAATTTGTAATAAGTGTGTGTGTGTGTGTGTGTAATCTGTACCATAGTTAAAAGATAAGTCACTGGCGAAATGACAAGATCAAAGGGTAATTCACATTGTCCTTTTACTTGCATGTGTTACTTGTCATTCTGATTTCCTGCCGTGTACTCTCTTTCAGAACAATATGACACCTTTGTGAAGTTCACACATGATCAGCTAATGCGACGATTCGGGGAGCAACCTGCAAGCTGTGAGTTCTTTCATTTCATCTAAAATTATTTCCACATTCCTGTTTCACTGGCATACTGTAAGTCTTGGATCTTAGTTTGAGCTCCGCCTTTGAAGTTTGAAGTAACAAGCCTGGTTTCTGTATTTTATTTCATCTCCCTCTTCTCCAGATGTTTCCTGAGTGTGGCACAGAAATCTTTTGCAAGACGGCCTTCTCTTGCTGCAAGCTATCATGCGATATCTCAAGAAAGGAAAAAAAAAATGCTCATCATTGTAAGAGATTCAGTTTAGCTAGTTTAAATGAAACTTTTCTTACTGTGCCATATTTCTGTCTTTGGGCAAAGGTTTATATGGAGCTGTTGTCAGTTGTTACCACTCTGTTGTAAGCAACAAGGTGCTTCCTAATGTAAATTAATGGACCCTATCTCTACCAGTGGCCTATGTTCCTCCTGCTGTACGTGTATCTACAGTTATCTCACTTTTGTAATGATTCCCAGCATTCCAGGCTTTGTCACTTGTTTTCTTGTTTGTTACATGTAAATATGATAAAGCAGTGCAGTTTTACTTAAGGTTTGCTGGTCAATCTGAGAGAAAGGGGAAGAAACACAGCTGAACAGAGAGAATATGTTTGCAGTTTGTCCTCTGTTCATTGCTTTTTAAATTCAGCATAAAGTGGGCTAATTTGACCTTTTTTTTTTTTTTTTCTCCCTACCAGTGTTTTATTTATTTTTGACTTTTTTTTTTTACTGGTATAACTTTGAAACCAATGTACTTATTGGACAAAACAATAAAAAATCTTTTAAGAGTTGAGAACTGTTCTGATGCATGTTAAGACATTTCTATAGTACTGTTATAATGAACTGATATCCTTGACTATTTAAAAAAAAAAAAAAACCTCTTTCCTCAAGTGAAGTCAGTTACACAGAAATCCTGATCCTCTCATGAAGAATTGTCGAGGTCGCAGGCTTTTCCCTAAAGATGGTACTTTGGTGAATGATTGCCCCAAAAACCTGATGTCAACTATGACTCCTGCAAAGCTTGTGCACCCTTGTTTCTTTTTTCTTTATTCATTGTATTTTATGAAAAAAAAAAATTCCTGGCTTTATTGGTTTTTCTTTCAATTAACTGTATACTATGCATCTGTATTTGAGCTGTGCCTTCAGTATAGCAACATATTGGCTCAACCAGAGATTCTTATCGCTGCAGATACAACTACAAATGTTTGTTGGAACATCCAGCATCTGATTGTACTCTCTCATGATAGGGGTACAGTATGTGTATGTTTTTCCTTAATACACAACTATGAATAAAAAAATAAACATGTCCATGATTATCAGACACTACTCACATATTTTATTCGTGGGGGAAAAAGAATACAGCACAAAATATAAATCCAAGTTAAATTTGATAAGAGTTTAAATGAAGGGAGGCGGCAGCCACAGATGTAAGTAAAGAAGTACGTTTGGTTTCTTTTGGCTCGGTCAGCAGCCTCCCCAGGTGAGTCGAGCCACGTGGTCGGTCTTCTGCTTGGTGGACTTGATGAAGCCCAGAAATTCGAGCTCGGACACGGCTTGGATGAAACGGGCACTAGAGAACACGCTAAGGAACAAAATGTCTTTCTTGTGGATTATGCTGTGGCCAAAAGTAACATCTTTTTTATAAAATCACCACTCCACCCACCTCATCTGCCATAAAACTTTTATCTCGTCCGTTTCCAAGTATTAAAATGGTGGAACAGCGCGATAGGAAAAACATGTTAGTGGATAAAGTTACAGAAGGATACTGTTTGACTTCCTCCACTTTCCTGACATTGTCAGAATCTGGATTGTTACCCTCAGCAGCAGAAACCACAGTAGCGTAGGCCTGAAAACAAAAAACAAGCCAATGTTTGATTTTTAGATCAATAATGTGACATATTGATCCTTTAGGATCAATAAAGCCTCCTCTATAGAATGAAAAACAAACTTCTCAACCATCACAGTTTGTAGGGCAAAGTTGAAAAGTGGTGTACATGATTAGCCCAACTGTTCACTATATATACTCACTTCTAGCCAGTCGTAGAGGTTAATCAGCCTGCCGCACTCCAGATGGAGTTTGTATGCAATGCAGATATCCGGAGCAGCATTAGAGACGGTCCCATCCTCAGTCTTTAGGCTCTCATTCTACAAGTCAAGAGATTTTTCCAAAGATTTAAGCTGATCACACTCTTTAAATATCACTATACTTACACGCTTTCATTGCTTTCCATCTCTCCTGGTGTGAAGATAGTTACACACTTAATAATAATAATAATAATAATAATAATAATATTCGGCCGATGTACCTGAAGATAATAGTAGGGACTGCTGAGCGCAGCCTGTATGGAGGTACGAGGTGTTGCATTGAGGTGGCGTCTCACAGTGGCAGAAGAACTGTAGTAACAAACCTCATTCAGTGTCTGAGACTCAGGGGGAGACAGGTGACTCCTAGGTGCGAGAGTGATGTTAGCCCAAGAAGAATTTACTTAAAAATCGTAGCAGCACAATTTTCAGTAGAGCAAAGAGGTAACGTGTCTTACTTCACTAAGCCGTCGATAAACTCGAGAGCTTCATTTCGCAGAACCTCAAAAGGGCTCAGTTTCTTGGCTCTCCGAGACTCGTTCATCTCCAGCAGCGTCTAGAGTAAATGGAAATAAGCAGACAATTTATGAATCAAAGTATTACAACACCTCAAAGTATTACAACACCTCGGCAGGGCGGAGAATCTCTTCACAGAAACGCTGCAGAGATAACACTCTTCATAAATCCATAAAAACCTTCTGCAGCTGGAAGAGATCGGTTTTCTTTTGAAGATTTTTCACTGGAGAGGTGATACAATCTTCCACACAGGGGAGAGTTTCAGCAGCTACTGCTGTGAAGAACAAGACAAGAGACAAGAATTCAAGGAGTGCTGTGTATGCGGTAGATTTCCATTCCCTATTCCACCAACAGTAAGAGTTATTTGAGAAAAGAGACAATCCCCAGGTCAAACGGCAAAGTAAGAATCTGTAATACCCACATGACGTTACTTTTTATTTTCACTACTTACTATCCAACTGCTTGAACTTGGCGAGCAGCTCTTCCAGCTCGACAAGAGCCTTCTTCATCTTCTTTGACTTGACAGGCTGCAGAATCTCCACACATCTCTGTAGCGAAGCAATCAGCTCGTCTTTAGCCAGCATCCTGAAGGGAAACCAAGGTTGAGGTTTACAGCTGAATGGTACAGGGCAACCCAAGTGACTAACTTCAGACTGTGTTTCTGTTGGACTAAAGTCTGGTTTGTTCAGGGGAGCTCCACAATAAAAACCAAACAAAGGAGCAATGCTATTTTACTGTATGTTCATGACTATTGAGCCACCAGAAGAAGCATTATGCTCCAAATATCCCTGAATATGTTGCCATCTGGTGGTAAAATGTGTAAATAAAGTACATACTTGTAAGACTTACTGCATATTACTACAAATTAGATTTTAGGATTATGTTCAAACAGTGGGCTAGAATCAAGATTTTATTGTCCAGACTTACTTTAGAAGCTTCATGGCTGTCTGGTAATCCTCATTCTCCCATACATTCTTCTCCAGACAAATTAAATGGAGCTCTCTGACCTTATCACACAGATAATACAGTGTTACATCAAGCCAAGTAAAAAACAAATCTGACACTCAACATGTGTTTTTAAATTTGTGCTTTGTACAGTTCTAAAGTGGTCATTTCTTGCCTGTTTTCCGAGTGGGTACCGAGGTAAGGATGAGGTCAGAGTGTGGAGACACCTCAGGACGGGATAATAGTTCTTGTGGTATTTGCGAAGGTCTTTTATCAGCTTCTGACACACCTCCTAAAAACAGGAAGAAAAAAGAAACATACATTCTGTCCACCTGTGTGCAATCATTATTGGCCGCTGCCTCGGGTGTAGAGAACGTACCTTTAAATGAGTGTCATCTCTAAACAGATTCAGTTGTTCCTGAGGTTCCTGCTTCTCTACATACCTGGGAAAAACACACAGGTTAGACTTGATTGAAAGTGCCTGATTTAAGTCACTAATTGCAGCCATTTTTGTCTGCCAACAGATTAACTTTACTTAGAAGTGGAGAGTGAGTTATTGCATGTGTGAAAAGCACATTGTGTGCGTTTGTACCTCCTGAAGGACAGCAGATGCCTTATGCTCTCCAAGTCATGGTGACTGAGCTGCATCACATTAAGCAGAGCCTCCTTTTTCTTACAGCACAGTACACTGAGAGGCTGAGAGTGAAAGTGCTCCAGCAAGGCCAGCTGCACCAAGACAAAGCCGAGAGTGTGTTTACCACATATCTGAATGACATCTATAGACAGAGAGATACATAATGGATAAAAGTATTTTGAAGCTACTCTGTACCTGAACGCCCTTGATGAAGTTTCTCACCGAGAAATCGTGGTAGAGGAAGATGCTCATCAGCACTTGCATCACTTTACCGTTGAGCTTAAAAGGGAACTGAGGTGTCAGGATCAACTGGAAACAAACACAAAAAAATACAATGAATAGAATTCATTTTAACGCATTCTATAAAGGCTGCACTGAATTGTTTAACACACTCTTTTGAATCATGTAATAAAATATATTATTATTTTTATATATATATATATATATATATATATATATATGTATATATATATATATATATATATATATGTAATGTATAAAATAATGCTGAACAGCAGCACAGATGTAGATTTTGTGCAAGTTAAACACTTAAACTGTTATATATTTAAATTGTTAAGATAATATAAGATAAGATAATCCTTTATTGATGCCCCAGAGGGGAAATTCAGGTGTTACAGCAGCACAAGGAAACAATACTTAGAGATAAATAGAGAAACTTAAATTATTAGAGGTGTATAAAATAAGAATAGAATATAAGTATAAAACAGAAACTATACAGTTAGAAATTAGCTGTGACGGTGAAAACTACCTTGTCTATAACTGTGGCCAAGTGCTGTGTACAGGAGAGGGACTGGAAGAGCTCTATACACAGGAGGGAGGACACAGAGTGGGGCAGCATGTGTTGGATGGTGCTGGGTGACGTGGCGATCCCAAAGATGAACATCAGTGGAAGACGTTCAACGTATCGGCTGTGTAGAGGAAATATACACAGAGATACTGTTTTAACATTTGAACTGAATCGAAACTGTGTGTTCTGTCAAGAGTTCAGCCATTTAGAGCCGATATTACAAGGTGGTGGACGACCTTTTTCTCAGCAGGTCACTTGGTATAACACTAGTTTAGGTGTACGGGAAATTGGCTAAAACAGGAGATGGCTGAAGGAAGCTGTTAAATTGTTTAAACTCTTACCTGCAGATGAGTATGAAGTCCTGAAGAACTTTTGGGTTGAAAGCCTCCAAATCTTTGAAAATGATTACAACAGGAGGCTGCTGTGGATCATCTCTGACGGGAGAACTACGCTTTTTTCCAGGAGTGCCAGTTTTGGATTTCTGAAATTCAGGTAAAAAAGTGAGTTCATGTCATCAAACTCTTTTTATACAAGCGCAAATGTAAAATCATGTAGACAAACAACGCTTTATGGTCCCACCATTGTTTTTGCATTGTACCAATCACAGAGTGTACTGAGGGAGCAGTGCACACTCTTGTGGAGCTGAGTACTGGTCTGCTCAGTTTCCTCTTCCTCCTCATCATCCACAGTCACAACAGTATCCATCAGCCTCTCCAGGACCCTCTTCATCAAATGCTTCAACGCTGAAATGATAAAGCAGAAAATATAAAGACTTAAAAGCACAAACTGTAGTGAGAGTATATGACAGATACAAAAGGGACATGTTTTAAAATCAAAGGCAATGCAAGGAGTCCCTCACCTCCACACTCTTTGGCCTGTACAGAGGCAACATGAGGAGTGACAGACTGCTGCAGCAGTTCAGACAGACTCTGGAAGGTCATGTCATGGTCCGGGACATTCACACCTATTGAAGATGTAGGACACAAAGTCAGATTAGGCTTTACAAAAAAAGGCATACCACAGGACGATTGAGGAATGTAAAGAGAGTGGAGATGGTTCGTTTTGATTATATTCTACATCAATAAATGTTATCAACATACCGAGCACAAGAGCCGCAGTGGGAATCTCACTGGCCCTCATCTGTGATGCCCAGTCACTGTGTTGGCGAGTGGAGGAGCACTTCCTCGTGAAGTCCAGCAAGCTGTCCAAGATTTTCCTGTTGAGTTCATCCTGTAAAACCTTACAGGCAGCAAAAAGATGGGTTTTTTTGTAACAAATTCAATAAATTGTGTATAAGACCCTGTTTCAGGCTAATATTTTCAGAATATTGTTTACTGTCTTCTGACTAACAATCTCTTTGCAATAAAATAATGATAAAAAAAAACTGAATTGCAAATCAAACTGGTTTTTTGTACAATAATGCATGGTTGAGGTTGTAGAGTAGATGTGGTATCACCTGTTTTTGTCACCACATCTGGTTGTATTGGGTAACATAGTAAAACACTGCTTTGGTTTTGTATTATATGAGCTGTTCAGACGCAGCTAATGGGCCATTCATAGCTCTAAAACACTTGCTAGATGTTCAGTTTAATGCTTATAGCGTTTTAAAAATGAACCAAATCACGACACCACCACTTTAAACCAAGGATAACAACATGGTGAATATACAGTATGTCCTTACCTCTGTGTCTGCTCTAATTTTGTGCCACAGATCTTGACAAAGTTTAAATCGTATTTCACTGTTGTCTGCACCCTCACAGCCATTGGTGAAATGATCCTCTGTGGACAAATGGCAAAAAAGTCATCTGACAGCTCACTTATATCTGACCTGAGGGAGGATGCTCTCATACAAACGTTATCTCACCCAAACTGAGTGTCTTCTTCTTCTTCTTAGCACTGGGCTTGAAAACAAAGCATCCCTGAAATATCAACGACAGTAAGTTACAAACAGTGCCAGTTAACTGTAAACATAAACAAAGACACTCAGCTTCTGATGTGGCCATGTTGTTTTACGATTGGCAATCTAGCTTCATGATGCCGATCAAGCATAACCTTAAATGTATAAATTACGTCGTAATGTTACGTTACCTTTGACACAGATGTAGTAGTCATCTCAAATACGTGTAACGGAGGTTTTGTGTTTAGTATAGTTCAGTCAGTGGCCGTTTAAAGGTAAAATATATGTGTTTAAAATGCAGCTTGTGTTGAGCCTTACGAAGGAGCGACTACTTCCCGCCACTGTGACGTTGGCGGAAGAGGTTGTGTTCAGCTAATAAACGTACGCGGGTGTTCGTCGTAGTGTTGGTAAGTTTGTAAGCTATCGGTTTTAATACAATGCATTGACAGTCATCACCACATTTTAAATAAGGCAAATGTTAAAGTCTTTGACCTGAGTTAAGTTTAATTACATTATTCCTCCTTCTAGTTTTAGTTGCGCTGGATTTCTTTTTAACACTGCTGGTGTTGAACACTCCCCGCCCCTTAAAGCAGTGGTTACTAACCCATTTTCTATCATCTAGTAAACTGAGGAACTAAGGACTAAATGACACATTTTATTGATATTTCATATTATATTCAAAACTGTACAATGAACCCAACTATTGAACACATTAACTGCTATTTGGATTAATTTTGAGCAAATTGTTTTGTGTTTAGAGGACTTTTTATACAATTTAGTGTTTGTATTATGTATTTGTTTTATCATTTATAAAAATCATAGAGACTTAATTGGCTTCTCTTTGACAAATTATGTGTCTTCTTGTCCCTGGCACTTGGTCATTCTTCTATTGGACAATTTACTTCACATTTAACTGTATGCTGATATTTAGGCCAGCTGTGTATTTATTTTATTTTTACACTGCAATGTTAAATTTTCATATTTATAGATGACAAGCATGTAAGGATGATGGTCCCTAATACTAATAATAAAGTTCCAATAGTAGTAATATAAGTGAGTACAAGTAATATTATTCATTTTAAACCACATCTCTTATTTATATGGTATATTTAATATTCTCTCTATATCTATTTGCATTTGTATCATTAACCGTAGAACAGTGCATTAACCCTACTGTCAACTAAACTCTTTAAAACAAGATACCAGAAAAGACACAGCAACACAAAAAAGATATGCAGACACTACTTTACAAAAAGAACCAGTAACATTTTATTGAACACTTTGTGGAAGACATGTAAATATTACAGATAGGTCTACTAGTGTTGAAAAAGGATGAAATAAATACAAACAGAACTTGAAATCCCATAGGGATATATAAAAACATTGTTTTTCTTTAAAAGTCTCCATTTAGCAAAAGAAAAAAAAAACATCTTCAGTACTAAGCATAAATACAAACATGTTTCTAAAATCTATGCCCTATAGATTACCTGGTTATTATAACTAACATACATACTTAAAATCATCCAAGACATTATTTCATTAAGTACAAAATAGGCCATTTTTATCGTTTACTGTGACCATGACTGTTATCAGTTGGAAATCTGATGCTTTAACAAACAAACCATTCTGCAGCATAACTTCTCAAATCCTGAGTGAGATCGAGTTGAAAACAAAACATTGGGCTATGATCCGCTATAAAGCCACTTTTTTATTATGACTATGGGCTTCATGTCTTGTAGCTGCTTTAGCAAAAGATCAGCACCATCTGAAAATGTTTTATCCATGACAATCTTTACATTGCTAACTGATTTGAGATTTAGGGGATTTCTGAAGTCTACAAGATTTTCACAGCCAGTTATTTTACTTTTCACTGCAGATTTCTGTTTGTGAGTTTGTTGTCTTTTGGACGGCAGTTCAGCACTAGATTTGTCATTTAATTTGCGCTTGGAAGAGTGCGTTGACTCTGAGGTTTCCAAGAACTTAAGGAAAGAGTCCTCAAGTCCTAAAGGCTTGAAAGACCCTGGCGTTACCCCGTCGTCACGTTGTTCTTGGACTGTGGGGGTACCAGGATTTGAGTTCTCTCTTGAACTGTTAACAGTCGAACGATTCCTAAGGGTCTGCATCCTTTCTGGACAAGCTGGTGTAGGTTGTGCAGGTTTTCTGGGACGGCCTCTTTTAGTTCCTCCTTCTGTCCCAGTGGAAGCTTGAGATTCTGCACTATCGTCGTTGGACAGCTTGCTGTCTTCTTGGCCTATTCTATCCTCCAGATCATCTGTTCTCTGGTCAGTGGGCTTTTCGCCGTCTTCTGGTTCCGTGTCCTCAGAAGATGAGCATGACGCCCCCTCTGATTTGTTTGCTTCTTTGAACCTGGCGCGTGAGTACTTTTTGCAGAAAATGAACTGGCTCCTCTGGTCTTCAATGTATCTTTCTGTGAGGCCATGAGTGGTGTAATGCTTAAATATACTTCTTTCCGCCCGCTCCACGGCATCACATCCTATTATCATGCATGGGTACTGAAGGGCAGACTTCTTCGTGCACATAGCTGATGCCTCTTCGTGGGTTTTTAGTGTCGGTTTTCCAAAACTACTCCAGTGTTCAATGGACTTCCCATCTTTCTTTTTAGTGTTTTTCTTCTTCAATTTGAATTTGTTTTCCATATTCTCTTTCCCATTGCTAACCCCCGGGAAAAGCCCCACTGATTTAGTCCTTCTTCCATCACTTGTTTTTGGATCATAGACATACTCATGCTTTTTTATCAGGTGACGGAGGAGGTTTGATTTTGTAGTGTAAACGCGGTCGCATTCGGCATACTCGCACTTGAAAGTGGGATCAACTGAGCCGCTTTCAGAGATTGCGATTTCCTTGTGGAAATTCTTAATATGCTCAATGTACTTTTCCACAGAGTTGAAGGGGAGAGCGCACTCCGGCCGGTCACAGCTGAAAGTCCCTATTGTCATGCTGGCCATCATGGCGGTGGCTTTGTCACGGGTAAACTTGTGAAGTAAGAGATAATGCTGCACTAACCTTGTGATTCCCATGAACACCCTTGAACAGTCTTTCACCTGACACCTGACTTCATTATCTTTGCCTACTGACGGACTGCTCTCCTGTCCACTTTTAACACTAGTCTTTTCAGTCTCAACTTCAGGTTTGCTGGGGGGCAGAGATGCCTGGTGCATGGCCCTGTAATGGAGAATCAAATTTTGCTGGATGGTGAATGCGGCAGTGCATCCTTCATGAACACAGCGATATGGTCTATATGGACTGTAAGCGTTCTCTGCCTCACACATTTTGAGGCTCAACCTTCTCTGAGGTTTCTCTTTCCTTTGGGATTCATCCTTCGTTGGTGTGTTTTTGGAGCTGCTGGGTTTCTCTGGGGAGGATGAAGCAGATGCAGTAGAAGGGCTGGACTTTGGCTCTTTTACTTTACTGCTTAATGACACATCTGATCGTCCTTGCTGCTCCTTTGCTTTGCCAACGGGACTGAGTTTCTCTTGGCAACTAGATTTCCGTTTCACATCTGGACTCATGTCTACAACAGCCGCTTGAGGTTGCTCTGGGGATTTTTCATGAGCTGCTGGTGCCACCTCAACAAACGACCTATCAGTCAAATAGCTGTGAGGTGATGGTAGTTGTGTAACAGTTGATACCTCTGGCGTAAAGCCCTGTGTAACCGCATCTCCTGGTGAGGTGATTTGAGGAACTTGTGGATTGTTTTCATTCTCTGTTTGAGGTGCAATTGCAATGTCAAGCGGTTCTTGTTTTATAGCAGGTAATACCACTGCAGACTGCGTTGTGTGACTGCTATTGGCTTCAGTGGTGGCACGGCTAATAAACACGTCACTCTTGTTAAGTCTAAATGCACGCCTGTTTCGAGCACTGATCCTTAGCTTCTGCATTTCTGCCTTTGACAATCGATGGACTTTTTCATAGTGAATTCGCAGGCCTGTTGTTCTCGTAAATGTTTTGGGGCAAATCTGACAAGGATATGGAGACAGTTTGGATGGGGTTCTTTTTAGTTCTTCTATCATTTCATTAGAGTAATCATGCATTTTAGTCAAGTGTTTGAACAATGCCTCCTTTGTCATGAATGAGTACTCACAGTCATCCTGGTCACATTTAAAAGGTTTGGGTACCTTTTCAATGGGCCTGTCATCACTTTTACTCAGTATTTTACTTTTTTCAGTGTCAGGGGCTGTATCACAGCGACTGATATTTTGCTCTAAAGACTCTCTCCGCATCTTCTCTTGTGCAGCCTCAATCAAATCCAGCCTTTGAAAGGCATGTGAAATTTCCATCAAGTGATCCTCTTGATAAGGTACAGCGAGGGCTGGATTAGCCAACTCCACTGCCTTCTCTTGCTGGTTTTCAGGAGAAACAGACAAGGAGTTTGAATAGTCCATTATATTTGTATATTGGGGCTCTTGCTTCAACACCATGGGTGAGGTCAAAGTGGTCAAGCTAGAAGATTCCTGTGAGAAATCACCATTTGACGTGTTGTATATTCCTCCGTTAGTGTCAGGGACATGGGGGTCATTGAGAAAATCAAGAAAAGATGTTGGCAGATCAGCCGTGAGGTCGATTTCATCTACAGGCCTGCACTGTGAGCGTTTAGACAAGTGACCCCCGAGAGACTTGGTGCTTGTGAACTCTCTGAAGCATCTCCTGCAGATGACCTTGCCATCCTTAATGATAGCTGGCCACTTGGTTCGCTTACTCAACCTGCTGCGCTTTCCTTTTTGCACGTCAGGGTCACTGGCCTTTTCATCTGAGGGACTAGCCTCGCAGTCAACATTAGGACAGTCCTCATCGTAAGGGAAGTCCGTGTGAGTCACGCTGTGTGGACTGAGCATGCCATCCACAGAGTTGTCCATTGGTTCAAAACCAGGGGTGGACATATTCTCTCTTTTAATGATTTCATTTGTAGCTTTTAATGCAACATGGGCCTCTGGGCTCAGACATTTCATGGGAATATCGACAGATGAGCACTGAGTATGACAAGAGTTTTCACTCTGAGCATATGGAGTGTGGTAACTTCCTTCAGGGAGGCTGTCAATTGTTGAGATACTGTTTCCATTATCCAACTGGCTTGTCATACTGGCTCTGCTTTTACTCACATCTACGCTGTCTCCACTGCCTTCTGGATTCATTAGTCCATACTGATGCCCTCCATTATGTATTTGCCCTCCATTGTCAAGCATCAGAGAACTGGACACATACTGGGACATCAAACTTGAATCTGAAGGAGCGTGTGACGTAGTGGGACCATGCATAGCTGCCACTGAATTATCTCTATCAGTTGGGAGAGATGCTGTGGTTTGATAAGGGTCTGCCTGCCATTGAGGATAGCTCCGAGAGGGGTACTCGTTCATGTTGAAGGCATCTGGATAGCAGTTATTCATGGGAGATGAAGACCATGACTGGGACATGTCTGACTGCATCATTCCACTTGCATTATTTGGGCTTCCCCATGACGGGTACACTGTCGGGTTCACCATTGGAGTGATAGGCACAGGCTCCATTGATCCAGGATAAAACTGGGCAGGTGAGGTTGAACATCCCTTCTGGTAATCCGTTTGCTGCGTCCCAGGTTTGTTGCATAGTATTCCTGGCTGATTTGACAGCCTGTTGCCCAGATTCTGAGACTGATTAGGTGAAGCTGGCCCACTTGGTGCCTTTTTTGCTGTAATTTTGGCCACTTTGTTATATTTCTTTGCCAATTTCCAGTCTTCAAATATTTCAGGGTGTTGCTTTTTCACATGCCTAGACAGACTTTTGTTTGTACTGTATGCCCTTGTACAGTCATTATATGGGCAGCAATGCAGGTTCTCCTCACTGCCAGCAGTCACAGTTGGCGTGCTGGAAGGATATCCTTGCAGCGAAGAAGGAATTTCTGTCTTGATCTGACTTGGAGAAATTATTTGTGGAATTGCTTTTTGAACTTCATTGCCTTGGGCATTGTTAATCTCCTCTCCCTGTTGACTTGCCACAGGATTTGTGGCACTGGGCACAGGATACACTGGAAGGACGTCACCTTGCTCAGCCACATTTGGAGGTGCATCAGGAGCCTCAGGTGCTGGTTTCACATCAGCTGGTGCTGAAGTGGGGTTTGTCAGAGGAGTGTAGCATTTCTCTGGTTCTTCTATTTCATGATCTGCTGCAGAATTCAGCATGCTTTCAATTGAGTGTTTAACCCTCACAGGAACGACTTCTTTAGCAGCATCTGCTAACGTGCATGGTGACGTGTTTTCCTTAGACGCCTCGTTCATATATGCAGAACAGGAGTCTTCGTTGCTCGGGGTGCTCTCGAGTGGTGGTTGTACTTTTGGAGTAACAGGGGGGGTTTGATTTGTGATGGGCAAACTGTTTACTGCATCATTTGTACAATGATTCTCTTGGTGAGACAAGAATTGAGACTGTGAGTAAAATATTTTGCCACAGTTATCTGTTTGGCAGGTGTAGGTAAGGTAATGCTGAGCCTCATGGTCATACAACAAGTAAGCCTCACTGAAAACTTTGCCACAGTTAGGGAACATGCACTGGGCCTTAAATTCCGGGTGTGTTTTTCTATGCATGAGAAGCTCAGAATTGGAGTTAAAGTTGGCCTTGCAGTCCAACTGTATGCAGATGTATGGTTTGCTGCCACAGTGCATCTGCAAATGATCATTAAGATGTCTGACATTAACAAACTGCCGTCTGCAATACTGGCACACCACTTTTTGTTTTTGTATCTCCAAAAACCTCATGGCCTCTTCGTCGTCCTTGTGAGATCTGACATGAGCCATGAGATTACGGAAAAACTTGAAAGCCTTGGAACAGTTTTTGACAGGACAGAAACAGTCTTGACTTATGTGTGTGTCAGATGTAGTTTGTTCTATCTTAACAGGAGACGCCAATTGGTCTCCAATTTGAGATTCAATCTTAACAGGACTAATGCTCACCTTGGCAGCAACTTTTGAATTTTTTGATGGACTTTTAGGGGACTGAGGTGGTTTGGTTACCTTCCGAGCAGCTTTCATTGCAGCTAGTCTCTCTTTGCAAGATTGCTTTACATGTGATGCTACATGTGGCTCCAAAACCTCCCTACTTTCAAAACTGTCAGCACAAATTGGACAAAGATACACTCCATCTTTGAAATGCTTCTGCGCGTGGCGAACAATTCTGTGACCCAGGAACTCCTTGTCACACAAAACGCAATACTGCATGTAGGCTCGCCAATTTCTGAAACGAGCGGACACAAAACCCTGCTCCCGAAGTTTTTTAGCCTCTCTGTTTTTTTCTCTTTCATCTGTGATTTCATTGAGTTCATTTGTAGTGGTTAACAGAAAGTCCTCCAGGTCTCTGTATTCTGGGTGTTTACCAAGTGCACTTTCCACCTCCTGTTCGTCTGTGTCATTGAGTGTGTCAATAGATGACACAATTGATGCCTCCTCGCCCATCAATGCCAAGCAGTTGCGTTTCAGTGTTTTCCAGTCCCAGAACTCTGGATCAAAAGGCCACTGTGTCTTCAAGGCCAGCAGTAACTCGCAGCGTAAGGAATTGGGCACAGGTAGACTCCCGTCCTCCTCCGGCTTTTGGTCGGGTTCGTTGTACAGTGACTCCACAGCATAATAAGAGTCAATGGTGGGCTGGAGGAGGAACTCGGTCAGCTGGCATGCACGCTTAACCTCTAGATCAGTTGGCAAGAGGCAGGAAATAGTCTTGCAGATGGTAGACTTGCTATCCTTATGGTCACTGGATGTCATTTTCAGAGCTTGAATGCACATTTCCACACACACTGGAAGCCCCACCTCTCCAACCTACGGAAAATAAAAAGTAATATAAATGCCAAGGATTTGATTTTAAGGTCCCTGTAACAGATGCAGTAACCTGTGAGTCATTGTTGGTGCGAATGGTTATGAGTAATGGTTCTGCAACCAGTTCCAAATTTGTAGCCTATTTTTCTTACCTCGTTTTGGATTACTTTGATTAGAAACAGAATATGACAGACACTTCTGCAGAGAAGAGCCATCTCTTTGCTGTGTCCAAGAAATGCATCAGCTGACGACTCTAAACGCATGAGTAGCTTACTCCAGAACAGTGTGAGTTCCCTGGAAAACATCATAAACACAACTATTAAAAACAACTATCCATTGTTTTCAATACCGATGAATGCATTTTGCCAATAAAACATTTGCAAACAATAAAAAATACCTATCACAATCTCCTAGATGCCAAGTTGACATCGTCATACGTGGACCAACAGTCCAAAAACTCAAAAATACTCAGTTTACTAGAATATGAGCTAATTCTCACGTCTACGAACTTGGAACCAAATGTTTGATGTTTTTGCTTGAAAAACAATTAAATGGAGCGAAGCCTGCGAGCAGGTCAACTCGAGTTGCGCTGATTACACACATGACATGCCTTATTCCATAATCACTAACCAAGCGCTCCCTTCCAATCTGGCAGTCTATTTAAACTGCACAATTTCCCAGCTTTCCCTCTGCTCTGTCAATGCCGCTGTTGCCCTGCATCCGTATTGCTGCTGCTGCTGCGCTGTAAGCCCCACCATCACCCCAGCATCCACCTGTAGGCTCCGACTGGGGGTTAAGGTATTTGTGCATCACTCCCCAATATCTCTATGTAAACATATCTGCGGGGAGTGATGAGGTCGGAGCCTAGACGCCAAAATCTAAATATGCTATACTGCTTAATAAACATTTCAAACGTGAGTTGGCTGACTGAACTGACTATTGCGACTCTATTCAAATATCAAAATATCAAATATTTAAAGGCATTGATTAAAGACCACTTTATATAAATACTTACTTGTTCGTTTACAGTTGATTTATTGTCCCTAAAGTAAACTATTATCAGACATTAACCACCACACATACAGAGTCAGTATCTGCAACACTAATCAACAGTGATGGTATCTTTTATGCATGTTTACTCCAGGGATTGCTTCTGGTTAGATAAAAGTCAATTGCATAATAAATCTGTTCCATGACCACTGTATTCCTGAGGGTAATTCTATATGTGTTCCAAGAGTATTTATCTGAAACAAACAGCAGCACTCACCAGGCACAATACACATCTCCTTGGAGAAGCTGTCGCTTGAGAAAGGCAGAACATAAGCAGAGAGCTCCTTTCTCATCTCCCTCGGACTCCAAGTTGCAGATCATTTCAAGAGCATCTTTACAGTCTATCGACGCAATCTAACAGATTGGAGAAAAATAAATTACTACCTGTCACATTTGACACTGTTGGGACATTTTATTATTACACATTTTAAACAAAGTTTTGCTTGTTGATTCAATTTAAGTTCATTTCTGTTTTTAGTCGAATAGTCGACTTGTTTTATTTATTTAGTTACACAAAAAACATTCAAACTTAGGAATGACCTACATTTATAGTTTGCTAATTGGTAGATTTACTGGGTTAAAGATACAGGAATTTTAATAAGCACCTGTGCAAGTGTTAAATGTAATGACTTTGTGTGTGTACAAGGAACTGTGTCATTTCTTACCTCTTCCATTAGCTGCTCCTGACTTTTTGTCATGCAGATGCAAAGCAAGTAGGTTTGTTTGAAGTTTCCTTTTCCTTCATATCCCGGGTACTCTGAGCACATCTTTGCAAGAATGGCAGCCTTATCAACACTGTCCACTTTGATTAGGTGCTTTATTCTCATGTTCAGAAGCGTGGGGCCTTCCAACTCAAGATACTCATGAACTAAGAAACAAATATTTAAAACAAGGAGAAGACGGACACAAAAGGTAAGAAACTGCTGACGAGAGACAATAATATACAGACAATGAACAATTAGAAATCAGGTAATTACACCAGTGCAAGCTGGCAACAAGTGAGAACTAACCTTGCTCAGTTTGAAGTATCTGACTGGACAGGATGCTGCTTAGTGTGGTGTTGGACCAGACGCCACCCTGTTGTGCCAGAACTGAGAGGAGGCGAAGCTGTGTGCTCCCACTTTCTTGCAAAAGGCCGTGTGCCAACTGCAACAGAAGATAAATAAATGTGTAGTAAATAAATCACTAAAACCTCAGTGAGTAATACTTTCGATAGCCAGTCAAGAGTCTAAAGTAATTGCTATAACAGTGTTACTGTAGTGAATTTGGGTCACCGTTCAACTGTTTACATTTCTTCAAAAGCAGCAGTGAACACAACATCTCATAAAATGATGTTCTTGTAGAGAGAACTTACAGAACCAAACATTCAGCCCTTTTGTTTTTATTATGTTTTAATGATGAGCTAAACCAAGTGAATTCTAATAACAACTTTTCAGTGCTTATCGCTGTAAAAACAAGCCTCAGAGAAAGACTCCTAACAGCCCTGGGGATACTGACCTTCATGGAGGATTGAAACTCCTCCCATAAGGCACCAGGGACATGCTGGGGCAGTAAGAGCAGCAGCTCCGCACAGCTCCTGTGAAATCAACACAGCCATTTGTTAAAGCCACATTTAGGTCAAGGATGTGCACACACTTCACAAATTAAGGGTAACCATACACACATAATTATTCACAGTGTGTGCTGCTGAAGTCAGTGTGACATTTTGGAAATATAATAAAGATGACAAATATGAACTGTTGAAATATGACAGGTGTAAAGCAGTGTAATCCTAGCAGTCAGACAGTTTTCTGGATCAATACAGATACAAGTGTTATTAAATAGTCACTGTTGTTTTTCATATGCAATGAAAAAGATCTCAGAATTGCCAGATCAGTTATTGTGATCAATAATGATTTATGTTAGATGTTTCACATTAATAACTGTCACCTCGGTTCATTTTGTGTATGCACTGCTCCTCGGTGTGCGTAGTATACTCTGCAGCTCATCCCAAATATGTCGAAGCTCCCCAAGAGGTAGCCTACATTTCTACTCTGTATTACAGCCTCAAGGACTTTGCCTCCACAACTACTTCAAGAGCACATTGTGCAAATAGCTGAATAGTGCCTGAATGTACACTGATTACAGAGTATTTCCAGACTTTTTATATCTAAATTTCCGTTGGGATTTGGATGTGTTTTGTTTCATTCTGTCAAATATTGTGCATCTTTGATGTAATATCTAAAGAGATCACTGTCGACCAAATACTGAATTACACCAGCAGACTGCAACGCAAACTAATGTTTGGTCTATTGTTATGTGCACATCAGAAACATGTAACCCATTCTTTGCCACATCAACTTTACACTAAAACTGTATAAGAAAGACTTAATGATCTTTCTCCGACATACAATTTGAGCATTATATTTTCTGTAACACATATTACAGGTCAAGTTTATAATAAAGATGGTGTTTGAAAGAATAAGAAAAATATAAAAGGACGTCGAGAAATCGTTTCCTGCAGTGACAACCACTTTACAGTTTTTACTCACAGTGCTAACTTTTCAAGTAGGAGTGGCACGTTTTCACATTCGGAGGAGAGACAGGAGGCGGCCTTAGCAAAGCTGAGGATGGCCACAGTGTAGACCTCCAGCAAAGGCAGTGGATCCTCATCAGTTTTCCAACGACCAGCATGTTCCACAAGGACCTGCAAGAGATTAAAATACCACAATCAGAACAAATCTATTGATAGATCAATTGTTTTTTTGTTTTTTTTTAAAGGCTGAGAATGTTAAGTTAAAGCTGGTGGTAAGGATCGACTGTCTGCAGTGGAAAAAAAACAATCTTGTAAAAGAAAGTATCAAAATCAAAGTTTGTAAAAAATCATTCTTTAGCTCTGAAACAATTAGTCAATTAATCTAAAGTCCTTAATGAAGCAGGAAAATTGCAGATTGCAGTTTATAGGTTCTCAAATGTGATGATTTTCTGCTTTGTAAACTGAATTTCTTTTGGGCAACTGTCTGGATAAAGCAACAAATTTGGAGACATCACCTTTGACGCTGGGAAATTGTGATAGACATTTTATAGACTCGAAACTAACTGACAGACGAATCAATAATGAGACTAACAGTTGGTTTCAGCCCTTTTCTTTCTTATTCTACTATTATTTTTGTCCTTATTGAAGATGTATTTATACTTTCTTCAGCTCAGTGCACCCAGTTGTATAGCTGTAATTACATATTGACAAACTATACTTATTGATGCCCGTTTATCAATACCAGATGCCAAGCTAATTCTGGCCTTGGTGGTAAAAGACAAAATGTAGCTTTCATAATCATAAAGGCCGACTATCAAAATCAAACATATTTAGTGAGAAAAAAAACAAATTTTTCTGTATTAGGCCTCAATACAAAGATTGAAGAACAGTGTAAATTGTAAAACTTTTAAGCTTTACAGTTCGCTTTGATTTAATAAAAGTCACAGCTAACTTTTAGATGAAGAAAAAAAAAAAGTCCTACACTCACAAACTATCAAGAATAAAAATGTTTTAAAATGTTATTATACACTGATTATATAATTCAGTCAAGATGTGCACACCAAACAAAGCACCAAAGTTATATGTAGCTCTGGAAAAAAAGCCTTTTTTTTACCCCCCTCTTTTTTTTTTCTCTTCCACTCAGCTCAAGTAACGCCTAACCTTCATCTCTGCAATGTCCCTCCATTTCTTACACACACACACACACGGTATCCATGCACATCAATTTCACCCTGAATGACTTTATTTATCCTACATTTGCACTCTTACTAAATAAGTCTCCATCATGCACACACAACTACAGCATACAGCCCGAAGCTCGCCCCCCACACAACCACCCCCCCTTTTTTTTTCTCTCCCTCAAATAACTTTTAAGTTGAATGAATTCCTCCTTTGCCGGTTAATGTGTTAAACACACAAACCAACAATCTCACACTAATTTGGTGCAACGGCGGCAATCCCTGCAGTATCAGAGGGATATCAGGTAAACGGAGACCTCGCATGATATTTACATGGTCAGGGCAAATTAATGAGGAGGATGTGTAATGGAGTCAGTGACCACTGCCACACTTTCCCTTTTTAAATCACTGCCTCAGCCAGCTGCAGCCAGATCGCTGGCTAGAACATTGCCATCAATTTAACATCTTTTTTGCTGCTGCTGACTATGTGACTGTAATAAACATCTCCGCTGATGTGGTTAGCTGGATTAATTAGTGCACAAGGCCTGGGCTAGCACCTTGGAAAAATCATTGATCTTTCCGTACGATAAAACAGCTTCACAAAAAGTAACCCCCTTTTTTTTACACCAAGCTAAAACTTAAACAAGCATGGAGATGCAGAGTTTTTGCGTTTGAAAGATATTTTCCACGGGGGTTACAACCATGTAATTCAGTGCATATCAATGCAATCGCCCTGTAAAATCTCGCTAACGTAGCTATCCATTTTTTGCACAGCATGACCACTGCACAGGACAGGGGGACCCTGCATACCAGCTAGCAACATCCATCTGCTATTAGCTCTCTGGCCTGGAAAATACGAGTAATACATGCACTGTGCGCACACATTGGTGTGACTTCTCGCCGCGTGGATAGTGAGACTTTGCAAATAAGTGCAAGCCACCGACGAACAGCACTGAGAGGATGGCTGAAAACCACGGAGGAGTTTTTTTCCCCCCTATCTTGAAATGCCAGGCAAGCTAGCTAGGGAAGCTAGCTCCTTAGCTACATTGTTGTAGCAAGCGTAGACGCGCATCCTCGGCCAGGAAGCCAGAGGGGCTGCAGGCTGCCCGGGATGAGCAGCAGGAGAAACGGGCTAACCTGGCAAAACTCCTGGCAGAAATGCAGGGAGGCTTCCAACGGAGACTGCGAGCTCTCTTTCAAAGCTGTGGTCAAACCCTGGAACCGCTCTCGGAGCTCCTCGATAGCTTTCCGTGTGTCATATTCCTTCTCTGTCTCCCCCTCCGCCATCTTCACAACAATCACGACCGCGTACGCACAGATGTTACGCTGCCAGACCCGCACACGCACGCGCACGCACGGGGGGGGCGGGGGGGGGAGGGGGGAGGGGGAGGGTGAGTACACAGTGTGCTCCACATACACACACACACACACACACACACACACACACCCCTGATGTCAACAAAGCATCCATGACCTTACAGTGACACAACATCACACTCTGCAGCACACAACGCTGGACGTGAAAGGTTTACTTATGAGCTAATCTCAGGATGACTGGACTTCCCCCTGAATGCACCATGCTGTATCCTACCATCCATAGCACAGATACACTGCAGGTCGGCTGTGTCCTGAAGGCAGTGAGCATCAGTAGGCTCCAGCAAGACAAGTTTCAATCAGCCTCCAGCATGGGAGGGACAGATATTGTTGTCAACAGCATCCCTGATTCTGTGCGACTTCAGCAGGGCAGATGTTCACTAACAGGGGTCAGACAGCTGATTAACCACCTGACCCAAAAGGTAGCATGTGCTTTGTGGTAGTCTATTAGTGTAAACACTATGTTTGTAAATTCTTGAGAAAAAATGAAAAAAACTCTTTAAAGAAGAGTGATGCTGAACTGTAAGTATTAAGTAGTTGCTGCAGTATGATGTGCACCACCATAATGTTCTTCAGGTTTAATATTACCCTCAAAATGAGGCTACATTTATTTCCACAAATAAACTGATGGAGTTTACTTACATTTCTTCACATCACAATCTACACACACCAGAAATTGACATTTATATTTTATATAAGCGTCTTATAAGCATTTATCTCAAAATCTCAAAATAATTTGAATTCTGGAGTTTGATCATATCACAAAAACTTCATCAGTAATTGGAGTTTGCTCAGATGCTATGGAGTTGTAGAAGTTAAAGTTACCATAATAATTCCTCGTTTTTTTAAGCACTTCGATAGCTTCTCTCTGAGGTCGTTTTTAATTTCAATTCTTTTGTGTTTTGCCTACTTGACATATAGTTTGGCTGCTAGTTCTGATTGTAGAATAAGGGTTTTTTTTTTTAAGTGTGTAATTAACGGAAGGTCGGTTTTCATTTATGTTAGTATTCCTTACATGACATTAACGGACACATTGGTCCAAAGCAACTTACTTTAAGCAATTTGTGACATGAAAATTGCTCTCACACACACCATATTCCCATTAATTTCACTGTAAGACACATTCATGAAAGTGCAACATCTGGGTGCACATTTTAATTGCTTTTCAATCTACAATTAATCACACATCTCTATCAATGCCAGAATGTAGGCTAATTACACATCACAGACACAGAATTGCTACAAAAATATTATCTGGCAACACAAGAAAATACATTTTAAAAGAGAAGAGCTCATGCATATTAAAAGAAGCACAATTTGTTGCTAAGCTGAGGGCTGCAGAATGGTCTCCAGTTCCCATCTGTCATATCTTATGAAAATAGCAGGTGCTGCAGTGGCAGTCTGTGTGGTTTCGCACCTTTATGCCGGCCACCTCTGTCTGAAAGAGGAACAGATGAGGAGGAAGAAAAAAAGTGAAATTTAACAAAGTCTTATCAATCTACAGCAGCAATAATGCATGATGAAATGATCTTTTTAGCAGCTTGAGTCAAAATGTCTTAAGTTCTAAACACGAACCAAAACCAGCACTGAAATAAACTGTGAAGTTAATTCAAATAAAACATTGGTAAAAAACAATACACAACATAAAAGCCGAGAAGTACTCAGATCCTTTACTTAAGTAAAAGTACCAGTGGCAGAATGTAAAACTCCATTACAAGTAAAAGTACGACAATAGTTTTTTTAGGTAAAAATACGTAAATATTATCAGCTAAATAAATAAGATAATAGAGAACTTTATTTATCCTGAGGGAAAGATACAAATATATTGAATGCACAGAAAACCACAGTCCTTCTTTTGTACAAAAAAATCATTCAAAAGTTTATCTCAAGGTAATTAAGTGCAAATCTTCCAACTTTTCAGTCTTTTTGGTATAAAATATATCTTTGAAGTTACTGGATATAACCATGGATAAACTTAAGAATATATTTTGGCACCAATGGAGGTCTGCAGATTTCTTGTCTCCCATCACTTATATCATAATCACATTAGACAGGGATCTGTTAATGTCCAGAATGGGAGGAATGATTCACTGTTTGGCACCTGACTGTTGTTTTAAGGCAAGATATTGTGAACCTATCCTTTATAATATATGAAGTAAGCGACAGAACACATTTGGCAGAAAATTGACCCCTGCGACTGATATGTTATCATATATTACGTTCTCAGATGGTTCCCATCCTGTTTTTTTTTTTGTGAAATACTGAATAATTTGACCTATTTGGATCTCAAACAATTACTTAAATGAAACACAGACGTTTGGGGGGAAATGTCTATTTGGTCTAGTCCACTGACCCTTTAGCTAATCTGAACACAAGATGAAACCTAAAAGCTATAGATCTATAAACTACAGTATTTTAGACTATTTCCAAACTGGAGCATTTTATCTGTAGATATTGGGAACTATTTAGTCCTGTAGTTTCCTGCCAAAACAACCAATTTCTTCAATTCTTATTTCTATTTTATTTAATTGTTTTACCTGTTTTTATAGATGTTCTTTTTTTCCCTGTCTGTTAGCAATAGTACTGACAGATGGGACACATTGGGAGAGAGAAGGAGATGCAACAAGAGAGCCAGGGAAGTTGGCATCGCCTCCAAGACTCCAAGACTCCTTAAAATCTTACTGTAATCTCCACAATGTATGAACGTTTACAGTATATAAAGAAAAGTTTGCCTGATATATTTTTTGTCTCCACCTGTACCTCGTAGCTGTGCTTTGCGACACAGCATGTGGCCTCCGAGGTGATGTTCTTCGGGATCGTCATCGTCTTCATGGCCTTGAGAGGAGTTGGGTACGCTCTGGAGAAGCAGCAGCCCATGCACTGATAGACCGGACGATCCCTGGAGAAAACACTGTTCTTTCTCAGTGTGCACTCCTCACAGCCCACTGGAGAGAGACGGTACCGGTTTTACAACCAGAATCAAAAACTATTGATCATGTGCAGCTTGTGATAAAGTGCCAGTACCCATTTGAGATCTTGCTTTACATTTCAACAATTAGTAAGTGGTATAGTTTGAGACAAGAATACTAAACACAATAGTACTTGTATTATAAGCAAATCTTACTGTTTGATAAGTCCATGCTGGGGTAAGAATCAACTACGTAAAGAATAAAAGACAACAGAAGAACAGACAGTACAGCTGATTTCACTGAGCCCATCGTGGTTGCAGCAGTTACCTAATAATACCAAGAGAAAAGGAAAAGGTCAATAAAAAATCTGTTCAATCAAAGCACAGGTAGAATCATAACTGGAGATAGAGTATCACCATGTTGAGAGAAAGTTCCCCCTTCATTGTGCCTCTGTGCAGGACGGCTTTTTATTGAGGACCTCAGCTTCACTCCGGGTCAATTTATACATGCGCCCCTCAGTCTGTGACGACTTCCTGGATTAAGTGAAACCTACCAACCTTATCAATGATCTCACTGACTCACTGGCCACTTTGCAACCTTTCTCATAATCCCTTTGAAGCACAAAATGATAAGAACAAACAGGACAGTCAAAACATAGGCTACTTTCGTCATCCTTTCGTCCTGACTATAGATGCTGCATTTAATCCCTGGGTTTTTGCTACTTGGTAACTGGGGGTTGTTATTATTTGTCATGTCACAGCAAAGGGTCAACATTTAGGGCATTTTGGTTTACTGCAGGAAGACCGTTAAGTGGCCTTGAATTATGAAGAGTGGAAAAGGGTGATGCAGAAATCTTACATTTTAAAGCAATGTCCTCAGGCTAGGAGTCACAAACTCATTGAAGCAGTAATCTTAGTGTTCTTCAACATTTGAACCCATAGACTTTAGATGTTTTCCCTTGACAATGACATGATCTGTAGACTATTTTACAAAAAACAAACTGTAAAATCATTAATTAATTAGGTGTAAATAACATTTCCACTGATTTCCAGATAGCCCCCGTCTGTGAAGGTCCTAATCTTACAAAGCTGCTTCCTGGCAAAACATTAATGAAATCAATTATTTTAGAGATTCCTTGAGTTCCTCAGTTTCTCAGTTTAAAAGAAAACAATCCCACATCAAAATCTTAGAGCTGAAGGTTAGTCAATGAATTGATTACTTGATTGGAAAATATTTTGATAATTGTTAAATGATTTCTGTTATTATTAAAGCAAAAAAAAAAAAAAACCTAAACAAACAACATTCTGTGGTTTCAACTTCTCAAATGTAAGTATTTGCTGCTTTTCTCTGTCATATGTGATTGTAAATGGGATGGAAGTTTTTTTTTTATATTTCATAGACTAAAAATTGATTAACCAATTAGTCATAAACAATCTGCGTACAGATCATAAATGTATCAGTATACAGTTTAACACTGAGTACTATAAATATATTGAGGCAATTGCAGTCTTTATATTGGTGCCCTGTATCAGATCAGTGATTTTAAACTCTATACTGGAATGCTGCCATATGTCATGTTATAACTATACAAATAACACATTAAAAAAATATTGATAATAATACTAAATCAAATGAAAACTTAAATGAAACTTTACGGAGACTAATGATTTTGAGTGTAAAACTCATGTCAGTGCCTTGGCTGATTCGAAACTGGAGGAATTGATGGATGGAAGAAGTTATGAATAAATGGAGAGATATCTGATAGCTGTTAGGTAATATCCATCTGTCCACCTCCAACATCCGAAATGTCAAGGATGAATATGAATTTATTTTGTATTTCATCTGTCTATTTACTTAAGTACCCATGTCCTGTGTCCTTGGTTGTGTTGGTGATAAATCCTTGGCCTTGGCTCGTAATTCTCTAAGTGTAGTTGTTTAAATCCCGGAGATGTTTAAGGCTGTTTTTTTGGCTTGTGTCATAGTACCCTTTTTCCAAAAATTGTAACATTGTATTATAAATCCTGTAATAAATGGTACTAATTGTCATTCCTGCTTATAAGACTGATATTAGTGGCTGATGCATTGTTTTGGCTTTGTGTAATTGTATTAACATCAAACAAAATGTCCTGTTTCTGTTATTTTTAAGCATAAAAACATCATCTCAAATATCAACTTATAAAAATGAGACACATTTCATCTCTGAAGATCTCCTGGCTTTCTCATGTCATGCTTATTTGTCTGGAACTCTTATATAACATCAGACTTGGCCATTTGCAACAGACTCTGAGCCTTTTTAAGATGCTAGAGAGGATATTGTGATATTGTGTCCAGCAGCAAAACCTTAGAAATAAACACAATTTGCATATTCTTAAATTCTGTCATTTTTAATGAGTTAGAAGGAGTAGATGCCTTTTTATGGTTAGTATTTCAGTATGAAAATTCTCCTTTTTTGCAGAAAAAAATGATCAGACACACATTATTGTTCCAAGCGGAGTATTTGTATATATGTCTTAACACACATCTGGAGGGGATCTTTAAGTTCTGCTGGTAGCAAGGATGATGATGAGAACCACAGAGATGTGGAAAGCCCCAGGTGTAAAATAAATGGCGTGGATTACATGGTCATGCTTGATGAAACACCAGTCAGATATAATCTCAGGGGCTCTGGTGTCAACACTGTCACTGCTCCTGTAGAGGAGAGATCACACATAGTGAGGTTAGCAGGTCATGTCTATTCTCAGCCAGGCTCAAGGCCAAGGTGCCCTGGATGGCATAACCAAGATAATCAGTGACACCAGACAACACATTAGGTAGTTAGTTTAGATCTGTAGTTTTCTTGTTTATAAATCTAATGACAATATTTGTGTAGCAGTAAAGATGATGATTACCGAAATGATGATGATGATGGTGATGATGATAAAACCCATCAGGTCTGAGCGTATTTACAATCCTGGCTCATTCCCAGCTCAAACCTAACATCACACATCAGCCTGATTTTGGTATATTCAAAGTATATTTGGTCTATTAAACTAACCAGAAGGTGTCACTTATACTTGGCTTTTGCAAACATTAGTCTGGACATTACTCAGACTCAGACTCAGTTTTCTTCATTTTTCCTTAAAAGCGAGGCATCATTTTGACAAGATATATCTGTAAAATTTAGTCTATTAATTAATTATATTTTTATAATATATTTGTGAAGTAATTTCACACCATGCTTGCATGTATTCTTATTTTATATACTTTTAATTATTTATTTTCTTTAAGTTCCTCTTTTTATCTGCACTTATTCTGTCCTTGTACTGCTACAACTGAATATCCACTCTGGAGGATCAGTAAAGGACCTTACACACTCTTATCCTCTTGTATTTTATAGGGAAGAATTGCAGAAAGGAATACAAAAGACTGAGAGTGATTTCGCGAAGTTGTTCGGGAGCCAGATCATTTTGCTTTGGTTGATGAGTACACAGAGACTCTCTCTCCACACGGTGGCATGAGAGATCCGTAATACAGGAACAAATACGGCCCTTATCTCATTCAAGAGTTCGTTGTGGAACCAAAAAGTAGTGCTCTGCTGGTCAACAGACTGTATCAAACTTCACTGGAAACAAAGCAGACATTGTCAGAGACACATAAGCAAAAAGCCATTTTGTTTTTATAAGAGAACATGGTCAAATTGATCAAAACAACTAAAACCTACCACTATATCAGTTTGATAGGGAGTTAAAGAGGTAATTTGATATCAATAAAGACCTTGTTTACTTCCTAAACTCAGAATGTTTTCATTGTTAATGTCAAATGTTACCAATCTAAACCATATACTTATTAGATCCTGGAGGCCTTTTTAATAAGAAAGAATTATTATCTCTTGAAATAAAGTTTTTGGCCTCTTAAAACAATGAACAGTTGTCATCCCATTCATCTATTCCATTTTAAATTTAGAATCAAAACCAACAATAAATTCCTCTTTCTCTGTTGTTTCTATCTAAGGAGCTGAACCTCTAGAAATATAATTACTTCAGAAACTGGTTCTTCTTTTGACGTTTTATGGCATAATAAAGTTGCTTTCATAGTTCTAGCAGTTCAAGATAACAAATTCTGCAGTCTTGAGTTTTACCTCAAAACTTACAATAGACCTGTTCTAGAGTCGCAACATCTGCTGCTTATAAGTTTTACAGCTGAATGCAAAACTTTTTGAACCAATTGTTTTGTTCTAAAATATCTGTCTGAGCTAAAGGTTTGTTCTGAGGCCGGAGAAATAGTAATAGACATTATTATGATTACTTTCATTGTCATTGCTATTTTTTGTCTTGTGTCATTCAAAATGTCCAATGTTAGATAAGTTACATTTCTTTGTGAAACAACTTGCAACACGCAACACATTTCCGTATTTCTGTCACATTCTGTCAATGAAACAGTATTACTTATTGAGAAAGTGTGCAGGAAATTATAGGCTGTTGCTCTAATTCCTCAACAGCTGCGCAAGTTATTTCTCCAAATCTTCCAGGCACCATCATCCAGCTGTTAACGCTCTATACCTGTGGGGGTTGTTGGAGTCAGTTACCTGCTAAAATTTTATTATTTCAGCCATGAGCCAAACATTAAGCCCATGATTCACCCAAGCTGTGATGAAGATAGCAGATAACCCAACCCCAAATTCATACCATGCATTGTATTGTCACGGCAAAGTATTTGTAAAAAAGAGTAATTCTCAGATGATGAATGAATTAGTGAGTTAGTTATGTAACCTTGGACTGTCCAAATATGTAAACCCAGAAACCGTGATTGACAAAGATACCAATAAGTGAGATTTGACCAGTTTTTGAAATTTATTTTACTTGTGATTTTGGTATTGACACTCACTGTCAACCCATAGTAAGATATTGAGAGAAAATAACATTGTTTACAAACTAGATATTCTGCACACAGAAAAACAGCTTGTAATGCATGCATGGTGACAAATACAACTTTTATTTCCTGTCTGATGCAGACAATCTTTTGAAATTGTATGAATTGTATGCAGTTTTGCATTACATAACTAAAAAGCTCTTCACTAGTTCAACCCATTGCCCCTCATACTGTATCTGTTATATCAATATAACCACACTGTTTTCTATACACATACTCACACTCTGACATATTCTTTTGTTCATGTAGAAGAGGAGTGTTAAATCTATGAGAAGAGTGACACAGTGTGGTGGAAAGTGGGATCTACCTCACTTCTTCCAGTCGAGCACTGGAGCTCAATAGTGTTGGTATTAAGTAGCCTACAAGTGTTGGTCTGTTAAGGTCCCACATAAATTTAAATATATGTGGACTGGTGTTTGGTAAAATGTTGTACTGACCATATTTAATATATGTATATATATTTTTATTAGGCCACTATTGTTTGTATAGTGTTAGTAAATTATTAATAGTATACCAATTGATTTCATTGTTGTATATTCTTGTTTTAATTTCAGTATTTACTTTTGTATATAAGTTTATTGCTGGCTTTTACTCTGAGTTTCCGCTCCGTAACTAAACATTTAACGGGTCTATTAGCCGACACACGTATGCGTCAAATAAACGGCGCTGTTGTCGTGAAATTACTCATCGTTAGTAATTATGATGGATGCTGTGGATGACCTGCTCTTCTGTAAAATGCATACAAGGCAAGCCCGTGCAGGGCTGTCCAAGAAACCCCATCGACGAGACAAAACTCGAGGCGTGAACGTGGCAGCCATTTTACATCATCAAGAGTGAATGACTGAAGCCGGATCAGTGCCGGGAGTTTTACACTTTTTCTGTCTTTTAAATATCACATTTATCTTCCTAAATAATCAACACCATACGCGTTGGTGATCCAGCGGCAGGTAGGGCGAATGCTACTAATTGGTCACGTGATTGTTGCCTAATTGATTGCTAAAAAGTGTGAATCGTGTGGTGCTGTTTCAAACAATGTGGAAACTGGTGGTGGTTGGGAACGAGTTCTCCAGACCGGCTTTTTGAAAATGGACTCTTCCTATATGGCGGCACGTTGACAAACCACGCATCTAGCGGGCTAAACCTCTAGCTTTCAAGGCCTCGCTGAATCTAATTAAATTTTAAAGCCACACTTTGGCAATCGGTGGAGTCCGTACCGACAAATGACGTTGTAACAATGGCCTCACTGAAATTCCGTCCGAATTAGCATGCTAGCTTGAGCTAGCCTATTTTGACAGATCATGGAATTGACATGCTCATTGTCATCGTATGCTAACAGCAGCTAGCTGGCAAAAGCCAGTTATCTTAGCAAGAAGGCTCGATCCCGCGTTACTATTGTACTGACTGGCATGCTTCCTGCCCACTCAAATACTAACTGCAGATGGATTCATAGCAAATGCATACTGGCGCGTCATGTTATTGTCCCGATCAAGGTCCCCAGTTAGCTCGATTGCTATAGCATTTAGCTGTGCAAAGTAGCCCGCTAGCTAGCTAGCCTCAACGTGTGCGAGTGAGTCCCTCCCCGCTAAATCCAACGTTATTGTTAATATCGGACAAAAACCATGTAATCCAAAAGATCTGTAAATGTGATAGACTCACACATCCACGTTGTGAGGCACCGCGGGTTTATCGTCACTTTTAACGTTGTAGAAATGTTTTTAACCACAGTGAAAGCACGTGCTTTACCGACACGAGATTATTAGCAGACACTACAAGATAAAGGTTGCATGATGTATGTAGGGTAACGATGGCGAAGTTAACGTAAGGCCGAAGCCGAAGATTGCCGTCCACGTTTTCCTGAGTCCAGCGTTGCCGGATTCAGTAATGTGAACAGAGAGCTGAAGGGTTGTTCTGTTAACATCACTAGTTCAAACCTCAGTTTCTGTGGATAACTCTCAAACACATGGGCGGTAATGGTTGGGTTGACTATCAACGTGATAATCGGAGTATTTACCTTTTAGTGTCACAATATGTGCTGTCAAAGTGTCAAACTAAATGCTAAAGGGTGCATACTTGGTCAGCCACCGGAAACCGGGGCTCACTCTCTGATGAAACACGTGTATCAGCTATCTAGCCTGCGCTGAAGTCAGCAGTGAGAAGGTAAGCTAACATGTAATTTAGAGAGCAAAGCAGACCAGGATTCCGCACCAGCAGCGACCAACAGGGCTGTGTTGCAGGCGTTAGCAAGTGGACTTGGCTCCATTTGCACAAACTTGTTAGCTCAGAACAAACCAGAATGGAAAAAAACTGCCACATGGACACGAACCCAGTAGTTTTCACTGTTTTTACAACATGTCATTCAATTGATTATTGTGGGGGATTTGGTATGTGCATTGTCTGTCAACTGCCTGGTTTCTGGGCTTCTACCTCATGCAAGCTGAGAGCTGCAAGTGTTAACTCAGGATAGTGAAAAGTCTCCACACTGAAGGACCACATAACTGTGATAACTTATTTTGAACACAGTGACATTGACTGTTTTTAAATATAATTTGTGCTTAAATATCTATTTAAAAAAACACCCTGGATCCAAGATCATTAATGGTCAAACCATTTTTTATTTTATTTTATTTTTTTTTAACTACTTTCTTGATAAGTCTGAGACTTTGCACTCTCCTGAACACATCCAGAGTCTTGCCCTTGACCCAGGATTAATTTGGCTCATTGCATTTGCACAGATTTCTGGAGACATGGCCACAGAACATATTAATGGAAATGGTCCAGAAGAACCAATGGACACCTCTGCTGCAGTTACCCATTCTGAGCACTTCCAGACTTTATTAGAAGCTGGTTTACCACAGAAAGTTGCTGAAAAACTAGATGAAATTTACATAGCAGGTAAGGCACAATGAATATACTTGCATATCCAAATATGCAATTTTCTATGTTTACCAATTTCTTGCATGTATTGTCATTTTATCACCTTTTTGAATGGGGGAATTGGGATCCTGAAGCAACTTTTTGTGGTTTCCTACCAAAATGGGTACTGCAGTGCTACAAAATATTAAACTACACATTACTAATGTGAAAATGTGTAAATGATTGCAGCATTTGCATTCCCAACATGGTTGCATGATCACTGGTGTCAGGGCGAATTAATATTCCTCCCCCTGGGAGTGTCTTGGTGAGCCTGTCCAGTCTCTCCATTCATTTCTATGAAGTTTCTCCGCATCCCATAAAGTTAGTGCAGAGAGCTGAATAGGTGTAAATATTATGTCAGCTACAGCTTAAGTATCTGTTGCATTGGTTCAGATCTTTTACAAGTTTGTACGGGGTGAGCTGCAGAGCTTAAGTTTTGGGGTCATTTTAGGACTTGTTTGGTCGGCCAGATCTAGAAAAGTACTGGTCTGGTCTTTTCAGCCAGATGGGACCGAGACAGAAACAATGGCAGCAGCTGTCTGGTGTGTGGCGGCCTGGGACAGGTGATGGCCCCTCCATAGAGGAGTATGCAGACCGGCTCATTAGAACCTCCCAGCCACAGTAAAGAGGGGCACTGGCATATCGAGTTGCACTGTCACATCTGTTGTGATTAGTTCTGCAAAAACGTGCTGGTTGGAGAGTAAAGTGCAGCCCGACTACTGAATGCAGCTCCATTAGATTAGGCTGCTGCTGCCCCTCACTCGTAATTGTAGTAATCATTATAAATGCATTTCACAGTTTTAAAAGACATTTTTCATACACAATGACTCTCATGTAAGTGCCTCTTAATAATTCCAGTTGTACTTGGATTTCTGTGTTTGAATGAGAAAACTTTCTCAGTCTGTTAGTAGCTCATAATTTCTCTCTCTGTTGTTCCCCCCTCCTCCAGGTTTGGTGTCACACAGTGACTTAGATGATCGAGCAATTGAGGCTCTGAAAGAATTCAACGAGGAAGGTGCTTTGCAAGTTCTTTTGCAATTTAAGGACAGTGACCTCTCACATGTTCAGGTATGCTTGTGGCACTCTTGGTTTATTGTTTAGATGTTTAGATAACTTGGACTCTGATTCCTTTATACAAAGTGCACGATGGTCGTCTGTGCAGGCTAATGTATAATGGCATTATGTAGCTGTGGTTGCACAATAGCTTTTAGCTATCATTGATCTTATCTACAAGATGGGCTCCTGTTGTCTTCTGTAAAATGTTATTCCTTTTTTCTGTAGAACCAGGAATCAGAAGTTGTCCTAATGATGTTGTTTTTAATTATTGTTCAATATTAACTAGTGATTGTATTTTTTTTCTTCCAGAACAAAAGTGCCTTTCTTTGTGGCGTGATGAAGACATACAGACAGAGAGAGAAACAAGGGACCAAAGTGTCAGACACCAATAAAGGACCAGATGAAGCCAAAATCAAAGTGAGAACTCATCCAATGTTCAAAAATGTTGCTGTAACAGTTTTAATGCTTTGAACAACGTGTGAATGCTGTTGCAATGCTTTTGAGTGTAAAATTATAGTTCATCTCTGTAACCAGTATGCCGTTTGTGTTCTTTCTTAGATGTTTTTAATGTGCATTTACTATGAAACCTATGTAGAAGACTTGGATCAAATAAATGAGTATCCTTATTTCTTTTCCATGTTTTCTGCTCAGGCTCTGCTGGAGAGGACTGGCTACACACTTGATGTGACAACAGGCCAGAGGAAGTATGGCGGTCCGCCACCAGAGTCCGCCCACTCAGGGGCACAGCCAACCATTGGTACAGAGGTACAAAACTTGCTTCCTTGTTTAAGGTGTACTATTCATTAAAGCTTAAAATGCACTTTTATATACTTTCACTGTTTATTTGGTTGTAAGTTTTGGGCCAGGTGCATTCAGGTGTCATACGGTGTCCTAATGATGAAACTTTTATTATTTTCTGTAGTGACCATGGTTACAATGATAATTTACCGCTAAGAGCTGACGGGATACCTTTTTACCTAAATGCCATCTATCTCTTGTCTTTGCCTACCTACATGTCAAATTAAACAGTAGCTCTTGCGTATTTCCCTTTCCTCTCAACCTGGCAGATATTTGTAGGCAAAATCCCCAGAGACCTTTTTGAGGATGAGCTGGTTCCGCTGTTTGAGAAAGCTGGCCCCATCTGGGACTTGCGCCTGATGATGGATCCTCTCAGTGGCCTGAACAGAGGCTACGCCTTTGTCACTTTCTGCACTAAAGAAGCTGCACAGCAGGCTGTCAAATTGGTATGCCCATTCTACTGCAAGTATGACCAGAAAGATGTCTGATGGAGTTGTTGGTCAAAACACAGACAATAGGATTTAGTCAAGATAACAGAGTAAGCTAATGTAGCATACAATGTTCTTAGGATATATTAAAAATGTATACTTATTAGAAACACATCTTCTCATAGTGAATTAGGAGGTGAAATATTCTAACAAGTTGCCCAAACTCCTCATAATGTCAATTCTGACGCTTTTTTATTTTCTTCTGTTATTCACACTATCCTCCATCCTTTTGCAGTGCAACAACAATGAAATTCGACCGGGTAAACACATCGGTGTGTGCATCTCTGTGGCCAATAATAGACTGTTTGTTGGCTCCATCCCCAAGAGTAAAACAAAAGAGCAGATTGTTGAAGAATTTGCAAAAGTCACAGGTGAGTCAGAACCATCCTGTGATCTCTCGTTCTGTATATGAAATGGCTTCGTTCCTACATTTATATTTTATTTTTTACCTGTTGGACCACATTTGGTTAGATATGTTGTGTATTTAAGAGTGGGAGAAGATCTGACAGGTATTTCGTGTTTCTGTCCAAATGATGACTTCATTAGTATGCTGGAGTGACTTAGGTTACTATGACGGTTTACCGCTAAGATCTGACTGGACACTAAAACTAAGCACAGTTTTTTTTTTTTTTTTTTTTTTAAATCAGACATCATTTTTTGCGCTTAAGGTTGCGTGTTTCTCATAAGTGACAAAAGTGATTTCTATTGAATAACTCCAGTTAACCACCTGCTTCCTTTTCTTCACCTCTCTCCCCTGTTTCCTGTCTCTACAGAGGGTCTAAATGATGTCATATTGTACCACCAGCCAGACGACAAGAAGAAGAATCGGGGCTTTTGCTTCCTTGAGTATGAAGACCACAAAACGGCGGCTCAGGCCCGCCGCCGGCTGATGAGTGGCAAGGTGAAGGTGTGGGGAAATGTGGTCACCGTGGAGTGGGCTGATCCCATCGAGGACCCAGACCCTGAGGTCATGGCCAAGGTAAGGCACAAGGCCAAAGGTCATCAGCAGCACGATGTTAAGTGTATGTCTGACCAAAAGTTTTTTTTTTTTTTTTTTGTCGCTGTCTCCTGCAGTTGTATTTACTGAGAACCTGAACCATGTGTTTCCATTGACAGGTCAAGGTGCTGTTTGTGAGGAACTTGGCTAGTACTGTCACGGAGGAGATACTTGAAAAGGCCTTCAGTCAGTTCGGCAAGCTGGAGCGGGTGAAGAAATTGAAAGATTATGCCTTCATCCACTTCGAGGAAAGAGATGGTGCTGTGAAGGTATAGATTACAAAACTCCCTGCGCAGACAGACAAGATAATTAACATTATCTTAAAACTTAAATTTGTTGTAATTGCAGTGAACACGTAATTTAATCATCCTGCTCAAATTCACAGGCTTTGGCTGATCTCAATGGCAAAGACCTCGAGGGAGAGCACATTGAAATAGTCTTCGCCAAGCCCCCTGACCAGAAGAGGAAAGAGCGCAAAGCCCAGAGACAAGCCGCTAAAACACAAATGTAAGAGAACAATGCAAAACTATGACCTCTTAGCTCTGCAGTTATCAAATTTTAAATTGATATTAAGCAAGATGCCATGTTTATGTTGAGTCTGTGCATCCTCTTTCAGGTATGATGAATACTATTACTACGGCCCTCCCCACATGCCACCACCCACAAGAGGCCGAGGCCGAGGTGGACGGGGAGGTTATTCTTACCCTCCTGACTATTACGGCTATGAAGACTATTACGATTACTACGGATACGACTACCACAACTACCGGGGCGGCTATGATGACCCGTACTATGGCTACGACGACTTCCAGGGGTCCGGGAGAGGACGAGGAGGGAGGGGAGGAGTGCGTGGCGGTGCTAGTCAGACCAGGGGCCGCGGTGCCATCACACCGAGAGGCCGATTGGGCTTCTCCCAGCGAGGAGGCCCTGGAACAAGCAGAGGTACATTTAAAACGTTGTGTGAAACTGTTTTTTTAAAGTGGCTAAAATCAAATTAGTCACACAGAGGTGACTAATAACACTCAATTTTTTTTTTTCTGTTCCAGATCATTACAGCTCACTAGGGTAAAAGGACTTGCTACGTGGCTCAGTTTATTTTGAGTCAGTGCTGTTGTAGAAGTCTAGAATATCACAGTAAAAACAACCACTTGGTTTGGTGTCAGCATATGTTGTGGGCCAGTTGTCAAAGCACACATTTCAGAGGCAATGACGTGAATGGAAGTGGTATAGTGGATAAACAAACAAAACAAAATAAACGAAAGGCGCTATAGTTGGGGAATAATTGGAAGTATGAAATTCTTGAATTCTTATTTTTGATGTTGGGAATGATTGTAAGACTGCACCAAAAAAAAAAAAAGATTACACCTGCTTATTGGCCTCAGAAGTAACCCCTGACAGGTGTCATCTTTCAGAGCAGTCAGCTTGTTTGCCAGCAGACAAAGGTCATTCACAACGTACTATATTTTTAAGGAGGCCAGCTTGGTCCCACCCTAGTGGCATAACAGTTTAGGTTTTATGGAATTGTATTAATCAGTTGGTATGCTAATTGACTGGGTGTGTAGATTTTTTTCTTTTTATTTATATATTTATATATATATAACTTTATACCTCCAAAATACTGTACTAATTTTATCTCTTCTCTCATTGGTCCAGCAGGGAAACGGGGCCGAGGGCGGTCCTGACCTGTCACAGTGGATACTGACTTGATGTGTGGGGTTACACCGTAAGCTGCAATGGATGTTAAAGAAAAAAAAGAGCACGACAAAAAGGTCCAATGATATTCCAGCCTTACAGAAGAAGCATCTCCCCCTGCCCCATGTTTTTTTTTTTTTTTTCTTTTTTCCATTCATTTCTGAAACTGCCACCTTAAAAAGATGACCGGAGGATTCTGAATACTCGCCACAGCCTCTTTTGCCCCGAGCCCTTGTACCCAGCCCTGATATACAGGGCTTTATGTATTGCCCTTACAATCTACCCCTTCCCTGTCCCTGAACATGCCATTTTTTAAATAATTATTGAAGAATTTGCACTTTTTAAGTTCTTAGGTTTGAAGTGGCTCAAAGGAGCTTGATGCTATTGTATATTTTTGTGCTAATCGCAATTTTTATCGTGTCGGAATATCCATGTTAATCTTAATCTTTTGATCTGGATGTTTGACAGAGAACATTTGCAGGTTTTTAGGGTGTACCCACCTGGCATGGATAAGTCAGGCATTCCAGGAAAGTGGTTCTTTTCAGAACTTGTCTTTTAAAGGGTTGGTTGACTACCTCAGTACAGAGGACTAAACTACCCGGCCTGTACTGTAAATAGGGAAACTATATTGATGAAAGCAGGGCTTGTTTTCATACAAAATATGCACAAGAGCTGCAGCGCAAAAACGATGTACTTAATGTAATATAGTCATTTCTGCTGCAGCTCTGACACTGCAAACAGTCAAACTGGGCATGCAAAACAATCTCATATGATGAGTCTGAACAAGCCCTGCTTTTATCCTATTTTGAACTGAATTAGCCGCCTTGCTTCTTCAGAGTATGTAGTTACTGGTTGTATAGTTTTTCGGATAAAATGTTACTTTTGTAAAGGCTTCAACATCACAGGCATCCAACTGCCTTTGATTAAAAAAATGAAAAACAAAAATAAAGCCCTGCAGTGTCCCTTTTGTGCCACTGTATTATTCCAGTGGGTTTGTTTTTATATTGAGACAGTACATTTTCAAACAATGTCAGAATAATGTAAAACAACCTAATCCAATCCTTCATGTAAAATCATGTTAATCTTGAATGATCCCTTCCCAGCTCCCAAAGACAGCAACTATGTGGAAGATCTTTTGAGTTAATCTTGATGGATGACTGAATTGCCATATTGCCCAGCCACTGAGCATGTGTGCCTGATGTTAGCTGCCATGATTTGGTGAGGGATCATAGACGCATAGTGGTAGAAGGGATACTGCAGTGAATGATTTCTATTTCCGGGTATAGCAAAAAGGAAACTGCTCTTCAATCCCAGTTTTCTACACAGTTAACTCCCTCAATAAAATCATAACAACCACCTTTTGAAAAAAAGATGTTAGCAGTTTTAAACTATTGTTGGTGGCCAACAACGTTTTTTGCATTCCTGCAAATAAATTGTTTTATACTGTAAAATGGAGGTGAGTGTAACTTATTTTTGTAATAAAGTTTTTGATTTCTATCTGTGTCTTACTCTTTGGATAAAAGCTTCATGAGATGCAAATTGGCTTGTGTTTGATTCAGTCTGGCAGCAGATCTTTCATGCTACTCATTTGTGTTTGTGTTTGTTACTATCTTCATGTTCTTGGTTAGAAAAAAAAAATAAGTATATATCTGTGTGTATCTTTGAAAATGACAGAGGCCTCCATAAAGAATACAGTATAAAGTAAAATCATGGTATGTCAGGTTCTAACAGACCAGTATGCATTTTCTTAAGTTTATAAAGCAGACATTTTTAATCAAAGCAGAGGAAAACAAGTAGAAGTATATCATTAACAAGTGTCCCAGGAAGCCATACAAATGAGCCCTGCACAGTATTAGAAACAGTATGAAACAAACTAAATGAGTATCGCTATTACACCTGTCCTTTTACTATTTGACATTTCAAAAACACAACGGCATTTAAGGTCAAATATTGGGCGGTATGGTTGCTTAAAATGTGGAGTGGAGAGCAAGGACTTTTTGGGTTCTTTCTCTTTCACAGTAGAAAGCCTATCAGACGATGATTTTGATGTTTAGCCTAATTTCCACAGGTCTCTAGTCACATTTAAAGCTTAACTGATGTTATATGTTGCTATTATTGTGTAGAAAATAAGGTTCTCATTAGCTGGTCGGTGACCTGGCAGTCGTTAAAATCTCAAACACAGTCCCGCTCAACAGTTATTAAACTTACAGATCTAAATGTGCAGGTAACCATAGCAACAGCACTGATATAGCTACCACAGTGGAACTAATTAACGTTAATTGGCGGTTATGCTAAATACAATCTTTCTTAGGTTAGCCAACGTTAGCTAGCAAAAAAAAAAAAAAAAAAAAAACCTAAAATGGCTTTTCGGTTTCTGGTTGTAACTTGGTGTTCTCGGGTACATTTTAGTGGTAAGTTACTAACCATAACGTCATATTAACGCTAATACACTTCGAGTCCGCTGTTAAAGAAAAACAAATAAATCGACATGGCGGAAGAACGCCACTCCCACCTCGGCGTGGGCTCTTAAACCGGGACCCCTCGCCGGGTAATGTATTATTTATCTGAGGAGGGAACGCTAGCTGATATGGCTACTTGTTTGTCTGTAAACTACCGTAGCCAGTATGTTACCACGCTTGCTGCTGTGAGCACAGCGGAGGTGACATCACTCGTCTCCGGCGCTGACAACCAGGCAGCAACCGTTGCCCCCCCCCCGCCTCAATGGACAGAAGTGACAGCTACAGCACCGCAGCCATTAGCCAAACAGTGTCAGTGTTTTTAGGACCGTCTAGCACACAGAGGATGCTGTGTAATTACCTCTAATCCTGCAGTGGCTTTACAGCTGTGTACGGCATTTCGCCTCTCCTACGCTCATCCTACAAAGACAAGGCTGCCTGCGTCTTTATTCTGCAAATTCATTATGGTGTCGCTGCCGGACTACAGTGAAAAATGGCCCATAACACCCACCGTACACTTACAGTAAGTGCTGGAGTGGATAAATAAAACCACTGCAACCCTGGCTGTGTATGGAAAGCAAAGAAGCAGCACTAAATGACACGATTTAGAGTTGACGCTGCTATGTGTCGCTGCTACACGCCCTTATTTATTTATAGTTACTCTATGATGTCTTCTTTATTTTACAGTAAAACGCAATAGGCTGCAACACGCTCCTAAAATCGACGAGGATGGGATGCATCGGGGCTTGTCTGAAGAAAATAAGACGTAGGATGAAGCTAGACCGGTTCAGAGAGCTGGGCCGACAGTATCCAGTCTTCTGCTTTCTGCTGCTGGTCCTGCTGCTGTCTACTGTGCTTTTAAACAGGTAAGTGCACAGTAGTTATTACTCCATCAGTGCTTCTTTATATGTGGCATTCCTAACACTGATCTAGTCCCTTTATATGCTGAAATGTTTTGTATTCAGTTATTAATAGTGGTATGTTTCTTCTGTTTTGACAGATATATACATATTATGATGGTGTTTTGGTCCTTCCTGGCTGGAGTCGTCACTTTCTACTGCTCTTTGGGGCCCGAGTCTTTGCTTCCCAACATCTTCTCCTCCATCAAACCAAAGACCAAGGTATTAAAAAAAATAATACAAATTTCACATTTGTGACTTCTTTACAGTGTTTTCTGAAGAAAATATCAATATAACATTTAATGGGTTGTTCACAAAATTCCCTACGATTAAGGCACTTTTGCAGTGAAGGATCCCACCTTAAAAGCTGTTATTTTACTATGTTAACTTTCTCTTGCAGTCATACCAACAGGAGTTATTTCCACTTGGCCACAGCTGTGCCGTTTGTGGCAAAATCAAATGCAAAAGGCACAGGTGAGATACCAGGTTATGTTTTGGTGGAGTGGTAGTTGAGAAAGTGGCTGTATTGTGACCTTTTCACTTGTGTCAACAGTGCAGATGCTGCAGTCACAAGAGGGCACTCCAGGATATTCCATGTATATATTACCATGCTACTGCATATCTTGGGTTTGCTTGTGCAAGTAAAGATAAAATTTAAAAAATGCTGAATTTGGAAGCAAACATCAAGGTAAACTGGAAGAAGAGTCCTCTGGGTTAAATGAATTGACTCTTTATATGGTGCTGTGTTAATCTTATTGTATTTGGTTTGTCTTGAATTTCCCTCGGGATAAATAAAGTATCTATCTATCTATCTATCTATCTATCTATCTATCTATCTTGTCAACATGCATTCATTGTTTGATAATTTAAAAAAGTTATGGAAGGTGTTACACTGCCCTCTAGTTGTCAGAAAGGATTCTTCTTTACTGTATGTGTAACACTGATTTATTTTTCAATTTATTGATAGACCGACTTTATTACTGGAAAACTATCAACCATGGCTTGACCTGAAAGTTCCCTCTAAGGTGGATGCTTCCCTTTCAGAGGTAATACATGAATGCATTAAACATATCTTTTATAAAATAAATGAATAGACTTTAAAATGATCTCACTGTCCTGTTCTGTTTTAACTTTTTTTTTTTAGATTCTGGAGCTGGTTCTGGAAAATTTTGTGTATCCTTGGTATAGGTAAGCATTTTTTTGCATGTAATAATATAAAATGAGGTGGTATAATGTCTCAAATGCAGTGACAGATGTTGCTGTTACCATGTTTCTTTTCAGAGACATCACAGATGATGAGGCATTTGTGGACGAGCTGAGGGTGACTTTGCGCTTCTTTTCAGCCGTGTTGGTCCGCAGAACCCAGAAGGTGATAAATTAGCCTGTGCAGAGTTAAAATTCTTGGATGCTGATTGACTGAACATGAATTATTTTTTTATTTAATCATTATTCTCTCTCAGGTGGATGTGGCATCCCTCATCACAGAAAAACTTCTTAAAGTTTCCATGAAGCACATTGAAATAATCAGCAAAGCAAGACAGAAAGGTATCGCTCATATGCATCAACAACTTTTCAGTCTTTTCTTTGTGTTCACCATAAAAAGCAAAAAAAAAACACACACAAAAAAAATGCTCTGCTCTTCTCTGTAGTGAAGAACACAGAGTTTCTTCAACAAGCAGCACTGGAGGAATACGGTCCGGACCTCCATGTAGCCCTTCGCAGTCGCAGAGATGAGCTTCTCTACCTTAGGAAGCTGACTGAGATGCTCTTCCCCTACATCCTGCCACCCAAGGCTACAGACTGCAGGTAACCCAGTTCTGTTACATTAAAAGCCACACAGTGCCTCTATATATTTTTCAAAGTTAGTTACAAAACATCCCAGCATCAGAGTCCCCCAAGGAGAAAGTCTGACAGCAGTGACACTTCTACAGAACTAGATAAGGATCACTCTTTACTCTCTCATTTTCTTATTTCCTGCTGCCTTATCTCTTCGCTCCTCTCAGATCTCTTACTCTCCTGATAAGAGAAGTCTTGGCTGGTTCTGTCTTCCTTCCTTCAATGGACTACTTGGCTGATCCTGTGAGTGTAGACACATTAAGGGCCAATTTTCTGAATCTAAAACTGTTGTCACTTGAAGCCTTCTGCTGGCACCGCCTGAGACTGTATTTGATTTTGTGTTTAGAAAGCATGTCAATAATGCAAATGAGAGACAGAGATGTGACTTTTTCAGAACATCCCAAGTACTTACAGTCTTCCGCTGTTTGTTTTTATTTCAGGACACAGTGAATCATTTGCTGTTGATATTCATCGACAACTCCCCTGTAAGTGTATGTTGAACTGTGAACTGATGTGCACAGATAGTCCCATTTACATTCTATGCATTTAAACATATTGCTGCAGACTGAATGTAATTTTTGGGTGAATAACATAAACATGTTTTCTATTTACTTCCGTCCATCCAGCCTGAAGAAGCCACAGAGCCCACTTCAACGTTGGTTCCTTTCCTGCAAAAGTACTCCGATACTCGCAACAAAAAGCCCTCTGTGAGTGTATCCACCAAGTTCCACTTCCCCGACAAGCCACCAGTTAATGTAATAATATCTAGTACATATTGTAATCTCTGTGCATACTGTAGTCTGCTATATCAGGCCTCATGAAACTGAAACAAGAAGTTGGAACAAGATATCTTTGAACAGTTTAAAGAGCACTGCCTTTTTTAACTGTGATTTCGGTTCTGTCTTTCTCTACATGCTCTCTCTCTCATCAAGGTGCTGAAGCTGGAGTTGAAGGAAATCAGAGAACAACAAGACCTTCTCTTCCGTTTCATGAACTTCCTGAAGCAAGAAGGGGCTGTCCATGTGCTCCAGTTCTGCCTTGCAGTTGGTAAGTGTGTGCCAATCCTTTCAAATGTCTTCAAAAAATACATTGGCTGCTTTTACCTGCACAAAATCTAAGTTTGAAATGTGTTATGCGACTTAGGTAAAGTAAGTGTCATATTACTCTTGCTTTAGTTTAATTACTTGTCACTTCTCTCAACTCCCAGCCACACACAGTCAATCATCAGCAAAATTCACTAAAGACTCCATAGTCTTGACACTCACGGATACCACACTGATGCATTCTTTAAGGCCCTGACACAGTGAGACTGAGATGTCTGACTCTCTTAACTTCTCAGAGGAATTCAACGATAGGATACTGAGCCCTGAGCTGTCTGACTCAGAGAAGATGATGCTTCATGAGGAGGTGAAGAAGATCTATGAGACCTACTGTTTGGACGAGAGCGTTGACAAGATACGCTTCGACCCCTTTATAGTGGAAGAAATACGCAACAGTATGTGACAGGGATCTTCCTAGAATCATATAGTTACATACTGGAGCCACCTTAACAAATAGGATATTAACATGTGGTTATTGTTTACTTTGCAGTCGCAGAGGGTCCGTATCCAGAGGTGGTGAAACTGCAGACCATGAGGTGTTTGTTTGAAGCCTATGAACACGTCCTGTCCCTCCTGGAGAATGTTTTCACCCCCATGTTTTGTCACAGTGACGAGGTTAGCAAGAAATAAATCACTCAACAAACTCTCTGTCATGCAGCTTGACAACACATGCCTGAGGCTTTACGCAATTTATGAATCATCTCTTTCATATCTGTATTGCATCCGTCTGTCATGCTCCGATTTCTAAACGCATATCTTTTTCTAAAATATGACCGCTTCAGCACAGGCTAAATGTTAATGATGATTTGTTTGTGTTAAAAGTAACAAAGCTGTATCTGCCAAATGCTGGAATTAGAGTTAGGTTGGAATTTATTGACTCCCTTGCGCTATCCTCTTCCGATCTCTCAGCCACCAACCACTACCGGCCATGTCATCAATACCAGACGCGCAACTGGCCAATGAGCCAACTCTGGCGTTATGCCAAGCTGCCAAGCCGAATTTCACCCCTCAGAGGCTGTTTCATTGAATACAGCTGGCTGGACCAGTGCTCAGCCATTGTCCACAGCAGGCCACTGCCCTGCATGAATAGTGTGTCTAGAAAATCAGGATATTATTTGATATTTTGTTGCCACTCCTGTTCCTGCTCCAAAATAAACAGTGCAGTTATGATTATTATTATTAAGACTTAAAGAGGATACATACAGTATTATACAGTTTATTTGGTGTCACATATATACTGGTTCATAATTTTCACATGCTGTGTTTGATTGACTTGAAATTTATGTACCATAATTTGCTCTTCCAATGTCATTCTGCAGTACTTCCGCCAGCTTCTGAGAGGGGCCGAGTCCCCTGCCAGGAATTCCAGGATGAGCAGGTAGGTTTCACAATATTTGTGTGCAACAAAATGAAATCTTGACCCATAACCAGTATATTGATTCATTAGTTAGTATTTGAACTAATGTACAGTTGACGTTTGATAATGTAGCCACAGAAAGCAGGTAAACCACAGAATGCTTCACTGGTAGTTTATTGTTTTAGGCTGAAAATTGATTGCTGTGTCTGCACCCACATTCAACCCAAGTTCCTTTAATCCTCTCACTTTTTTAATGTTCACAACTCCTTGTATCCCAATATCCACTGCATTGTAAAGGCAGGATACAGTATGTGCAAGCTACATCACATACAAATATGATTTCACATTAACTTTGGTCTTAATACAGCCTTAAAGGAGCTGTAAATTAGGAATAAAAATACAAGTTCTTTTAGTTTGCAGTATTATGAAACTTAAATTAGAAGTGAAGTGACCTGAGTCCAGGGATCGTCTGTCATGTTTCTATCACGGGGTGTGGTGTGTATGTGGCCACGGGGCCCTGCCACTAACTCCTTGTGCATATTGTTCCAGAAATAGCCTCAGTTTGGATGACATTCGGTGAGTATAAGGCATCAGTGTGCTGATCAAACCAGTGGCTGGCTGAGCAGTGCTGCTGCACGCAAGATACAAATGACATGTCATTCTTTCCTGACAGAGGAACATATGCTGCCTTTTTTAACAAATTCATTGTGCTCTGGACCCGCTGCAATCAGGGCTTTAGTTCAATGAGCACTAGTTGATAATGTGATAATGATGTATAATTTTATTGCTAATCTAATTTCACCCCCAAATACATGTTTTATTTGGTGCCTGTGCTGTAAATGCAAATGAGAGAAGATTGAGAAAAGTGACCTTAATCAGCTAATCATGTTAATCATAGCATGAGTCATCATCAATCATATGTTAATCAAGCTAATCAGGAATCATGCTGCTTAACACACGTAATATAAAATATTAGTTTTGTTAAATTTTTCAAACTTTAAAAATTACAGAATTAGACATCAGGGAAACTTCCGGAAGGACGTTGGTTGGTTGTGTTTCAGTCTCTTCATCTGGTTAAAAAAACCAATCAAGGCAGTTTTCCAAGCAGCATGAATTATGCCACTTGAAGAAATAAAATATAAGGCTCTTAATGGTACTCCATTTCATAAACACTGACCCAACTACAAGCCTCAACTCCCTCCATGTCTGCAATTCAGTAACCCCCCCTTCCACTCTGCCCGTCTGTCCGCCCTTTACTCCATCTATGTAATGCCACCACCGTGCTGTGTCTGTGACTGTATGTCCACTCTGATTCTGTAACCACCATACTGCCTGCCCTGGTATGATCCACGGTCCTCTCCCTCCTCTTGCCCGTGGGGACGTGACCCTGTTCTGCTTATAGTTCCTGGGACTGGAGCCCTGAGTCCCCATCCTCAATGTTCACCGCCTCTGGCAGCTCTTCACCTGCATCTTTTAACTCCCTCCATGCCCAGTCCACGTTCACAACTTTCCCATACGGCTCGCTATCCCACCGCCACTCATCACCCAAGTAAGTCAGGGTCCATCCGTGTGTCACAGGTCGCTCAGTGTGGTGTCATGCTGTCTACTGTCCCCCCATGTGACCCCCCCGTCCCAACCAGACGCCTGCATGGTGAGACCGATGCATGGGGTCCTGTTTTTATTCATCATGTGTTCTTCGTCCAACTTCGTTGTGTTAAGGCTAAAGACTGTTGTTTTTGACAATGCAGTGACTTTTCAATGTTCAGTTTCTTGTGTATTTAGTACACCACCATGTCTCATATGGTAATTTTTATTTAACTTGATCTAACAGCTACTTACACAGAGCACCTTTGATGTCATGTGCCTATTCGGGTTGACTGGTAACTGATTATACGACATTTTTGCGATTATCAAAATTTGTGATCCCCTCCAAACTAGACATCTGTTCATGAGTCACTGCTGTGTGCTGTGTTTGCTTTTGGCCTTTAAACAAGAAGCCAGGCATTTCATTGTGAGATGGCTGTGATGTGACATTTTGGCTTTGGGTTTGGCTACCTTAGCTTTTTTCTCCCCATTGTACTGTCATGATACCGACGCTCAGTACGCTGCTCCTTGCTTCCCCTCTCGTCCTCTATGGCTCCCTCCCTGTGACTTCTCTCAAGCTGCATGCGCTTTGCTGAAGCCATGCACATCTTCTCCATCATGCATAGTCTAATAACCTCCCTGTTTGGGCCTGCAGGAACACGTCAAAGAGGGGCGAGTCCTTTGGGATCAGCCGCATTGGCAGTAAGATCAAAGGAGTGTTCAAGAGCACAACCATGGAGGGAGCCATGCTGCCATCCTATGGGCTGGTGGAGGGAGAAGATGATATGGTGAGGCTGATCTAAAAATATTTGTTTTTTATAATGCTAACAGGATGATTGTTTCCTGTAGAGTTTAGATTGAAATGATTTAAACCCAAATCAAGCGGTCCTGTGTGTTCTTGATTCTGACAGATGTCTCTGATTTCTGTTACATGTAAACTTTAAGGCTATCCTTCAAAATGAGACAAAGTAATTACAAATATTTTTTCCTGTTTCTTTTTCTTAAGCAATTAAGCTACTGCAAAAAGTAGTATTCAAACTAAAACACTCCTCTAGACTATCACTGTAGTTACCACTTGGAGGCGTTGGTGAGTAAAGAAAGGAAAGCCACACTTTTGACAAAATCTGCCTCCCATATGTTAAAACTGGCTTTAGTCTTGGATCACTGATATTCTGGATTCCTAAGACATTCATTTAATTTCAGAAAGTGATTGTGCTGTTCCCAGTACTTCCCTGAATCTTGTTAGTCAAGTTTGACAAGTTTGTACACAGTTTTGACATAATCAAATACATGAAGTATATCCAGTGGTCCATTGAAGCTTTATCAATTATATTTAATATATATATTTATTATTATTATTTTTTTTATGGCTGAAAAAATTCCATCAAATGGAAAATAAATTGCAGAAAAGTTTTGTTGGTTTTAGCAGCATGTTCAGTTGACAGAAGGTCTAATAGGTTCAAGGAGCAAGTATTTTCATGTAAAAACACATGTGAGACTTAATTACTTACAAAACTTCTGCTTTGATTGAGAGAACTGTAACTGGTGTGTTTTGTTAGTACACCTCTGACCTAATTACTTCTTCCTTTTTTATGTATGGAAGGGACCTAATTGTTTGGGATCTTTTTTACAAATAGTGTGTATAGTAAAGTCAGCTATAAATAGAGATACAATGGTCTGTCATCCATAACTGGTGCAGTAACACAGGACCTGATTGCTTACTGGAAATATAATTGCCCTTCCTGTACTTAGTATAAGTGGATAGTGCTGTGTTTTCATCTGGCATTTTCTTTATTCCCAGACAACCTTTTTTTTCTTTCACAGCAGATCTGACATGTGGACACTGTATGTTAAATACAGGTGAAAAAGATAAACGCACTTGAGTTTTAATTCAGTACAAAATCAAAACATCAACTCACAATTAAAAGACAACTCTCCAGTTGTAATCTTAAGATTGGAGACAGCACTGTTCACTCACTTGACCTTAACCTCTCTCACTTCCTTCCATTCAAGGTAGAGGAAGCTACGATGGTGCTGGAGGATGACTCCCCCTTGGAGGCAGCCTCCACCCCCAGCACCCCCCGAAACCTGTCGGCCTGGAACATCACCATCCCGTACATTGATTTCTATGATGACGATGTGAAGAGGGAGAGGATTCCGGTGTTCTGTATCGATGTAGAGCGCAACGACCGGAAGGCAGGTTAGGCTGAGCAGACCTGTCCATCTGTCTCACTTACTGTCGTCTGAGAGAGGCCATTCTGCTTTGCTGCATGCTGTTTTAGAGTGAGCTGTGGCGTCCTTTTCTGTAGGGTATAGTTTTGCATTCAGAGTAAAAATTCACCCAAAAATGTGTGATATTACTGTTCTCGTTCACATAAATGTTTCAAGCCCTTAAAAACTTGGTTTCAAATCTTAGGAAGACTGTGAGTTAAAACGCATAGGCGATAAGCCCATTTATTAAAGGCCTTTTGATTTTTGCAAATCAGTGTGCCTTGCTATTTTTTGGTTATTATTTATTGATCACAAACAAGCACAAGTATAACCTCTCTTCTTTTTTGGTCTCATATAAAAATTACAAGTTGGGTTTTTACAGGGAAGTTGTAGGTTACAACCCCCATGATTGCTTGTTAACCTCACGGACCGCTCAAGGAAGTCACTGCACCTGGCCAAAAAGTATTCCTGGATATCCCCCTGTAAAACCACTACTTCTTCATGCTAACCTAAGCTAACCGGCTACTTGCAAGAGCTTAATTTTTACTGTACGGACATGAGAGTGGTATCGATCGTCTCATATAACTCTCAGATAGAAATGAGCAAATAAGCACATTCCCCAAAATGTCCAACTATTCCTGTAATGGAAAAAGTAGGGCTCTGGCTGACAAGAGCATCTTATTGCCAATAACTGAGACCTCATAGATTTGCCCCCAGTGACACTCTGGTGCTAAATGCAGTCACTTTTTGCTCAAAATATAAGTGACTGCTGCAGAAAAAAGCTGTGAAAAAGAAAAGCAGTGTTTGATCTTTTTCTTTTGGTATAACTATTCACAGACTAGGGGCAATAAGTTGGTTGATATGAGCATTGTGTTTGCAGCTTACTGACCATTACATAACATCAGTATGGAGGTTGAACTTACCTCTCACTTCCTCTTCGAGCTGTCATGATGCATAGTTCCCTCTGATCGCAGTGATGCTAACTGAAAGTAGAGCTAACTTATTAACCTTACTGTTTGTGTTTATCTGCAGTGGGACATGAGACTGAGCACTGGTCTGTGTACAGACGATATCTGGAGTTCTATGTCCTTGAATCAAAGCTCACTGAGTTTCATGGTAAGGTTTCTGCATGTTGTTGCTCTAGTTTGCTTTTTGAGCGCGGGTTCACTGTTGCCTTTTCATTCAATGCCATAAGGAAGGAATAACCAAGTTCCTACTTCTAAGTGAACCTTATTTTTAGACCCACGTTCAATGGACCTGTTGCATCATTTCGGGACTCGTACTGGAAACCACACAGCTGTTATTTTCCCGTCAAAGTAAAAGAAAGCTTGTTCTTCGTATTAAAGCATTCCTTTCTGTGAAATCTTACACCCTCTGTAGGCTCATTTCCAGATGCGCAGCTACCTTCGAAGAGAATCATCGGCCCCAAAAATTACGAATTCCTCACATCGAAGCGGGAGGAGTTCCAGGAGTACCTTCAGGTAGATGTCTGAGCAGATAGGACACTTCACTTCATCAGTCCTTCATTCTGAATGCCATAAGACATATATACTCAATACAGATTGGTGGGTCTCAAGATGAACCAGAGTTTAACAAGAAATCTCTGACTATATAATGATCCTGTGCAGAGATATGAAGATTATTGAGACACACAGCTGTGACTGCAATCTCTGTGTGATGAAAGTGGGCTCATAATTGTCAAACAATTGCACGAGTCGTATTTGAAAATGCGCCAATTTCCCACTAAATAGTGGTCAATTCAAATGTGAAACAAGTCTCAAGTCTTCTGCATACAATTCCGCTAATGACCTCTAAAATGAAGTAGGAACAAGCACCCTTGCCCAAGCATTTTGAGGAGAGGGACATTTTGCCGTTACTTGTTTGTGATGGTTAGGTGCGGATTCACTTCTTTAATTTTTCACTTTAATTCTACTTCCTCTCAGGCCCAGACCTCACACACACACACACACACACACACACACACACACACACACACATACTCCCACACACAGACAAACACCACATCAAGATGAAACTGGAAATGTCTGAACTGTTCTAGAAACACACCACACCCAGTTTCAGAAAATAACCTTTGAAAAGTGATAATTATGAAATTGTGAGGAACAAAGGGTACTGTATGTCAGAACCACCTACAGGTTAAAACACTGTTCTAAGTGGAGAAGGAATTCTCTCTTTCTGATCGCAAGGGTAGCTGCAGCTTTTCAAAACACAGACTTTGAAGTCATAATTAGGGTCTTGTAGTGATGCATTCAAGGATCCTCTAACAGGATTTGAGACTTTGCTGTCAAACATTTATGCAGAAAAAATGACCTATGTCATCCTTTTCACAGACTGCAGATTGTTTGTCTTCTGAGATTTAGTTCTTGAAACATCGCTCATGAATTTGTGTAGTTAGTTTTCAGCAGCTTATCGCAAATCCCAGATGTGTTGCAACCAGAGTGTCCTTGACGCAACACAAGGGAAAGAATTTTAAATGGCCCTTGCTCACCAAAATGCATCACCAAAAGATAACTGGCATAACAACAATACAAAGAGTCTACAGCTGTGTTAGCAGCTCCGTCAGGCTGTCCTTTGTTTAGCCGGTGTTTTTTTTTTTTTACCCATTAGCATCTTAGCATGTTAGCATGCTAACATTTACAATTAGCAGGAAACACAATGTACAGCTGAGACTAATGGGAATGTCATTATTTTTGCAACAATTTGGTCATAAACCAGTATTACACAAATTGAAATTCTGACCTGGTGATTATTACAATTCGTCCTGAGGGGGGATTAGTGTCTACAACATTCAGTCCATCCATCCATCAATACAATTGTTGAGACAGACCGACATTGCCATCCCTAGTGCTATGTCGCTGGAACGGCAGTCCAAGAATTCACTGTGTCAAAATAAGTCTTCACATTTGAATTTTTATAGCATGCTGAAATAAATTGGACAGAAAATACTAATTTGGTAGTTTATTAATTTTTAAAACTTAAAAAAAAAATGGTCCGCAGTAATATAAACTCTGTTGATAAGCTATAAAACATACAATACCACAGGTATGGTCCTTGTCTGTGTCTTTACAAAATGAGTAAAACATCTGTTATTAATGTGGCAACATTAATTAATTAATATATTGTACCTGCTTCTACTCAGCTTTTCTTCTAATGTCTAATATATTTAAAAGCCACTGATTCATGGTCCTCTGAATAATGCAGGTTAAATAAAAGCTATGTAATAAATGAACATGTGTTTTTCTTTGCAGAAACTTCTACAGCACCCGGAACTGAGCAACAGTCAGCTCCTTGCTGACTTCCTGTCCCCTCATAGTATGGAGTCTCAGTTCTTGGACAAGATGTTACCTGACGTGAACCTGGGTACAGTATGAGATATAACAAAGACCAGTGAGATTGATTATGTTTGAACTGCAGACCATGTCAAACACACTGTGGAAATGTTGACCTTGGGTGGCAGTGATGTGATGAAATGTGACAGAACCATACATCACTGAGATAAAGTATTTGTTTCACAGGGAAAATCATTAAGTCAGTTCCCAGCAAACTGATAAAAGAGGTAAGAAATGCACTCCTGTCTGGTGTGTGTGTGTGTGTGTGTGTGTGTGTGTGTGTGTGTGTGTGTGTGTCTGTGGTCTTGAAATGTTCTCTATTTCTTTCTATCTCATCTCTCCACAATACAAATGTTCCACCATCATATCACTCCAAATTTAAGCTGCCACTTGTGTATGTCTTAGAACCTTAGTCCATTTAATATTTTTACATGACAAATACATCTGACAAGAGACATCATACTGTCATTGCAACTTATACAGATTGTGTCCTGTGCTCTCTCTGTCAGAAAGGGCAGCATCTGGAGCCCTTCATCCAGTCCTTCTTCAACTCCTGTGAATCTCCCAAACCCAAACCCAGCCGCCCTGAGCTGACTATCCTGAGCCCCACCTCGGAAAATGATAAGAAGGTTGTGGATTTGAGTCTTTTTATACTCTCTCTCCCTCTCTCAGTCTTTCTGCACGCCTAGGCCCCATGAATGTAGTACTGTTCGATTCCCCACTTTAGGCTCAAATTTAGTTTAACTGTTTTATACATTAGAGGGGCCAGCTGTCTTTAAATAAAGGGATGTTTAACTGAGCCTTAAAGAAATAAAGACAGACATTGCAAAGGCAACCTCACAGCCAGTGTTTGTGTTAGTTTAAGTTTTCTTGCTGGGGTATTCTCTTATTCACATTAGGGGAAAAATCATGTCAGCACATACAGTTTTTGTAACAATTGGGCTTACCCCATTTATTCGCCAAAAGCCTTTGCGCATTTAACTTGCCAAATTGTTAGAGGGTGAATTGGTGAGATTGTGAAAGGCTTCACAGGTTTTGATCCGTTTAAATACTACGTAACTTATTTCTGACTGATTTAATGCAATTGTCCACTTCCCTGGAACAAATGTGTCATTGGTGGAAAATGCAGGGATGAAAACAATTAACCTCTTGTCATACAGATTAAAATGAAGAAAGTTACGTATTTTTACCTCAGCAGGGTTCCGTCAGAAAAGGTTGTTGAAACAATATAATCCAACTTTATAACTGGACCAGTATTGTGGTCTTAAATAGGCTTCAGTCTTAAAACATTATGTAAATCCTTCTCCTGTAGCTCTTCAATGACCTCTTCAAAAACAACGCCAACCGATCAGAGATGACTGAGAAGAGACACAATCAGAATTACTTCATGGAAATGATCACTGTTGAAGGGGTGTATGACTACTTAATGTTTGTGGGTAAGTAAGATCTTGTTTATTATATATATATATATATATATATATATATATATATATATATATATATATATATATATATAATTATGAAACAATATCCCATATAATAGCCCATCGTTCACTCGCACACTCTCTTCTCTCCTCTTTCTCTCCTCTCCGTGGTTGTCAGGCCGAGTCATCTTCCACATCCCTGACTGGCTGCATCACCTGCTAATGACCGGCAGGATCCTGTTCAAGAACACACTAGAGGCCTATACAGATTTCTACCTTCAGTACAAACTGAACCAGGTGGTCCAGGAGCACCGGCTAGTGTCACTCATCACCCTGCTTAGAGGTACGCTGCGGTTAGTTCAGAGATAAATAGAGTGGTATTGATCTTCTCTTTTAATTCTTGAGAAAAAATTTAAGTGTATTTCACAAACATGCTAGTTTAATTTAAGAGTTGAAATTATGTACGTATTTTTTTCCCTTCTAGACACAGTCTTCTGTGAGAGCAGTCTGCCCCGCTCGACTCAAGACAAGCAGAAGAGGGCGAAGAAGACATTTGAGGAGATGATGACCTATATTCCAGGTATTCATTTTACTTCTTCCAGGTGGTGTTTTGTAATTTATAGACCTCCTTGCTGCAGACATTTCCAATTTCCACAAAGACAAATGTACTGATGTGAACACAAGTGGTCAGTTTTTTGTGCCAGGTGGGAAATTCATACGCCATTTATCTTTAGACTTCCTGGGGAAATGCATCGGAGAAGAGGCCAAGTATGAAGGAGTGCGTCTCCTCTTCGATGGACTACAACAGCCAGTTCTCAACAAACAGGTACACAAGGACACTCACTTACACACACAAACACACACACACTCCCACACAGCATGTAGAACAGATTCCTCATTTTCCCACAATATTTGTACTTCACTGCTGGGAAACGTATCTCATCAAGACAAAAAAAATTGATCTAAGGGAAGATGTGACGGGCAATGAATAAGTGGAAGTGAATTTGAGCCTGTGTGGGCTCCGCATGCCTGTGTAATATGGGATGTGAAAAAACATAATCAAAATTCAACTGTTTGTTTATCTAAAGATCACTTTGATTTTCTCTTTGCTTTTTTGCTTCTTGCCTTCCTCAGCTGACATATGTGCTGTTGGACATTGCCATTCAAGAACTTTTCCCTGAGCTAAACAAGGTAAACAGATGCTAGCCTTGGTTCCCAAAGAGATATGGTCTCTGAACATCCATCCGTCCATTATTTGGACCAACAATAAATGTGTTTATTAAGCTATATAATATCTGTAAAAGCCATTATTGCACCTGGTATAAATGAACAAATGACCGAATTAATGACTGTATGATAATGTCTGTTATATGAGAGATCACAGATACCCCTTTCCTAGCATTAAGCATAAAGATTTAAAGTTCAGTCTTTAAATCACTCTATTTTCTTTAGTTGAATATAATGATAATACTAATATGCTTAATAATAGGTATGCCAAACTCTTTATGACTCCATTTAAGTTATTGGAACTCTACACTGATTAATTTAATCACTTCTATCATACAGGGTCAAACAACCTGTTATGTAATGAAATGTAATGTCTTACATTGATATTTCATTGTGGATAAATCATCTGTTGTCCAGTCGAGATTGGTTGTAGTGATACAATCTTGAAGATTGTGAGAAAAATTCAGATTTCTGCTCCATAGATAGAAACCTTATCTCCTATATTTTTATTTTTTCCGTGCATATGTGATATTAAAGCTGTTTTTGAGTGTATGGTGTAAGTGTAAGGTAAATACATCACTACAATATCCCATAATGATGTATTTTGGGCTGTTGAAATGTACTACTTTTGGATTTTGGACGGTATAAATAGTTTTATTGATAAGATAATACATATTTCCACTGATCAATATACAACAACAAACATATTAAAGCTGCAAGCAGTGTTGGGTGGGCTGCTGCCGCGTCACGTGCTGTTGTAACACGTGCGTACCGAAACATGAAAATTTCACGTAAATCAGATCAAAGTTGCCACGCAGCGCTTACTTCCTGAATATTGTCATGTAGACGTGTTCAGGGCGGGACTCTTATCAAACATGTTAAGTTTAATTGAGATTAGACCATGTACACTGAAGTTATGAGGACGTGTTCAGGGTGAGACTGTTACAGAATATGTGAAGTTTAGTGGAGATTGGACATTGTACACTGATACGAGTACTATCTGTTTTATGGCGAATCGGCGAAATTTGACACGTCCTCATGGGCACGTGGTTCGACATACAGTCACAAATAGCGCAACTTTCCGCCGTTTGGCGCACAGTAAATATTTGATTAACTTTTGATCACGAATGTGTCTAGATTGCAGTGATGGAATTTGAAGTCAATCCGATAAAATCTGTTGGAGAAGTTAGTTAAAATAAAAAAAAAGCCCTGAAATGCCGGAAATGGCATCACTGACATTTGATTCAAGCTGGCTTTGTCTTTGTCGGCACGCCACGGACACGCCCTTCGACGTACAGTCACAAATAGCACAAATTTTAATTAGCAACATTTTTTGACTGTACTGACCAATTTTAAAGCAGATCTGATACATTCCCTAGGAGGAGTTCGTTCAAATACGTGGCAAAAATTTGCCGAAAGTGAAAATCAAAATCAAAATGGCCGCTGAAAGTGAAAATTAAAATCAAAATGACTGACTTCCTGTGGGGTTTGGGATATTGGTCAAAGACTTTTTTTGTACGTCCTAACTTGCTATATATGCCTGCCAATTTTCATTCATGTCCCCTTAACAGGACATCAGGGCTGGTTTTTTGAAAGTTTGTAGGGGGCGCTATCGAGCCATTTTGACACACCCACAGGCAACATCCATATGAAATATAAAATGCTGCCATGTGTGCCAAGTTTCATGAGGTGTTGAGCCTGTTTAGCCCCCGCAAAATGCGATCAAATGTTAAAACAACAAGGTGATGCTCGCCGTGTCGCTACGGCAACAAGGTTCAATAAAAATTCATAAGATTCGTAAGATGTCATTGTCAACATTCTGAGGGTCTTCTGACCAAATTTCAGCTAGATGTGGTCAATTTGCTGGGAGAAATACATTCAAGTGAAATAAATTCCACCACTAGGTGGCGCTCTCACTATTAGTGAATATTATCACATAGATGAGATCAGGGCGGGACTCTCATCAGACAAGTGAAGTTTGGAGCCAATTGGAAATTGGACATTTCATCACATATCATCAACAATGTGTTTTGCATTTTATTAGTAAATTTCAGCTGGATCTGATCATCCTGCTAGGAGTAGAACATGAAAGTATAAAACGTGATACTTCCTGTTGCCACTAGGTGGCGCTATCACTATTACTGAATATTATCAAATAGACGTGTTCAGGGCGGGACTCTTATCAAACGTGAAGTTTTGTTGCAGTCGGATCATGTACGCAGAAGTTATAACAACTTTCTGTTTCCATGGCGAAGGATCAAAATTGGACGCCACACCACGTCCACGCTGTTCGACGGAATGTCGTAAATAGCACCACTTTTAATCGTGAATGTCTTTCGATGGCTGTGTCCAAATGTGGAGACGATCCGATAAATTCCCTGCATGCAATGCAACGGCGAAAATCACCAGAATTAACCACAAAATCCAAAATGGCCGACCTGTTTAGTTTGAGGTATGGGTCCAAGAGGCTTTTCTACTTCTTTTATCACGATACACATGCGTACCGGTTTTCGTACATGTCGGCCTTACGCGTCTTGGTGGCTGATTCGGGGGGGCGGAGCTCCACCATTTGGCAGCGCCCGTCCACGGGGACAATTGCCTACATGAGTTTAAAACTGTCACGTTTGAATTTTGTGCAAATTTCCATGAGTTTTCGAGCATGTTGCCACCGCCAAATATGCAGACGAACAGGCAGCAAATAATAATAATAATTCCTTCAATTACAATAGCGCCTCCGAGCGGTCGCTGGCTCGGTCCCTAATTACATATATTTTTGTGCTTACTTTAAGTTTTTGTTTTCTCAGCAGGTACAGAAGGAGACCTCTGTGATGGCCCCATGGATGTAAAATAAACAGTTCAGAGGACATGAGCTGATGGGAGGAATTAAACTAAGCCTACATTACTGCAGAGACTTATGTTGGTCTGGTTACCTGACACTAACATGTAGCTCACATGTAGTCACATGTACAGCATCTGTTCTGCATACCCGCCACAGCAAGAAGAGGAAACACGAGGCTCCTCATGCTGTATGTGTCATTAACTTTGTAAAATAAATTATATAAATAAATGTTAAAACAGTGGTCCTTGTGTAATTATTCTTAACTATAAAAGCAAACGGTGTAAAAGCATGCATCTGTTGGACAGCTGAAGTCAGTTGTAGCTGTTGTAAAACTTTAAATTAAATTAGTTTTTCACACTGTTTTACGCTGTGGTGTTGTAAATACCTCAACTGCTACAACCTCATATAATATACTCTGTCATACCTGCTGGTAAAGTGGGAACCAAACGCCTCTGACAATGTTTCAGCAGTTTAGCTAAAAAGCTTTGAGTTTGTCTTGTTGATCTTAGACTATTTTGGTATTTGTGAGAATGCAGACATCCAAATCCAACTGGTTTCTGGATGTATAGAAAGTTTTTTATCAGTATTTTAGAATAGCTAAGAATGCCTAACCAGCTAAAACCTCGCACTTCCTCTTAGCAACACAATTAGTTGGAATTGTACGGTAAAGGTGCTATTTTTCTTGTAAAATGGAAAGGGGAGATAAAATATAAGTATGGTAAGGAGATGAGTTCAATTACAAAAAGAATCCAAAATAAATGAATGTATGTGAAGAGACAGAGTTGACACACAAGTACATGACTTCTCCCTAACACTGAATGTTCGTTTCTTTCCAAAGCAGCTCTCTCTACAGCTTTGATTCAGTTGTACTGACAGTGTGTTACAGTCTACAGTGGTTTTTCCATGTTTTACCACTCTCGGTTTAGTGATCCCTCTGTATACCTTGGGACTAATTCGGCATCACATTGCAGCAAGTTGGAGATTAAAACAGATGCAGTGACTCACCATACATCATCATACAGTATACGAGCAAATAAATGACTGAATGACACTAAAATATTAATTGAAACAAAAAACACAATTTAATACATCATAATTCAAATTAATCATAACAAAAACTAAGGTTAAATGAATAATAAATATAAATTCACAATGTTCTCATGATACCATTTATTTTTCAATACTTCTAAAAAGGACCTGAGAAAATTCCATTTCCTTTTACACTTTATTCTAACAAGCTTACAGGATACTTCATAAGTACTTTCATAAAGGTGACTTTGGAGTAAACAAAGGCAGCAAGCATATGTGATGACAAAAACAGAAGAACTTCTGCAAGTATTTTATTTTATCAGCTCTGGCTGCTTTTTCTCTGCATAGATGAATGTGCCTACTGAGACATTCAGGAGAGGCTCAGAAAGGTAGAGGTCATGAGACAAAACAAAACACCGGCAGAACTGGCATCATATCTATACAATATATTGATGCGGCAATGCACTACTTTCTGTATCTTGATTTACTTCATGAACATACACAAATAGATAGAACAATGTAATACTTATTATTATTTTAATAATAATAATAATAATAATAATAATAAATTGTATTTGTTCTTTATCTGAATAAGTGCCAAAGGAAATGTGTTTGAGTTTAAGATAGAAGACGGTCTACAAAATTCCAACCAAACAGTATATATAGGCAGGTGCATAAATGCTTTTTTCCATTCATTGCTACTGATGGAAGGAAGATATATAGAAGCTTCCCTCCGTTTATTATGTCACTGAGAAATTGGACGTTCCTTCGCATACTTTAGACTCTTTCTACACATATAGTGAAACATTGTGTGTTTGAGACATTTTTAGATATTCATACATTCATAAAAAAAAATACTTACATGCACTTTTAAGCATTGGTAAATTTGAAAATACATATTTACTGTTTTCATATTTAAGTTCTTGCAAAGTTGAGTGTAAAAGCTTGTTATACAGAACTTGTCCCCAGTCCTTATAATCAGCTGATTTTTGGGATAAAATAAGTTCCTGCCTGGATACTGATTATACACTGAGGCTGAATCTGCAATCATGTTTTCTTCTAGTTATCGTCAAAGACAGCAAGATGGAAAGGCAGTTACCCAGGTCCCAGAGGAGTTTCCAAGCAGCCAAACTTTCCCTTCAGTTTATCACAGCGTCCCAGAGTGCACTAAGCCAATCAGAGGGTTAGGGACAGCATTAAACTCAGCAGCAACAAGCCAAGGCTGTGGGCAGTAAAGACAGCTGAGTTCCTGAATGTAATCCGGCCTTCCACTGCAGGGTACACGCGCTTCATGTCCATGATGTATTTGGAAAAAACAGTTATGTCCATATCACCTGCAAGAGAAAATGGGAAATAATAACTTGGTTAGTATTTGGGTGGTATTTTCTGATATTATCCAAATAAAGGTGTATCTCCTTGCTATCCATGCTCAGAGCCACCTGTTGTCTTTCCTCACAGTGTTATAAGCTCTGTTAGCATTAGAGACAGCTGCAGAGCCATATTAAAACTATACATCTGCTTACGATAAATCATTCCCACCAGAGAGAGTTTACATAAATTCGCCAAGAGTCCCAAAAGTATACTAACAGTATGTATTATGTAGGTGACCCTCTTATATGAGTGGACAGTGACTCTTTCCTCAGCAATCACTGCTGGATAAATGGCACCCCTAAGTGTCTTGCTTGTAGCACAGCTTCAGTCATAATGTCCTTGTATTTGTTTCAAGTGAGTGAAACATGACTTTTAAATATATCGATGAATGAGGGGAAGCCAATGCATAAAAAAGCATTATTAAATTCTTAATATCAGTTATTGCACAGAAGGAAAAAACCCACAAAAAAAGAGCTAATGCTAACATTAAAGGCTTTTCCCATCTGCAGCAAAGTAGAATGAACCATCATCACAATCCACTGAACTGTGCTTGGAATGGAAACTTCTTGGGTGCAACACAACATCCTGCCTTTAATCAGTTTTTGTGCTGTGTGGCGAACCCTCTTTCCTCTGCGGGCTCTTACGGAACTGTTTTTGAAACAGACTTTTCCATTTTTTTGCATTGACATTTCAATGTTACACGAGGAGCCTGGTTTCAGAAATCTGAGCTAGAAAACAGCTTATTGTAGTGAAACAGTGTAAGATCAGAGGTTAAATAGGCCTGACAGCCCTTATTTTAACACAGCATACTGAAAGTGGGAGGAGTTAATTATAGATTCACATGGTACTCATGGCTCCCCTAAACCGTTTCCAATTTGTAATAAAAGGTCCATACATAATCTATGAATTTGACTTCATGTTCCAAATATTCTTTCAGAGAGTCCAGTCAGAGACATGTAAAGGTTGCTAGTGAGTGCCACCCTGCATGACTAAATACATGTAATCAATGAACAACACTCACCAGCCCCTTCAAATCATTTATCATTAAAACAACATTAAAGTGCAGGGCTTGGAGTCCAGTCCAACAGGAAGGAAAAGCAAGGGAGGGGAGATATTAAAGACCTGGAGTGAGCTTTTGAACAGTCTGCCAGCTCTATTATTCTATTATTCTAATCTGAAGCACTGGTCGGTAATTGCCGTCTCTTTGCTTAGCTATATACATCAAACAAAACACCACATTGGCAATATTAATGATATTAATATTAATTTCAATAAATACTCATCTCATCTCACACACAAATTGCTGCTCACCTGTGTTATGCTTCAGTAACTCGTCCTTAATCATGGTAAAGCCATCGCCTCCGCTCACCATGTATGAAGGCATGACCACTGTGTATGTCTTCTCCGGTTCCAGCGGTTCATACTTGGGAACACGGCACTGAGTGCAGAGAATGGACAGAGACACTACACGCTGGTTCACTGGTTTGGAGACGTCATACTTGACACGAATGCCTAAAAATGTTGGAGAGAAAATGAAGAAATGTTATCTTTTGGTTATGTAATTGTTGTTCCCCGTGGATAACACTAACAATAGAAACAGGAACAGTGTGACATTTTGGGACGTGAATTATTTTTGAAAGCTAGATAGGAAGATTTAAAAAAGGCCTTGGAAAGTTTTCTCGTTGAAAGTGAAGCTACCACCAGCAGCCAGTTTGCTTGCCATAAGGGCTGGAAAAAGGGGAAACAGCTGGTCTGGCTCTGTACAAAGCAGGATTTGACAGCCAGTATAACCACAGGTCGATGTTTTTACCCTTTGGTTTTTACACAGATTAACTAAACAAGATGTAACATGTTGATTTGCAGTTTTTGGGCAGTAATGCATTACTCAGAGGATGTGGTATGCATTAGCTTCACACAGGGGTAGGAGGCAGTTAGCCTCTTCAAAAATAGATGAAGTGCACTTCCCGATCCTGGTATCTCAAAGGTTGAGGATGGCATTTGGCGCGGTCAGTCTCCAGGGCTAAGCTTAGCTGTTGTCATTCGTATATCTTAATTGCTGTTACATTAAACTACTTTCTTAATGACTTGTTTTGTATTTCTATATGTTGTACATTCAAAATATGTGACACGTGGTTGTGTGGGGTCTTTGGAGGTGTTTAAAGGCACCTTTAATGGTGCTGGAAAGAATGAAAGTAATGAGTGACTAATAACAAGTAATAAGTAGAGTAATATAAATGTTTAAATGAGTGGTAATGAGTACCAGTTAACTGATTGCATTTTTCAATGAACTTTCCCAACACTGTACAACACATTTGTTTGTCAGATTTTGATGCCTTTGGACAGAGCCAGGCTAGCTGTTTCGTCGTTTCAAGTCTTTATCCAATGCTAAGGTAACCAGGTGCTGACGGTAGCTTCATATTCACAAGACAGACAAGGAAGTGGTATTGATCTTCTCGTGCAACTTCTGGTAAGAAAGTGAATAGGCATATTTAATAAAATGTTGAATTCCTTTAATACCAAACCCGATCAGAGAAGATAACAGTTAATATTATTCTAGGAGACCATGGATGAAACAGTGTTGGTGGAGGAGCACACTGGGCAGAAGACAGACCTGAGACTTGAAGAAATTCTCCAGACATGCGTCCATATCTGTGAATGGAGTGTTCAAATGCCTTTTTCACCGTTGATCCTTTTATCTGGACCAAGTCAAAGGTTCCTCCAAATGGTAAGACAGTGAGGATCTCCTCCATAGTAATGGAACCTAAGGGCAAACACCATTAGGTTATGAAAAGAAACTACAACTGCAGCCAGTGGAAAGTGATATAATCTAATAAAGCACTCAGTAATTCTGTAGAAAAAACACTCAAGTACCGTTTTTGTAGTGCTCGTCTATAGCTGTCCGTACGGCCCCGCTGTTCAGCATACATACGCCCACATGATTCCACTGCAGGTCACTTGAATACTTTATATTGTGATAAATCTGGCAATGCAAATATGTTATACAGCAGTTAAACTCGACTTCTTGGAAAACGTTGCTCTCGTGTGTTCGTGGAGATTGACCCTTTATCACTGATGACTTCCTAAAGTGACATTTATGTCAGCCTCCAAACCCCTGCAGGCCTTTCAATTCCACAAATTCCCACATAATGCTGAACATGTACAGGCAGGATCTGAGTTTAGTTTTCTTGAGGGCGTAAAATAGGGCGTAAAATATACTGGATATATTGTCAATGAATGAATGAGTGTACTAAATGTTGACTTACCATAGCATCACAGATCAGGTTTCCAAGATTACACTCCCGAAATCGACACTCTTCAAACGTCCCATTGAGGTAGACTAAGGTTTGTCCCACATACTGGGAGGAGTACTGAGCCAAATCTTTCTTCCATTCCTTGATGTCAGCGAGGATTTCTGGGTCTGAAAGAGTTACAGAGTACGTGTAAAGAAAGGACTTATAAAAACATGAGCTTGTTGAATAAACCATTGGGAATGACGAATAGATTTTGTGTTTTTAGAGTTCTGCTCTAATTCGAACACAGAGCATTAAACTTTTTTTACGAGTATCTAAAAGTAGCAATCCAAGCATTTGTTTCGACATCATTTGATTCAAACATCACTTATTACTCAAATTATTCCAAGATGTGTTTACTGGAACACTGCACACAGACAAACAAGCGCTGGTTTAATTCACCTAACATTACATCAACATGATACAATCTCAACTATCTCAACTAATTATTTCAACCTTTCAAACAGCTGAACAACAACTGTAAAGTCAAACATGTACCATGTGTAATAACTGATGTCTACCTTGAGGTATGCTGCTGTCCATTAGGATAGGGTTTCCAACAGCTTTTATCACATTCCCTGCCTTATCAAAGGTTACTTTCAGATATCCGAGGTACTTCCCAAAGGCATAAGCCTGGACCACTGGCACGTCTCTCCCGTCATCAGACCTCACCATAAAAGGGTATGGACCTGCTGGTATTTCAGTGGATGGGGGGGCTCCTGCAGAGTTACATGAAGCACAGTTTGAAGTTTGTAGTGCACTGTTTACCACTTCCTGTTTCAGTGAGGGTAAAACCCATGGCTTTGCTCTTGCAGTTCTGAACTCATTTGTTGAATCTAGAGCACAGTTTAAGAAGAAGAGCGTAGTGTGAATGCAAAAAAAAAAAAAAAAAAGACTGTAGCCAAACATCAGCCACTAGAATAGAACTTAATGGATGGAAATACCAGTATAGAGGAATGTGTTGGTGTGTCCTCCGATAACGACGTCAACCCCTCTCACATACTTGGCAATTTTTCTATCCACGTCAAAGCCGGAGTGGCCCAGGGCAATGATCTTATTGTAGCCCAAAGTTTTCAGTTTATCGACCTGAACCTGAAGTGCCTTCACCTCGTCCTCAAACTTTAGATGTGGACCTAACACACGGGGGGGAAATTGGGTTGTTTTACATGGTCATAAACTTCTAGTAGTAGCTCTCATACTAGTGACTAAAACTGGAGAAAAGGAAGAGACACAATATACAGTATAAACCAATCTGGAAAAAAGCTTTAGAGAGTGTTTTATTAAGTGATTGGTCTGTATACTCGCTGTACACATGAACTGCTGCATGCAACAATGTGCAAGGACATAAAAACCTTCATTAATCAAACAACAGAGTGTGCCTTTACCTGGCATGGATAAGAAGGGGGTCTCTGCGGTGGTGTAGCCGACCACAGTCACGTTCTCTGAGCCCACGTTTATGACTGTGTAAGGCTGATAGTAGCCACTGAGTTTTGCAGCCAGAGTCTGGTCAGGTTTTATGTTAGCACTCACCACAGTGCAATTAACATTCCGGAGGAAGGGCTGGATCAGACCCTCCACCCCATTGTCAAACTCATGGTTTCCAAAAGCCTTAAATAGAAAAGAATTGTATTAACTGATGGACTCAAATAATAAAAATTCCAAATTCCAACTCCATATTTTCTACAATTAAAGCAATTTCTCTCTCTCTAAAAAAAAACATATTCAGCTGTGTGGTCGCACATTTAGAAAATCACAATTAAAACAGTACTTACCATAACATCATAACCAAGTTTGTTCATGAAGTATGCTGCTTCGGCGCCTTTGTAGTAGTTGAACCAGACAGTTCCCTGAAACTGGTCTCCAGCATCCAGCAACAACACATTCTTCTCCTTTTTCCGGATCTCCGTTACTTTAGTGAACCTCCTGGCGACCCCCGCGAAGCAAGGACCACTGGATGAACACTTTCCCGAGTCCTTGCTGGTCTCCTCGATCCGTGCGTGGTTGTCGTTGGTGTGAAGCAGTGTCACCTCGAAAGTCGACACTGTGCCCGAACTGTTTAACAGCAGAAAGAGGCAGAGAGAGGAGGTGAAGAGAGCGCACCGAGACGTCCGGACCCTCATCGTGTTCTCTGTGCGTAAATACGCACCAGGGACTAGAATGTATAGCACATGGAAAAGGCGTGGTGCGCTTTTCCTGTAGGATGTGTTAAAGCAGAGCACGATACCGGGGTCTCAATAGGTTAGATCATTCTCTCCTGCAAATTAGAAAAATAGATGAAAAGTTAGAGCACACATTATAAAGGGTTTATATGAGTTTATAAATGGTTAATAATTGCTTTAAATGTTAAGTAATAAAAACGACTTTTAGGTTGTCAGATTGTGAAAAAACCTTTGACTTAGGGTTGGACACTTACCTTCTGGAAAAGTGCTGCAGGAGGATCTCGACCAAATTTAATTCATTAATAAAATATTCATATTATCATATAAAAACACATTTTATTTATAAATTATTACATCATACACGTTTATAATTTCACTGTTTCCTAAAAGAAAAGATAAATACCATTAATCTTGGATTTCAACTGTATTTTTACACACCTGCATAAAATACCTTGAGATGGGATGGGTCTGGCATGGGAAAGAAAAAAGAGTCACGGTCTATGGGACTCACATATTTATTGTATTCTGTAGTGTCCAAGAACTTTAAATGGAAAGTAGCTAGTAAATAAATTTGGTACAACAGCATCTCCTCTCTTTAATTGAGATGAATGTCTTTACACAGTCCCTGAGAATACATTTAATTAAGTATAAGTATCTCATGATTTCAAATGATATCAAAATGTGAATGTTCTCTCAACTATGTGACAATTCTAACTTTGCAGCTCATAATTTAGACTTTTAGTATTAAAAAAAAAAAGTAAAATTGTATTTTCTTTTTAAAATGTTTCAACCATCCACAATTTTTCTTTTTAAATTATTTCCCAGGAATATGCTTCCAGACCTCCCCTTTCCAGTGAAAAGGTTCAGTCCCTGCCCCTAGGCAAGCTTTTAGGTGGCGCCCCCCTTGCATCACAGTAAATTCCACTGCCAGTTATATACATACATATACTCATGCAAGAAACTGAATAGCTTTGTCTTTGACATTTTATTTTATTTTTATGGAAACAAGTCGTTCAATCAAAACAGTTAACACGAAAATAATAAAGTAGAAATAAATAATACAAGAAATGTAATATAAATAGCCTACACAAAGTATAAAATTTAACTACCTACAAAATAAAAACTGTAAACAAGTGATAAAATAAAGGAGGATCACTTGATGCTGTTGAAGCGGCGATGACTGTAGATAGCCCAGGATTTGCAGGAGGTGGATTTAGATATTTCAACAGCGCACCTGAAGAGAGAAGAGGAGTAAGAGACACCGTCCAAGAATAAAATTAAATAATAAAAATTAAAAACCTAAGAGATGCATTACTTTCACTGTACTGTACATGAATAATATACATTGCAATTTTTCTGATATGCAAATTAGATTAGATTTAATCTTATTGTCATTAAAGGGAAATGCTGAATAGCAGAATGCAAAGAAGCAGTAAACTGCAGAATAATATAACATATGGTAATGTATTAACATTAATGATGTGCACTTAAACATGGATGTAAAGTCTAACACTATAAACACACTTTAGACAATACTGAACTGTAACACCTCAAACAACAAGGCTTACAACTCTAATATATAAAGGTGTGTGAAAGGAACAGCATTTGACTGTTACAAGCAGAGCAAACATTAGTTAACCAATAATAAATAAAAATGAAAATGTAGACAAATGTAAACACCTGCTGAATAGATCTAATCTTTACAAATGTCCCTGAGAAATATAAGGTGGGAGTATTACTTTTTTCCATAACAGCTGTTAGGCCCCTCTATAACATGAACTGACATTAAAACGAGCTAACGCTATTTATTGATTAGAAAACCGTGTTAGGCTAAAGGTTACTATCGTTCTGCAACAGACAAATCATTTCATCACATTATCTTTACTCTAACTCTGTCTTTGTTGAGTTTTTTCCTCCTCTTCTTTTCTTTTTTTCCTTCCCTGGGCCCAATTGTTGAAAAATGCGTGCTAAAGTGCCCTCTACAGTGGTGAGGACACTATATGTGCCCTTTTTTTCTTTCCGCCCCTGCCCTTCAAAAAGTCTGTGCACGCCACTGCTCAAAGAGCAGGTAGAGTCTAATCAGTCAGAGGAGGAGGGTGGGTGGGGGGCTTAATAAAGTGTTATTATTATTTAATAGGCTTTGCTATGCAGTTAAATTAATGTGGGTTTATTTTCATACTAAGAAACAATAGCACCAACTAGTTTTAGTATAAAAATATTTAAAGTTGCACCTTTTGTTTTTTTTTCTTCCCCCATTGTGGCGCCCCCTAGATGGATGGCACCCTTAGCATTTGCCTATACTGCCTATGCCACGGCCGGCACTGAAAAAGTTATTTTTATTTTTAACAATTACATATTTTAAATACATACCACAAAATCATAATAATAGCTCAAGTACAAAATATTGGCTACACAACTGAATGAACTGCTGCACTCTACAATCTGTATGAAGTAAAATGTGCTGCACTGATCTGTCTGTTTTGCAGTGCTCCTCACCCAGCAGCACCTCTTAGTGGAGAGACTAGGACTGAAATACTAAAAGTTTTTCAAAGAGACTCCCAAATATAGTTTTCCTCAAAATTGAAATGCCTTAAAAAGGTATTTAACCTAATAGTATAGACCACTAACTCAGTAATGTTTGAAATATCCTGAGCAATACCAACACTGTGAACACTGTAAAGAAAGTTAAGAAAACCTATGTATGTAACATCACTGAAGATACATAATTTCATCTGTAATAATGGGAATACTTTGTTATTTTATTTATACTGCTGAACAAGTACAGATTTTTATTTAAGTGTCCACAGATATGCCTGCAAGGAGAGGCTGCTGACAATGTCTTTATGTGTTCTGAAAAGAATGACAGAGACAGATGTCAGCTATCAACATCAATAAAACTTGACACAACAATGAAAGAACCCAATGAGCGATGAAAACTGACAATGACTAAATAATAAAAAGACCTGAGCGTGACTGAAATTGGCTTGCATCACTGCAAAATGGTTTGTGCTTTAATTAATTAAGAAATCTCATTATTTACAGGAACGCTACAGTGCTCTGAAGTAAATATCCTCTAGTGTTCAATGAGAGGCTCGCACACCAGCAATATACCAGTGAATACCAGGTTTACTAGTTTTGAAACTTTATCAGCAGAGGAACAGCTCTTGTCAAAGGCGCCCTGTGTATTTTCACTTGAATGAATTTACCTTAGAATTTACGCTTAGTTAATGAAATGCATTAAAAACACTGCTTTGTGTGTGCGTTCTTGAGATGTAACAAACATACTGAATGTATAAAACATTTAAAAAGACGATTTTCAACTTTGAACTTTATTATTATCCTAAACGTTTATAACTGGAATACACTGATGTAAATAAACAACAACAATCTACAGTCAAAAACAAAAAAGCAATGTGAAATATATATTTTTAAAGACTTATTATATAAATTATTAGGAATATAAAAAATGCCAAACTGGTCCAACTCCTGCCTCTGTTCCTCTCCTGTTCAACCTGGAACCCGCACTGAATCAGCACATACACATATTCTTCCTCCTGCCCTTGCCCTGTTCAGCTCCCCGGTTCTCCCTGGACACAAAGACTGCTGCTCTATCTCAACCAGTCAGTACAGTTTGCTCATGAATCCCACCTTGCACCAGTTCCTCGTCTCTGCTTCTATTTTCTGTATTTTGGGTTCACACGACTAGCCTCTTCAACACATACATATGTGACAGAGAAATATGTTAGATTTAAAGCCAGGTTTTCAGGGGCTTTAATGTTTTGACATCTCCATTGTTCATAAAGATTTATTTATTTACGTATGTACAGGCAGCCAATTGAGGTAGTGGAAAAATACCTGTAGTACCTAGGTATAGTTTTGGATCAGTGCCTGAAATTTGACAGTAATACAGTGACATATTTCAACAGTGTCTCCAGTGCCAGTACTTTCTGAAGAAGCTTCACTCATTTGGAGTTAGTCCCCACATCATGTTAACTTTTTACAACTGCTTCATAGAGAGTCTTCAATGATCTGCTGGTACCAGTCTCTTACCATCCAGGACATAAATATTTTCCAAAGTCATGGGTCTTCCTTCAAGGTCTCTGGGCACTTTACAGGCAACACGCTCTTCAGAAGGCCCATTAAATCCTTTATGACCACACACACATCTTCTTCCTGGCTCCCCTCTGGCCAACATCTGCGCTGTCCCAGTTGCAGAGCAAATAGGCGAACAGAAACCTCCACAACAGAGGTCATTTGTCTATTGAACTCTGACACCTTCCCCTTAGGGAATCTAACCCTCCCCACCTCCCACTGACTGACTGATGTGCCTAGCATGTTGTTAGCATTCTATTTATTGTGCTATTTAATCATGTGTATACATCAGGATGTGTGTGCGTGCTCTGCTGCATATCATTTTTAATTGCCACTCTAGGGATAAATACAAGTTCTTTGAATTGAATTAAATGCATGTTTGCTGTATCACTGTTTTGCATGCAAATATTTATGCTTCTTGGCATGTTACCACCAGTAACTGTGAAGCATTGGAATAGCGTGACATGCATGCACATGCCCATCATTATACACATGCTTGTAGAGCATGACTCACAAGAAACAAACATATTTGGGCCTGTTCATCAAAGTGCCGCCAGTGGTCACAAACGCTACCAGATATAACAGCTGAAGTGCAGGCAGTGATACGTTAATCTATGTTAACACATCATCATTTATTTGTTGACTCTATTTTGTATTGAATATGTAACTTAAGCTGTCAAATTAATATAGTGGAGTTCCATTGCACAAAATGGAAGTACTCAAGTAAAGTACAAGTAATTCAAAATTGCACATAAGTACTTGAGTAAATCTACTTAGTTACTTCCACCGCTATGTGCAGGTCAGCTAGATCAAACAGTGCTCTGAATCACCTTTACAATCTTTCATGTGAACACAGGCAGGACTCTCTACAGCGCTATATGCAGTTTGGTCTGTGCCACCATCAGGAAGCCAGCAGCTCACCAAGTGGGTAGTCTTAACATGCACTCGCAGTGTTTGGTGTAAAACAGTCCACAATAAGGTTGCATCGGGTGCAGTCTGACACAGGAGTTGACACAGTTAGACAGATGGTGTTGTACTTGTGAAGCTAAAGCGTAAACACACTTCACACACACACACAGTGATATTGGGTTTCTCCAGCCATTGAGGTACACTGAATCTCTGTGTCCTCTGCTTCCTGGTCCTCTAGGGGGGACAAAAGCACTTTTTTCTACAGACGCCTGCTGTGACTACATAATATTTTATGTTGAGGAAACTTGAGCAAAATGCAGATGTGATGAAGTAGGTTAACTTTCTGCTATCCTTGAGTGAAGCGAGTCTTCGTAGGCATTGAGGCGAGAAGTGTTTACTCAATAAATCATCTGCTCTAGGCCTCTCTTGAAATGAAGCAGCAGCTGCAAATGCAACCCTACATTTCTGACATTTACATTACATATGTAACAACATAATGTCTCTTCAGGATCATCCACAGCCTTGATTTTCAGATATTGCTGACAGGGTGATGAATATCAGTGATGCTTGTTCCTAACATCAACCCCTGTGCCCGTCCTGCTCAATAACCTCTCCTTTTCACAGTCCATGAGCCATCACACACACCAGCACTGATGTGTGCTATTAGCACTTGTCTGCCCACTGAAGATTAGGCTGGTCGCCTCTGCTCGCTATCACCCTCTGCCTCTTTGAGCACACAAACATCACACATACAGTATGTAAGCAAACACGCACACACAAAATCAGACAGCTTACACCTCCTGAAGGCAGTAAATCAAGTCTCATCTCACACACTCACATAATCAAGCTCTCTTCTTTTCCTCATATCTCAGAGACAGCATGTCAATTACAATGTTTGCCATCTTTACCGCCGGGTAATCTTCCTTTAATTGTTAAAATGAGGCCATCTGTGATACTGTAGTTGCATGCGGTGAATATTTAGAGGGAGAATGATATGCATTATGCAACAAAACCTTAGTGACTGACACAATGGTATCACTGCAACATGGCCTGGGCTTAATAAATCAATTCTATACGCTTGATTTTTCCTCCTCAATGTGTGGACCGGTTCCAGCTCTGAAAAGTGCTGATGACTGCAGGAAGTTTACGATCTGACCATTCAGCCCCTAAATGGAGCCGGCCACTTCCACTCAAGCCACAATGAGTCTGACCGCAATAACGCAGGGCCTGCTATCAATCAGTATCATCACCACTTAGCTCATTTCCTGTCACATGTTTTTCTTCAGGGAATAAAATTCAGCGCTATACACATTGCATTCAGTATAAACTTCCTGCCCTCTCCTTCCTTGTAGCCGTCTGCTGAAATGCCCTGCAAGCAAACAGCCTTTTACTTGAGTGACCCGCACGATATTCACAGCGAGGGTCTCCCAAAAATGGGACACAAGACCTCCAAAAAGTGGCACAGCCCCCTACATGGTGGCACCAGCGCCTTCATATGATCACCCTCCAGTTGTTAATAGAAGCCCATATCTCTCCCGATACATTTTTAGCCAGAGGCCTTCGAGAGCTGACTGGCGGAGCAGGAGGCACCATATGCCGTCAGACCAGACTGGGGACGGGTTCTGCAACTCAACAAGTGTCCTATATTTGATTCTCTCATTGTACTTTATTGCAGCCTTTGGTTTATACAGCGGTGGAATGAATTCAGATCCTGTTCTGAAGTAAAAGTGCAGCTCCCTCTGGAGCCACAAAAGGCGTTATACAGTTTTTTAGCTGTGACCAGCAGCTCTGTAGCTCGCTCTGCCTAGGATGCTGAAATTGTGGTGTTTGGGAGGTTGTGTGTGTGAATGCATGAATGTGTGGATACATGCGCGTACGTGGTTGCAGCTACTGGGAAACTTGTTTCACATGCAGTAGCACTCCCCAAGACCTGGGGTGATGTATAAAATTTGTGCACTTCCCCTTTAAATAATGTTTTAAATCTGGTTGTGGTGGATCTAAATTTACCAACTTTCTATACTGCTGAGTAGTTTAATGTATAATGTATTTTATAAGATCATTATATGTTATACAATGAGTAAATATTGTATAAGGAAGTATATTGTAAGTGTTCTGAGAAGAACTCAAACTAAATGCATTCAGTTGAATGACAGCTTTTACTATGACAATCAAAAACTGATTCTGTATATACAAACTCAATGTATCCTCAGTGTTTAAATGCAGACTTCCTACAATTGTATTCATGAGATACTGGCAGGATCCAGCTTCCAAACATGGGTGACCTAGCTGCTGAGCTTGGTCATTTCTCCCGTGTCTCATCTCATAAACACTTGGATAAGAAGGAGTTTTGGGAAGGTGGAGGGGGAGGGTTTAATCTCATAACAACAAGGGATCTGCCCTGATTTGGGTTTGCCCTATTTGGTCTCAGTCTCTACAGCTGTCATTTATAGAAATACATGACCACAATTAATTTTTTGCTAATGTAACTCACCTTTGTGATTTGTTAGTCACTTTAAAGCTGCACTAATCAGTTTTAGATATGAACCAAGTGTCAAATTATTTAGTGTGACAAACACAGAGAGAATTATCACCACACTCTGCAGCATCCCTTATCTCTATGGTCTATTTTAGCATCTTTCGGCTCATTGTTTTGGTTTAATTGCCCACAAATTTACAGTTTTGGGTTTAGTCAAAACTATTAATTGTGCCACTATTAACTGTGGTGCCAATAGCATCATATGGCAGACAGTCAGAGTTAGCTGCTAGCTGGTAAATATAGTGGAGCATATAGCAGTTTAAGAGTCAGATATTCAGAGTTATATTATATTAAAGTTGTTTTATCTGTGCTTCCTTGGGTTGAAAATTAGATTTTAGATCTGTTTCACTACACCTATGAGGCTAAAAGTGTATTAATGCAGCTTTAAGGTGTAATGCAGTTATCTTTTTGATGTGAAACTTGTGGACCTGGAACACAATGTACAATCTCAGACATCTGGTACTGTAGAGACGTACTACAGCTGATATTCTACGCCAACTACTGTATTCTCCTGTGGAATCTTCTTGGCAAGACCTTCATCCGTTTACTAACTGACCTACTCTTGTTTTGCCACAATTCAGTTTTCCAAAAACACAGTTGCTGAACAATGATGAACTCACGCCAGAATCCTCAAGGCCCTTTCCCTGCTAGACATTCAGTATTTAAGATAAAAATGGTACAGAGACAACAAAGTGATAACTTTTAATATAATGAATTATTTAAATCAGCTCAAGAGGTAGAATTAAAATTAAGTACGTGCCCAAAAACTCAGACTCAGGTTACTGCAAGGTTTTATTGTAAAACAAAAATATTTTTTTCTCTACCTGGGGAGCTGTTTGGTTGCCCCGTTTAATATTCATTTAACAGTCCTCACATTGTAAAGAAAAAGGTTTAAAAAAAACCAACTAAAAATCCTCATCGTCCTGTGCTTGTATGTGGTGTAATGTATCGACTTTAAGGCATGTTGGATACCTTATTACCTGACTAAAAATAGGAGTTTCAGGGCCAGTGTGAGATTGGATGTAGCAGCTACTGTGCTGTGCTGCAATGTGTTTGGAGATGAGGGGAGATTACAGAGACAGTCACAGAAATTGCCCTGTGCTGCTGTAGCTGCCACTGAACTGGGTCACTCACACTAAAGCCTTTTCACACTGAAAACTACAACTAGGCAACAAACATTTTGCCACACTTTTCCAACTTCTTTCAGCTTGCAAGTTTCCCTGCATCTCTCAAAGTCTGAGCTTTCAACCACTGCTCACAGCACGTCATAAAAGACAGAATCTAGGGCAAAATGGGTGATGATGTTGTGTATTTCTGTATGTTTGTGAGTGAAAGGAAGGGTGCGAAAACAGGAAAGAACATGTGTTTTGGTGTAAATGGTGGGAATGGTGGCTATGTTGTGCCCACTACTTGTGCATTAGTTGTGCCAGACAGTCATGGTCAGTCAAGGGGTGCAATCATAAACTCACAGGAGGGTCTGTTTCACTGAACCACTGCTTGACGATACTCTCTGCTGAGCTTGGATACAGAGGAATGACTGTTGTTTGTCACTGCCTGCAAGGGAATTCAAGTGTAAAACAACAGTCATAACAAGTCACTAAAGACACAGAGTGACTTTACCAACTTATATGTTGACTTTTTGACAATCTGGGATGCCCAGCATGAGGAAAATGTACAGTATAACCAAGTTTTATAACAAAGTTAATAGCAGCTTTCTGAAACAGATACAGTCATCCCAGAAAGAATTCATTAACACCAAAAGCAATTACCTTGCTTTATGGATTATTTTGGTGTTTAAGTAAATAAAAGAGACAGTACCACACTCTGTAATAATCACTCTCCCCAGAAAAGTATAGCGACCTGCATCTCTTGCTCATTATGTGGAAGGCTTTTTTCACCTTCATGTCTATCTTTAACAGAATTTTATAAATTGAAATTCACCTTAATGCACTGACACATGAAAAAAAACAAACACAATCTGTATTCACTGAAAAAAACATTGACACTGTTATTCTCAGGGGGACTGCAAGCATATTCACCCTCTGTGGAAACACTCCACCCTGGAGCAAATGTCTTTGAGAGACTTTGATGGTCTGCTCTCTTTTTTCCTGCCATAGATTATTTATTTAAACTCCAGTGAGTTCAGATGAATGCATCGTTAATTTGCACCTCAGTGAGATACCTTCATGCTACATCAAACTCTAAATGAGGCACAACTGTTTGACACCATCGCTCTTGCTAGCTTTTTAATCAGCTTGTCTGAAGTTTTTTCTTGAACATCACAAAGGTCAATTTAACTGATGACCAGCCCACAGGGCTGTAGAGATCATATGGACACTGAGCTCATGTCCTCAGTGTCTTTCCTATGAAAGAAATGTTCTTTTCCATTATTTTTCAGTCTCTATATATTTAAATTTTACTACTATAAGGCTGAACCCCCCCCTTAACAACTTCTGTTTTGGTGTCTGGTCAAAGCTTTCCGGGTGGGGTGGTGACCTACAACTCATGACAACAAAGAAGAAGGAGTGACTGAAATCAGCTGTTTGGGTCTTTGGGTTCGGTGGAAGTAAAAACTCTTTGACCAATTGTACTGGCCAGCACTGGCTTATTATTTTCAGTTCATGTGGTGTAAAAATGACAATTTAGACGCTGTATTATAGCAATTATTTAGAGTAGAAAATGATTAGAAGAGTATTTCCCTGCATTTTTAATTGTTCATTGTTGGTACCAGAGATCACAATCTCTTATAAAATCAACTGAAAGTAAGATTAGAACAGACAACTACACTGACATATCCCCATGTGAAAAACAACGTTCTATAACCTTGATCATATAATATCCTCATAATGTGTTATTGCTTTAGAAAATGCATCATCATAAGATGACAATCAGCTTTTTGTTTAGTGTGCTACACATGTCTTTGAGCATGACCAACTGACCCAAGAACCGCACTACTGACCTAAAGGTGAACGACAAATACCTTCTGTATGTTCAAAAACATCCACATGATTACACAAGACTCATGTGGCTATGGCATATGAGTGGTCATGAGTCTTTTTGGCGTTTCTGCTCCAAAGATATATTTTTTTAAAACAACACATTTTCTCATTAGGCAACCAAAACATTAGAGGTTTTACAAATCAAAGAGTCAACAGTATCATAATAGTTTGAGTGGCCTTAAATTCAGAATACAGGTGAGGGAAGAAAAGGAGGAGCTGTCCGTGGTTCTAATTAAGGAATAGTAACTGTCCTTATAAACTGTATGCTGTTGTTCTCAAATTCGTCACTTTACGGGGCAGACTGCTTTCAAAAGATATATATTTTGGACTCAGTTGCCGAAGATGCAGCAAAACAGCCCACAACTAGTAAAAAAAAAGTATGTGTGAAAAGTGTGTTTTCTGAAACTTCTACAATTTCAGCTGCTAAAAAAAAAAACAGCTGAGCACCACAGATGTGGAAAATAGTAAAAAAAAAAAAAGTATGATTCTGAAGAATACTGAGCTGAATATATGTGACAAGTCAGTTCCAATTAAAAGTTTCTGATGAGGAAATGAACAAAAATAGAAAGAGAGATATGATTGCTACAGCCATTTGAGATGAGAAAAGAATATATAACAGCAGATATATTACTCTGAGTAATTTCAGTCCCTCAGTTTGGAAAATGGACATTGTTCTGGTGTGTGTGTGTGTGTGTGTGTGTGTGTGTGTCTGTGTGTGTGTGTGTGTGCATAAGTGTGGGGGCTATTCAGAGTCTGATTGCATAATTTATATATTTCCTGACCAGACTACAAATTCATTTCAGAAATATCATCAGGCTCTTGACTAGCTTATTGGCCCCTTTGCAGCCTTAGTGAAAGCAATAGACCTTTTCACAGCAGCTATTTTAACATGAAATAGTAGGGTAAACTCAGGTGTTACCAGTGATACTAATTAGGGTTCCTTTCCACTCAGGGCAAACAGATTCAGGGTGCTGCTATTGTGTATGTTCGCTCACTGGAAAAGCTCTGCTACACTAAATGTAGAACCTTAATTAGTGTCATTGGTAATACCTCGTGTTCACCCTACTATTTAATGCCAAAATGGCTGCTGTGAAAAAGGTCTATGGGTGAACTTGAGAACTGACATTCATACACTGAATGAGTGAGAGATTCACAGCCTCATGTGTAACTGTCTGCCACTGACCCAATGTCAATATCAATGACAGCGGTTTTCACACATCAGAAGTGTCAGAAATGGCAGGATGCAATGTGTGTGAAGTCCTATGCTATGATGTTAAGGTGTGAGGTATAGTGGTACCACTTTCTAATAATGCACCCATCAGAGAGGGTCCATAAGTTATATGCAATTGCTTTATTAATCATTTACAAATGCTTCATAGTGCAGGCATAAACCATTAATAGGGGGAAAAAATCCTTTATCCACAGCTATTTGGCTTTTTAGACCATTGTGCCCACCCCTCCAAACGACAATGTGGCCTAAAATAATTTTTGTAACAACTTATTGACATTTACAGCTGCAGCCTTAGATTATTATGAGAACCATTTATCAATGACTTGTTAGCATTTATAAATGCATACGACTTTCGAACATTTGTTACTGGCTTTCAACATTTCACCCTTTATTGATGACTTAATTAACATTTGTAAATCAGAATCATAAATACTTTATTGATCTCTGGAGGGGAAATTTGTTAAAGGTTAGAGATTTGTTAAGGTAAATGCAACCTTGAACTGCAGTGTGTACCTAACAATGATGATTGTTCATCTCTATGACATGATAACAGCTTTTATTACAACACCAAAATCACCGTCAGCTTTGCTCAGAAGGACAAACCTGAGAAAAAGTTCATATCAAGATGAAAGATGTGTTCTTGTGGGCACATTGTGTTCTGCATTCTGTTCTATTGATTTTATTTTATGGGAAACTGAAGCAAACACTGTGTAAATTTCAATAAAAATACAGCAACGATTTACTTTAAGTCCCCCTACAATCAATTAGCAGCACGTCAACATGTAATAAAATGTAATAAATGGTAATAAAACACCCTATAATGTGGTTTTAAGCATATATATGTTTATTAATGTGTTTGTCAGCAAATATAACTAATGCTGTGGGTGCTCCTAAGTGAAGACTGGTGTATTAAGTTATAACTGTTGACAAATATTGTATATAATCGCTTTTTTTATTATCCTGTTTTCACTAACGTTCATAACCTCAGACACTGGCTTATTAGAAAGGTAGAAACTTTTGATACTTTACTGATGACTTATCAATGTCTTGACAATCAATAAAGCTAGTGGTTACAACTTATAAACCCTTTTTAAATGTGATGTATTAGAAAGCTGTACCAGTATAGCAAAAGGAGTGACAGTTGCTAATTTTGCATTCTGTGATATAAAAGGTGGTATTTGTTCCTACTCAAATCAGAATCTTTAAGGTGCACAATATGTAACAAATAAGAAATACTGGGCACTATGACCCAGCAGATAGCCTACTCTTCATCGAGAGAGAAAAAAAACAAGGCTGTGATCAGTGGTGCTTGTTTGATGTCAGAGTCTGTATAAAACTGAGACTTTGGGCTGGCTCACCATTCAACCACAGGGGGCCTGAGGAGACACAGCTCTGGAGAACCTCTGCCCTACATGCGGATTATCTGTGACATCTTTCCAGATGTTGGGACATCAGGACGCGCTGCTCATCAGTTACAGACAAGCCTCCTCTGTCTTTTATGTTGTGCACAACAGTTGAGAAGTTTATCTTTTATGGCTACAAAACGGAAATGTTTGAACGGCGTGGTATGGATATTTGCTTTCATAATTTGGCATATGGACATTAAAACCTGATACAGAAGAAAATGAGTAGGGAAGGAAGTAATCAGTGTTTGTATTTCAGACTGATTGTGCCATTTATCTGACCGGATGGCACGTGTAAAGGCGGCGTTCGTCAAGAGAAAGGGCACCTTAAATGTCAGGCATCTCAGAGGGTGACATAAAATATGACAAAAAAGTAACTAAAAGTTATGGAGCGCTCCGGTCAAATCGAGCCAACTCAGCCGGTGAACAGCACAAACGACAGTTTTATTACAGATGCATCCACTGTGGATGTCAGCGCAGAGAGTCTCGTCTATCAAATCAGCCTGGCTGTGATTCTCTCCATTATCACACTCGCCACCACTTTATCCAACGCGTTCGTCATCGCAACAATCTCCCAGTCGAAGAAACTGCAAACTCCTGCGAACTTTCTGATCGCCTCTCTGGCCATCACCGACCTGCTGGTGTCCATTCTGGTGATGCCCATCTGCGTCCTGTACACGGTCATCCACACCTGGACGCTGGGGCAAATCGTGTGCGACATCTGGCTCTCCTCGGACATAACGTGTTGCACCGCGTCCATCCTCCACCTGTGCGTAATCGCCTTGGATAGGTACTGGGCCATCACGGACGCGGTGGAGTACTCCAAAAAGCGCACGCCGGGGCGCGCAGCCGGGATGGTGGCCACAGCCTGGGTCATCGCCATCTCCATCTCCCTGCCGCCTCTCTTCTGGAGGCAGGTGAAGGCGGAGGAGCTGACCAGCTGCAGCGTCAACACGGATCATATTTTCTACACCATCTACTCCACCTTTGGGGCTTTCTACATCCCCACCTTGCTGCTTATTGTCCTCTACGGACGGATTTACGTGGAGGCTCGGAAACGGATCCTGAAGCAGTCCCCCAAGAAGGTGGGGAAGAGACTCACCTCGGCGCACCTGGTCACCAACTCCCCTGGATCCGTGGCGTCCACAACCTCTCTGCAGTGCGGGAGGCACGACACTCCGTCCAGTGACACTGGGTCTTCAACAAGCGAGAACCAGGTGAAAGTGACGGTGTCGGACGCGCTTTTGGAGAAAAAGCGCATTTCAGCAGCCAGAGAGAGAAAAGCGACAAAGACTTTGGGGATAATCCTCGGCGCTTACATCGTTTGCTGGCTGCCGTTTTTCATTTACACATTGGTGGTGGCCACATGTGACACATGTTTTAATCCCGAGTTGTTCGACTTTTTCACCTGGTTGGGATATCTGAACTCCCTCATCAACCCGATCATATACACAATGTCCAATGAGGACTTCAAGAAAGCTTTCCATAAACTTGTGCGCTTCAGATGCTGCAGGTCATGAACGAATGTTACTTCAGTCTCCTTTTAGATTAATTTATGTATTTATTTTTGGATATCAAAACCAAAAAATGTACGAGATTATAGAATAGTAAGAATGCCATAAACAATACAATTTTAGGGGGTCTGATTAAGACATTATAAATTGTGCATGCAAAAGAAAAAACATCTTAAGTCATTCGGTCCAACCCGGGTATAATTCCAATTTTTATAAGCAAATAAAGAAAATCTGGAGCAAAACCGTTTCACATAATTTAAAGCACTGCCAGGCAAAGTTCTTTAAAAGCTTGTTTTCATTAAAAAAACTAAAATTTAATATAGAAAACAAAGCTAATGGTGAAGAAAACTAACTTTACGCACCAGAGAAAGTCACTTAAACTTGTCATATAAGCTCCTCTTGATGGAGAAATGTGTTGTTGGACAGATTCAGTGATGGACTGTTAGTATTCTGTGTGGATTCCTTTTTGGGTGGTACAGTAGCGTTGTTCTCATGCGACGACTGACCTATTAATGTGAATGAGCAGCAGAGATCAGAAAAATCTGACATGTCAAAAATATAAAAATGTGGCTATCCAGGATCCTTTTTGCATTATGTGTACAAATACAGCAGTTTTATTTTTAAAACTGAGAGATCGTCAAATGGCTATGTATCCTGAGAAATGATAACAGTGGGGTGTATTATTTATTATGGTCACGGACTGCTTGCTGCTACCCTCTATGGTTATCTTTTTTATTTAGAAAGGTACACTCATGAAAAAAAAGAAAAGATTCATATCAGTGTCAAACAAAGAAACTGTAGCTGATATTTACCCAGCAGAGCTGAAAGCTGATCATAAGTTCAATCTTGCAGAACAAACACCACCCTGTTTTACTGTGTGTGTGTGTGTGTGTGTGTGGGTCTGTTTGCTGCTACATTAAATCTGTATCTACAGTATGTTATGTTCATCTGTGAAATGGTTTACCATCTTATGGCTATAGAGACTGATTTGAATAATAGAGTCTGGCCTGCCAAGCTATAAAAATAATGCTGAGGATTTGTCAGCATTATGTGAAATAAAGGTATGTTGTTATAGGAATTTATCTGTTCACATTCAGAGAAGCTGTGCAATAAAGGCTTTAAAGTATTTGTTTGGCACAATTGTTCTGTGAGTGAAAGTTTTAATTCAGTTTTAAATGGGGTCGAAACTTCTTCCAGATCATAAATACATACATTTAATTTCCTATTTATTGTTGCCATGAAGAAAGCAGCACAGATACTCTGACAGATCATTTAGTTTTATCACTTTTGTTACCTTGAAATGTAACAAGAGATTAAATGAATGGCCCTGGAGTATCATAGTTATGTCAAAATAAAATCCAACAACCTATTGAAAGACGTGGCAGGGCATCAAACAAAATATAGTGTGTCATTTCACATGTGGGTGGCTGTTGCTCAGGACGTAGAGAGGCTTTTCCACTAATCAGAAGAGGTTTAGCGGTTCGACCCCCGGCTCCTCCCGTTGCATGTCAAAGTGTCCTTGGGCAAGTTACTGAACCGCAGATTGCTCCTGATGCTGTGCATCGGTGTGTTAATGTAAATTAATGAGTTACTGTTTGTAATGGACCTCTGCCATCCCCGTATAAATATGGGTGAATGTTGCATGTAGTGTAAAAAATGCTTTGAGTGGTCGGAAGACTATGAAGGCGACTACAAGTACAGTCCATTTACCATCCTGACGTTCCTCAGGATGAGATTTTGTTGTGGCTGGGATTCTCATTATGGTTTGAACTCTCCACCATTTTCCTGCCCTTTCTATCTCTCTGCTGCCTTCCTGCAGGCACAGGAGGACACGATCTGTGTAGACAACAGTTGTCACAGTTCAATAAGTCATGAGGCTGACAGTGGGCGATGCTTTTCTTGTGTACTTCACATACACATAATGGGCCACTCATTTTGTCAACACACGCTCAAACACATACACATGCATGGACCCTTTGGCTTTCCAAATATGAATTTCCATATGGCTAACCCTAACCCTAACCCATGCATGAAAGATGAGTGCACCTGAGCAGGATTTTCTGCTGCAGCTACAGTATGTTGACTGAAGAAAGTGATGGCATGTGCATTCTATGTTAATATATACATATAGCTTCCCTCAGGAGTATTGGATATAAACAAAGAAACCTCTGTTGAACAACAAGGAATAACAAGTCCTTTGGATTTTCTCAAGGTCAGTCACAGGTTTAAAGTCCTTGCAGGCCATCAACTTTAAAGTATAGAAAAAAGAACGCCCAGAAAGTGATGATTCAATTTGATGTTTGATGGTATAAACACATAAACAGAAAAAAAACAATTATGGCCTATTTTTTCCATTTAAACAAAATGAATACAGGTGCAGGACAAAGAAAAAGTAGAGGTGGTATGCACACTGAAATTTAGGAGCAAAATGTTACTGCAGCATTTTTACCTTCAAGGTCTCTGTCAGGCATACATCCTTCTGAATAAAAACAGGCTCACAATACATAATGTCCTAAACAAAGGAGATTGTTAGCAAGATAATTAAAAAAAAAAGAGGACAAAGAGTACAAGGTAGAGCTTAAACATGAAAAGACACAAAATCAGTAAGGGGCTATTGATCTCCATTGTAGGCATTTTTGTCTTTTTATGAAATGTATCGTAACACTTTACTTTATTTTACCTATGAGTGCTCACAGGCACAGTTGTTGACAAATACATTAATAAACATCTATCTGCTTATAACTACGTTATAACGTGTTATAAACCATTTAATAAAAGTTAATATACTACTTATAAAGGCTAAGTAGGGGAGGTTACCAACATAAAGTGTTACCAGATATATTGCAAAAAGAAAGATAAAAATGGTAAACAAAATGTGTATCACATAAGCCATGTCTGGTCTACCGTCTTTTCTTTAGCACATTATATGTTTGTGCATAGTAATTTGATTGGGGGAAATTGGCATTGTCAGGTATGGAATGCTCTAATTGTTGGTGGAGCTGTCAATTTCTGTCTGTATATACGCCTCTTTTTTGTTTACATTGATGTTTGCCTGACCAAGAGCTTGAAGGTCCAAACGTTGCATTTAAAGAGCACTCCACAGATTCAGCATTTAACTCCAAAAACATTGTTGGATTCACAGAAAAAGGTCAAAAGCAATACAGGAGAATGATATATTTTTCATCTTTTTTATTCCAAGCGTTTTTCTTCTTGGTCACAACCAGGGACCTACATTTCCCACAATGCAACTCAACTGCCAAAAGCTGGGTTGGAGATTCGGGTGTGTTATGCTAGTAGCAGCTAATGTACTGTGATGTACTAATGTGTAACTGTTGTGAAGCTCAGTGTGGTCGACTATGGCCGTCGCCATCTTGGCAGTCCTGACTCAACCAATTAGCTAATTAACTAGCTATAGAGATCAAAACTGTTTTTGTACCAGACTTTGAACATGTTTTTTTTTTTTGCTTTAAATTTGAGCATTTTAATATGGGGCCTTATGGAGAGAGTGATCACTTCTAAAGCCAGCCTCAAGTGGCCCTTAGAGGAACTGCTTTTTGTTACTTCCATGTTGGTTTCATTTGCCAGCCACAGAGGTTGTCCTGGCCTCAAACAGAGATGAAGAGCGGTCTACAGAGGTCCGGTAAGCTCACTTCTTTCTAACCAAAATTTTTTTCATTTTCTAAACTCCAGCCTCAACTGACACTGACCCAAGTGACATCACTTGAGGCATTTTTTATGAGATTCTGTGCACCTAACTCTTGAGCCACAAAATGCTTTATATAACTTTTTCCACATATGCAGCAGTCCTCCTCAAGACCAAACAGACCTTGATATGTTCCTCGTTAAAATTTTGGTAGCTTGAATATATTCTGTCCACGTCATTACACATACAGGATAGCTCATACTGCAGATGTCACACAGTCCTTCTGAATGCATGCAGAGGATGATATAGAGCAGAGTTGATCCATAATGGACCAGATAAATATTTCATACAGAGAGACTGTTGATGTTTAACAAACAGGGTTTATGATTTTGTGTATCCAAAGCAGCATTGCATGTCTCCTGTAGGTAACACTGCTGTACCTTCAGCTGCAGAACAGTACACATTATAATTTTGTTGACACGGGAGGATTGCGTCGTGCAAACAAATACATTAATTATACAACCTCTTTTTTTCATCTGAATATGCTGCATTACTGGTTTGCCACAGGCTGGCTGTGGAGTGAAGGACGTTGCTGATGTAACAGCTAGTGAGGCTGAACACATGGATAATGAACCTATAAAATTTTCTTTGGCTCAATGTAGTTTGGGTTAACAGCTTTATTGTTTTACCCTTTCTGGTTGAAGAAGGTTCGCAGCATTCATCACCTGAAAAATTGAGGCTCAAGGTACACGTATGCTAGTAATAAATTACCTTACTAAGGAGATAACAATTGACCTTGACAGGAAGGAAACGAGTTAGCAAGTAATCTCTTAGCCAACACGGAAAGGTAAGGATATTGAGGGTGAATAACAATTAGAGGGTATTAGTTTTCAGCAATCCTCATTCTGACATCCATAGCTACCATTTAGTGTTTTTTATACAGCACAGGGTCTGATGGGACAAGAGCCGTACTATGGTTTACTTATAAAAGTATACCTTTTGTGATTCATCCGCTTACATGTAGTTTTGTATATTATGTCTTATTCAAATGCTGACCACTTACCATTATTAATTGTTATGTTTTCCTCTATGGTTAAACCCATTTACTTGTTATCTGCACAGACAGCCCAACCTAGACAGTCTGAAAATGCATCATATAAAAACAACTGTAATCAATACCTGGAAGAACAATAAACCCATTATATCCTTTCACCAACACATGGTGATAAAAAGATGATGTGGCGTTAAAATTGGACAGTGGAGTCAATGGTCGAGCAGTTTGTGGGCACAAATAGCTTTATTTGTGCCCTCAAACACTAAAGGCGCCTCAGCTCATGTGTGGATGAATGTTTCACATTCTGTTATTGTGAATGTGTGTGTGTGTGTGTGTGTGTGTGTGTGTTTGTGTGTGTGTGCGTGTGTTAAATCACAGCCTTCAGTCATGCGTGGTTCTTCCCGTGCTTCACAGCAGATCCACTACCACAAGCAGTTTCTCCGTGTTTCAACAAAGTGGGTTAGTTTAAAGGCTCACAGCACTTTGCATTAGCTTCTCCTCCAGCTCACCTGTATGTCTAATAATATGCTTCTCTGCCATTCTCATAAAATAGGATTCTCCTGCAGACACAGTTAGTCTTTAGCTAGAAAATCATGATAATTGGGTAGAATAATCTCTGGTGATGGACTGGCTGTGCATACACATGTGAGAGACCGTCACTAGTGAAGCTTGCTGAATCTATCACACTTAACATCCACTCTGGCCTGACAAGCAATGTAACACCAAATTAGGCAGTTATATAGTGGTGGTATGGGAGGTGTGCATGCTGCTGAGGATTGTTGTTGGTTGTTATATGATCCATCCATCTATACTATATGTGCAACACTGGTAATGGGTGCTCCATCCATCTATACTATATGTGCAACACTGGTAATGGGTGCTCAATTACCAGTGAGGAAAATAAGGGTGTATAAGGGTATCCTCTGTTTACCCGCATATTGGCCATGCAAAAACCTCATGACTCAGACTATAGGGTGTCTTTATTTAAATCATGAGTTGACAGATTTAATTGTCCTCTGTGGGCTGAGAAATCTTGATCAGTAAGATTTGTTAAACCCAATTAAAACAGATCTGGTCTGAGTTTCTTATAGTATTTCCTAAACAGCTGAAATTTGGCGATACAATTAGTTTTCACCTGGCAGACATGAGCATTGTCAGCTCCAGGAAATATCTATGTAATGGTGGAGAAGCTGAGGCGTATGTACCAAATGTGCTGTATAACATGGTAAAATATATACACACACATACTGTACCTTTGTTAGTCTGGGTTTAAGATATATGTATAATCCAGGTGATTTCCAGTGATAGATACATTTAAATGCATACATTATTAATTGCTTTAAATGAACATACTTAAAGGAACAGTTTGACATTTTGGGGAAATACATTTGCTCGCTCTATTTCAGAATTAGTTGATCGATAGCTCTCTCAGATGGGAGCCGTTTAGCTTAGCTTCGCATTAATACTGGGAACCTGAGCAAACAACAAGTGTGGCCTTCTTCAAAGTTAAAAAATACCTCTAAAGCTTACGAATGAAGTGGATAATACAACTTATTAGTGAGCTGAAGTGCTGATAGGTGGATTTTGTTACCTGTGGTCAGAGCAAGCTAGCTGTCTCCCCCTGTTTCCAGTCTTTACACTAAGCTAAGCTAACCAGGTGCTTTTTCCAAAGTAATATTCAATGGACAGATATGAGAGTGGTATTAGTATTTTCATGTAACTCTAGAAAGTAAATAAGTGTATTTCCCAAAATGTTAAACTATTTCTTTAAAGGCATCTTGCTGACTGGAAGTTGCTGTGAAAAACAGGTTGAAATAGGTTTTGTAATAAGTACAAATGTGGAGTGTGTCATGCAGTAATGTAAATGTGGAGGTGTGAGCAAAATGAGATGTAAATGTTGTCAAGTGAAAACAAAGCAGAAATCAAACAAAAGGTAAGAATGTGCTTCTGCTTGCTGGGATGGAGTCAAATGAGAGAGAACCAGAGCAGCGCTGGGACAGGGTTTTTACCCTTTAGGAGCGCCTAAACCAGTTAATCCAAATTTTGTTTCACTGCTGATGGTACCGTCAAGGACACACAGGAAAAACAATAACTTGTCCACCACATCAGCATGTTGGGCAGGGACCGTCACAGCCAGTTTTGAAGGCCTACTGGAATTTCCCTGTAAGGTAAAAAAATAATTCCTTAAAGGTCCAATATGTAAGTTTTATGAGGGTCTGTTGGCAGAAATGGAATAGGTATGTTTTCAGTAGTGTATAATCACCGGAAAATAATTGTTGTGTTTTTATTACCTAGGTCCTCTTGAACTGAGTCTGCCATGTTGAACTGCCATGTTTCTACAGAAGCTCTAGATAGGACTTTTCACATCTTTTGCAGCCATCGTATTTTCACAGTAGGGTGAGGCAGGGGGGTTGTAATTTGTAACTACGGATGCCTCTAAATCCTACACAGTGGGCTTTAAAAGCAACAAAACTTAACTTAATCTTCACATCACTTGTGTACGGTGTTTAATTTTCTACCTTTAACAAATATCCTGCTTTTCCATTACTGAGACACAAGGCACACAGAGTAAGAGAGAAGAGTAAAATGTTGTTCAATAAGGAGCTGGTAGGAGTTGGATGTCATGCTATAGGCTGACATTTTGAACTTGAGATGCCCGTGCTCAGAGTTCAAGCACACTGAACTTTATTCAGTCCTTGTTAAAAGGCAGAATGCAGAGACTGCTGCAACAGAGAAGATGGTAGTTCAACATAAGAGGTCATATTATTTCTCTGTATATCTCTCTTTCCCCTTCTCCAGCACTAAGTCTTAAATGTATTTGGATCTAAAGATACATAAACTCGCTATGAAAGGAGTTTTCTAAGTGATTGTTGTTGCAAACATTTAAAATACTAGCTATAATGCATACAGTCAACACAAATCCTTTTTTGTGTTATGACTATTTGGCTACACCAATGGGCCATTTTGTCAGAGGTACAATTCCTGCAATAATAAAGCAATATATTAGTGAATAAAAACATCACACATAGATGGATTTCTGTTTAATCAAGAGCCTTGAGGAATATAAATGAGGGTTTTCCAACACCTAGGGCATAATTTACATATTGTCAATTAACCTTTTCACATTAAGCATGAGAAGGAGCTTTGAGATGGAAACTTGACTAGCATGTTTGTAATTTCCCAATTTCACAAGCAATAACAACACAAAATGTCACTGAAGCTATTAGCATGAAATTTGCCTGACGCAACCTAATTCAGCCTTTTTTCCTCGTCTACAAACCCCCCAGCTTCTTGTCACTCTAATGAACAACTTCCTCCTCAAATACCCCCTCCCATTACCCCGGCCTCGCTTCAAAACAAGCTTCCTGCTCATGTCACACAGTTTAACACAGGTTTACCTTAACTTTAACCTTCCACCACAGACATTTTAGATTCTTTCTCAGATTCCCTAAAAGGACTACCCTGAAATGATCCCATACTTCTGAAAACGAATCTTCAAGATGACCTTTGCCAAGCATATTCCCCTACAGGTAAATCTACATACGTAAGCCACATAAAATCTATGTCCATGAGCTATTAATATGTGAATGAACATGTGAATTTAAATCAATTAATTATATTAATTTCAAGCTAATTAGATATAGGTGGACAGCTGAAAGAGCACATTTCGTTGTTCACATTGGAAAATTCCTGTCCCTGACCTGTTTCTTAAAGGTCTCAATAATTGTCTGTCGTAGAATAATAAGCAGGCTACAAAAAGATGTATAATGAAGGAAGTTTACCACATCAGCCTAATTACCAAATCAGCCTGACTTTGCAGTCCGTCTGCCTTTGTAGGGCAGAACAGATTAACCTTTTTAAACCCATGAATCGTCCCTCCTACTAACCATTTTGACACTTTTCTGACAGATACAGTCTATTTCTTTAGCATTGAAATAAAAACATATGAATTAAGTTTAACTGGTTTTCTGCCATAAAACCAGAACTGGGAAATCCTTAAATGAAGCACGAATTATGTGTGTCAGTGTGAGATCATATGGAAAATATCGCGTCTCTTGAGGCAAGTGCAGCTGCATGGACTCACAGCCGCATTAAATCTGGAGTTCAAATAGTGGTTCATTGTAATAGAAAAAAATCAAGATCTCAGTGTCTTTGGAGGGTGTAGATAAAAAGGCCGTTGGTTTGTTTACCATGCATCCATCTATCCATCTGCAGCTGCAGCTGCTTATCCAGGTCAGCTTCCTCTCATTCCAAAGGTCCACACATCCATCTTTACCAGATGCCAAACCATTTTAAATTGTGTGTCTCAGTTTGGAGGTGCAGGTCCTGCCTGATTAGAGTGAGGCCAGCTCACCCTGCAGAGAAAACTCATTTCAGTCCAATTTACCTTCAGGGGTGGTGTCCTGGGGTTCGGAGTTGCTACCGGCCTCACTGGAATCTTAACTGGCCGACCCTGGTGCTCCTTCATTGTGCATTTTCTCGACTGGTAAGTATGTAACTGATTCATTACTCAAGTTGGAAGGGGGAACTTAAAGGCCCATGAGAAATGATAAAATTTGGAAGTTAACATGTTACTCCTTCTGTGACCCCTGATTGAATGGTTCTGGACGGTATCTAAATCTCATGACTGTCAGATCAACGTAGTTACATAGATCAACCAGTAAAACCAATGTTTGACAGCTTTGACAATCAAAAACAAAGCAAAAGGTCAACTTAATCCAAAGCTAATTTCAAAAAGGTCTGTGTCACATACCTTAAGTCCCTTTGTGGATAATCAGTATTCTGCAATGTGGTGTAAATGTTGAGTGAGATGTTAAGATATAGAGCAACCTTATTTTTGTATTGTGAAAGGTACATGTGTTTTCTTACTTAAAATATCCATAAATCTGGAATACCATATTGGCCATTTCACAATTTAGAATTCAAATGCAGTGAGAAAGCTGAGCATCTTCAGACAAAGCGAGAGCTCTCTACCCTCAGTAACGCCACGCTGACATGATTAAAAATGTCTCATCTACTTAATCTCAAAGTAAACACACAAATAGGCAAATGCACACATGAACAAGAGTGCAGATAACCTTTACTGCATTCCTAGATCATATTTATGCTTCTACATCACCTGCCTGGCATAACATCAGTCTCTAAATTTGTTGTATGTTTTCATGACTTTCATGGTTGCTGTAATCAAGCTCGTCAAAAAACACACCACAGTAATGCACGTGTTGGTCTGTAGCTGATGCAGTTTTGACGGGTTTATGTTCTGCAGTGGATGTAGTCATGTTTTCTGTGCTGCCTCTGTCAGGCTGCAGTGGGCTCTAAACAGGTGTGGATTAATATGCCAGGACAGAAATGTATCCCCTAATGGGCTGTTAATTGACCTAACCTCCTTCTCCACTTCTCATTCTTTCCCCCTCTTTGTTCCCCTGCCATACAGCACGGTTCTCCAGCTCCATCCCACTATTTTTCCATCTTCTCCTCCCTCCATGTCCTCTTCTGACTCTGCCTCGCCTCCATCATCATGCATTACTCTTCTCCTATCATCCTCTTTCCCCCTTGTGTCTTCCTCTTCTCCATTCCCCATTTTTCCTTCAATTTCTTTATGTCATCTTCCTCCCCATGCCTCCTTCCAACCCTCTCTCTATCAATGTCTATTCCCTTGCTACTACGTAAAATGAAGCCTGCCCATGGGGAACATGATAAACAGGCTCCATTTCACTGGACACCAGGAGTCACGGTTCCATCTTCCTTCTACCAGCATGGGAACACAGCCTTTTAACTCCTGTTCAGCTTGGACAGCTGGAGGAAACCCTCCTGGGCATCGGCACTGCACCTCTTATGGAGAACAAAGACATGAGCGATTAATCTCTAGACTTCCACCTGTCAACTACAGAGAGCTTTGAAAATAATTCCTCACAAAGTCATGAGCCTTTTTGAGCTCTCATTGTATGTGACATCTTTAATAGGTCATTTAAAACTGATCTCAATGCTTCCTCAATCTGATATTCCATCACGTTTTATATGCAGAAGACTCAATCATTTACTCATCAGGAGAGAGGATGTATAACTTGATGTCATCATTGACTTTTACATATTTAATCTAATCAGTGATTGATATTCTCTACCTGCATGGTTGAAGTGTCTCCCTATATGGTTTGTCTTTGTGCAACATTGTCATATGAGCGCTTATCTTGACATCCTGGGCGTCTGGAGGTTTGGTCTTCCTTGTTTTTGAACAGGCTTCGTAAGGCTGATGCTGTATGTCTCTTGATAAAGGTATGATGTGGTTTTGCGGCCTGTAAGCGGGGGGTCAGCCTGTAATATAAGATGCACATAGAGCTTTGCACATGGCTCAATGAGACAAATCCAAACTGACTTCGAAACTGGGATAAAAACATTTGGGCAGGCTGATGAAGTGAATTATTTAGTTTGACTGTTTTCTCTGTTTTTCCTCCTCCCTGTGTTTTGTTGCTCCCTGAATAAAGAAGAAGTCTTTTATTTCCTGACTTTGTTTACTTGTCATTAGTTTATGGAGTAAAAAAGCACATCTCTGTGGATAAAAAATCTGAATAACATATATCATTACTTATTGAACCCTGCTATATTAAGTCTTTGATATGAAAATGCCTTACTGTAATTTGTCTTTTTCTATGAATTGGTGGCTTTAATAGAAAACTGTGGTTCATTACTACTTCAGTTTTATTTTTGTAGCTTTGGCCATTGGTTCTTTTAGTTATGAAACCATTACCAAAGTAATTGCAGAGATCTTGGGACACTGCAACAAAATTGGTCAAATGAGGCAACAACTAGGTGCAGTCAGACAGCATGTAAACAAGCCAGCAATTTAACCAGATTAGCCACAAATTTTCTTGGAGATAATACTAAAAGTACGTGTCTCCAATCCTCGTTTTATAGGAAAACTATGCAGACTACTACAGTAAGTATGATTTTTTTTGTTAAATTAGGAAGTTCATCTGTAAACTGTAATTGATGTTTACAACAACAGTTTGGGTAATATTTTTACCATTTGGCTTTTCTGGCCATATACATTGGACTAACCTAGTGGCTTATTACAAACATGTGTGACTGTCTAACTGCTTGTGTTTCTCAACCTATTGTTAGTGATGACACTGATTTCTAATAACAGTACTTCAGTACTTAACTACAGTTTAACTGACAGGACCAATAACCTGAGCAACAAACACTCAGCAGAACTTTAGTTCACTTGCATGTGCAAGTTTTAATAACAAGAAATCCTCCATTTAATGCCACGTAATACTTTAATGCACCAAAGACCAGCTTCTTTAGGTTTTGTGGAGATCATCAATGGATAAATGTCTTATATGTATATAATTTTCTAACTTGTTTCACAGTGGGTGTTGATTTCAAGTTTGAAATGGCAAGATAGCTGAACTGTATTTCATTTTATTGTTTTAAAAAGAAAAATATCCGTACATATGTTTGTGTATATTGTTTATATTAGGGTTAAAGAGACATAACAAGTGTTCCCTATGGAATCAAACTGGGGACATTGCAGTATGCATCTTAGACCGTTAAACCACCAGGACACCCTATTCTATTCTATTCTTACATAAATATAACTCTGTATGTAACTAAATGTAAAAGACAAGTGATCACTGATGAGTGTTATGAATGGTAGGACTCTCATAGTTGTCACAGTTTGAGGTTGTTAACGCGCCACAGGACAGAATAAATTGTGAGCATAATTTACACAGCAAGTAGCATCCAGAGTAATTTTCAGCTATTTTCCTGAGTATTTAGAGTGCATTTTTGGAGGATTTATTGACTATTAACTAAGTCAGGCAGCCTAAAACGGGTTTTGGCATGTCTACTACAGATTAATATTCTTATGTTATTGCTGATCATTCTGCAAATCAAAGTGTGGTATGTTTAACATATCCAGGAGAACATTTGGTTTCCTTACATTTATGTTGTTATGTATTTATGTTATGGAAATCAAAGTTGCACACTTGGTAAATCCATCACAATCGCCATCACGTCAGCATTTTCTTCATAGTCGTCATTGTGTGATATGGCAGTTGTAAGTGCAGATAAACTGAAAAGTCCACACTGCATTGCCTCCCAACAATAATGTAATGAACAACTGTTTTTTAATATCCAAATCAAATAGAAAAATAAACAGAGGCCAGTGTCTGCCTGCAGGGTGGGGAAAAAGACGGTGTGCCTTGCAAAATGGTGGTACTTTGAATTTGAATCAGATTGAATCATCAGAAATTGGCTTAAATCAACACCTTTGGCCATCATAAGATCTTCTGAATGGATGTGTTTCTGGGCATCCTATAACCAAGGGGTTTAAGATACTGAACATGTAATCACAATATCCCCTGTTTGAGTGCAGCATGGATCTTTGCTGCATTTAATTCTTCAACTCTCTCTAATTTTCTTTCAGCTCTTTATCAAAAACCTTCTAAACACCAACCCATATGTGTGTCATTAACCACCCAATTTCCATAAGCAATCTACTGTATAGTGAGGAGAAAATACTTAAGTGCATTGCTCTAGGTTCCTAACTTCATCCTTTCAGCATACTTTCAGATTTTCACTTCACATAATCCATCCGCGGAAACTTGTCCTTTATCAAGTGTTTAGAAAAGAGAGTGGGTTTTTAACTTTTAGGCACAAGTAGCTTGAGAAATAAGAGGTTTATTTCTGAATGGGTTATTTATGCATCTGCAGAGCGTCTCCCTCCTCTCTGACTTCAAACTGTTGTGGTTTTGCCTCCTGCCAGGACAGTTCAACATGCTGCCCCCTGTTGGTGTTTTTGTTTTACAAACTGGGACACACTGGTGTACAGCATCATGAATAGGAAGCAGTTACAGAGAGTACTGACTTTAGAGGTGTATGTTTACAGCAGCAATCTCTTAGCATGAGCAAGGCTGCAGGTAGGATTTTAGAAGTACTGAGTCATGAATCCTAGTCACCCCAATACACCCTCAACGCCTTAAAAATGTTGATATTTCATATTTTATTTTATTGGTTAACTGTAAATCTAATTTATTCCCTGTAAATTTACAATCCATTTGCTCTGCTTGATGTTGACCTTGGAAGTTTTTCCTACCAATCTCATTTCCACTCTTTTAAGCCCTTAAATACAGAACAGTTACTACCACTGCACTAACTGTACATCTTGTACATTTTACCAACCTTTAGCATGTGTCCACACAGTACTTAATACGTGTCTACATAAGTGTTAATGGGTTCAAGGGTGCCAAAAGTTCAGCAGCATTAATCTCAAGGCTACTACACTTATGAAAAGATTTTCATCACAGATTAAAGAAGACTAAGAACATCCTCACGTATGAACTCCAGTAGGTCACAGAGTTGTTGTTGGCACAAGTACTTAGACTTCACACTGGCAATGGCACTTTCACTGCTGCAGGTCTAGTAGAGTGGATCACACTGATAATCAGCCCAGAGTGGATTTTCCCAAAGAGGAGCATTACGACAAACATGACTAATATTAGACTGTAGCCCTGAGGCACTCGTCTTTCTCAGCTCTCCAAAGGAAGGTTAAAAAGCTGAGACCTCACTGGAAATGAATCACACAAGTTTTTTTTTTATGTTGTATTGAAATCTTTTGAGGTTTTATTTCACAAGCAATGAAACTGAAAAATAATTATTTTAAGTTCAAAGCTATATAACTGCTATGGAGCATATACATAAGGCCTAAACTATGCAAATACAGTACTCTGCCTTTGGACAATCTTCAGAGGAAAATAGTACCTACAAACAAAATGTTTTCTTTCACATTTTCCTTAAAGAAAATAAAGCAACAAAACTGATTCTGACAGACGAACAAAACCTGAGAGAAGCAACAAAGTCACAAAACTTCGGTCGATATGCACCAAGCAACATTGCACAAAATGACTTAATTCTTTAAAGTCCTGGTAATTTTAACCCTTTAAGATTGCATCCTCACTTATATTGTACACCTATTTAACAATGTATGCCAAACCCAAACCAATAACCAAATTTATATCAAAATCCAATAATTTATTGTTCCTGTAAAACAAAATGTGACGCGTGCTTACATAAGCATGAACTAACCAGTTTCAACCAATAATATCATGACATTCACCCATCAATCAATCTTTAATCTCTAACTTTTAGCGATACAGAGCAAAGATTCATTAGTTAGCTAGCTAGGATGGATGTGTAGGAAGTGTTTCTGGGGGCCGGACCTCACTGATAACTGTACAAAAACACAACGTTATCACTAACTGCTGCTGAAGCTACTTTAAAAGAGTGACAGGCCTCAAGTTGCTGTCTGACACCTCGCCACCAGAGCGCCAACACTGAGGAGGGACAGCACATCCAGACACACACAGCGGGCAGAGATGGAGGGCACCTAAATGGGATGCAGAAGGGACAGTGAACATCTTTTGTGCCTGAAGCACAAATACAATGAAACACACACAAAGTTAGACACATATCTTTTGTCTTGGCATTCAACATTTTTTCTGTGTACGTTTTGGCTAAAACAAGTTCCAGCAGGCAGCAGATCTGACACTTTCCACAGTTTGTGAACCTGACTGCGCCTGGTGGTTCGTTACACAGAACCATCTGGAAAGTCCTCATTGGCACTTTAAAATAATTCTTGGCAGGAGACTGGATAAACCATCCGTCTATCCCCGTCTATAATGTGCCTACTTCGACCAGTCAGATCAATGAACCATTTAACGTAGTAAAGCTCTTACCGAAGCCAATCGGGAGGGGGGTGAAAGCATCTCTTCCTTTGAGAAAAGGCCTTCAGTGCCGTTATTTGCTTTTTTTTTAATGAAGAAATGCTTCAGTACCAGTTAACAAACGGTGTCTTGGTTGGTCTGGTACCACTGTGCAACATTTGTTTGTTCAGCCAATTTGGCAGCTGTTACATGAAGAGTTTAGGTTAAAATCACTGGTATTAAAATGGACAATTATGTGTAGAAAAATGTAAAGGATTAAAATATGACATAAAATAATGACAGTGTAACAGTGGCAACACATACATGCACACATACAGGTATTCACATTCACATGTACACATACATACTGTAATAGATACAGATGATGGATGTAACAGCAGAGGTGTCTTTTGCTGTGCCAAACCCTGCCAGCCAGAGACACCCTGGCTCTGTCCCTAATGAAATAACCCCTTCTGACAGATGGCAAGTACCACTTTCCCTCTGTTGCATAATTTAAACTGACCCCTCTAATTGGACAATGATTCAAGTCATCAGCCAGTGAGAGAAGGTCAAGCTTGTCTGAATAAAATCCTGGTTGAGACTGACAAAGATTTGTTTATCTTGGGAAAAATAGCAAAGTGACTCATGAATATACAGTGAAACTAAAAATACATTATTAATCTACAAGACTCAGCTACAAGGTTAGGCTGCTTTTATGCATTAGTGATGCAAAAATTCAACAATAATGTTGCATTAATGTCAGCTTGTTTTAGACTTAAACTTGATAATAACGCTTAGGGTTGAATGTCAAATGTATCCTTAATCCTTACACTGAACCAAAAATCTTTGACTTAAGCTTGACCACAAAACCTGATCTGTGACCCTGACCCTAATCCTTCAGGATTAGGGTCATGCAGAAGAGTCACATGCTGGAATGGTCAGGTTTGATTTGCAAAATATGCAATAGGGGACTCAGACGTTTGATACATGTATAGTTATATGTAAATGTTCAGTTTCATTTACCTAGGGAGGCTTTTTTTAGAGGTTATGAAACGTAAAAATGGAAAGTAAGGAACATAACCTCCCATCCTTTGCAGAGGGAAAGTCATTACTGTGCCTCAGCAAAGTACTTCTGATTGCTTTTTGTAAAGTTTCAAAGTCTTGCATTAACTCCACAAACTGTTCACAAAAGAATATAATGCGACAAAAGATTTCATTTTTGCTTTTGCTGTCAGCCATTTTGCATCATGAATGCAAAGTTGGAACTTTTGACATCAAGTGTTGCACTGTAATGCTATGATATAACTGATTCTACCATCTTCACAAGACAGTAAATACCCTCAACCTATAACCTCTGACCAAGGAGGTAAACAGAATATATCCCTCAAGAATCATAGTAATCATAATCATCAAATTTAAATACAAACAGCATGCAATTGAGATTAAATTGTAATAGTAGGGTAAGTTTCCCAATCAAGTCAGCAGAAACACACAGGAAAAGGGTAATTAGCTCAGTTTGAAAGAATTTATGTGTAATTCAGGCTGTTGTAGTGTTCTGCCCCCAAATGACAAAAAACTGCTTTAATACTGTTTTTAACCACAATCATTAGTTCAAAGTTCTGATTACTGTGTCAGAAAATTGCCTGGGTGGATTATGTTGCCCCTGAAGAGGCTTATTTACTGCAGCAAATTGTTAACAACCAAGAAGGGCGGCTAATCCTCTTCTCCTAAAGAGGTGAGGGTGGAGACTAACAACATGGAGACTCCCAACCCCCGAAACAGAGAGGCCACACATGCCTCCACTGTCTCTCTACTCACTTCTTTTACTGCAGCCATCACCTTCAGCACCCAGATCGGCACAGTGAAGAGTGGACATGCAAAGGAACAGATCCTGATCCTGCTTTCTTTCCATCCCGATGAAGCAATCTTTGGATGGGACACGACAAGAAGAGAGTTTTTCAAGGTGAATATGGAATAAGTAAGCGAGAAAAAGACAGAGGTAACAGTACAGACAACGGAGCAGGAGGTTCAAAACAGGTGCATCCCCAACAGCCAGAACACAGGGTTAAATGAGGACACTGCACGTACAGTCAGAAAAGAGGCCTGAACTTGGCTGTGCAGCTAGAGTAAGAATGAGGCACATTGTTTGACTAGTAGCTGGGGTTAATCTAAACTGAAAGAGAAAAGAGGAAGAGCTTGGCAGTCGGACAAGGGCAATGGTTGAGGCAGACACGCAAAGAGTGTGGGTGTCAGTGATGAACTTGGGGTGACTGTGGGAAGCAGTTAGGCTGCTTGGTAGATCCCCAAGTTTGTCCAACTGACAGATGAGGGTCCAGAAGGCAGCTAACAGGATGAGGCTGGGCGGCCACGTGGCCCCACAGGGATTACAAGCAGCAAGAAGAAGGTAAAGAGATTAGACTCAAAACGGAGCCTGCTTTTTTAACCTCGTCACTGTTGTCACACTGACAGCGCAGAAGGCTACTCCTGAGCCAAAATTCCAATCAGTTCACCATCTCTCATTCCCATACCTCTCCTCCCTCCCTCGCTCCCTCTGCTCATCCATCCATGCAGCCACCTTTGTTGTCTACAGGGATCCAACAGCATCCAGGAAATAACTTGCTGCTGAAGAACTGAGCTGGAGTGGACCGAGCTCCCTCCTAACAAGCTGAAGACTTTATCTGCACCGATGAGGAGACTTTTGCACTCTCTGCTAATGGACTCAAGATAAAAAGATTCTGGATTTGAGACTGTTGCAAACAACAATCTCTTTACAAATGACAACTTCAGGCTTGAAAACCACATAAATTAGCCCATCATGCTTTTGAAGTCAGGACTACTCTTCACTTTGTGTCTGTTTACCCTCCAGGCAAGTCGAATCAAAGGTAAGATTCCTGTACAGAGTCTGGTTACATATTTGAGATTTTTCTTGCCTTGGTAGTGTGATTGGAGAAAGAGATGCTGTTTGTTTTCACACAGCAGGATTCAGTAGTGCTGGACAACTCTCTTTCTGAACAAACTTTCAACAGTCTAACTCTTTAGGGCTGCACTTTTAGCAGGAGAAGAGATGGACTAAAAGAGGTCACTCTCCACATTACTTTAAAGATCTTTTTTGTAAAGACCTTTCTGCAGGTTTTCTGTCAGTGATGTTCTTCTGCATGACAGGAGACTTAAAGATGTGGAGATCCACTTCAAGGGCAACAGGGTTTTCTAGTTAGAAGTGTGTGTGTGTGTGTGTGTGTGTGTGTGTGTGTGTGTGTGTGTAACTCTGCTATTTAAAGAACTCTCTCTGTAAACTACAAAATGCTAGGTCATCCTCAAACTCATCCTCTTTGATTTTTAGAAAAATGTCAAGCAGCCAGTGAGCCACTTTGAAGGTCATGAATATTCACTATGAATTAGCGGCCCGAGACATATAATAGATGTTCACTGAGGAAGATAGCATCATTTCACCAGTGATAATATTTGCGTCCGCACTGGTTGTCTCGTTCAGTGTGATGTGCCCGGGTGAGCTCATTATCCTGAAGGAAACAAAAGCTATTCTGTTCCCAGTGTCGCAGGACGCTAATCTTTTCTGGCTTGTAATTCTGCTGTGAGGCCTTTTTGCGGCTGCACTGGGCATTAAGGCCTGTTCAAACACTCCCTCCTCTCACCCAGGCCCTCGTGTCCTTGCATGTGCAAGTCAGGCTTCAAGCTTACCGATTCCTAAAAACCCATTCAAATGTTGTCTCAGTGGTGTATTAATGAAAACACACATGATTTGGTTAAATTTCAGGCCACTTTCTGACCTGCTGAGATGAATGACTGAATGACTCTGCCTGGCAGAAACTATACTGTGGAGTAAGCCACAGGCCACAATGTCAATGACCACACATTCTTTGCATGTTCTTGGTGTGAGGCCAATCTTGGATTTGAGGAAAACAATATTGTTCATTGTAGGGGTTATTATTTATGTGTGGTACAGTGATTAACAAAGTGTTTCGAACATTTTTGTGTTGGATAAGTTTAATTCTAATTCCAAAATATGAACTGACCTTCTTACTTCACATATGCTATGGCAACATATAGGAGGTGGACACAATGTCAGCAACACATACTTACATAGTATACTACAACAACAGCTCAGCCCATTTAAAGTTTGTTTGTTTGTTTGTTTATTGCATCCCCAGCTACCCCATCATAACCCCATCATAACACATATATACATACACATATATATATAAGTCCATGTAATAATGTAATGTATTCAATACTACTCTTTCACTGTTTTACATGCAAATGCATTATTATCTGATGTAATACTGCATCTAGGGTTCATGTGTTGCATTGCATTAGCTAGTTTATGATATTGTGTCCACTCATGCAAATACACACACTTGCAGCTTGCAACTCAATTCAATTTTATTTGTATAGCGCCAATTCATAATAGAAGTTATCTCAGGACACTTTTCAAATAGAGCAGGTCTAGACCGAACTCTTCATAACATGGATTTAACATGCACTCCCTGGACTCTTCCTGTGTTGTTCTTCTTGTGCTTGTGGTCCAGTGTTGGTTCCCAATGCTGGACATGACTAACTTTAATTAGCACAACTCAATATCTGTCATATGATATGCAGCATTAATGCACAAAGATTTCCCCCCTGTCTTTTTGTATCTTCATAAAAATGTAGTATCTCCAGCTAAAAGCTGCGTGTCTGATGCCAATGTCACAGTGATTATATTATTTACACTCACTTGCTCTTTTTATTCTTCTGTTGTTGTTCTGTACCCTAATCTAGAGGAGGCACAGTTTGTTATTTGGGTCCAATTACCTCAAGTCTGTGTTTTGGGGCTCATAAATCCTGGCTTATTGTCTTAAAAAGTCTTCTGAGGTTTGCCACCTGGCATCACAATGAGTGCCTTTCTTCTGAAATAGCTTTATTCAATGGGGTGACTGTGTTAGAGAGTGTTGACTGGTGTACTGGCTTGTGTAATGGTGTGGAATTACCTTCCTGTAATGCCTCACCAGGGTGGCTGAGCTTGTTTTCTTTACTAAGGTGATCAGGAAATTAGGGCAGTTCTCCTCATGATGTGTACAGCGTCTCAGTGATATAATTTATGGAAATAAGCCTGTCAGTGTTATTGCGTGAATGTTTTCATGTGATGGGATTGTTTTTGTTAATCACTCAAATCAGCTGGATATCCACCTGTACCTCGTTTTAATCTCTTTAAGGTTTGCTGTGCACGCATGTCCCTTTTCAACTGTAATCCACATGCGTGCTTTTCTGCACATTCACACCTGGATGCTGCCTAGAAAAAACTTACACTGTTGAGCAGCTTCAGTGATGCAACGTGGGTCAAGTCACGCAAGGGCATCTCAGGAAACAATTCCTTAGAGAGAAGTAAGAGTTACTCATTTGCTGCACATCTGTGCACTTTCTCAGCATACAAAATTGTATCCTTCCAGTCACAAATGAGCACCTCAAAGCACCTCAAATAACTCATTGCACCCCAAAGAGACACACACTGCTAGATTGTCCAAAAATAGACTCTCAGGGACCCTCCGTGTATGATATACCTTTCAATGTTATGCCAGAATTAAACACTCCTCGGTGGTAGTTGGTGTTGCACTTCTTGCACGTTTTTGGATATTAGAAAGAGAAAAGAGAGAAAAAGATTTGTTTTTGACAGTTTCACAGTGGTGCACTGTAAAAGTGGGTCCTGCTCTAAGAGGATTCTACACTTCCCATAATGCTACTCGGTAGTGTGTTTCATTAGACATTAGATAGTTAATGGCTGAGTCTGTCAAATATCATTTCATAAAAGGCTTTCTGTTAAATTTTCAATCTGAGATGACCTTGATGACATCACTATTGTCACTATGATTGTTGCTGAGTAGTACTCATTGGAACAAACTGATCTTTGTGTGTAGAATTGATGGAGTGCTCCTTTAAAACAAACCTTTGCTCTGCTTGTGATAATGCAAACTTAAAGAGTATTTTGTTGCCAGTAAATACAATTTGCAATTGTGGTTTCGCTTTTATCCATCCTAGCAAAGGCAACATATTAAAGGGAAGCTTGCATGCTATGCATCCTGGTGCACGTAGGCACTGCCATCACTGATCCACAAGCAGAAAAACTCTGTGAAGCACACACTGAGGAATTTCTTGTTTCAGTTGACTACATTTACCATCAACACTGATTGGACATCCATATAAAACTTTTTCCTTTAAAGCCGCAACATGAAACTTCCAATTTTTTGTTGATTCTGGTGGCCCTTGTGGATAAAAGTGGTAGTGTTTCCACCGCCTATATTCATTGATTTCAAGAGGAATCTTATTGCGGGCGCTTGTATTAAGAATAACTATATAGAGATAGCCAGCTTTCTCGCTGATGGTCTTGTTATCATTTAGAGGCATTAGGTAAATTCAGACTGTTTCGCAACCTGTTAAAAACTCCTAGTAGGTTTGAATGAATGGCTACTTCATGAAAAATCACAGCATCAGTATGTTATATTATCAGGATTTTTTCTGTATCCAATATTTGTGTTTCCAACCATTTACATGACGAGTAATTCAATTGTGAAGCTGTTAATATTGCAGAAGAAACAAACTCCAAACCATTCAACTTACTTTAGGTACAGTGTGTCACTAGCTACAGAGCAGGAGAAAAAAGGGCTTTGGCTTTGTGTTGAGTTGTTAATTGAAACAATCATCCACAGAAACACTTTCTATCACTGAGTGAGAAATCTCACACATTCATGTGCTGAATTCTGTAAAAATCATGCCACATTATTATATTTCTTTTTAACTTATCACTTCACTGACTGCTTTTGCAGACCTTCATGACCACGGTTTTTCTGGACTCAGGGATGTGAAGTATCGACACTTTCTAGAAGCCTCCAGACCGATCAGACACACTACAAATGTCAGAGCGGAGCAGGATGGCCATCGGACGAAGAGGTCAGCGCTCTTCACCACAGGTGTCAAAGTGTGTCCCCAGGAGACCATAAAAGCAGTCATCAGCAGCCATCGGAGCTATTACAAACTCAGAGGTAAAAGGAAGTGTCTGCTGTTAGACTTTGATGTGAGCTTATACTGTAAATTTACTTCAACTTTATCCATAATTATGACTGAAAATCTTACAGTGAAATGATAAGCTTTTCCTAAAACACTGACCAAAACAATCAAACACAGATGTCTTAGCAGTTGGAAAAATATCTGTCTGCTTTGATGTTTTTAGCAGTTGGAACTTTTTGGGAAGAAGATAAAAAAGATATTTTAATCCCCCCAAATGTGTACAATTCTCTAAATCTTGCCAATGAATGTACATACACATACGTGATGTTTGTTATCCGTCTTAATTGTTTAGAGCCTGGTGATGTTGACAGGATGCCACGAAATGATGTACTGAACCAGATTTACTGACTTTAGGGATACACATAGTGATGGACTTAATGAAGTTATATGCAAATATCCTTTGTTTAAGAGAGACGCATTGTGTATGAATTAAGAGGCAAAGGTTATCACCTTGGCTGTTACAATTGCTTAGTAATTCAACTTGTTCCACGACAGCTGCTGTGCCGTATAATTTAAAAAAAGGAGGCAGATTAATTTGGTGTACTGGAGGTAATCGCATTGCTCCAGAAATGAGTTTGTCAAAAGATACATTTCCCACAGGCATCAATATATTGGAGAATGTGGAGCTTGGTTCCCTCACAGAGGCAGATAAAACACACTGCAGCTCCAGGGGGTCTTTGTGCTCATGATTGTAATATTCACAAAAATGTCACGGACATGCAGCGACTTAAATATACAGTTTGACATTTACTGAAACAGGCATTAGTGCCTTTTTGTGCTGCCCCAGTATCCCATATCATGTTTTAATATGTTTTGTGATTTATTGTAGCATGGTGGTACTGGTAATATTACAGATAAATAGCTAAATCACAGCAAACTGCCCACATTCAGAGATGCCAAGATCAATACCAACAATCCTATTTATGTTTATGTTTTTTTATTTCTCCATTATATAATTTCCATCATGTCTGCCCTTGTTGTAAATATATGAAATGCCATGTTCAGTCATCCCTTGTATATGTTTTTCTAAAGTAAGATTAGATGGTGGTGCATATTCATACTTATGTGAGTTTGGTGTATTTTCTTCTGCAAAAAGTCAAAAGAAAACATCCACAAATTTGTGTGATATCGCTTCAGTTTGTCAGGAAGCTATTTGGGAAGCGTTTCGGATCTTCTTGGACAGAGTCCCAAACTCAGAGGAGTACAGAGCCTGGGTTTACACCTGCCAGCATGAAAACCTCTGCATGGACGACCTGGCCCAGAACTTCAGCAGCTCTCAGGAGCATCTGGAAATGGTGGCCAGAGTGAGTCCAGCACCAACACGACAAAAATACTTCTGTCCACTTTTATAGCATTGTGTTCAGACTGCGTGGCTGTCAATCTTAAGTGTACATCTGTGATAGATAATATCTTGTTTCTTATATCCAGAGAGTAGCAGAGCAAGCTGAAAGTGAAGGGTATGTGCAAACTTCTTATATTTTGTGTTCCTTGTTTGTGAATGTTCCTTTGGTGGTATGCTGTCATTTTGTTTAGAATACACATTTAAACCAAACTATGTTCTGTTCACAATGTTCAAACCAGCTACACCTTTGCTACTTTAGCCAGATTAATATTTGGGAAATTAGGCAAACATGGATATTGGTTTTAAGCGTAAGGATTCTCACAAATTTAGTGCAGCAAATATTCATTGTCATCAAACTAAATTCCTAACAAATATGTTGTTTTATTTCCAGATTTGACTTGACCACTGAGCCAGGAAGGGAATGTGAGTTTGACACTAATGCATCACTACTGTTCAATGAAAAACCACTGAATTACTGACTTTAACAGCTATCAATACATTGTCATACAATCATAAATGAACTAGTGTGTTGTTGTTTTGTCTCAGGCACCTGGACACCTCCAGTGATTCTGCTACCAACTGAAGCTGAGGCTGTAAGCAAATCCTTAAAATACCAGAACCATATTTGTTTTGAATGGCACTTCTCTAATAACAATGTCATTTGGCTTCTCTTTGCCAGATCCTAGAAGATCCAAACATGATAAAAGAGAACTATGAGGAGTACATTGTTGAGTTCAGGGTCACCATTGTGGACCCGACATACAGCAAGCTGCTCAGTGACCCAGAGGCTCCACAGTACAATGACATTACACGAGAGCTCACAGACAAGGTGAGAGACGGGTGTGCATTTACAGACCAAAAGCAAATGTTAGCAGTTGCCTGAGCTGTCTGCTTTACCTTTCCACAAACACGGGAAGCCGTTTGATAGCAGAACTGCATTTGAAAAGCTTTTAAGTCTAATAAAACTGTGAAATTCTGTATGAAAAGAATCAATTGTGGCAATTGTGGTTTTGTCACCTTGTCTTTGCCTATAATCCTCCCCTCAAAACCAAACCATTCAAACCTTTCATTATGCAAGATGTCAATAAGATTAACATGATTTTGAGCTTATATGGCACTGTACTGTTAAGCGTAAAACTCACCCTGATTGATTTAACAGGTAGCAACCAAGGGACTTTAGCTAAGACTCCTAAATGACCACAAGCCTGAAATAGTAGATCTAATCATATAGATTATCTCCGACTAAGAAGGCATCGACTGAGACTCTAACCACAGCTCTTAAGAATCACTTCTGCTGGTGTAAAACCATTAGTGTTTCATTTTCTTTTTTAGAGAACTGAATTTAAGAATGAGACAGTGCAGACGTTAGGGCTAAATAAACCACCACACTCTGATGTGTTTTTCCAGTATGTTCACAGTATAATCCTGCAGTGTTAAAAAACAAAAATAACCACATGCAGCTGTCATCAGGACCTTAACACAACATTCTGGACCCTGTAGGCATGGGCACCTCCCCACATCCATAGCTACCTTTATGTATACTCAGTACTCCCTCTCCCATCCTACATTGTCTTACTTGTTGTCAGTTTGCCAGACAGTAGTTCTTCCCTCTCTTCTCTGCAGTAGTCCTCAGTGTTTCCACATTTGGCTGTTACCTGACTGCCACACCCAAATGCACATGTGTTCCCAATCCCCTAATCAGTTCCCACTGATATACAGGCCACTTTGTGTCACTTTCTTCGTGTTCCTCACCAGTTTGACTATTAATGTTAAGTCTTTTCGCTACCTGCCATTGCTTGCTTGTTATGACCATTTGACTGCCTTTTTAGACTGTTGCCTGCCTGCCTTTCCCCTTTTCTTAGTTCTCTTAGATTAACCACCTATTGGCAAACCCTTTTTTGAATTTCGTACGCAGTAATCCTTTTAATATAACCTGTCTTCTTCTAAGTCATGTGTTTAGGTCCATTACCTGCAACACTGAGTCTTTACAGTCACATGTCCGCATGAGCCGATTTTTAAATTAACGATTTGATTAATCTGACGATTATTTTCATGATGAATTGCTTTATGTGTTGCTATATGTTAGGAAATAGTGAAAAATACTTTTACAATACTTAAAATATCCCACAGTCTAGGTTTGTTCAAAATAGTTTATAGCATAAACCATTATAGCATTGTTTAGTTGACCAATTGTTGCAGCTCTAGTGTACAGTAAATAATGCAGCATATGCAAAAGTATTATGTTGTTTTTATTGGCTAGTCTGTTACTGGCCAATGAGAACATATCTCCAAGATGTCAACTTTTTATGAAATAAGAAAAACAGCCCTGAGATTCGTGAAAATGCATTTCTTGGATAATCCAGTGAGTTTTACAGTATAGGCCTAAGCTGTAGGAATGGTGTAGAAACATTACATACAACATAAACCAGTAAAGGAGCATTAATTACTAAATATATTTCTATCATCTATCTCATTCTGTCTCTCTCTTTTTCTTCGTATAGATGCTTCATGTGTTTGAAAAAGTTCGAGGATTCAAAGAGATTCGAGTTCTGGGATTTCGGTGAGTTGAATCAAGTTTTATTAAAGGTTTTCTTTAAGTTTTGGCACTATAACTGGGCTTGGTAATGATGATGGATTTTGACAAAACAACACCGTAAATAAGATTAGAGACTCAAAACATAAATTTCTTATACTTTTTCCCCTGAAGTGGCTTTTATTGAAGCGTTTTATTGCTCAAGTCTCAAAGGAAACTATAACATCCCCAAAAATATCCTCTTTTGGGATACGACTCGGAAATTGCCTTAGCAGACATCCATTACCAGTGAGGTCTGTCTATTATGAGGGTTTCTGATATGATTTGTTCTGTTGATCAGCTCACAGGATGTGTCTATGCATTACGCTGTGGTCTTTAATGGAGAAACAGAGCTCAGGGATGAACCTGAGGGTCTCGAGGAGCCTGACACAGACACAAATGAGGATGTAAATGCTCCTAAACTGAAGCACATCATCACAAAGGCTTTAAAACAGGAACCCTCACTACCGCTGGACATACAGACGCTCAGCTTTGAGGCTGGTAAGCATAATATCATACTCACATTTGATTAAATATTATATTAGTGTAGTATAGTAGAATAGTATTTTAAAGCACTTTAACTCCTTTTCTTCAGTAACCACAGTTTATCCAGTTGCTGAGCTCGGCATGAACCCTGTTGAGATCGCTGTACCCGAGGACGACACCATACAGGCACCCACAGAGGATTACACTCCCACCCAAAGTTTCTTCCCAAGTGTGGCAGTGATAGAAAACTCTTTGGAAGCTTCTACAATCAAACCAGAAACACACACCTTTGTGCCTTTCATCCCAAACGTCGTCCCAGAATCCACGTCTGCCATCACAGATGAGACTCCTCTAATAGCGACAGTAGAACAGGAATCCACAGAGGATTCTGCAGGGGAGCCTGGTGACATTATAACACCAGACACAAAACTGGAAACTATCACAGAGCGGGAAGAGGAAGCAGAGCCAGAGGTGGAGGAGATACCACCTACTGAGCCTGAGGACGGAGGTGAGGCTGAACCTGACGAGCAGGTCACAGAAGGTAAGGCCACTTCAGATTGTTTTAAAACCAGGATGTTGAAGTTCAATCAGAAGAGACACGTTTAAGAACTTCAAGCTTTATTGATCAAACCGAACATTAGATTGTGGTCTGGACTCCATTTGGAGCTATTGATGCATTGAACCTCAGGATCAAACTGCAACTTAACCCTCACTTTGCCATCATGGTCGGGTTTTACATAGTCTTGATTCTGCTGATGGTGGGGAAGGGGTGGGGGTATGAGCTCATTGCTGTTATGGGCAAGAGACGCAAAATACAGGAGCAGTTTATTCGGGGTGAACTCATTTTATAATATTACCATTAAATAACACTTTAAACATCTATTTCCTTTTTTTTGTATATATCTATACATTATTTAACAATAGCCCCAGTTTTAACCCCAACACTGAGAGTAACTTGGGACTTTCCAAATAAACAGTGACATATTTTTTTCCTTCCACCCACACATATCTGCACAGAACAATCACCTCTCATAGGAAATGGAAATGAAAGTACAATTAGACTTGGTGGTTTGGTTTTGCGCAAGGAGATGCATCCTGCTGAGGCAATACATCATATTAAAACCCATTAACAAGCAGCGGCCTGTTGGTGGTCGAGTTATTACAAACTCATGCTGTGCAACCAAATTTTGTTCAGACTTGCAGGATGTATTTTAAATTCTAGTGGAGTTTCCTAAGATACAAATGTGTCAGGCTTGTCAAACTGAATTTTGGGGGAAACGTGTATAAAATAACGCACAAGCCATCTAGAATATTATAATTTGATGGATTGTTGCAGCCCAAAAAAAAAATGTTTCAATATTATACTCAATGTCAAAACCATATAACCTGATACAGAATACATTATACTGTCAGACAGTAGGACGTTAGATTATTATAAGAAGCTTAGAGTGACTTAAAGGAATAGTTTGACAAATGTGCCTTTTCTCTTTCTTTGTGAGAGTAGCATTAAGTTTTCAAAATTTTAAAATCCACCCAGTAGCATCACTAAAGCCCACCTATTGCATCTCATCTGTTTCATTTGAAGACATACAGTGAGGTAAAAATGACAATTTGTGGGGAGTTAGGTGGTGTCACTCTTTGTGTAAGTATCTGGCAAACTCACTTTGATGACAAGAGAAAAGTAACTGCACTCGGCTGTTGTTTGACAAGAAATAGTGACAACATGTCTTTTTTTCCTATTTATGTGTGGATTAAACAAACAAGATTAAATTAATTATTGAGCTTTAGAGGTGGAGCATTTTTGAACTTTGGAGGGTCAGGATAGGTCTTTCCTTCTGCTTCCAGTCTTTATGCTATGCTAGGCTAATCGCTTCCTGAGTCTAGCTCAATACTGAACTCAAAAACATGAAAGTGGACAGGCAGAACTAATATACTTAAATTGTTATGGTTGCATTTATATATCTTCTTTAATCCAAAGCGCTTTACAATAAAAGGGAAACAAAGGGGGGAACTGTGTGTCAAGGGGTTAACATAGAATACATGGTATCATGTATGGAGTTGGCTTTATTCAACAGCAGCAGCAAAAAACAGCTCCTAAACTTGTAGTCAAATCATGGTTTGAACATAGATTCTGGTAGGCTAGTTATCAGATGAAGCAACATGATGGATGAGTGTCCTACCTAAATTGCAATCATACCTGTATACTATTATTACTTGTATATTTCTTTCATACTCAAAATAAATTATAAAACCCCCTCTCTGATATATGTTTTACAAGAACCTGAACCTGCTGATGGGGTCCCTGATGAACAAAATGAAGATCTTCCCTTGCCAACCCCAGACACCCAACCAGAAGAAGAAATTACTGATACACCTGCTGAGGTTTACTATAACTTGCCAGAGTCTACAGACCCCACACTGACTGAGATATCTGTCATAGAAGCAGCAGTGCCAGTCTCCACACCATCATCTCACGAGGATGCTTTCCAAGGCAATGAACCAGAAAGAGATGATGAGCCTTTGCCATCCCCTGTAGAGAGCGGCGAAGCTCCAGAGGAAAGGGATGAGTCTGGCGGAGGGCACAGTGGAGCGACCCCAGTCTTAACAGACCTTCCTCCAGAGAACTCAAACATTCAAGAGGATGTCGGGTCAAGTCAGAACGAGACAGAGGCAGAAGTGACCGAAACCCTGGAAGAAGAGAGTGGTAGTGGATTCAACTCAGAGTCTGACGAACGCCCGTATGAATCCACAGCTGCACCGGCCATGAGACAAGCCAGCACCCCTCTGATGTCCATAATGGATAAGAACAAAGAGTTAGTGGTTTTCTTTAGCTTGAGGGTCACTAACATGATGTTTTCTGATGACCTGTTCAACAAGAACTCCCCAGAGTATAAATCACTGGAGAATACCTTTCTTGAGCTGGTAGGTACACAAGCTTTTGTGCTGGATATCATGTTTTTACATGCTTCATTATCATATTTGCTTTTGTAGACGAAGCTGAAATATGTGACAGAAGCACTTTTGTGCAATATATACTGTTGAACTTAGGTTTCAGATGATATTTTAGTGAGTTAGTTGTTTAGTTGGGGCTTTATCCAAATCTTTTTGCCCTGCACAAGTGAGGATGCACTTTGCAGTAAGCCTTATCCTCACTTATCTTTTTGCTTTTTTAAACCTGAGATTAACAGTAAATTATGATGAATTTGTATTTTTTCTTCAATAAATTATACTTTTTTTATAAAAATGTTACAAAATGTGATACGGTTTTAAGCATTCGCCAAATTCTTGGTCAAATCTGCAGTATGCTGATGCTTTAATTTCAAAGGAACCATTGTGTCAACAGTATGAAGAATTATTCTGTTTCACTCAGACACAGCACTCTGGGTCCAGAAACTCGCCAAACCCTGGAGCTTCCAGTAAATCTGGGCCTAGGAGACAGACGACTTTAGCCTCCATACCGGTATTTTTTTTTCTTCCATATTGGAACTACATCTCCAATGCCTCAGAGAGAGCATGACCTTTCTATTTCTTAACTAACCTTTCCGAAATGCAGTATCTAACAATCTGAAAGCACCTAACATTTCTGAAATACTCTAGCTTTTTTTTGTCCTTACATTAGACATTAGACCTTCCTGCTGCAGCTTGGTTTTATCTGTGAGTGTGGTTCTAACATTGCCTGTTGTTGTGTGATTTGCCTTAATTTTTTGAATTGTGCTAATGTTTTGGCTTTTGCAGGGACTGTTCAGATTCTGTTTGACTCATATTCCAACTAGTCGTTTTGAAAAAAAATGTGTTTGCAAGGGAGTTCGGGGCTTCTGCTATTTAGTGGAAATTTCAAGGTTTTAGGAACCAACAAAGGTAAACTGGTAGAATGGTCTAAATAAATAATCCAACATTTTGGGAAATATGCATTAACTTAAACTGACAGAAGTGGAGTAAAAATTCACCCCATTAGTAGCTGGTAGCTGCAGTAGCAACCAAAGTAGCATTAGATTCATCCCGGGACAACTTTATCTCTAAAGTTGAGACATTTTCAACTCAATTAAAGCATCTCCACCTCAGTTTGTGTCTATTTGTTCCCGCTTCCTACAAGCACTTTCAAAGCTCTTTGTGGTCTGATAGCGTTGCCACTGGTTGCCAGGCAATCTCACAATGATTAAGAAATAGTCCAATGTGTAAGTCCTTTTTACAGGTTAAACAAATGAGAATAACTTTTTTAAGTGAGCTTTAGAAGTGCTCGTAGGTGAATTTTGTTCCTTTTGGACAGAGCCAGGTGACCTATTTCCCCGTTGCCAATCTTTATGCTAAGCTAACATAACTGTAGCCTTATATTAAGTGGACAGAAATGAGAGTAGTATCAATGCTGTCTTATAACTCTTGGCAAGAAGACTAATTAGATAATTTCCCAAAATGTTAAACTATTCCTTTAAAGAACAACATTGGAAGCAATACATCTGTTATCATTTCTTTGTAGAACGAGCTCTCTGCTCTGATAAACTCTAGAGATGTTTTGTATCATAATATAGCATACACTGATTATTATCTATATGTTGTGGGACTATAAATGTGTGTTTATGTGTCTAGTTAGACTAGTGAGTTTCTCACCAACAAACTCAAGAATGTTTTTGTACATTTGTTGCAACATTGACCAGTGTGTGTTTGTGCATGTTGGAAGCCTTAAAGATAAACTTGCAGAGTGAATAAATGAATTGATGTGGAGCAGAACAATGTGATAACAGGCATAGAGAGAACCTAATAGGAAAGTCATGCAGCTTTATGCATTTTGTGTTGCTAAAACTGTATCGCTTTGTACACGGTAGAGCACAAACTAGCCCAGGGTAGTCTGAATCATGAGACCTGGGTCTGCCTTAGTCATTGTAGGACTCAGAGGTTTGTGACTTGTGGTAAGAAGCTTTAAGTAATTCTGGTTGGTTCCAGCACCACACACGTTGTGCTATTAATGGTTCCAATCTGCTTAGTGCGATATCAATCCGGTTTCTGTGGACATCTGTATGCATGTTGTAGTAACTGGTATTATAGACATACTTGTATTTCTGACAATGAAATAAAATAGATCACAGATTGGTCGAGGTTCTTTTTTGTTTTGGAGCACTTATGTGTAAACCCAGTGCCCATACTTGTAATCAATGGTGAAATGTCTCCTTTTGTCGTGGCAAATAGGCTTTTGTCTTTTTTGTCTAAATAATAATTTTTAAATAAGGTCTCTTTAAACATGCACCTATGTGCGAACATCTAAGCAAGAAGCATCAGTTGACATCCTTATTTAGTTTCGTGGCTTACCCTGAGGTTGACGGAAGGGACATATTTTTAGGCTGGCTCAGAGGTGCCCTGTGCTCTGTGTTACGTAAAGGCCTCAGCCTCAAACCGAGGAGTGCATCGATACAAATTGGATTGTGTGGTTGCTGCAATGCCAAGGAGCAGAGGGAATGTGAGCTACTGGGCCATGAGGGCTTAGTTTTCTGATAGAACGCAACAAGCTTTCTGGGTTAAGATAAATAGTTGATAAGGCGTTATGTTTCTCAACAATTTTCACTCATTTATTACAGTAGTATGCAAGTTTAATTATGTATTTTGAAACAGATTTTTTCCAATCAAGTATTGGACTGTAATGTCTGCACTGGATCAAAGAATACAGTTTGAAGTAGTAGGGATACATAGACACAAATAACAAACACTGATACATAATACAGACAAAACTCCAAAGCAACAATAAAAAATAACACTCCATCTCCAATCTTTAATGGTTGCCCAAACTTTGGTTTCTGCAGTTCTCCTCATTAATTGATGTATTTAGCTTCCTGGCAAAACTAATGTGGTCAGACGTTTGAACTGGTAAGTATTTACCGTCTACTGTCTATTGTCACTATTACATTAGGAATAGTCAACATATCTTCCTTTAAATGGGCTATTGAGGTAGAGAAGGGAACACATATTTCAAACTGGTCCAACCTGATTTAGAAATCACTGACAAATAGCAGGAAATGTAATGAAGAAATGTGAAATAATATAAATTTTGCAGCCCATTTAAATGGACATAATGTAAAGCTTTTCTGGACCCCATTTGTGATAATGTACATTTACTGTCTCTCATATATATATAGACATACATATATATGAACCATTAGCCTCCAGAGGCGTGCAGTTCCCCGTGTTTGCCTTTGCCACACTCCCCCATTACTCCTGTACCTACTGGTTTGTGAAGCAACCAATAAAATTGGACATGGAGGTTGGAATCACTTTATTTTATTTAGCTTTCATGGCAGTATAATGTTCCTTGTGACTTTTTTTTTTTGACATCAGAGAAGGGATGTTTCATCAGGTTTTCCAAAACAAGAACCAGTAGATACATGTGTAACCTCAGAGAAGCATGTGTGATTGTGTCAAAGACTGAAATTATGGTTGTGTTTGTGCCATGCTGTCGACATTTCTTTGCAGAAGGCGAGAAATAAATCTGCAGTATCTCTATTGTTCGATAGTACACAATACAGACTGCACTGAGGTTTGTTGTGTAAGAAGTTGGCTTTGACCTTGTGTGGAAGGCTACAGATTGGTATCTAATCTACAGTGTGCTTGTAATACTTGACATTCTGCATTGAGACAAATGGATGACCAAACGGCAAGCTGTGTGTCCAGTTGTACTGCAGGCCGTTGCCCATTTGTTCTGGATGTTGGACCCTCTCTTTTCTCAGAGACTATTAGCTATAGTGAACTAGCCTTCCGTAAACTGTCTGCCAATGATAAGTGAAGTAACCTGATCAGAGCAGAGCTCCTTAAGGCCTCTTATCTCCCGCTCAACAGCCAGGCCAGCTAAAGCATCGCAATCTCTCCCTCTCACACTGTGGCCGTTTGGTGTTTGCCTCGTTTGTAGTGAACGTGAAGTGGCTAGAAGGAGAGCGGTTCAGATCGATGGACACTGATGCCGGTCCATTACCTGAGCTGGAGGACTTCCTCCCCGCCTAAATATCACCACTTTCATTAGTCCAAACCCATAGTCTTGGTAGATTGGTTTCTGAGTTATCTGAGCTGCAGGTCTGCGGGAATATTTTTTAAATGCAACAATGTGGAAAACTGTAAGAAGGAGTTTAAATATGGCTATGTTTGCCTTTTTAGGCTGATTGCTAATGGCTGTCACAGTCTATATATAAAGGAATTATATTTAATTAATTAAGAATTTAGTGTTTGCTTAACCACGTCAAATCATGTTAATTCCATGGTTAGAGACTGCAGAGATGACAGACAAACTCAATTATTAAGATGTTGAACCATAAAATAATTTTTTTAATTACAGAACAAGGGGAAGAAAAAGTGACTAAATTAGTTTTGGCTTAGGCTAAGCTCGCCGTTAGCCAGAGTGTCAGTGTGAGTTTTACCTGTTCTTCTACTCCACATTTCTATGACATAATAATTGAAATTAAACAGATGTCATAAATTCAAAGGTGCTGGTCTTATCTCAGTTTTGACCAACTGCTGTATGTAGTTATTGAGTTTCAGCTTTGTAGGGCAGTGAAGGGATAATGTAGAGATACTTGACCCACGTAGCAGGCCTATGTTACTGTTAGGCACTTATGATAAAAGCCTTCTCCAAACAGCATATATTATAGATTTCTTTTGGACTTGAGATAGCTTTGATTTCATGGAAAGGCCTAATGTTTTTTATCATGTGTTCGCAGCCTCTTCAGTGACTAGAGCTAGTACGCCCTGCGTCCTATGCTTAGAAACCTAACCCTAATTTTGTTCTGGATAATAACAGTCAAGTGCAATAATGGCAAGATTTCATGCTTGCATCAAAATTTTATTATTAACTATTCATAGCATTCACACTGTAAAATGTGACCTGAATAATTCAAAATCAGCCGTGCTACGACAACCTCAGTCCTGTCGTTGTGGAAGTAAAACCATAAGTAAATGTGGTCTCTGCTGCCCTGGTCTTCCTCTTAGGAGGACACGGGTCTTTACTGACACTTGACACTGACATCATTTCATTAACCTAAACATCCGAGTGGAAATCTTTGTCCTCCTTTGATCAGGAATGATTCCCTTTTTACCCTTTAAGATGGAATCAATCTTGCTTGTGTGTTGTTTTCCAGGAACACTGTATTCTTATGTTCCTGCTGTAAATAAGTAGTTTTTCTCACTGATCACTGACTGCACATGAAACTAACCCTTTTAATTGATATTCAGTATGATAAATTTAAAGAGAATTCATACAAATTAATTTGCTTCCCTCTTCCTTCCCCACAGCTCCTGCCATATCTACAATCCAACTTGACGGGATTTAAGCAGCTGGAAATTCTCAACTTCAGGAACGGCAGCGTTGTTGTAAACAGCAGGATGAAACTGGACAAACCGGTCCCTTACAACGTCACAGAAGCTGTTCACTGTGTGCTTGAAGACTTCTGCAGTGCAGCATCTAAACGGCTTGACATCGAGATTGACAGTCGCTCCTTGGAAGTGGAACCAGGTGAAATGTCCTTAATTGTCCTAATTGTTCTATTTCTGTCGAACCTAACCCCCTCCACCTATAAAATTGTGTTTTAAAGCAAAAAAATAAAAAATAAAATAAAATTGCAGTGTGGTTACAGGATGCAGACACCTCATGCGTACAAAAAAAAACAAAAAACAGATCCATAATCTGTTCTTGCAGTGACATGCTCATTCATGCTACAAGGTCAGAGTGCCTGTCCATAACACACACCCTCCCTCTGCTGTCTTTTACAGTCTGTAGGTGAAGTGCAGCATAAATCTGATGCATCTTTTTGCTTGGCAGAGTTCACGACTGTATGTGACCTCATTAAACACACCTTATTGAAAGCAGCCACCTTCATTCACATCAATCAAAATGCCCTTTAATTTCTCCTCTGACTCTGTAGACAGGTGGACACTGCATTAATGTTAATGAGCTATCACCTCTCTCGTCCGTATTTCTTCTACACCTCTCTCTCTCTCTTTCTCCCCCCCCTCTGCTTCTCCTTTCCTCTCCTCCTCCTCTCTCCTCCTCCTGTTGGTATTAGCTGACCAAGCAGACCCCTGTAAGTTCCTCGCCTGCAATGAGTTTTCACGCTGCGTGGTAAACAGTTGGACCGATGAGGCCGAGTGCCTGTGTGATCCGGGGTACAGCACCGTGGACGGCCTGCCGTGTCAGAGCACCTGCGCTGTGCAGCCAGACTACTGTCTGAATGGAGGCCTGTGTGAAATAATCCCGGGACATGGAGCCACCTGCAGGTACACAAAAGCTGACGAATGAAAGAAAACATTGTGACCTCAGCTTTTTTTCAAAGGTTTTAGCATTTTGAATCAGAGAATGTGGATTTGCTCTACATTCAGAAGGAGGTTTTAACAAATTCCTTTCTGTCTTACAGCCATTGTCTTCACCTCTGTAACTTGCAAAGGCTTCAAACTTGCTTGAGACTGGAAATCAGTGTTTTTCATCTTTATTGTGCTGTAATACAGTTGCAAGCACAAGCAGGGACTGTGCTGAAAGCCCTTTTTTGATAGTGTAATCAAGGACAGTCAAGATTTGAGAGTTGGCTGCTGAGACGGAACAGAACTATGTTATTACACCCAGAAGCAAATATCAGAGCAGAGGAGCAGATCAAGCATATCTATTAGTTATTTCAGTTATTATTGCTTTTTAGCAGCCAACTATTAAATATTGAATGTCAGCTGACTAATCTGGCAAATGTAGTGACTTAGCATATGTCACAGAAAATGACAAATTAATCCAGTAAGTTGAACATCTTCTTATATACCGCTTCAGTGTTTTTCATGTCTGGTTTTTACAGTTGAAATCGAGAAACGACCGGTGCTGGGCATACTGTTCGAAAACCAATCAAAACTCTAGTCTACTAGTCTGCATTAGGTCAGATTACCTTACAACTGCAGTGTTTCTTTAAAGTCACAATGAAAAAGCATCTAAAGATCATCTTGCCTCCATTTTATATTCTCTTGTTCAAACAGGATGTTGCTTCAGTTCATTTAAAAAAAAAAGTTTGTGAATTGGAAAACCTGGAATGTGAAAATGTTTCTGTACATTTCATAGCATTTCTTTTGTGCCTGTGCCAAAGTGAAAAAAGCTTTTTTCTCATCTCTTTCAGATGCCCTGGAGGTAAATACTGGCACTACCATGGAGAACGCTGCAACGAGCTGGTGTCAATGCCGGTAGATCCTCCGCTTATTGTAACCTGCCTCGTGGGAAGTCTCTGCCTTGTTTGTGCCGTCATTGGCATTTTGATTTTCATTAACAAGAAATGTGTCAATAACAGGAAGGCTGTCACTTTGGTGTAAGTACGAGCTCCTTTATTCATTTTTATTTATAATCAGAACCTCTTGTGTTGTTCTTTTGCAGTGATTTGTGACATGTTGTGTCTTATCTTATTCACCACCTCGTCTCCTTTGCGTTGTAGGCACACCCTTGCTCCCTATGCCTTTGAGAATACTTTGAGGGTGAACCCAGTGTTTGAGAATGATGATGGTGTCTTAACTCAAGTGTCCACATTGCCATATCCTTCAAGTTCTGCTTCTTCCCAGTCCCAACAGTCTGAACAAGAACATTTTGCCTCAATTGAAAATATACATCTGAGTATTGAGGTACACCGTGCTGCACAGCACAAAAGACTAAACCGACTAAACTAACTAACCTCATACCTTCAACTACAGTAATATCAACTAATTCAATCTTACAAACTCAAATACTTGCTCTCAACCTCCATAGATTTCATCTTTGTTTTGTATTTAGAGATTTATATTCACCATCAAAGCTGACCAACCTTCTCATGTATCAGTATTACTTAAAGCAGCAATGAGGTTTTTGTTGATTCTGGCGTCCCCTGTGGACAAAAGCGGTAGTGTTTCCACCGCCTTGTTTCATTAACTTCAAGGGGACTCCGACTGAATCCGACATGGTGGAAGGCATTAAATATAGTCTAATGGTCTTATTTTTTTATGAAGGTCATACAGGGGTATCAGTATTAAATTGAGACAAGTCATATCCAGTTAAAAAAAAATGTTTGAAACTGTTCAGTGTGGCTTTAATGGTAATGAAATGTAGATCATGGTCGTCGGGTACCTTGAGTATCCTCAGAATCAAACACAGTTCAGACCTTTGAAGAGGCTTTGTGCCAAATCCAACAAAAGGTGTATAGTTTTAACCCTGAGCTCTGCAGTAGCAGCTGTAGGTATATCCTCCTGTAGTTGCAGTAGTGTCTTTCATCTTTCCAGCAGATCCTCGGATGTACTGCCTGCTTTCATTCACATTGCATCTGCTTATCTGGTTGAAGTGCCTCTGGTTCTATATTATTAATGAAGCACACTGTAAATACTGAGCCTGTCTACTCTCTGTCTCCACAGATCCCCAGACAACTCTACACAACCAGATCAGAAAAGTTAGTCTCAGAAATGGTGGACTTCCATCACTGTACACCACACAATGAGGTGAGGATCATTTATGGGACTTTTTGGCACTATGATGGAACTTATTCAGAAACAATATGACAATAAAGTATGTTCAGGGACAGTTACAGTAGTTCAATAAGCATTTTATCTTACTGTATGGTCTAAGTCTTGCTGATATTCAATAATAATAACCTTAACATCAAATATTTTACAGCTCTATGATGTGTGCAAAGGTAAAACATCCGTGCATGTATTGTACTATAGCCCTGGCTGATTTTCACTTACAAACCAAATCACAGTTGACTTTTGCATATTTAAACAACAGCCTCTATCTGAAAATACATTTTGGGAAAATAATCAAATATTAACCTTGAAATAATCTCTGTGTTGTTGAGCTCAGTGTTGATCAGAGCTTCTGCAATGAAAAATAGTCCCTTTCTTGAGTTTAAGTAAATATTTGATAGATTTATCTAGAGCAAATGCCTTTTAGATGTAGTTACAAGGTTATTCTGTCATTTATTGTATAATTCCAACCCGAAGTTAGCTATTTTTCATTCTCCCTCTTGTCTCTTCCTAGACGTGGCGACGGCCAAATGAATACAGAACATGCTGCGTTTTAAGGGCATCAGATAACGAATGTTTTGAAGTAACAGTTCTTTGATGACACCCTGTTTATCTGAGGAGCAAAGACAGAAGTTGCTGCTTATGGATGCATGGTACAGTAGACCAGCGAAATGGTGTTAAAAGTGTTGAGATTAATTGTTCATAGTGGTTGTGTCTTGTTAGACAGAGGACTATGGATATTAAGGTGGACTTAGGTTGTCTTAAAGTGGAACCTAATATTTATTTCATATATTGAATGGTAGGAACATTTCCTGTATACCCTTGGCAAAGGTTGTTCTTTCCTCACAATGAGGTATTTATTATTTACAAACTGATACACATGGTGGTATCTTTAGCTTAGACTGTAAAATGTTGTTTATTTTAATGTTTAACCATTGTTGTGTCCCAAAAAGAGAATGAATGTATAAGCTGTTGACTTGGATCGTGACATATTGTTGTGCTGAGCTACATTTCCATCAGTCTGTCCTGTTCAAAACAACTCTTCCCACTAATTATTCGTCTTTCGAGATTTGGACTTCTTGTTTTTTTACACAGTTTTGCATTTAAAAGCAAAGAATAAAATGTTTTTTGCGTAAAAAATTTGATGTTTTGTTTGTTTTTGACTGTTCAAAGCTTGTTCAAGTACCAGTGTGTAGGATTTAGTGGCATCTAGCTACTGTAGAAACATGGCGGTTAAACATGGCGGCCTTCATGGAAGAGGACCTGCTCCCACTGTAGATAAAAAGGACTCATTCTAAAGTAACTAAAACCCCTTATTTTCAGGTGATTATACGCTAATGAAAACATACCTATGAATATTATATTCAGTTTCTCCCAATAGATCCTCCTAAATGTTACACCCTGGGACATTAAGTCCAGTGTTTTAATCCAGCTGATCACTTAATGGGCGCAAGCCTGGCTCTGTGATGACATCAGCAGTACATTAGCCTTTGTTGTTTAATTAATCGACATGCTAATCTCGTTAGCTGCTGTTACCGTTAGGATGTCAGATCCATTTACACAGCAATACCCACTAATGGCTATCTTACTTAAGTTTTGTGAATTAACTAAATTTTTCCCACTTTCTTATTATCTATAGTAACAACAAAAAGCAGTCAAGACCATAGGGGCACACATTTTATTTCTACAGTATTCCAGTGCAAAGGCCGACATACAACCAGATCAAAGAGGGGGCCTTTGAAAGTGAATCATTAGTTCCAGTTACAGTACAGTTACTGTATCTTTCAGTGAATAAGGGTGAGTCTAAATAAAACGTTCTGCATGATTGTCCAATGAGATGACTGAAATATCCCCGGCCTAACCAACAGAGGAGTCAAGTAATCAGCTTAATAAAATATTACATGAACAAACGCACAACACACGCACACACACAAATCACATAATTGTCTGTAAAACAACCCCGAACCCACAAAACTGCAAAACAAACTTCTACATTTCCCTCTTGCATAACAAATGAACAATACAAAAAAATTATTAGTTTTTTTTAAGGATTTCAACATTTAACAGAGTTGTATATACGCAGCAAAAAAAAAAAAAAAAAAGATAGATAATAGACCCAGCACTTCGTCAAATTACTGAATTTCTTAAAAAGTGCATACTGGGAGCAAAAATACATTCTATGACTGTATGTAGTAGTTATTCTGTAGGGAGTGATAAAAAAGTTATTAAAATGTAGATTTTATTTCTCGTGTCAAACTTGTAGTAGATGGAGCAGTGAAATATATTAACTACAGTATTATAAAATTATATATCTGTCTCTGAGTTGTATTATATTATGATTAGTCATCTTTCAGTACTTTAATAAAAACAGAGGAAGAGAAGCATTTCTTAACGTCCCTTCTTCTTTTCTTACTAATCAAATCTGATGTAGATGTATAACAGTGTCGAGCATTAATGACCAAAAGACCAGAAAACATTACTTAAAAGACAAGATGTTACACACTATTAAAAGCATCTCTACATATTTTTATCTCAAATGTATTGTCCTTATTGCAGACCATTAAAGTTTCAGGTTAATAGCTAGAGAGGCTACGCACCTATTAAGACTTCCTTGGTGTAGTGCAGTGATATTGCAATTAAAGGCCTCACAGTGGGGTTTTCCATTCAAGCATAGATTGAGGAAGGACTGAACACAAACGATACACCAGCAAGGTGTTACACAGCAAATAAAGATATAAAAAGTGAAAATAAACAACATGTAGGTATTTAAAAAGGAGATGATTCAGTGAGTGAAACAGCCTAGAGTGAGATTGTATTGGGAGCATCTCTCTCTGTGGTTACTTCTTTTTATCCCACAAACCACAGGTACACCGTGCTGCCCTTCAACGTGCATGTGTGTGAGTCTGTGTATCAGTGTCATGTTTCGGGACCGAACTCGAGGTTGTGTGCTTATCTTGCTGCTCTGGTTTCACTTGAGGAGACTCTGAAGCATAGCGGTGGCGTGTGTGGGGCGGGCCTGCTTGTTCTCAATGGCTTTCTTGAGGTACTGAATCCCATCACAGCGTTCCCAGATTTCCTCAAACTGCCTGGGCAGGATCTCAGCGCCCCTCTTCCTGGTCAGACCCGTCTCCTCCAGGCTCAGCTCACACATCTCCATATCATCTTTCCCTGAGGGGTTAGTGACAGAGGTTCACTGAAAGGACACATACTTCTATATCCATTTCATCCATTAACTGTACATTTATTCACCAAAACCTGTATACCAAGTATATAAAGTAGCATAAAGCATTTTTTGATTACCATAAATTCAAATGTGAGAATGTTTCTGGGTTTGGGTTTTGGTTAGACAAAAGCGACTGGAAGACTTCACCTTTACAAATGTTTTACTCTTTTCTGACATATTTAGTCTAACCCTGAGGATTGTGATGAGAGAGATAAAAAGAAAAATATTTCAGTTACACAAAAGTATGTCTTGTCATATCAATTATTATCTGACTTTTCTCTTATTTTGGCCTCTTTTCTTGTGAAATACTTTTATGTTCCAGGTCTCCAAAAATCCTTCAAATCAAACAGTGCAAGGAGGGAAAATATAGGATTTAAGTGGGTGTTTTTCTGTTTCATATTACCATAAATCCATTGATATATTTGGATTGTGGACTGTATGTTAGACAGAATAAGTGATTAGAAGACTTCATCCTGGGCCCTGAAAAACTGCGATATGGATTTCTTTTTTTCTTAACAGTTTTCTCACCCTGGGGGTTAGTGTTCAGACACAAATCTGAAGGACCACATTCACATGAACTAGATAACAAAAAGAAACAAATATTTCTGTCACACAAAAATATGTTTTATGTTACTTTTATGATTCAAGTCTTCAAAAATCCTTCAAATTTAACAATCTAAAAACAAAAATTTGTGCTCACAATGCTTGTCCACATTAAGTCTGCGACATGAGATGAGGTAAGTAGATACTGCTTCGGTTTAAGGGGTCACAAGATTGGGTTTGGGTTGGGAACCACAGGACTTTATGATGAATAATGGACATTTTAATCAATAATAAATATAATAGCATAGTCATATCAAGTAACGCATATACAGGATTGTTATAATACGACAAAAAGCAAAAGCTGTTGACTCACCTGCAACCAGCACAATAGGCCGTTTGTCTGGGTGAAGCTCCATCTGTCTGGCTATCCAGGGCCCATCAAAGTGAGCGTACCACCAGCCCTTCTTTTTATTCTGGGGATCTTTGTACTGGTCCGCAGGCCGGATGAAAGGAATCCGGAAATATCGCTGCTGGCGATTCATAGCCACTTCCTGATGCTGGGCTGTCATCGGAGGAGCCGGGTTCTGTTCAGCTGCAGTTTGATCATTGGAAAATTTGATTTGTATTCAACATGAAGATTGTGGTTTAAAGAGTATTCACAACAAAGCATCCGTCATTTGGGCTTAAAGAAATGTAACCTTAATACACATGTTTTGTTAACAGCATCGAACACAATGAGTGTGGCAGAAAACAGTAATAAACCTTTCAAAACATACAAGATCAAAGAGGACCCAGGAAATATGACATGGAAAAGCCGGGTAAAGCAGCTTTTAGCCTCTTATGAAATGGCCTAGATAAGACCCCTGCTGCATCAGTACAGGCCAAGAACAGGATCCAAATATAAGGCAAACAAAGCACAGCCAGTATGGCTTTCAGGAACTATCATATCAAAAGAGAAAGGCGAGTAAATATAGTGAAAGTAGAAGCAACAGTGAATCTAATGCTCCCATTCCCCATCAAATGTAATATTTGTTTTCAAGATGAAAAGATGGGAAAAGCAGAGCACTGGTGATCTTTCCAGCAGCTAAATAACATTTGTGTGTGTGTGTGTGTGTGTGTGTGTGTGTGTGTGTGTGTGTGTGTGTGTGTGTTTGTTTGTTTGTGGCACAGCCTGTGCTCGATTGAGAATGAACTGAGCAAAGCAGCGAGCTGTCACACTAGCAGCTACTGAGTCTCACAAGGCATGGCTGGCAGTTATTTGCTAATTAGAACAAATATTTCTGACAGAGCCAGACAGAAGGCGGCTGCATTTTTAGGCCCTGGCGTTTTGTTGGCTAATTGAATGTTAGGAAACACAGGGAGGTTATGTGCGTGCAGGTAATTAATTCCTGCCAATGACAGCGAGGGGCGAAAGTGGAGAGACTAAACACTTGTCACCTGCAGCCTAATGTGCTTGGGGTGATGTGTACAGTATTTTTATTGTGCTGTATTTGTGAATATACAGAGCTGAGCAAATATCCACAGGTTAAGCATTAAATGTAGTAATAATTAAAATAATCTTTCTACCAACCATAGTCAGTGACAGACTTTGGAGCCCTCTGATCACTTCCGTCATCATTACGCTTCTTGTTCTTGGACTTCCACGCGTGATAGACCTTCAGGCGACGGTGGAACTCCTCTCTGCAGGCCGCCAGCAGCTCAATGTCTGTCCACACAACATGACACCGGTGAGCACTCAAACAAATGAAACAAGCAAAGGCTGATGACAACAGGGTGAAACACTAATCTTGTGTGGCCTGGTCTCAAGAGATTTTCTCTACATTTCTCACAAAATCCAGTTCTAGTAAAATGTGATGCCACTCCTATGTCTGCCTGTTCAGTATGAAGCTGGACTCTCTGCTGGTTTACTGGATACCAGGAGGTCACTGCGCCTAACCAAGAAATAGTCTGGTTCAAAACAAGAGATAACTTGTTAATTACTGAACTTTAGAGGTGATGGTAGGCAGATTTTATTACCTTTGGAAAGAGCAAGGGTAGCTACTTTCCCCCTGTTTCCATTCTTTATGCTAAGCTAAGTTAACTGGCTGCTTTATATTGAATGGACAGATAATGAGAGCGTTATCATTATCTTCTCATCTAACTCTCTGTAAAACCTATTTTAAAAGGATTGTAATATTGTTTAACAAATGTGGCACTGTAGTGATTTGGTAGCCTGACATCACTATCATCCATGAGGAATGCATGAAAACATTTAGGGAATAAAGATAAATATATTAGAGGTAAGTTGTGCAACATGTACTTTTGATGAATTTGTACTTAAAATGTGATAATGAGATGCTTAGGCGGCTCCCACTGTGTTTTCTTCCCGATGATGAAATACAAAGACAACAGTCACAACATACAGTGCTTTTAACACAAGGCTATAATCAGTTACACTTAGAACACAGCTTTTTTGGTATCACCACCAGCACCACCAAAGCAAATAGGTTCCACAAATTAGCCAGATGTCCTTGGAATCCCACAGGGGATATCAGAGTCCCTAACACTGATCAGAGTACTGTATACAGTGGCAATTATAAAGGCATCGACAAGTGTGCCAGCAGAAAGGCATCTGCTTTTCATGCTGACTGAGGAGAGTGTTGGCTGGGAATGACTAGGAAGGGCAGAAGTCTGCCTTCCTCCATAATGCTGATAATTTCCTCTCTCCACTACCAAAACGCATGCTGATGAGCCGCAGCAGCTGTGGGAACATCCTCAGATCGGTCTTTTGACTTTTCAGGCAAGACATCTTGTGTCCACACTCTGTACAGCTGCATTCTCAGCCTTTTTAAACAGTCACTTTGGCTACTCAAAAGATTACAGAGAGAGAAATGACACTGTGAGTGCAAATGAAAAGCTTGTATGGAGAAGGTGCCGCGTGTTTATGGGTTTCCAAAAGTGCAAAAAACATGACCCGCTGATGAATTATTTAATATAGGGGGCTGAAAACTGTAAATACATTTTGAATGAAGGAGGGAAAAAGAGCTGTATCATGCATTTCACCAAGAGCTCCACCAACTTGTTCTGTTTGTAAAGTCTGGAACTGGTAGAGTTAGTTGATAAAAGCGGCATTGTGCTGAACTTGGGGCGCGTTCGGGATTTCTCACCACAGGAAGTGTTGATGACATCTCGCAGCTCAGCATACTTCCACTTGCTGAGGTCATACTTTTTCACCCCAGCAGCAGCTTTGGTTGCCTGCACCTGAGGACCCCTGTGGCAAGGAACAGATGAACGTGGGTGAAAGAAAAAACAAGGTGAGTGTGCAGACAGGTGAGAGTGTGACGAGGTGGGAGTAACAGAGATTAAGGGCTTGAAGATTTTTTTGATTTTCAACACTGAATATGATTTCAGTCTCACAATCAGGGAGGTGTGAATTTCTAAAAGAAAAGCAGAAACAGCTCCTCATAGATACTAATACTAAGAGCCTTTACTTTAAAACAGTATAAAGACCGTTCATAAAGCAACATTTGATGTGTAATTATACTGATCTAATAATTTTCAGGCATAGTGTGAAGTAGAATTTCACTGACAGATAAAATGCATGAATATTAAAAGGAAAACAGGATTTATTAAGTATACCGCCCTCAGTGAGAAATGAAAACAGATGCCTCACTTCTTTCAAGCCCTCCTCATTGTCTCAGCCGATTAAATTCACATTAGAGGCCGGTCAGCAGGGGAGCTGAAGAGCAGAGTTTGTCCATATCCTTGCAGCCTAGTGTTTCAACTCCACTTAAAATTATGCGCAGCTCTTCTAATGTTACAACTTGCCACATGCCAGCATACATCTGCTGGCTTTGTGAGAGGTTTTTTTCAAGGATTATCTTAACAGGAATGAGAGATGAAGATAAAAAATAAAGGTGAAATGATGAGCAGCACTTTAGTATATGAATCAAACTGATGGCACAGAGATTCAGCTACTTAAACGACTGCTGCAGGAAGTCTGAGCTCATGTCAGCCGTGTCTTCAGCTTCCCTGCTGAGTTGAGGCTGCTAATTCAATAATACGAAGGATTTAAGTCCTCTATTTACAGTCAGCATAGCTGCTAATGTCTCCAAGCAGAGGATTACTGATCTACGAATCATTAGCCAGATTACCATTACCATTTATAATTCATACTGACTGGAAAGATGAAACTGATTCAGGATCATCGCCATCGGCGGAGACAAGTGCCAGTGTGTGATGTTGATGAACCAGGGCTGAGGCTTTACTTTTGCTGCACCCAGGAAATAAAAAGAAGTGGAAGCGAAGCGATGGCCAGGGCTTTGCTTTTGGCAATAGGTGAACAGGAAATGGATTGTTCTAGAAAGAAGGAGATGGTCCTCTAGCTATTACGCCAGTGATGCCAGCTAATGTGTATTCTTCTACTGCATGCATGCTTTCATGTGCTTAAGCCCTGTTGTGTTCACATGTAACACACGTGGCCTTTGGAGCTTTCTGTCTTGGCACCAGATCTGCTTGGTAGGAGACATGCAACTTGGCCCCTGGATGCCCGAGCCAACACTGACAGATTACAGGCTGTTGGATCAAATGCAGATAAGGCTTTGAGAGAACTTCTCCTGGCTTTAAACACAGAGTGGGGTTATGGCTATTCAGTCTCACTTACACAGTGCAGTTCATATTTAGGGGTATGAAGTGGGTAGCTATGATATACTGTCTTTGGGTTACAATTCTCAGGCAGTTAACAGTTTTATCATTGTTCTGAAACTCCCTATTCACTACATAGAACAGTACATCTGTGTCTCAGCTTACAGCTCACTATAGAGTAAAGTACTCAAGGTCTATTATATAGGGAACAGTGAATGAGTAACAATGGAGTGATTTCGAACACAGCTACTGTGCAAGGTACTTTAAGCTGCAGGTAACCATGGGAACAGCACAACGCTGTATGTTCCTGTATGTAACCTGTTAACTGCATTGGTGAAACTGCAATAGCCTCACCCAAATCATAAAATGTTTTATATTAACTGAAAATCAACATAATTTTGTTTCTAATGTGTTTTCTAATGCTAATTTGCGTCCTTAATATGAAATACTTTCACCTCTTCGGGCCTCTAATGCCCAGTTCAGACCAAAGATTCACGACGAGATGAAAACTACTTCAGAACGTTGCAGGGAAATGTTTTAGTGTGAACAGGCCTGTCTTTCAAATCTCTAGTTGCTGGTTTCAGAATATAAGGCATGTCATCTGTTTCACCCGCTTATCGCAAAGTCTAGTTCTAATACTAGAAATGCAACTGTAGCAAGAAACTCACCATCACTATCTTCTTTCATATTTTAAGAGTCTACAAATTACATCAAGGTACAAAAAAGTCTGAAAAGCCAGCAGTAAGAACAGATGGTGACGATACAACATCTTGTCTCATCGTTTTTCAGAATGTTGCAGACACACGCATTGCAAGTAGTTGCAACTTTCAGCTTATCTCGTCTGAAATCTTTGGCCTGAACTGCAAGTCAGTTAAATTTAAAAAAAATAATAATAATTTAAATCGCTCTTTGGTTGAACTGCTCACAACTCCTGTTTGCACTGAGGCATGTATAACATGTGATAAGGGATCACAAGTGGACATTTAAAAACACTGGATTTTGGACATTACAAATCAAAATGAATGGGTAACTGTAACTGTTATTTTTGTCTCTATTAAGACACCTTGTGTTGTATTCACTTGTATTCACACACAGTACAGTATGTCAACACCAGAGCAGAGCTCATTATCAGCACTACTTTCTACCATTATAAATATTGTACATTGAATATGTTATCGCAATGGTAAGAAAATGTTGAATATTGTGAGTTGTTGTCAGGGAATAAATATTTGCTAACAGGTATCTTCACTAATAGCTAAGACTCTAAACAGCTGGTAAAAAAGCCAGTGATAATATAAATAAAATTTAAGCTAGAGGTTCAGTAGAGTGAGTGAGTTAAGAACAACATAATGTAATTATCAGACATTTCTAAAGCAGTTATGAACTATACATCTGTACAGACGACATGAACACCTAACAAATTTATAAAAACTCAATGTATGAAAAAGCAGATACTCAAGTTCTTGAGCTTGTGCTGTGCACCAGCACTGCAAAGGATACACACAAGCTTTAACAGACACATGCAGAGCCAATTAAGACCCAAAAAGATCACATACTGAACATTCTGAACCAACTCTCATTTATGATTTGCCATCTTCATTTCAGTAAGCAATGATCACACATGATTATCCTCTAAATGGCTTATCTTGTGATTCATGCCACCTAAACAAACCATACATCTAAATTTGATTTTCTTAAAAATAAAGGATTATGTTGGCTTTGCATTGCTGGTATAATCCTGCATGTATTTTAAGGAGCTGACTACGACAGAGATTAAGACAGACAGCGAGGGAGTGAGTGAGTGATTATTGTTGGCGTTAGGTACACTTGGACACGGGCAGTAATAGAAACCTGTGCTGATATCTTACATGGCTCTGGCTGAGGATGAAGAGATAGGAAGACCTGAAAAAGACTCATCACTGGGAGAAAAACACACCGACAGGAAAAAATGCAGTTACACATGCAGGCTGAGGTCCAAATGAAATTGTTTAACCTATTCACGCTGCTTGTTTACTGTGGGTATATATCAAAGGTGTGCATCGTGTTCACATATACACTACCTGCGCAGGCCTGCATCCATCTGCCCCTCCTCAGTGATGAGCTCCGCTTCACTCTGAGCGATTCTCATAGCTAACTCTCTGTCTCTCTTTTCCTGCTCCAGTATGGTGGTGCGCTGGGCCTGCTCCTCACGCTCCAGAGCCAGCTGAATCTCCAACTCCGCCTGTAAACACACACACAAACACACAACACTTTTAATGTGACTTTATAAAATCTACAGAAACCTAGATCCTGTCTAAACACTAATGCTGCGTGCCAGACCCTTCACAACAATTAGAGCGCTGCTGTGTGCCCAAGCCTGATTAGACCTATTTATTCAGGTTGTAGGATTGATATAGGATTGAATAAAGCTTTACTGGTCATTTGTCTAGACACAGCAGGGCATACAACAATCAATAGGAACATTAAGGGTTTGACCCAGATTCAAACTCCAGGTTTTTATTTTGTGCTTTATTGAAAAGAAATACCTGCTAATAGCACAAACTTGAGTCTGACTAGCCCATAGGCACTTAGAGGGCATATAAATGAGATAAATCATTACATATACATATAGATCTGTATCTGTGTATATCCATCTCCTATTTCCTTAAAGAAAGTCACTAATGAAGTCCACAATGGATACTTTTCTCTGAGGAGCTTTAAATATGAATGCCTCTCCAGTTAAGAATGTATTATTCATACAGTAGGATGGTCCAATCAGCAGCTGTGATACGTGGCCAGGGTGAAGCATGAGAACCAAATCTCAAATTGTGATGGCTTCAGCATGAATGTTGAGCTACTTAATGCAGTAACTAAAGCAAGCCCCCATGTACTATGCTCAAAAAAGCTTTATTACACAGATTTACCAGTTCTGAAGCAGAACATTTTGACCATCGTTATACGTTGAACAAGCCACAGTAGATGCATCGACTCCCTTACTCACATTTGACAAGAGGCTCAAGTTGCAGAACAAATATTATATAATAGAAAATAAATACTGCAGAGTTGAGGATGATGTGCAATAAATAGGTTAGGCTGGAAGACATAATGATGCATAGGTTGAAGGGAGAAAGATCCAGTGCGAGACCTTTGACACAGCAGGAAATAGCAAAGAACACAGCATTGAAGTAACAGCAGACACCCGTAGAAAGTTTACTTAAAGCCTTCAGCTTTAGTGCTGCGGATAAACAAACTTTGCAAAGAATCCCCTGAGGCACGTAGCTTATGACAGCCTGGTGTCAACTGTCTCGCTACTAAAAAGAAAAAATGACAGCATGCAAATGTCCAACTGGCCCTGGTTAAAAAAAAACCAACGGTTTTAGATGTGCAGACGGTGTGATGCACATGTAACAGATGGATGAATGGAGGTTGAGAAAAGGTGAGACGTAACAGCAACATTAAGGAGGAGAAGGTGTGTGTAGTGAAAAATTGAGGAAAGAAATAGCAATGAAACAAAAAAGGTGAGAAATTAAATGTGAATGTGAGTGAAACAGGGAGGAATGGATGAAGGTGACAAAGCGTAGATGATAATAAAACACAGTATAATGCGCCGAAGGATAAAGTAGTTTAGTTAGGAGAAACTCAGCAGGAAGTGGAGTCATCAATCAAGACCCTGCAGGCACCCCTCTGGGAATCTGACCAATGTCATGACCCAGCTGTTGCCATGGGAGACCAAAGAGCGAACAAATGTTACACTCAGAGGGGAGAGCTGACGGGCCACTGAGACAACAGAACTTTAACCACAAAACGCATAATTTATACCACGTCATTGAAAGCCACGGGATGCATTTGTAAAGTCAGTATGGTATTAAAAAAAGTATAATCAACCCCAGGAGACATGCAATTTGCCTTAAGTTCAGTTTCTGGTATGCTGTTGCAAGCGGGGGTGTCTTTTGTGTTCAAATGCTTCTGGGAAACATAGAGTCCATGTTTGCTCATTGACTTTGGGATCGATACTGTATTGGAGCTCCTAAATGCAATGCTTTTGTGCAAAGGATTCTGAAGTCTCAGATGTTGGAGCTCCCTTTAAAGGTCAGAAAACAGTGAAAATACACATGAAAATGTTTTAAGTCCAAGGTAACGTTAATAATTTGTTGGACATACAGTACTGTCCAAAAAGAAGAAGATATTCAGAGAAAACTAACAAATGTTCCAGAAGCTGTAACCAGGGATATTTTGGGGCATTTCTGCTTGAAGAATTATTCAAAAGATTAATTTTCTGTTGATTTATTAATCCATTAATTGAGTAGTTGTTAGTAGTTATTTTAGCTCTACTGTCATTATGTACACAATCCCACACTCTACAAAATCAATACATATTTCATAAATTGATTGAACTCAAACCCAATATCTGTTCCTATGAAATAGGTTTATGTGGTAAATCTAGTATATCACTCAGTTTATTTTGTATTTAACCTGGAAATACCATAAACCATAATCATAGTGCACATTATACTGTACAAAACTGACCCAATGAAGGCCCTGCTCAGTTTAGGATTAGGATTAAGTCTAGGAAACATCTTGCTTAGATGTGATTAATAGTACCAGTACCAGTGCTGAGTCACTGCAGGGTGTAGGGGTCAGTTACCTCACTGGTGGTAAACAGAAAGCTTAGAAGAGACAGCAGGGATCCATTAAAAGCTAAAAAGACGTATACAGTAATTACAGCTTGATTACAACTAATATATGGTAGCTTTACTAGATTTTTACAATTTCACAACTTTTTAGCAAGAGAGTACAACAGTAAATGGAAACATATAACCTTTGAGGGTGGTCCAAACCTGTATCACTTTCTCTTCCTCCTCTCTCTTTTTTCTATCCTCCTCCTCCTGCTTCCTCTTCAGCTCCATCTCTGCTTTCCTAAAGAAATTTGGAGAAATTAAATCTTTATTATCACCGACAGACAACTTATAACTTCAAACATTTTACACTCCATTTGCTAACATTTCTACTGACAATTCGCCACCACTTACAGCCTTCTGTCCTCTTCCTCCTGTTTGCGTCGCTGTTCTTCCTTCTCTCTCCTCTTCCTCTCCTTTTCCATCTCCTCCTCGATGTGTTTCAGCCTCTCCGTCTCTTCCTCCTCCTGCTTCTTCTTTTGCATTGAGGAGAGCAGCTGCTCTGAGCGTTTCACTAATCCCTGGTACTCTGTGTCAATGTCTTTCCTGGTCATCACGGTGGCCTAGGTGGTCAAGAGAATAAATCAGAAAGGCAAGTCATGGTCACAAAAAAAGAAAAATGTCTTTATCCAACTGTTGTCTCAGTAGAGCTCAAGGCCATGAGTTGCTTTGAACACAATTACTACAAGGTGTTTATTAATAATAAAAACTGATAAGATGCCTTCAGGATGGTTAACATGCTATCCTCAATTTGCTTTAATGAAATTTTGCCGTTTGCCAACTTTCTATCAGGGGAGGGACTATTTTGCACTTATACCATGACTCAGCACACACTCCACTGTTACCTTGTGTCATGGTAACAGTGGAACAACAAGGTAAAACACTGACTGACATTGTGCCTGTCACTTGCACACCACAGCCACAATGCTCAATTCCCCACTATACTTGTCAGACAATCAGCAGGGGGAGAAGAGGTCACCGTATTGTAAAGATTCATTAGAGGGAGTCTCTAACAGTGACACAGGGAGGGAAGATGACAAGGTCTTGTCCCACATGTATAGAGGTCTGAATGACAGCCGTTGGCATCTCATGCATTATTCACTCAGAGACGCCATGCCAGGAGCAATTTCTAAGCACTCAGAACACCATGAATGTCGACAGAGGGGCTGCTAATAGGCTAACAGAGGAACATAAGGATACCTCAAGGAACCTATGAGCACTCTAATCATACCTGTTGATTGCATACAGGTAACTACAGAGTACAACATTTCAACAAAATCACATCTTGCCCAGATGTCTGGATAGTATGTGGATGTGTTTGTGATGATTTTCTGTACCTACAGGGTCCAATAAGACAGGTGCTTATTGCACAGGGAGAGCTGGGATTTCACTAACCAAGTCTGATAATTTAGCGAAACAGCCTCACTAAATTATATTATTGGAGAGGAGAGAATTTCTTCTTCACCTAGCTCTTCTTTTTATCCTGAGGTGATTGAAAATATTGATTCAGAGAGAAAGAATGAGAAAAGGGCACAGCACACTTAAGAAAGGGCATAGTAAACAACAGGAGACTGGATGTGCCGGGGAGCTACAGGTGTGAATGTAGAGAACTATATAAATCTGAGGCAGTCATGCTGAAAGCTGAGTGCTGTAAAAAAAAAAAAAAAAAAAAAAATCACACTCAAAGTAAACTGTTGACATGAGCAGACATTACCAGAGCAATAATCCTTATATGAAAGAGGTGAACACAGTCAGGCTTGCTTACAGACCTACCAATGACTCACCTTTATCTTTATTAACAGAGCGTCTATGGAGGCGGCCAGCTCCTGAACCTGTTTGGCCATCTCCTGCTTGCCCTCCTTCAGCCCATTCACCACCTTGTTGAACCGTTCCATGTGTTTCTTCAGGTTTTGAACCTTCACCATACCATCAATGCTATGAGAGAAGTGAAAAATGCAAACTCACACATGAATACAAATGACATCACATCAAGTGTTTAATTCAAAAATGGGACAAGGCTGATTAAGTGCAGCTGAGGCATTAGTTTAGGACAAATACATTTTCCAATTTCTACTCCTGTGTCAATTGTTTATTTAAGTCTTATATTATATGCTAAATACGTGTCCTGGTTAAAAGCCCTCTCTTTTCTCTTCCTGAAAAGATTTTTCAGGACTTATCTTGAACTCAGTGGCATAAACATGAATTATTCCAATCAAATGTGATTTGGGACAACAAACGATAAAATCACACTTTGACTGTTTGATTGCGGGCCATTGTAGCTAGCAGAGCAATATCATGGGTCAGAGGTTTGTGTTTCTCTGTGATCTCAGTTGGCAAAAACTTTGTTTATATTTTCAAGACAGCATGGTTGTGTCATAATTCATTAATTTCCCCCCCATCCTCCATCTTCAGACTATAATGTGGGTGAGAGAGGCGTTGGTGGCGGCCAACGGTCCTTTACAGCTTTCTATTACTCTGTATTTGCCTCTATTGAACAATTTAAATCCCCCTGGTAACCACATATTCTGTTTGACTCAGAAATACATGGCATCACACTGTGACTTTAAAAAAAAATATTTTACACATTGCTCACTTTTTCCTTTTTTAGTTTTCACTGAAATAGACATATTACTGTTCATTAACACCCTTCATATTGAACCACATGTTAGTATGCTGTAATAAAACACTTCATCATGCATCCATACACATGCAGTACTGCCAGTCACAATCAAAATATGGTTCTAAAAGCCAATCATCTGGATGGCTGTTTTCACCAGAGCCATTTTAACAAATGCAAGCCAATACAGCAAGACATGTAGTATTTCCCAAACCAGTACAGTGAAACATCATCTTTCCACAGATTACTTTCTAGATTGATTGAACTCCTAAATGCACAATGTGGGAAAGCGATCAAAACCCACCAAGAGTGAATCAGTTTAAATAAAAAGCACACAGAGAGTACAGGGTGAAAGAGGGCGCATATACTGTTAGTGTGTTGAGTACAAGAACCAGGAGGAGACTTACCGTGGCTTATGCTTCCTCTTACACAACCACATGCGGACAGTCTTTTGAATCTTAATGCAGGCCAAAGCTCTGTAATTCATCTTGTTCCGCACTGTTGAAAGATGGGGAAGAAAAAAGACAAGGATTCAAACCAAGACATAAAATAATAGTATTAACCCGAGGGGTTAAGGTGCTGACCATTGTCATTCCCCATATCTCTCTCTCTCTCTAATGAATGAATGACTAAAAATACCCCAAATTATACCTAAACACATATGCATGTGGAATCATTTACATACTTATTTGTTCTTTCTCTTCCACATAAATAGTTTAGCAATGCCAAGACATTCTAGTAAAAAAAAGAAGATATATATCAGGAAGGCATGAGAAACCTGAAAAATCAAATAATACTATGATAATAAAGATATGTATAAATTGCTATAATGGGTACTATTGATACAGAAAACAAGTACTGCAGAATATTGTATACACGAACATGCTCTCTCTCTAACACTCACACACACGTAAAACAAATGAAACTGCAATAATGAGGTGAAGCATTGAAGGAAATAAATTACCAGGACCAGGGACATCAATTTCCTCAAGTCACTTATGCGAGAAATGTGTGGTCAAGCAGAGGCAGTGTTCTGTTATAACTCTAATGTAATTTCATTTGATGCTTTTACACAAATAAGCAGAAGCCAGCCTGCACTTTGTTATATGGCAGACATCAATAACTTTGCACAGACTGTAATAGCTCAAGGAACTGCTTTTAGAGTACTATTCCATACTGCTAGAGGCTGCTGCTTTCATATAAATATTCAGAATGAACGAAAAACGTGTAAAATATGATTTAGTATAGCCATCAGAGCTGTATAACAAACTGTGAGGAAATGACAAAGCATCTTATAGTCAACCACTGGAAATTGAAAAAGCTTAACTAACAGAAATAAGTTTTGCCACTGGCATTTCGTCAATTATTCATTTTTGATTAATGTGCAGTTTTTGTGCAGAAGTGTCATGTTGGGGGTAGATTGGAGACGTGGAGCCTTTTGACAAAATAATTCTCATAGGAGAAATGACAAAACAGAAGTACAATGTCAATAGTTCCTAATATACACTGCAGATACTTTAACTGATGCTGCTTGACTTGTGTTGTGCAACGCATTCAACCTACATTTGATGACAGACAGACTGCACCACTGGATCTTCTTCCAGCAGCTGCACACCAACCACGTGTTGACTTTCTTCAGCAGCTCTGCGAGGTGGTCTGGATCAGACCTCATGATCTGGTCAAACTCAGCGAACTGATGCACACAGACACAAAAACACAAACTCAGCTATGATCCTCGTAGTTTAAGGCCTATCTGTGTTCTCTGGAGTTCTGCATGATGACCTGCAACATTAATGCGTGATCGGCTGACTTCTCCGTACCTTTCCAGGGCGGAAGAACACTCTCGTCAATCCAAACTTGAAGTCACTGTCATTTAGTCCCAGAGCTTTGAACAAAGCCTACAGAGGAACAAATTCACATTCAGTGACATAGCAACAGCAGGACAATTAACTGTTTATTTTAGTTAATCATTTCCCAAATGGCTCAGTGTGGCTATGGGCTTTTTTACACAAGTAATTAGGCTTTATTTTACAGATTAGCTAAACTTTTTTAAACTAACAGCACACTTTCTATTTCGCCAACGAAGGAGAAACCTATTCAATTTATGTTATCCCACCTTGCAGAAAAGTCGTGGATTCATGCGTGTGAGCTTGTCAGGCATATACTGTTTATACATGTTGTAGAGCTCATGGAAGGAGGCTCTAGAGGGGAAGCCCCCCTGCATCAAGTCCAACACAGACACCATTCCTGAAGAGAAACATACAAACAAAGATTAAAAAAACAGAGAAAAACAGCAGTCTTTTAGTATTTTGTTTAATCCCTGAGAAGTACCTTATCAATGCCCAATGTACTGTATGAGTGCAAGTGAGAATATGTTTACATGCATGAAAAAACAATGTTACTTCAAGGTAATTACAATCATTAAGGCTGTTGCAGGATCATATTAACTGCATCAATTAGTTTGTTTTTAAAGCAACATGAAGCAAATAAGACTTCCATGTACATGCCCTGAGTACAGTTGCAACATTTACGAAAACATTAAAACTATTTAAAGTGACTAATAAAGTTCATGGCAGTGACAGTGTCAAACAAGGACAAACCGCAATGAAATATAGTACAATAAATCAAAACCAACTTTTTCAAAATTTGCCCCTTACCAAAAAAGGGGAGCGCTAATGTCGTTTCACAGCAGGCACACTGACAAGGCTGCCTGCAGATGTGTCTGAAGACCTTTTTTGTTTTTCAGCCTCACAAGCACAGACAGAGGCTGAAGCTGATTATCTCAAAATGCCAAATGATCGGTTGAATGATTAATCGGTCTATCACTAGATGAAACACCACTCATCCAAAAGTTTTTATTAATTGGGTTGAGATCTGGTGAAGGCCATAGCATATGATTCGCATCATTTTCATCCTCCTCAAACCACTCAGGGACCCCTGTTACCCTAGATGGGTGCACTGTCATCCTGGAAGAGACCACTCCCATCAGGACAGAAATGTTTCATTGTAGGATAAAGGTGATCACTCAGAACAACACATAACAGAGCCACCAGATTCTCTTTACTGTAAGGGTCAAGAATTCAGGCCTGTACCATTCTCTTGGTGCACGCCACAGATGCACTTTCCCACTTGTTGAGAAAGTGGTGAAGGATGTAACTATTGTTTTTTTCCACATCTCTGGAGACCAGAGCATATGGTTTTTGCACCACTGAATTCTCAAATATATCTTTGTAATGCAGGGTTTATGCACTGCAACCCTATTATATATCCCTGTGACAAAATCGGAGTCAACTGCGCCTGCGCAGAATATTTATACTCTGCAGAGCATGATTAGATGTTAATTGCTTAGTTGTACCATGCAGTGCACCTGTGTGGAAGCATCGGCATGTTTCTGGGTTTTTTGTTACCGGTCTGTATATTCTTTCATGAGGTTCTTGAGTTCGTCATATTCATATATTAAAAATATATAAGATGTTTGAAGTATTGTTGTCCATCTCCACCACGGTAGAACTACGTTAGGTAAAGGTATCCTTAGCATATTTACTTATTTTAAAGATTATACATTTGAACAACTTTTTAAACAGCACATATTGTAGTGTTTTTGGTCCTACCTGAGCACTGCAGCTGTGAGAGAATCAGAGCTCCTTCAAACTGGTGGCTGACCATCTTCAGGTTGGGTTTTACACAGCGGATGAAACTTGATCCCTATGCACACCAAGAATAATCAGGAAAAACAGACCAGTCTCAGCACTGTACTTCTCAGACTGTGCCTGCCATCTTTAGAACTTAGTGCTGTTATAAGTTAATGCATTCCAGTACATACTGTATATTGTAAGAGGTGATTTATTTATTTCATATTTACAGGAAAAGAAAAAAGATGCTGACTAATAACTGACATATTACTCACAGTACTGCGAAGCTTTTCCAGCAGCAGGTTCAGCTGGGTCTGTGTACGCAAACAGACAAACAAGAAATGTTTAGTGATTTGTTTTTTATGTTTGTAATGAATGCAGCATAGGCAGACATTTCAAATGAGGCAATAGTGACACGCGTCCTTGTCAGAGGTGAGGGAAGGGAGCAACCAGAGTTAAAAGTCATGTCTTGACAAAGGCAATTTATTTGTATAACACCTTTCTACAGCAGGGCAATGCAAAGTGTTTTACAGAAGACAAAAAAGGATTTAAGACAAGATATAAAAGAAACACAAGGCAATATAAAAATACACACTTAAATAGGATTTTCTATGTAAAATAGATTAAATTAAGATAAAATAGAAGACAATATAATACACAGATTAAACAGTAGAATAAAAATGACAAAAATGTGGAGGCAAAGAGAAAAGTATTACGCTTGGTTTAAAAAGAACTGGAGCTGAAGCTGACTTCAAGTTTTGTGGTAGCTTGTTCCAGATACGAGGGGCATAAAAACTGAATACTGCTCGTGACTCTGGGGACAGTAAGCAGACGATCTGAGAGGTCTGGATGGTTCGTAGCGCTACAGAAGATCTGAAATGTATTCTGGCCCTAAAGCTTTCAGTGATTCATAAACAAAAAATAGAATTTTAAGTCCAGTATGTAATTCTACCATTCTACCTAGAAATGTCTTTTTGAAACACACACATCGTGCTTGACTCCAGGTCTGGTGCATTAGTGATGAAAGCAAAGAAGCTACATTAGCGATAAAGAAACCTCACCCAAAATAAGAGTCAAATTGGATTGGATTGGATTGAATTGAATTGGCTGCGGTTGAAACATAAGACATGCAGACTGAGTTTTTTATTCTTTCTGTCTCGTATTTTTTTCCACTCCCCCTGTTTTCCTCTAACTTCTCTCCTCCTCTATTATACCTCAAGCTGACTTCATCCAGCTTTATCCACCAAGGAAGGTTTTCTCAGAGGAAAGAGGTAGGAGACTGGAGGAAATCTATGAGAGGGGAACCCTGAACACGGAGGAGAAAGAGGGATGGGAAGAAGAGTGGAAAGGTGAAAAGTTACAGAACAGGGATAGAGATTAGAGTTAGAAAAGTTGGAAAAGAAGTTAAAAGGATAAAGGAGCATTGCAAACTATTTTATAATAAAGAGTAAATTCAATAAAGAATAAAAGACATTAGAATCTACAATAACATCAACTATTGTAGCATCTAACTTTTACAATTTAGTGGATTCATCATTAGTATTAAAAAAAAGGAATTTTGTTGTTATTTGTGATAGTGAAATAAATAAATAAATGAGTCAAACTAAAAATGAGAAGGTTTCATTCAGTTCAAGGACTTTGTCAAACGATCGAAAAATGACAATCTGACCTTGAACTTGTTGCCCACGCTGATGAAGCTGAGTTTGCCCGCCTTCTGTTTTGAGTCCTTGGTGGTGTTGGAGTTCTCAAACAGCTCTCGAACAAATTTGTCTTTCGATTCACACACTAGGCTCTCCAGAGACATATGGAGGGCATCATTATTCTTCTCCACAAACCGAGTCTGTGGACACACAAGCAAATACATACATTTATGTAGTGGCAGCCTGTTGTACACATTTTTTATACGTATAAGGGACAATGTTGTACCAAGGAAAAAAATGTATTAGAACTTTTTAATTTTGATAATCGATTGACAACGTTTAAGGCATAATTTCTGCAGGCCTATGTGTGACTTGCTCCATTGGCTGTTGATTTAGTAAGCTTTAACTGCTGGTAACTTCACTGTCTTATGTAACTGGCAACTATAAGGATACATTATAAATCCAGGATTTTGTAAATTCAACCCAGCCCCAATAGCCCAATACGATAAAATCTGCATTAAGAATTACTGTTTCATAGCAAACTGCTCCAGCAAAGTGCCGGATGATAAAGCCCTCGTCGTCCCGGAGATTCCTGTGAATGGTCAGCTTCGACTTCCTGGGAACCTAAGTGGGAGAGGAAGAAAGCAAATCAAATCTAATGACAGTGCTAAAACACATATATATTGATTTCACTCTAATCCCATCCATCACCATATCTACAGCAGAACCTTGTTTATCCACACCACTATTGAATGAGGAGGGCTAGTTTGGAGATGATACATTTGAATCAATTACGTGCTGTAAAAAACAGCAAAACAAATACGTAATAAATCCAGGGTAATTTCTGGTCATTTAACATGTTTACTTGCATGGCAAGGAAATAACAACTGCCCGCAGTTCAGATATATTTCTTGAATGCCACATTCATCTTATCTGGCTCAAGTATGACAAAGGACCACAAAAATGAATTATCAACAATACTCTTCAGGATAAAAAATAGGGTAGTACCCAGCATTTTTAAGCCTCATTAACTTCATCAGCAAAGACAGCCATAATAAATTAAGTGGAAAAAAACTGTCTGGCAAAAATATTTACAGCACATCCATGCACTGTAGATTAAGATTAATGTATTTCAGCCATTGACTGTATCGACTAGTCTTTACTTGGGCAACAACCCTCGCTGCAGTAGAGTGTGGCGGTCGTCAGCCACCTCTAGTCTTAGGCTTGAATTGGTGTCAAGGCTACAGTTCTAAAGGGATTTCATGCTTGCAGAGATACAGGCAGAGTGACAAACAATGGGGACAATAACAAGAGACAGAGGGAGGGACTGTGCGTCATTCATAAAACTGCTGTTACAAACAGGCAGAGTAAAAATGATCACAATGACCAAACCATTGTGCAGTTACATTGCTGCCTGGTCTCACAAAAGAACACAAAGAAAGAGAATAATACAGGAAAGAAAGCCAAGACAGAAGGAGAGGGAGAATAATAAACATAGTGACAGAGGAGAGAAGGAGGGAGAGGGAAAGAGAGCGCAGCTAAAGAGGTCTGACCGTCAGTCTGAAGTGGTCTTTATGCTTGTTGTGAACTGCCAGTGCAAAGTGTTGGTCGCTGGGCTGAGGAAGACGGTTCTCTTCATCCAAAATGTCCAGGACTCCCACCAGCTTTGCTTCCACTAGATCTGGAAAAAACAATTATATCTTTATCAGCAACATTATTATGATTAAGTCCGGCTCTATAAAGTACAGTGAAGCACCAGTATGAAAAGTAATATCAAAAACCTGAAATAAATTCTCTTAACATGTACAAACTGATAATATTTCCAATCCGCAAGTGTCATCAAATGGTTCCAGACATTTTTAGGGACGACAACAACAGAACACATGAATCCCTAGAAGTTACAAAATCACTAACCATTCAGTTTCTGAACTTTACATATATTGGAAATTTCCGCTGTTTACTGGATGTGAATATTCAAAGCACAAAACATGTTCATCAGGATGCTCATTTAGCCATATATCTGAATTATTCATACACCATGCTGTGTTTGGAATATATCTAATAGCCAAGGACCTCAGAAAAAAAATTAGCATGAACAAGCACCTGTGCATAAATCCTGGAGATTGATGAGTGAATTAATGGCCAACCCAAACGGTCATTTGCAAGTCATAAATGTTATTCACGGCTGTCAGTTAACCTCGCACCTGAATAATCACAGCCTTTGAAATACAAATCAAACTGCTTCACCTTGATACACTGACTACTTCATCGCATTAATTCGAGGATTCATTCAAGGACAGAGGCAACAAAAACAAGGGGGCATTATTTCTCCGGCTTCCCATTGCACCAAAGGACGCCATAAAACCCACAAATACTCATTATGCCTGCTCCCTTCAGACACACGGATATGCCAGCTTCTTGGATAATGAGAAGTCGGTATTTTTGTCCCCCTGACAGGTGTACTCTCACTGCTCTGACGTGTAGCCCAGAGCACAAGGAATGGCCCAAATGAATACTACGATGTGGGTTAGCTGATGTTACACTCGAACCAGCCTCAGTACGTTTGTGGTGTGTGGGCTCAACAGACATCTCTGTCAGTCATTTTGTGTTTTGCAGCACAAGCCCTCAAAGGGAGCACTTCATCTTAATGATGTCCCTAAGTGTCTCTCCATGGTCCTGACTTCACTTCCAAAGATCACGCAATGTAGATGCTTGTAGGTGTCAATACACGTACTCCTACACACGTTTTAAAACCAGCTCAAGTCAGACATCTTTTCAGCTTTAGAAGGAGATAAGGTCAATCTCCTACATTCAGTATTTTACTTTTATTTTGTAGAATGCAATCATATTCTTTGTTTTCAACAGAGACATTTTTAAAGAGAGACATGACTGTGCACACAAGGAAGAATTGCATAGACCTTACCTATGCAGTCCTGGTTGTCAACGTAATGCACCTCGTTCACTCCGAGCCCTTCCCTTTGATACAGCTCTTGCTCCTGCACAGACACAAACCAAACATCAAAACACAGAACAATATTCTAAAAAAAATTCCTATTGTAAAACTAATTTACATTTTTCTGAGTGGCTTCAGAACATCATCAACCTCAAAGAAACAAACAGAAAAACCCATCAACAGTCGATTCGGATAATGAGAAAGAGGCCTAAACAGAATTGTGGAGCCTTAATTGGAGACCTTGGAATAGAATAACGTTAAGAGATCACAGGAGAGAAACAAGCCTCATCATGTCCCTTGAGAAATTAGCATTCTAATGAGAGAGCGCAGGAGAGACGGAGGGAAAATGTAAGTGAGAAAAACAGAGAAGGGAAAGACAGAGAAGCTTAGTGTGCCAACCACTTCCTCCTGGCTCATGAAAGAGTCAGTAAGTTTGGCCTGTGAGTGACTTGACATGGTAGGTTTCCCAGGATAAAGATGTAAAACCACACCGAATCACCTTAATCCACAAGCTGCTCACCCACCTCTTTCAGAATACGCTCATTGAAGAACTGCTGCAGTTTCTCATTGCAGTAATTGATACAGAACTGCTCGAAGCTGTTATGCTCAAAATATTCTAGGAGGAGGAAAAAACAGAAACAGAAAAAAAACCTTTCAATTAATTTTCCAAAATGACAATTTCTGCAAAGCCTATGTTAATTATGGCAGTTGGGGGAAATTAATTCTCAAGCATGAGCTCTGGTAATGAAGTGTGTGTACGCATTAGAATACTTATATTAAGAAACAAGCTGCACAGACAAGTGTGTCTTTAGTAAACTGAATTCTAAACACACCAATGAAAAAAATGTGCCAGTTACACAGCAGATAAATGTAGTCGATCAGGGAAGCTGCAGAAACTCATACTCTCAGTTTGTCTGTTTTGTTATCAGTGATGTAGGGCAAAATCTACACTGTATTAAGTTTAATTCAAACTTCTATACGGAACACTAACTGCATTTTATTACCAAACCCAGCGATGTCCAACACCCCGATGAAGTTGGAGGAAGTCTCGAAGGGGAAACACTGGTTTACTCGCTTGACCACATGATCGAAGAGGCGGCTGTACACTGCCTTGGCCAGGGCATCGCGGGCATTGTTTGCTTGTTCCACCTTTAGAGGCACCCTGGAGGGAAACACAAAGTGGGACAGTGAGAGATAGTCCGAAACTGGGACAGGCTAGTGTCTTGTTAAGCCTCTCTCTTTTATTTTTTTTCCCTAATCAACCCAATTTTCATATGGCAGCAAAAGTTTATCCGTGTTGATAAGACACTTTTTGCCGCATAGTGCTGTGCCTCCCTCTATAGCCAAGCTAGCTGATGGTTTTAAAATTAGGGTTTCTGAGCCAAAGACAAGGTATTAAAACTAAAATATTAACCTTGAACTCTACTAGACTCTCTAATGACACTTTGACACACAATTTATTTTTAAATTATTTAGCGGGGTTGACTGTATGGACAAAGTTCAGTTCCACAGTGACCCAGAGTTCAACTCACCTGTCCCAGCTGGGAATAATGTGAATTTATAATGAAAAGGTCTGCCTTTTGCTATGATAGACCGTTATCCACTTTTTTCTTTTGATATTCCACTTGCCAAGTCTGCATAAGATAAAAGAAAAAACCCTCATCCATTTCACACATGAATAGTCCACCTATGCTAAGGCCAAGGTGGCCCATTCAGCCAGCGAATTGTAGTAAATCTTAGAAAACACCTGAGATCCTCACAATTCATCTCAGTGACAGGTATTTTTATCCATTGCAATGTTTCCTATGCACACTAGTTAGAGACTCAGTCATCCCTGATACAATCACATCCACCACACCCTCTGTTCCCCTTAACGTCCCAGGGGTAGGGTGGATCTGTCTGGGGCTTAATGACAAAGCCAGGCCCCCTTCGCTCCACCTGCTCCCCAGACACCGGGCCTTTACTGTACTGAAGCCATGCTTGCCTGCCTCTTCAGATACGAGCTGCATTATTTATGTGGAGAAAACACTTCCAGGCCAGGGCGGCATCTGGCCCTGCTGAAATATTAATCTATCAAACCTGGCCCCGTCACTCAAACACCACATTACCACAAAAGTACACAGGAGCAGTGCCAATGCTGCACCACACGCAATCATGTAGAAATACAATTTACCTAGGCAGAATAACCCTCAGATCCCTCTGCATTTGTGTTACTGTGTCCCTTTTTCTTCACTGGAGTTTGCTGCGAGTCAGTTAGCAGTGGTGCTTGAGACAGAGTCACAGAGCACTTGCAAGGAATAATAAGACCAGAAAATTAAAGGCTTCATTCAGTGTCAGTATTTAATCTAATTTTCCTGCACAATTAAGACATCTTAATACTTTGCAGGATAGTACAAATAAGTAAAGCCACTGTATTTTACTATATTCTAGTCGGTTAATCTCTGTCTCGGATTATTAGGTATTTTCAGACCATTATGAACTTCCTGCTTTCACTCAGTAAGTTCAGTTGTCAGTAAACATCAGTGACTTCTGAATTAACTAAAAGGGTAATTTGTTCTCAACAAAAACATTTTCAAAAGAATTTGCGAAGAGTCAAGAGTGCTGTTGTTCTTACTTGATAACTGTTCCTTTGGCGCCCCCTGCTGTAGTGAGCATGACCCTGGTTGTGAGGCTGACACGCAAATCATCCTGGTCCAGACCCAGCAGATCAGCACAGTACTCCAGAGTCTGGCCAGACTGATTCTTCAGGACACAACCACCTGAAACATGCAGTAAGAAATCATCCTACAGTAAGAAAGCATCCTACTGCAATCTGTGGTTCCAAAGACAATTTCTTTCCCTTTGTAATAATACATGTATTTAATCCCCAGAAAGGGAAGTCAGAAAGGGAAGGAATGAACCAGAAAAAAAACTGAGAAAGATGGATGTTGGTTACCAGGGTAACAGAGGTTCTCTTTATCACTGTTTGAGACCCAATGTGTGTGATATCCAAGGAAAGTAGATCTGTTATTCAATGTTCTATATTGATCTAATAATGTAACACATATTTGTGCAATTCTAGGTGATCCCAAAATTAAATTCAAATTGAATTTTACAACTAATGTTCCTAATCCCTGTTGCTGAGTAGGATTTATCAAGAAGAAATCTGGTATAGAGGAAGGAATATTTTGAGAGTGTAGAGTTGTTTTTGTTTCTGGTAAAAGAAAATCTGGAAAAAAGATAGAAAGACCTTGGTGGTACAATATGGTAATCACCGGAAAGTGGACTAAAGGTTCCATTGCAATGACCAGTATGAAAATATTGAGAATCTCACAGATTATTCTAAAAGAGTTTTAAATGTGTGTAATAACAGCATCTGTCTGACCTGAAGAGCTCCCTGTTTCTTCAAAGTCAATGTTGCCCAGATGCAGAACACCAGCAACCACCCTAAACAGGTCCAGCTTCTCAGTGTCATCCAGACCAATCTTCTTCATGGCCACACACATCCTGTTGAAGTCACCCTGGTCATCAAGAAGAAGGTCCTTCAGAGCACCAACCTTTAAATGCTACGAAACACACAAGTGAGTCAGAAAAAGTTGAGATCAGGTGAGAAAAAGACAATGTGTGAGAATTCAATTTAAATCATGATTTACTCAAACAAGATGCAATTCGCAATGTTCTTTATTTCAGCAATGTTATGAAATTGTCCTATATTGAGTAAATCTGATTATAAATTGAACTGGATGCCCACACTAAACAATAAAAGTCATGTTTAACTTGGACTTTAATATATAAACATAATATATAATACTATTATACATTAACGTCTTAAAAGAGCCTTCACTAGCAGCACACGAGCACACCATCCTATGAACTTAGGCTGCTCTGCTAGCCTTGTCTCCAAATGTCTTGACAAGTACTGTATTTAAACAATTAAAGAAAAAACAGAGCCAATGTAATATCTAGTAATAACTCAGGGAGGATGAAAGCAGAAAAAACAAGCATGTTGAGTGAAATGTCACTGGAACAAAGCACTTCAAGATTCATTAGGAGTCAAGATCTCACATTAATCATACACAATGTCACAATTAACAAGGCTGCACAATTATTACTTCATGTATGGTTATACTGTAAGAAAAGTATTCACAGTAATTGTATTGAGGGGAACAAAATGCTTTAATTGCACATTTTTCATGATTTATTTTCAAAAACAGAGAGCCTTAAAATAAAATGTCCATCTTTAACAAATATTGATTGTGAACTATGGGAAATATACAGTAATTGTGCAGCCCTGCATTGTATGAAAAAGCTGAATAAGCAAACACCTTTTGTATTTTAAAGCACCACATAGCCCCAACCAAACCTGGCAGACACATGCAAAGGAAGAGGAAGCATGCACTCTTATTTCCTGTTTGCACTACAAACAGCAGCACGTAAAACCTGAGCGTCTCAGTGTTTACTTTAGGAAAAATACAGGATAAATAGCAGGGAGCACAAAGCCCTGATAAGAAAGGAAGCATCACCTTATTATCCTACACAGATACATGGAAGGGCAGACAAATGCACAATGACTTCATTAGCAACAATAACACACAATGTACTTACAATCACACAGCTTACAGTGCTTCAATCAAAGTTATTGTTGTTGATTTTGCACACAATAAGCAAGTTAAATAAACACCATTTGAAATGTAACATATGATTGATAAAAGCCCTTTATTTACTTGAAATTCTAGTCTAAAATTATGTCTCTCACAAATATAAAAAGGTGGAATGGAACACGAAGAAAAATTCAGTATGATTTGATCAATAGTATTTTAGTGCAATAGAGTGACTTACATATAAAATAAATAGAAACAGAGGTCATAATTGGACTTAATTTAAAAAAAGTTTCAATCATACACTTCTCTTAACAAACTAGGCTAAATAAACCCATCATAAATGGGCAGTGATGGGAATAACGGTGTTATAAATAACGGCGTTACTAATGGCGTTACTTTTTTTAATAACGAGTAATCTAATTGATTACTCTTCCCATCTCAATTACCGTTACTGCCAAAAAATGCGGCGGTTTACTATAATTGAAGCTGTTTTTTTCATCAGACCAACTAGAACTCTGAGCCGAGAGGCAAAGATTTTTTTTACTGTTCTTCCTTGGTTAGTGGGCAGTGCACGAGACAAGCGCATAAATGCTTACGATTGGCTGAGGTTGAGTAAAATTTCATGGTAAGCCAATCAGAGGTAGAGTTGGGCGGGTGTGAAAGCACGCATAGTTGGGCACACAACGAACAACACAAGCGAGTCAGTCAACGAGAGACAGGTATGGCGAGTTGTGTTGCATCTTATTACATTTGCACTAAAAAGAGTGTATATATTGTTTGAATACATTTTTGGTACATTGCTTAAAGAGCATAATTTAATTTAGATTTATTTGTTGGCTGGCTGCAGCCTCTTGAAGTGAGATTGTCAATGGCCAGAGAAAGAGATTTATTTTTATGGAGATGTATTTTTTTTACCGTATGTATTACCTGTTTATATTTGGATTCCTTAGTTTTGCTATACATTGTACTTTTCAGTTAGACTGAAAGCACCTCATATTGTTACACTGTTCTACTTTTTTGAGGAAGAAAATACTTGAAGTACAGTATATCTACCAATTGTCTGAATTTTTTTTGTTTGTTTTATTTGCACTACAAAGTATATATATTTGTTATTAATTTTTGGTATAGTGCTTAACAAGCATAATTTAATTTTGCCCAGTTGTGGCCTGTTGAGGGGCAATAAATATCAAAAGTTCCAAAACATCTATTGTGTTATTTGTATCGATCCACTATATAAACATAATATCTACATACATGGCATTTGATTGGAGGCTAGTCTCATTTTGTCCCACAGCAAACATTAAAATATTTTAGATTTGTGTACATTGTTTCTGTTAATATTGTATTAAGTGTCCATTTCATTAATTTATTCAGATTTATCATAAATAATTGAACATGCACATGTATTTTAAGTTGTGGAGGGGTGGAGGTGGCGTCACATTTGAGCATTTAAACATTTACTTGAAAGTAATGCAATAGTTACTTTCTGAAGTAACTAGTTACTTTTATAATTTGTAACTGAGTAACTTATTTAGTTACTTTTTGGAAGAAGTAACTGGTAACTGTAACTAATTACTTTTTAAAAGTAACTTGCCCAACACTGTAAATGGGTAAATCCATTAAGAGAATTGAAAGAACCTCCTTTGTTTACCACTATCTCTGTCTGATTTTCCTGAAACTTTGATTAGCATAAAAGAAGATATTATTCTATCTTAGAAAACAAGAAGTGAAATGAACATGTATAATTAGTCCCTGAGAGAGCAACATGTCACATTTATTCTTCTAATTGTTTCATGATATTAATTACACATCTCTTGCAGGCTTTGCAGCACAACTCAACAAGGCACTGGTTCTTTTTCATACATAATTCATCAAATACACAGACCCTTTTTTAGTATGGAATATTCTTATTGACCAGGTCCTGAATATGACTTCACATTTGCAGTTCATTTCCTTGAGTGTTATCTGGGATTTGCTTTCAGTCCAGTGCTTACACATAATTCTTGGGAGCAGAATAATATACATATCTAAATTATTTATTGCACAGGAAAAAAAACCATGAATGTTGCATTACAATATATTATTTGCCTTTGCTTCTTGACACAAGATAAGTTGCCATGCAGAATGCAAATGTGACCAAAATGGTCATATGTTGGGTTAGAGTGATTTAGCCAGAACAGAACGTGACATTACCTCAGGACTCTTGCGGTTCTGCATGATTTGTTTATCAGAGTCCTTACTGGCAAAGTATCTGGTGCATCCTCTGTTCAGGTACTGAAACGGAGAAAAACATGAAACATTTAGGCATAATTAGTAGAAAAATTGAATTCAGACACAGTATAAATGCATTTCATTTGTGGTGGCAAACCTACTGGGGACATTTGTATTGATTTTCATCATCTAAAAGATTTACTTTGCTGTCTTCCAATATCTTTCCACAGCTGACTAGTAGTGAATTGCGTGAAGTAATTGCCTCTGTTGATGTGGGTGTCACCTCAGGGAACTGATATAATGACACCATGATAAACATCTAAAGGAACAGCTTGAGCTGCTTGGTGTTCTGTTAAGTGTTGTTTTGTAGAGCATGTAGAAGAAAATAAAGGCTGGGGTAAACACCTTTATGCTTTCTGACTTTGCCCCTGCTGATTATTGCATCCAAAAGGGAAAGGATTCAATTGTGAAATACTTTGTTACTAAAGGGATTTTGATTTCACTTGGGAGGACCTCTTGACATCACTAAAAATAAGCTCATGTGACATCTAGTGGGCTTCCATAGAACTGCCAACCAACGTCTACTCCAAAATGCTAAGGAAAAAACATAAATTCCATTAACTTACATAAAAAACATATTTCAAAACACTGACCTCAACTGGCTCACAATGAAGTATAATACATGTTCTTCTGTCTGTCTAAACCCACTCACCCTGAAGCTGTCTGGAGAGCCCAGGTGCAGTTTTTTCTTTATGTCCTCGGATGCCCCGGCACACAGCCTGTAGAAGATGTGGTAGTTCCTCTCATCGTTACTTTGCATGCAAATCCTCGACTTCTCGAGCAAATAATGGGAGACGAATCCACCAACAACTGCATTCTGGTGACACGAAAAGAGAAAAATCTGATCTTAAAATTCATGATCCACACATCTCAAATTATAGACAAACCTAAGGACGTAATCTTATACCTTCTCATCAAAGTGGATTTCCACGAACTTCCCAAAGCGACTACTGTTATTATTCCGGACGGTTTTTGCGTTACCAAAGGCCTCAAGAAGGGGATTTGCTGAGATTTGAAATGGGAAAAAGAGAATAATGTTCACACTGCCACCATACAGTACTGATTACTAGTAGTTGATTTGAGTCGATTTTTGGTTTGTTATTGTATTACCTTCTACAATTCTCTCGTCGATATCTTGACCACTTCCATATGTTGTGGTGAGGTATCTACAGGATGGGGAGGAAATTAAAATGACTAACAATAATGAATATGTACTGTAAATACCGGAAGATGAATACTGTTTAAAAGACAAAAAGACACTCATGCTAAAACCCAATCCCCAGCTTACATTGTTTAAAATGTGTACAATAGTTTTCCCTTGCAAAAGCAGCCACAGCTGCTAAACATACATCTGCAGTAATGAAGTACTTATTGCCTTTTGACCAATTTCCCCCTAGACTGTTCCCCTCATTTCTGTATTTTTCGGAGTGCTTTCGAAGTACCAATGAAAAACATAACTGCAACAGCAAGGGTGTGGAGGAAATATTTTATTCTAGTTTTATTTGCAACTGCATCCAGTTTAATGCACCACCTCTACTGTTTATCTATATTTGCAAGCTACTATCAGTAACTTTCAATGCAGTGCAAGCCAGCGGTGAAATGTCTGATTTGCAACACCACTTTGTATCCTGTGAACACACAACCAGAAGGGAGGAGACCGAAGGTGAATGTGGAGAGAAGAAGAAGATGGGATGTAGGATGATTCATGTGGGCTCATACCTGAGAACAAACTTGGTGTTTTCAGTCTTTCCAGCACCAGATTCACCAGAAACTATGATGGACTGGCTCATCTTGAGTACTTTCATGTCCCTGTAGGCTTTGTCCGCTAAAACAACAAGAAGAAAAACTCTCACTACCACTTAACTCTCTTTAATTTGATCCTTAATTATTACACTTCCATGATCAATTTATGCCTAAGGCAATAATACAATTTAAGTTGTGACAATGTGGCACTGTAGATAACATAAATTGTACATTGTCTCAAGTGTGCTATTTCCTTAAGGACTTTCCCAAGTAGGCTCACAAAACAACAAGTTGACTTTACGTATTTCTTTTTTGTACTGTTTTATTTCCAGCTCTGACAAAATGAAACTCTTATTTTGGATAATAAATCTTTATTTGCATTGGGATGCCTGGCAATGAAATTATATATATTATATACATTTCCCTTCATAAACAAACAAAAAAAAGTTCTGATAAGATCAACTGGGTTAACACCAAAGCCTCAATAGAAAGTACCATTAAAGGATCTCATCAGTTTTAAATCTGTTTCAAATACACCGTTACTATATTTAAGTATAATTTCTTCAGCTTGTAGCTGTGAGCTCTCACCTATAGCATAGACGTGAGGTGGCAGAGTTCCCAGTGACTTCCCCCGGTACGACTTGATGGAGTCAGGCCCATACAGTTTGGGGATGTCATAGTAAGGATTCACAGCTATCAAGATATTGGCCACATAAGTCTGTAAGAGATATGAATACAGGTATAATTAGTGTCACTGCATTTAGAGAAAGTTCATAAATAGCACAAATACATCTAAATAATTGAATGATGAGAAACAACAGAGGTGAAAACGAGCCCAGTGGAAGCTTCTGAGACGCACCTTAACTTGTCTCCCTGTCTTGCTTGTCCCATCTACCAGCTGTCCCTCATTTCCTAAGTGATTGACTGGGATCAGGATTGGGTTTGCCAGTCTGACTTTGTGACCCTTCTCTAACTTCCCTTCCCTCTTTACCACCTGGTACTTTTTCCCCAGGGAAACAAGGATAGGGATCCCTCTCCTTCTGTCCTCCAACCTGTTACTGTATCTCGTTATGATGGAACTGGATAGTATTGACTTAAATTGCAAGAGCACATATAAAGGATTTATACTCATGCTAATGCAGACTAGTATAGGAGAAGAAAACTTACATAGATGTGGTCTTTACTGTACCGCACTCTGACATTGTTGAGAAGAGTGGCTTCATTCAAGTACATGAGGGAACCTGAGAAGAAAAGAACGCCAAGATCAGAAAACAGACATTGTTAAGAATAAAACAATTAAAAAAATAAACATTTAATTAACAGTTAACTGTGTGTTGACTTACAGTTGTCATCTACATGTTTGTTGACATCATCCTCTGCTGGGAAGACTTGGTTCATCGGAGCAAGAAACGTCTGTAACACAAAGAGTTTTCCTTATATTTCCAGGACAGATAGACATGCAAAAAGATGCACTGTCTCTTCTTATCATTGCCAACTTTATGTACAAGATTATTCATTGTTTACTTCTTGTTCTTAGAAAAGCTTATGACACAAAACAAATGTTTATTAGCATCCAAAAAAAGGGAGACATATTAGACATCATGAAAAAGCTAAGCAAGCATGCATAAACATGAATCATTCATCATGCTTAAAGATCACAGTAATGATGTTTGCTGCGACATGTTCCCAGGCTAAATTAGTTACTGATATTCTCACTCTATTGTTTAAGAGTCTGAGTTAATGGAAATAAAGTCAATGGAACAAGCCGGCTGTGAGAGAAACAAGGGGAGACATGGCAGGGTAATGAATAATTTGGTGGTAGAGCAACCGGATCTGAGCACCTGAGTGACGAAGTGAGTGTATGTGGTGCATGTGTGTGTGGCAGAGAAGAGATGATGGTGGTACTCTGTAGGAACCAATCAAGTCAATCAGACCATGTGACTTTATTAAAGCAGAACAATGACAGCATATTTTTATTCCTTAGAATGCTATCAATATACTATACAACACTCTTTTGTTCCCTTTACATATTCACTCCACTCTCCCACTCCATATTTCCATACCATTGCTAATGTGTGTTTGTGAGTGTGACCCCGTCTGTGCTATGATGCATGGTTTATTACCACAAACAGGCTGTAAGCATAAACAGAATCTGCTTTGTGTGCCTGCTACAGCGGCTTGGCTCGATCTGGACATGCCCATCCACAATAATAACCATGTGAGAAATGTCTAACCAATAAAATTGACAAAGAAGAAGAGACAGCCGGGCCGAGGGTCATATACTGAGCTGAGGCACTAATGAGCTCCACACTGCAGTAAAAACACTCAATGGGCCTTTCATTCCCCGCTGAATGGGACAGAGTTTGAGTGAGCATGAGCATCAAAAGTTCAGAGATATTCTAAACGAGATTCACTTCAAACTCATTCAGATTTTCTCCAGCTAATATAGTACAATTTTTATGTATCTTTATGAGTCATTTAGTGTGGTCCAGAGTCTTAATATTATGCAGTTATCTGTCAGATAGAATAATTGGCTTTAGTACAGAATCAATTTAAAAAAACTGAAATACTAAAATACTGTACCTGCGGAAAGGTTTCAAAATAATTCTCAAACTGTGTGACTGTATTGCAATGCAAACACAAGGTTTTCTGAGTACATTGGAAAGTCTGGCAGTGCAAGCAATTCATACTTATAAACCTGACCCATTTTACCAGAGACACATAAGCTATAAGCCACATTATTGTAGTGGACATTTTGATTGATGAATCACAGGTGTAACTTAACATTAGTAATGACTGCATTCAATTTAGCTGTTTCAGTACCAGGATTCTGGTATTGTGCGTGCTATGCTGACTCACTGGCATTTCTTACAGGAACAACTAAATAGACCTTTTTCACATTAGACATTTTTATTTGTCACAAAGGGGGAAGTCATACCTGTAAACAATGTTTTTGCTTTGTAAGGTGGGTCTCTGTATCTGTTTCATGAAGAAGGGCTTGGACATAAAACGTCACATGGTGGTATACCAATAAATGTTCCTGGGAGGATCTAGTACGCAGATATTTCTGTTTTTCAGAAGCAGCACTTGGTATTTATGGCTTGCTAAACCTTTCACCAGTGTGAACAATACAGTGAATAATGGTTGAATACCATTTAGTTGCCTCGGTTTCAGGGTCGTGGTATTGTGCATGCTGCCTGACTACAACACTGTCATGTCTTACTGGGACACTTGAATAGAACTGAGACATCAATATTGTTATAAGTAACAGTTATTAGTCAAAATGTTGCTTTGAAAAGAGCTCTTGTTAATGTTATCAGTCACACATTTCCTTTTCCTACTATAACAATTCAAAATGTCTTAGGTGAGAAGAATTATACATTAGCTGAGGTGAGAACACTTCAAACAAAACAAATACAGAGGCAACTGCCGGAGTACACGTCTGCTGTAAACATCCGAGGCCTGCTTGCTGCTGACACGTGACGGCTCAGGTGTAACAGGTGGCCTTTACCTCCTAATGAGCAGTCCTCCCTCTAGGCAACAGTATCAGCGCACCTGCTGCTGCAGTCTTTATTTATTCATGCCTCTGTACATGTGGTCTCTCATGTTTCTCACATTTTACACATTGTTGGGCTAACGCCTTTCTACCTGAAATCGCCCTTTAGACTGACTACACAATTACAGAAAATCTACATTTTTAAAGTGTATTCTTCTACATGAGCTTACGAATGTATGCAGTCATGTATGTTGCGAGTGCCCTCCTGGAATTAAGGCAAGCAACGTCAGTATGTTTGCAGTATGCGACCCACTCAGTCAATGTGCAATTCTCACGTCATAATAAAGGAAAACAAGCATCAGCCCCTCACCCATTTTCCCAGCTGGCCTTACTTTGCCTGTAAATGGAAAGACATGCAATGGGGTGTGTGCATGTGCCTGTGTGTGTCTATGTGTGATGACCCACCTTGCCCTTCTGGTTCAGTGGTTCTATGGTGAGCGCGTCGGCTCCTATGTCAACGATCATGCCCAGCTGGAACCCGTCGGTGGGGTGGGGCGCCCACACTGGCTTCCCATCCTCCATGGCTTACCTCCAGTCAGCACGACCACACAACTGGAAGAGGGACGACAGACAGAAAGGGGAAGAGAGGCAACATGAATAAAAGAATGCACATATGTGACTTAAAATAGAAATGCAAAGTACAGTATACAGTATACAGTTTTGCATTTTTTGCTTCAAACAAACTGAATTTGCTTCTATGCTGGCCCACTGGCTGCTCCCCAAGGCTTGTGTAGCTACACAGTATGTATGGCACCTTTTCTTCACAGCTGATAAACACAGGTTGATGTTAGCACTAGTAATTTAACAACTGGGAAAACATTAATCCCCTGAGAGGGTAATTTCTCAGTGTCACCGTTTTTTTTTTGCTTGTTGGGCACCTTATCCAGCGTTTTCCTGCATCCTGTCATATCATCACAGACTCTTAACTAAACCCTACAAGTCATAAAAAACCCTTTAAACACAATATTTTGTCTGTAATCATCTTTTACTTGACATGGGGGCTGGTATATATATCATGGGGACTAATATCAAAGTAGCTAGAACTCAGAATCATTTTAACTTCAAACTGACTTACAGTCATTTACATGATTGGGTCCTGACCCACTGCTGCTGTCTGCTTCCCTTTTTCATTAACCTGTTATTCCTCTTACTGATCTTGTAAGAGAGGATTTTCCACTGGAACATGACTGGAGTTGTCTCCTAAGGGATTCCTGCAATCTCTAGTGAGGACAACACCATCCCAAGTGACCTGATATAAACTGCCCGGCCAAACAATCCAGTGTGGAGCTTCTTAAGTCTGGTGATGTTTGTTTGGACTGTGCAGTTTCCAGACAGCTAACTCTGAGACAATGCTATGAAACTACGGCATTTTGAGGTGCACTCTGTGCTCACAATGGCCACTGGTTAAACGATATTCTTTGGTATTAGATTTGGGCTTTCTGCATTAGCCAGCTTTTAAGGCCTTTTAAGGGTAGATATTTTCAGTCACCAACCATCTGGGCATAATTTGGAAGTCTAACAAAGGCAAGAGCTTTATACATTCAGCTGCATATTAAAATTGTAATACTTTATTCTGTAATTGACAGCAGTTGCACCCTGGCAGATGCAGAGTGCAACCAAGTGGATCCTTTCTCAGTCTTGAAACAATCTCAGAGCAGCTTCAGAAAAATGGGAACACTGTGTTTTTGCATGCGTGTCATTAACGTTTCTTGACAGTTAATCCTACAACCACAGAGTTCTTCGAAGCAAAAGTGCTGACGTTATGCTTTTGTATCCTATTAGCTTCAGGGATTGGGGTCAAGTGTCCCCAGAGGATAGGTGCTAGAAACTGCTGATGCAGCCTTGAACAAGGACTAAAAGTTCAACAGGTCTATCCACTCAGCATAATGGTGGATCCAGCATAGAGAGAGACTGGAGGTAACCTGTAGTGACCGTCTGCATTTCTTTTCTATCTCTCTTTTGGGCAGCAGTAGCTCAAGAGTGGGCACCACAGGGTTGCCTGTTAAAGTCCAGCTTGTACCAAGTGCCAACAAGTGTCTGCTCTAACAGCTATCTGATTCCTTTGGGTCACATAAAAACTTCTTTACAAGACGAGTTGACCATTTCCTTCTAACTAAACAAAAGATAGACTTTTCATAATACGCCACTGCAATTTCCAGTCACTCCCTCACTGTAAGGACTTTGTAACACAAGGATAGTAAACCCATTGAGATAAAAGAACAGTATAACCACGAGAATGTACTTTCTCTAACATTTCATCTATTTTATGAATATATTTGACCAATTTGATCAACAGGTACCTGTGCCAATGACATTCAGTGTTTAACAGCTTATTTATACAAGCATGAATGAAGGAAAACTTGGTTTGCATCTAAAGTAAGATGCAAATCCAGGCTGAATATTATCGCTGCTTCCCCTCAGAGTGAATGAAGATAAGACAAGCTGATGTCCTTTTATCTCCTTTTATTGTGATATTGCCCATTTATTATTTGAGCAATAATCTTTGTTTACAATAGATGTCTTTTCCAATGTGGGTCAACAACCGAACAAGAAGATGATATCACAGATAAAAGGGCCGACCTTAGGAACTAAACTAGCATAAACAACAAATTCACTGAGAAGCAAACTTTATATTTCCATAATTCCATAATAGCAAAATGTGATTTGATAAGATAAAATAAACTTATTCAGTCTTGACTGTAGAATCAGAGCCAGAGCCATTCACCAGATCAGAGTGCAATGAGTGAAAAGTCCTATCTGTAACGTATCTGTAACGTATCTGTAACGTATCTGTAACTCGGATGCTATATGCAAATTTGCAGTGGTGATCATTTGATTACCAAACCGTAGGGTTGTTAATGGTGTATTGACATAGCACACTCTCTGCATTCAAACCATATTCAGAGTCATAATCAGAGTTTAAGAAATGTGCCAGGAGGAGGGAGGTTAAGATTACTTTCCCAGTGTGTTATCTTCAACCTTCAAGTGTGAGATCAAGGCTGGGGGGGATCCTCGAGACTGTCTTTGTTAGATGGCTTATAACCAGAAAGCTTTCCCACATTTCTCTACTTCAATCCAAGTTTAATTACAGTACGTCCACACAGGAAATACACTCAGTTCAAAACAACATGACCACGAAAAACCTAAAAGACTACGCACATTTCAAATGACCCGTCTTCATGATATACAGCACTCCTAAATGTACCAAGAGCTTTGAGATTGTCCTGCTACTTTCAAAGAAAACCTCAAAACAGTCTGGTATATCACTTAGGGAGATGGCCTTCAGCCTAAACGTCTGCATCGCAAAACAAAGTCCTCCCTGAATCCTTTTAACAAAACACAAACCAGTCCCTCATGAGTAACTTTGACTCCGCAGTCTTAAATCCTCTTAGTGTTTGACCCTAATCCAGACAGGGAGGTGAGACGCATCAAGTGAGGTCTAAGCCTAGCAAATAAAAGTCAGTGATCAGTTGCGAGATAATGCAAATCAGAAAGGTACCAGATGTCCCATGCAACAGAGACACACACAGCACAGAGCGAAGGAAAAAAAACTCAGGCCCAGAGTTACAGCAGGACACACACGCACGCCTCTTGTTTCCTGCCCCTTGTTTCCTGTTCTCTACCAGGCAAAGGGACATGGAAAATGCATTGGACAAACCACCAGTCAACGTATGAAGAGACATGTACAGACAGACAGGTTTCAGAGGTGTATCTTTTAAAAACATGGTCCGACAAGATAAGAGTTTTGATTTTATAAAGGCTTGACTTGGCTGAGGGGGTCAGAAACAATATACATAAGCACACAGAGGAGATTAGGCGGTCAAATGAATAAAACATAATGTTATCAGAATATTAACTATCAGGGACACCATGAATATAGCAAAACTATGCATTTCAATGAACACAGTACATTTGTGATCTCATGCTCTGCAGATGAAAATAGGTAGACTATTTCACTGTGATCTTTTGAGTCATTTCCAGTCAGCCACATAACTGAATACATTTAAACATACCAACACCCTCTGTGCAAGAGACTAACGGTACTAAGCCCCTTATAAATAAGCCATTATGACTACTGTGGGAGCAAACTAACACCAACGCTATACTAACACAGGCAATGCTTGTCATTAATTAAAAAATAGTTAGCATACGCATTAGCACTTACACCATCCGTGTTACTGTAAAGATAATACAAAGTACCTTCGAGCTGTTTCTGTTTCTGAATATTCGGCTAAAAAGTGCAAAAAGTTGGACAAAAGCGGGGACACTTACGACTCGTATCCTTCAGACAGACGAATGTACGTTCAGGGTGACAGTAATGAGTTGTAAGTCCCTCATACGGATGCGTAGCTGTAGCAGCAGTCCAACTTCTTCCCGGAGCAGCAGAAGACGGACGGAGCCGCAGGGTAGTCTGGATGACAGGCGGTGCTCGCGCTCCGGTGAGCACAGGTGACGTCACTCTGACTGTACACAACTGAAGGTGCGTTAAAGTGCTGCTCGTAAGACTCTGTGTCATGTGGTTTGTTTGTTTTTACTGGCTGTGTATGAGTCTAAAAGAGGATAAAAGAAGGATTGGGAAAGTAGAAATCTTAGTATTTAGTCCATCGGTACAACAGAGAACACAGTGCCGTGAAATTTATAAAGCTCTTTTTACGTGACTTTAATGTAACACCCGATTTTAGTGAAATTGAGTAAAAAATAAAACATACAACACAGTATGTCAGTATCTGATAACAACCCATATATTACCACATGCATTGTAAATACTTTTTCCAGTCTACCAATGTAAGGACTATTCATATTACAAATCATAGTTATGTACATTATATTATATTTTCTTTCTAATAATAAAACTGTAGCTGGAGGTTAAATTGAGCACACACCCAACGACTTCACTGGCTGCATTGAAAAGACAGCAAATGTTGCCTTGAGAGTCATGAATATTTGAGAGGCAGGTAATCTAAAACTTTTGGGGGGATTTTTGAAGGAGACACCCAATCCACCATTGAAAGCCACCACTGGGTCTGTAAATCTAATTAGGATAACTGATACTCTTGTATTGGACCATATCTGATTACTGACTCTAGATGACAGCATGTAAACATTAACATGACATTTTTTTGGTCACAAGTTGAAAGTCCTCCTAAATCCTGAATAATGCACAACTAAGAGAAGCACCACTGGACCACATCAAATGGTGACATATTTAAATTTTTCTGCATGCTAGTTTCCAAACAAACTATTTTACAAAATGAAAATCATTCAGCATTTTGTTTATTCCTTTTTGCTCTGGTAAAAATGAATAGCACATAGCTACATAACATAGCTAAATAGATTTAAGCCTACTTTAAGCCCCAAAATATTTTATTTTGTAATTTTTATCATGCAATTTGTTTGTCACAATAACTATAATTGTACATTTAAGATCCAGACCAGTAGTTTATGTGGTAGTCCACTACTGTATACTTGCATGGACAATGGCTCCCTCAGGTGGCCTTAAAGGGGACATGCAGATCTGCATATTTGAAGCCAAATCCCAAACCAATTAACTTGCTCACAGGGAGAGAATAGTGAAGAGAAGAGAGGATATGCACTGGAGAGTTAATCACCACAAGGGACCAGCTCACTCTGGGGAAATACTACACAAACAAAGTACTGTATTCATGTAAAATCCTGAACTTGGATTGATTCTTGGACACAGAATTATGCAAAACAAGCTGTCCTGCCTTAGAAAATATGACCCTAAAAAATAGATTCAACTCCTGTGGCATATTATAAGAAAAAACTACAGTACTTGTAAGATATGTATGTTTTAGCTTCAGGGTAGACTCGGCAGCACTGTATCTCCATTAGTGTTTAGAACACACACCTGACTGCGTCTTATGAATAATAATAATCTTAAAATGAACTCTCTGAATAAGGCCTCAGTGAACAACCTCTCATATTCCCCTGTTAAGATCTGCAAAGTAAAAACCAGTTCTTTCCTTTATATATTAGGTCTGTGGTATCATTCATCTTGTTGCATTGTTTATTTGTATCCATTTAGACTATATCAATTTTTAATTTGAAATAAATTACATGACATGGTAGACATCACAGGCACTTTACAAAATATAGTGCATTTTAAAAGAACACAGAGAGTAAAGTTGTAATCATATTACACAGACAATAAAATACATTAAGAACTCATACTATCACATTATTGAGCATCTAAAGTGAAATGCATTATAACCCATTATAAAGTTTATTCTTACAAAAGAATTCAGGCAACAAAACAAAGTGAAGTGCAGGTAAAGCACTAGAGCTACAGAGTGGGGTTCAGGTTGGCTATGTGACTTGTAAAGATAAATGCTTATAATAGCCTAATGTTGATAAATGTTAGAACAATTCTCTAATTATGTAAAGGTTTTTGTACATTAACTTTTATAAATATCTGAGTTTAAAGTTGATTCAGGGTATGTATCAGGCTCCTCCACTGTCAATCACTCGACTACTTTCCCAGCCAATTATCTGTTGGGCCCCAGCTGCTTTGGACTTTATCTGTGAACTGTTTATGAAAGTCCTATCACACACATTCTGTGGTGCATGTGGAGGAACATGAAATGTTTCTGTAGGACCACCAGTGTTCAAAGATCCTGAAAGCTGGCAATACTTCTCTACTTCGGTCTGGAAATACCTCTACAGGTAGGCCATCCACATTTTGAGACACAGTATACTGTTAAACCCAAGGTGACTGTCCCCCCCCCTCCCCCTCCAGGGGTTATATTTATTCCGGATATACGTCTCGCCAAATTTCTAACAACAAAGCTGAATATGTATTTGGTTTAAGCAAATGTTGCTTCCATCTTTAGCTTTTTATATCAAGCATTAATTAATCTGGATGATATGTACGGATTGATTTGAAAACAATTCTTTCTTAGACTTGTATCTAGACTTGTATTTCAAAAGTGTGGTTCACCAAATATTTCTCAGGATAAAGAAATTATGCTTTTTGGGTATATATGTGTGTGAACCAATGCTGATTGTATAGGTTTTAAATTAAAATGTGATCTTCACTTATTGCAACGGGGCGTGTTCTCTACAGAATTTAGTATGTAAACTGGATTTATGGAATAACGGCTATTGTGGAATTAATTGCATTGCTGTTTCACTGCTGAAACAAACTTTTACTTCAGATTCCTGTAAATACAGTACTACTATGATTTTCATCATCACTCTTTAGTTATTTTGTGAAATGATTTGTATTTTCTTAATCTCTCTTGTTTCTCCAGTGAAGCCTACCAACCAGCCCATGTAAAGGATGAGAGGAGAGAAGCTGTTATTGCCCATGATATTAATGTCTTTACAGACATTATATGGACAGCACTTGGCAGAGGAGTCCTGCACTGTTCAGATCCTGGTTCCTGGACTCAAAGGCACACTGTTCTATATATATTTTATTACACACAGTATGCAAAAGAAAACAAAAAACAGACTCTGTGTTCAAACGTTCTTATTGCTTTTTCTCTGTCTTCTTCTGCAAAAGGAGAACCAGGAGAGAAAGGACAAAAAGGAGCACCAGGGAGACCAGGAAGAGTTGGCCCTCCTGGAGAGATTGGTACAGTGCTAAATATTTTGCTAAATATTTCTGCTTCTCGTCATTTATTCAATACTACCATGAAGCTGAAAAGAAAAATAACTGGGGTAAAGATCACATTGCTTGGGCTGAGCTGATAATGTCCTGTTACATCACTGCCAGGCCATCCAGAGATGGCCAAGTGTTTACATTTGGGTGAGAGGTTGGAGGAGAAATGATTTGCAGAATCCACTGCTGTGGACAAGTGTTTACTGAAGACCTTAATGAGGAGTTCACATACTTTTCAAAAGAGATTACGCAGACTCAGCATTTTTAATTAATGCACCTTAGTAGAATCAAATAGCGGTTTTAGAATTTCTCCTTTCACATTTCATTTGTGGTCTTTTAAGGTGCAGAAATCTTGTCTAACATGGGATGCATACAGTGACAGATATTTTTCTTTTTCAGGTCAACCTGGGCTGAAAGGTCAGAAAGGCATAATGGGACGTTATGGAAAAGTGGGCCCAAGTGGGATGAAAGGTAATTACAAAATGCCTAAATGTATTTCACATGTAGTTGTTTTGTAATGAAATAAGTCTAGTGCTTTTCATGTTTTAAGAATAATTACATTTCATATCTCAGGGGTAAAAGGAGACATGGGGGATCCAGGTCCGAGGGGCCCTAATGGAGATCCAGGTGAGATATTATACCCAGTGATTCAGTTTGTGAAACAGATTATTCCAGGATTAGAAAGTCACATTTGGTGAAATTTGAGAACTAATTAAGACAGCCCTGTGATAATCCTCGACATTTTTGCCTTATCAGGTGTTCCATGTGAATGCATGCCAATGAGAAAGATGATCGGAGAAATGGACATTCTTGTGGCCCAGCTCTCCTCTGAGCTGAAATTCATAAAAAATGGTATGATTCATGCTATTTCTGTGTTTTGGAAACATTCTGACATTAAATCTTTATCGTCAGTTCTTGTATTCATTCTACTGCTTCACTAATTATCCTCCTAGAATTGCAAATGCTGCGCATGTCAATGTGAAATTTATAGAAATACAAGTGCTCATTTTTCAGCACTGCCCTCCCCTGCAGCTGTTGCTGGCATAAAAGAGACAGACAGTAAGGTCTATCTGTTGGTGAAGGAGGAGAAGCGCTACTCCGACGCAGAGGTCTACTGTCAGACGAGGGGAGGGCACCTGGCCATGCCCAAGGATGAGGGAGCCAACGCGGCCATCGCAGAGTACATAACCGAAGCGGGCCTGAACAGAGTCTACATTGGCATTAATGACCTGCACCGTGAGGGCGTTTTCACCTACGTGGATCTCTCTCCCATGACCACTTTCAGCAAGTGGAGAAAAGGAGAGCCCAACAATGCCTACGATGATGAGGACTGTGCTGAGATGATGGCCACTGGGGAGTGGACGGATGTGGCGTGTCACCCCACCATGTATTTTGTTTGTGAATTTGACAAGGACAGTGTCTAGGTTCAGCCTATGTTAGTCCTCCTCCACTCAAAAATATGTTTTTCTTCTTGTTCCTACAGTTGGATGTTTGAGCTTCACTGTGCATGATGTATGTGCAGAGTTTGATACTACAAGGGTGTTTTCACAGTCATCTGCTGGAAGTGGAAAGTTTCTCTGTGCTCATCGAATATCTGATTTTTAAGGGGCGGGGCCTGAAAGCCTGATTTGTTACATCACAAATCACCTGGAAGTTAGTCCTGGTCCAATTTTAAACTTATACAAGTGTAAGAAACTTGAAGCACAAACACTGTGAATGGACTTTACAGTGAAGTAGGAGACATCTTGTGTCCAGCAGGAAATCTTTAGAAATTAACACAATTTGCATATTCATAAATTCAGGAATTTTTTATAAGGTAGAAGGAGTAGATGCCCTTTTAAGGATTTCAGTGTGAAAATTAGACTTTTTTTTATGTGAAAAAGACATTACAGACACATATTATTGTTCCAAGCAGACTATTTGTATGTGGCTTAATACATGTCTGGAGGGGATCTTTAAAGAAAGGATAAATATAATGGAACAAAAGTCAGATATATTGTTTGTGTTATATCTTCTATCTGTAAATAGGATGACAAAATAACATGCAAGTTGTGCAAACTATTTTCCACTTTCTCTTTTTCTTGTAAGCTCATAAGCTATTTATTTTCTTATCTCACAAAAAATCCCAGAGTTTTTGTTCTTTTGTGAGATTTTTACTTTTTTTAACTACACCCTTTGTCTCATACTCAGTGGTTCATTAGCATTTCAAACAGCATGCCGGGCAATATATTGAGTTTTTATGTTATGCAAACTATCCACTGAACAATATTTGTAAACAGTGCCATCAACAAACAAGACAAATAAGCAAATGTAGAAGGCTGTTTGTGCATAAAATATGAAATTAAAGAGAGATTTTGGTTCCAGATGGGTGCTTTTAATCAGAGAAATTGAATACAATATTCATTCTATATTCATACAATAAGTTATGTGGCGGTTGTTGTCAAGTAAATTTTCACTGATCTGTCTGTGCATTATCTTCTGCCCCTGAGCTGATCTAGTGCAGCGGCTGAACAAAACCCAGCAGTGTAAGGCAGCCTCCACCCAGTGGATGAAAGCTGTACTGCACTGAAACAATTTCTTACAGTAGGATGTAAAGTTAGTGGCCGATCTATGTAGGCCTTTTATATTGGAGACATACTGACTTGTCATAGAAGGAAAAGCCCAGGTAATAACATTAACAATAGCTGTTCTATTCAAGTGTCACGGTATGCTATGACAGTGTAACAGTGAGTCAGCATGCACAATACCAGGTACCTGAAATCAAAGCGGCAGAAAACTCAACCATAATTTTATTATTTACACCTGTGCTTTTCCTACAGTAAAATATAATCAGTGAAATCACCCTTTGTGTTTCAGTTTAAAAGGTCTACACATACTGTAGCTATCTAAGCTAAAGTCCATGGTATAAGAGTGAATGTTAAGCTTGGACCATTGTGGGTTATTATTTTTTTTTATAGCTGTTGCAGTAGATGTGGTATTGCATAAATACTGTGTATGTATTTCTGAAAGTGTTTTATGAGGAAGGAAATGCATTCATTACACCCTAGACCTCAAGGATGCCTACATGCATTTTGATACCACTCTCGATGCTTTGGTTTGTTTATAATAAAACTCCAGAAGGAACCACCAGAGCACAGTGATTACATAATGTGACAAAGGAAACTCACCCACTGATTCTAAGCTTGACAAGACACTTGATTCTCTGTCACATTGTGTTACATTGACACTGGAAGAACATCACTAAGGAAAAAAATGTGATAACTTGAGCAAAAAACACATAGATTTTAAAGCTGCGCAGCAGATTTGACTTATAAACATCAAGGGATATATTATTTTGACTTAATTGTAAGGGATTTATCTATATTAATATTGATTTTGGTAAAATATTGAAATCTATCATAAGTTAATTAAATCTGGTTACTAAACTAAACACACCGGCAAATAGTGTTTATCTAAATTAACACAGACAGTTTTGCTGTGACATGACGATTATTTAAAAATAATGGATTATCGAAACACAAGAGAGTTTGAAATAATAATAAATTAATCACACGTGGTAACAATACAGCAGCATAATGTTTGCTGAATGACAAAAACAAGACATTACATACTTTAGGTTACTATGACATTTTCATCTTTGTAAATCCTCTATGGTTTAGTTCTGTGATTAATAGAAGTTGTCTTACAGGCCTGGCTTCTATTGTTTTTTAGGATGGGCATCCCAGCTGAGATGATATCCTATTGAGCCCCTCTAAGACGAGGAATTTGAATATGCATGATGCAGTTCTCCTACTAAAGCACAGCACCAGTCCCTTAAGAAATGAATAATTAATGTTGAGATGAATTATGCATTTAATTGACCAGGAGTTGTCTGGCATAAACCAATTAGCTGCCATTGTTGGTGCAATCTCAAGTTACCTTTGTGGTAAACAATTTGGACAGCTTTGTCTAACAGTGGACAGGCTGATAATCTGTGGTGAAAAAATGGCCTGCAAATGAGAGATTGGCTACAGTACATGGAAATGTAAAAAAACACATCCTGCCGTTATGTACAGCAACCTTGGAAATATCATTTTCCAACTGTGGTACTGATGTTTTAGCTTGTGAAACAGATTAAAGTTAAACCTGTCAAAAATTTGGAAAGGCAAGCTCCAAGAACGGTGTCAACAAGTCACCTGTCAGTCTTTGGTGACTGCACAAAGAAAAAACTAGTATTAAAACTAAAATACATCAAAAATACAAATAAATGGGTGCACTTTTTTTGTCTCTCTCTACAGCGTTTCATATCCTTATTTTCAAATATACTTTGATAGATGTGATAGATTGGAGGGAATGGGCAAAAACGTTGGGGAAAGGTGGTGTTGAGGTGTAAAGTAGCCCTACTCTAACCTTTAAACTTTGTCAGTTCATAAGGTTGTGTACCAATGGCTCTCATCGCCATCCACATATCGGTGGACAGCCTGTGGTGAAGAAAGATTAAATACCCATATATAAACGTGTAAAAGTTGCTGGACGAAACCAAGGCTAAAGGTGAGCCAATATTCAACTTTAACAGGATGTCTTGTTTATGCCAGATGTAACATCAGTAGGCTGTTGTTTGTTTAAGAAAATAGACGATATAGGATAAGGCTTGATGCTGCAAATGTGTATCAGTCTTTCTGTTCCCAAAAGGTCAAAGTTATTTATTATTTATTGCAACTTGCCCCATGCCCCAGCACCTGATGCAAAAGTCAGTCTTCAAAATGCAGATCAAGGACTGCAGCTGACTCTGTTTCATGTTATATAAGTGCAGTGGTTACCTAAATATAGGGGCCCCAAACACCTGTAAAATAAAATAAAATCACACAACCTATAACATAGAATGCAAAGAAATACTAAATATAGCCAAAGTAAAGATGTCAGCTCATTTCGAGGCACTATAACCCAATTTAATTAACGTTACACATGTTAAAGTCCAAGAATAGATCTGATATATGACTACCAATAAAAGCTGGTTACCTTGGAAACGCTTCAGTTTTTGGAACCAAACACTGAATTCGCGTTACACACACAAACAGAAGAAACCACCAAACAACAACAAAGACGGTGGGATAGGTGTCCTGCAGCTACACCTCTCATGTGGGAGAATTGGTTTCAATATCAGATGTTATCTCCAGTTACGTCTGCGGAGGCTCAACACAGCTTCCAGTGACACATTTACTTTTGACACCAAGCGCCATTATTGTGTAAACTGCGCCTGTTAGTTACAGCTAAAGTATGCCGGCCACCACGGGAAGAGCTGACCTCCCGCCGACAAAAACTATAATTGTCTACAGGAACGGAGACGCTTTCTTCCCCGGAAGGAAAATAGTTGTGAACCCGCGGCAGGTGACGACCTTTGACCATTTTTTGACCTCTCTGACCAGAGGGCTTGAGGCTCCGTTTGGCGCCGTGAGGAAGCTGTACACTCCCAGAGAGGGCCACAAGGTTCATCATTTAGACGACTTGAAACATGGGAGTGTGTATGTCGCAGCCGGAAACGAGCAGTTCAAAAAGCTGGAGTAGGTACCATACTGTAAGGTGTGTCTTGTCTCTGTGTGTGTGTGTGTGTGTGTGTGTGTGTGTGTTGTTGGGTGGGCATTTGACTGTGCTGGAACTCTATAGTCCTTAAAATATGTCAATACGTTAATGAACTGAAGTGCAGAGTAACCTGAATAATCAATATGTATACATACAGTATCTTAAACAAACTCTAACTTGAATGTTTAATGTGCAGTCTTGTGGACCACTATTCTTATAAAATCAGTCTAGTGTGCATAATGAATGAATGCGTGATTTATTCAGGTGTCAAAAAGTGTTTTTATTTTATTTTAATTGGTGTTATCGGGTCTAGAGATGTCTTCCATCTATCTAATAGACCACCAGTGACTTTATGGGTGTCACGTGTAGCACCTGAAGTTCCTGGGTTTAAGTCATTTACATGATTTCTTAATGCCTTCCAGATATTGTGAGATAGCAACCAAGAAGCCACAGAATAAGAAAAGGGAACAGGTAAGTGTTTGATGAATTACACTGAAAATGTATAATAAAGAGTGATCTTTAGTGGGAGGTTGAAGCCATAACCTAATAATACTGCCTGCACAGTTGTCTGAATGACAATAATCAGAACCAAACAGTGATAATAAGTCCAAGTATCACTTATAGCATCAGAGTTTAAGGAAGACACCTAAAAATGCCTCATTCCTTATTTACCACTGCTCCGTATTCACTTTCTGACCCCTAGTGTTCAAAACTTTTCAGATCCGACCTGTTGTTCACAGCAGAATAGTAGTTTCTGCTCGCTGGGGAAGAACTACAGATGAGTCCTGCACAATAAAGTGAGTATTGATTTTAAGCTGGATACAAAGTTATCCTGAATGTAAAAAGGTTTATGTTCTTTGCTGTGTTATGTAGTAAATAGATGATGTTTTCTTCCTGTGTCCTTTTCAACAATTGAATGATTATCTCTTCATGTCTCTATTATTTTTGTTCTGTTCCGTAGTGTCTTTACCAACGGAGAGGTCTTAGTTCCTCCAGTTCGAATACGGATCCCAAAGTATACTCTCAGAAGCTGGGAAAATGTTTTAGGCATGGTGACAGAGAAAGTGCGACTTCGCACTGGTGCTGTTTACAGGTAATGTCCGACATCAGTACATTATAAACCCTTGTAGTTTTAAATTAGTCATGTACCAGTGAGGACAACCAAAGGTATAACCTGTAGTTTTCCTGGATTAAGTAAATAGGACCAGATTGTAAAGAATACTGAATCTTTATTCTCTGGAGGGTATCAACTTCTTTAATATAGATATAGGTAGAGGGAAATGTGATTAGTGGAGATTTTCCAGTGAGTTTAAATGCAGCAAAAATAAGCAGAGTGGAAGGATTTTTTTAATGTATTAGTGATTGGGACCATGTCTGGTTGTGATGTGCTCACAGGGGTTAATCCAAAACTGATTGTCAGACTTTGATGGATTTTTAAAACATGAAATTTATCCACTCAACCAATATTTGAGACATCTATGTCTCTTCTGTATCCAAAACACTGATAATTATAGGCATAGTTCAAACACCCCCAAAACATTGCTTTAATTTGTGGTGTTTCTTTATTTGAGTTCTCAGGCTTTGCACATTAGATGGACATCCTGTCTGCGGTCCCGTTGAACTGGAGAACAACCAGCACTATGTTGCAGTCGGTGCAGAAAAGTTTAAAGCTCTCCCGTATGAGCAGTGCGTCCCCTGCAGGGATAGAATCAGGGAAAATCACATGTTGGAAGGGTACGAGACCTATGAGGTTGTTATCTACATAATTTAAATAAATGCCGGAGCCCTATTTTGGTGTCAAAATGAAAGAGAATATGTTTGCCAATTTTGTTTTCCCTTTTTTGTCCCTGCAGCCACTACATCCTGCCTGCTATTAGAAAGACAAGACATGCAAAGGATGTGGTAAGTAGTATTGCTACAGAGTTAGGTGCAGTTTGCCATCTGGTCGTTCACTTGCTCACGACATGCTAAATTCCCTCCAGTTTATTGCTGTAACACCGTGGTAGCATCACTGTTGAAAAGCGTATCTTTGCACATGCACACACAGCATTTCAATTAACATTTCCCATGTGCGAGACTTGTTGTGGGGGTGCAATTCGTTATGAAACAGCGCTATCATCAATCACTGTCTGCAGGAGGCATTGAGTTACCTTTGCTTTCCACTTTGATGGGTAATCCCCACAGAGACAGGCTGGCCCACTTGATCAAGTGCAGTGAGCCTCATAGACAGATCATATGCACCGGGGGGACTTCACTGACTGAAAACAAAAAAAAAAATCTCTTATTCAAACCAGAACTGGGACAATTTGTATTGTGATTAAGTAGACAGTGAAGTGCTTTGAATCCATATGAGGATTGCGCTGCTGTGGGCCTGAGTTGAACACCAAATCACACGGTGAAGATGAGAACATGCCCAGTCAGCAGGTTGAGGTGGAGATGGGGGGGCCCCCTGTGAGAGATCTGTCTGACATCTGATTTTTTTAACCATGAAAGATGACAATGCTGTGGCAGATGCCAATTTTTTTTCAGATGGAGAAAAATGCCTCATGCCTTATCTCTAGCTGTGTCTGTGGTTGACTACCTATATATTCAGAAATACAATGAATATTTATTAGTAATCAGTCTGAATGCTGTAGCTTATTTGTAAGATTTCTTCATCTTATTAAAAACTATCCAAGCATAAAACAATACTGTTGAAACACGAACTTTGCTGAACTGAGGTTTAGTCTTTAGGTAGGAACATCTGAATCAATACTGTTAAGACCACAGCCTTTGCCATTTCATATAGTACCATGAGGTGGAGACAAAGACAGAGCTATGCCTGTGTTTTCCATCCACCAGCTCATTGTAGTGTTAGTCATTCAATGGACATGATGCTGCCGCATTTTACTCCCTTTGCCTCTACGTCTGATCCTCATGAATTTGTAAACATGATTTGGTTAATAAGCACCTTTTCAGAGGGGAAAGATACATGTGCCAAAAATTGCCCACTGTGTCTTGATCTGTCGGCTGTTAAGCTTACTGATTACACATACATTTATAGGGTCATGTCCGTCATTAATTTCAGTTTGACCTCACAAAACAACAGCAGTCTGGTTTGAAATGCCTGTAAAAAGATCCTTTAAACATGCCCGCTCAGGCTGTGTAAAATGTAACCTTGCTCCTGCAACCTCGCTGTATGGGAACGGTGTCTGTCCTGTCCTGTCTGCACCGGAGCGTTTCTGCACTGCTGAATGGGACATCTGGTCTGGAGCAACCACTGAAGTCTAAACTGACGGCTCTGCGGAGTGTAATATTGAAACTCTCTAGCACACCGTGTTCCCATCGGAAGCAAGCATATATGCTGAGTTAGGTGTTCACAGACATGATGAGGTAGAAACTTTTGAGGTAGACATGGCATAAAGAGAAGATTAATAGTGGGGAGAGAAATCCAAAGAGATAAAGAGAAAAAGAGAATAATGATGTGCATCAAAGCAAAGAACTTTCGTATTACAGTAATAATAATGTGCTGCACAATTGTGCTTCACATGTACTTCACACAAACAGCCCAGAAAGGCTGACTAAACCTTTTAATAGCTGCTCTCCCTGACATCAGCGATGACTCGCTGCTGCTCCCTGTTTCTCCACTGTTTCTGGATGATCTCATTGGTGAGGGGAAGTAGCAATGCCCCGTGGAAAACTATACCGCCTTACTGCTGCCAGCATGTCTGCTCACTGAGGACCCGGCCCTGGGAGTGGCTCCTACTGATACCACAACCAGTATGGCTGGAGGCTGGCCGGTCCAATTGGTTGGGACCCCCGTTTTCCCCTGCCTATCATATCACGGTGTCCTCTTGTTGACTCCTGTTCTCTGCCACTTGAGAGGGCCAGAGATTACTTGCCGCTCTGTCCCCTTGAGCCCCTTTCACAGTAACTCTAGCGCTCTGTTTCTCTCTCTTGGTCTCTCTCTCTCTGGGGCCTCCTGATACACACAGTTGTCTGCTCCCACAGGACACGGTACTGTAGATATGTAATGCAGAATGAGAGGCGAGATGACCTCAGCTTTTCCACTGCCTGTGTTTCCACTTGTGCTGCTACTTGTACTGTACTCTCCTGGCTCTGAGGCGCCCCCCCGTCCTCTGCGTTCTCCTCCCTGAGTGAGACACTCTTGATTTAACTTTGTTGATTTAAATAAGATCTATTTACATCTCACCACCAGGCTGTAAACACGGAAAACAAGCTGTTCAATTTTTGATTGCCCAGATGTATTTTGATTCTGAACTTTATCACGAAGTTGTTACACATCACTCACAGATGGAATTGAGGTTACGAAACTGAATTAACAGCTTACCGCTGCGACAGTGCCACTGCTCTTCTGTCTTTGATCTTGTGTGGTTATGTGGACACTACAGCGCTGGAGTCTGAACTCTGTTTCAACTCCCCTTCGCTGAATATGCCAAGCAAACTTCACTCCTCTTTTGTTGTTTTATTTTTCTCCCTCGGCCCACCAACGGCTGTAGAAATTCAAAAGAATATCAACAGACTTTGCCTCGGCATTAAAGAAAGCAAACAAGTGAAGAAACAACGGCACTATTCCCCGGAGTCCATGTTAGTGAGCTTGCAAACACCATTGCCAGAAGTGTATTCTGGTGGAAGCCTGAGATCACTACACTATCCCCCGAGCCAGCCCAGGGATCCAGCCAGGCAGCTGCAGTAAAGAGCACTGTAGCTGAAAAGAAACATTAAGTCTGCTCTCTCCCGCTCTCTGCGTCTGTGTCTCTCATTCTCTGTAAGGGAGACATACCTCACCTTGCTACCTACAGAGGGGATGAGGAGCCTGCAAGGAGAAAATTGCCTTTTGTGGAAGCATTAATTCAGATGTGTACCCTGCTGTCGGAACATCACTCTGAACTCTCCCCACTGCTCTCTCGCTTTCTCTCTCTCTTCCTCTCTTGCTCCTTCACTCTCCCGCCATGCAACTCCCAAGCCTCTTTTTTTTTTCTCCCCTTCCCTCTCCATCAATAACCTTCTGCTGTCTACTGCTGAAGAATAAGTTATTCCCTACAACTCCCTCCCTTTCCCTTTAAGCTTGTTTGGATTTTCATTGTTTGATCTGGCTTGATAAATAAGACAAATGCAGTTAGAAATTCATGGCTGCCCCATTTCATCAATAAATGATTAGTTTGCCACGCTCCCCAGTGATTGATAGGTTGTGCACGGGATGTATTGGAACCAGATGAATTCAATACAGTTGGAGTCATGGGGGAGCTACAAAGCATATCAGCTCATGAAAAATTGAGGTCAATAGAAAATGTAAAAAAACGTTGAGAAGAGAAACAAGTTTTGCACTGATGTGTTTTGTCTTTTTTTTTCTTCCACTTTACAAAACAACAGCAAAAAGTCGATGATGAATCACAGCGAAATCTGAGGAAATATGCCTTAATCTGTGCCCCTGTTTTCTCTTCTCTTTTGTCTCTTCATGTAGTTTGCTCGTACAGGCTTTAGAGAGGACCTTGAGCACACAGCCAGGGGCCAGATGAAGAAACACACAGCCAAACTGGAGAGAACCAAACAACAGAGGCAGGTGTCCAGGAACCCAGTTCTCTTCACGACGGGGGGTAAGCAGAGCAATTCTATAAGAATATCTCTCTCCCCGTCTCTCTCTTTCTCTCTCCAGCCGTAGTGTTTTTCTTTCCCTTCAACACCTCCTTTCTCACTATGACGATATGAAGAAACCTGTTGGCTTTTGTAGACAAATGTGTATGTGTTTGGGTACAGTATGTATGCACAAGTGTAAGAAGGACTACATTTGGGCACACGTGTAGGCATGTGCATTGTACATTCCCACCGTGTGTGTGCAACATTTGACAGTTGATTGAGCTTTCTTTTGACTCAACCTGTTCTTTTAATTCCAAACAGAACACAGCTCCCTGCTTTCTGAAAGAAACACCAGTCTTTTCTGTGAATATTTAACAAGACTTCAAACACTGTCATGGGGGGGTTAAATCATAGATGAATTCAATCAGGCCATTTTGTTGAATATGTATACAGAAAGCCTAGTTAACTGTGTGTGTGTGTGTGTGTGTGTGTGTGTGTGTGTGTGTGCACAAAATGCTCCAATTTTCTCCTAAAGTGGGGATAAAAATGGTAATAAGTTATTAATCACACATAACGCTGACAGAAGATCATATAAGTGACAAAATAATTAAATGTATGAGTTTGAACATTGTAGCAGTTGCACTGTTTAAAAGTGATACTCTTGTTCATCATTAACACAGTAATTGTGTGTTTGCCAGTAATTCAGTAGCTGTCATTTCATGTGTTTGTTTTACCATCTGTGCACAGTAATACACGACTTGAAAGACTCATTATGTACCACTTTTAACATGACATGATATGGTAGCATAGATGAGCTTATTCACAGTTTGAAACCCGTGATTCTTTTCATACGAGGCAACTAAGACAGCTGACCATACCTGTAGTATGGTTTCCTCCCATAAAACCCAATACTTAAGGCCTAGAGTTAAAACGATGAGTCTTCTTTATAACTAAATCACCTCTCATACAGGGAGTTCACAAAGCTTTTGGCACCAGATTTCTTCCATCGTTTTGTCTTTTTTAACTGGAGTGAGTCTAGAAAGAGATTCAAAAGTAAGACTAAAAGCATAAGTCTGCAAGTTTTGTTACTGTATAATTGCCTCTTTGAACTAAACTTACTTAACTACATACATTTTTCTATGCATTGTTCCTCTGTGTTATCACTAATGAATCTACCATGCTTTGTTATTTATTATTTAAATGAAATTACTTAAGGCTATTGAAGTAGATTCAAGCTCAATAGTGTCTTTAATTATTCACATTCTGCCCCATATCAGATCCAGCAGTCACAGACAAAAGGAGTTTGTTTACAAGGAAAAACAGTGTGATGTTGCCGTATAAGCTATTCCCCTCATGCATCAAGAGCAACCTGTCACTGTCAGGAACTAACCCTGGACGGAAAGTTCACGCTGGCTGGCCATATTTGTGGCAGGGCAGCTGTGGCTTTCTGTGGCCCTTTGTCCGTGGGACCACTCTAAATAAATAAATGGCTTGACAGCAACATTGATCTCTTGTGAAGTTGAACAGGAAAAGCAAAGGGAGAGGACAGGAGGGCAGTGAGGGATGGGTAGTATAGAGAGACAGAGAGAGAGAATGAGTGTGCAGAAGAATGAGACGGTGACTGCCAGCAGATGAGGTAATTGTGATTAATCACTTTTCTCAGAGGGCAGCGTGTTCAATGCACAAAACAAAAGAAGTGAGATGGCAGGAGCAGCGGAGGTGCAGGAAGACCGCCAGCTTAAGGTGGACCTGCCAATTGATCAGGTAAAGCACAACCCCACGCAGCCCGATGAGGTCTTTAGCGTACAATCTTTGAACAGCTTTGTCCTGTTTATCTGACAGGAAGTAAGAATTGAGTCCAATCTGAAAACACTATTATCAGCATCACCACAATAAATGTAGGCCACCTGGGCATGTGCTGATTCCATTTAACTTGAATATATGCTCCTGACTGTGTTCTTGTCTGTGAAGACAAACAGATGTATACAAGTTGATGAATCTCACAACAAGCTGTCAACATTTGATTTGTTAAATCTATGGTTTAAAAGAAAAAGGTGCCTGCACCTATATCACCCTCTTCCCATTTTCCTCTCATTAAGCTTTACTTTTCTGTGTGTTTTTCAGCTTCAAAAAGAATAGGGAATATACTTCTAGCACAGTAGCATATCATTTTCTGCTCAGAATAAGGCCCATGAATGCTCAGTAGAACATGTTACATAAATATATAAATATTTAGCAAAATCAATACAGCAGTACAGTACAGTGTAAGCCAAGGGGGATCTTGTTTTCTCCCTCCCCGCAGGTTGAGGCCAAGATAGTTGACGAGGAGAACGAGGATGGGAGTTGTTATGCGAGTCCCTGCAAGGCCTCCCTCCATGATTCAGACAGCTCATGTCTGCAGAGGTCTTTGTCTACAGGTTCCAGGAAGGATGTAAGTACCCTTATTATGAGTTTCATGTAGTTACTATTTCACGTTAAGTTCATTTTTACTTTATTATTATGTCCAATTTTTTCATTTGCTTTTGGATTAGGTCACAAAAAAATGTTTAACCAGCAATTATGGTAATCACCATTTCCATAATTGCAAGAGCGTCAAATAGACCTGCTGGCAGCAACTATACTTTTATCTGATGTGTGTGTAACCTGTTTTTCTGTCTCAATGGTTCTCGTGGTTCTGTGTATTGTGTACTGTGTATTTACCAGCACAACCTTTCTTCAGGGCGAGGAGTCAGTAAAAGACTCAGGGCACAGTACAGGATTACAGACACCTGAGCCCCATTTTCAACTCAATGCCAGTTATAGAGCTTAGCTGGAGCCACAGATACTGTATGTATCACAGCATCAAGCTTAAAAAGTGTGTATTTGCGATTAGAGTAGAGCCCCATAACAGTATGCGGTGTATTTGATGTCTGTCCTTTACTCTGGTTATTGTGTATGTTCACAGTGATGAAGTATAGGGCTGAGATGTGTGTACAGATGTTTCTGCATGGATCTGTGGTTCCTAGAAATTACACTCATTTAAATACACTTATTTTGCTCTAATAATCCTCGAGGGACAGCAATATGAAGCAGTGTAACTGTGATGAATGCACACAATAGTTGGGTGATATTACTATTCCAAGCAATTTCATTCGGCTTTGAAATGAGAAGATATTGAGTCTTATTTAAGCAATCAATAACCTTGAACATTTTGTTTTAATGAAAACTATAATTTCAAGCAGTGGCAATTACACCATAGGGGAATGTTTTGGTGTGGTGATGATTTTGCTGCCGTATGCACTTTTGCAATAAAGATATTCTTATCGGGGTAATTATTGACTTCTGAGGGCCAGTTATGACCCTGGCTAAAGACCTCATCAATAGCTTAATTCATTACTTATCGCTTTTAGTCATACATGAATGTTGCTGATTCAGATTGGCTATGGATTGCAGGGAAAGACCATTAGATAATGGAAAATAATAATAATAATCCCTGGTACAGACTCGTTTTTGCAATAACCATCCCACCAAGCAGTTTTAGATTTGTCAGCCAACGAAGACTGACATAAAGCGAAGGTAGGGTTTTTATTGTTTCAAGCTCTCCAGTTGCAAACATGATGCCAGAACCAATCGGACTTAGCTTGTTAAATTCAGTTTACACTAGAAAATGCCCATATTGTACCATACCAACATTTTGTTTCGCAGCAATTTTGTTCATGTTTTACTGAGGATTCCAGTGTATTTATAAAAAGATGTCATCAGACCAAAAATAATGATGGTGCAAGTGAGACTTTCCTAACTTAAAGTCTAACCATCATTCATGCATACTCTCGTCTTTTCCCTTTGAGGCCAAACAGACTCTCGCTGTCTCGTTGTCGGCAACCTCATCATTTAGAGGGCTGTGAATAATAATGAGGGATAACTGCGCTGCTATGACTCATACTTTGAGCTGAGTTTGGACAGATTTCCTCCCACTCCTGTGCTCATATGTGCTTGTGAAATGCCCAGCACACTCTGTATACGCGCACGTATATAGTAGATATTGATGACCAAATTCAATTACATGATTACATTTTCAGCCCAAGCTTTAAATGATTTATTGCATTGAATTTAAATAGTGAATACATTTACAGACAGTACAGCGGTGAGGCAGTTGTGCGCGCGCGATATTGACCTGTGCGGTCCAGGCCAAATAAAGAATAACGAGATTCAGCATCTCTGCCAAGTGGAGATGTCCGCTGGGAGTGAAGGCAGGCTATCTCAGTGGAAGAGAGCGAAAGATGGCGGACTAGAGCCTGATGCACATTTATCAAAGCTTTTCTTATAATCACTTGACTGACTTTTGTTGGTCTTTCTGAAGGTTGGGTTTTCCTTTAGAGTGCACTCTGTTAAGGAGTTGATTGATTTCATGAGGGGGGGACTCTGTCTATGTTGTAGATGTCATACACTTCGAAGAAATGTGGACAAGGGTAGATTTGTACTCACTGGTGTGGTATTGTGTTTACAACTATCATTTGTTTTGATTTAACAATATTGGCTGATTTATCAACCAGTCAGCTAAGCATTTTTTCTTAATTAATATTGTTAGAAATGCCAATAAGACTAGGCTTGTTTGATCAATTGTCTTCCTCTTCGTAAGAATTTTGTGATAAAAAATCGAATCATTATTGACCGCTGCATTGATCCATCCCTTTCCTTTTTTAATGCAGGTCCATTTCTTTGTCTTTCCGGTTGTTTTTCCGTGCTCCTATTCCCCGAAGCTTAGGTTAGCCATTTCAAAGGCCTTATTCTCTCCATGCAAGGTCAACTATAATCAACTCTAGACAATGTCACCGCCTTGCATTTCCACAGAGCTAGGCAAAGGAAGACGACTCCTCTGGGCTTTTAAGGACCTACTGCATTATACCATTCAATTACTGTTCATTAGACAGTGTACAGCCATTAATCAGACTGAGATGTTCTGCTAGTCCTCAGCGGGGACAATGAACTGGGGAAATTTATTCTGGCTTCCTGTCTGGGCCGCTGTTTAGTGGTAAGGAGAGAGATGACACTTTGGAATGCACTGAAGCTTTCAGTACAAGACACATCCTAAACTGAACTGCTACTCCACTTGCTGTATCTGTTTTCAAGTGAAGTTCTCTGCTTCATGCAGCCCCTCTCTTTGAATTTTAAGAAACATAGGCTTTGTCAGAGATTTACTGCATATGTGGGAGAGTATTACGAATCTGATATATCACTAAAAGGGGAGAAAGCTGACAGATTTACCGATTAGAGCTGCATATGCATTGAATATGACTAGATGATGATATGAGAAACTGATTTATGTTTTCCAGGAGAGGGAGGTGTGTTCCACGTTACGCAGAATGCGGTCACGGATGTCCCAGTTTTTCAAGGGTAGGTTCATCAAAGCATAAAGCCTAGTAGTAGCTCGCTGGCAGCGGCGGCGGCGGCAGCGGCCCCCGCGTTCCCCTTCACAGCACCTAATGCACCCATAAAGAGACCACTAATACACTCTGCATTACCAGTTCCTCCCTCACATTGCATGTCACCGGATCCGCAACCACCTCTCAACATCTGGGAGAGCTTTACGCCATGCTTTATGGAGACCATCTGGTTGAGTGGGTTTTTTTGCCTCCCCAATCTCAGATGACTTATTCTAGTATTAAAGGCACCTGCACATCAAGGTGTGCCATGCTGAGAGCCTGGGATTATTCACCGCTCTTTATATTTCCCATGTCGTTTGTAATTTGGAACCACTCAGACAGAATGAGGGGGATATGTACCTTGTTACTATGAAAATCCATTTTTTTCTCCATGACTTCTTATTCTAAGTAGAATTGCATGGTCTGACTTTTATTTGATTGATCTAGAGAAGAGCACATTTGAAAATGAAAAACACAAAATAAGTGCTATACACATTTGATTATGGGGACGGGAGATAACATACTGTTAAAACACAAACCAAAGCAGCGATGTAAACTTGACATTCTCCTTTGTTGGGGGGATGTGCCTTTCAGTTGGTTCAGGCAATTTCATTCTAATTGCCTACAAAACATAGGCTTTGGCACTAAGGCCCATTCACTGGTTTCCCAGCATCTCCAATTGTTCCTTGCGAAAATTCCAAAGGTGACTAAATGGAACGGGATGTGAATCCCTGCACATGGTTATCACTGTCTGCCCTTCAATCTGAGCTTCGCCCTGTCAGTGTGACACTAGGAAAATCACTGCATCCTGCGCTAACAGCAGGCTCCCTACCTCACTCACGTGTCATCCATGCTATCTTAGAAGTACACAAATACACATACATGTGCACGCACAGACAGCAGTTCACGGCAAACATTTTGCCACATGTGCGTGTTCATGATTTGTATGTATATACATGTTTTCTCTTTCAATTATCCTCATATTGATGGCACTAGAGGTCGAGATGCAACCTGATGTACACTCTAGTACTGGCTATGATTTCCCTGCAGAATATCAGTGGACACTGCAGGGGGCATTTGAAATAAATCACAGCACATTATTGCTTGCAGAGACTCAAGACTCACATACTCATTTTTCTGTCCCTATCACATATTGTTGTTACTGTTTATGAATGGTTCTGCATCATTCATGGCTCATATGATGCAGATGACACAGACGCAAAGCTTAACAGGAGACTCAGAGCCGTTGTGAGGGAAGCGAGATGTGAAAGGAAAAGTGATCTCCAACAGAATCAAACCCATCTGCCACCTGCTTTGCATCAAAATGTCAATATCTGGGCCAGTTTTTATCCTTGAAAGGATCAGCTGAGAAAAAAATAGGAGGCCTTTTTCAAAAAGCAAATCTACTATCAAGGTACTTGCCCTGCCTCCATCATATACTTTACCAGCAGTATTCCATCTTGACTTCCAGGTATAAAAGCAAAAGATACTACTGGGTTCAGTTTGGCTGAGATTCTCCTTCAAAAGTTATTGGTACCGTGTACAGTGGCCTTGTAATTTATGAGAACTGTTAGGGCCTCTGACAGAAGTTGTAAAGCATCTTGACTGATTGGGAAGATATGAGATGTGTGCAGTCATGGCATATTGTCGCCTGTATGTGCGTAGACATGCAGAGAGTTGCATGGCTTGCTCTGTCACAGATAAATTACTCCACACAGTCAAATTAAGTTGTTGTAAATCACCCCGCGGACCCGAGACTAGTCCTGAGTGACGACCTTTACGCCTATTTGACTTTAAGTCTTATTTATGTTAATCACATCTGTATTATACTGACAGTAAAATTGTGTCGTATCCTAAAAGGTCATTGTTTTGCAGTACAGCATGTGACAGGGACAGAAAAACACGCTGGTTTTGTTAACGGGAAGGGAAAGGTTTAACTCTTGAATGTTTATACATAAACAACTTTCTTTTTATCCTGTGTTTTTTACAGAAAAGTTAAACATTAACATTCACTGCTTTGACCAGCATGACATTCATTCAGAAGGTATGTACTATGAAAAAAGAAATGTATTCTTGTATTCTCAAATGCAGCTCCATATAGAGCACAGCGTAGTTCAGCAACCATATGGGGATACAGCATGTTCCATGTTATTGTAACAAATTAGAACAACTCGTGAGCAATACAGATGCTTGGTGTGGATACTAAATGCTCATGAAATCCCATCACAAAGAGCTTCATGATATTAATGACACTAAAGTAATAACATGTTCTATGGATGTTAGTCCCTCACAATACAGCTTAGGATACAGGATATATATTGTAGTTTTTATTCAGGCAAAGAGCAAATGATATCCTTGGGGATGGCTTTCACTGAGGGAGAATGAGAGCCTTTGTTAACTACAGTAAAGTTGAAGGAAAATGTATGCTTTTCTTCTCATTCATCATATACATGTCATGAAAGGCCTTCAAAAGGCAGCAGCTCCCAACAGCAATTTTTTTTTTTTACATTTACATGTTGAAAAATAATAAGTTCCAAAGACTGCATGCCGAAAATCAGCCATTGTGATGTGAGAGAGGCATCTGCGTGTGATCTCCCTTGCACTCAACACGACAGGCTCTGTGAAGTGCACCACTGCCCAGTTACACATTAGCTTTGATTGCCAGTTTGTTCTGTGCGTAGCCCGTAGCTTTGAACTGCGTCTCAAGATGAAAGCCAACCTTGTCCACAGCATGTCCACTGTAGACTGCTGCTGTTGCTTATTTGCTTCAGGCGCCATCAGAGGCTTTGGGACTATTTTTTTTTCTATAGTTCTGTACCATGCTGGATTGAGCATTATGTATAATTTATCATACAATACATCCAGAGACAGCACCCTGTCTCAACTCCATTTTAATTTAATGCCTCTTTCTTTTTACATCTTGTGTTGAGTGTGGTCAGTGTATGATACCACTAAGGTATGTCTCTGTGATGTCCAGCAGATATACCTTCATATTAGTGGTTCCCATGGTGAGAGCATCACCACTCAGCGCTTATCTCTTTCTCTCTCTCCTTTCCCTCTTGTTCTCTCTCTCTTTCCTCTAAGAGCCAGAACCATAGAATACAGTGTCAGACTGCAAACGGACCAGACGTCCTCGTTCTCTTCTGTCTCCAGAAGCCAGCTGCTCATGTATAAGATGAAACAGTGTTATAAACCAAATAAAAATGTCTTGCCTCCTGACAGCCCCACCGTGAATATATGGCCTCTTATTTCAGTGAATATATTGCATAATTATGTATGGTTATGAATATTGCATGGAGCCTCACACTGAGTGCATGGTAAGATGCCTAATTGCGGCGTTTAATTATTAAGAAGCAAAGGTCCTGAGCGGGTTTTGTGAGAAGCACTTTTGATAAATTATTTTTTGCAGTTTTCTGATGAATTATTTTGGGGGCTTGTGTCTAATCAGCAAGCGTAGTGGACGGCGTAACTGCTCTTGAGAGAGACTTATCTTCCCATGGAGAGGAATTACTATGCTGATTAAATCCACTGAAATCAACTAATAACTTAATGATATTGGAGTGGATCAGAAGAATGAATCACTGCCTCTCGTAGTGGTGGCTATGAAGAACACAAGGGCACAGTGATGGGTAGAATGAGGGCTGTTGCCGTTGACCCCGGGGCACAGCTTTAATATTTCTGTGTGACATAAGGGAGGGAAACAGAGAAGGAGGAGCTTGTGATGGTATGTACTAAAGCAAACAAAAGCACCTCATATTGAAAATAAATGTGATGTGGCTGTTCCTTGTGCTATGAAGCACTTTAAGGAAAAAGTCCAGAGAGGCTGACTAAACAAGGAATAATAAACTAGATCTCCCTCAAGTACTGCCAAAGCCACTAGACACAGCTGCTTGTATAACTATTGCTTCTCATCCTCTCCAGCATGTACTATAACTGAGTCGTCCACACAAAAATATTCCTCTGTAGTTATGTATTCAGTTCAAGCACTTAGTATGCAGAAAAGTTTAAGGCTTGACCTCGGTTTGGTGTAGAAAGAAATCTGCAAATGAATAAAACAGGCTTCTCTGCATGTTGATTCAAATATAGAACTGGCGCACATGATGTATTCTTCCATAAAAGCTAATGGCTGTAATGCAGACAATAAGAATCATTGACCCACTTAATCGCAGTTCTGTGTCACGCTGTCACAGTGCAAAACTTAGCTAACCACAGCTGTGGGATCAAACGCGGGGTAATAGCTGGGCTCCCTCCATTCCCCTCTTGCAAAATGCATGTCCGTCTAGCACTTATGAAATGCAGTCAAGCTGCTTTTCGCGAGCCAGCACAAATATGTGAATAATTGATTGATATTGATGTGAGGATCACCTTGGCGGTATCCAGTCGTTGTTTGGTTTAGAAGTCTCCCGCGGAGGAGGCAGGAGTCCGGCCATCTGTCAATAACACGTCAGTCGTCTCACATGGCGGGCACTCTGACCAGCTCAAACGCTTCAGTGAGCAGCTGAACAATTGTTCTCAACGTGATGTTAAATCAGCTATTCTGCTCTGAAAGGAGGCTTGAAGCTCAAGTGTTGCAGGTCTGCTTCAGTCAAAGTTGCCTGGAAATAATGGGCACAGTACTAATTCTGTTCTCTGGCTGTGATATAATTGCAGTGATTATAAATGATGGATTATAGTGTGGAGTGAAGTTTACTTTATACTACTCAAAACAATAGTTGATACATGATACTGTTATACATATTTCCTCTTTGACCTTTATTCATTTAAAAATGAACTACAAACACCTCTTTATAGCAAACATATGAAAAAGATGCTCTACATGTAGGATGTCGGAGCTGCTGCGGCACAAGCTATTGGGCAGCTTTTTTTTGTTGCTGCTGAGGCCTTGTTATGGAAGCTTTACAGGACACTCCAGTCACAGGCTGAATAGGAGAAAAGTGTCTATGAACTTTTTGTATGTCGTATAGGTGAAATGAAAATTGTCCAAGGTCATTTTATACAGAGTCTCCACATGCCACGAGACCTGTATTGAGCCTCCTCACAGACAAGATGGACAGGTGGTGTTATAAAAAAGACCCTTTTTGCCACTGACATCATCCAGAGCCACCAGGAGGCCACTTTTACCTCTCTCTCTCTCTCTCTCTCTCTCTCTCTCTCTCTCTCTCTCTCTCTCTCTCTCTCTCTCCCTCCCCCCCCACTGTCTGAGGCTAATGGCTGGAAGCACAGCTAAAAGCTCTCAGTGTGATAAGGTAATATGGAGTCCAAGAGAGAGACAGACAGAGGGGAGAGTGTGCTGTATCAGTTGGACCATATATACTGATTATACAGTGATGAGGAAATGGTTCTAAAAATAAAAACAAATGCTAGATGATATCACTGCACCCAGATTGCTGACTGCAGTGTTTGGAGTCATATCCAGATGGTTATGAAGCAGGGATGACGGTGGGAGCCGAGACTTACTGCAGGCCTCTCAACTGACCTTCCTGATGTCATGCTTGATTGAATAAAATAGAACAGCAATCTGTTTTGTAAACACATAATGAATTAAGAACAAAAGCACAGATATTAAATTGAAAGTATTCTCATAAGGTTTATACTGTGCTTTTATCTTTAGTAGTTGGCAAAGATTCATTCATTTAGTAACGTTTCAGCTTTTTACTGACTACCTACTGTTGTTTTGTATCGTAGGTGTTAATGTCCACTCCAGGCTCCTAAATGATCACAGCTGTATGAGAGTGAAAAAACGTTCATTTTATGCTTGTGTAATTTGTTCAGCCTTCACTGTTTGCAGATGGTGCCACCAGTCTAGATTACTGTTACACCAACCGCTCCCTTCTCTCTTCTCTCACCTTGTCTTCACTCCCTCGCATCTCCCCTCCAGCACTGGCATCGTACACACGCATGCATGTACAAATTTGTTTCTCAGTTTCTATTTCTTTTTTTTCTCAGTTTCTTCCCTACTGCCTCCTTTTCTTACTTCTCCTCTCCCTCTCGTTCTCTCTCCACCCCAATTGTTTTCCTTTATCTTTTCCCAGACTGGCTGTCCTTAGTAAGATGGATGTGTGCATTCCCAGGGCAGATGGCCCTGTTGTTACTCCGTGTACCCGGCTCACACTTTAACACCCGGCCTCCTTGTCTGGCCTGACGGGCCATTGCCTGGGGAAAGGACTCTACTTCTGCACCGTGCAGCAAACATGTGTGTTGTGCAGCTAACCGCATGGGTGCTCACACCTTTTTTGTAAGGGAGTAGACTCCAGCAGACTGTGTGCCAAAGACACAGATGGGTTCTTTCTTTAAGGATCACAGATTTTTTTATAGGGGAAGCTTCAATGTATAATATACATTAATTTGCATAGTGAGTAATTGATTTTGTTAACATTCACTTATGGATACACAGATTTTTTATTTATTTAGCTCCAAAGTAACATACATGCTTTAAACCAGATAACCAGATTGTATTTCTGGACTGTATTCACATTATTAACTACAAGAGATTAATGACACCTACTGGAAGTTCACCTGTAAAAGCCCTTTTTTGTTTTATTTGCTGTTAAAAAAGAAGTCCTCAAACCAGTCAACAGTATCTTAATGGTGTGTAGATAATTGCCACGTTCAAGTTCAGGGGCTTGAGCCTGATGTCTGAAGTCCAGATTTTAAGACCGAATTAATCATAGCAAACCAAAAAGGTTTGTCTCATTTCAAAGATTCCTCCAAATGTGGCCAGGAAATGCAGCTTTCATTGTTTGAGGACACAACATTATATCACTTGTAGTCTTTAATGCCCTAAAATTCATTATGTTTCTGTCAATTGTTTAATGTAACAAATTGTTTAATTTAATCAACTCCTAAAGTCAGGAAAGCAGGTCATACTTATCAGGTATTACTTACCAGTTGTTCATCACAGTTTCCCACGTGGATTTAACACTTTGTGGGCTGTCTAAGGCCGGCATCTTAAAAATATTTGACTTTACAAGGACTGAGGACTGCCTGAATGCACTGACATTCCATTATTGATACAGAATAAGATTCATCATGCAGCAAAGGGCCGCAGGTTGGAATCAGACCAGGTGAGCTACCCTGGGCCCCATAAGGTTATTTCAGAATGTGAAAATGAGGCGTGTGTTTGAGATAAATTCTTACTTGCTTACATTGTGCTTACAGTTTCTCTCTGTGCTGTATTGTATGTATGTATACTTTAACATATGGATTGAGTAACATACTACATCAGTTTACCTCTACTGTCTGTAATCTGTCTGGACAGCTGTATATGTATATTATAGTTAATTGTCAGCACATCTGCGATGCTTCTTTGAACAGTCAGATTAACTGTATGAAACTTCCTGTTTAATAATACTTACACACCACTTTTTCAATTACAGTATCTACGTATTCTGGTTGTTTTTTTTAACAAAGACCGCTGTTGCTGCGTGTTCTACATGTGTTCACCTCCTACCAGATAACTACCTCTGATTGGGCAGTATTTTGCATGACGGAAACCTGCGCCTTCTTGATTGATTCGTTCCATTTCATTGCCATGATAAACTTTTATAACACCTATCATTTACTGGCAGCATGTGTGGACCTCTTAAGGAGATCTGTGCTTGATTTCTACTCGGTGATCTAAGGATGATAAATCACTGGGTACACATAAATTATATCAGTGAAATCACATGCAGTATGGGCCCTTTGTGTGCACATATGTAAATCCAGCCGGGATGTTCTGCTGTGCGAAATTGCAGTCATTGTCTACCCTCTAACCATACAATTTCTTTCATTTCAATCTCAGCACGCAATTGGAATATTGTCCCTTAGCTGTTCCTATCATATGTAATGAATGTGCTGCCCCAAAGGTGAGAGCCATAATTGATTAAAAACCATAATGTTTTTCCATGCCTCAGTGTAGTCAGTGATAAGGATATCTGTGATGTGTGAGTGTGTAGGTGTCCTGTATGTGTGTGTGTTTGTGTGGACAGTACAGGACATCAAAGTGTGCTGTGGTTCTATTTCATCCTGGCTAATGAAGAAGCTGCGAGTGTGCTTCTGGGTCACAGTGGGAACACGCACAGCGAGGTCACTTCAAAGGCGGGATAATGACGGATTAAGTCTAAATCACGGCCGCGCTTTAGTCGCTGTCTCACATCTAGCCTGTCGCTTTGCATTTTATTAACAAATCATTGCAATATGATCTGGTAAAATGTGCCTGCCTTAATTTCCCTTGTCCATCTTACTCTGCACAAATCCTCTACATCCAGATTAGTGGATCGTGGTGGGCAGAGTGGTAGGCCTTTTATAAACCCTTGATGGTGATGAAATAATCTTTCATTAGCGTCCATATATCTCCCCATGTCTTCATGACTTAATGCACTGCTCTCTCTGCAGTTCCATATTGCTTTGTGTTTTCTCTGTGACAGTGATACGGCTTTTCATTTATGGTAGCCCTACAGCTTGCAAGCACAATATTCTATCCTTGGCTAGTTTTGTTCTGCATTCAAAATTAACCTACACGCCCACAGGCCTTAGCTCTCAGACGATGAACAGGTAAAGCAGAAATTTCTGTATCATAAAGCAAGGAGTCATAACGCTCCAACCCTTCGAACTGTACTTGTACTAGAAATGGTTCAGAAGGGGACCACACTCCAAGATTATTGAGCTCTTAGCCCTCTTGTGTGTAAGAGGATGGCACATGAATATACTGTTTCATTGCCATTCATCTTGTTCAGTGTATAACCCTCACGAGCTTTGACCTCAGGCCCGCTGTGCCTGTGGAGTTACAGGTATGTAGGAAGCACTCAGGGAAGTCTAATTGCTGCTGGAGTGATTTATCCTCCTGTAGACCCCCCAAGAGCACTCCAGCACTCAGATACTCTCGTCATCAACACATCCCGGCAGTTATAATCAAGGGGACCGACTGCAGGCTGGCCGTCAAAATGCTTGTTTGTGATGGAGAGGTGCAATGTCAGGAAATATTTGGCAAATTTCATCACAAGTTCAGGTGAAATGGGTTTGGAATGGTTCAAGGGTCAAGTGACAGACTGCATAACACTCCTCCTGAACATCAACAACTTTTTGAAGGAACACTATGCATGATCTTTTTGCAACTCGATGCCCCCTACAGTGCATTTCACTTTTAAACCAACGATGTGATTTGCTGCTGCACAGACCAGGATTCTGGTCTGGATCATATTTTATGGAGAACATATTTTCTGGCTCCTCTGGCTGCTCTGCCTCAGCTTGGTGATTTACAAAGTTTCCTGATGGAAAGATAGCTTTAGTTTCTAAAATAATCATTAACTGCTGCTAAGTGTAGCTGCCATTACTTTGTGATCATGACCCTGTTACTCATAATAAAAGGCTGATTACGAAAATAGTTTTTTAGGGGTTTTAAGTAATTTTTCAAGCAAAACTGCACCCTTTTAACTTTTTCAATATGCGGATTTACATATTTTGTCTGTTTTATACCACTAAAAATTTAATATCTTTGTCTTTCGGACTGTTGGTCGGACAAAACACACAATTTGAAGACATCAGCTTGACCTCTGGGAAATTGCTGTGGGCATTTTTCCCTATTTTCTGTCATCTTTAACTCACCAAATTTTCTGTATATTATAAAAACGTACACTTAATTACAAAAAAATAATGTACACTTTAATGGGTAATGAAAATAATTGTCAGTCACAGCCCTAATCCAGGCTACCTTGGATGTTAATGTACACATTCCTGCTGAGTTAATTCACCCAATACAGACGCATAATCCAGTACACTGTACATACATTAATAAGGCACACTGTATAAGTGATGAAGTGAATACTTAGTAGAGGATTATTGGAGCTGAAAGTGGGTTGTCCACTCTCTGTCCAGAGAGGGAACCAGCGGAGCCTCATTTGTTGGAGGCTCTGTGGCAGCTCCCATTTCACCTGGGCTCTCCCATGTTTAATTGGCCTCATTATGTGATTAACTTAGCAAATTTACCCCTTACCCTCAAGGCACAGCTTTGAACGCTGGCAGACCACAAACCCTCCCAAAGTCACTCCATCACCGAAACCACAATGTCAGCATTTAGGCCGGCCATCACATTCCAGTGGGAAGTTTTCATTTTCTGGCAGAGAGGCCTGTTTGCCTATATTAACCTCTACACCTTTGACTCACCGCTTTTAAAAATGCAGTAATTCATTCTCGGATGATTAGCAATATATCATTGTTTCCTTAGAAATGCTCAGTATGCATATTATGTTGCTTATCACACTTTATATGCTTAGCATGATTTCTGCAAGCTGTGTAAAATGTTGTATTATGCATGGCCCGTGTTGTATCATTTGACGTGATGTTTGCATTCAGACCTTAACCCCACACTTTCAAAAAGCGAGACGTTTTATATATGAAATATAAATCTATTTAATTCCAGGGGACAAAGGTGCACATGGCAATGCAGCTGTCTGTTCATCTTTAGTTGTTTGCCTTTGCCTCTCAAATCAAGCACAACCATGGAGTTTGTGGAAAGAAACAGTAGCTTGTCCAATCCAACACACAAAATCTAATATTTTGAAAGCTCCACTTGTGTGTCTGTGGGTTCATAGATATTGGTTTCATTTTGTTGCTGTCCGTGGAGAATTGCATGGAAAATGAAAGGAAGATGAAAAACAAAGTCCATGATGTTAATCTATCCTGTCATCACTGAAATCTCACAGGTCCTCTGTGGGCTCTCTGACAGTCAGATGAAATGGCCAGTAAAGTGCCAATTTTACCAGACCACTTGTTTTTTGCCAGCAAAGTCATAGGTTCGCTTCCTTGTTTAATAACCAATGGCGGAGAAGGTGATGGCGGGGGGGTGGCGTGTGACCGTGTGCGGGAGGAGAGGAGGGGCAGTAGGGTGGAAGAGAAGTTTACAAATGGGATCCATCATTTTTCATGCACAGAGGTGACATCCCTCCGTCAGCCAATTTCGCTCCGATAGCCCAGTCCCTTGGTTCATTGATATCTGCATTAGGGACCTTTGTTAAAGGTCTCATCTAAATGCATTGAAAAACGCCTTGCTCCCTCTGTGTACCTCCTACTGTTAAAAGTGTGTGCGTCCATGCATGTTGCTTGTGCAAAGATTTGCCGACTTGGCTTTGTCTACATTAAGGTTAGTCTTTGTGGCAAAGCAATGTGATGTCACTGAACCTGGAAAAAAAAAAAACAGAAAAGAAAAACAACAACAGCTAGTGAAAACCGTCAACAAACCCACAACAAAAGCCAGCTGCTCAGACTGCTCTCAGAGCGGGAGCTAAGAGTGTTTTCTTACTCTGTTGTCACTGAGGAACTGTTTGGTGTCTGCTCGTGTTTGTAAAGTAATACATTTAATAAATCTGTCCAAATTAACAGCTCAGAACAGAACATGACCTTTGAACTTGTTTAAAGGATAGGGCAGAAGGCATTGTGAAGGAGCTTGTTTCAAATTGATATAAATATGACAGTGCCTTCTGTATGAAGTTGGCTGGAGTAGGCCCATTAACCAAAACACTTCATAGCCACTTCATTTTATTCCACTAAAAACACCACCCTTCATGTCCTGCTCTCGTACAGTCATGCAGTTCAAACCAACCAGGCTGTACGTCCCTTGCTACTATTAAGAAGATTTAATTTGCTATTCCTGTCCGTCTATTTTACAGAGCCATAGTGTGATACAGCAGAGGTGCTGAGGGGCTAATGTCGCTGTCAATCCGCCATCCTCTCAGCCACAATCTCATGGCTTAATTTCCACCCAGATCCAAGTACCCTTGAGCTTCAAGAGGTCTCATTCACACACTTGAATCAAAATTGCCCCCAAACTCTCTTGTCCAGTAATTTCACAACACTTTGGTTATAAGCAATGTTGCACTTTGAACAGTTTTAGCAGGTGTGCCTTCGTTTTGGTTCGCGAACTTTCAAGTAAAAGGCGAGCTACACTTTCAGCCAATCTAGTATTTCATTAATATATTTAATGTATGTCGAGCATTTCATTTGCAGCTTTTAGGTAGTTAGGCTATATCTCCTGGCGCTGTCATAAGATATATTAAGAATAGTAATTAATAAACTTGATAATCTGAAATTGACTAATAATTTGGTGCTTGAGGACATCCTCGCAGTGTGGTCCCATAGGGATCCCATTAAAAGTCCTACTGACTATAATCTATAGTTGTGCCGTGGTGCTATATGATTCAGTCGCCATGTTGCCCTTGCAACAATATTGAAATCCACTTTCAAATGACTTTGAAATTAATAATTTATGTTAAGTTTATAGACCTTGTGGTACATCACAATAACTGCTCCTACGTGAATGTGTCCCTGAGTGTTTACAAAGAGAATTGCACTGAGAGCATCTGTCACTGCCTGTCACTAGTTTGAAGAGAAAATGTGAGTGTTTGACACATGCTATTACTGTATTGTTGTTGTCCTGTTTTCAGATATGGTCCGGGAACGGAGAGGTCCATGTTACAGTCCTTTAGTCAGAGCAGTTTGGTTTTCTTAAGATGAATTAAAGTGCGATTAACAGCACAGAGGCCTTGACCTTCACTTGAATAATACTCTGTGAATCAAAGGGAGTGGTACCCGTCCCTAATGCTCATGGTGATGCGCTCTCTTTTAAATAAACGCATTGCCGCCGTACTCTTTTATCATGTGAGGCGGAAATGTCAGGGCCAACTCAAACAGGCTCAGCCAAACCTCCCAAACATGGTGAGATTGGATGTGAAATCAGTGCAAGGGTCACTGACAAAAGAAATTGGGTTTTATGCAGAGCGTGCCTCAATACACAACACTCCCAAACCAGAGGTAAAAGCAAAGCCCTCACCGGCTATTTTCGACCCATCATTATTTCTCATAAATCCCAAACTGGCCAAGACCAGTGCCTTTGACAGCATGACTGATGAGTTTGCCGTCGTGAATGTCAAGAGAAATGGTCTCCTGCACCTTATCTCCCCTATTTCTCATTGTGAGTGAGACTTGGGGGTTTTTATGGAGAAAAGCCACGGCCGTTGTGATGAGCATTACCCGGTGATAATGAAGGGCACGCTGCTGTACTGTCAGCTTCTACAGACAGACAGGCAGGGGAAGCAGGCAGGCTGGGACCTGCTGGCTGCGGAGAGACATTGTCCATTCATGCGTTTATGTGCCCTTATGTCTTTATCTAGAGACCAGGATAAATGAGCATATTTATATATTTACACTATGTCAGTGCAGTGATTGCCTTATCTGCTGCTGCCTTCATTCATGGAGGGAAATGTCAAGAGGTAATCAAGTCAAATGTGCCTTTTGTCAATGCTATTCATGGATCTCAGATTGTTTTGAAAATGAAAATATTTGGGTGATAGATTTAACCAGAGATGTTTCCATACCCTTTGATTATCCATATGATACACCTTTAAACCACATAGAGTTCCAAACATACTGGAAAAAATAGGAACCATACATACTTAATGTGTGGGGTTTCAGAGTCTTACTGCTCATTGAACAATTACGGTTTGTTTGAGTGCATTCAAAGTTGAACCAAACCTCACAAGTGAAGTATATATGTTTCTTCATGTTTTTGAAAAAAATAAAAAATAAATAAAACAACCCTCTGACTTGATGAGCCTGCTTTCTAGTCCCAGAAGCGAGCCACATATCCCTCAGAGGCTCACGTTAAGGGGCTTTTAGTGATCCTGCCTGTGACTTGGCGTGCAAACCTGCCAGTTACAGACGAAGGATAATGAGCTCGGACTCAGGTCTGAGCAGTGACTTGTGTGAGGCAGGAAGCTGCATATTTATGATGGCTTAAAGAAGCATTTATTGCCTAGTTTCCATCAAAACACTGTCTGCAGAGACCTGACAGCTTTCCTTAGAGATTAGTCTCAGATAACCCCCCCCCCACCCCGTTAGGTGGCATTCTGGCCTGATCGCTCTCCCTGCTGGTCTGCTCTCTCCCCCTTGTTTTTATTTCCCTTGTCTTTATCTCTTTCCTTCTTTTCACTCCCTTTTTTCTCACTTTTACACTCCTCCCTCATTGTCATTCTCTCCCCGTTCCATGCCTCTTTCTCCCACCCTCTCTCAGAAGTTTTCCTCACTTTGTGTCACTACGTGTCCTCTGGTTCCACTGATACAAATCAGGGTTAAAACATTTGTTTACTGTAAAGAAGGGAGAGAGTGAGTGAGCGAGAGAAACAGCGCTGTGCTAAATGTCAAGGATGATGAGGTGGGTCAGGCTGGCAGTGCGGTTGCGATTACGGCTGTCTTCGCACAGCATCATCACAAACTCTGACAACCACGCGTCGGCTGCACAATTTATGCTTGGGAGGGCTAAGTCTTCCAGTTCCGCTGTTTCACCAAGAAATTAAATTCACATGTTATCTTTGAGAACATCCTTCCTCTTTTCCCTCCAGGAGTAAAGGAATGTGTGGTGTCAAACTGCGGCATTCAAACCAAAAAATAATGGATTCTGGCATAAGGAATAATTTCTGTCTTTCTGGGCAAAGCCACATTCACAAAAGCACACTTATCCGCGTGCTGTTGATGTCTTCTTCCTTCAATAGTTAACAAGAAATATAGGTACTAATAGGCTTTCAAAATACACAAGAAAAGTTTGATATCATTTTTTTATGACTTTTAACCACAGAAAACCAAGCAGGTTGTCAACTGTTTGGCTTGCGATATGACAAGCTTGAATGTGCTCACGCCTACACTCCACGCCTGTATGTTTGCTGAGCGCCTTGTGTATGAGCTATATGATTCTTTCATGAGCTGTGTGGTGGCTGGCCTTTCATAGGCGTGCTCTCATTGAGCACTTAATCAATACCTGTCATCTTGAACTCATCCTCTAAAGTGGGCCCCTGTTCTTTGTCTGCCCCGTAATCCATCTCCATACAGCGATTTGAATTTGTATTACACACTAAAAGGACCTTCTTCACTATCAGAAGACTTAACAGATTGTTTAAGGACCCTCAGTACGTATTTTCATAAGCACAAGACCTGGTTTAGAAAAATCTATACAAGGGCCTGAGGACCTGGAGCACTATGGCAAGCAGGGTAAGCCAGGAACGTGTGGAGAATCTTAGATTTGGAGGAAGGCAATTTCAGTGTCTTGGTTTTTCTGATTGTTTTGTTAAAGCTGGTTTTATTGCTGTTGCTCAGATCTTCTGTCTGTCTATTTGCTTTGGGTTTAAGGAGTCGCCAAAGGTAATTTATAGTATTTCCACCCCTAGGAGAGTATTTGATAAGGCACTTCTGAAGCTGCCCGGCTACAGGCTCGAAAAAAGGGGAGAGAAACTCGCTTTGGATTCGGCATGAGTACGGTTTCTAAATCACTGGCAGCTTCTTGTGATTGTACTTTTGCTAGTCTATCTGTAGTAAAGACTGATAGTACTCTGGGTGCAACGCTAGAGTGATTGTAGTTTGTGAGTTTATCTGATGTAAACATTGATAGTATTGGAAGCACAAAGACACAATGCATTTAAGGGTTTCTTTTTCTTTACTCAACTTCTGTGTTCCAGTCCTGCAGCTCAGCCCTCTCAGAAACAAATGTGCAGCGATCCATGCTCTTAACACAGTTAAGAAAATAGTTTGGGAAAATTGGACCTTGAAGAATTCAGAGTGGCTGAGTAATTGGAGGTCAATGGAAAGCAATGCTCCACGACAGAGTTGAACCCGCAGAGAGAGAGCGAGCAGGGTGGAGAGACAGAGAGAGAGAGAGAGAGAGAGAGAGGAGCCAGCAGAGTGTCAATCAGTCTGCGTTTTGCCCGCATTGCCCCTTAATTTAATCACTGTTTAATTACTGCTGTCCCCTGAGGGGCGCTCTGTTAGGTTCAGTTACTGAGCTTTTTTCCTTCCTCTGCCTCTGTCTCTGGGTGCGTATTTAGCCCTTGGACACTCTCTCTAAAGCAGGCCACTCTCTCAGAAGCCTCAGCAGTATTTCAACCTTACCTCGGGGCCCCTTGCACAAATCTGCTGATGATAATGTCAAGGGCAAGCACATATGCATATGTGTGATGAAAGCTGCCTGCAGGAGGAGAGACACAGCAAACACACAACTTTATCCAGTAGAGCAAGGGCAGGAAAAGCTGGGAACATCTTGAAGAACTAACTAACCCACCCACTGCCCACTCCTTCAGGACCGCCCCTTCCCCTGTGTAAGTCTTAGCACGCAGGGTTGGGTGTGATCCATGAGCAGAGTAACTCATCATGTAGAGAAATCACTGCTGGATGGGGTGGTCAGGTTTACATAAATGCTTCCTAGCACTGGATAATGTGTACTGTCATATCAATGGCCAAACACAGTGCACATGTTGTGGTTTCTCTGGATTACCAGCAGCCCACCACCACAGATCCTACATAGGGGCCGCGTCAGGGGAATAACTCACATTTAGCTCTTAAGCTACAGCAATCAATATAAATTTAGCATGGTAATGATCAGGTGCAGGGGGTGTAAGTCTCCTGTGCCTCTCTCTCTCTCTTTTCCTGGTGTACATGCCACGGCGCTCCAGCTCCCAGAGGCCTCTGGGTAACACAGCTAAGGCTCCAAGCTGCACGTCAAACCTCAACTGAGGATTACAGCGGGGGAAACAAACAAACAAGGCTGTCTCAGAGTCTTAGCGACAGGCATAGGCAATAGCGGGGCGCTAGTAATGAAGCCACTGACGGCACACGCTTAATGCACAGACACAAACACACACACACACACACACACACACACACACACACACCTGAACAGCCCACAACCCTCCCTTCCTGGAGCAGCAGAGGTATTTTAGACCGTGTTAAGGATATAATGGGACAAATAGAGATGATGTGATGAGGGGGCTGTGTGTATGTGTGTGTGTATGTGTGTGTGACTGATTGATAGATGAGATGCTGTCTCTCAGGAGAGTGTCCGTGATGATGACTATCGCCAGGGGAGGAGAGTTGAGACAGTTTTTGCTCCTGGGTATTCAGATTGGAGTGTTGACAGGTTTATTATTGAAGTTTGTTTCCCCCTCCCCATTCTTTCTTTTGCTGGACGGGTAGTGTCAGGGTGCGATAGTCACTGTCTTCTTCTGTAGTTTTCTTCATGACAGACAACAAGTCTGCTGTTTCTACACCAGCTGGTCTCTTGCCACTCTGGCAGCCATTTCAAGACACCAGGAGGAGACAATTCAGACAACAATAACGTAGATTAATCAAACGGCTTAATGTTTTGTGGTCGGTTTTTATACTCAAAAGTTGTAAAGAATTTTACACTGTGAGATGCTGTGTTAATGCCAAAACCAAGGAGGATTGTGCCAAATGTAATCCCTTTAAACTGGCTCGCTGGCCTCGTTTGTGTCAAGCAGGACGCCTAGCCAGAGTACCAAGGCCTGTAATGCAATTGACGACCTGCTGCCTCTGACATTAATAAAGATGGAACATGTACAGGAAATTAAACTCTCACTTTCCTATTGTAATGAGATCTTATCCATCATGATACTGTTTACCTCACAATCAGATAAAATGATCAAATTGAAGCTCAATCAGGGCCTCGCGCAATGCCATCACTGTAACCCGCTGGCATTACTCTTCTAAATGGATGGAAAAGTGAATGGGATTTAAATAAAGAGTCTATATGTTAATGGGCAGGGTTTAGCTCCCCTGGTGATCCACTTTCTACAGAGATGGTGGGGAGAAGTGGTGGGGGAGGGAGGGAAGGAAGGAGCATGGAGTCTGCACTGAAGATGAATGTCAGCAGAGTGTTGTTGTGTTATACACATTTCTAATCTCCCTCTTCTTGCTTTAAAAAATGCAGGAAGGAGGAAAGTGAACATGTTGACCTCACTAAGTGTCTCAGGCATCTCTGTGTCCTGGTTGGCCACAAGAGGGAAGTAGCTAGCCACAGAGACAGAAGGCAGGCCACAGGTTCATAATCGCACTGGAGAGATGTGAGATATGTTAACTAAAATATATTATCATCTGCTTTACTTTTATAGATCACTGGAGTTTTTTGTCATTACATGAGCCTGTGATCTTTGATATAGAAGAGGGGAAAGTACCGTGGACAAGGAGACGAGGCAATGCAAAATTTAATGGTATTGGCTTTTATAGGTAATAAGGGGGCACTGATCAAAGGTTCACAATACTCAAAAGCAGCTAGGTTGCACTCAGGAGGGGGACCAAGTGCTCTCCAGCCAGGCTGAGTAAATTGCCAGATCAGCTAATCAGAATTCAACTGGAAGATGTAAGTTAGTGGATACTAATTGAAGACAGATTTAAGGGGCATCCAGCTGGATACGGCAACCCTCTCCCACTCTCCTTAGTAATTTCTGTTGAATATTAATAATGTTTTTTATATAATAGTGTATGTGTGGAGTGGGAGGGGGGTGTTCTCCAAATGAAGCCCCTAAAAAGCATCAAACATGCAAGATGAAATTACTCAAAGGATATCTCAAGCAGACTATCCATTTACTTGCCCTCTTCGCTTCTCTTGAGCGCGGGGAGGGCGTTGGTGGAGGAGTCACGCACTTGTGAAAAACGGTGCATGTGGGATGTTATCAGCACCTGCTCAACATGGGTATATGAGCCAATTAAACAAGTACGGGTGTATGTTGTCCTCCTCTACATGATTAGAATCACAATCCCTGGCTGTGTGGTCCTGCTTGACCCCGCTCACATTAAGATTGAATATTTCCTGGAAAAAGGTTCAGTTAATGAAGAGTATTGAGCCTCAGTCTGATCAAGAAGTAGGCCAGGATGGACGCTATTGCAGATTAATGAAGTTGCAGAGATAAGAGTGGCTTGAATTTGCATAAGACACTCAACAAGAATGAATAGCGTTATATATGTAATATAGGCAATGTAAGTGCTGTAGCATAAATAGACTTATCTGTAGACTGTATATAGTGAGGTGAACTACTGCAACCCTCAGTGTTAAGAGTATGCACTATAAATGAAAAAAACAACACATGTTACACTTTTACTAAGCTGATGTTATATTAAAGTCGCAGTGAAACAACATTTAGAGAATCTTTGACTTCAGTAATGTAATGTAATTCGAGTGAAACCAAATATGTAGGCAGGGTTTAGTTATGAGAGGGATTTAAATTAAGTCCTTGAGATTTGATTCAATTGCCAAAAAAGTGGGCTGGACTGTTCACCTCCGGCCACACCTCCCTCACCTGTGTTTAGGAGGAAGAGGATATGGGTTAAATGCAGAAAATTAGACCATCAACCATATTCTTTGAAAATGTAACATATATATAATATTGGTCTTCTAATATTTTTCATAATGGAAGGTATTAGCTATAGTCACCCTAAATCACATTTGATTGGGGGGATGACATGCAGCAAAGGGCCACAGGTCAGAGTTGAACCCATGGCTGCTGCAGCAAGGACTCAGCCTTGGGAGTCAGCTCAACCAGGTGAGCTACCAGGGTGCCCCAACAAAAGGGATTTTGATGTAATATGAACAAATAATTAATACAGGGACACGAGTGTAAGTTACAAATTTGTATTATTTTATTATTTTTGTATTTCACTGTATTTTAGTTGGTTTGGAGGATTCATGCTGTAAAGCCATAAAGCTGTTTTTCTTCATGGTCTTTCAGTTTCCGTACATTCAGTTGTGTGACCCTACAACACAATTTTTTCTTTGTGCTTTACAGTGGATCCCGATCTTACAGTGACAACACAGGGGCAAAGAACATCGTCAATATGGCATTCACAACTGCTGTTATTTCCCCCAGGACTTGGAATCACACATTTGAAACAATCCTCCAGGGACACATTTAGACAACAGACCAATCCAAACTGCTGGTAACTCACACCTCACTGTCTCACTGCTGCTTTTAACAGACTTTTAAAAGGGAAAAAGGATAAAGAGAGAAAAAGGTAGATAGATCTATGGACTCTATTAGTTGTCACAATCTGTGTTTATTTGTAAATGTTTTTTTGCACTGGAAATATGTAAAAAAACAAAAAAAACAATGCAAGAACAAACACATTGCAATACAATTTTAATAAAATACAATAATGTGTATGTATGTTCAAGACCTGAGGCTCAACAGAAAGGTCCTAAGTCTGTTTTTATTGTTTCTGAGAGATGCAAATTCCTTTTTCACTACCCCACAGAAGTGATCTTTACCTTAGAAAGACTCTACTGAAAAACGGGGTAATACACTGCAGAGGTATTTAGAGAAAATGATAAATCCACAAAGGTGTCATCATCATGGTGATTCCATTAAAGGTATGATTACTGTCCCAGATGTCAGTGATGATGGAGGCAACAAGGAGGTGTGTTATATTAGTCCCCAACGCCTGACAACCATAATATCTTTCCTCTTTTACAACCTAACTTTCTCTTACTCCACAAGGAGACATTTTCACTCTGCTGCTTTGATATGCCTGGCTGCTTGGTAGCTGTTGTAGAAAAAAAACCTCCCACTGCACCGACAGGTGTCTGATTTCTATTCCCATGGCAAACACACGCCACAGCTAGATGCAGATTGCCTGTGGAGATCACCGATTGTGCAAAATAATAGTGTATCTGGAAATACTGGCCCTGGGACAGTCTACAGGCCTTCAGATGAAATGTATGTTTGAGAGGAAATGATACAACAGTGAGGGAGTGATTGCCATAATGATAGATCCCTAACCAGACATTTTTCATAAATCGAAAGAAGGCGTTTAGGCCTGAAAAGAATCAAGAATGGGTATGTCAAAGTGTGAAACAAATTTGGAGAAAATGTTTTGGTACTAAATTGCTGCATCATGGATGCTTGGGATGCTTGAAGGTAATGGAGTTCACGTTCGGGTAGAATCAGTCAATCCATGAAAGTTTGGAAAGACTTGTTGACAGACTTTGATCAAGTTTTTCATCTGGCTTGTCTTAAATTATTTTTTTGATTGATGGGTTTATATTTGACATAATGCACTGCTGAAGCATGAATAAATGGAATCATTTTTACATATATTTAACACTTACGGTATATCAAGGCTCTCTTTCAATGCCATTTTCTTCTAGTATGCAAAATGGAAGGTCTAACCTGAGGGTATGACAATATGATTAGAATGGGAAGTCATTCCCCCTCCATCCTCATGGCCACTGTGATAAAAATATAAGAAAGTGATTAGGGAGGTAGAAAAAGCTTTGGTTCATTTATATTTCATACCATTTGAAAAAGTAATCTGACCTATAGACACAGTGGCTCATACTGGATATGGAAGTAATAGACATCATATAGTAGACATCTGTGTAAGACTGCTTTATTTCAATGGAATTACTGCATTATTTACGTCATTAAAAATCAAAACTACTGTATAACCCATATTCAGTGGACAAATGCATTAATACAAGGTTGGAGATGAAAATAAGGTGACAGCATGGGCACTTTGCTGAGAGATTTCTTAAATCAGACTGATCAGTCGAGCATAATGTGATGGTTATTACATTTAGGCTGTATATATGGATATCTGTCAGGGAATATGGCATGATGTTAGTGTGAGATCACATCAGATATAGCTTGAGAGCTTGACATCAGGAAGACTTTGGTTGAACTCCATACATTATTAGTGTGGGGATGTGTCAGTTTCAATTTTCAGTACGTTGCCCTTGTGGTTAATAATTATTTATATCTTTTTAAAACATGTTTTTTCATTAAGTCATGAGGGCGTCAATATCTTCACTCAACAATTAGCATGTCATCAAAACGTACGCATTTTGATTCTTCATTTTTAACTGTGCATTGGCCACTTGGGGGCAGCGAAGACAAGATGTAAACACTAACACTGACATAGTATCAACTTGCCTATTTACACATGAAGCAGATGGGGAGCAATATTGGCATTTATTCAGAGTCAGATTTCTGGCCACCCAACAAATGTAGGTCCAATATTCAGTTCCCTTTAACTCTGTTTTTGGTCTCCACCAACTCCTAAGATAAGTACTGTATCTCATTCTTTAAATGCTCCGAGATATGTTCATCAGCTCGTCATGTTGCGTCTGCTGTTGTGAAGAGCTTTTTTATGAAAAACTGAGAATGAATAAAAATAGTTAAAGTTGCAGGTTGTAAAACTAAAACAATTAGCTGATTAGCAATTAAACTCTCTGTAGTGCTGAGAGAAACTTGAGATAATTCTTTATTGTTCTCACTATAAGTGACTCTTTTCACATATGAGTTGTCATGTGATCCATTGTTATTATAAAAATATTGATTGTAGCTGCTTTAAGGCATGCATACTCGCATCCCTTTTTTATACCTTAACATACATATATGTAATATTTTGGAAATGTGTCAGGTGATACTGCAAACCAATTTAGCCGTGACACACAATATAGTGCTGTTTCTATGCAACATACTAATACAGTGGGTCAGTATTCAGTTTTAGTGCTACCCCCCATACACATTCAGCTCTGCATCACCGAACCAAGGTGAAGCAGGATACTGACATGCATTAACTCTGACCCTGCCCAAACATTTACATACACAAAACACAAACCACGTCTGTTGATGCCCCCATAAACATGACACATATGTGATGTGCCTGTCATACACGGGCCATGTCACTGTGACTGGGTGACATTGTGACAGAGCTCCTGTGTGCACTTTTGTGTACATGTGTGAGGTGGGACCATTGGGGGGGGTTGCATTTTCGGGTTTTTGATGAGTGTGATTGCGTGGGCACATTTATGCTGCCTCACTTTGACAGCACCGGTCTGGCTCCATCCTGCAGGTCAGCTGGGGTTTAATTGTCAACCTTAAATATTCATGGGCACATTGAGTAGATAAATGAAGGTATAAGCACACTGTAAAATTTTCAATAGGTCAGGTGTCACTGACTTCACTGGATACAATTTACTGTATGATCTGACATTCGCTGCAATGCCAATTAATATGTTAAGAGCATGAAAAGAAATCCTAATGGCATTTTCCATTTATGCATTATGAAGTAATCTACAATGAGATGGATACCTTTAAGACTAAAGGTGCACTGCAATAAAAAGGAGCACTTTATGAGGGTGTTTTATATTGGTATGAATCTATATAATTCTAACATAGACTCAAACCTTTGATGCTTCCAGTCATTACTTTTTACCTGAACATGTGCACCCTCTTGGTAACCCGACCACAGTGGTCAAATTATTTTACAGTTTATCATTATACTCTTGGACAAAAGTGATCAAACCATCTGTACTGCAGGCACCAGTACCCAGTTGCACCAGGTACACTTACAACCACTAAATTCAAACCAGTTGCACCACACAAATTAGTTCTTAGATTAGTTGTTATTTAATATCTACACACAGTACCTGCCATCGTTAACTGTGAAGTAGTTAACTAAAGTAAGTTTAGTAAGTAAACTTTAGTTTGGTAATATTTGACCCGTTTTTGACTGAGGAGTGACAAGTTATATAGAATATGGCCGACATATGCGACTGACGCAATTTTTTATTTGGATATTATTTGAATTATGAATTTTGGTTATTCTTCTATTTGTCTTGTAAAAGTGGTATAATATTTTTTGGCAAATATTTGTGTGTGGTCAGAAATAAGATTTTTACACAAACACAACCAAGTTAGAATCACCTTCTACCTTAGCAACACAATCAAAGCCAACTTAACCTTACTCAGCCACCCAGCTGTCCCCCTCTTGCCAAGGTTAGCATCCCCTCATCTTCTGTGCTTCCATCTTTCTCCTTAATGGCTTATTTGACGATAATTAACCCTGAATCCTACAGAGACAGGCCAGTGAGAGATTGATGGCCTCATCGGCCTGCTACACCTGTTCTGCTGCAAGGCTCACAGTTACCAAACCATGGCCAAATATGACTGCCCTGAAGCCCCGCATGTTGATGTCAAAGACAAACACAGGTCCTCCCCAGTGGCCTGGGTGTTCTGTATAGGGCAACATTGTGACCACAACCTCTGATTACACTCATTATTCCACTCAGGGCTGACTGCTGTAAGGGGGCATCCTGTGGTCCCTTTTGTCCCAATTAACTACACTGTCCCTTAAAACGTCTATTCATCTGCTACACATAATCCTGCATACAGATGCTCTGACTTACTGGAAAGCATATTTCGTCAGACCAGTCCTTTTGTCAGTGAATCCATTTAGAGGAGGAAGCAAGTGCTCATTGGGGAATTTTGCAGCACATGGGGCCTGTATAATTGACAGATGAAGTGAAATATTGGCGGAAGTTCTTTCATTTTAACAGTTGTGGCTGTTTTGCAGACCTCCACATTTATTCTATATTGAGTTAATATGAATATTCTTTTGCTCTTTTGCCATCTTGCTTGCAAACATGCAAGTTGAAACCACAGTTAAGCGAATGATACCAACACATGTAGCACACTTGATTTTGTTGTCAGTGTTTATCAAACTGTTCTTTGCTGTGGAAGATTAATGCTGTGAAAGCAAATCATCATGCCAATGCTGAATGGCATTTCCAGGCTTCGCACATGTGCTTGCTATTACCATGAACAGATGTTAATTACTTCTTCTTTTTTTTTCACTTTACTTGAGATGTTCCTCACTACCGTAGATGGAGGCCCTGGTCTTCTTCTCAGCATGTTGGGGTGAAGCCTGGGCCTCTGTCATGTTTCTGCAAAGGGGCTTTCGGGAGTTGGGGAATAATCAAATGCAGAAAAGTGTTTAATTTTTCATAAACAGAGGAACCACCGAATGCACACAACTAACAATGTACCCCAAAGCAGATGTAGAGCGTTTTTAATTTATGGAGAACTGAGCGAAATGGGCAGATGGAGCAAGAGGAGGTGGAGGCATGCTGAGGGACTCCACTTTTCTCTCTTCTCACCTCACAAACAAGAGAAGCCTGTGAGCGTGTGCCACAACACACACAAACACACTCCCACACACCGCTCAAAGACATGAGCACATGCACAAATGCAGACATGTACCACCCCCACTTCTCACTGCCGCCATCACTTCCACCACACAAAAACAGACGCGCACACACACACACACACACACACACACACACACACACACACTCTTCATCCCCCCTTTTTCAACACAATCCCACTCTCCCCTGCAACCCACAACAAAACACAAATGGATACATCCCCCTCCCACGCACACACATAAAACCAAAAAATTATCCCACCACCATCAGCCCCTCACAGACACACACAGGCAAATCCTCAGGGTTCGACTGGACCCGATTGAGAACACTCAGTAATGAACTGCCTCATGCGCTCTACAGAGTCTGCAGCAAGTAGACAGGCTTCATTCTGGCGGACCATATGTAGGTATGAATATGCATGGGAATCTGTCATACAGGCAACAAGCACTACATATATATGATGCCAAAGGTCACCAGTGTGAGGAGTGAAATTAGCTCTCTGTTGGGCATTTGGAGACATGTAAGACTGTGTTTAGAGGGCGTGGGTGGACTGTGAATCATGCTAATGTGTGAATGCAGTCCTTGGCTCACTTTTAGAGGACAACATTGATTGAGAAGTTTGGCCACTTAGTTTTATCTGTTTTTACTAGAAGTAGGGGAAAAATGTTGAAGTCAATTGGTGCATGTTGAAAATACACCAAGGCCACACTAGAGGTATTATGGTTCACTGATTTGTATGTAATTTGTGTCTCCCTGGCTCAGTTGTTGGTACAGCCTCATTTTATTTTTTAAAAGCCAAGGTGCTGCTCTATGTAGAATCTTTATGTTGAATTTAAACATGGGCTCAAATTAGAAAAGTATCTATTGTACTGTATGCAAATCATGATTGCAGACAGACTGTAAGGTTAGGGTACCAGAATTCCCAAGATCACATATTTGTAATGACAACTGTTTGGAAACTGTCTAAATGTAAAAAATTGAGAATAATGACTTATAAGGAAAAGTACTTGCCAAAGTGTTTAAATAAATGTTGCTATTACAGTCAGATTTGTAAAAAGGTTCCTTCTTGAAGAATGCTTCAACTCTGTTTTACTACTTTATGTTGTACTGCTTGTAATTTTGTTCTTACTCCAAACCATGCAATCTTTGATTTTTAGTTAAGTAAATCTGAATCTGAATTAATGTACTTTTTTGGTTGCTTGCTGACACACATGTATCTCATGCCATTTTTTGTGTACTGCAAAGTACGGAAACATCAGCATGGTGGATACTGTCAGTGTAATAGTGTTACAGACATATTGCTGTCTATAATACTGGGTCATTTAAAAAAAATTGTTCATCCACCAGAGAGCACTGACAAGTTAATTTGTCAACTGTAGAACAAATGCCTGGGATCGGCGCTGGACTTTGGTACAGTTGCCACAGACAGATAAGACAACTGAAAGATGATAAATACCATTCTCTAGAAATGACACCCCGAAATAACTTTGTATCATCACACTTTGGGCTATTCCATCTAATAAAATTAATAGAGCTGTATTTTTGTAGCAATTCATGTCTGTGGGGAGTCAATAGGAAGTTTGGCCACTAAGCCAGAGAGGGACTCTAGCACACAAGCTCTATGAGCCCAAAAGTGCAGAATCCTGCAGAAGCCTGAAGGACTTTTTTGATGTGCTGCTCAGTCCATATGTTTGTAAAAATTCTTTAGTAGCCAACTTTGAGGGATTGTCATTAGAAATGTTTACCGGTCCATATATTGTTATCTGATTATTATTTTATTTATTTTATAAGTATGGGTAACAGACTAAAAATCGGTCAGGGTCCACTGTAAAGTAAGTATGTAATTCTTTATCAAAAGGATGATTTTGTGGAAGGTACATGGTCATTTATCTCAGTCACTCCTCTAAAATACTTGATGAACCTACAAAACTTTTATAGCTTTTCTTTATGTGCACTCAGTACAATATCTGCACTGTACTGACATGCTGCCATTCATTCTGAAGGATCCCGGGTAGTTTTGCTTTATCTCAGCATCTTTTTGAGTTTTTCTTTCATTGGTATTTGATTGGACAACTTCTCTTGCAAGCTCTGCTACTTGACATGGTTTTGTAAGTAAGAGCAAGATTTGGCCCTATTGTAGATGCCTTGACTTGTCACTTCATTTCTAAACCCAAATCCTTCTAGTAAAAAAAAGGTATTTTTGTGAGCCAGGCTGCAGTTCCAACAAGCACAACTATCTCCAGCTTGTTAACTATTTATTTGCAGTGACATTAGACCAGAATTATGCTTCACCAAAACACATGTGTCCCCAGGCATGGCCCAGACGGCCTCACTGTCCCGCAGTCTTTCTGCTGTAAATTCCCCACTTAAAATTTCATGATCTCCGCTCTGCAGGATACCACTTCCATCATGAAAGAGTTCTCAAACCTAATAACCGTTACTACTCTGGCGGAGCCATCAAAAACCTATTTGTTTCAACAAAAGCCCTCTCCCCCATGCAATGCTGCTGGGTAATAATGCCAGATAGGTTTTAAGGGCAATGAATTGTGGAATTACCATTTTCTCCTCTCTCTGTCTCTGTCTCTCTCTTTCTTTTCTCTCTCTCTCTCTCAAGATCATTATATTAAACACTTAATTATTCATTGGTAATGCCTGTCATGGTGAAATATTGTCCTCTGCCAATCTGAATGCATCATACTGCCGAGGCCTGCCTCTCTTCCCGAGGTTAATGGCACAGCCCTCACTTGCATTAGCTTGGCTAAATGCAGTGCACCTCATAAGTCAAAGTTCCCTAAGTGAGTGGAGAAGTCATCACCTCGAGCGCTCTCTTTTTCTTTCTCCTTCAGCACGTGGGTCAGTGAGATCATCCTCACACAGGAACTACCTCTGAATACACACACACACACACACACACACACACACACACATACATGTGTCCACATTGGATCTTTATTGTTTTATCTGAAGGATGGTTTGGGCTTGATAGAGCTGAATGGGGCTCACCATCAGGGCTTTTAAAGGTGAAGGGTGAATGGATCACTATTCATGCAGTGCACTCATGGACTGAGCATCCATAGATGGCTTCCATAGGGTACAGTGTGTTATGACTAAATTATGAGACTGACATTAGTCATTCCATACCACATGTTCAATTTGGACAGACATAAACAGTATTAAACAGATTACAGGAGATAGTGGTGACAAGGATCTCTCAGGTCTGATGCGAAGATGCATGGCATCCTCCTTGTGTTAATACACTCTGGCGTGCAATATTTCTTCAGCAAATATGCAGTGCTAACAAAAATGATAGTTTTGTGCACTTAAGCAAATTGCATGTTGATTACATCTTCCTGATATTGCTAAAATGAAATTCATTTTATCATTGGTTAACAGGGTATTACACCTAATAAGAAATCCTTCCGGAATAAAAAAAAATGCAAACATCTAGTTGTGTGCCAATAACGGGAAATGCTGACATATGGGCAAACATTTCACCAGCATTGCAGCTTTTCTCTGTGGCAAATAAAATGAATACCAAAAACAATTAATTTTATTTGAAGGGAGGTCAATCTGCTTTAACCCTCGCTGAATGAAGTGGCAGAGAAAACGGGCAAAAGGATGCTGGAGATTAATACCTTGTCTTAAAAGCCAATATGGATCATTATTTTACAGCCTTCTATTACCTGGTAACATGTATAACTTTATGTCAGCACATTATTAAAGGTGCCTTCTTTGCTGCCCTGATGCTTACCTCACCACTGGGTCAAGATTGCAGCAAAAAAAAAACTTCTTGGAAAAGCTTGCAGTCTTTCTCAGCAGATTGTTTACTGGCTATAATGAATGCAATGTGCTTACATTAGTGATTGAATCTGCAGAAAATATATAAATGACTTGAATATTGTTCATTTCACCATTCAACATCTTTACACTCACAATACCAGCTGCAATTTTTTACACATGTGGCTTTTTTTATAGAAAAGCACTTGACATGACACCAAAATCAATTCCATTCATGAAGTGGAGCAACTCGGTGTTTTGCTTTGACTTTCATACTTTAGATGCTCATTAAAACAGAGAGAGGAGAGAGAAAGTCTCAAGGGGCCAACAAAAATACCATAGCTGGTTCCTTTAAATCATTTGTTTGTTATTAGTTAATGACTCCTGAAATCCAACAGCACATTTGGGTGATGAAATTTCTGACCTTCACTTCACAGTTGACTCTCCTCACTGTAGAGCTCATTAGTGAACCATCTAATCTCATTAGACGAAGCTGGGGTAAGGTGGCACCACGACAAAGTAACTGCTCTCTCTCTCTCTCTCTCTCTCTCTTTCTTTAGTTTTGGACTAGGAGCAGAAACAGGTGTGGGAGCGGGCGTGCGAGTGTGGGACAGGCGGAGTCCTTGCTAACCCTTCTCCTCTAATTGCTGCGGATGCCAGTATGCTCGCTCTCCGCTGCCTTTCATAACAGTTGGTGTTTGGCAAGAGGCTTTTTATGTTTGTTTTAGCTGATGATTTGCTACTTATTGTGTCTCTGTCAAAGGAATACTTTTGCATCCTTTAGTTGAACTGAAATATGTGTGTGTCCCTCGTGGATGTGGATGCCAACTGCTCCAAGACACATTGCAGTGGAACAGAGATGTTTGAAACTTCCACCAACAATGATGATGTTGATTTAGCATTTTTCTGTAACTATTTACAAGAAACTTCTGCACATAGAGAAAGAGACTGAGGCACTGTAGCACAGCTGTGGGGATTAAACAATGTATGAGCAGCCCTACCAGTTTCACCAACTCCTTAGGCCTTAGGCATATAGGGCTAGTTATTTCCATGTTGACAACAAGGATAATCAAATTTTGGCTTGCTGTAACACGTTAAAGTCTTAAATCATTCATATAATTTCCTGTTATACTTGAGCTTTGTTCTGGAGTCTAATCTGAGTATAAAAATGAGCTGGTTTTCTGATACACCTCCTTGAGAGTTTTTACTCTCAACATCAGAGAACCTCAGCACTAAACTTAGAATTTACTCCTCTGTCTACATATTTTCTCTGTGAGACTCGTACTCCAGATCATGTGGAGCCGTATTTATTGTCGTAGCTTATTTAAATAATCACCGGCACGTCAACGCACATTATGGCTCCCTGTCAAGGTAATAACACATTGTCATTGCTGTTGGGAAGCAAATATTAAACCATAGATCAATGTTTAACAATGCATAATGGACTGGATCTGCATGTTCCCGTTTCCATTTCAGTTGGCCTTTGGCTATATTAGAATAATTTAATGCTACAAATAATATGGAAAAAACTGTTATTATTGCTTTTTTGAAAAATAGTTAAGGGAATCAGTGTTACATGTATTATAGAATATGAGGTTGTTTGCATGTGACAGTTGTTTGAGTATGATGTTAGTGAGCCTTTGCCTTTGTAGAAACAGCAGAGTAAAAGAACAGTGTAAGGTAAAAGCACATACTGTAAAAGCTATATAATATGAATTATTCTTTCTGATTAATATATGCGTGTGTACAGTTCTGCATATTTAAAATGAAACAATAGTGTTTTGTTCTATGGAGACCATCGGATGTCTTTTGGTAATGTCATATTCTGGGCATTTTGGCACAAATTCTTGCCATCCTTAATGTTTTTATTTTATATGAAACATTTGCACACAGTGTGCAAGATTTAGAATGGCAACTGATTTCTTGGTCACTTGAGGGCAGGGGAAACAAGCTATAAAAACAACACTGACATCAGTCGTTGCAGATTGCAAACCCACAGCGTCTGTAGATAAAAATGTCCCATTTTAAGGTAACAAAAACACAACAATTCTTATTTACAGGTGATTATGTAAACATACCAATGAATATTATATTTCTGCCAATAGATCTTCCTAAATGTTACATACTGGACCTTTAAGTTGACATGGGAAACTAAGCAAACAGTTGCCAATTTACACATCTAGTAAATGTGGAGCAACATTAGCATTTATTTAGAGTTGTTTTTCTGGCCACCTGCTGAATGTCCAATTGTCATTCTCTTCTAGCTGTTTTGGGTCTCTACCAACATCTGAGGAAAATATGTGGGTTTTAGTTGCTAAATGCTCCACTACATTCCCTAACTAGTTGCAAACTCTGTCTTGTCTGGTTGTATCATAACTTTTTTGCTGAAAACAGCTGCCATGCTGCATGGAAACAATGCTATGTGAGCAGTTAGAGTGAAGGAAAACGGTAAGTTGCTGACCGAAAAACCGAGCAGGAACTGAAGCTCATTAAAGCTTAGGGGAACTGCAGAGTTGGGTGATAATTCTCTGTGGATAATTCATTCATAACTACCAGTTACCCCTTTCACACACTAGTCATGTCATTCAATGCTAAAATAAAAATATTGAATATAGCTCAGTTATTTGGAGAAAGCCTCTGTATGAGGAAAGAAAACTCACTTCATCAGGATACAACTAAGCAGATTCTTTATTTCTTTATTGCCTATATTTGGTTGGTTATTTGTTTAAAATGTACATAAAAATTCATCACCTGACTTTGTAGATGTAGAAATGTATATATGTTACCAAAAATATGCTATATTTTTGCTGACTGACACACAGCAGGGTATTGTAATCCCATGTGGTTTGGACCACACTAGCTAACTAAGTTGCACACACATACATACTCCACTACCTTATCATCGCTTGTCTGTGATTTTGCTCGAGGTTCAATGAACCATCAGTCGGGAAATCTCCCCGGCTGATCCTGAGTCAGTGTGTTCTGGGTGCCAGCCCTGCAGCGTTCACCCTAGAGAGTCTTCTTGGATCAGCTGTTGCTAGCTGAGCCAGCAGCTAACAGAGCCCTGGGGAGCTCCAGGTGGGTCTGATTAGCTCTCCATGGAAGAGAAGGGTCAAGGAAAGGCAGATCGGGTTACCTTTGCAGAGGAGGAAAGGAAGTAGGGAGGGAAAAGAGGAAAGCAGTGTGTGGCAGACGGGCAAATGAGTGGTTGCGGGGCAGTGAGTGGGGAATTAGACACATGTCGGCCCAAGGTCTCAATTTTCCTGCAATCAGCATGACACCTGGCCTTGTCTTAATTGGTCAGGATACCTCACCTAATCCATCGCCTGTCCTCCTCAGTGTCTGGAGCCCTCTAAGCTCCATTCGGCGCTGAGGCGAATGGACAAAAGCCAGCGATGAAAAAGGGGCCTCCCTTTGAGGCCTAATCCAATTAGATAGCTGTTAGAAAACCGTGAGTAGAGTTTCACGTCCCTTAAAGGTAGACACGAACTCTGGCAACCTTTGTGACCTCGGAGAATGCCATCTTGTTAAGAGTCACAGCGGGGACCCCTATCCCCCTCTCTTGATCCCGCTGACCAGAGGGTGTGTTTGTGTGTTTGAGAAAGAGGGATAAATGGTCCTGACTCATACAGAAGCTACATCTACATCTCATCCAAGTCTAAAATAAATCAGCATCTGAAGGGTCTCTCCTGATAGTTCTGTATGGGAACGTCTGTTTGTTTTTAGTTTAAACTTAATTAACTCTTTAATACTCTTATGTAAACACAACAAAACAAAATAAAACAAAACAAAAAAACACAAGAGCCACTCTCGCATATAAAAGTACAGAAACTGCACTACAGGGACCTATCTGATTTATTCATATTTACAGAATCATGATTGCCTTAGGTGATATATTTTCCAGTAAATACATGAATATGTATTGCTGCTGCTTTTTGAGACATGCTATGACTTACATATTTCCCACGCAACTCACATTTTTATTCATGCAAAAAAACGTTTGAGGCGCTGCATTAAGGAGCCATTTCCATTTTTGAAACACATCTATGTATCGTAAACTTGTGATGTGCCCTGCCAAAGTGGCATGGCCTCAGAGACTGCCCCTAAATATTTGCTAAAGGGGGGCACCGACTGGCCCTCATAATATCCCATAATGTCCCTGCATAGTGATCAAACAATGAAATTTAATCAGTAGCCTCCAGTCTACTTCCCATAAAAATGTGTTCTCTAATATAAAGTTCATTTCTATGAATATTAAAGCAGCATATCATCTGTTGAATTTTTCATTTGATCTCTACCTTTAATAATGCAAAATGAGGAATAGAACATTCGCCCCTTTTCCTATAGATGATGACTTTGTCCACTATTGTATATATCACATATTGCATTACGAGCTCTGGTATCTTTAATATAGGTATAGCTAAAAATGGCACCTTCTGCAATGGATATTACGCCACAGCTTCGGGCACCTTGGCTGTCACTGAAATGTAGTGAATCAGAATGATGAAGGTTTAAGTAAATGTCTAAAGTGAAGCATTGCTTGACACCTGCTCACTTTGAATGTTTATTGGAGTTCACTTTGAACTGGCTAGGTGGCTGGAGACAGCAAGATGATAATGAAGAAAGAAAGAAATATAATAAAATAGTTATGTAAGGGCCGCATAAGCTCTCTGTGCAGCTTTGGATGCTTATCTAGTATAATTGTGGGACATTATAAGGATGCAAATGAAGTGTGTAGACATGGCAACCCTGTTGGAAAAAGCCTTGAGGCTGTCTCCCCTTTGTTTCCCTCCCCTCTCAGCCATGTGCTAATTGTATTATCCTCGTCATTTTAGTTATTTGCTTCTCTCTCGTTTTCTGTCTCCCTCCTCTGAATGTCTTTGTATGGCACAGTCATCAAGGTGATAATTGCATTGCCAGTCCCCAGTAAGAGACATTCTTAATTATTTCAGCATTAGGCGGTAGTTATACAGGCTATTAATGCTTGACTTCGCAATTATATACTTTGTTTGATTGCCTTTTATCAGCAGGATACAATGGACTTATTTGCGGCTGACAAGGGGAGCACCACAGTTTTATACAAAAGATAAGTGATGTGACATTTCCTGTATGGCTTCCATTCACATGCAAACATCGCACGTTGCATGGAAGTGCTTTTAATCTCACAAACACCCTGCGAATGAAAATAGTTGCATGGAATTGTGCGGACACTGAATGAGCTGTCAAAGCCATGAAAAGCAGTTTGGGTCAGTCTGAACTTTTGAAGCCTTGATGCCTGCTTCGCCAGTCTCCTCCTTTTAAAATCTTCAAGTCATTATCCAGTTGAGTTTGCTCTGAATTGTTGACACCTTCTTTGGAACATGTGTTTCTTGCTCATATGGATCACTCAAGTGCCATGTTTTTTATGTGCAGAGGAGTTGTTTGACCCTTTGTACTTTATTGCTAGCTGATGTGGTTTCTCTGTATCATTCCTTGAGTATCTGAAATCTTAGTAACAGTAACACACTTAAAATATGTTGCTAATAAGTGACATTATATTTTATATGCTGCTTTATAATTCGATTCAGGCCTAATTACACTGTGGTATACACCTGGCACTAGCCCCCACTACCACATTCCTCTGTCTTTAAAGTCTTGGCCCAGGCATCAAAGCCGCCTGGTTTTGATGATATTTTGGCACTGGCCTGTGTTGGCTGCAACTTAAATGGGATTAGAGTGTTGCACGTTAAAAAAGGCCGCTGCTCTTCATCTCGGCATAACAGGATATTATAAGCACTTTTCAATGTCAAAACTTACAGGAGAAATTAAAGGAAACTGCAAAACAGAAAAGGACCACTGAAGTCTCTGAATATACATTTAGAAATATGTCATCAACTCCTTCATCCTCAGCTATTCTGCTCCATTAATATTATAGACATGTACCAGACTAGATTTAACACAGTCCCTTTTATCGGACCAGTCCAGTAACTGTCCAGTCAAGTGCACCTTTCTGGACAGCAGCTTAGCCGAATGCTGTTTGCCTGCCAACATTATTACAAGCTAAATTGGGTTCAGATATTGCCAGTCAGCACACCAGATGTCGAATTCAATACAAACACTTTTCATGACACCTGATGGTATGGGCAGAACAGACAAGTGTAGGGTAGAAGCCAGTATTAAAATGAAAGTGAATTCAGTACACGCTGTTCACAGATGTGCATTCACATTGTTTGCTAACTGCCAATTCATGGTTATTCTGTCTTTAATTATCATCTGTAAGTGCCAAGCCGGGCTAGTTTTTGTCCATAATATTGATCCGAGATGATGTCACTACTGAGGCAGCATGAACTACTCTGGCTACCTTAATGACTAAAAAATGTTTTAAAGCTGCATTGGGACATTTCTGACCACTAGAGGATAGCAAGAGCCTAAAACCAACTCTCAGAGCCTCACAGCCTGATGTAACATTGGCTCATCAACCTGTTACGGCACATATTGATCGGTGATAAGGCTGGAACAGCACTACTGATGCAACATGGGCTATGCTATCCATTTTAATCACTAAAAAAACACGTTTTTTAAAGCTGCAATAGATGATTTTTGACCACCAGAGGCAACAAAGACATCAAACTCCCAGAAACACAGGCTGATGTACCAATGGCTCATCACATTGTTATGGCGAAAGTGAAATAAATCAACTGCCAGGAGACAAAGAGCAACATGTGCATGCCACTGGAGAATCATGTCTAGTCTCCTAACAAATGCAAGTCTAAAATTCACTTTCTTTTTAGGTCTTAGCTGGTCCACGAGTTCCTGAGAAATCTCTAGCTGCTTTTACGCTCTCTACTACCCCTTTGTTTTGTTGTTATGCTTAACATATGTATCTTGCTGAACCAATAGTAAATAACAGTAATGATGCTTCTGCTCCTAAAACTAAAGATGAAAATCACAAATCCTGTAGCTGCATAAATAAAAAGGCTTCAAGAAATTAATGCTTGACTCAAATGTCTCTTGTATAATTTTTTGGGAAAACATTGTTAGTGTGTGTCTTTTAAAAATAAATAAATAAAGGGATCCTGTTCATGCATTTTATTTACAATCATCATTGAGTCTGTCAACAAATTCTTTCTCTGAGCTGCAGTGATGGAGTAAGACTGCAAATTGGCCAATCAGTATTGAAACGACTTCATCGCAGTTAATATGCAACCCATAGTTTATGTATACAACAATTAATGTGATTCATTATTGATAACGAAGATCAACTAGCTTCCTGCTGTTTTTGAGATGTTTTGTTTTGAAGCCAGACTGGATAAATGGTTATGATACAAACATTTCTGATATTTCTGGCATAATTATTGTGGAAAGCAAAGTGATTCTACTGATCTGCAAACATACAATTCTGAGTGCATTAATATTTGTCACTTTATTATAAATGCAGTACTTTTGTCCATGTCAACAAAACAATGAATTTTAATACAGGAGACTGCTGTTCATTTGCTGTTTTAAACAACACATTTTTTTTAAGCATGACCATGATCGGCCCTTAATCACATGTTTATGGTAACCATGATGACGAAGCTCGCCTAACCTTAATGAAATAGTCATTTTAAACCAAACCATGATGTTTCCCTAATAAGTACATATTCCAAGAAAAACAATGATCTTTGCTTAAATCTTACCAAATCATTTTTGTGTGTAAACCTAACCAAACCTTAACCATAGTGTTGCGTCAAATCAGAAATCAGATCATTAATCTGGAATATACCACATTAAAAATTAGGAATCTTGAGTTAAACCCAAAATTAGCAGGTGAACCAATAATCTTAGTTTGTGAAACACTTGTATCTTTGCGTACATAAATCCCTTACCGGACATTCACAACCTATAACTAAATCTATACTGGACTGGACCACAGGATCCTACCAAATTCACTGACTATCTCATTCTTCAAGTCCTGTTCAATACTGAACTTGGAAAAATCTGCCTTTACATCTCTGTGCACCAAACACATATCTACAACACAATCTCAAGATTAATACTCTCACTGGAAAATTCAAGACGATTATCTCAAACCAATTCACCTCAGTGTGGAATTGTTTTCACTGAGTGTTGCCCTCTTTTTTTTTTCAGTCGACATTATTGCAAATGAGGGAAAACTCAATGATTCCCGAGGCTTAAAGTTAGGTAACGTTAAGAAAATCATTGTTAATAATAACACCAGTGACTGTTAAGTGAACCACAGTCAGTATTTTGTTGCTCATGCTCGCAGTCCGTACACAGTCCATAGGCACGATCAATCTTTCCTGGCGGAGCTACCAACTGTCACAAACTGAGCGTAAGACTCAAGCAACTGACAAAGTTCTTGTGCTCCCACACCACACGTACCTTTTCTCACACAAATTTATAGTAACACAGGGGCAGCGCTTTTCACAGACTGTCCATTAAGCCACCAATCATCTTTTGTTTGAACCATTGTGCAACAACAAATGATTGCGATGCACTTTCCAGTGGAGAAGCCAATTACAATGATTGTGTGGTTGAGCAACTGCTGTAACTGACCCCGCTGGAGAAGAGCACGACTGGGGGACACTGCGGTTTAGCATTGTTTGCACTGTTTGGCTCACTGTGTTTGTGTTGCAGTTATACATACTATGCTAACATACTAATGCCAGATATTCAGCAAGTAATGTTAGCTTGGTCCCTGTGTTGTACTCTGCTGTAGGGAAGCAGAGACAGAAGGCACTTGGGAGCGCACATAAATGTCACCTCTTTTCAACAGCATCCCTACATAGAAATCCATAAAAATCAGTCCACAGGCAACTTAGAAAGTTCGAGAAAAGGTCTAATTATTTTTATTTCTTATTTTTTAGAGGTAATTTATGCAGCAGAGCAAATAATTCTTCCTCAGCTCATCTAGTGAAAGATAGTTTTTCTGTAGTACTTCTTTGAAGTCTCTGAAAGAAAGAAATGCTGACACAAAGACGAAGATGTCACTGCTTGTGGCTTTCTTACAGTCAGACACTCTCAACTTCTGTAGCTTACTTTGTTGGACCCTGATGCTTGCTGGGCTCTCTCACTACTATCAAATTAATATTATATATAATTAGAAATATTATTGCTATTTAGTCTTTCTGGACTAGAGGGACACTTCACCCAAAGGGGGCAGAAGCTTAAGCCACAACAGTCATGACCTGCACCTCCCTGCCTGACATCTACCCATACACAAACCCCATACACACTGGCATCCACCCACACACACATACTGCAGTGACAAACACATGCACAGCAGTCATTGCCCATGCAGCAGGACATACATCAAGCCCACCGTGTGGACATCAAAGATCAAATTACACTTCCCAGTATGAGACACATTGATAACCCCGATGTCAGTAGGAATCCAATCAAAATCTAAATTGTGCCCCACTAAAACGGCCCCCTTGATTAGTTCTCCAATAAAATCCATTTCCTGCCCTCGTGCCTATTTTAGGCAGTTTATTTCCCCTGTGGTATCAAGCAATAGGCCCTACCCAGGACTCCCGTCTCAGAAGGCCTGGTGTGATGTGTGTCTGTCTGGAGTGCTTTACAGGAGCTTGATGCCTCTGTCCGCCCCCCGACCATTGCCAATGATTATACAAGCCCTACCGTTAGCTTTTCCAATATTCACCGCTGGCTCGACCTTTTGTGTCCACCCTGAGCAGAACTAAATGGGCAGTGCTTTCAGAAAACTGTGGCACCTTTTTGTACCTGTTTTTTTTTTTTTTTTTTTTTTTAATCTCACAATCCTGAATTGTAGAGCTATCTTGCAGGGAGACAGATGGAAATGGCACAGATGTAATACAGATCCATCTACTCTCTCTATCACAGAAATGGTGCCATGATTCATTCACCTACAAAAAGTCTTATCTCCTGATAAGTAGTCTTATATTTCAAAAAAAGTGAACAGAAGTTATGTCTGATCTGTATTACCATTATTACATGCTGCAAGTTTTATGTAAATTCAACTGCAGCACTTCAAGTAATATTTCTCTTTGGTACGTTTTCATATTTATTACACTCACTGTACCTCTTTGTTAGTCCTCTGGTGCCTACATTATGTGTTCCCTGGAGTGTGCATTTGCCACTGATGCTCTTCATTCTTGACTCTATAAATTGCTGTTAAGCACAAATTATGTCTTGAAAATGACCCCAGAGCTTAGGATTGATGGTTCAATCATCCTTCTTTCTCTCAAAGTAGAAAAGGGGGACTTTAGGTGTACTTGCAAAGAAATAACTGATTGCTGATTGCAGTGACATGCAGTGTTGATGGTTGACTGTTATTCATAGTGTATAGCATGGAATGTACAGTAGCCTACTGTAAGTTCTCAGCACTATAAGTTATATAGTACCAACCAGTTTAGGGGTACTATTAAGTCTGTGAAAACTATTCTTTTATAGTGGCTCTTTATAAACTTTATGAAATCTGAAAAAACTTTGTTTTAAAGTGAGCATTTAGAAGGCTAGTAAAAGACACTATTAAGAAAGAACTTGATGTGTACTAGATACTAAAAGTAAGGATATCTCGGTCACCACTGCTTGGATTTTGACCACTCTTTTTTAGTCCCCCAACTTTATGCAAGTGCAATACTAAATTATTGGAGTACCACTATAAGATGCATTTACCAATGCTTTATTAGAGTCTTAGAAACCCCAGGTGTAAAACATGAAAAATACATTAAATACACTTTATGTATGCTCTATATCTGCAATTAGAAAAATCTCCACACAGACAGACAAGTCTATCTAGTTTTCTTTTTTTTTTTCTTTTTTTTTTGTTCATAAGAGGGTTCTGACAAGTTCGACCTCTAATTGACCCCAAACATAAATAATGTCACTATGTAGGATAACATACTGGTTATTTCTTTTTCTCTGAATGACTTATTGGCAAACAAAAACAATACATACAGCAGCCTCTTTGTTCATGTGTAGCCCTTATGATACCCCAATCGATGACAAACTACATCCAACGTCAACAAAACACAGGAGTTAAAAAATGTTTGATTAAATCAAATTGTTGGAAACTATTTGACACCTGAAAGAACAAAGTAAATATTAGTTATAGGCCTATAATTTCTACCAAAGATTTAACCAAAGAGCATAAATTCACTGAGCAACACCAAATGCGGTGTCCTATTGACCCATATCTCTTTAGAGGCAAGGTAGTAAAGGGTTAAATGCCATTAATCCTCAATCTTCTAGAGAGGAATGATTTATCATTGGACTTGACAAAAGGTAATTTGTTTACTCATAGATCCGCCCCTTTATTTATACATCCTGCCGTCTTGTCCAGATTCAATCGCTCTCTTTCCAGTGAAAGTATGTGACAACTTGACATGTTGACGTGTGGATGTAATTGTGTGTCACGCATATAAAGTTTACTAAAATGGAAATTGACCATCCAGGGATGTTTTACAACAGAATTACCTAATTTACTGTATTGACATTATTGACCCCTCTACAGGCTGGAGAAGGGATTCTGGTGACCTCAACCAGTAAACACACTGGAAAAGATCAATACGACAAAGTCAGAGTTCACTCGGCTCCCCCGGCCAGGTTGATTGCAGAATGAACTCCATTAAAAGTTTCCAAAGCCCAAAAGTCAAACATCATTTGGCTCAGACGTCAGAAAGCGTCTGCAGGAAAACCAAAAGACACGCTGGTGGTAATGGAGTTTGTTTTTGGGGCTTTAATTGCAGGTGCGCTCATGCCAATAACTCAAAGAGTTCTGCACAGGGAGAATTTGTCAAAGGGAGCAACTGTGTCTGAGATTAAAGTCAAAGGACTAAATTTCACTAAGCCCTGTCCAAACCACAGATTTCTGGCCCGGTGGCATCTGCGTCTCCATTGACAGCTGTCCTCTTAGATCTGTGGCTGTGTCGCTGCAGCTGAACACAAAGCTCCCAGCCAGTCAGTTCTCTGCGACTCAGTGTTTTTACTTGTCATAGCCATTGCACTTACAGGAAAGTTTTTTGGTGACACCTCTTTATGTGGGGACACCTGCCATAGTCATTACTCTAATTGTCTGTTTTGTCTTGAGAATGAAGGGCATACAGAATGAAATTAGGCACTTGAGTTGCCACCACAGTGTTGATTCGATTCAGTAGTCAGACTTAGGAGGTCTGCAGTAATTGCATTCACAAATTGAGCCCCGTACCCCCCCACCCCCAACTCCAACACCCGGCCATTGCCTCCTGATGAAGGCTGCATTTCTGGAGCTATTCCCCCTCTGCTGCCACTCTGTGTATTCTTCCCCTTTTTTTCTCCACCAGCCACAGTTCCACACTCTCCTCATCAGTCACCTCACCCACTTCCTCCCCTCTCCCTCTTTCGCCTCTCCTACTCCTCCGTCATCCTCTTCATCCCTCCGTCTTCAGCCAAGACTCACTTTCCCCTCTATTTACGAAGATAAAGCCGTAATGGCTCTCTTTGTGTTATACTGACGGCCACTCAGCCGTGGCAGCCCAGTCAACAGATAAATATTTCTTTTCTCCGTTTTCCTTTATCACGAGCAAGCTTCAATTAGCACAAGTTACAGTCATTTAATGAATTTCCTCTGTGACCTTTGCTCTGCTTGCCTCCTTTCAGGGATTTGACTAATCTGACTTTGTCTGAAAGGTTTGCTTTGGACTTCGTGTGGATGTGTGTGTGTGTGGCATGAGCTGGTGGGATTCAGGATGGGCGGCGTGACATGTTTTGTTTGCTGACGGATAAATGGATGTATAATGTTAGTAGATAAAGGTTTGCAAAGGGAATGGGGCTGGGATTGGGATGGGAAGAGGCAAGGAGAACATTTACACCCCCCTCCCACCACCAGCACCGAGCTGTCCAAATCTGTGACATGTGGGCCGACACTCTGTCCCTCTCTTCGTTTCCCTCTCTCTGCCTCCTCCCCCTCCTTCCCTCCCCCTCTTTCTGTAGATAGATATTTTTATTCCTTGGCACCTCAGTGTAGATAGGCCATTGGGCTCCTGTCTGCTGGGGCAGCTGGCTGGGGGTTGGAAAGGGATGAAGGATAAGTAGATTCAATCGGGCGTTGCAAATCAACTTTTCCACCAGCATCCTGGGAAGACCTGATAATACAGGTTTCTAATATCTGACCTGTCTGGCAGAGAGAGAGAGAGAGTGAGAGGAGGGGAGAGAGAGTGAGAGACGAGAGGAGAAGAGAAAAAAAGAGGGGAGCGATGGAGGCAAGAGAAAGCAATGAACACATTGATTTGATGCGGCTAATAGTTCTGCAGTTGATAAGCACACTGGCGCCAGTCACAAAAATGAAAGGGTAGCAACAGAGTGAAATAAATTGGGTCTAGCTTTTTTGTCTCAGTCCCGTCAGAGTTTGGACATGTATCAGAGGGATTTGGCAGACAGGGCATCAGCAAGGTTTCCTGTTTGTGTCTCTCCACCTGTCAGCCTTCATCCACTCCCCAATCGGAATACTGTTATCATTGCTGTTTCAAAAAAGACTTACATTCAAAGCTGCTTATGCGAGTCAAACTCAGATCTGTGAAGGGGAGAAACACAACAGTATGAAACATGTAGTATGAGCGGCTGTTGACAACACTGTATGTACAGTATGTGAGGGACACTCTTTCAAACTGTGGCTTAATTAACATGCATGTCACATGTACATAACATTGTACATCCCTGATTTTGACAAGTACTACAAAACAACAATTGTATGGGCTCACTGAAATGAGAATCAGTAAAATACTGAGCTTGTAAAATAATGTTAAAGTGTGTCAAAGGGTTTATATTCCCTGGTGTAAACCCGTGAAACAATTCAGCATGAGAAATTCAAGTTTGTGAATGTGTAGATATATATAAACATGTCTAATTATGTCAGGGGTGAAGTTACACAAAGATACAGGAGAAAGAACAGGCTTTTTTGGACATCCAAGTACAGATTGAGAGCAGAAAACTATGTGCAAAAAACTGTCCTTCCACAAAGAATGACAGCATCATGTGGTTCAGCAAGTGCTCCAAAACGACATTGGTTCATGTTCAAGTGACACAGCTCTCTAGCGGCGGCAATAATTATGACAGGAGCAAAGGAGTCGTGTGACAGAGCGGCAAAGTCTGTGTAGGATGGAGGTCAGGGGTGGGTGGATGTGGACTTTAACACAGGAAGCTGCTGTTTGTTTCCTATTGGCTGATCAGTGTTGTTTCAAAAAGAATCAAAATCATTTTCTTACTTTAACAAAGTGTTTTTTATTGTCAACATGAAGACGAAGCTGCCCTAACCTCAATAAAGTACATATTTTAACCCAAACCATGAGGTTGCCATAAACCCTAACAAGTCATTTTTCTGCCTAAACCTAAAAAAATTATTTTTTTATTTTTTCAATAGTGATTTTGAAGGAACCTCATTAGATCAGAAAACCAATGTCAAAGTGTCAAGTGTCAATTTAGAGGGTGTGGACAAGCAATGTAATTATTTGTAATTTGTAGCCCATACATTTGCTCTTTTATTACATTATATTATGTTCACAGCTGACAAATTGTAACCAAACACATCCACTCCTCTCTGAGGTGTTTGCGTAAAATGGATCAGACCTGCCCAGACTGACAGGGCAGAACCTGCTGTGTCTGTCCAGCCTGTGCTCAGTGTGACAGAGCAGACACTGCCACTCTGACCTTTCCTGATGCTACCAGCTACGACCCAGCCAATACCAGCGCTAACGAGACACTGACATGGCTTGACAGCCAGGGATGGCACACAATTATTCTACCGAAGAAAACTGCATGCCGGCGTGTGTGTGTGTGTGTGTGGGTGAGGTGTCTGTATGTGTGTGTTTGTGAAGCCAGGGAAAAAGATTCAAAGAGTGCATGCTTGTGTCACCATCTCCTGTAGGTCCTCGTGAAGTCAAAAAAGCTGCGTTCTTCTTATTAATGATTGATGTGTTCAAATCTCGGTAGAACTGCCCTGTCAGATCCCAACACAGGTGAGTTTCATCAGCATGAACTCAGTCACCTAGAATGCCTTGCATTCGGTTAGGGGTTCTGATCTCAGAATAGCCTGGCCTTGTCTGCTCCTGGTATTGCCTGAAGTGACCCATTTATTGACTTTGTTGTCAGCTGCAGTGTTTGAAGTCAGGGTTTTGGCCATAAGCAATTTATTTTTTTTCTCCACGCTATTGAAAAAAGCCCCAGCCTTGAGGAGAATGATATGTGGGCTCACTGTATCCATGTCGATGCTCAGATCCAGTAGGATGTGATTTGGAGGGCTGCTTCTAACCATGACACATAACACACTAGTACTACTATGTACAGACCTACACAAGTACTCAGAATTCATGTTTTGTTGTGCTTTGCTTGATATCAGCCACATTTCTGTCAGAGGATTATCTCATAAATAGATGATTAGATTCATCTTCATCTGATTAACAACAGTTAATTAGTTGAATACGCAGCTCATCTGCGGCACACTGGTGTTGTTCTTCTGGAACATTTCAGATGAGGTGACTTTGAATAGTGTCAGTAAATCAATTAAGTCCACAGTCAATAAATTAAACTGGCAGAAGATAATAAGAGATACTGTATATACAGTAGTGCCACCCCCTACTCCTGAATTTGACTTTGACAAATTGATTAAATGATTAAATCCATACCTTTAATCAGGTGACAGTATACAAGGCTGTTATGTTTATTTGAATTGTTTATTTCTAAGTTGCTCCTCACTCAATATATTCAAGGTTATTAATAGCAGCAATGGATCAACTCAATGTGATTACTGTGAAAGTACAGTTACTTGAAATGTTGTAAATTTGGTAGGAATATTATTTAAAATAAAATCCCAATAAAGAATGGACGCATGTATGACAGATCGAAATCACGGATACATTTGACACAAGCTTTCTCATCCGTCAGGTCATTGCTCTGTCAAATTCCACACCGACTAGAAGTTGCGCATAGTTATTACATCAAAGCAAGTGTATAGAGTATTACAATAATCCAAGAGAGGGGGAGGCGGGCATCAAACGTGGAGGAAACGGCAATAGGGAAGTGGGGTCAGGACCTTACGCTGCTGCCTGGATAATAAAAGAAGGATTTGTGCTCAGAACAAAGGAGGAGAGGTAGAGGACTTGGGAGTGACAATGCCTGTACAACATCCAGCAGTCAGCCAGCTGGATATGACTAAAATACAAGACATGACAATAAATGATTTTAAAAAGACAACAGAGTTAAATTGCTTACTATTGACACTACATCTGGCACCACGATGTGGCACCTCATAAGCCATCACTGCCCCACTAAGCATTAAAAATTAGTTTTATCAGTTTAAAGGAATTAAAATCAAATGCAAATAATCTATTCACTAAAGCCTGTCTCATATACTTTGATCTGTAACTTTGCGAATTAAGGATAACAATTTTGCTTAACATCAAGCACTTCAATCAGATAGTTAGACACTCTTTGGTGGGAATATGTGCCAACTTCCAAGGGCATAAATCAAAGGAATAAGAGGGAGTTGCTATTCCTTTGTTGCAAAGGCCACTTGGCTCAGATACATCAGTGGCTGAGCTTACTGCAATGCCTTAGAGGACTCAGTGTTAGGCGTTGTTATTGATCTGTCTGTGTAAAGTTTCTGCAGAGTGATTCCTTGTATAAAACAGCTATGCATTTTTAAAGGCATGCTGGAGTCCAGACTGGTCACATAACATTTATCTATACCCTAAACCCTAATTATAGCAATTCCACACTTGACAAATTGTCGTTTTTCCTAGCTCATCCAGCTTATCGGTGTTCTAAGATGTCCAGTTCTTGATGCTCTTAATTTGCAGTCATGTGTTTGTGATTGATGGAAATTTCAGCTTGTGGGATGGGAAAGTGTTACAGGACTGATGGGAAGCAGAGGTCACTTGTGTGAATTGTTATTTCAAATATAGCACGCTGTGCTCTTAACATTCCTCCCTCTCTCTCTCTCTCTATAAGTGCAGTATATTCTTAACAGTGATCCATTGTGGTGCCTATGACAAGAAAATAATGTATTTCTACCAGAGTCTATCAGAGAAATGACTTTGGAGGTAGAGGGAAGAGGAGCTAGATCAATATGTTTCAGGCAGCTGTGAGTGTTTTTGAAACTGAATTTCCACCTTCCTTTGAGTTGTTTTGACCTTGATCTCCAAGAAGATATGTCTCTGCTGCTCCCCAGCTTTCACCACTCTGTGATTATCCTGTACACTATGAAAGATAACCTGCGTGGTGAGCTCCACTTTTCCTGGCCCCCCTCGCAGCAGCCCTCGCCATTATCTTGCCAATCCGCAAAACCGAACAAAAGATGTCACCATGCGGCCATTGCACACCTCCATCCTGTGCACACCCCTCATTATTATTATTCCCTTGCTGTCTAACTGTTCTCTGTGATAATTGAATTTAAATGAAGAAAAGGCAAAGGAGAATGTTCTTTTTGTGCTGCGTTAACATGCTGCCATTAAAAGCGCTGGTTGTTTTAATGGGCCAGGTCTTAAACTATCAAGACAGTAGAGAAATAGAGAGAGAGAGAGGTGGAAAATAGCAACGAGAACGAGAGAGAGATTAGAAAATTGGATTATAATTAGTTTACTGCAAATTGCTCAGGCTCTGTAGCACTTTAAAGCTGTGGGGATCTTCAAATCTTCCTGTTTGTGCATGGCTTAGGCCTCCGTGTGTATATTCTATTTTCAGTCTTAGTTTATGATGACATGCAGGGCCACTACTCGGACCAAAGGAAATGGGCATGAATGCATGATGGGATTTCTGCCAAAATAAACATCCAGCGTTGTCCCCAGATGATTGCTCAGAAGAGAGGCGCTTGTTGAGGCGTCAGCAGACAGAAACACATGTTGTGACAGTTCACACGGAGTGATTCGATGCATGCAAAAATCAAATGATATGCCACCGCCAGGGAGCCCTCCCAATGAAAACAAAATCAGGGCATTAGCATGTTTCAGCTGCGCCTCAATCAAGGTTGTCTGTGGTCTCTGGTTTTCATGTCCCTCAGTGGGATTGGAGACAGACAAAAAAGTAACATTCATGTGAATATTAGATGGTTTTTAGAAAGAATTCTCTCACCACACTGCACGCTCCTTTCAACCTGACTGGTTAGCCAAGCAAAAGGAAACATCTACAGTTCCATATGGTCATGCTGTGCCAAGATACAGGAAAGAGCATTAGTCTGACATGAGCTTTGATAGATGCATACCACATATTGGCTTCAAGGTTGATGGACATTGGAAATTTTGAAGATACACCTACAGTAAGTTTTTCTGTTTCAGGCTGAAAAGCAAAACAACCATGATGTATTCATATAAAACAAAAACAAAAAAAACAATGCAATAGAAATGTGAACTCATGATGCAGCTAAGATTGAACCAAGAAGCTCACAAATAGGTTGAATTGAATTTTTTTTTTTAAAGAAACCTGGAGAGTAAGTTCATACATATCAAATGCTGAAATTTCTCTTTTGTAGGTATCATTTCTAGGAACAAATTGGGCAAGTTATACGAGTCATATCAACAGAATCAGTTCAGTGTAGTGCAGTAGTGATGGCAGCTGGAACCCAAAATGCATTACATTTTCATTATGACCAGAGCAATGCAGCACATAGTAAGGTGCACTCTTGGTGCACCCCATTTATTCTGAATGAAGAGGTGGCTGCTGCAGTTCAATGACCTCTTATCTGATGGTGTGCCGCTGTCATTGAAGCCATCAGAGTGAAAGGATTAAGCCTGGCTTATATCGATATAAGTTCTGAATGGAGCTAAACACACACATACATACACATACAGCACGCACAAACACACACACACACACACAAATATGCAATATAGCATGTCCTTCTGAAAAACATTAGAAAGGCATATTAGGTCAGAGCTTCTGGATAGGAAGATATGTTTTCATCTTGCGAGCAGATGAGGAAAAAAGGAAAGTCAATAGAATTCTCTCAACTAGATATTAAACAAATCAGCCTCGGCCGCCGGTCCATCCCTGGATGTCAATAGTACAATGACATCACATTAAATGTGCTCCAAAGAGCATTTACATCATATGTTGGGAAAGAATTGAGCCAGTGAATGCTTTGCTGCACTGATGGAGAGGTTAGAGGACGGCTAGTATGCACTGATCACTCTTTGCAAGGATGCAAATAACTATTATCCTTCTACAAGTGTGGACACTCAAGTGCATACACTTACTGTAGTCAAAGCATACACATCTTCACAGTTGTTTAAGAGAAAAAGTGACTGTTATGTCAATACACATGTTGCAGTTCTATTGGCTTTTCTTTAGAATACTTGACCTTAACGCCCTCCTTTTTGCTTTTTTTTCAGTAAACATGAAAAAGTGCTGACAACACATTCTTCTATATCCTCATACAGGGCTTCCTGTGAACCTTGTGGGGATTTGTAGCAGCAATCAAGACTCGGTCCATCTGACAATTAGATCTGATGACCTTCAGACTGCATGCTTCTCAAGCACAATGTAGTCCACATGCTTCACTCCAGCAGCATATCAAACATTTATGTGGCCTGAAATCCTGAAATCCTTTGAAAGCGGTTACTCAAATGATGAGATAGGTGAATTTTAATATTCAGTTCAAAACCTGCTTTAATGGTTCTCCATTGTCACCTCGAGGTATGATAACACAAACAGTATAATGATTAAAACCACACACTGTAATGCCATCTGAAGTAACAGGGAGCTTGTGCTTCCTTGTTGATCTCTTTTGTTTCAGCACGCGTGGTCATAGTTGCGTGAAGACCTGCCTTTGAACCTGCCTGCTTTAATGTTCACTAATGCAGGATTTCATCAGATAGGACCCAATTACTTCTCTAACATGCATAATGTATTGTTATGTCTTTACACATCTAGCTCAAGATCAAGAAAATGTACTTATGTAAAAGAAAAAGGGTCAGCCCTTGTTGCTGATTCCCCACTGGCTGTAACCTATTGTGTTCCCATCCGTAATGGAGCGATATTTATGATAGTAAAGTGATTAAAGGATTTAAAATGTTACAACTGGGGGTAATCATGCAGTATTTGGAGTATTAACTTGCAGCTGTAGTCTAGTAGCGTATTGTGATCTACATGCACAACCACTGTACACCAGAACTGCAACTATAAGTGAACAGACAAACTCCAAGGCTTGTGTTGTCATCCAAAATAACTATATAAATATTATGGATAGGCCAAATTTGAGTTAATCGGGTAAAACTTTTGGGCTTCAAGCATACTATCTCAGATTCGAAAATGAAATGTTTCAATTAAAGCATGCAGCATGTGCACAATGACTAAGAGTACACATTAATGTTTAGTTGCTTAAATTGATACCTGAGGCTAAATTAATTTTACATTTTTTAATAGTTCCAAATATTGAACACTTTTTTTTTTTTCTTTTAAACAGAGACCGCTTAGCTCTGGGCTGTAAGAGGCACCATGTTTGTTCTCACAGATGAGTCCCACAGAGAGAGTTATTGGGCACCGGGCCTCATGGCAAAAAGGAAGGTAATTTTTCAAAAGAACTTTCATGGTGTGAGGAAGCCTGCAGTCCACCCGAATGTCTCTGCATGCAATCTTACACATTGGACTGCTTCCTGTATGACCTTCCTTATGGCAATTGAGATCACAGTGGTCTTAGTTACCAATAACTCCTATTACATTGAATATTTCTCCTTCTCTTTGCTGTGAGATCAGCCTGTTAAATCAATTTAAAATGCTGACAACAGGCATTGGTTCTACTGACTGACTTTTTTCACCATGTTGATGCCGAGGCTTGGGATTCCTGTTTTATGATATTGCCCGGTGGATCATGTTGTCTGTATATTATGTGTAAAGTTGTTGTTCCTCAAATCAGGATTGCTCATCAGCTTGCCAGTTCAACATTCCTCACTTAAATTATACCGATCTCCAGAAAGACATATTGACTAAGACAGAGCCTTATGGTGTCATAACTAATAACTCAGCGTCTTGATTTACCATCCATAATTCACTCCAGCAAGGCACTTACTGTCTTGGAATAAATTGGAATATTTAAGCAAACAGATATATGCCTTGTGGCATTTAAATAAGTAATACATCTCCCTCCCAAGTGTTCTCAATTCTGGAAAAGAGTGCAATCCAGTATACAAGTTTGATGCACCGCTCACCAGAATGAGTGTTTTATTTTTCATGCTTTTGCCATCCATTAGCTGTGTATTTGAACCAGGTTGACACACTTTGAAATACAGTTATTCAAAATGTTTGAGTCAAATTGAACATTCATTTGCCATGCTGAGATACGGTACGCAATGATGCATATGGTTGGAGTGCATCACGGTCTTTGCATTTCTCTACACAGAGCAAACGTGTTCAAGGTTAGATGCTGAGAGTATGCAGTTGTGACAACTACTCGGAAAAGGTATATGGCAGCATCAAGTCTGAAAAGCCTCACTGAATATAGTACTTCCACTGAGAATGTCATTTCTGATCACTAGTTATATCAACAGAAATTGTAGCCATTTCTCTACCATAGTGAGTTCAGTTCCTCCTTTCTTTTTTTTCCCCCCTGACGTTTGCATTATCATCCATAATCTTAAGCATCGATAATGTAGATATGACTCCACAACATGTTCCACTCAACAGACCTCTGTCTGAAAGGTGCTTAAGGCATGGGACTGGGTCTGGTGGGGGCCTTTCACCTCCTCCAAGCTCTTAAGTCACTCTCCAGCTCCGACCCATGAGTTACTCACTGAGCTGGCTCCTGCCTCGCTTTTTCAAATGCTAATGACGAGCAGTGCTGAAAGCCTCAAATTGGGCCATGCAATTCAGCCTGTGGTGTTTGGTGAGGCCCTGCTCATGTTGGAGACCGTGGTCTTTCCCCTGCCCCCCCTCCTAGTCTTTTGTGTGCTGCGGTAATAGGCACAGATGTTCCTCTTGCCTCACACAGGGCCACTTTCCCCTAATCGCCACCTTGTATGCGGACGGCTTTCACCTGCCCCAGCAGCTTTCTCCTTTTTCCTCTCTCTCTCTCTACAGTTCTCTTCCTCTCAACCCCCCCTTTCTCACTCTCTTTCTGTGTTTTTTTTCTTTCCATCACTCCCCCAACCACTATACGACGGCCTTTCCCGATGAACCCTCCCCAAAATTGTAGACGGGCGCTTGATTGTTTAAACATTTAATTGTGGAGATGGAGAAAGGGAAGGCAAGAACGGGATGGATGGAGGGTGTAAAAAGAAGCCGGGGTGATTTTTTTGTGATTTGGGGATGGGTTAAAAAAGGAGATGGGCGAGCCTCTCCTCGCTCCAGCTGGAGAGAATTTGGAACATAATACCCTTGTAGCAGCTCAGCCAAACCTCAATGCTGATGGTGCATTTAGGCTGCCTCCCTCTATTGGGCTAGTGGATTGAGGAGCAAGAGGGGAAATGGGGGGTTCTAGCCAGGCTTAAAAATTGGTCCGAAATGCAGTTTGCTTCGTGGCCCCTGTGGTGTAGTGTGATTTATCGTCGTGCTTTCAAACTGAGTGTGAAAATGTGTCAAAATTTGGTCTCAGTAGGGACCTCGGAAGAAAGAAATCTCACCCTCTCACTGATGTTTTTCCAGCAAGATAAATTTGATAAGTATCTTAATCACCTTGAAATGAGACCATGGCAGGTGCCAGTGAAGCTAAATGGCACATTTGCTTGGAGTTATGTTAGAATTCAAAGTAGGGAAAAGTCTCCTTTTGTGGTAACATTTAATAAATAGTAACGAAAAAACAAAAGGTCATATTATATCATATTATCTTTTCACTCTCTGTCTGTCTTATTCTCACTCTTTCTGACAAGGCCTCAAAAACATTTAGATATAAATTTACAAGGCTTCACTTTTCAAATGTGTTGACTTTCCCAGTTTGGTAGATGATTGAAGCATTAATACATAGATGAAGAAGAGCTGAAGTTTAACAGCCCTGGATTAAATCAATGGATTCTCTTTGGTGGCTCAGTATAGTGAGTATTGGCTTTATACTGTATTGCTGTTAGGGGAAAGAGGCTTCTAAGAAATGCCAGTCGGAGGCCAAATAATTGATCATTATTGTGCATGGCACTATAGCTGGACCAAGGGATTTCAAAATCAATGTAGTTTTTCTTTCCTCTCCAACACATATCCATTTAAAGCAATATTCAGGCTGTGTCAAGTTGAGGAAGTGGTGACTGCTTAGAGAGGAGAGTGGGAGAAAGAGTGAGAGTCTTTTTTTTTTAGTTTGTTGTTGTGATGCTGCGCGTGGTGCGTCTGACACTTTTGTGATGTATCTTGACAGTTTTATGGTTCTGCGGAGACCTCTTTATTGCGTGTCTTCGCTGAGTGCATCATACTGTAATCATAACTTAACCACGACCTTGGCTCAGCTTGGGTGGGAAAAGGAGGCTGTAACATTGCTTATGATGCAACACAAGACAAGATAAGAGCTCATGGAGGTCATTGATTTGGTTTTTCACACAGACGCACATGCAGCCTCTTCGCCTTTCTCTTAACCAAATCCCAAAACAAACATGAACTTAAGGAAAACTTTAACTTGCTCGATTTCATCTGACATCTGACAAGAAATGTGAGTTTAACTGAAGTTGATGCACTTACTGTACAGTACTCAGTAGCTTTCACACACACATACACACACGTGCTATGCCTAGCACATTCGGTGCAGTGTGATTATTCAGCCTTTCGTCAGCTGTTTGATTGCTTCTCTCAAAGGGCAAAGCCCTGCAGTAGCTTGCATGCGGGATAATTAGTGTTGTGATTGTACTCAATAACCACAGGCGCCTGTCTGCAAGAACCCGTAGGCCACTTTGGTCAGTTTGACTTGATGCACACCAAAGGAACTTGCACTCACTGAGCCGATCAAGCGAATTATTGCAGGTTACAAGGGTTTTGATGATATATTTATGCAGCATATGTATGACAAGACTGCTGATTCTGTAACAGCAACAACAGCCGCACCTTCCATCTGCTGAATAGTCTGATTCATATTCTATGGAGGCCTGAAACTTCCAAGGTTGTAATACAAAACATTGTCATCTGATCACTGACTTTTCACATGCTTAATTAGATTTACTTCTCTTTTGAGTTTAATTGCTGGCTCATTATTTGGGATTGAATTTCATAAACTGGATTGTGCAAGGATTAACTAAAGATGCAATTTGTAAGCTTTTCAGAAAACATTGCCTCCTGTGCGCATTAAAGCATCCTGTCTCTGCCTGTAGCCACTTTTGGTAGTGACCAAACAGCCTTTCACTACACACAAGATTTGTGTCAATATTTGACCATGTTCCTCCAGAAGGAAAAAGGAAATTTGTTTGTGCAGAAGACAACATTTTGAAATTGCTGCAGTGTGGAAAAATATGAGTGATTTTTACTGCTGGGATGCTGAATCATAAAGGATTTTAGTGATATTTTAAAGCTAGTATTATTCAATGGATGTTTAATATCAATATTCAGGGCATTTTAAAATATATTTAGTAAAAAAGGTAGAGAATATAGTGGAAATGGATGATCTAAAGCACAATTAAATATGTAAACCTTTTAAAGAATTTTTTTTGTTCACAGAAAAGTAAGGGAAAACAGTAAAACAGTGCAGTGTTCACTTCGCTTCACAGGGACAAATTTGCATCGTGTGATTAGGTGATCGACATATTTCTCTGACATCCTTGTGTCAGACAGCACATTTGCAAAGTCTTTGCAGTCCTTAATGAATATTGAGTGGTCTATCTCTTTTGCCTCCCAATTAATGAATAGATGTTGGTAATTATTTGACCAATGCCTCTCTCTCATGACATGTCCCATATCCATCACTAAGTTAAAAATAAATTAAAATCAATACAGCCTGCAGACTCTTAGGACAGTGTCAGTGCTTCCTATGGAGGGACCCATGCAGGTCTGAATAACTACTATTGATCCTCCTTGAGGAATATTCTCTTTTATCACCTCCCCTCCTTTACATGCACACACACACACATTCACACACACACACACACACACACACACAAGATAAGTCTTTTCCCTCTTTTCTCATAGTTACATACATTGACAGCCACTGACAACACCCCATCTTGTTTGTTCTTATCATCCTATCCCACGATAAAGAATGCAAAAAGATCGGAAAGTCGAAAAACAAAAAGGCAGAGCTGTTGCCGATAAAAGCTGGCACGGTTGTGATTTATATTTCAAACAACTCCCTCTCCTGTCCCTGTGCTTCTGTCCCCTGTGTGGTAGGTGGCCATTGTGCAAACAGCTCCTTGAAAAACAAATGGCTCCCTAAATCGTTGTAAAGAGCTGTGGCAGCTCGATCCGACCAGAGGCCCAGGGAGAGAGGGGACGGGAGATAACGTGTGTCAGCAAACATTGACTGGGCTTTATCACAATGAGGTTTCTGTGTTGGAGGAGCTAAGAGGCTGGCCAGCTAATCGTCCTCCACAGAGAGCATACATTCCTACAGGTCAGGGCTCAGGGTTATATGTGTGTGTTTGTGTGCACATGTGGGCAGAAGGACTTTTAGTTTATGCTCAGAAAAATGCAATTTTGAGTTTTTTCTCCCTACTGCACTCCCCCCCTCCTCCTGTCTCCACACCGTCAGCTAACTTTGTATGCTGTGACCTGCGATAAGCCCGACGGAAAAGCAGTGTTTGCAGTTATAACTGTGATGACTATTTGTTTACCCTTATCTAAACTGTGCGATAAATCACAGACGAAAAGTAACATCTGGCGTGGTAGGAGTCGAAGAGGAGAGGAGGACCGCGTTGTTGTTGTCTTTTTTTTAAAACAGAGGGGTCACTCTCAGCTGCCGGGGAGAGGGTGAGATTTTACTGCTCAAGGACAGACTAGGGAATTAAGTTTCACACAAGCATGAAGGGGTTTACTCTCTTAACAAACGACATCCGAGGAGAAAGGCACACTAAAAGCACTCAGAGGGTGATTCCGCTTCAGCTGTGAGGTTAGCCTCGAGGCATCTTTTCATCTCGGTTCATGACTCGGGAGTTTTGCCCCTTGTGTCTCTTTAAGTGTTTTCTGCTCTGTTCTTCTAGGGCACCAGCTCTGAACTGTTTCATACCTCGGTGCAATAACACCCTGTCTGTCTCCCACTGCTTGTCCCCCAAGATCCACTCAACTGCAGTTGCAAAACCCAGCCAACAGATGTCAGCCTTTCCAGTTGATTTCCTTTTCTAAAACATTGGGGGAAAAGCAGTGCTGTCAGTGCATTCAGATCCAAAGCCTCAAACACTGAGATTTGAGAATTAGCAATGCAGAATACATGCTGGTCTGAGATTTACTTTGATATACTTCATGTATGTTAATGTAATTCTTTATTGATCCCCCCAGGGGAAAGTCTCTTTTTTGCTTCACCCACTGGGGAGGTCAGAGTGCGGGGTCAGATACAGCATAACCCCCCCTCCCCACCTCAACCTGAGCTGGTAGGGACAGAGTGTCTTGTTCAATGACACTTCAACAGGATGAATGCATCCTGACATGTGATTGAAAATGGCCTTTTTTCTTTAGAGGGGGTCAGCTCTGTCCTCTACTTAAAAAATCTTTCCATTCACTCTTTGCATTGCATAATGCCAACCGTTTAATCCTGTTTAGCCGTCAGGCCTGTGATACCTTCTGGGGAATCGCTGCTATGCTTATCGTATTTATCCAGTGATGACAGATTAGTGGGCGTTAAATGCACTTCACATACAGTAGACATCGGCACGGATTGGTACAGCGAGTTTCGGGGAGGGAGGGCTCAGACACAGAGCATCTTTTTTGTTGTCAAAAAAGATGAATGAAAACCCACTCAGTGAGCCGGCTGCATACTGGAACAAGATAATTCTTGGCAATAAGTCTCAAAGTGAACACTGTAATAATTCAATGGCAGTGCACACAGCGTTCTCGGTGACTGCTACATCTGAAACTACTGCTAAGAAACTAATACAGTTTGCAGTGTTTCCCTTTTTGATGGAGAAAAATCTTACAGCACATTGGGGTTTGCATGGCAGCTGTTGGTTTTGCATGCTGTGAGGGTTTAAAAGGTTCCAGCATGGAGTTGTGTGCTTATGCTGTTCAATTACTATGAAAAAAGCTGTTGGGATAATGCTCATGAGCTCACACACACACACACACACACACACACACACACACACACACACACATGCAGACACACATGCAGACACACATACACACACACAAGTAGCTGAGTGTGCAGGGTGAGTCTGTTCCTTCCAGGCAAGGGCTTGTCTGAGAATCTAAGAGGCAGGCAGGAAGGCACAAGGTGGAGACCTCTTCAGATCTGGCTGCTATTAACAGTCTTGTGATCTGCTCATGTTTACCTACTCTCACAACACTGGTACTTGGGGCTGTGTCGAGCATGGGACGCGGGGCCCAGGCCTCTTTGAAGTGAAGTTGATCCCTCAGACTACGCTCTTGGTAATTGCACCTTCTCTCTCTTTCTCTCTCTCTCTTTTTTTTGAGCCCCCCCCCTTACCTTCTCTTGCCTTTCTTTTTTTCTCCCATTTTCTTTCTCACCAAGATGAGATTTGGAGGATGCAGATGGGGAGCTTTTAACGTGATTGTGTGGCTCTCCACGTCTCTGCTCTGATCTGGACAAAATGAAAGAGTAAAAAGTAAACTATATCCAACATTTCTAAATGCTAAAATTTTTGCAATTTGGTGGAAAACACATCTTAGTTATAAATGCACTAGTGAGGGATTTTCAGGTGAAAGAGCTTATTGGCATTGCTGATACTGTAACTCAATCTCCTTTTTCTCTGCTGTAGAGCTTAAAAAAATCATGTATTTCCTCTATAATTCACTTCACCAGATTTAGATTATCATAATTGAAAAGTGGAAGCAAAGCAACATGAACAGACGGAGCATAAAATGTCCATGTTAAGCAGCAGATGACAAAAAATGCCATTTGTTTGTGCACTTACTGTCTGTCGATAAAGTAGCCGTAATGACACTTGATTTGAATTTGTGTCGTTTTATTTTATTTTTTTTTCAGAGATGTTTACTCCATCCACTGTCACTGACGTGTGCTGTGTTCACTGGCATGCAGCGTGGAACACCTGTGTGTTGTTGTAATTACTTTGATTATACCTACTATGGGGTATTACAGCAGTCTGGAGAGAGCGTCCAATTTAACCTGCAGTGAATTTCAATTCTAACTGAAAACAAGAGAAAAAATTGCTTTCTGGAATATTTAATCAGCAGAGAGATATTCATATGGTTGCATGCTGTGAGTTCCTGTGTGTGTATGTGTGTGAATATAATAAGCAACAGGAATGCATATTGGACTGTGAAGTTCAAGGGTTGTACTTTCCTTTGCTTTTGATCAGTTTGCTGTGATGGGTATTGGTCTGCATCCAAACATGTGACAGTCCAGGGGGCCTCATTGGTGAAGCCTGCTCTCCCAAAAGATGCCAGGTGCCTGATTCGGAACAAATGCTCACAAACAGAAACACAAACATACCAGAGGGACCCTGTGTGTGTGTGTGTGTGTGTGTGTGTGTGTGTGTGTGTGTGTGTGTGTGTGTGTGTGTGTTCCTCTCTTTGACTAGTAGAAGGGTAGGGATGGCAGGTATTGAACTGCGTTGAAGTAGAACGAGCAGCCATGGGTATCTCCCGGTTCATGACGCTAGTCAGAAAACTGACAAACCAAAGCTGCTTTTTATTCTGCAGCTACAATGTAAATGGAGCTCCCTCCTGTCCCTCATGCAATCACCCCAGACCCACTAACTGTACAGACAGTGGGTTGGATTCCCTCTATTTCTCCCTCACTTTCTCTCTTCCTGTCTGTCTCTAGCACTCTTTATATATCTCCGTCTCTCCCTCTACTCTGCTCCCCCTTGTCTAGTTAGAGGGCAGATATACCTTTCTTGCCAGACAGGAGAAACCTATACTTTATCACTGCCACATATGGGGAAAGGTATTTTCTCCCAAAGGGAAAACTGGCATGCAATTATAATGTTCTAGCTGCCCCAAACATCCTTCACAAAATATATAGCATCCTGTTTTTGGCTTACATGAGTTTATGATCTCTTACATGGCACCACAGTGTTGCACGTCTAGTGTGGTTGTTTCCCTTTATGTCTCCTTATGGTTGATGTACTCGACTGTGCAAAGGGTGTTTAAATTTACCTCAAGTTGTTTTTTCACCAGCTGTGAAAAGTTTAAGACAAAAACAATGCTTCACAATGGCAGCTTTTCCAGGACAAGATGGATTGAAAACAGCTTTTGTAATTAAAAATGTTTCACTTCTAAACAACGCTGCCTTTAGTTTCATGTGCGTTTTATAAAGATTCTCTTCAGAGATAGTTCAAACACACCTGTGATTAGTTGTAGTAAATTGAAGACAAATAAATTGAACGACTAAATGCACAAAATTACAGATGACAGCACTTTGAGATGTCTGGAAGCAGTTTCCAAACCCTGCACACTGCTGCAGTGTGCCCGTCATACTAGCCTGTTCTCTACCATCAGAGTGGTAAAGTGGGACAGATGTTGAGGGTTAGAGAGGCCCCAGTGGGATATTGAGAATGATGGTTTGGCAGGGAGTGCGAGACAATAAAGGGAGGAGATGGGAGAGGCCAGGGTTCTCCTTTCACTACACCTGACCTGCCCTGGAACCTGTTCAGCTTCATCTGAAATGAAAGAAAGGTGTCCTTTGTCGTGCCCAACGCTAATTTACATTTACATTTGGAAAAAGGATTCCCAACATGCCTCGCGAGAACGAAGACGGACGAGGCTTCGAAATGCTGGTGAAACCAAGGAGGAGTTTGGGTTTCAAACATCTAAGAGGCGCTTGTGAAGAATAATATCCCCTAGACCGATGGGGAGTGGAGAGCTTCAAAGTGAGAAGACATAAAAGTGCATTCTGAAGTGTCCAGTTATCAATTCCCGATTCATTGAGGGATAGGATCGATAACTGTCCTCCTGAATTTCAGGACAAGCCTTTGAAATGAGCAGTGGGGTTACAGTAGGCGCATAAGACTGTATGTTTTGTTTTCCTGAAATTGATACTCCATAGACTTTATAAACCAAATATCAAACTTCACAGGTTTTCATATTCCCAACAGCCCTCCAAACATATCTAATAAATGCAACATCACTTACTTCAGTTTGGGAGTGTCAGTTTGAGCTTGAGTTTCAAATTTCAATAAATTCACAGTAATAGAAACGGATGCTCTAGGTTTTACTGTATAACTTTTCTCTTTGTGAATAAAAAAGCATCCTGTTTCTTTGGAGGAAAGGCACTGTTTTGTCAGATTGGTATTCAAGTTATCGCCGGATGCTGCATAATTTTAGGCTGCAGCTGCCAGAGCACGGCAGACCTTCCATTGGTTTTACATTTTATGATAGTTTACATACGCTATGTTTCGTCAAGTGGAAAATTGTTTTCTGCATGATGCCAACAGGTGGGTTCATTAGAGAGTCAACATAATCATGGCAATCATTCCTCTCCGCAATTAGAAATATTGATCATTTACATATTATCCCAAGCCACGGTTGAGTTTACTGTTTTACTTAGTAATGTTTCTGAACCCAAACGTCTGTAGTAAACAGCAGTCAGGGCTGTGGACTGTGCTTAGTCTGTGAATGAAAATTTTAACATTAAAAGGCTAGATTTATTTTATGTTTGAAACTGTTTTCTCCAAAATAAATTGTCCAAATGAAAACTGTCCATATTGTCCAAGGATGCAGACCCAGCTGAATTTTTCATATGATATTTTTCAATCATTCTCATTCACCTTAATTGTATTCGGTCAGTTATCTCACTTTGACTACAGCGCATAAAGCCAAATCTATCTACATGGCTAGATGCTGTATCATTAAATGGAAAAAAACAACATACATCTGGTTTCATGACATGGGCGGGTGGTGATGAACAGGTATAGAGGGTCTTGAATTAAGCATCTTCTTCTCTTAATTGAACCAGCAAAATTACTTTTCTCCAACAACAGTCCTACAAACATCAACAGCTATTAGTGGTCGTACCAAGTAACCCTAATTACTCCAGGTCTCCTGCAGAGCTTGTGGATCAGCCATATTTAAATAGTTTTTAGTATTCTAATGTAACAAAAAATAATAATAATTATATTTTCTCAGGAGATTATACACTTAATTATATAAAATTTCTGCCATATTCTGTAAATAGAGCCCCCTAAATATTACATTCTAGACTTTAAGACTGTGCACCTTTGTGGTCCTCAATACATACTTATATACTTAAGATAATTAATATACAGAAATCTTATAAATGCTAAACATAAATTAAAAATGTTTTATGTGTTTTCCTGATACTAGTATGTAGATAACCGAGATGATAGTGGCCTTCATCAACAACAGTTTAATGTAATGTAAAGAGTTCTAATACAAACTGTCCTCGAGTCCACTTCCACCCTTTCCATCTTCCAACCCCAGCAGCTAGCAGATGTTGACCAAGACTAAAAGGTTGGCTTGGGGCATTTTAGTTCACTGCACTTTGTTGTCTACCTCTCACTTTGTGAACCAAACCTTTCTGGCCCGGCCTCCCAGGTCAACCACAACATTGACTCGCTCCCAGCTTGTCAACGTGTCAGGGTGCATGCAGGCGTGCTGGAGAGGATGGAAGGGCTGAGGCGGGGAGAGAGACAGACACATGAAAGGCTTGCATGTTGTGAAGATGGTGGTTGAAGATGGCCTTCTAAAACATTGTTCACATTATGCTCTGCCTAAAGGAAAAAAAAGGCAGTCCAGTGGAAATAAAATGACCCCTCTGGACCTGCTGTCATGTGACATCTTTGTTTTCCCAGCCTGTGATCCAACCAATATGCAGCCAAAACCTATTCCTGCAGCATGAATCAAATTTCCTCTCCTAATCCATTTTTGGTTGTTGCTGTGGCTCGAAAATCAATTAATTACAGTATTGCACATACCTGACAGCTATGGATCATCATGTAAATTCTCCCACAGAACCTATGTGAACCATGCATTTTACTGCAGCCCTGGTATAATCTGTACCAGCAGACACATTAAAACTGTTCTCACAACTAGTCCTGTCATTCTGCTTCAGCTGAAAACATTTTCAGCGTCACATCACATTAGATCAGTAAGGAAAAGAGACACCACACGTTCAAAACATTCCTTTTTTTAAACACTTCTCTTCTTGTGGGCTGAACCGGGGATTTGAATCGAGTAACATTTAAAGAGGATTTTCACCACAGGGAAACAAATCCTTCATTTTGAGTAGGTCTGTTTAAACTTGTGCTATAATAAGTTCTGGGCTCTCATTTACACGCCACAGTCTCACACAGCACAAACAGATGTTGTCCTGGCCAGTAGGGACGGATGCACTGGTAGATGTAACCAATGTGTCCCCTCTCTCCATACAGTTTAAGTCACTGTCCAAACAGGATTAGTACCAACTTCGAGGTGTCAAAGCAATTAAGGCAATGACATCAGCATGGTTTGGGGGGGGTTATAGTTGTCAGAGATGAACGCCTACTAGCTCTCAGTTGTCAACGCCCACTCTCCACTTCCATCTGCTCCTTTTTCTGATGCATCAGATTGGACATTTTCTTGGACAAAAGATGTACCAGTCCGTCAGAGTCTTGGCGGTTTGAGCTGCTGGGTTGATTAAAGATGGCCATTGGTCATCAGCAAACCCTATTCAGAGCTTTATTTCCAGACTAGCAAATGTATTTCTATGGTGATAACAGTTTTCTCTTATCTGATTCGGGAGACAAATAGACAGTTGCATTTAACAAATGATGTCTGATGCAATCAAACCTTTGTAGTATTTATGGGTAATGGGGTAAAGGTAATAAAATAGTCAGGAATTGACTGTCGCTCCTCATTTTTGATTGTAAATAGGTGAAAAACAACGTTTAAAATGATGTGGTGCAAATCCAGCAGAGAAAAAACAATTGCACACTTTATATGGATACAGTATATAATGCTCTCAGAAACTGCAGAATATTCACTATGCTAATCTAACATACTTGAACATCTGCATGGTGTAGTATTGAAGCATTCCTTGATATATTCTGTGGGGGAAGTAAGTTCATCACTTGATGAAAAATGAATTGATGAAAAAATTTACCTTGAATGTCCTGGACAAATACATCCATAAGCCACTTACGTAGATAAGATAAGTGGCAAACCTTACTCACTCCTTTTAATATGCCTCACTGGCGCTCAGAGAAAGAGGGAAAGCAGTACAGATATGACGTACCCTCTTGCTCCCCCTCATTAATCTTAATAAAACAATTGACCCCTGAATAGCTTATTCCTGCCCTGCACCATTAGGCTGCATGACCGAGGCTTTAAATATTAAGCAGGCTTTGTGAAATTTGATAAAATGTTTAGTAAATGGCATAAGGCACGGTACACTCATGGGCTTCTTCTCTTATCCTTGTGTTGTAAATGATAGATATGTTTTTATTAGGCAGAATGCTGTTTTAAGCAGCATTGTGGTATTGATATTTGCCTTGAGCTTGCATGATTTAAGATGGCAGATACATGCAAGCCCATCAGGCTTTTACCTCCCCTACCTTTCACAACTAACTGCTCTGACATAATCTACCAGTGAATTTTCATGATTTAAAAAGACAGAGACCATGCAATCACCACTCACTGCCTGCAAGGATACTACGCCAATTCTCGTCTGTGTAGCGCTGCTCTATTTTTGACCCTTTGCCCCCTCAGACCGTGGCGATGGAGCACAGTACATCACACAATATACAGTAATTTGTCTCTGATTAAAATTTCTGCTGAGCTTTGAAGCCCATACTGGTGTTCTGTGCTGAAGTGGTCTTCCTCGTCTGGTAAAAATTGAAAGCCTTTTCATCTCAGAGGGCTTAAGGGGTCAAAGGAACACCAAATAACCCTCCCTGTTGTGTTTTTTTTTTTTTTCCTCAGAAGCTTGTAACAAACTGCACCTTTGTCGAACGCGGCCTCTGTCAGGCCGGGGCTAGGGGGACTGCCCTCGGGTTCAGGCTTTGGAGACCCTGTCAGCTTCAAAATGGGGTCTGCTTTATTTCACCCTCTGACCTTAGGCCCAAAAAGAGCCACGCAGGAAAAACATAGAGATATATGATACATCAAGGCCCAGTGAAACTCCACGGCTGGGAAATGAGGAAGCTGCAAACTGCAGAGTGAGCAGAAAATGAAGGAGCTTATTGTAGGGGGATTTTTAACACCACTATTTGGGGGTGAATCAAGGTTGCTACATTGTGAGATTGAAGGCAAGAAGTTTTGCCTTTTGATAGCTACACTGTATAGAAATACATTGTTGTGTGTGAGGTCGTCTGTCACAAGCTTTGCATATAATTTGCACCTTTCTTACTTTCAATCATTTACAAATAAATAAATAGATAACACTGAAACAGAAATTAGGTAAATTCATTAAACAGACTGAGTGGTGTCCAATTTTCTTTAAGTGTAAATTTAAAGATAATGAAGTGCAACATTTGATGAAAGCTACATTAAAGAGAATACTCGTTTGCACCTGAACTGAGATTGACTAAATCATTAAATGTGAGATTTTCTATTTTCTGGGAAAAATTGAAATCCGTGGATAAATTAAGTTTGACTCATCTGCATTAAATGAATCAAATTGATTGACTTGGAGATGTTGCTGCACAGCCAATCAATCTAAAGAGGCACAACCCAGGAGGTGTCCATGGGGATGCAGAGAGGAAGGGCCTCCTATTGTTTTGGGGCCCGATGTCAGCCAGTCCTTGACCTTGGGGGCTCCAGGCCTCCATACTCAGGCCTGGGTGAGAATGCTGGGACAAGGGCTTGGATGCTCAATATGGGAGAGCCAGGCTTTCAAGCTCAGGGTTACAGGGGTCAGCATCAATGCTCAGGGGTATTAATGAGTGACCTTCGGAAAATGGTGGAGGAGGATGGAGGGATGGAGGGAGGAGGTGAAAAAAATGAAGGAAAGGGGTGGGCGGGGTGAGTGGCAGAGAGAAAACTGTAAAGCCCTGAGAGAATGGAGGCTGAGACCTGTTTCTCCAAGATAACAGAGATTGGCCTATGAAAATGCATCCATCACAAGGCCACTAAGCCGGAGCCTTCTTTTGTGTGTCCATGTCGGCTGAGAGCGAGGGCCGAGGGGGGGAGGTGGATGGGATGGTGGTGGGGGGGTCAATCTGTGGAGATGGAAACAGGGGTTAGGGGAGGGGATGACGGAGGGGGAGAGAGGGTAAGGGAGGGAAGGGTCGCTCAGGCCAGCCTGGCGTGGACAAGTGAAGTGGGAACGCTCCATTGCTTATTCAACAGGGAGCAGATCTCTAAGAAGATAGAGGCCCACCAATCTTTTGAATTGGGAGGCAGTGGGGGGTGGGTGGGGGGTGGGGGGTGGTGCAGCAGCCAACGTGCCGGAGATTTCTAATTTTGTCAGTGAGCTCTTGGCTGAGGGGTTTGTGACAGAGTGGTTTGGATGAGCAGAGGATGGAGCGAGGTGGAGAGGAAGAGCTATTGCTGTAATGCTCTTAGAGGTTAAAGGCTTGGGTACTTCTCTTTCAATAAGGCTTTCAGAGTATGTTCTGAGGAAAATATTAGCATCAAGTGCATGTAACAATTAACCTGCTTTTATCTTTGCCATTGAGCAGATTCATTTTTAAAGAAATAAGAACCAACTCCTAAAACATTGGTTTGGAATTTATTTCAAATAATCCTTCTGCCTCTGTTACAATACACTTAGAAGCACATACTTTCTTCAGCTTTTCTTATATTTTGTGTTTAAAGTGCACTGCTGGAGTCTTTTTAACGCCTTTCCTTTACAATAGTGAGCTTGTCATTCAGAGTACAGTGCATCTCCACCTTTTACATCACAGATCAATGCTATCTGCAAGAGTGCAGGAACAGGATTGTCTGCTTTATACTGACTTATGTTTCCCCCCCCATCTACTGCTGCGCTCTCCAGAATTCCAAGAAAACATTCTCCCTCCCCTCCATGTCATTGTGTGCTCAGTTCCTGATGTGACGAGCAGGTTGACACAGATGAGCAACAGACGAGAGATAGATTGTGTAGAGGGGGGAGGTGGGCTGGTGAGCTCTGTGCTTGTGCTGATGACTTCTACTTTGCATTGGAAGTGGCACACGGACGCCTTCAAATTAATGTGACTGCCTTCAACTTTTCGCTTTTTCTATCTCTCTCCTCCTTTACCCTCAGGCTTTTTAATTTTCACTGGTCCTTCTTCTCCGTGGCTTCCGTCCATCCTGGAGACAGATGCACCATAGGCGCTTTAAAGCTCCGTAATGTATACATTATTCATATCACTCCACAAAAGGTGCTCATTAAACTTTACATGGCCAATGGAGTAGGCAGCCATAGATTGAAAGTGTTGCCCGTATCACAAATGTCACAATGGATTGACAGAGGGAGGGGAGAGCGTTGCTGGGGGTTTGATTTGAAGATGGCTTTGATTTAACTCCAGGGTTATTTGCATCTGGCTTTATCCATCCTCCCTTTTCAGTTCGCTCTTTATTGTATTTGAGATTTGAGTTCTACACAGTTAAAGTTAAAGCTACTTTTATATAAAAACTAATTTTATGTACAAAAATGCAACATTTACTGTGGACTATTAAATGTAAAGTTATATGCTTTGCCAGGAATGGTATATACAGAACAATAATATATTTCAGGAAGTAGCAGATCCATACAGTGCAAGAGGCTGATGTATTTATGTATGCATAAACGCCATAATTCAACATCAAATGCATCTTTAAATGTGCCTAAACCACAGCAGTGTTTTTCACAACACAAACAAGCTGCCATGGAGGGCCCTTTGGGTAAGACCTACACGCTTTCCTTTTCCTTGGCCAAGGTCTCAACAGAGAATTCATCCCTTAATAATACAACACTTAACCCTTCTGTATTGTCCATAAAAGGCTGGGCTGGCAGGTACAGTAAACTGGTGGGACTAACAAAAGCTTGGCGCAGAGCTGAGAAAAACATCCACACAGGGAAATGAGCTGTCATTACAGTAGCAAGGCAACACTCAGGCACTTCTCTGTATGTGCTCATCTCTTCTGCTTGCTACCCCCAAGGTCCTCTTGCACTCATAAATACATAATTACGCCCACCGCCCGCCATGATGATTTCTGTTTTCATCAGCTGTCAGAAATGACCTGAATTACCCATCACTGTTTGACCCAAATGCAGCCGTCAGATATGTTAATCACAGCTTACATAACCACTCAGCCCTCTTTCCACCGACTTAAACTGTGTGTACGCGTGTGCCTGAAACCCCTTTAAATAGCACCTGTCACCAGCAGAACAAAATAAAGAAAAAAAATGAATAAAATACATTTAAAACTAGAGATGAGGTATTTTGCATCCATAAATTAACCTTGACTTTGACGTCTCTCGGCAGGAGGCGTGCTGAGCTGTACCTTTTTAATGTTTAACATGACAGAAAAGACAGAAAAACAGCAAAGGCTGATGTCCCTGAAAGCTATGACCTGAACTTATCCAGTATGCAGAGTGAGGAGGAGGAAAACAAGATAAACGTTGCGTTGACTTCAAGAAATATTTTGACAGCGGTAATTAAATATGTATTTATTTAGATACTGTGAAGATAGTATTAAAAGGATGTAAACAATTCTTTTTTTATATTGAATATAACACCTACATTTATTCTATGCATGTCTTTGGCATACAAAATTCTGCCAGTTCTATATGCAGTGAACTGGGAAGACCCCTTTGGACATCAGTCTCATGAGAAAGACCAACTGAATGTGGTGCGATGAGTTCACCCCCTTTCATTTTCTATGGGACACGGCTAATCCTTCCATAACCTTACTGGAGTGTTTTAAAGTCAATTGTGTTTGACATTTTAGTGTTTGAACTCATGTAGCCGGGCACAAGAAGACTGTTCTCTTTAGACATAACATGGCTGAATTCACTGTGGGATTTGTAGGTACAATCCTACAGACTGATGGCATTAATATTTCTTTGTAGAACATTTAGGAGAACTAATCTTAACTCTAGCCATGAGAATTTACATCAATATATTATGACAAAATTATGTGCCTTTTCAAGTCCACATAAATTCATAGCCAGTGGGTATTTGCATTATGTGTAAGATGTTTGCATAGTGTAACTAACTGATAATTTTGTAAAAAATAAGTACATTGCATTATCTCACTCTTATATCTGATGTATTTAGTTGTAATCAGAGGCACCATTTTATCAGCTAATTGAGAGTAACATACAAGTAAGAATTTTTGCTGTCAGCGCAAAAAGCATCACAGCAACAAGTTGCAGAAAAGGCTTTTTGCAATGTTATCTCATTAGTGGTAATTATAACAGATATCATCTTGTATTATTGTGTGAACCAACATATCCTGAAGCTAAAGTCCTTCCCCCAGCCCAATGCCTGTTTCCACATAACACTGGGTAGATTTCTCTCTGCCGTCTTTTCTTTGCATAAACAGTGCCTGCAGTCAAAGTCTGCTCTGATCAAAGGGACAAATCTATCCAGGAGCAATCAGGTTGCTGTGCTAGGCCGGGCTGCTGACAACTCCAGGCTCTTTGATCAGAAATACATCATCTTCAGCAGGCTGCCTGCCTGGATGCCTTTGTCTGGGGCCAGGAAATAGGGGAAGTGATAGCTCCCTCTTGGTGCTCTTCTTCGCTGCTACGCCTTTTGGCAGGCAAGATGAAAGCTACCCCAATTATAAGTGAAAATACCCCCAATGAACTGAACTGAGCTTCTAGGGTGCAGCTAGAGCCACCACCCCCCTATATCATCACTAAATCTCTATATGCTGTCTATGCATGATGGTACAAAAAGATATTGTCAATTTCTCTTTTCCCTTCCCCTGTCTTTCTTGGTGAAATGAGACTTTGGGTGAGATAGTGTGCCAGTGCAATTGAGGTCACATCCAAAAGCATCGGTCTCCCTCCTCCCAATTTAGTAACTGCAGTTCTAATAACATGGTCTTCTCAGCAAGGAAAAAGAAAAGTGAATGTCTGGGCCTCTAAGCACACCTCTGTCGCTCCCCTCCCCTTCTTTCAACCCCTTGACTGTGAGCTAAAGCGATTTTTTTTCACCCAGCTTCAAGAGGTGGAACAGGAGATGTTGAATGATGGACAGGTGTGCAGGCATTGTGCTGTTCTGCTCTGCACTGAAGGAGATCATTGATTTGCATTATAGTCCCACACATAAAACACAACCCTCCACACACACACAGACACACACACACACACGCCCCCATCCACATCTTACTGTTCCACCCTTATGACTGCACCACCTCCCACATGGCAGCCCACACCCCAGCTCCTAATCAAGGAGTGAATGTTTATCTCACTTCCTGTCTTTTATAGGGGTGGAGTGTTATCTCCGGCTTCTGGTACCACCTCACCTGGGCTGACCCGAGAGGGAAAGCTATCACGCCTCGACACAGGCTTTTACAAGCCTGCTCGGATGATGTCAAAACCATACATTGCCTCACAGAGAATTTACATCTGGATGCATTAAATGAGGGTTATTGCAGGAGACTTAACCTTTCTCACTGTCACACTTGGCTCATATCTTGGCTCAAACAAATCAAACCAATTTGACTTTGAATAAATTACCAAAACAGTTTTTTTTTCTGTTTTTCTGCACACAGGGAAAAAAACCCAGGGAAGCCGGTGCTGCTTAAAGGTGTAATCCCCTGCGTCAACAGCCTCAGAAGCATATCAGGTGTCTTTAAGCTCATCCACCTGTCAGTGAGCTCTTCCAGCAATTACACATCTGTCAAGTGTCACCTATCTCAGCTCTCACTGACAAGGGTTATGTCAAGCAGTCAGCCATTACAGCGGCCCAAATGGAGTCTGCATTGTTTAGAGCCAGCAGGAAGTGGCCATGACATGGAAGAGTGAGCAGGGTCTCCATAGTGTGACTGGGAAGCCAAGCTAACGGTTAGTTTCAGAGATGGAGGAAGGGGGGGGGTATGGGGCTTCTGTCCAGATCTCTTTTCTTGTGTCTCCTCATATTTCTCAGAGCTGGAATGGCAGCAAGGGTGTTTTTTGTTCACTACATAGAGCCTTGGGACTCATCCAGGCTGGTTAAATCTTTGCCCTGGGCAACGGCTTTTATATGCATGAGCTTGATTTGACCTGTCTTCAGGCTGTGAATTGGGTTATGCAAAAGAGAAAATCTGGCAGAATATTAAATATGATATCAGGTTTAGCCTTTCCACGTGCTTTAATATTGTCTACCAGTCTTGGTAGTGGTTTGAAAGATACTGTGTGTGTTATTTTGCTGTGTGGTGGAGGAAACATACTTTAAAATAAGAAGATGTCTCACAGAATATGTTTTGCCTACTTGTATTCTTACCAGAAGTTAGATGAGAAGATTGATACCACTCTTATGTTTCTCCAGTAAATGTAAGGCGACAGCCAGCAGCCAGTTAGCTGAAGTTAGTGCAAAGACTGGAAAGACTGGGAAACAGCTAGCATAGTTTCCTCCAGAGGTACCACAAAACCTCACTTTCTAACATATTATGTCTCTGGCATATCTTTATATCAAGTTGCACTTTTAAGGGGGTTATGCGCCAGCTTATTTCTTAGTTAGGAGCATAAAGCTCCTTCATTAGCAAGAAAGTGAATAAGCATAAAATGTTGAACTCTTCCTTTGAGACTAGAATCATCAGGCTACTTTTATCTGCTATGAACAATTAACTCTGAAAACACTAAAACATTGTTAAAGTACCTTGAACTAGACAACCACTGCACACTGTTTGCTCATATTATGCATAAGGTTTCACACAGATCTTTAAGGTCTTCAAAACTACTTCTGAACACTTCTCAGCCCTCATAAATATTTTAGTGTATGTTACAGTCTGAGAGAATCATCAGATCGTGTCTCGTCTGTGTGGCCTGTTGTAATGGCTGTTAACACCCCTTCTTTGTTGCTTTCTCAACTGAATTTTGTATCACAGGTGCTATACTCAGTGTTAAAAGCTTGCAAGTAAAGAAAGAAAGATTGAATCTGGGTCACTTTAATGCTCTCGTCCGTCACACCGCTACATCTCCACAGGCCTGAGACGCAAGGCACATTGTCAAGTATTAATGAAGAAAACGTCCCTGTAGGGCTGGTGTTTGTCAAACCAAATTACATACATTCAGTTGGAAAGGTGAGGATTAATCTTTCAAATCCCTTCTGGATGTGTAGGATGCACCATAGAATCCCACACTGAAAATAACCCCCTGACGCTGACGCGAATTGGCTGAGCAGAAGCATTGTGCTGTTATGGTATACATACTGCAGGACGAGATGCCAGTAAACTAGTGAATATGCTGACAGCAATACAGTACCTTCTATAGCTGCAGCAGCTGGTAAATATGCACACACTTAGACAAAAACTGGGACAGAATATATTGTAGCAGTGTGCCAGCGACTGTTTGGTGTTTTCATTATTGTGTTTTCCATTTTTGGCTTTTCATCGAATGAATAATTCTGACTGGTGATAGAAAATACAGAGAGACAAACAACAGAAGAGCAATACTACGTGTGAGGGGGGGGCTTTAAAATAATATGAAAAAAGAAAGAGCCTGCATGACAATAATGTCTTTCTTAGGTGGTCATACTGCAGCAATCCTTTGTAGGAGCTTAAAACACATGCAAATGTTTCTTTCATATTTATTATAATCACATGAACAAAGGGTGCATGGAAAAAAGACATAGTCAAACCTACTCATGTAAAACAACCAGACAAACAAACAAGCAAATAAGCAAGAAACTGTAAACTCCATTCTAGTGCTGCCAGTGTACTTTTTCTGGCAAAAATGGCCTTTTTCACAAACCGCTTTACAGTGATGGTTGAAGCTTTTGTCCCATGTGGCGGTTTTATTTGGTTGCGGAGAGAAAAAAATAATTCTAAGTCAATTAAATGCCATTGATAATACACAGAAGGGCTGCTGTGAGAACGGCAAAGCAATCCACATCTTCGCTCATTTATGGTGGGGATTTGGTCTACCATGGGAAAGAAGCACTGGAGGTGGATCTGCAGAATTTCCCCCCTCCATCTCTCCAGCTAGTGTCTTGCTGAGATTTAAATAAGCCTAAAGATTACTTGAGGGCCTTTAAATGCAAATTTTGGTGAGTGTGCAAAGCCCCTCCTGTAAACCTCAGCCTTATCATTTGCCTCCCAGATTAGGGCCTGTCTGAGATGGGAAGCTGGCTCCAGGCCCCCCAATAAGCTGCAGGCCAGGGGCCACTCCAGTGAGAGAGAGATGGATGGAGAGGGAAGGAGCTTGCTGCGGCTATGTGTGCCAAGGTCAGTGGTGGCTGCACTCACAATAATCAGTAAGTATCAAGAGACTTACATCTGGGGGTTTGCTTATCTCACTCTGTGTTTGTGTGTTTCTGTGCAGTGCATGCGTGTTTGTGTTTGTGTGTTTTTAGCTACTTCAAACACAACCACAGTACACTCAGTCACAAGGGCTCTGAGCCAGGATCTTTGACTGATTAGGCAATAATCAATTAACAAATTAGGAAAAAGTAAGCATAACTGCCTTGTATCCCATGAATTATAAAACACTTTGGTGCACAGCTACAGCAATTGGCCCAGTGTCCTGCACTTTTTAGGGGGGATAACAGATGTTGGAAATGGCTTTGATAGGTATATTGGCTCTGAGGAAAATCCAAGAGTATTTATGGTTTGAAACATGAAAGGATCCTGGCTTGTGGATGCATTTATATTTGAATGGCACCCACTTCATTACTTAATGATTTGAAAAGGCTGTTAGGGAGCTGAGCCTGAGCCAGCGAACCCATGACCCTGCTGAGTCAATGTGCTAAACAGACACAGCCTCTGCTTCAGGCAGCTACACTTCTCACACCATAGAAATATGTCATATGGGTATACAATAAAGGAGAATTCCTTAGAGAGTAAAATACACCAGCTTGTGCAAGAATGAAATATATCGTATATATATGAGCTTGTTAAAGCAGCTATATTCAATATCTTTATTGTTACAATTTATCAAATGTGTAATGTCACTCTGCAGTTCCCCTCAGCTCTAAAGAGCTTTATAACATCTTTCAGCTCATTGTTTTGGTTTTCAAGTCCCAACAATGTCCGCAACAAATATTAGAAGAAGGGAAAATAGCTTTTGGGAGCCTAACTTTGAGACACTAATGTATTGACTTTATGTTTCTCCAGAGTTTTACTGTTGACTCCAATATACAGAGTTTTCTTGGAGCCAACACCTACCAGCCATTACTGGAACGGCAGCTTAAAGCAATTCTGCCTTGGCTTCAGTAATGAACTGTAATGGTTACTGCTTGCTGCTAAGCAGTAGTTATGTTGCTCAAGGGCACTACCATAGTAGCTATTTGGGAATGTGCACTTGCGTTTCCCTGCTCTGATGTTTCTAGCTTGGCTTTTCATGTCTCCACTTCTCAAACCACAAGCCTCATGTCTGCAAAGCTATCCATTTTACTACATATCAGACTATCTGAGGTCACTGAACTGCACCGCTATTATTCAATGTGTGTGTACAGTATAGCACATTATGTCGCTCCACCCTTTGATTTTTCAACCTCACTGTAGCCTACTTTCTGTGCATCTGGCACAGTGTGTAGGCACAGCTGGTGTCAACAAGGACCTATGCTGTCAGAAAGCACCAAACTCAGGTCAAGGTCATGGAGGGAAAAGTTAGTGATGGTGGGAGGAAGGGTGGTGGCAGTCTTGACTGATGTTGTGGTTGACTGCTCTCTGTCTACAACACCACCCGCCTCCTAAGAAACACACTCACACACACACACACACACACACACACACACAAACGCACACACACAGATTCATACACGCACACAACCCCTTTCATCCCCTTTTTCTTTAGTATGTCCCCTTGTCATACAGCCTCCCCTCCTCCCTCCCAGGTGCTCAGAAACGATGTGGATGAGGTCGAGGACATGAGGAGCCCACCGGAGAGAGAACAGATGTCACATGCCTCTTGCACCATGCTCAGGGATGTGTGTGTGTGTGTGTGTGTGTGTGTGTGTGTGTGTGTGTGTGTGTGTGTGTGTGTGTGTGTGTGTGTGTGTGTGTGTGTGTTCTGCACTGTGACAGGTAGTGTGTCGTGGTTGAAAGGTAAAGTCGGGCCTTACTCCCAGAAGGAAATGGAATGAAATGGGGGCCAAGAAAGGGGGAAGGGGCACCAGGATAAAAAGAAATGTATGAAAATAGGTCCAGGATGTAGACACCTTGTTGTCTGGTGTTCAGTGTGAACTTTACAACAGGCTGTCAGTCGAAACCAGGAGTGGGAAACTGTCATGTTGTATATGTCATGTTTTCAAGCTGAGCTCAGAAAAAGATCCCCAATAATCAATAAATAAACAATCAAATGTTCATTCAATTTAAATCTCTGCCCCAGAAAGAGCTGATCACTGGGACAAGCACCTCAGAGTGGAAAGTCATTTACTGCTGTTACAGCTGACAAGAAGAGGTATTTTGTCATGGCAGCATGCATGCTTTCATTTATCATTCATGGGTCATATTGTTCTAGATTGGTGATTAAACAGTCGGCAGATTCAGAGCTACGTTAATGGCCGGAACACACACACCTACACAAGCATACACATCTATTAGAGGTTATACCTTTTTAAAAAAAATATATATGTATGACTTGTTAGTGAACTGCATTTGGAAGCATTATTGCTGATCCATTCAAAAGTACAGCATGTTCTTGATCAAGATAGCTTCACCTTTGTCATAATTAGACACACACACACAAGTGGCATGCTTAATGTAAACTCACCTGTGAATTGACTCATTAGAAATCACACTGATAACAGATATGCCATGTCCACCTACCACATAGAGAGTGATCCACTGCATCCCCTGTAATACCTCCCTCTGTGATAATGTACATATTCATTATTCAACACAGCCTGTCAGATTAACAGAATATTCGGCAGATTAGCTGGTTAGCTGTCTGGTGGTCTTGTCTTTCATCCAGCAACTAGAGTGCCCTGACTAAGCACATCAAAATGGCAGAAATCCCAGGTGGTATGTAGTGCAGGAGCAGACCTACTTTTGGCACTTCTGATCTGGTCTGAAAGGTTTGGATGGATTATGCTGTCTCTAAATCTTTGCATTGAACATTGACTGATCCTAACTACGTTCATGTATGTGTATGAATATTTACATGCCATGTTTGGCCACAAGGGAGAAGGATTTATCCTTCAGTTGGAGTCAGAGGTATCTGTGAGCCAACATGTCCTATACCTTCCAGGTACTGAAGCCTATGAATATCCGGTAGAGCTTAAATGTTCAAAGCCACCTTCATGCTGTGGCCGGTGAGTCCTGCACGATAAGCAGGCATCCTTTTTCTGCAGCACAGGTCTCTGTTGGATGAAGAAATCTGACCCAAATGGCACTGCTTCCTAGAAATGCACGCTGTTGAATGCGTTGGGGTAGATGAATGCATGTGTATTTGTGTATGTGTGTGAATGTGTTTATTCAATTGTGTTTGTGTGTGCTAACCAGGCTGTTTAATCTGAACCGGTCCTTGAGTTTAGCATGGTTTTGGCATGTTTTTTTCTTTCGTTTGAAGGTGACATCATTCTAAGGATTCTCCACTTGAGTGTGCATGCTGTGTGTGTGTTGGTTTTATGTGAGTGAAGCTACAGAATGTGTGTATGTTGCACATATGCTGACAATTATGCGTCAGTTTCCACAGGGAAACCAGTGGGCAGGATGGAAAGTGTATTTGAACCTACATTACATAAGTCTACAATCAGTGGGTATGGTAGTGATTCAAACTATGGTAAACATGTTGGCAAGAACTAATCAGGGAATCTTTCATCTCCTAGTATTGCAGTTTATACATCATTCTGGCTCAGTACTGTATACCCTATAGGGGTTTGTGTTGGGGTATAACCTGTGTGTGAAAGGAGGGCGAAAAAGTCTGAGGGTGCACAAACGTGTCTATTCCCATAAATAATTAACATCACCCATTTTATAGCAGCATTACAGTCTACGGCTTTTTTTTTCAGAGCAGATGAGGCAAGAGCCTCATCAACCCGCATATTCCAACAAACACTAAGGTTAAAATCATTAATTGGTGGAGGGGATTTTATTGGACAGCCCTTTATTAATGTTTTACAAGAGGATTGCCTCATTCTCAAATTACCATCCGGGCTGAATGTCTCTCTGATTTGGCCTTTGGTCTGGGACCAGTGCAACACTCCTCTCAGTTCCATTTGTCGGGCCCCCTGAGTGTTTACAATTGCCTTCTGTTGTAAAAATCAGGCTGGTCTGACTTTTCCCTGCGGTTGACTTTTGTTAACTATGAGGTGCCACGTCCCTGTTCAGTATATAGGGGAGAAGCAGCCAAAAAAGCACCGCAGGGGCATCGTAAAACAGCCTCACAGGATATTGAAATAATGACCGTTGTTTGCAAAAACAGGATAGCCCAACTCAAATCATTTCCTCATGTATTTGTCCTGAGCGATCATAAAATCTTCCGAGAACACTCAAAGTTGTCTGCGGTCTGCTAATCCAATATGGAATGGGGCACATAGAAAAGAAACATTGCCTCTAACTACCTAGTTATCTTGCTGAGTCTGCCAAGCAGCCTGAATCTGTTCTGATTTTTGGCCTATCAGTCTGGAGAGTGAGGGTACAGGCAGTGAATTAATGGTCAGGAGATTTATTTGTTTGGTGTAATAAGGACTGTAAAACAGTAAGAGCTCTGTGCAGCCTTGCAGGCCCCCTGCCCCGTGGGTACAATCAAATGTTGCCAGTAAATCAATAGAGCTGGAAGAGGTTTTTATAACCCGAGTTTAACACCAGGCTCTAAGTGCTCCAGGTGGCAGGTCATTTGTTCATTATCCCAACTTATCACAATAAACAATGGCAACTCTGATTGGACTACTCTGCTACCACGAGGGGAAAAAATTGAAGAGGAAGAAGACAAAAATCTCAGGTGGGCAAGGAAGGGCTAATAAGGAAGGCAGAGAGTGGGCAGGAGACAGGGGAGAACCAGAAGATTAACCACTGTAATTACGTACAGGAGCACAGAGGAGGACTGGGACAGTACGAGTAACAGATAGCTTGAGAACTCTACAACCTGTCAGCCTGCACTGATGAGTCCTCTGATGCCACGGTTATAATCATGCCTCTCTCTTTCAGTGCCACCAACAGGTTAGGGCTTCTAATATTGTAAATACTTACAACATAGCCTGGTCTTTCTTTTGGGAGCAAGGTTGCAAATGTACAACATTCACACATGCGAGAGACAAAAATTGTGTTGTGTGTTGGGTTGTGAACAGAAACAAGATGAATTGCTTCAATAATTTTGTGGCCTCTTTAAACATGTCTCAAGCTGGCCCTGAATTATATTGCAAAAGTGAACGAGTAATACTTGTAACATATGATGGCAGATTATTAAAAGCAGTAGTGTTTAAATCATCACAGAGATACAGTTCAGGTACAGGAATCAAAATACTGTTGAAAAAGCAGATCTAAACACCATGCTTGTGCAGTAGGTAAAGCAGTAAAATAAGCTTACATGCTGTTTGCAGATGGCTTTACCCAAAGGACCTTACAGTAATGTGAGTGAATTTTTGTGACCCCACTGGGAATTGAACTCCTAACCCATGACAACCACATGCTTTATCAACTAAACTACACTGGACCACATGGTTCTGCACCTTGTAAAGGTGAACAGTGTGTTTGCAAAAGACACCCCAGCATATAGGAACCACGTGGAATATCACTGCCATACGGTACAGTGAAAAAATTGCTCCAATCTTAGTTATTCAAATTTTGTGTGCTTAATTTATGACTCCTGTACAGGAGCGTGGCAGCTGGAGTTTGTAATTATACAACACACTCCACTCTTTCTACTCTGCTGCCGACACACTACTGCATAATTTACATGTCTATTAGCTCATCAATTACAGTGTAATTACATAGATGCACAACTAGCCTTTTACCATATTATAAAGCAAGTCATCAAATGAGTAAGTGAACAAACAAACAAACAAGCAAACAAGCCGATAAAGATGGAGCAAACAAAGAGATGTAAACTGAAAGGCTGGAATTTCAGTATGTGACAAGAAGTCACCCCAGTTCCTTCAATATTGTTTTCATTCTTCTTCTCTCTGTCTCCCCTTGTAGCATTTAATCTGAGAGGGCCTTATCCTCCGCTTATGAACTGCATTTGTTTACTCCTGATTCCACTGTTCCGCAAACCATCTCATGATTCATTACTGTGATTAATAAGCCTATCATGTGAAACAAAAATACTGTAGCGTTGCATCTCAAGACTCATTGTCTCTCCCATAAGCATTTGCAGGGATGCATAATCTAGCAGCATGAATCTGTTCCTGATTCTCTCTCTCTCTCTCTCTCTCTCTCTCTCTCTCTCTCGGTTCTCTCGCCGTCCCTCTCTCTTTCACTTTTTGATGAATTAATGACAGAGTGATTTTAGAAATGCATAATGCATGATAAGAATTGGTTTGTAATGGAAACAAACAGAGACAGTGGTGTAGGTCGGGGTGGCAAATCTATTGACCATCAGGAGTGCCTCATCCAGTATGCATTACTTATAGAGGTTGGATTTGTTTTTGTGCTGTGAATACTAAAACTCGAGCTAACACAAGACGCTCGAAGTGCTGATGAGCCCTTTGCAATTTGGCACTATGGTTTGAATTCTTACCGTTTCAATAACCTTAGAGGGATGTGACTGGCAAATGGAAAACTGGTGGGAATTTTGAACTGAAAAGTCTGAAAGTGTGTTTGGGGTTACATCGGGAACATATTTTCTTTCCATTTTTGATTGGCGTGGCTTTAAAACAGCATAGTCCTTAAACGTAGATGGAAATGGATAAACTAGCAATAACTTGGAATAACCATGGATGAAGATAAAAGAAATAAAAGGCAGTGATCCCATCACCCACTCACAGTTTCAATCAAAGACATCTTCACTGCAGCTCGCCAATTTTGCCTTGTCATTCTTTCTCAAAATGTCTGTATCATATATAGACAACAGGACACTGTGGACATTGTCTAGACTCAATGTCCACAGAAGGTATCCTTGAAATATACCTTTAATAAACAGGCCTAATTTCTATGCAGCATTGGGCTTTCTTTGAGCCCATACACTCAGAACAGCCCATTCAGCATTCGTGCACGCATTCACGCCACTGTTGTTTTGGCTGCTGCAGGTCATAGCGGTGATAAATCTGGGAAAGTTAGCCTTGGTAATAGACTCCAGAAGGGGTCTGGGAGTTAAACAGTGATGAGCAATGGAAACTGTGGTCAGCAAGAGAGCAGCTGTAACCCTCTAACAGGCGTGGACAAGATGGGAGGAAGGAAACAGCCAAACGTTCAGAGGCCCAGCGATGGGTCTATTTTAGGAGAGGGGCTGGAGGGAGAGGAGGGGAAATCCAGCAAGGCAGCAGTTGAGCAGCACATGTGGATGTGCTACAGACCGACTGTTGAAGAAGCAATGAGAGCTCAGCGGGAGAACAAGAGGGTCTGGAGATGAATAGCTTGTACGGAGGCACTGTTAACTCCAAAAACTAGTTTTTAATGTTGGGTGTGCCTTGAGAGTTTGTGTAAAGGGTAAGTGGAGCTACACAAGTATAGCCCTGGAAAAAGACATGTGGCAAGCCACCGTTGCATAATCCTCTAGAGACATGGTTAGAAACTAGCAAAGGCAAAGAAGCTATAAAGAGGAAGAGGGCGAGCGAGAGAGAGAGAGAGAGAGAGAGAGAGAGAAAGAGTAGCCTGCTGCTTTCTGCTCTCTCAGGTTTCTGTCTTCTCCTTTTCACCTTTGACCCTAGAATGATCCTCGATTAATGCCATTTGTTGAACACAACAGATTCTTTGTCAACATGCAAAAATAAATGACCCAGGCATTGATATGTATATTAGCCCCCATGGGCTCTGTCTTCTCTGCGACTGAACGATTCCTATTGACGAGTATTTGCTGCCACCGTAAGTTATTGTCTAAATAATTGATCTAATTGATTAAGCTCAATGGGAATCAACAAAATGACTGGTTTAATGCGTGAAGATATTTCTTGGGAATCAATACTGATTGTTAATCAAAATGGCTACACTGTTATTGCGAGGTCATCTATTATATGGCCTTAGCTGTTTACATTTTAATCTGGCTTTTATTTGTGTTCCAAAGATTCTGGCCATCAGCCTGAAACCCCCTCGTCTGGCTTATGTCTTGACAAAGTAAATAAATGATTTGGTACCCTCGCTGGTCGGGTTGGAATGTCAAAGGTCACTGGGTCAGAGCTGCAAGCAGCCAAATTAAGTTTGAGGACACCATACGCTCAGTTCCTCTCTATTTGATTACTGTCTACCCATGTGCCCTAGAACATGGACACACAACCCAAGCACAGCTCACTGGTGAGTTTAATGTTGGAGCATAGTAATTCAGTAACCTTCAACAGCCAACACTCTACTTTTCAGCAGCAGCCCTGTTTTGATTGAGACCTTATGAGGTTAAAACAAACGCTGGGTTTCAAGAAAAGCAACCATGTTGAGAAGGTGAGGTAAAGTACGTGGCAGTGTGCAGCATCTCAATGGGAAGAAAAGAGTACTATGTTTCTGTTATTGTTGAAAAGTTAGGACTTCTCCTGTGCAATCTGTCATTTGTTTTCAGGGCATTAGACAGCCCACAGAGAATGGATCTTATTTCAAACATTAAAGTGGCGTCCAAGGCACTTGAAGTAAACAAATTAGACTTGGTGGTTCAGATGGCTCAAATGACAATATTTCTCAATAATTGGAAATGATAAAGAATGTCTTTGATATGTTGGAGGCTTCACCGTGTCTAGAAAGCAGTACGAAGGGAAGCCTGTGGTTTCTCTTCACAATCTCAGTCTCATTATAAATCTTCACAGCAATACATTTTATAATGCTGTGTTTGGCTGAATAAACAGTTATGATTTGGCACAAAACAGACACTGTGGACGCCTGATTTCAGCAGGCTGCCAGCCTCTCTGTGTACACGATGGAAAGCAGGGAGCCAAGGAGCCTCTCCGCTGGAAATTATGAATATAAAGTCATGCATTATAGATTTGCTGGCAAATTTATTTATTCTCCTGCAAAAGTCGGAAATGTAAGCCAGCCAGATCAATGTGGGAGAGTTCATCTCTGTCCACCTAATCATTTGCTAATGGCTACTATCAATTGTCTGCCCACGGCTTTTGCATCCAACACCGTTGCAATTAAAGTCAACAAGCACATACTGTACTGTCGACTAAAGGTGCTTTAGCATGGGATTCCAGGTTAATGTATTGATTATCTTCTGCATGGTAAATTGGATTTATTCCACATCATCAGTCTTGTTTATTTATTTATAATCACACTGTAATTTATCAAAAATGAAAGATTTCCCATCTTGCTGATGTGTGAGAGCGTTAGCTGTCAAGGTAATCAAATGTATTGTTTTATTTTAAAGTATAACATGCTCCATTCTTTTGATTTATGCTCCAAATGCTGTTAAATAATGAAGTAAATCCAAAGAAACAGACAGACAGAATTTGTAAAAAACAAAAAAAAACAAAAAGAATAACAGACCTAAATGTGCTGGGCTGTGGGAGTGCAACACTGGACAGCGCTATGTCACACAGACTTAACAACAGCTTGCACTTTTTGAACATGTTACTTATTTATTTATTTGCTTGCTAGCCAGCCCTGCACCCCATACTTGTGCTTCTGCCAGCATCGACAAATACAACACAATACAAAGGAGTGCTTGCTTTTGGAGTATTATTATTTATTCATGATGCCCTGGAGTCTTCCTGTCCATTCTAGACATTGTTTTAGTCTTTCTGTCACTGTTTTTCTAAAGACAGTGACACTGGTCTAACTACATCTCCAGATCACAAAAGGGAGACATTGTGATTGTGTATGGCGTGTGGCATGTGCATTTGTGTTTGCACCTATGCATATGTGTGTGTGCATGCACACTGGTGCGTAATTTACTGACATATCCTGTATAGTAATGTCTGCCTGCATTAGTGTGTGGGGTTTTGTTTTTGCAATGAATTCCTTCAATAGGAATCCATATGGTTAACACTGGAGTGAAAAAAATACATAATGCATACAACAATTTTATATTTTTATTTTATTCTATTTTTTATATTATTTTTATTCTCAGTATATTATGTTTGTGGCTGCTTACGTCACTCTCAAGAGTGTTCCTATGTGTATAACACAGCGTGAGTGGGGGTCTACAGAGTAATATCTCCTCCTCTGGCATTGATATACACTAATGTACCCCACCTCCCCTTGGGTCAACCTGTCTGTATCATCTCATAAGAATCCCATACATCCATTCATCCCATGATAAAATGGCCTTAGCCAAGAGAGGCTGTTTGATTACTGCTGGCCAGCAATGCGGCTATTCACCATAATATAATATTCCCCCTGTAGTCTGCACTTTAAACCTGTCTCACACTGACAAGCGTGTATCACCCTGTGGGGTCAGTGGGGTCTCCCATCACTGTCCAACCACCTAGTCTGACTGACGCAAATCCTATAGAATTGCCTGTTTTGAACTTGAGCATGCGTCCCCTGTTGACACTTCAAGCACGTCTGCAGATCTCCAGTAACAATATCACCTATAGAATCAATCTCAGCGCTGTGTTTGAGGCCTGTGGAAGCCATTGATCAGTGCTTTGATGTCATGGCCTTTCATAAATTGCAACCTTTTTAGTATTGGCATGCCCCGTCACTCCCGGAGACAGTCAGGCTCGTGACTCTATCCAGTGGGCAGAGTGAGAGACTGGGAGTCGGAGGCAGACCAGCGCAGTGTCACAGGTGTCAATGCAGCTGGTCCTTATTGACAATTAGGGTCCTCTGGACCCCTGAAATGAAATCGGAGATGACAAGAACCCTGACTTGGATTCTGACCCGACACCTCATCCCAGATATATGTAGTTGTGACCCCTCCAGGGGAATTCAGTTTTTTTTTATTAAGAAATAAAAAAGGCAATGCTTGGGTGGATTATGTTTTTAAGGGAGGGTTATGAGGAATGGGAAGATTGGTTTTGTAGTGTCACTCAATAGTCATTCCCATATATTTAAAAAGACACGTCCAACAGGCAACATTGTGTTTTATGTGCTTGTGGGCCTTTCCAATGACACTAGGCCATCTTGTGCTATTCCTTCCTCTCTGATGCTTCTAGCAGTATGGGGTTTTCAGGAGAAGGCAGCAGTCAGAAGTACTTTAGCTTGTTAAAATTGGCCATAAACAGCTCATTGTTTTAAGAGGGCCAGACACGGTCATTTGATACCGGTACTAGACTGGCTTCTTGCCCCTTAGCTATCCTGTTATTTCACTCTTGTACTACACATGGGGCTCTACGGATAAAATATTGCCAGTATAAGGCAAGCACACACTGCTTGAGAAGAAGGTGTACGGAGTATTCTTTTACACTAGCGAAAATGTTAAGAGCACAGACTCAAAACCTATAGTGGATATTAATTTACAGTGCATTATAACAGCTTCATTTGGCTTTTGTGTACAAGACTGAATCAAAGATATTTTTCTACAGTGCCCTTTTCTATATGCATTTTTCTTTGAAATCGTTTTGGTGAAACAAATGAACTTAAAGCAACGTTAAGCAAAAACATCATCAGAAAACAGCAAAAAATAAAACAAACATTGATTATTAAAAAAACGAGTTGTTTGTTTGGATGAATGCAAAAAAAATTCTGTGAAGATAAAAGAGACGATGCTTTCAGTACCCCACCTGTCTCTTTCCACACTCCTCTCCCTCCACACCCTCCTCTCTCTGTTTCTCTCTTTCATATTCAGCCCATCATCGGTGCGCCTGACGGCAGTCTGATGTATTCTCAGCGTGCTCCTTTACATGCACATGTCAGCGCAGTTGAATGAGTCACCCGAACTGACAGCAGATGGTGCTCTTTGGGTATGAGAGGCCTGATCCATCCGCTCAGCCCACTCTCCATGCAATCTATCATCATTCTCCTTCTCTGTCTTCTCCCCCAAGACCACTGAGGGGACTCTGGACCACCATTCTCTGTGCCATCATTTACCTTTGTGCAAGGGAATGTCAGTCTGCTCAGCCTTGGGCTTTTTATCCAGGGAGCTGGCGGCAGCTAGTCGACGTATAGTTTAGACAGGGATCCATGGGGCACTTCTTAATGGTGTGGTTCACTGATAAACCTAGGAAGACTGACTGACTGAAAATTGTCTTGGTGTGGTAGGAAAAGGAAGAACGAAAAAGAGGTGCATTGTAGAGAGATTGCTGGAGGAAAGCATAGTGAAGGGGTAACTGAAGTTCAATGCTTTAAACTTTCAAACTTTGCATTAAAAAGTGTACAAAAGACAGTTTTCCAGCAGCAGGGACATCATTTTAACAAACCCTAAAGTGGTGATGGCTAACTACAATAACACTGTAAAATAAGAAAACCCTATTGATTAGCATTCATTAAATGTGCACACGAAGACACATTTTACTGAGAGTGTCTATAATGTGATATAACAGCCATAATGAATTCATTTGGGAACCTGATATACAGTGTGTAGGATTTAGTTGTTCACAAGCTCTCTGACCTATTTCTGCAATGCAAATGTTTTAATATGGCCGAGTGTTGCTTGGAGCCAATCAGGTATATTGCAGTGATTAGATTAAAATCCGATTTTTCCGTCAACTCAGCAAAGCTGTATCGGTAGTCAATTAAGATCTGTCATAATGTGATGGAGGACAGTTTGAAATGATCCCCTGCTCTGCTAAATGTATGACAGGCTACTACTAAAAGGGTCACTGCCGTGACCTTGATTCACCAGAGGCTTTAAATACACAATCTGCTGGTTTCAGCATATGCAATATTTCTCGTAGTCTCCAAGTGAAACGTCAATGAAGTGTGTCTGCAGGCGCCTGTGCAGACAGTTCTTTATACATTTCCCATTTTCTCACACAATAGAAATCAATGCACAGCTAATTCACATATTCATTAAGAAAATATGTCCACAGTTCTAAGCCTATTTGTGAATTAGCTGACAAATGATTCCCTTTCACATTAGTGCTTTGACTGAGCGGCAGGCAGTGGGATTCAGACTTGGACACTTTTTTTTTCACTCTGTTAATAGTCCTACTTAATACTCATCAATCATAGCAGTCAAAAAATATTGATTGCCAGCTAGATTAAATCAGAGTTATTCCACTGCGATGGCTATTACAAAGTACAGCTATTACAGTGAAACAGTTCTTGATTTACTACGAGAGAGGATCTGCTGCCTTGTTGTACTGTATTGTACTAAGCTGTGTGTTTGAGTGGATGCTTGTGTATGCAAGTGTGTGTACGTGTGTAGTTCAATCCAGCTGATTCCATCATCAATACATTTTCTTTTTTCCGCAACATGTATCTGAATTTCCATTCACCACCTGAAACTTCATTACAAAATAACAATACATAAGAATCAACTTTGACTACTTTGTTTTGTGAATGCGAGTTGTTTGGAGGGACCACATGAGGTAGATGTTACACTGTATGACTCCATCTTTGCATAATGCGGATGACCCATAAGAATGTGTGTGTGTGTGTGTGTGTGTGTGTGTGTGTGTGTGTGTGTGTGTGTGTGTGTGTGTGTGTGTGTCAGAAATGATGTCATCAGAAATGCTCATCATCGCATTACTAAGAGAGCCCCAACACCTGTGACGCTGTTAATATCTGTGTCATACAAATAAACAAATAATCGACTCCTTGTGCTAAAAAAAACCAAAAACCTCTCGATCTACTAGAACCTGTCCTCAGCCACACTGGCAGTATGGAACCACGCTCTGTCGGAGATATACTGTCTTCCCCGTTTGACCTCTGTTGACTCCATCACCAGGGAGTTATGAAAGCCCTGTGAGTAGCGGGCCTGTTCTCTGCTGCAGTTGTGTGAGCTAGAACGCCTTCAGACAGGTGCTGCAGAGTGTGCCTCAGTGCACCAAAACAGCTGTGGCCGGTCATCAGCACTCACTGGAGATGACATCACCTGACAAGTGTTCATCTGACTCATCTCCCGCTCTCTGGCTTCATCTCAGGCCCCTGACACATGCTTCACCTCAGAGGCACTTGTTCAGAAAAAGGAGGGCTGGACAGGACGAGGTCTGGCCCGTGGCTGCAGGCGCTAGGTTCAGTCATGCTGCTACACTATGCCAAGAGTCATGTAAAAAGGAGGTGAGGTAAGAGGGCAGAGGCAGGTGATGCAGTCTCACTCATCATCACACTTTGACAGGTGCGATGCTTTGCTTCAGTGCATCAATAGCCCTTTAATATCTCAAAGAAGAATGCTGCACTCAATGTATCATATATTAGGACAGTAAGAAGAAATATGCCGGACACAAAGGGCAATTAAACTAGAGGAGTCAAGAGTAGGAACAAGGCTATTCCACTTTAGTGTGTAGGGTTGTGAATCAGGGAAGGTCCATCCCTGCCTAGGACATAAAACAGTGATCTCTTTAATTACCTAGCATAAAATCCACAGCATAATATTCTCACCCCAGCATTATACAGGACTGGAGTCGTATGATTCTCTGGAGGTGACTGTCTTGGACGGTGGCAAGGGGAAAGCTGAAGGTAATGTAAATGGATGGGCTCTTTTGTAGGCTGCTGTAAAAAGCAATCAATTAATTTGGTAATTTATACATTTCAGTAGAAGGTGAACTGGATGGAATATGCGATTTGCCATTAAACTGTCCAACACATCATTCTTAACTTTAGATGGCTTTGCATGCTCTGAATATCCCGTGAATGTGCCCTGCATGTTCACAACACATTTGTAGCTGCACTACATCGCTGTATGATAAATAATAAAGGCTTCAAAAGTGAAATGAAAGCATGCTACATAAACTTACCCTATAATTTGAACACATCCTGCTGATTTGGAAATAAAATGACCAATTTAGCTCCAATTAAGTAAGGTAAATGTACATAGAGAGAGGTGTACTGTGTGCATACAGTATATATACAGAGGATGACGATGATTGTTACAGTAATCATGCTTATGATAAAGATGATGATGCCCCATAAAATCATACTGGAGGTGTTATTATTGCTTTGCTTCCTCAGCCCCTCTCCTCCAAGCGCATCTGATAAGTGCGTGCCGGTGCCGCGCGAACAGCATTACATCATCCCGCTCCTTCCCGGCATAGTGAGCCATGGTGCGATGAGATCAGAGCCCCCTTGTTATCCCAGTAGCTGAGCAGACTGCTGCAGGACCTAAAGGATCCTCTCCCACAGTCAGGGAAATATTCGAGACGCTGTTTGTGTGCAGCCCACACGACCCAAAAAACTGAGCTCAGCTCAGGTTCATCCACAGGTGAAGCCTCTATTTCAGGTGCAGAGCATAGAAAATCTGTAAAGGGCTTTAAATACACGCGTATACAAACAGATAGGCACAAATATACACAGACACTTGGAAACTTGCAAATCCCAACAACACCCCGTAGTGTTTGCGGTGTGATCACAGAGCATACAAATCATTTTCTAGATCAAAGACTCCTTGCAACTTAGAGAGCTTATTCAGTTTAGATCTTTTTATAACTCTCTGAATTACTCCCAGTTATACAACAAACACAAAATCCAGACAGAACAGTTTAATTTATTGGTTAGGGTCACTTTCTCGTATAACAAAAACAGATTTCAGCCTCATTGCTTGTTCTCAATGAAGATTTAGCTTTATCAGATGTATGTTATTCTGGGCATTGGTCTGTGTCCTTCTCCTCGGGGTTACCAAGTGCTCAGTTGTCATTCGGGATTCAGGCGTATGAAGATGAATGGACTGATAATCTGATTCTTGTGGACCCAGGTGACTCCTGCCCTGGCTACGGTTACGCGGACTTCCCCCTTCAACTGTCCTCCCCGCATCCCTTCTCCCATTCTGGTTATCCTGTCTGTGACACCGTAATGATGACAAAGACTAACAAGTAAACAGCAGCATCCAGCACCACAGAGGACCCTTTTATGGCGCAATGAAAGTGAGGGATGAAGCATGGTTGTCATCCAGGGGAGCTCCAGCAAATCACCACACAACAGCGAACAGTCAGGCGGTGGAGGGGAGATGACCGTGGCGGCGCTGGCATTGAGTTGAGCTGTTTGTCAACAATCAGTCGATCTGTCAGCGTAATGCAGCGCAACAAATCAGCTCAGCCACCGGCCTCTGTCCGCGGCCAAGTGCTGGAGAAAAAAAATAACTGTGTCACGGCTGCTGGAATCGAAGAACCTACTCACATACCGTAGTGGGACTTGGTCTTACTAATGAGGAACTGATCCTGCTTTAAAGTGGTGTCAGATTTACAGTTTTAACAAGTTTTCCACTTGGAAGTGCCACATTAATACCTTATTAAGCCAAAACTAATGCGAATAAATTTGTTTTGTTCAACATTTTGGCCTTTATATCCTCATAAGCTGGTGCTTTAGACCTTTAGATCTTTTTTTAAAACACTCCGCAAAGTGGATACATTTTAAAGTGCAGCCTGACAGCTTGTGGATAACCAAATGTTTTTTTTTTTTTTTTCTTTCACGCCCTAGTTGCCAATGCACTGATGCCTACTTCTCCCTTTTGTTACCAGACCCATGCCAAGTTTCAGCAGCTGTGACAACACAGGGACCAGAGACTTAAAGAGATATATTGTTAAACACAAACCCGTCACGCATGCTGCTATTCAAACACTCCCTCTAACTAGATTAACATGTTGCCAGCACTCTAACGAGTACAACTTAGGTACTTTTCTGCTATGGGCAAAGAAAACGGGACAGGCTAATGACCTCATGCATACCGACTGGCACGTCCTCCGCTGTGCATGCATGGACACACAGAAACACATGTGCACATGAACCAAACACCCACACACCCGCTCTTCTGTTTTTTCTTCATGCGCATGAAATCAGTGCTCAGATGCTTCGGCCACGCTTGCAGTTGTCCCTTTTCACTGCTTTTACTATTGTTTAGTAAAGCGCCATTGTGGGCCCAAAAAGGATTAGAAAGCAGGGAATAAAGAGCAAGCTGCACACATTTTCAAACTTTAAGATGCTGCCCACAGTGATACAATAAACCATTGCCAGCACACAATGCGAGTGGTAGCTTTGGGGGGAGATGTAATCCCTCAGGTCACCGGTTACACATGGTAAGACATTCTTAAACACACACACACACTCAACCTTGTATTTTGTAGTAAGGATATGTGTGTGTGTGATTAAATCTGTATTGTCAAGTGCGGGGTGGCACATAGTTATCAATATTAATCATCAGCAGAGCATATGGTCCTCAATCACAGATTGATTAATCAATATATTGACGTTATCACACCTGCACAAGATAAATCACCCATGAACATGAGCTTGTTGTGCAGTTCATTCAATATACATGAGAGAATCATTCAGGAGGTAACATCCCTGTGGTACAGCTGAGGACAGCCTGAAGGTGATGCAGCATGTAGGAGGCGTGCGTGTGTTCATTTTACCTCCCGCCAGAAACACACATGCACACATGCACCGGAGGAGACACGCACACACATGAAGCACAGGAGCCAGCCTGTGGAAATGCATGTTCCACTTTGATGACATCACCATCTTGGCTAGGTAGCTGGGGCATTTTCCATAGGCTGTCCTCTGTTGCTGTGGAGAGGCCTCCACCAATCCCCTCCCCTTCCTCCTTAATGTATACAACACCGGCTTCATGAATGATCTGTGACATCGCTTCCTTGGGCCGATCCAAAGACAACATTATGTGACTGTTCAGAACCCCCCACCACCACCAACAAACCCCCTTTCAGCTTTTCGCATCGCCCGATACGGGGTGTTTAGGGCTATTTGTCGCCTACTGTGTGAGCAGAATACTGAGCAGGCCTCATGAGGGTCTGATATGACATGTGACAGCCCATCATCTGAGGGTATTTATGCTAACTGAGCATTTCCATTTAACTCAATCTCTTAGTCCTGGCTTGTACATATAATAAAGGTGCTCTGCATGTCATGCTGTTTGGGGATCTGAAGCATGATACAGTAAAAGTGGAAATGAATTGACCAGCTTTGTATACAGTGTGTGATTTAACACTGAACAGAACTCATAGGAACAAGCCAGGACAGGAGAACTGCTGACAACACTGCCCATTACTCTGGCCTTGCTGCAGTCCATGCACAGAACATGAAGTGCGCATGCTATAAATCCCCGGCTGTTTTGCTCGAGACCCACGGCTGACACTGGCTGAAGATCTATACCTGTCTTGAAATGTCTCTCTACCCCCTTGTCTCAATAGCCATGTCCCTTGGTAGACATTTAAAGAGGCGTGGGCAGCTAAAGCATTCTTTCTCTAGGGCTTTCGGAGAAGAAAGAGTTCAAGAGGTCAGAGATATGTGTTATTTTCCCACCGGTGCAACACTCAGGATGTGTCAGAGCTATGTGTCAGGGAATGACAGCGAAAAGAAAGACAGCAGGAGAGGTAGATCTGGCAGACAAAGGCCAGACTTCACACAGAAAGCTTGAGATCAATGGATCGGCAGGCTATGCACCCTGCGCTAGCAAACAACTGCACACATACACACTCCAACAAACACACAATGCTGCAGTTTTGATGGTAGGATTGACCTATCTGGAGCCCGTCAGAAAAACTTGAGAAAGACATACTGACAAACACATGAAGAGACAGACGGAAACACACACAAATGAAACACTTCCACCTCTTTACCTCGCCGAGTACATTCAGGGTGCTCCTCAACAGTCCCCCTCCCTAAGCTTGTCATCTTGACGAATGGATCCGGGTAACTGTCAATTAAAATGAAATCCCATCTGTGGAACAGAATGAGGAGGACACATTCAATGAAACAGACACACACACACACACACACCTACACACACACACACACACGCACAAACAAACACAAACACAAACCACACTTCTGGAGACCAGTCTAAGCTTCTGCCCAGAGACAGGGGTTGATCCACACGCTGGGCTTCATATGGGCAATACATCAAACAGACAACATTATCCCTGACTACACCTCTGAAAACTTCAACATGATTAATTATAATTAATTAGCAAAATGCTACGTGTTGGCTAATTTATCATATTTGCATTATTCAAAATCCATCATCAAAATGTAGCCAGCAGCAGGCCTCCTGTTTTTTATTATTATTTTACAACACAGTGCTAAATCAGCAAGTTGCAATTTGTGCATTTTCACTCACTCCCTGGAGATGATCCCAGACAGTCGTTGGTAAACAATTTAGTTTCAGCCTTTGTGGAATTCCAAGTTGGACCAAATTAATCTGTTTTCGATGTGTGTGTGGCTGCTAATTCATTTTAAAGCCCATTTGTCTGTTATATTGATCCCTGATTGACATCTTGTAACCTTGCTGAATAAGGTGCATATGTCAATGTGCGCAGTTTAATAAAGTTAAGCATTTACATGCCTCAAAGTGTATTTCTGAGACTGTGTTCTATCACAGAAAAAGATGTGCTGCCGTCGTTATGCTTCATAAATATTTGCTGAAGTATCGCCTAAGCTTTTTTTTCAGGTTTATATAGAACCTGGTAAGCTGTTTAAAGTGTTCTCCATTTAAAGTAGAACTAAATGACAACCATACATTACTAATGACCTCAGCTGGGACTCAAGCCAATGCATTTTATGCAAAATCATCACTATATGATTGAGACCAAAAGTGGTGGTGAAAGTCAGTATGCATGCCTCATTACCCCAATTAATGGCAATTTTTATTGCATAAGCAAAACTCATCTGAGGGTAGAAGTCAATACCTTTGTCATGGTTATGATAATGGCTTTAAATGCTCATCTGTAGTGATATGTACAGGGAGAACTTTGGAGCCTGACACTGAAGGACATCAATGCTGCAATATAGGTAATTAAAATGAGTGCGTCTCAGCCATTGCAATTAAACAGGGAAAAGTGTGTCAGGGCCTGTGTATGATTTGTGTCATTAATTTTCATTACCAAGTGTTTATTAACCTTTTTATCTTGTGTAGTCCTGATGGTATTCTGCTCTGTGTATATCACAACCATGGTTGTGTGTGTGTATTTGTAGGTCTCCCGGTATCACCTCCCACAGAATATTCCGATCATGGGAAATTTCATGTGCGGTCCAGGGAACTGTAAATGTTCATGTTTTTAATACACAGTGCATTCATCAACAGCAGGAAACCGCAGCATTAACAGACAGTCCAATGGAGAAAATATTATGGCTCATAATTAAATTTGAAATTAAGTGATATTTCATCTCTTCTCATTAATTAGAAAAGAGGTCTTCTGTGATATAATTATTTATTTCTAGCAATGGGAGAGGACAATTGTAACCCCCGGGAGTGATGTCGGGTGTTATTACACATCAGGTGAGGTGGTGGCGTGCATACATTTGTGCCACAATACTAGTTCCTCGTCATCCACATGTTTAAGTGAGGTTCCAGAGATTTTCAGAGCTCACTGATGCTTGATAACTACAAGGCCGGCTAGGTGTATTTTAGGTATTAACCAACGCTGATAACGTCAAAGCTGTGATCCTGATTCAGTAGTCTACAGGACAAAAACACAATTGAAGGGGATCTATAAGATGGCACTTGCTTTAATCAGGCTATAATGATATTAGACCACTTCCTTTTTGTGCATCTGGGAGGAAAAAAAGTGTTGCTCAATGGTGATCGCTATCAATTCTTAAAGCCGCTGTTAAAGATGCATAGAGGTATGGATAGTGGCTGGTAAGGGATTAAGAACACGATCTCTCATTCCAGCCCCATGCATTCTTGGTAATGTCAAGAGGGGATCTGGAGAATAAATACCTTTGCCCAGATACATGGATACCAATGCCACCCCAGTCACCTGGTCTTAACTTTGATCAGTAATTTTCTAGTAACGAGATTTCTCTGATTTCATTAAATAGTCATTTCGCACCTGGAAGCCCAAGGCTTTGCCGAGAGATCAATGATCTAATCACGTTACCGTTAAGCCAATTGGCTTGAAAGTCCTTTGTGATATCCCTTTACTGTTTTAATGACTTAGTTCAGATTAAACAGGTTTTAGGAGCCAGGGATTAAGGGACACATCCATTGAGGTGGAAAAAGCTTTTTCTGATGCATAATTTATTGCAAAGAAAGGGAAAGGATTAACGAGGGCCATGTGCCCGCCACTCAACATCCACTGGTCAGTGATTGGAACAGAGACCTCAGGACTGGAGAGATATGGCCTTAAAAAATTATTTAATTTCTCTTTGTAGTTACAAATACAACATTAATATCAATGCTGAAAGTGCCTCAGATACACTGTTTGCCACTGTTGGTTCATGACTCACCACTTCACAAAGCAGCAAGTGATGTTGAAACCCTTAATGAGTTAACATCATTAACCAGCAGCCCTAAACAATGATTTACTAACCATATACAGTAGTGGGTGATGATTGCCTGACTCAGTGAGACATCCGCAACATCTAATTTGCACAATTAGTGTTTTATTAGTCACATACCTAACTTACCTGATGGCTGCCTACGGTGTAGCAATCAATATGGAAATAGATTGCTTAGCAATATTCTGCTTTTTAGTGCCGCATGCAAATGGGATAAGCAAAAACGGAATAATACAAATATTGTTTTCGAAATAAACAACTTGATTTTCCTGTCCAAGAGGGCTGCAACTCATCTACTATCCATTCAGTTGTACACATGTCTCATATGTGCTGTATTTCTTCTACAGACAAAGTGTGTGCTTGTTGCCCCTCTGGCAACATGTGTTTCATCAAACTACCTCATGTACGGTTGGCACTGAGAAAACATGTAAATAAACATAATAAAACACTGCAGAGTCACATCTGCCAGTGAAAATGAATAGCTCCGTTGGCGTGAGCCCCACTCCCGTAGCTTTGTGAAGGTTCTAAAAAGTTAATTATGAATTGGAGACATGTGGTTGAACACTTTCCAAACATATTTTGTCTCTTGCTACCCCGCACTCTCCTCTCTGATTTTTCTGGCTGTTGCTTCATCCCTTTTACCAAAACTGTCTTTTTCTTTCCAGCCCTGTTTTATTTCTTCGCTGCGGTAATCCTCCGCAGGCTCCTCAATTATGTGTCCATGGGCAGGAAGAGCCATTTTCTCCCGCTTGAATACCATGAATAGCAATAACAGTGCTTCAAAAACACATTACCAAACACAATTAGAGCAGACAATACTTCTATAACCTGCTAGGCCACTAACTCACAGCCCTGTAAACACATATTTACTTTTAAATGAAGTTTATTCTCTGTCTATGCTGGCGGGGTCCTTTTTTTTTTTTTTTTTTTTTTACATCTCTATCATAAAATGCATGTGTTTTCCTCTTAAGAGTAATTTTTAATGTATGTAATTGGCGGGAATGGGAGTGTTGGGGAATGGAGGATTTATGAAATAAGATACATAAAAAATGAAAAACCCCTCAGGTACGATGTTTAACAGAGCTTTTTTCATGCACTTGCCGTTTGTAGATGAATTGCCATTCTGCTGGCCTGAGGATATCAAAGCTGAGTTTTTTTTGTTTATTTTATTGGTTCACCTGGTGCCTATAAAAGCCACTGGTAGGCTTTTACTGTGTCAGTGACAAACGGCTGATTCACCATGCACTGACTAATCCAATGTAACCGAGAGAGTGAGAGAGAAGGCCTGAGAGCTTCATCTCCTTCAGACACTCTTCTCTAGTAAAACACTCCAAACACAGCCCCTGGCGGTGCAGGAAGTGAGGATTATGAGTGTACACTCTGATACCCTTCTCGCTTTGTCTCAAAGTGTGGGAGAGCTGAAGCAAGGAGCGGAAGTGAAACATGATTATGAAAGGAGTGGTAGACTTATTACACATGTTAAATGTGTGAGCCCTTTGTCATTTTTTGACATAGACACAGCAGGTTCGCATATCACGCCTAAAAACACAGCTCTTTTGCTGAATAGTGAGAATATTGTGTTTAGACAAAGGTGATGCTCATGCTGAACATCAGAGTTTGGGAAAACTAAATTTATTTGATGAACTAGTTATTCTAGTGTTACTTTATAGTTAACATTTTTTTCTAAAAGTAAGACCACCCTTGGGTGTCTTCAGACAAAGACCTAATTTGTGTTAAGTTATAAGAAAGAGTCAACTAGTTGAGAATAGAAAAGAAAATGCCTGCTTTAGACATATTTATTTTGTCAACAAAAACTAATCAAAACTATGACTCATTGAACAATTTCTGCCTTGGTAATGCCAGAAGATTTTTTATAGTGGTTGTTTAATAATGAGGACAACAACTCTCATCATCCCATGCTAATTCACAATGTCATCCAACAATGTTAGAGACCCCCTAGCGACAGAAAATGACATAGTGTATGTTTTAAAAAAGTAACCAGTGCCTTTTCCACGGATACACCTGTATCCATGGCAACTGCGTATGCAAAAGATAGTGACAGCAGTAGCCTGTCGGTTATAAGACTTACACATTATATATCAACCAATAAAATTGAGACTGAAATGTCACTAAATGTCTTCAAGTTTTATTGACTTAAATTCCAATTACTAAAACTAATATACATATAAAGGAATAAGACTAAGACTAAATAAAAATCAGGTGCCAAAATGAACACTGGTCCAAGATAATAAACAACAATTAATTACAATCATATAAAAATAAAGACATTACCACAGAAAATGTGATGAGTATTGAAAGGTATTACCTCAAATACAGCCTGTCTGAATGTGAATATAATTCTCCTTCAGCTGAAACTACTTATTCCATGAAAACATGTCTGTTCCCAGTAAAAACATAATTAGTTAAGACCAGGCTTAATCCACCTCAGGGAACGTAGTCCAGGATGTACCGTTAATGGAGGCATTTTTGCTGCAGAGAACACCTGCTAATTCTGTGTTATCATATAGTGCGGGTGATTGTCAAACTGCATTATTACACCTGTCTGAAGAGCAACATACAATAGATGTGTAAGCTGCTGCACACCACCTTCTGTCTAAGCATGTGAGCGTTCAGCTTATCATGATTAATTATCCTATCCAAATGTCCAAATGTCAGTGTTGACTCTGAGAAACAAATATGAGTATGTCTTTGTAGTGCACCACAGTTTGACTCACGCAGTGAAGTTATTAATCTGTTCTCCCCAACTCATCTCATTGTCCCCTGTATAATGACAGTCTGTGTTAATTGTGACTGTTTATAAAATGGAGCTCGACGTTGGAGCCAAGCTGCGCTAATCTCATCATCCTCGTTTTCTTTCTCTGCACCACTAGGTTTGAAAATCAACTATTGATGTTCCTTATTACATTAGGTGAGCTACTTGATGGCAACACACAGCTGCAGGCCGTTTGTATGGATATCCTATTGATCTGATTTACATATATAGAGAGTTTGTTGTTTGTTGCTGAGCAGACACTGTGTGTCTGGAAGTGAACTATTGAAAATGTGACATTCTCTGTCACTTTGAAGAGAGTTTTTTAATGCAATCACTGACACAAGTTTTATCACAAAAACCACAATACTGTATAAAAATGAATCTGCAGAACAGTATCTGGATATGTCAGTTTTGGTTCAAATTAGTTTTTACCTTCGTTTAAGCGTGTTTGTACGAATTGGAAATGTTCAATGATACGTATCTGTTATACCATATCAACACTGTCAAAGACTTAATAGTAGGCTATTTTTGAAAACAGCTAGCTAACACGCTGTTCACACAGGCTACCTGAGCAGTGTGTGGCATCTCTGGCGCATGGCGGCTGCATCTCCCACGCTTGTGGCGTGCACACAGAGAGCGTGTCAGTTGCATGGCTGCAGCTGCCAGCCCCATGTTTCTCTATACGCGTTTCCCTGTATAATGTCCATGAAAAATCAAAATTTTCGTGACGTGCGTCTCACACACTTGCAGTGTGACCGCTCTAATCTGTTAACATGGGCCGAAATAAAAATCACGCACACGCCACGCAGATGCGGGCGGTGTGAACAAGCTGTTAAACAACACTTACAGCACCAATGACAATATAAACATGTTATGTTGTCACTGAATGCTAACAACACAGTAACTGAACACATTTCAATATTTCAGACGGGCGGATAAAAGCTTCAATGAGAAAGTGAGAAAGCTAATAGGCGGCAGAAATATTGGAAGCAAATAAGACAAGAAAATTGTCATTTGAGCTAATGGACAGAACATTTACAATAAATAAAAACTCTAAATATGTGTTGAAGAATATGTGACTGAACAAGAATCCAATTTTTTGCGGCCTGTGTATTTTCCATAAACAGCCATGAAGCAGTTAGCCTGCAAAGCTTATCCCATGCTAGCTAGTATCACACGCTGTGTATGTGTGTGTGAGTGTGTGTCACAGTTTTCTATATCGCTGTCTAAGTTTGTGAATAAAGCCTGATAGTTAAATATTGTTAGATTAAAGATAAATCCTGCTTTATATAAATGTTCTTCACTCAGCGGAGTGCCTTCATAACTGAAAATTCAAAGAAAAGCAAGGAAACAAAGATTGTTTTGCATGTTAAGGACTGAGTAACCTCTTGAGGTACATGTACAAAGCATTCAGCTTGCGATGGTGCAACACTTAGACAGTAACATACTGCACAATATACTCTATAGACATTCTAGAAGCATATTTAACTTTGAATTAGTTTGCTGCTGTGATCTGGTGCTAGTTGTAAACGATGCTGCCCTAATTTCATGGCTTTCCGGGGCAAGCAGAGGAATCCTGCCTCATTTGTCTCTAATTTGTTCCCAGTGCACATATGAGAGGGGTTATAAATACATTAGTCCTCTCCATAGCGCAGCACGCTGGGGGGGCGCTGGGCAATCAAGCAGCTTGCTGTACGTATAGTGCGGCTTTTTACCCAGTCCAACAGTCGTAGTGTGGAGATGGGACAGCATGTACCATCTACCTCATGCAGTGACTGTGAGCAGGTTGCGCTGTCCCAGAGGTGTGCTGCCTGCACTGTGCATTAAAGCCTTGAGCGTTGGACAGATCGGATGCGAGCCGGTGCAATAAAGGGAACTGTGGGCCATGCAGATACAAAACTACTCATATCTCTCATCCCCCTGATGCAATCCACCGGTGGTTTGAGTCAGCGGTGCGGAAACATCAATTAAAACATGACGATTATCACTAAATTTGTCATTAGCCCTGAGGAGGAAGCAGCCACGGCCAGAATTTTTGTCTTTCCTCTTGCAGACTCACACACAGACTATTGCCTGCGGGACTTTGCAGAGCGAGAGATAGGTCTTAACTTGTTCTCCACTTGGGAGAAAATCAAATCCTGGTGCATTTTCATCAGCTGTCAGTGTCAGACAGATATTTCAGCCGGGCTGGGCAGGAAATTAGGCTATTAAGCTTTTCACAAGGCCCTCTTCATTTTGCCTGCTTTTCTACAGATGTTCTATCAAAGTAAGTCATTGTAGCCATCTATCTTTCCCATGGTTAAATACCTTCTTTCAGTAGGCCCAAAATGCTATTCTGTTCTCTCTCGCCTCTTTTGTTTTCTCCTCCTATGCTCCTCTCTCTCTTGCTTTCCGTTGATATCTTAGCTTAATTTGCGCCTGCTTTGGGTTGATGCGCAAAATCAATTCAAAGGAGGTCACCAGGGGTCAGTGGCCAGGCCAGAGCCAGAGCAAAGTAGATTACTGATTATCATGCAGGCAACATGGCTTCCATATTGGGACAGCCGCGACTTAGATCTGTATTATGCACTGTCTGAGAACTAATCACAAGATCTGAGATGTGGAAAAGAAGTCTGAGCTACTATAGCATACAACACCCAAACACATTCATTCACAGGATTCAAATTTTATTTTCAGCCCAAAAAATGGGTGTTGAGGGATATTTGTCATTGCAACAAGAAGTAGGAGGCAGACATATGAATTCCCAATGCTTGTTTTATAAGAAGAATCATGATGGCTTTTTTTTTTTTACATTTGCAGACAATACTCAAAATAAAATGTCAGTCTATAAATAATAAAACAAATGTATTGTGGAATAAGAGGTCCTGAGACTATGATTGTAACTCTCAAAGAAAACTGTCAGCATACATTTACACACCCTGCCATTGACTGTGACACAAGAGACAAAGATGATCACACAACCAACTCATATACTATACAGTACTTTTAGGAACATATTCAATGCCATCAACTTGAGTTGTGCTAATGTGCGAAGCTGTGATGGTGATGATGGGCTGCGCCAAAGCAGATGCCACTATTAGCAATGCATAATAGGGACTACAAGTTATGCAGACATGAATTGTAGAACTACATCTCACACACATACTGTTCCCAAAAAGCAGAGAACAAAGCCATTTCTCCTCACTTTTAAATCAAGAGTAATATATGTTGGGAAATACACTTATTTGCTTTTTGGCAGAGAGTTGGATGATAAGATTAGTACCACTCTCATATGTGTAGGTAAACATAAGGCTACAACCAGCACCCGGTTAGTTTAGCTTAGCACAAATATTGGAAATTATTTAGACAGGTGCTCTCCATGGACAGCCACTTCCCCCATTAAAGGCATCAGACATGGGAGAGGTTTAATTGGAAGATACAACGTTTGACATCAAGCAAACCAAAGCAATAACAGCAGATATGTTTGTATGTGTAAATTCTGTTCCCTGATTTATGAGTTTATGAGGGGACATACACGTGATGAAATTGAAAGATTTACACACATTTGCATGCCCATCATTCCTACTATTCCTCAGAAGCTCTGACATGCTTACTTCAGTGCTGTGTTTCTTGAGCTACATGCACTTTCATACAGTCTGTTTTGTAGGCCACAAACTAGATAATTGATTTGCCTCGCTTTTTATTTTTAGATTTGAATGACATTCCAGGGAATTTTTCCAATTGTCATGATCTCATTTGTACTTCCTCCTTTGCTTGCTGAGATGTCGATGCGGGATCTAGAGGTACCACGGCATTTCAAAAAGGGGGCACATTACGCAGCACTTTTATCCAAGCATGATGGAACAGCTGCTGTTCCTTGGTTTCTTTTTCTCTTTATCTCCTTCTCCCCCCTCTTGTCAGAAACCCTCTCAACTAATCTATCATCCTCTCTCTCTACTTAAACTTGACTTCACTATTGGAAGGAAAAGGTAGAATGAAAGGGAAATAGGATCTCATTATTTCAGACCCACCGCTCACTCTGCTCATGATTGATCATTATCAAAAAAAAAAGCCCATTTGGAAGCAAGTGATTTCTGCTTTAGAAGAGAAAGAATACATGGGCCTATTTAAAAAAAATGATATTCAAAGTCCTCACAGAAAAAAGGAAACTCTACTTTTTCTCTGTGCAGGTGCATGATGGAAATTATCAATCTTTCACTATGCACATAAAACATGCTTTTCAATAAGGCAGGTTGTTGTTTCTATAAATGTTAAAAAAGTTACCGCAGTAGGAGCAGTGATGGAATGAAACTCAGTACATTACATTCAAGAACTGTAAGAAGTTTTTAACTGGTTATGAAACAGTCTTAGTTTTTTTATATTAAAGATATGTAACATTTGCACATTCAAATTTCAAAAAAACGCTAGACCTATGTTATATATTTTGTTGAGTTATGTATCTCAAATGTTTTCAACAATGCTTAAACACAGAGAAATCTGTAATTTTATTCAGGTAACAGTGCGTTTCACCAGTCTCCTGTCAGTGGTGTCATATCTCTGTACGCATGCTCCAGCGTTGTGGTTGTCATAAATGTTCTTTTTATCTAGTTTTAAGCCATATTTTTACGATACAACTTTTAGATCTTGGTTGTTTTTTAACTACATGTTTTAACCGGATGAAGGATTTTAGTTATTAGATGTCTGGATCTTAAGTTATCAGAGAAACAAGCTGTGCAGACGTTAGCAGCAGCTCGGCTGGCAGGCCCTCTGGGGCATCCTTTGTCTGCTGAACAGCGTTGAAAAAACTGATATTCAAGATGAAACTATTCTTTCATAGAGAGTCTAGTGTTTTTACCGGTTTTAATCATTGGATTTGGCCCAAAAGTAAAAATTTAAGGTACTTGTACTTGTTTTTCATTTCATGCAACTTTGTACTTCTACTCCACTACTCTCTCAGAGGCAAATATTGTACTTTATATTACACTAAATTTGGCTGACAGCATTAGCCACTAGTTACTTTTCAGAGTATTCATGCCCTTCCTATCCAGTGATAGTATCTCCAAATTTGCCAATTTTGAATTTGAATATTTTTGATAAACTGATGGATTAAGTGTTCCTTTATGGGTTAAGAAAATGATCATACTTTTTAAGCTAAATAAACAAAAATTTAAAAGAACTCTTTGCATAAGATGGAAAATGCATTGACACAAAGGTAAAAACGGGACAGTTTTTCTGATCTCATGGAAAGTTAGCTTTTTATAGATATATGATTCTCATAGGACAGTGGTGCTACAAACATATGATGATCTTACAGAATAATAGCATAATTAAGCATTAAGTGGCATTTTAAATGTAAGACTTATACTTATAGTAGAGTATTTCTACAGTGTTAGTGTAACTTTAGATTAAGTAAAGGATCTGAATACTTTTGCAATCACTGAGCAGGAGCTTTAGGCGTATAAATGCATTTGGGGCAAATGATATGGAGAAATTATGATTGAGAAAACCAGTTTGAAAATTAATTTGGTGTAAAATTGTGCTACATCTGAGGGTAGTATATATTGCTACATACACACCAAATATTATATAAAGGATCAAAGGGTAATCTTCTAAAGTAATTTATTAGATTCTTCCATATTATAAAAAATAAAATTACAATGCTGAATTCCAACAAAAGATAACAAAGGTTTGTGAGGAAAGCGTGTTGGTACAAATTTAGAATATACTATATATGCTAAATGAAGCTTTTTTACTGTGTTGTAGCAGGACCTTTGACACTGTTGTGATTTGTTCACTAATCAATGTATCACGCATATGCACCTCTTCTACTAAACCTGAAACAATTGTCTTGGTTCTCTGTACTGCCCGTCTGGGTTGCAAGATTAAAATCAGCTTTTTCATCATTAGTACCCGCTGTGATGCTGCCAAAAGATGCAGGGAAAAGTTGCCTGTAAAGGAGAAGTGTCATATTTTCCAGACAGTCTAAACAGAACCATGACCTCTGTTTCTCCCTTAAAGCAAGTACTGTGAATCTGGAACAATGGGTTCCCAAACTGTATAAGACATCAAAGCAGGGAAGACACTGATGACAACAAAAGACAAAAGGCCATGTGAAAGAGCAGTTTTATAAGCTACTCTGTGCACTCTAACCTGTCAGAAAGGGTTTTGGGGGTCCTGGCCTGTCTGCCAGTAGATATGACATGCCATCAGGGAGCATGTCTTTCGGGAACAGTCTCAAACACAGTTGGAAAGTTAGACATATATTTTTACTTTACACTGACAATGAAAAACAATAAGCAATTTCGATAATAACTGTTCTTGATATTAACCATAACAGGGCTGTCACATTACAAGGTAGCATATTAGGGTTAAATAGATAGTAGTTTGGCAACTTTAATTGCTTAAATCCCAAGTTGTATAAGGATCAGTGCCAACTGCTACTACTAGCCGCAACTTCCACTAATATATCCCCAAAAGTGGATGAGGAAAAGTATTAAATGATCCATGGAAATGGGGCTCATGAAATCCAGAACATAAGTAGCCTCCGGCATGCCACACACTTGCTGACCTCACACCCCGCACCGCACCCCAGACACCGCACACATATGCTCATTCATGTAAGACGTGTGCCTTTGCTGCAGCTTAATTTGAGTTCCCTCAGACTGAGCACAGTGGCGGAGTGCACCTGGGAGGGACGACGCACCCAGGTGACTGTTCGTCAGTTTAGAAGAAGTTCAGGCCACTCTGGGAGGGAATTTATATGCGTTCAGCACATCTTTATCCCACAGGCCAGAATTTACAAATAGATTTCAAATTAGAGCCCCTGCTTTAATTTTCTAATGCAGTGACCCATTCTGCAGCGGTGTAATAGCAGGTCCCAGTGTGACAATTAAAATAAATCACGTCTGAACAGAATTCACCATATGTATTCATGCCTCATCAGTAACTGAATTGACGTAAATGATTTATCCAAGGGAACTTAAATACCAATGCCCATACCACATAGTGCTACCACCCTGCAAGTGCTCAAGTTTTACACGCTTTTCAAAAGCCCTGCTGTGAATAATGAAATTGACTTGTCTGAGATGAATGAATGGATGTGGGAAAATAGACAAATGTGGTTTTCTGAACAGTCTGTAACACATGGACCTCACCAGGAATAAAGTACAAGCAAAATGCTTTTAGATAAAAGTTATTTCACCACAATGTTTTTTAAAAATAATAATCACTTGATTTTAACTATTGTTTTGTTTGCTTCAGCTTGTCTTCATATTTGTCAGAACATTTACCTTTCATACAAAATAGAAGCTCTTCAACGTACTGAATCTGCTAGACAAAGCGCTCCTTTTTGATCTTACTCGAGAAGTAACAGTGAACAGCCAATTGCCAATTAAGAACCACCATAATGAATAGCCCATATTTGAACCTTACTAGGCCAAAAGGAAAAAAAAGGTGAGATACCATAGGCTATCTTCACTTTTTATTAAAAATGACAGCTACAGTATGTAGAAATGTCCTTTGATTAAAGTGGGGAAGCACACTTTGAGGTTTAAATATCATTATGCTCTCATGCGAAGCTTACACTAGACCCCCACTGGCCATTAAAATAATGTGAGTATGTTGCCCACTGTGTATAACTATAACTAGTCACCTTCCTCCTGATTTGGACATCCTCATCCTCATGCGCTGCTTCACCCTCATCAGCTTTACTTTCTCTGCTTTTGATTAATCCTGTCTCATTTGAGATTTCGAAACTATCAATGGGAATTATTCAAATCCCCGAGGTATGAAATAGCTATGAGGAGGCTGTGGAAGACTCTTATTAACCCCAAATGGAGGGGAGCCCACAGTAAATCTCGATGAATTCTCTCCGTCATAGAAATCTGATTTGTTACGGTGGCTGTACTTAATCCCAGTTGAAGGTAAAAGTTAATTTTTTCCAGTGTATATGCAATATTTCAAGAATAAAAAAGGCATTATGTTTTCAGCTTTTAAAGAATATATTACTAAGAGTTTTGTAATAATGTGTTTCTGTAAGGACTTCGGTATATATATTTATGAAAACAGAGGACTTAAATCCCTGGGTAAAAATAATTTATCACAAAAAAGGGAAAAAAGGAAAAGAAATATTAAGTCGTCAGCCAACTCTGTGACAGTTTGTTACGACTGGATGAATCCAATAACCCGAGATTTGGACCAATAACAGGATGCACTTGTATGGATTTAATCACTGGAATGTAATGGCTTGTTCAAAGGCCTCTGCAGATTGCATTGTTCTATTGATCATTCCATTGTAGTTAGTTCTGCACTTCCATCCTCAGAGGCATGTCTTTATCCTTTCGAAAGTAATGGAGGATTTTTGCATAAAGTCATGAAATGCACCACGGACGCCAGCTGAAGAGATCAGAATCTTGCCATATAAACCAAAACTAGACATTCTTCCCTGGAGGGACTTGTTTTAGCTGTAGCACCACATCCAAATTGGATCAACAGCTGCTGTATATGATTCCACAATTTGCGGCATAATATGTTCCATTAATGCCAGAGCACTCACAGGCATTAGAGAGACAGTTGATGCAAACCTCTCAGGATGTGCTCTGCTTATTCTCTGCCTTATTTCCCAGAAACATGGCACAGACTGGTGCCGCTGCCATTCTCTTACATGCAGATGTCAATTACAGAGGTGGCAGAGAGTGGTGAGCTGTGCACATCTGCCGGTGGATGATGTCTCCCCCAGCACCACGCAAGCCAATGAAGCATAAATCTCAACCATCAGTTGACAAGCTTTACCTTAACAATAATGTCTGCAAGACAATGCCAGACCGAAAACCCTTTCTGGTATGCTGCAATTTTAACAATTAAAAGCAGCTGATGAATATGTAATGTTTTTTTAGGGACTTTCTTAGTTTTTTCTTTCTTTCTTTGATGTACAAACATCTTTTGTCCTTCATGGGTCACATGGCCTCGAGGGTATATGGGGCATGTCTGTATGTCTTCTTCTGTGATGGGGGGGGGGGGGGTTCTTCCTCATCACACCCAGACCTCTGCTGCCTACTGTGTTATTAGGCAAATACAGTACATTAGGGACAGACCAGCTCCACCACTGTTGTCATCGAGAACATCTAGTTATCACATCTTGCGCTCAACCACCTGCTGAGTTCACAGAGCTATCAGCATCCCCCGTGACCCGCTTGTGTCTCTGTATATCTCTGCTGGAGACCTTGGATATGTTAAACACCCCCATACGGCCAAGACCAAGTTTTTTTTTACATGCAACATCTCCCTCAGAAAATAGTTTGCTCAGAACGCTCATTTGCACCAACACATGTACACACGTGTACACACACAGACAAACAAACTTTAATTTGAACATTGTTGTGAACATAGTCTACTTCCAGTCCTTGTACTGACTTGACTCTATTTGTGCTATATTGTACAGAAGCTGTTTGTCATCCACAACATGGTTGTTTTCAAAAGCATCGGGCTCTAAGTGTGTGGATTACAGCGGTATACATTCGTATAATGCCTGTGATAATGGGATAAAGCAGCTTTCGTGGGAGAAATCTGTATGGAGAATGGATTATGCCAAAGCTCTGCCTATGGGACGTTGAACCCAGGAGTTATCACAAGCAGTCAGCATCTCAAGTGGGTGCATTGCCTCAGAAAAGTGTTCTGATGCCACATTTCATGTCCGCTTTCTATTCTCTGGAGAAAACATGAGATGGGGAGGCCACAGTCATGTATGTTTTAGTCAGTAATTACCATAGGAGCACTCGAAAGGAGGGGATATAGTAGTTCCATTTCAAATTTGCATTTGCTTTACATTAGGACTGCGTGCACGGCCTGCATTTATTTATTGTTCTCTCGTCCATGATACAGGAACCCACTGAACTAGTTTGTATGTTTCTCTTGATAGCCATTATAGAGGAAAATTAGCATTTCCATGCATACAAAAGCAATTACCATCAATTTATACACATTTCATAGAAGCATGTCCCCAATTAGAGGGCCATTTCAGGGGACTGATAAGACGAGCAGCTCTCACATTGAACATCTGAGGTCTGGACAGACGGTGCGTCCTGCTTTTCCCCTGATCCCTATCGCTGTCCACAGCTTATGAGGAGTTCAGTATGCAGCTCTCAGTCATTTCAAGCACAGCTAATTTCACCCTTAATAAGGGTGCGATGGTAAAAAACAAATGTTGCTGTGCTGATAGTAATGCTTTGGTACTACAGCGACTGGAAAGTCATGCACTACATTAAAGGCACTTGTTTTTTTATGCACCTCATGTGTTTATAATATAGTTGTTAGTGGAACTTAACAAGATTTAATATAATATGAATTATAAAACCGTATATATTCTCTAATTCCTTTATTGACTCTAATGGTTTTATGCAGGTACACTTGAGTGCCCTTCCTCAGCATGTCCTGTTGCCATTTACATGAGGAAAAGAAATCTCAGATGACATCTCTGAATCTGCCCATTCATTAGCCCAAACAGGCTTATCTGCTTAAAGACTTTGGCTAAGACCCCATTCTCACTGAGGAATGACTCACCTCCATATTGCCTCCTTATTCACTAACAGCAACAATTACGTCACCCTGTTACTGGCTGTTAGAGATTATGGCGTTATTTGTGCAAATCCTCTTTTACATGATATGAAATGCTCTGCCAGAGGTGTGTGTGCGAGGACAGAAGGAGACATTCAGCCAGTCTTGGCTCTTGAGGAACCTGAGTCATTTAAGGAGTTTACCTATTATTAATACGATAGAGGGAGGAGAGAAGGTGGTGGAAGCAGAAGATGACGATGAGATTGATAACAGAAATGCTGACATCAGCTGTGTTTAGATCAAAAGTGAAGGAGTCAGAGGACAAATGAGCACAAATTGTTCAAAGACAAAAGATGACATATTTGATAAGCAAAGGCCAGCGAAGTCAATACATTCATTGCAACAGATGAGTTAGATTTATTTCTTGAAGCTCTCAGCAACAACTAAAAGTCAGTCTTGGATCTACTCTTGTCCAGCGGCCCCTTGCTCAGTCACACTCCAAACATTCTTTTTTGCCTCTTCCCCTCTGCCATGCTTCGTCTCTGCCGAGCCTGGTCACATTGCCCAGTTGCTGGGATCTGGTTCTGGGACCCATTCTAGCATTGCTCACTGTCTGCATTCCCCACCGCCACAGGACTGGAAACCTCCTCTTCCCGGCGATCCAAAGCTCCTGTGCCAGCAGTGTAAACTAATTATAAGCAAGTGCATTAAAATTATATTGAAGCTCCTAATTTAGGTAGAAAGGTTACATAATGTTGCGTTAAAGGTGCTGGTAGGCAGATTTTTTAGACTTTAAAACTGCCAGGATAGCAGTTTCCCTTCTTTATGCTAAATTAAGCTAAGTGGCTGCTGTATCTACAGGTTATCTACCTTGTTGATAATATCAAACTAACCCAGCTACATTTAGAAGTATGCAGATGTATTAATAGACATTGTAAACTAAATTACTATTACAGATAATCTTATCTCCACCTTAGTGGATGTATCCCAGACTGTTACAGCTGCTGCATTGCAGTTGGGATCTCATGATTCTGCCATTTATTTATTTGGGAACCATATATACTTGGGAGGAATGGCACAGGATTGTGAACTCAATCACAGCACGAGAGGATGTCAGTGCACAGGGCGCTCCCCGTGAATCACACACTGAAAGGCTATCACCCAAACCTCCAAGGTCCACTGCCAACTCATCAGTCATCGTGGACCAGACCAGACCACAGACTGATCAGCCATGCACACGCTCTGGTCACTGGGGACATTCACAAACTCAGCCCCTCCTTCCCTCTCCCCTATATCCATACCAATATCCGTACTCTCTGCTGAAACCATAGCATAACATATTCCAAGGTCTGAGTGTGACTTTGCCTCTCAAAATTCTGTCACTCTGCCTAGATTGTGTATGAAATAGAAGGCCACAGAGGCTTGTTTTGTCACACTGGCTGCCTTTTCTAGATGGATTTTTATACTTTTATTTATAGCTGTAATGTTTTTAGGTAGCAGTTATTAAGTACTTATCTGTTTGTCATTTAGGTAAGCCCTCAATTACTGTCAAATATGAATTTCATGAAGATATACAACATTACACAGTTGTATTGTCTTTATTTTGGTGATGATTTTATGTTTTGACATAGTTTGTTTAATTATTGTTTTAGTGCAACATTTTAGTGCATGCTCACTTGTATTAAAATAATATTAGCCAGACTCCAGGGATGTTTTCCCACATAAAAAAATTAAACATTAAATATTACAATACTTCGTACTTTGTTGATACCTTTTTCCTCTATCTTAAATGAATAAATAAATAACAGGAATGGAAGTATTATATATACCATGTTCCCCCCATGAGGTTGTCATACTGATTACACACCAGATGGACGGAAAATGTTAAGTACTAAAATTTAACATGTCACAACAGCATTAATTCAAAGTACTGCAGAGGGTTATTGAAATTCTGTTTCAATTTTAAAAATGCAGCAGGGGACTGCACAGGACAATCACTATAGGGGGTGTGGTCTTGTGGCTAAGTAGTGTGTGACACGAGAGATAACACTGACAGACAGACAGACAGGCAGAGGAATTCAGCTGCTAGTTGTGAGAGCTAACTGAGCTAACCAGCCGTGAGCTGCTGCTGTCATACTCTCCATGTCCGCGCAGTCAGCTGGAGCATTGACAGTCACTAGAAGCACGTTCAGAGCCATTTGTAAAAACATTTGTGTGGTACCTGTGTTTTAATGTTAGCTAAGCTATTGGCTCAGAGAGGCTAAACTAACCAGCCATGAGAATCTTGGAAAGTTGGTGAGGAAAGCTCCATATGTCGCCTGCCTCCAGATCAATCAACAGTGAAATTCAATTGCAATATCCAGGTTTGAACCACTAGAGGGAGGTTGTAATGCATATTAATGGAACAATATGCACAATTTGAATACTTTGCACTAAAACGTTAAGATTTGGACCTGAACTGAATAACAGCATTACTTAATCCCCATATATATTTGTTTTGAACTGGAAAAAGTGGTTTGGGGGGTTGGTTACTCTTTAAGTTGTATGCCATTAAGTGCAGTATTGGGAGTAAGTGGACCTGTGGGTGGCCAGATCACAAAAGTCACTGGGATTCATCCTCTGGTGATAATGAATTTCTGCACCAGCTTTCATGGCAATCCATCCAGTTGTAGAGCTCTCAGACCAATAGACTGATATTCCCCAGATACTGTAGCAAAAAACACATATTGTGTGTTTTAAGCAGTCCAACATGATGGGGGCGATGAGGTATGAAGAAAACATGCATAAATGAGTGACAAGAGCTGTGCGGGACATGAGGGATAATACAAATTTGCATGATTACATGGACAGATGAGTGATTTACCTGCGCTTATGTCTGACAGCCATTTTAGATGAAGGACGTATGAGTGGCATCTGATCCTGTATTCTTTAACTGTAGCTCCTGAACGGAGCTTGTATCATATCCTGTAATTGATGTATGACCGTCAGGAAGTGCAAGATAGAGAGAATGATGTTTATCTAGCAAATTTCACCACTGGGACACAGGTGCATTATGGGATGTGCAATGAGGTTGATCCAGCACTTGACACAAGAAAACTACTTTTTGATTCAAAACACTTTACTTTAAAAGTATTATCTGCCTAGTTCACTCTTTTCGGCTTATTCAAGCCCACTGCCCCTATGCACACTACACAGCGCCTTCTCCTACCATGCACATCTCTCACATTTGGCACATTCATGCCCAGCCTAAGCCACATTAGAAAATAGATGATATGACAATTTCACATATAGCGTTATCCTTTGCCTCACTTCGATTCACCTGTGGCCAAGCAATCTTCCTCAAGTAAGCACAATAATAAGTAATTACCATAATGTTTGAATAAAAAAAACTTTGAATGGAAGCGGGAGTTGGGGGGGTGGTGGAGGGGAGGAGAAATATTTGATTAATCTTCTTAACACGTTTCATGTGCAGATTCTTTGAGTTAATTTCAAGGACCATGCCTAAAGGAGATTACCTCCCCATGCTCCTGCACATTTACTCATGAGTGATTTTGTTTATTCATGTTTTATATTATAATGCTCCTCCTGCCGTCTGCAGCCACAGAACCAACGGCAAAAATGCAATTTATTTCCCGCTCTGCACACGATGGAGACAGCTGATAATGTCACCAGGAAATATGAAGACTGCTGGGACGGGACCAAACAGCCTACTATTTATGTATGGAATATAAATAAAATATTTTGTGAGGGTTCTCTTAACCCACATATACACACTCACTGTCCCCCCTAAAAAAGTTGCTCCAGTTAGTGTCATTGAATTTTTTTAACCAACGCTTAAGGCGCTGTGTGTGTTGTGTGTGTGTGTGTTTCTGTATATTGTGATTTTGATTTACATATCTGTCATCTGTCAGTAGATCAGCAAGCATCTACAATAACATGGATCATTACAGAGAGTCATATAAAAGGTCAAAGATGCGTTCAAGTTCTCAGAGGTTGCAGATTGCGCTTCTGCTCAGTCGCCAATCATGGTTATCATCAACAGCTTATGGTAAGCTCATCCCAGCCAGTATGTGTGCCTCCCCATATGAAAACTCATCTACAGTATGTTGTCATGACATATATGACACAGCCCACTCATATTTCACTGACGCGACTCAGTTATGAACATGCATCAAAGTCTCTTTCATCACTCCCGCTAATATGGATTTATCTGTTCCACTGGCAGTGATGGGACGGCTGACGTAACTGTTTACAGTGACTCCTTTGCTCCCTCCAGATGACGAGGACGATGATGATGACGACCAACGCTCTTTGCCCAGCAGACGGACCGGGATGGCAGGATTTATGGCCCTCCGTGCCCATCCTCGGCACAAAACGCATTGTCTCCGGGTAGATCGTTCAGCCTGTCCTTGCTTTATTGATCTCACTCCTCATAAGTTCACAACTTCCGCGTTCCTGGTGCATCACTTGACAGGACAGAGATTTAGTGGAGGGATGAGGTCAGATAGAGGAAGAGAGATGGAGGGAAAGGGGAGAGGAAGAGGGAGGGTGGGACAAGAAGGAGAGTGAGTCAAAGAAAATGGGAAAAGAAGAGAAGGGGAGGGAAATAAATAGGGGCTGTAAGAGAAAGGGATAAGGGAAGGAGAGGGAGTGAGATGGAAAGTAAGGGGGGAGGAAGGAGAGAGTTACTTCCTCTGGGAGGATGCGGCTCTAGGCCAGGTCAGGGAAGATTGATACTTTTGAGTGTGTAGAGGCCTGCAGAATTAGCCCCTGGTACAGTAGAAAATCCACTGGTAAACATACCCAGCAGCTCTCAAAGGTGTTCACATCAATCTCACCGCTCTCGTTTTGCAGTGCACACTGTATCCACACGTACACTCATACCTCTAAGTGTTTGACTCACTGAAGTGGTCAGCAAATGACTGTACTGCTGTACCGTAAAAACAAACATCACTGGGTCTGACTTCAGCGCTTGTTCTGTCATCTTTTCACCTGGCGATTTTCCTTTTAGCACTTTTAAAACTACAGACACCCTCCCTCTAAGCTTCTTCGCCATGTACAAGATGTGTGCACAAGCGTGTGCAAACACGTGTTGACAGGCATACACTGTATTCTATCTAAGGTGACATACAGTTTGTTCCAACCATTCACCTCTTAGCGTTGACACTTTGGTCGTAGTAGTCCCTAAAATCCCATTCCAGACATGACTTTGAATGACCTCCCCCCATCTCTTCTGCCTTTCTCTTTTTGAGAGCTTTGCTTTTCCCCAGAGTCCACAAGATTACATTAGAGACAGTGACTCTGTACTGTTCACAAAGCCCACAGGGAGTGTGAAGAAGGCAAGGGAGGTAACTTACATAACCCCGAACTCATAACCCTCCTGCCCTAAGGGAGGACAAAGACAACGCTCTATAATGTTTATGTCAACTCTTGTACAACATAATTGGCTTGGCAATCATGGAATATGAACTGTTTCTGCTTGGGTCAGTGGGTGGTGGTGAATTTATATAATGCACTGTACATTTGTTCTCTGTATGTGTACAGTATTCATTCTTAATGACTTGTCCGCTGCCTCATTCACCAATTCACTGTTGGAACATTCATTAGCGGAGCATAAGGAGCTGCTCTGCAGTGTAACCCCTTATCTTTTGAACTCAGACACTGTGATAAGGATTTCAGAATGACTAGAGATCAGAGTGCAACTCCATTCAATTACATCTCTGCCATTTGAAAAAAAGACAGACTTCCAAATGGAGCCAGAGAGCCTGAAATGTGAATTGGCATGCTATTCTTTTCAAAAGAAGAGAAAAAAACTTGGGGATATCTTTGTAGTGAACAGGAAAATAAAATGAAATGCGGCTGTGTGCTGTGCCGTCAGCATAGAGAGCCTTTGATAATCAGACTTTTTTATTCTTTTACTGAAGTCAGTGAAAGCAGTGTACACACAGAGCAGCACACATGGGAGAGGAGCAGAGAGATTTGGGGTGCGTGATCCAAAAACGAAATGGGTCATCAAATTACCCCTGTGATTGTGTGTACCTGCCCAATTATGATTGATCTTTGCAAAAGAAAACAAAGCGGTGTATTTTATTTGCATGTTAAGAGATGCTGTCTTTCTCTGCCTCTCTCTCTCCCAGCACCATAATTATCTCAAATGTGAAATGCTATTTAGGTATTCATAATTTATTTCTGTGTGGGGAGGACACAATAGACAAGCGTGCAACGCTCTGCCAAGCCCCAGATTTTTTTTTTAGTTAATTGAAAATCTCATTTGCATGAGGAGAAAATCAAACACTCATTTCCATACATGAGATTATAAAAAGATAACTGCTAGTGTTTGTTGTTCCATATTTGATCTGAGCATTTCCACCTAATTGCTAAATGCTGCAAATAGGGCTAGAGTGTAACCTCCAAACTAATGTTCACAAGGCGACTGGATGTTATGTTTCGGTTCAAATGCCTCACTGTGTTTTCTATCTGTGTTTTCCAAAGTTTGTATGTGCAATCAGGCGAATGTGTATTTTTTTCAGAGCCCCTGATTCCATATCAGGAACACAGAAAATACATAGCTGCGTAGCTGGGTAACTGCCAACTTCATAAACAGCAATGCCAGCCCAGCTGGATGTTGTGTAGGGAGGCACATGCATAGAGCGGACTGTAGCAGTCAGATCCAGTGATCTCCTCTATGATTTGTGTGTGAGAGATCAGAGGTGTCCTGTTTCACCCCTTACAAACAACCCCATGTGTTCTAACTCTCTCTCCCCCCTCCTCTCTCTCACTCACTAACACACACACACACACACACATACACAAACACAACCCCGTCTATTCCAGGCGGACACCATTACAGACCCAGTCTCAGCCTCTGTTCCCTACTTGAAGCTCATTAATGCAGCCTCCGACATGGGCGGACACCAGGAGATTTGGTCAAGACATATTTCTTTCTTGCACATCATGAACCAGTGGGGGTAATTTCAGATGAGGCCATACACAGAGTAAGCTGTTGTCCACTAAGGGATTTTTCTAAACATGACCTGTGGGGATTTGATTGAGCATGTTGTAGGGCTGGGCGATATGGCTTAAATATAAAATCTCAGATTTTTTCAGACCAAACCCGATTTACGATTTTAATAATTTTAATTAAAAAAAAACTTTTTTAGCGGGTGTTTGTGGGCTGCGGTCCTGTATATCTCACAGAGAGCAACATTTCTATTACTCGGCTGCATGCCTCTGCTTGAGGTAATGGAATAAATTCGTCGTACTGCTATCTTTGGTTGCAACAGCTTTCAAACAAACTTTGCAGTGGTTTGTTCGCTGTCGGACGGCACAAAACCAAACCAGTTCCAAACAACCGATGACACTGTGCCTTTTTTGGGGACGAACTCATCCTGGCTTGCTGCCATGTTGTGTTTATCTGTGGAGAGGCGGGGGGAGGGGTCAGCGCACTCTGACCTACGGGAGCCCAAAGGGAGCGCCGGTGTTGTGGAAGTTCAAGAGAAAACTACAGAGCCCCTAAAGGGACATGAAAAAAAAAAAAAAAAAAAACGTATCTAGTGCGCACTAGAAACGGATCTAGTGCGCACTAGAAACGTTTAATTTTTTTTTTTTTCCATGTCCCTTTAGGGGCTCCGTAGAAAACTGATTTTAACTAAAAATAAATCGTGTTTAACTACAAATTCGAATTAATCGATAAAATCGATTTATCGCCCAGCCCTAGCATGTTGCACAATTACTCAGACACTAAAATTAACATTTTAGTAAGTGGTTTTCTTATATGACATCTGATTAATTTTGTTTGTCTCTACATGTTCTTTGCTGTCTTTCACTTCCTTGCTGTACAAATATGTCTCGCTTTGAATTTCTGGCTTGCATGCTAGTTAGGGCCTCTTGAGTGTTTCACTAGCCTCAAAAGTCATGTCACCTATTAACAAAGTGCATTCAATTACTCTGTGTGCTCTATGTCACCTACCGTATATGCATTGACAGGGTTAGGACGTTGTTAAACATTCAGGTTCTTGCTGCTAATGATTAGGTTACAATCTTCCTGTGTTACTTGTAGAGGATACAGAAACCTAAACCCTGTGGTTTTCACACACAGGTGATGATGAGGTGATAAGGGCTATGTTGTTTTTTTCCCCAGTGAGGTGAATAATGTAGCTGGGATGCTGTGTATGGATTCGTACGGTTTTACTTTTTCAAAGCTAAATCCCAGCATGAATAGCTTAATTCATAATCTGCACTGACTGCACACATCCACACTCACTGTACACAGATATGCTACTGCTGCTGTACATGTGACGACCTCTATTCAATAGCTGGGAAAGGACAACTGTCAAATTAAATGACATAAGGTATATTTTATTTCTCAGTGCGTCTGACCTAAGCATTTTGCCTCAGAAATATGTGCTATGTATTTTCATCTAGGGCTCCAGCACAGGTAATTGAAAAGCATTGCTCAGTGTAGCGTATGCACTCAGACATGCGATGAGGCCACCATTACGGTTCAGCATGGCCTGGAGGGATGGAGGGATAGAAGAGCTGCGTGCCCTGATAGAAATTTTAGATTAACTGGGACCCTCACACTCCTCTCAATGTCAATTGGTAAACTGGAAATACCTGTTTATATGGCATCTGGAATCTCAAAACCACAAATATACATAGTTATAATCACTATAAAGCAGTATTTTTATGATTTATTTTTACTATTAGGCTAACAATTCAATCTCTTCCCAGTCGCTCAAATGGAAGTGTACAGTACATGCACCACTTAAGACCTTAAATCTTCCTTTTAAATGACACACGTTATTTTTTCCCCTCTTTTTTTCCTTCTGGCCTTCACGGAGAGTGTGCAGTAAATGGAGAGGGAGCGTGAATACTCAGTGCCTCATGTAATAAGCATATAATTAAACTCCTCTGACAATTACATCATGCATTATCAGCCTAAGCCAGATCCATTACTCCTCTCGATCAATGGCTTGGCCACAATAGGCCTCCTACTCTGACCACACCAGGGACTGGCGGCCAGGCAGCTGCAGGCTTCTTTGCTGTATTGCAGGACCAGTAAGTGCTGTTAGTGACATCCAACACCAAGGGTTTGAATGGGGAGAGGGAGCAGGGCTGGCTACTTAATGCTAGGTAAAGGAAGAAGGAAATGGGAATTAGTCCTGATGAGGACAGCGAGGAGGTGGTGCAGCTACTTGCTGAGGCTCTAGAGTGTAATGATGAGTCATGGTAGAGTGAATTAGAGTGTGGTCCTTTCTCCTCTGCAGTATCGGAGATTGCTATCTCTAATAATGAAATCCTCAAAGATTACTGAGGTCGAGCAAAGGCTAGTCCATTGCTGAGTTGCATAATGATTATGAATTAAACATCAGAGGAACTTCCAGCCAAGCATGCAAGCTCAACAGGGATACATTTAAACTCTGCGTACATCAACAGTTCAGATATAGAATATTTTAAAGTTGGCTCTTTCATACTGTTAAGACTGCGTGAGTAATACATTCAGGGAGAAAGAAAGGGAATTGAGTTGTGCCATGACCTCAAAGTCAAGCTTTCCTTCAAGAGATCATCAACTATTATCAGATATTCAGTGGCATCATTGGCAGAAAGAACTCAGGAGAGGGACTAAATCCATGCCATCTGCCAATGTGACATGAGAATGGTATGAGATTATAATTTTGATCAGTCTGCCAAATCCTGTCTGCCTGTCAGAGTGGTCTGAGAGGAGCAACCACAGGCTCTGCGAAAAGATTCAATCAGCCCAACCTCTCTCTGGCTCCATCTGCTTTCCACTCTTTCCTTTCCCACTCTTTCACTTGCTGCCTCTCACCCTAACCTTTATTCATCTGTTCCCCTACTCATCCATCCATTTCATCTTTTTTCTTCCTCCTATACTCTCCTGCTCCTTTTCACCAAAATTATTACATTACACATCCAGGGAACATCCATTAGCTCGGAACATGTTCTTTCTTCTCCTTCGTCTTCTCTTCTTCTCCTCCTTTCCTTCCAGGAATTGGCTAAGGCAATGTTATTTCAGATTATACAGTTGTTAAAGCTCATTTTAAGCTAACAATGGGACATCAAAAGCGGTGAACCCTGCACAGGGGGAGAGGAGGAGGTGTTGATGGAGTTTCTGGGCAGGTGAGAAATGGAGAGGGGCTGTGAAGAAAAGACCTGATCAGATGGAAGGGGGAGATTAGAGGGGGAATTATTAATGGGGCCAGGGCCCTTTGGAGCAGGAGATTTGTTTGGAGGAGGATGCAAAACTGCATGCGAGATAATGGAGAGGGAAAAAAGTGATTTTCTCTCCTTTAGCACAATGTGAAATTGGAAGATATGAGGATCCGGACAGAATGTATCGTTGTTACTCTTTAATCAAATAATACAATATGAGGACCAATGAGATTAAAAAATACACTAAAGTGATAAATGTAATTCCTTGATGACTTGCACTGTGCAGACTAACCTAGAAATGGACTGGAACAAGCCTCCTCCAATGCCCTTTTCTGTGCTGCTTTTTTTTTTTAAACTGTATTCTTTCCAGAAGCAAGCAGGTCACCCCAAAGGGAGCTTGAGTGATTGATGCCCTGGTGTCGTGCTGATTGACTTCATGGTTGCATACCCTGGAAGAAGGGATGAGGTACAGATGAGGTTCACTGTGGTGGGGCAATCACAGCCATCCAGGGCATACTTCATTTCTAGGCCCTCTCCCCACGGATCAGTCCTCCATCCACCCACACACCTTGCAGGTTGAGCAGGCTAAAGGCAGGGCGGTTCTCAGCGTAAACTGTGACCCCTGCGTGAACGCACTTGTTTTGCTTCTGTGTTTGATGGGGAATTTAGGGGTCAGTTGGTCTTGAACCATGGTCTCCCAGGAGGTCAATATGACCATTGTGTTCTGACATGGAAGGGTTGCAGACTGGGGAGTTACCTGTGGTGTCTGTCTGTCATTCAGTTTGTATGTTGATTTAAGGGTACTATAAATTGTATGAACCAATGCAGCTCTGTTGTGATTCCATAACACTGCTGACTTTCTCATTTTTCTTGATTTGTACTTTAATCTTTGGGGATTACTTGCCTTAAAATGCATTTGAAGCCTGCAAAAATAATATATTATTAGAGGTACAGTTTAGAAATAACATGTACTAGGGCTGTATCTTAAACACAAAGTGGCCTGTGCACTACACAGACCTGGTACTGTATTTATATTGGAGTTTCACATGATGAGAAACAGATGGAGTGTGTCAAAGATAAAAGGGAAGGAAGTATGAAGTATGACTAAGGTTATAATGATGGGGAGCCAAGACCCAGGAGACCAAATACACATTTCTCTCTCTCTCTCTCTCTCTCTCTCTCCCTCCCTCCTGCTCTCTGTTTTGCATTTGCTGATTTCTTTCTTTTTTTCTTTCACTGGCTAGTCTAGAGATGTTTGCTTATTCAGCCTCAGACCAGATTCACACCAGATCAATCTGTGGTACCGCAGAAGAATAACTGCCTTCCAGCAGTTATTGGTCCATGCAGAGATGGGAAAAAGCTGTAGCAAGGGAAGTCTTAAGTGGCCAAGTGCCGGCTGGTGAAGCCAGACTAATATCAAGCTCATTGCTCAGTTCTTCAGCCAGTATCGATCTACCATAATGTATGTTTAGCTGATCCTGTTCTGAACTCCTTTCAGTAAACAGGCCACAGTCAATACTGTCACACCATGTTTGACTAACACCTCCATGCAGAGCCAACAACCAGCACCTCAGTGACTTGCGCTCAAATGAAACGAGTTGGAGCAAAACTTGCTACAAAAACAGCTACTTAAAACCACCCGGCATTAAGCTACACCAGAATGGCAGTGGTGGCAGTGGTGGTGGTGCTAATGGGCAACAGAGTCCCAAACTGTCATGTAGCAGTGTTGTTTGTGTCATCTCCGAGAGCCAGCCCCCCATGTGCACCTGCTGCTGGTGGGGTTCATTATGGATTTCTCTAATGGCTTTTAGAGTTTTAATAGCAGGGTTTTGCATGGAGCGGGTAATGAATAACTAGATGTCGTCCCTGTGCCTAATGAGAGTGCCCACTGTTTCTCAGAGACACAAGGAAGAGATAAGCATGGCAGGCAGCTCCTGGAATCCGTCTTTATTTATTCATTTGTTCGTATTTGTTTGTGTGATGGATTATTTGTGCAACTGTCTCTTTTTTGGGGGGAACACACAGAACTTATCTAGTCTTGTTGACTTGGTAAATCATTTTTTGTGTCCTTTTTTTTTTTTTTTGGAGTTGTTCATAGCTCTCTGCAACAGCCAGTATGCTTCTCTCACAACAGAAAAGAAGCCAGGGAACATCAGGGGGGGAACAACAGGGGAGGGTGATGGCATTACACACCTGTGGTCCTAATGAGCCTGGCTGCTCTAACATCAGTCATATCCACTAACTGTGTTTTTAGCTTCCCATTTCTCTCAAATAGCAAAATGAAGTAGGAAAAAATAATCAGTGGCTGAATTTGAATTTGTAACTGTGAAGTGATCATTCTACCTGTAACTTAACTTGTCAAAAAAATACAGCAGTATATAAATTTCTTATAAATCTTGCACACTCTGTTTCAAAAGTTTCGAGGCATTCTCCATCAGTTCATATATTCCATAATTATGTGAGGTGTTGTGTCAGTTGAGTGTCAGTTTGCTCAGATAGTAAAAATAGGAGTTTACCTCTTACAACCCCAATCAATATGACCTCTAGAAAACACATTGGCATAATCAATCACTCGGTCACATGTTTTAAAATTCTGTCTTTCAGCAGCAGGTGACAGCATGGATTACCATTAATACCATTCATTCAGATACCTGCGCACCTCTGCCTCATATGGGGCATTACTTTTTGCGGCTGAAATGTTGATGAAAAATAGAAAGTGGAGTGTAGACTCTGCTCGTCAAGCACTTTTTTTGATGAATCACTGTTATGTTGGTGGTGTTGTCTGTGCCGGTTCGATATTCTCACTCGGTCTCCTCCAGAGCAATAGACAGCTGTCTGTTCTCACAAATTGACTACAGGTGCTGATGTAATGAAAGCGTAGCAGCACTGGCTTCTGTGGAGAACAAGAGCTGAATTACGCCCAAGCAAAGGTCATATGCAGAAATGATATAATGTGCATAGCTCAGATGAATACCGCACACTAAGTGCATAAAATGATAGGGGCTTTTACTCCTTTCATGAAGAATGCCATTGATGTAAATGTAAAATAAGTGAGTTAAAGCCATTATCCCTTATTGATTTCCCTTATTGAATCTGTACCAATCACAGCAGAGGAGATGTAAAGAGAGACAGGCACTTACAGAGGAATGTTCAACTTTTTGGAAAATTGAATTGTTGAATGTTCACATCAGGAGGATGTTTTATACTTCATTTGTACTATATAAAGCTGTCACACTGCAGGGAAATCTCTGAAATCCAACTGTATGCAATTTAAAGATGCGAAATACAGTATCTACCATAGAATTCAGACTAATGCTGCACTACCATCATTTTCAAGGTGAAACGCCTACTCCTACATAATGCATTGCCTCTCCTCTTGGTTTGGCAACAATTGCTCCTGTAAATATCGACCCTATACTATTCTAATGTACTTCAATGAATGAGAATAAGGCTTCCTCGAAAGTGCCTTCTCTGAGACAGACCCTCCACATTAACTAATGTGTGACATATAGTGGTATGGGCATGTTGTCCCCGGTACAGCATGTGCACTTTGTCACAAGAGTTTTGAAATCAATCAGCCTGTGCGAGTTATTCACAGTCCAACATCAAAAAGGCATTACTTATCTAAGGCTTTTAATTTCCAATCCATCTGTCAAGCCAGTTGAAATATGGAATCTCATTACTTTGAACAAGTGGGGAGGGGGACAACATAAATCATTTTATTTTCATCTTACCCTGACAGAGTCTGTTTAGAACTGGACCAGAAAGAAATGGCTGAGAAAGTGGGAGTTGGAGAGTGAAAGTGACAATCAGAAAAAGAGGGATCTAAAGTGACACCTGGAGGGACAGACACACACAGAGAGAGAGAGAGAGAGAGAGAGAGAGAGAGAGAGAGAGAGAGGTGAAGAAACTGCAACGTATTTTGATATTTGCCTTCTGTACCTCCTGAAAAAAAGTATTCGATAATTGCATAGAATTTAAGAAATATTCAGTTCAACGTGAAAACAACAAGAGATCAAAGACAAATTCGATTTTTTAAAGATGTATTAAAGGTTAGATGTCATTATTCAATTCTTATTATGCTCCTCAGTATTGTTTGGTTACATACATACCTTGGATCTTGCTCTGAATAAAAGGAAACATACAAGTGCAAATAGGCTCACCTATGTTAAGGGGGAAAAAAAGATAATAATAAGAGAATATAATATGAAGAGACAAAGTATTTATCAAGATTTTGGTCATTCAGTACAGCAATATTAACTTCCATAGACTTACAAAAGACTCACAGGAGGGCCACTTTTCTACTAATTATTCATGTCACCCTGGGAGGGATTGAGACACAAATTGAGTATAGTGCCCCTTTAAATCCATCACTGCACCATAGTCTAATAATTCATGTCTATTACAGACCCTCTAAATTATTAATTTGCCAAGATAATGAAAATATGCTAATTAGAGAATTGCTATCGAAAAAGAATGCATAACACTCCTCAACCATCATAATTAGGATAAGTAATTATTTAAACATTACTTTGTGAAGTTGAGTTATTAGGGCCTGTCAGGTTCTTGTGAAGGATCAGAACACCAAATTGTGTTTGATTGAAGGCAACATTTTTGATGACTCATTTTAGAAAATACAGTCCTGACAGGTTTCTGAATGTTTGAGTGAGCCTTGTAAAAATGATTGCCTGTGTTACTGTGGGAAAAATACAAAATGCTGTTGCATGCATTGCAAACAGTATTGAGCCCTGTCGTTCTATATAGGCTTTTGCTTTGGTCGTATAGATTTTGAAAATAATTTGAAATACTGCCCAAAGAGTGAAACAGCACTTGTTCTCAAACTGTTGCCCTTCACTCAGCTGCTTCTGATTAAGCAAAGGAAACTCCCTCAGTCTGCTCTTTTTTCTTTTTACTTTTTCTTCTTCTTTCTTTCACGATGGGGCCACTGAGCCATTTCCAACAGAGAACTATTCTAAAAGTTTATCAACAGCTCCTAGTCAATCCGTTCCCCCTGCTTTGTGCTCTCTTCTCTTGGGTCCCTTTCCTTCTTCCTCCCCCTCAGGGCCTGCTAGAAAGGAGAGCTCTGTCATGGCCCTGTGGAGAGAAAATGGCGGAATTCATCCCATGCTGTGTCGGTGATAACACTCCCGAGCATGACACATCCCGCCTCAGATTACAAGCAGAGGATTCATTCCTTGCATTCTCCTTGTCACCTCGCTTTCAATGCCGGCATTAAGCAATTTGCCATAGAATAATGGGCTCTATCAAGGAAGAGGCCCTGTTTGCAAAAGACTGGGTGTCTGTGCAACCATCATGTTACAGGAATGACATTCAATGTGGTTTGCATGCACAGGGTTTGTAAACAGAAATGTACAAAAGCACACACATGCATGCAGTGGGGCTGATAAAACAAAGCATGTCACACTGAACATACATCCACATACAGCCGGGCTATTTAACCACTTTCTAGAGTAAGAAACAGATGAGCATGGAGACTATATCCAGACTGGCAATAGATAATATGGCTGCCTTAGTCTCGAATATGATTCTATAAGTGACCCAGATTACAATAAATGGCACTAACTATGAGTTATCAGCTGATCTGTGAACTCACCACCGGATGCACCGCAGTAGCTGTAGCCGGAGAGTGAATAGTGCTGACTAATGTCTCTCTCTGTGTGCCTGGCTGGTGCCAGAGCTGATGTAACTCTGCCAGGAAGCAGTCTGTTAACAGATATTTGAGTCGCAGCAATTGCCAGCCAAGACTGAGTCACTCGATTCTTCAATGGGCTTTTTTTTTTCAACATGCAAGATCTACTGTATGAAGATAGATAACATTTCCAGACAGCGATTAATGAATGATGTCATTTTTCTTTGAGAATAGGCAGTAAACAGAGTATAGCATCTTGTATGTTATTTATTACATGGACAGTTTGACCAGAGTCAATGAGATAGACTCTGGAATACCATTATAAAATTGAAACTTCTGCACTGTCACTGTTTTTTTAAGACCTGTCTCTCATATGACACCTACGTACACCTGATATTAAAATGTGACCTGTATCTGGATCCCTGCTAGCTTAAAAAAGCAATAACAGGCCTTGCTTCCCTTGTCCTTGCACACAAATTCATGATTGCCAGATGATGAATCCTCTCATGCTGGATTTTGATGAAAATGATGAAAAGGTGCTATAAACACACCATTTGTTGGTCCAACAATGGTTTATAGGGGCACTAGAAAAGGTGTGTGTCTATGTTTAGCTACGCATGAAACACATGTTGGTTAGAGACAAAGCGACGTGGTTTAAAGGTTTAAACTGAATTTAGATGTATGTGTATGTGCGATCTTAGATTAACGGTGCAAAGTTAAAAGGGAGTTGCAAGCAGAGACTATGTCTGCGTGAAGCATAACATTAACTAACATCACTCTAGCGCCGTGTCACAGACTACAGTTACAGCCGTAACCTACGTTAATCATATCAACATCACAACAACATAAAAAAAACACATCGGTACATTAACAGAGGTTAAACAGTCCTGTGGTTAGCCGTTAACACTGTTAAGTTATCAGAAACTATGCAGCCTATGCCCAGTACGTTACCAAACAGTCTGTGAAGGGATGGGGAGGAAGAGTTGCTGGTGTGCTGCGTCGATCAGCTGGCGATCCAGTGGGGTCCGAGAGAAGAGAAAATAATTAAGAGGAAACAAACAACGCAATGCCCAGGGGTATTGTTACCTAGTCACCTCATTATCAAGTCATATCAGATTATGGTCACAGTGACCAGATGAGAGGTGACAGGAAGTGAGCCATCACAATAAAAGTCAAGTTGAATCACACCAAATGAACAAGTTCATATTTAAAGGTCCTTGTGTCAACACTTGACAACCACTGGAACAATGAAATGTAATACTTTGGTGATTCCTTGAATAGAAAGGTGCCAGAACACACAGTGCAGTTTGTTGTGTATGGGGCTGCATAACATTATGACCACCAGGGTGCCCAGGTGGTCATAATGCTATGGCTGATCGGTGTACATGCTATAGATCAGCATGTTAACATTGTCTCTGTTAGCACCTTGCCATGCTATCATTAGCATTTAGCTCAAAGCATCACTCTTCTTAATTAGCCTACAGTCTAGAGTTGCTAGCATGACTATGAACTTTAATATGTCCACCCAGGAAATCCTGGATAACACTGATAGTGAGCAGACTATCCTGATGAAATAATGTATAAGGAAATTGCAGGAAGTGCTGCCTATTACCAAGACTAAACCAAGCCATGTCGGAGCCTAGCTAGGTAGTAACACAACTCATAGCACCAAAATCTACCGAGCTCAACCCCCTCTCATCCTCCCAGACAACCTGTTCAAGCCTCTTAATGAACCTATTCACACTCTTATTCCTTGTTCCATTCCTTTCATTTTAATACCAACACTGTTTCCCACCTTCTTTCCCTCCTGCAGTACTCTGCTTAACAACGACGACCCTCGCTGACCCTGACACAACCTCACTGTCTTTCTCTGAGTAGCTAATGGCCAGCAGGCCTCATCTCTCTATTGACCCCTTGCCCATACTGAGGTGAATTATGGCACCTGAGCAGCGGTCTAATGCGGCAGGTCCTGACACAGAGACATCAGTCCAGAAGGGCCGGTCCAGGCAGACTAATGATGCAGACATTGGTAAATGACGGGCAATGTTAGAGAGGTAAAGAGACAGACAGGGAGAGAGAGAGAAATACGGAAAAAAAAGCTTATTAGGGCTGATTGCCTAATCATCGTGTAGAGGAGACAAGCAGAAAGACTATGGAGTTAATTTCTCCAGGGTGACTCTGTTTCTGCCTGACTTCATTCCAAGTGCTGATCAATGAATTGATTATGGACTTTATATGAGAGCTGATTGCGAATCTGGAGGATACAGAATACTGCTGCTGACTAGCTGATGTGTTAATGTCTCACCTTGCCCATTATTCACATTTTGTTTGCACTGCACAGATAAAATGTTGCCTGAGAAAGGTCTTTGAAGGTCAATTTTTAACACGTCTAGTCATGTTTTTAATTGGAAAGAAATTAGATTTCGTATCACGCTGTCTGACAGCAAATAATGTTTGTTTGTGTGTGTTTATCGGCTGCTTCTATCCCTCTTTGTCAGTCAGGCTTGTATAGATTCCCTGCAGGGTTAGATGGCATGCCTCTGGGATCTGGACACATTCTGCCTCCTGCTGTCAGGCTGAGGGGACCCACCTTCCTTCACCTCGAGCCCCCTCTCCTTCTCCTCCTCCCACTCCTCTTTCCTCCTCCTCCTCCTCCAGTCCCTCCTTCTCCCTATTACCCCCTCTTTTCCCTGCCCTGAGACAGAGGACGTGCGATGACAGAGGTGTCAGCACAGGTCACGGTGATCCTCTCCTACCGTTCTGTTCCCACTGGCCCGGGAGTCGATACATTCCTCCCCGTTCTCGGTCTCCATCAATCTGCTCTCTGTGCTCTCAGGATCCACATTCCTGCCCATCAAGAGCTCTCACTGTCCAGCCTTACAGGGGTCTGGTTACACTGGACTATAGTCCGAGAGAAGCCTGTGTGAATGTTTCTCTCTCTAATCCTTCATCTCTTTTTCCAGTGGCCCAGATTAGTTCCTGTGTGCAAATCTCTCCTTTTCTTTCCCTCTACCTGCTTCTGTGTACTCCCCTCTCTATGCCTTCCAGATCATGCTAAATCCTCCACATATGTGCTGTCTGTTTTTTCAGTCTTGTGATCTTGCATTGTGCATGCGTTGGTGTCTGCGTCTACCCCTCAAAGGCTCTGTCATATTTAAGCGACATTTTACTTGGTCGTTTCTTCATCTTTTAACTGGATAAAGGTTTTTAGTCATAGATTTTAAGACGTGGACTGCTTCAAGTTGTCAAGCGTCAACATTTTGTTTTTTCACTAGAAGCTTCCTCATGAAGTGGCATATTTATCCAGTTTTAAATCACTTTTAATGCTCCACTTCCATATCTAAGACTTTTACCTACATGTTCTTAACAATGTATGCGTTTTTGGCCATCAGTTGCTTAGATCTTAAGTTTTAAGTCTTCCAGGCGTCCGGAAGCAGATTTGCTGCTAGCACCAGTTGTTTTTAGCATTGGAGCTAATTTGGCTGCAGTCAGCTGACCACTTTTGTATCAAGTTTGACACTGTGTCCCATGCTGCCCCAAAAGTGTTCCTGTATTCGAAATGAAACCACTCTCATTAGGGTTACTAATGATTTATTGATGTGTACTGATGCTGGCTAATGTTCTTTTTAATTGCTGCTTGGCTTTAGTGCTACGTTTGACACTACTGATCATAACATTCTCATCCATAGACTACATCAGTGTGTGGGTATATCCAGAAATGCTCTAAATAGTTTGAGTCATATCTTTCAAATAAATAATTTTTTGCTTCCACTGGAAATTACGTCTCAGCTTCAGCTCCACTAATGTGTGGGGTACCACAGGGATCCATTCTTAGTCCAATTTTGCTTTCTTTCTACATGCTTCCACTAGGAAACATTATCAGTCATTTTAATGGGATCTCCTATCACTGCTATGCTGACGATACACAAATCTACTTGTCCTTTAAGCCAGATATTGGTTAGCTGTCTGGGCAGTTTAACAGAGTGCTTAACTGCTATTGAACTTGTAACTTTCTGCAGCTAAAGTAAAGACAAGAGCGGTTATAATCTTTGGTTCACCTAGCAAGCAAGGCTCGGTTTCAGCTTGTGCAGAATGCTGCTTGAATTTTAACAAACAGCAATCATTGGTCACATATCACTCCAATTCTCGCGCCCCTTCATTGGTTGCCAGTTGAGTTTAGGGTTGATTTCAATATTATTTTAATATCTTTTAAGGCCCAACATGGCCTAGCCCCCGGCTATATAACAGTGCTCTTAACTCCCTACTCTCACAGTCTTAATCTGAGATCCTCAAGCCTACTCTGGATAGTTGTCCTTAGGTCAAGGTGTCCATTCACCCCACCTCCTACGTATGCAGACCTTCAGGCTACATATGGATACGTCCATAAATGATGCTTAAGGCTGGAGCCCTGCATATCCACAAAAAATACTATGGGCACCTACAGTATCATATTTTGAAGCAAGTGACAGTATTCGATGGGTTGGGAGTGAGACGGGGCTGGCTGATCACCTGTACGTATTACAGCCTTACAGTTCATAGTTCTAACATTATTTAAACCACTGCTTTCATCACAAGATTTATAATACAATGTTTTTTTCACACATGGTTGAATAAGTCAACCATTCATATATGACCTTGTATTCTAGTCAGGGTCACAGCTGCTTCATTGAGCCTATCCCAGTATACATTGGAGGAGACAGCACTAGTTGCCAGTCTCTCACAGGGCTCAGGCTTATAGACGGACAAACAAATTCGCACTTATATTCACACCTACTGGCAATTTAGAGTTTCCAGTTCACCAACCCTGAATGTCTTTGGACAAGCTGTTTGCACGCAGCTTTCACTCTATATGTGTGAAACCGTGGAGGTAACTTCTAGGGTGGTCAACAAAACCACACTATCTCTTGGTTATTTGACTCTGGTTGATAAATTCCCTGTATCAAAAGACTGTTTATTGGCTTCCTGCTATGCTGGCTCTGTAGATAGTCCCTAAACTGTGCGAGTAAATCCTTGTGTTTCTTCCACTGCCTAAATATGTATTAATTTAAAATTACTTACAAATCAACAAAACATGACAAGGAAAATATTCAGTGTAAATAAATGACTGAAACTGTTCTAAATCTGCACTTCAACCAATGTTTTTGTATTAACAATGGGTAAAAGGGATAGGTGTAATGTTAAGTTGTTTTTCATGATGACAATCCCGCAGAGATTTACAACACAACTCTACAATTCCCCTCTCCTAGGGATTGAGGTGTAACAAGTTCGGCAGCTTTACAGTTTTGGTTTACAACCATTCAGTTGTAAGCTAAAATGCTCTGATATATCCACTGTACACTACCTGCCCAACACCATACTACCTACAGACAATTATAGTGACTAGCAGTTGAACATAGTGCACATCCCCAATGCAAACATTTCCTATTTTATGAAGTTGTTGTTAGGAAAATAATGTCTCCTGCATTAAAGTGTAGTTATATCCAATTGGACAGTGTTGTAAGTTGAGTGATTTGTGATTTTGGACTTCCCAGTTTCAGCAAGAGGCAGTGAACATGTTTTATGCTTTTATGCATAGAGGGAGAGTCTACATGTCTACAGCTGTCATAAAGTTTTATACAACTTCCATTTCTTTCTTACTCCAATCTCTTTCAATATTACAGCCTTGCACTGTATCCTCTCGCCCAGGGCAATATTAGCGACAGTCTGACAGACGGTATTAAACAAGAAAGGTAAAATCTGATTTTTCCCTCCCCACGAGTGTTCACTTTGCTAAAGTTCTCATTACCTGAGGGAGACAAGAGCTAGAGAAGTCTCATTTTAGTGAGATTTCAGAAGCCAGGTACCCAGACCTTATATCTCTATATTCAATGTTTCAGATGCAATCTCCTCCACACCCTCTTCTCTTGGTTATGAAGTAACCCCTGCCAAATACATTGGCTTTTCTCCCTTGGCTAATCTCACATCATCACATCAGGCCTGTTGTATTGATTTCTGGGGAAAGTAGTCCTAAATTGCTCTTCCTTTGTCAATCTGAGGCTTGTTACCAGGCAACAGGATGACCCCCCCCCCCGACACACACGCACACAACCCCAAAATACACACACACACACACACACACACACACACACACACACACCGTGCACTCCAACACACGCACACAAACACACATGCTCAATTACACTCTTGACACAGTGCCAAAAATGCAATCTGAGAGTACCTTTCCCCCTTCTAATGTGAGATATGAAACTGTGCTGGTGACAAATATGTTTCAGCACATGCAAACACCAAATCAATGTTGGAAGGCAAAGCCGTGTTTTTATTGAAGGTATAAAATTACTTGACTTGAAATTTCTTGCATAAAACACTTTTCCTTCAGATGTCTGCATCAAGAAAAAAAATACCATAAAAACTGCAATAGCAACTGCTGAACAGTGGGATTATAATACCCAAATATGCACGGTCTCCTAATTTTGATTTGAAAAAAAAAATGTCTTGTAGCGACTTTGTGGCATTTTGATGAATGATGAAAATAATGTGGTGCTTTTCAGTTAGAAACAGTGTAGTGTGTGTAATAATTTAATAGCACGAATGCTGTGCTTGAGGCTATTTGGTTAAATATTGTGTTTCACATTAAAAGTGATGACTGTCAAATCAAATTCCTGGAAGAATTCTAGCGAAAAGACAAATTGTCACTGGCTTTTTGATAGATTGGTCAAATATTTAAATACAATTATTCAAATACATTTCTTCATATTAATCACATTTGAACACTGCTCGTCTGTTCTCTGCACCCATTTTTCATTTGTAACTGCTCAAACCCCTTCAAACTAAAGTGGAGTAATTTCTGTCTAATTCAAATATTCAATCTGAAATGCTGAAGACGACACACACATACATACATTCACAACCTCAGAGGGGTAGAACAGCATTGGTAGGTGGGTGGGTGGGGGATTCAATTGTGGACCACCTGCTTCTGTCACCTGGGACATATTTTACATGATTGAGCCAAGTGCCCGAGATTTAACACACATGACAACATTCAGGGAGCTAGGCTGGATAAGAATGTGCATTTTTTGGCATGAAATGTGCGCAATATTTGTACCTGCGCTCCCTCCTGTACTATCTTCTTTATGTCTCTTACACCAGTAAGTTATTCCAAACAAACAACTGACGGATAGGGATTGAGGTTTTAATGAGAAAAAGACAGACAGAGGCGGAAATGAAACACTGGTTGCCCATACAAATTGCTGTAATAACCATATCTACATTAAAGCTTTGTAATAACTTATACAGCATGCTTTATTGAGGTTGGGATGGAAAAAAGAAAATAAATGCCTATCTGCAGTGTTTCTGAATTAATATCTCATTATGGTTCCGCATCATCATTTTTTGGTCTCATTTTAAAAAGGCAGGGGATTACACACTAATTACATATTGCATGGCGGGGAATGTCTCCACTGGTGATGAATAAAAGTGCAACTGCTCACATGGAAGTGTTCCTGTTTCACCGAGCGGGAATGCTCCTCTTTATCAATCAAGTTGGCCTCACAGTAAAGAGCATAATGAATCGGAGTATGACCTCTTGATCCCAGTCATTTCTGTTTATTTGTCACTATCTCCAGAGGCTTCTTGTCATTGTTTTATTGAAGAAAAAAGACTTGTTGTTTTGAGGAGCTATACCTTAAGATATACCAGCATGAATGACATTCCCATATCACTGTTTCCATCATAATTTGGTCAAACACATTTCCTCTCTGTGTTCATTAAAAGATTTCTGTATTCATACACATTCACTAACTCCTTCATGTCACAAGGGTTTTATCTCCCCTCCCCTGCACGTATTCAAAACGAAAAAGAAATCCCTTGCCATCACATCTTTCCACAGATGAAATTGGCTCCTTTTAGAAATGATTCCAAATGTGACTGTGTCTGTGTATGTGTGTGCATGTGTGTGTGCCCGCATCGCAGGGAAGCTGCAGTGATAGCCTCAGGCTCCACTCCTCTCTATGTATCTGATCTAGGCCTAATGAAGCTGAAAGCCTGGCAGTTGTGAGGAGCATCTGCAGAGCCACAGAGTGATGGGCATCTCATTTTGCTGCGGTGTCCCAGGGGGGCCACACACATCTGAGGACCCTGCCTGCACAGTGACTCCGTGCCCCCGTGTACCCATGCTGCAGAAGGTCATGCCACATATGCTGTGGATGCCATCTGGAAGGTCTGCTTGACTGCCACAACAGCCTCTCATGCAACCCTGGACTGGTGATATTACTGGCTCAGAGCATGACCAAATACATGTTTTGGGGAAATTTAACTGCCAAGTTCTATTGTTTATTTTTGTTTACATGCATACCTCCACATGCAATACAATGTGAATAGTCAAATTAATCCTGGTGACTATCTGTAGCATCTATGATGTTCAGCAGACAGATATCAGTATAGAACCCAGGACACCCAAAGGCAAACAAATCATTTTATATATAATTGCAGTGTATACAAACTTATTTCAATTGATTAGAAGTACAATTAACATCAGCATGTGCAGGGACATGTGTGAAAATTGAGTATTTTTTTGTTTTTATGATTTCACACACACACACACACACACACACACACACACACACACACACACACACACACACACACACACATAAAAACAAACACAGACAGCTCCCAATAAACACCAACAATGTCACAGTGGCCAGATATGATGAACACAGCACAATATAGAGATAGACAGTTGTGGTTTTAATGAATTGAAGAAATACTTACCCGTCATTTTTATTTTTATTTTTCTGTGCTCCTTTGTGCATCCAAATAGCAATTTTGGACTCTCTCCCTTCATTCTTTCATGTTGACACTTCCCAATTTCCACGATCTGGAGATGATTAAATTACAGGCATTAATATGGCAAGTCAGTCCCATGCAACAGGGTCTGGGCCGCTGTACCCCATACATCTAAATATAGATTTAATAACAGTGGCTGTTTTTTCATCAGTGGCCTGAAATGCTTACAGTGCAATCTGCAACTCTCTCTCTCTCCTTCTCTAACTGTGCATATAAACATCAAAATACTTGTCTGAAAAGGAAAAGAGGTACCGTAGCTCTCTCTCTTTCTCTGTCTCTCTCTGTAATGAGGAGAGCGAAGACGAATGAATGTCTGACCATTTGCTTTTCGAGCTACATTAACCACAGAGCCAGAAGAGATGCTCCTTGGCAGATTTCATAACAGTGGTGTAATAAAAAAGGGACCTCTAACCAGTGGTGTACTGCAGCGAAGGCATTTAGGCAAAATGACTAACTGATAGGCCTCCTTCTTCTTGGCGTCTCTGCTACTCTGCCTCGACGAAAGCTTAGTTTTCTGGCAACTCTACAGATTCTCCACAGTGTTCTTTTGTTGCTCATCTGTATTGCCAGAATGATGAGCGTTCATGTTTCCAAATAGGTGAGAGAAGGGACAGACATATCAGGAAACATGAGAAGTCTTCATAGTGGGAAGATGTCATGTTATTGGATGAGAGAGGAAGGCTGCCTCAACTAAAGCGACAGGCATCACACAGGACAAGTGGTGATGTATTCCCTCCATCTTGACACGTTGAAAACATCTAACTGTGAATGCTGCGCCAGGAAGCTTTACCATCACTGTGTTGCTCACTCAATTCTTGTGTCAATTAGTTTAGATTACCGCATAGGAAATCAAATTACCGCCCTGATGTGAAGGTGTTATTTATCAAAATTTGCACACTTGCAACACAGTGAATTCATAATAGATCCGGTGAAAACCTGCCTGGTCTCTCTTTCAACCACTATATTCCTGTGGTCTCTCTGCTTAATGTGCAGACAGCCAGCGGTTCTGTTTGTCTCTGTGCAGCTTCTATAGGGTATATTGAATGTGTCTGACCCACTGTCTTTTATGGAACGTCTTCCAGTGGTTCCTAATTACCTTTGGTTTTATGGTCAGACCTGTGTCAGTCCCCCGCTCAATTTGTTCTTGTGAAATATGGCTTGGCCTTGGGTTCAAGTAGGGGAGAAAACACGCCGCATTGATTAATCAAGGCACGCAGGTTCAACCTCTGTTCTCAGAGAAGTCAATTCAATGACAGGTTTTCACCTGGGGCACATTCCAGAAGTCTGAAGTTGCCTCCTTTCCTTAATTAATTTCCTTATATCTTTCCTTCATCTCTCTCTCTCCCCCCCTTCCTTTTTCCTTGAAGTAACTGATTTATGTTAAAAACGCTGTTCTGAATCTTTCTAACAATGTTACATTTTATAACTAAATTATGCAAGCAGGCAAATTGTTAATGCAGAACATTGTGCTTGTTCTAACAGAGGCTCTGCATACAGTGTGAACAAGAGAGGACACGTGAAAAGAGATTTGAGACTGGCCCCACAGCTGTAGGACAATGCCTTTACAGTATGACAGAACAGTGTTATACTGTACTGTATGTGGTAAACAGACTGTAAACATAATATGTTTTGCCATAGATGTGGAAATTACAGGACTGGTTGACTTTTACTGTCTGGTGTTATCCACAACAATGCTTTGCATTGTTGATGCATACAAGAATAGTTTCCATATTGCTTTACACATAAAGAATCCACACATTTTACTGTTGAAAAACAAAAGGAAATACATTTTACCCTCTTTCCTTTTATTTTGTAACCTTTCTCTTATGTGATTTGAGCGCACAGTATAGTGATCAAATGAAAATAAAACTGCTCTATACATTGGTAAAAACAACCTAATGAAATGTGGATCGTTCGTAAAATTTAAAAGTAAAAACATTTGGGGGAGCAATTTTACTCTGCAAGGTTATCTTAATGCCTTCGATGTCTCCTCAGTTTGGTTTATTAGGGAAGTATCTAGCTTACCATGAGCAGTGAGACAATTACAAAGACAATTTCACGGGGAGGGTTTCTATAATCATCAATGCATGCTGGGAGCCCATATCAGAGTAAGTTTCATTTGGGCTGAAGAGAATTCATTTGTAGTTTATAACTCACAATGCAGCCATTAGCAACTGCACTCAATCAGAGATTTTGAAAAGAGAGAGAAAAAAAGTGAGGATGAAAATGTGAAAACAACATGCAAATTAAAGCTTTTGAGCTGAAGTAAATGAGCGACTTAAATGATTTATCCAATGCACATTAAGTGCTGCCTTTTAAGTGTGCATGGAGTCTCTGGACCTAATACAAAAACCACATTCACAATACTTATTAAATATTTCTTTCAGAGCAACCCCAGAGCAATATAATTCATACAAAAAGAATGCCATAAATGTTACTTAATCCTCCGATCCTAAACTTTACTTGAAGTGCGCACAAGTCTGTGTTAACCAAGGCTGAACTGATTTGTCTAACTGATGGTTCAGAGAGAAACTGGAGCTGGCCGACATCAGGCCACTTACAGTAATCCCCATTATGCATGCTTACATCAGGCTGCAGTGTTGTTTTGATGAAAATATAACAAGTCATAATGAATGGAAATTAATGTATGTTTGTGGGATCAAAATAGCACATAATTACACTATTACCCCTGACGATACAGGTATGCCCCCATCTAACACCACAAACATCAAGGTCTCTCCAGCAAATATTTCCTTGAGGTTAGTTTGTAAACAAATTAAATTCATTAAAGGGGGATGACTGGAGGTAAACACCAGCATGCCTTGCGTCCTGCTTGTAGTCTACATGGGAAATGAATTTCCCCTGCTGAGGTAAATATAATGCAATTCAACACAATGTCATTGGACTTAAAGCATAGCAGGTGATCTTACAATAAAGCTAGATGATACATAGTACTGATTATTACTAGTTTAAATTAGGATGCATAAGCTTAGAGTGTATTGTGTTTAGAATATCATTGCGTTAATGATGGTTTATGATGAATGAGTTTGTGCCACACCATGATAGACATGGCTATTAGGGCTAAAAGAAGATGGGACCCACACCCACAGGAGCCACAGCAATTAGTTTCAGCCAGATCAGAGGGTGTTGGCATAATGACCTGATTCTGGCAGCTTATTCTATTCCTGATCTCTAATCATGGTTGCCACTGGCATCTTTTTCTTTCTCTCTCTATTCCTCTCTGCCTCTGCTTCCTGGTCTGGGGATATGCATTAATGAAATAATAAAGACTAATGTGAATGTTGCAGGGCCGAGTGACCACTCACACGTGGCTCTCTTGCTTTAGCGAGTACAATTACACAGTAAGTTTGATCGGTGGTGATAGACAAAACAGCAGGGGCTCATAAATATGGATGGAGAGTCTGAGAAAATAAATTAACAGGGCCTGGCCTCTCGGCTGCCCCACTTAGACTGTCAATTACGGACCTGACAGGAGCCTTGCGAAAGAGCCACACAAGGATGACACACACACACACACACACACACACACACACACACACACACACACACACACACACACACACACACACACACGGACACAGTCATTAAACTGTGCATTTGAGACCATTCTGAAGCCATACAGCAGTCACCTGCTTCATTATCAGCAGACAGAGTTCATGCTTTCTGACATGTATCAAGAGCTTACAGTTATTGAGTAGTGTCAGCCAGTGCACAAAATCCAATGCAGGGGATGATACAGGAAAAAATGACAGAAATTCTCATTTTCACATAATGTAAAATATTTTTTACTTGAGGCAGATTTCTTACTTGTTTCGAGGAGTTGTGCAAAGACATTCTGGGGGCTAGAGGCGAGAAAAAGCAAACCATAAGTCTGCATCTTAAAATGGGTACAGTGAAGAATGTTGCACCTTTTTTAAGCAAGGTCACTATTTAACATGTTTTTGGGAATTTTTTTTGCCTCATTTTAAATGTGGCAGTGATATTAAATTATGTATGCTGAGAAGATGAACACATTATTAGAGGGCAAAGAGTGGAAGGACAAACAGACAGGAATTCAAAACCTATTTGGGTCCATGTCTGTGCAAATGTCTTCCGCATTCATATTCTGTGTGACAGGGTCAATCCTGCAGTTTTCATACCAGCAATGACTCACCTTCTGACCTAAAAAGCTGGCTTAAGGCAAATTTATGAGGATTTGCAGACAGAACAAGCATCAATTGGAATATGTTAATATAGATCAATACAGTTTGATGCATTTATGCAATTTAGTTGCTCTTGCTTATTCAAATTATTTGGGTTGTTCATTTTGTTTGCATTATTGTATCCATTTCTTGTATTATATTGTATAATTTATTTACAGCATCTATGGAACCACACATTTTGTATACACATGTTGGTGGCTTTCATTAGAATAGGCAAGTTTCTCCAGATGAAAAGGGTTGGAAAAAAGTGCAAGGGGCCAAGATTGGGCGGTGTAAGGAATCAGGCTAGCAAAGGTATATGGAGAGATATAGATTTTTCCTTAAATACCTTGATGTGCCACAAATAACAGCTGCCATAATCATCTAAAAGCAATAACATTTCTCCTGCCAACCTTCCTTTTTAATAAGGAGCCAGAATGTCTGTGTGGATTATCCTCGGCCTGCACTGATAGGAGAGAGTTGGGGGGGTACAGGGTGCAGCCCGTCCTAAAACACTGCTCCACTTCCGATAGAAAATGCAAGCGCTCGTATACCTCTGGGGTCTGAGTTGGATTCAACTAGCAAGTCCAGCAAGAAAATAAATACTGCCTATTTGCTTTTAAGTATTTGAATAATGAATCGCACATGTTACCTTTGAGGATGTTAGGCCCTGAATAAGCAGTCAGGTGCATGAACAAACCAGCCACCGGAGTATTACACACCTTACAAAATGAATGCATATTGACTCTGAGCATCAAACAGATGGAAAGCTTGAATTTTCTTCGGGATACCTATGAGGCCATGTGAGTATGGTAGTAAAAATATTTATATTTATAGTATACACATTTACAAGATGTGTATTAATGGCATTGTGTGTGAAGAAAGTATCTGAGGATAGATATAGATAAACTTAGAAAAGAGGTGAGTTCTATCTTTGGAAGAAAGTAAATATTAATGTTTTCCCAAATTTGCTACGCACCATTATGGGTTCAGCCAAAGAGCCTTTTAGATAGTTGACAGTAGAGATTAACAGAATACATGGGCTGACAGAAAGAGGGGGGAAAGGGTCTCAGGCCTGTACTGAACTACAGATGTTACAGTTTTACTTTGTGTTTCAAATTCAGCCAGATTCATATTGTAAACAGCACAGAATCATGTATACTGGGACGGTAGTTCTTTCTTCAAGTTTAAAAAAAATAAAAATAAAGCAGGGACAGAAAACAGAACAGACGGTATCAATCAATCAGACAACACAGATGGCTTTTCAGGGAAGCACATTTTTCTCTCAGTTAGCCTGCAGGACCGGTTCTGATAACTAGCCCGCACAGCTCCGACTACACAAAGCTGATTATATGGAAAAGAGTAGAGATCTGGACAAACCTTTCCTTCCATATATAATTATAGAATATTTAAGATGAGCGAATTCGCTTGGTCCAAAACAACTCTAATACCATAATTTGTGTATAACCAACAATAATAAAAGATGAAATAGTTGCCTCTATGATAACTTTCCAGAGTTGTAAAATCCTGTCTGTGGGTATTACAAACCGTTGTGCTGTGTTTTGGTGCCTTTAAGCCTTTAAACGCATTAATCTGTTACTCCAACTGGATTTCCTGGATCGTATTTCATTGTCTCACGGGTACCTTAAACAACATGCCCCCACCAACGCAGCCCCCTGCAATGCTTTAATGTAGGGCTGTTTTTGGTCTGAATCCCCACTAATAGTAGCCCTGGCTGTTACATTCCTTTTTCTAGGAGTTGATAGGAGAAAATGCCTAACTGGGATCTCAATTTCAAATCGCATTTTCGCTACAAATATTGTTTTATCAACACTAAATTTCTCACTGCTTCTTATTCTCTGTAAAAATAATGCTATTATTAATTCACTATTAATAATTAATAATTCAAACATGAAATCAAGAGTTTCCTAAACAATCAGCAGACACAATAAAGATGTTCCTGTAATACTTGTTTCACCGGCCAACCAGAGGGTCACAGAGGAGAATCAATGCTTTATGTTACTGAGGTAACTTACTGGAACCAATTGAAAAGCCCCAAATGTAAACTTCCGCCACAAATGGTGTTGGAGGCAGATTCAAACAAGTGCCTCACAGCAAGTACAATTATTTCCTTTCAGTCTGTGATCAGCAGACAGTTCTGTGTTGGTACAAGGTCTTTGTTGTCACCAAAGGGAGAGAGATCAGCGCCTGCCAATAGAAATGAAAGCATTAGAGATGGATTGAAAAGCTGCAGCCCTCTGCCAATTTTCCATGATCATTAACTCATTGACAATTTTGTCAGCAAATTATGCGTAGTCTGCGTCAGGTTTCCAGGCAATTTCCTTGTGAGCCATCAAGTTGTTTACCCACCGTGTTTGCTGCTAAAAAAAACTGTTAAAACACACTGTGAGGGAAAAAATCTTTACACTTTGGTTGGTACATTTCTGAGAATTATCCATACCTTCACATGCCCTCATACTTCTAGCCTTTATTGTATGTCTGCTAAAGGTCTTGAAAAGAGATTGCCGTATTGGATACTGAAGACTATTAGTCTGGAAGACAGCAATGTTGACAATGTGCCGCATTGATTGTGCCACCTAGAATAAGTTGCCATAACGGGATCATATTGATCAGAACCATTGATGGCATACAGTATGTTTCACTGCCCTGTGGACAAATTCAATTGTATTGATGAAAGCATGTTGAGAGGATCAAGTGCATACCTATACTATACTGCATGTAGCGGGTATAGGAGAAAGATATACAGCCGATTAATCAAGTTAAGTTACACCCACAACAGTCTAGACTGGCTGCATACAAGTGGTGGCTTAGCAGAGTCACATGGCATTGAAAATGCAAATCACATTCATGCGCTGTGGATCTACTGTATGTTCCTGATATCTCCTCATTGTATACAGGTTTTCAAGATGAGGAATTAATTCTGTGTATAAATAAAAGAAATGAAAGATAATATGCAAATTTTAATATCTACAAAAGCTCCACTGTGTGTTTGAATGGATGGGCAGATGGACAGATTTTCCTAGCTGTAACTAAAGGATAGATTAGTGGTTAATCTTGTTGTAGGGTTTCTTCTTTCACTCAGAATCATTCCAGGAAACGAGAGCAGATTTGAAATCCATCCAAATCTAATTAAAACACTCAATACAAAGGACTGTGCTTTTTTGACAGTTTGATTGGAGGGATGAGAGGCACCGTGAGGGAGGGTCTACTGTAACCATTTCACAGGAGGCTCCATGCAGTGTTGTTCTTTAGGGGGTGCCTTTTGTTGTTACTGGAGACAGATAGGCATTCCTGATAAATGTGAAAATGTGTCAAAACTCAGGAGGGAAGCCGGGAAAGTACCAGAGGTAAATTTGGCCTACTTGGGCATCATTACAGCTATTGTGTGACTGTCAGTAAGTTCACCCACATTGTACTGTATTTTTGCTGATGTAGTGCATGCTTAGTAAATTACTATATCCTGTGGTGTTGCTATGCAGTCTGCACTTGTCTCATATTTTCTGAAATCAAGTAAAAAATTCACTTAAAGTTATTGGTTTTAAAATATTTTTAAGAATGTTTTTTAAAACTATAAATGCTCCACAACCTCTGAAATAACTTGCTGAACTGCAGACTCCTAAATAACTGGGCATTAAGCCACAAGGCAATATGAGAGAGCGGCTAGCTTCACATGGACAGGACTTCACATGCTGTCTGACCACAGGCAAAAAAAGAGAAATCAATATTTCTTTACAGGCCTGGGAGACTCTGAGGGCTTGCTTAACGCCCTAACAACATGCTTTAGAGCGCTGCCTGTCCCGTAAACCTATCGGATCTCTGCAATCTCCCACTCTGCCCGGCGACAGGCCCTCCCAGGCCCCCGCTCATACTTTACTGTCTGGCCCCTGCAGTCCCAGCCCTTGCAGCCCCCTGTCCCAGTCCCTGCAACCTCTCGCTCCCCAGCCTCTACAGCAGCAACAGCAGTGCTGTTAGCATTGTTAATGGCTATTGTTATGAATGAGGACCTCTGCTCCTCTTTCTTCATTGGCAAGCCCCGGGCAGGCAGATGGATAGGCTGCTACTTCTTCTCTGCTATCAGGACAGCCCAGACGCTGGGCCCGGGACTGGCGGAACAAAGTAGGAGGAATGATGCCCCAGTGGGGAGGAAAGGGCGAGAGGGACCAAGGCGGAGAAGAGGAGGGAGTGGGGAAAGGGATGAGGGAGGAGAGTCAAGGGAAGAGGGCGACAGAGGGAAAAAAAGCAGAATAGGAGGGGGCAAGAGACAAGGGTGAAGGAGCAAGGGAGCAATAGAAGGGAGCAGGTCTCTCCTCCCCTGAATAAATTTGGAGCTCTATTGTAAAGGGTGTAAGAGAGGAGTGTGGCTGCTGTCTGTGGCAGAGGCCTATATTCTCAGCAGCCTGTGGAGAAGAAAAGAGGAGGGGTGAGGGGCACACACTGCCCCGTTACTGGCCCCCTGCCGTACCCCCCTAACCCCCCCCCCCAGCACCCCTGCCTGGTGATGAATGGTGGTACTTGCTGAAAGTGAAGCCTGCTGGTGAGCCTTGGCTCAGGCTGCGAGGCAGGGGGAGACTGCTTGGAAGATCATGGGGACAAACTCAGCAAAAGGCTGCCCTTCAGTCGCCCATATACTTCACCAAGATGGCAAGTCCACTGTTGGCACACAACTACAGAACGGGTAACAGAAGAAAAAAAAGAGAGCTGGAGCCTAAACTTATGCCCAAAGATAGTCTCTTACTCTCCAACATAAAGGGATTCAGAATTCATAATGAAATCCACTAAGGCACATTTTGGTTTTGTGCATTCTCCAACACTGTTTGAGTGAGGAATCCTGGCATTGAAAAGGCACAACACTTGCAATAAATAGCAACTGTTACCATATGACTGTATGTAGTGAATTAGTCCTCCAGTTGACAAAACCTGTATATTCTACTAATGTCGTATCTAGTGGGACAACTCTTCTTCACTATTGATCATGATCTCACCTCCATAAATTACTTATTGCGGTCAGAAATGTCAGCCAAGACATTTGCTATAACCGCAAAAGTGGAAAATACTAATTGCTCACTCAAATAATGAATGTGCTATTTGCTGACTACATCACAAAAGATGCTGTTCTGTTGATATGAGATTTTTTTTTTCAGGCAGTGTACATAAAAAAAAAATCCATGTCAAACAACAACTGTTTTCTTGCAATCTCTCTAATGAGTGGTGTCTCTGGTCCTTACTACACACTTCCTCTCACTCTGCCTCATTTTCTCTAGCTCTCTCTGTCACACGCACAAAATGAGAAAGTAGATCCTGCTCTAAAGCAGACCTTGTTGTATTAGAGAAAGAGACAGAGAGATGGAGAGAAAAGTAGGAGGAGAGATGGAGAGAGCCTGGGGGCTGGCCTCTGTCCCGGCTCCCCCAGCCTCTCTGGATCCCAGCCATCTGCCACAGCTGCTGCCTGGCTTTAACTGCCACTCTAATTGACAATGAACCCAGAGCCCTGTGATAATTGTGGCTGCTTGGTGACTTGGGCAGGTAATGCCTCCCTTTCAGGATTTATCAGGCCCCATCTGTTCCTCGTAGTGCTATATGTGGCAGAAAAGGCCCCCTACCCAACCATCAGCACTCACCACTACTTCATCCCCTTCCATTCCTCCTCCTCCTTTAGAACACCATCCCATTTCGTCCCCCCCACCTCAGTCGCTCTATCCATCCCTCAATCTGCACCCCCTCCCTACCCATCCTGCTCAGTCTTCATGTGCATTGTCATAGCCAACCAATATCCTGCACCCTAACGGCTCCTCCGTCTCCTCCTCCAGTTGCTGAGCAAATATTGGCCTTTTTTTTGTGAAAGGATGCTTATTAGAGAGCAGCTCCCTGGCTGGGGGCAGCCACACCCACCAGAGGGCACAGCTCTGAGGCGAGGATTGTTTGTTCAATCATTAACTAAAAATAAAAGACTCCTTGTGGTTGCGTGAAACTCCCCCTTTTCCTCTGTTCTGTGGCGTGAGTGTTGTGGGTGGTGAGTCAAGAACAACTGGAGGGTTGCGGGGGGAGCCATAACCTCACACCCATTGCCAACACCACACTACCCGTGCTCTGTTGATTTGATAGTGCCCCTCTTTCTCACATGGGGGAACAATTGAGATCTCTGCAGTGTTAGCAGGTGTTGTGTCCAACGGTGTTTGATTATTGCTATGCTCAATCTTGATCAAGTCTGCTTACCAGCCGTCCCCCATGTTCTGAACTGTCACTGTCAACAACATTGCACATTTAGCATGTCAGAAATTGTAATGCTGATAAATTGATAGATAATTCTCATATCATTCTTAGTGTAAATAATTGACAATTCCAATATGGGGCTTATGAGTGTGTTCAGTGCAAACAAAGAGTGCAAAACTTCCAAGCCTGCAAGTTTAGCACTTTTCAGCAGTCAGTCAACAGCTGTTCTTCAGATGCTTTTGGGAATTATTATGACAACAGGTTGTCTTCACATTCACGTCAAAATCAGTTCTGAACGTCCTTCTGTATCCAACACAAGCAAAAAATATATAGTCTCAAATAAAATGTACAAAGATGCAGACAGGAAGCACACACCACTACGGGCACTGGAGACCGTGCCAAATGCTTTTTTCTATTGCCAGATTAATGTCAGATACTGGCAGATAACTGGAAAATATGTCAGCTTTACTTTCCAGAAATGGACAGATCTTGGCCATGTGCTGCCTAATTGTGGGCAGTGTTTTCCCATCTGTTATGAGTAGATATAATTTTCAGACAGAGTGATCAGATATGGTACACATTTACTATCATCATTCTAAATGGAGAATATGTATTTATTTATAGCACGGGTATGAGCTACCATCATTGTTCATAGGTTATGTACAATGTGCACCACTACAGCTCATTTGGGTGAGAGCCACAGTGTTTTTCGTTTGCCAAAAAAAAGACAAAAGAACGCTTCAGTGGTTTTTGATCAGCACAGAAATCCAGTCATAACTGTTTATGGAATTATTTTCCCAACTCACAGTGGGAAACAATATTTTTTTTTTGTTCTTCACTTAATTATTGTATGTTGCCTAAATTAACGGTAATTGTATTTCATGGAATAACACATTCTAGCATCCTTCCCTGTTTGTAAACTACGCATAGAAAACATGTTTTACAAACCATTAAACTCACAAATTTATTCACACAAATAAAACCAGCCATCTGTAATTTAGCATTATTTCAGTGCATTAGGAACAGAACATTTAACTCAGCCATAATTTTAGGCTTTGAATTAGAGCTTGGATGAGAAGGCACTCTAAACAGGAGTGTCGTGTGGACACAGGATATCACACAAGAGTGGAAAAATGTCATGTGGAGAGTTTATGAATATGAAACAGGGTTACAATTTAGACACAGACAGGCATTCTGTTTGGCTGACATTCTATCATTTAACTCATTGGTAAATAAATTGATAATTGAATGTGGTTGTGATATAAAAGCAGTGCAATAATATTGTGAGTATCCTAGAAGCTGCAAATGCGAATGGAAATAATGGCTTCCACTTTTTGCCAAGATTATGACATGAAATTGCTTCATTCTTTGACATTTACCAAACTATTTGAGACCTAGACCTGATTTACCTCTGCATCTCCTTCTAATACCTCATCACTTCCTGAGCAGATTTCAGGATTTCAAGTGCAAGGACATTCAGCAGGCATGCAATACCGAAACAGCAAAATTTCTCTCTCTCTTACACACTCACAAACATACACGCTCACTCACAAATTCATCCTGCTGACAACCCACCACTCCTAATCCCTCCTCATCATGGCTTCCTGAGCCCTCAGGGTTCCAGTTATTTGGTGTGTATACCACAGGATACTGTTGCTGTTGTGTTGCCTGCTCAGGTGCAGGTGTCTTAGTGTGCAAGTGTGTGTGTGTCTGCCAATTCAAAATGTAGTTGCATGATTTGAAACAGGAATTAGCTGGCTAAATACCATACTAACCTTCAGAGTGCTCACCTGCAACCTAATCTTAATGGTCAACAAAATGGAATTAATGCCCCTGATGGTTCATAGATTTTAGCATCATCAACGACTGAATGGTTTATGAATATTGCTTTAAGAACATAAGTAGGGCTGTAGTGGAGGGAAAACGTATGCAAATTCTGTAATAGCATATATGCAGCACCTCCTCACTGTTTACGAACAGACTACTATACACCTGATAGTGCACTCAAACTGGGCTCTCTCTCATAGTTTCCATCGAAATTCTGAAATCGGCAATTTTGTTATCCATTGGATTATTGTATCCTCATCGTAGCACTATTGTGTCCTGTTAACACAAAGAAACAAGCAACCTATAATCCATTCGTGCTACATGGGTATTAATAAAAAAAAACCTCTGCGCTAGAAGCTAGCAGGAAGAAACAAAGGGATTCACATTTTACTTTTTAAACATGCTGCATCAAATAATAATCTGTTGTATAAAAGACCACAAACTAAGTATTTACTAGTACTAAGCGAGGTTAAGTTATTTTTAGATTTGTTTTTAACCATCCAGTTTATTGATGTAGTTTGGTAGCTCAAGCATGTATGTAAACTCCATAGCTCATAATCTACTGCATATTTCCACAATATTGTGTTGTCAATCTACTATGGTTGTCATAAACACCATGCAAGTTAAAGTGCTGTTCCACTTTAACTTGCATGTCACATTTTTAAAACAGAGGCTAGTGTAGCTAAAGTAAGGTGGGATTTACCCAGGCTTTAATTTACCACCACAGCCTGGCATTATAAGCACATATTCACACAAACATAATTCATGTATATGCGTATATTTCATTTTTACATTTTAAATCATGAACATACTGTAAGGCAAGAATCTGTATGATAGCTTTGAGGATGCTATGTGCTGGATAAGGCTAATTAAACTCCAAAACTGCTTTCAGAGCTCTCTGACTCACATTATAAGTGAGGACAAAGGCAATGACATGATCTTAATCAAAATGACAAGAGCATTAAAAATGTAGCATTGCTCAACACAGGCAAAGATAAGAATCGATTTGGGCTGCTGATGATGGTTATCACCATTAATTATTGAATTAGTTCTCCATCATCATATAAGTGCACTGCTGCATCCTTCAGGGAAGGGACAGGAACATGTTTCTCTTTGCTAATGTACAATTTGAATTCTCCTTTACTATTCTAGCTACTATACATATTGCCCTCAGGCTAAATTCACACTACAAGCTCAACATGTAAACATAACATACTCATTTTATCTTTACGTCTTAGACTAGCTGTCTGGTTGTGTTGTTTTCTGCCTTCCTATTGGTCGTAATCTCTCTGCAAAATGTATTACTGGATGGGACGCTATCAAGGTGATAGCACACAACTCCAGCTCTCTCTTGTAATAACTACAGAGTCTCGTGTGTTGTGAGCCTGTGATCCTGTGAGCCTGCGGCCCATCAGAAACACCATGTCCCTCTAGGTGCATTAATCCGACAGGCAAGGCTTGACGCTGAGGGCTGAGGCCCAGCTATCTCCTGCCTTGGCCTCCCAGGATGGCCCTGCTTAGGCAGAGGAGCTCCCCACTGACCCCCAGGCTACAGGGGCGCTGAGATTAGCAGCTTTGTAACTTTGTATCTGTCACAGGCCAGTGCTGTGGGATGGACGGGGCCTGGATTAGCACAGGGGAGAGGAGAGCTATTCTACATTTCACACACAGCTAAGAGGGGATTCAGGATTCTGGTCACTGCCAACTGGGAGATGGGGTGTAGATGAGAATTTGGGAAGGTATTGCATGCATGTCTATGTGTGTGGGTCTGTTTTAGGATGTTTGAAGTAGAATTAAAATAAAGATTAAAAAATTAATCCCAAAGTTTGATAGATATACTGTATGGGCAACTTGATCTTAATTCACTAGGGGAGATGTCCTATCACATGAAACCCAGATGTACACCATGATATTTAAGATGTGGCTTTTTTGGGGTTATACAAAATCTCAAAGACATTGTTTTTGTAAACTCAGTATTAAAATGTTTGTTTCAACATCCATTTTTATCAAAACATGCTATCTAATAGCTTTGACTGAATATTGTTGATCCAAAGCTAACACAGAATGTCCTAAAATTGCCTCAAACCAGTGTGTATTGAAATGGTTGCAAACATCTTCTCATTCAATGAGGCACAATGGGCTGGGGTGAAGCAAACATGCTAATCAGATACTCAATCATCCTAAACAATACACAGTAGACACTAAATATGAAGATGACTGTATAGTTCACATGAATAGTAGCCCTGCAGGTCTTAGGTGTCATTGATAGCAGAGCATTGTGATAGTCCATTACCATATGTTTTAGCCATTGTCATTAGCCTGCTATTTGTCGGTCAAGGGACCCTGACACGATAGAGAAGGAGCGCTCATTTATCATAAACACACAACAGTGATTCAAGCACTCACAAAGAAACCTTGCACCTCAGCATTAATATTCATTGCTTCATTGGAATTGTTCTGCTATCAACAATATGTTTCTCTTTCTTCCTATTTCTCTCAATTTCACCCCAAGAATTCTTACTTGCTCACAGCTTTCCCTGTAATTTTTCTATTATGAGTAGTCTTTTTCTATTTAGTGTCATTCTTCTCCACTTTGCATAATGGTGTCAAGGTTAATAGCCTTAGTAATAGTGCTTACATTACATATTCCCAAATTCCCAGGCTCCAACAGCCAGCAGCCACTTATACTTCAAAAGGCACGAGCAAACATGCAACAATTTAAACTCTGCTTGTGCACATTATGAAGTAAGTCATAAAACGCACTTTTAACTTAAAACACAGTCCTTCACATTTCAAGCTATGGCATTCATACAAATACTTAAAAGTGTCTGTCTAAGTCGATGTGAGCAACTGTCACAGATGGAAGGACGACAGATAGAACCACCTTTCAGGCGACTTGGCTTAGCCTCGCTAAATGGCTTCCGACAGCCAGATTCATCAGTGGCTCATCTGTGCTGTTTACACTGTTTAATTGTTTGACAGTTCCTGTTTATGCTGTGTCACTTCCAATCCTCTCTGCCTCCATTAAACAGCGGAGCTTTCCTTCAATAAACGAGCAGCATTTGAAATTTGCCAGTAGCCACACTGCTGGATGTGATCAAACAAAATGTGGCTGTCCAGCTTCCTGCAGGCGTCACTCTCATATCCTGGAACTGAGATGAGGTCAATCAACACTTAAGGCACTATTTGTACGGAGGGTGTGCATGTGTGTGCATGTATATTCATGTGTGTGTGTGAGTGAGTTACTCTCAATTCCCCTGCAGCCGGTTGGTTTTTACCAGACATCTCAAAGTGGGAGACCTGATCGAGAATCAGTTGAGCCTTTGAAGTCTGTTATAAATAAGATGGTTAAGGGGGACCTGCATGGGCAGTGATCCTGGATCGCTACTCTAAGAAGCTTGATATATACGGGTCATTGACTTAAGATGACTTATTAGCACACACACGCTGCAGGTAATGGAAGCGTAGTTATACAAGCTTGCACTTTGCATGCCATGACTATTCAACCTTCAACAACTCCTATATAACCAAGAACAGTGGACTCAGGGGAGAGAACGAGTGAGCGAGACTGAAAGAGAGCAAAACAGACAGCCAGAGGGTGGAAACAGAGTTAGTGGAGAGAGTCAGAGAGACAGAGAGAGTGTGCGCCTGCAAAGATGAAAGACAATGCAATCAATAAGATATATAAGATAACAAATAATGCCCTGGGTATCTCATTAATCGTAACATAGACTTATTATGCTGAGCGCAGGTTTATAAAGCTGGGTCACTTTGGCTCTCTTTATTGAAATATCAGCAAAGGTGAGAGGAGGTAAAACACTACTGAGACTAAAACTTACAGTAGCTTCAGCAAAATATGTGACAGAAGGTCACCCACTCACCAACAGAGTGAGGAGCCTGTTGTTTGCTGTTGCACCCTCAAACATATGGGGGCCATTTCTGCAGAGAACAGCCAAGGAGAGAATTTAAGATTACTCGCTCCATGCTTAAATTTCATTGTACATTATAAACTATGCAAACTATCCGGACCAAGTCATGTAGTCTGTAAAAACTATTTGTTATTGCATATCTGTTTGTATGTGTTGTGTGTGAGTTGCGGTGTGTTGTAGACACTGTGATGACATTGGACCCTCTGTCATTTTTCCCTTCATACGTAAGAGGAAGAAAATGATAGCTTATCCCTCGATGCCCTTGAAGGCAAGGTGTCTCAACATTGTATATCCATCACAATCAACACCAGATCATTTATATTAAATGCCTCCTTTTTTTTAAAGCTACACCCCATAATATGTCGTTCTGTATGGAGGGTGAATTTAAACAGAGCAATAAACAGTGATCGTCGCACACAACTTGTCCTTCTAATTTACAGCCTGAAGCTGGGCACTGGGCTAAGGAGAGAGGAAGGTTGGAAGTCCAGATGCATAATGACCTACACATTTTCACCTGATCTCTATTCTCTAGGTGCCATGGCTTTCTGCCATAAAGGTGCATAAAATCCATTAGCAGGGACCACAATTTACAAAGAGTAATATTGTAATTTCCATAAATGCAATGTCTGTTGGTCTTTCCATTAATCTTGATGACATTTTAGCATGATCATTTATTTATATATATGTATACACATGACCACTTTTAATAGCAAATTAATAAAATGAACTGTTATTAGCATAAAATATGGCTTGTAGTTGTGATTGGGATTACAGTCCCTTGGTAGCCGGGTCAACACCAAGCTTAATCCTCATTTTAAACTCGCAAAGTATGCTGTCAACTTGCAAACACTGTGGCTGGAAAGCAAGTCTGCTCGTCACATGTACCACTACACAGTCTTTATTTCTGTCTGGTTTGAAATTGAATTGTTCCTCATTTAGTTCTACTGTTCTGTGGTTTATTATTTGATTATTTTGTTTTTTTGTTTTCTTTCATCTAATCCTAATACTTGCAAATAGGTATAAATAGCTCAAGACATTATAAGTATAAGCAATCATGAATCACCAAGATGATTGCCGGGATAAAGTCCCAGATTCAGAGAAAGCCCTGTCTCAGACAAGGAGAAATTTGTGCTAGTGACGTAACTGCATTACAACAGCATTTCAGGACTTGGATTAAACCCATTCCACAATTACCAAGCACATTCTGAATGTGAGCCTAGAAGCAGCTTAGTGACTACAATCATGACACCACCTTGTAGAGTAATGCTGATTCACACACATTCTATTGCAATTGTCTTTTTCCACAAATCACTAAATCTTCACAAATGTCACCCAGTACAGTGTGCCAAATGGCTTTCCCCTTCACATTAGTCTAACTGCAGACAGAGAGAAATGTTACCTTCATCGGACACTGATCAGTGAGTTCCACAACATTGCCCCCAAATGTATCTGTGCATGTATATATGGAACCTTTTTCATGAATTGGAAATTTTCCATCCCTGAATTTTCATATGACTAATGGCATATTGTTTTCTGACTTACAAAGATGGATATGGTGCAAGCAATGCCTCCATATAACTAGGTGAGTCAGACGTGCTACATTAATAAACTAACTCTCACATTTTTCTTTTTGCATGTGATAGGTTGCTGTTGGTTTTATCATTGGATTTGCTGCTTGAACTAGCAAATAGCAAGTGCTGTTATAGCTTCAGACTGCTATATAATTGATTGAGATCCAGGCCGTGTCGTTTCTGGATGGCAGCAGACATGAGCTGTATGCAGGATAATGCAAGGCTTTGACCCGGGTCCCTGGCGAGTCGCAGCTCACCTATAAAAATTTCCATGGGTGATTAATACAGGAATCATGTCAGCTTATTAGGGCTCAATTCAGCAGCCAGTGGAGAGGTGTGAGCATGCATGTTAAGAGCTATCCAAAATAGGACAGCCTGGAGTAGCTGGTGAAGTCTGGGGTAACTGTGACTTGGATATGACTTATGCGTACACACACACACACACAGGCACACACAAACACATAGAACCAATTTGAATCTGGTCCACCCACCATACCATTTCACTGAGCACTGAAATGCTTGAATGAAGATGGATAGGATTTCCTGGAATGTAATCCGGAGGAGGCTGCTGGTCATTGCTGGACCCCATCTTGGTTTCCTTGTATGCTGTCACTTACTCACCCAGCCAGCTAGTCGTGGGTCTAAATGCAATGGGCTTTACGTGCCCTTGGTTCCCCTACAAAGGGAAATTACCAGAGATGCTGAATATGAGACAGACATTCATGGTCATGCCTTTGCAGATGTCAAAAGTCAAGGTCTCGGTCACTTTGGCCTTCCACCTGTCCCTTCTCCAACTCAACTGATCAATATGTCATAGAGCACCGCCCAATCAAAGTGAAATACTTAGGACACGCCTCCTAATAACATATTTGCAGCCATAAATGTAAAGATTAACGATAACAAATGACCAAGCCTGCCTTATGTATGCCCTGACGCACTCGCAATGCATGAAATTTCAGGCTAGCCGCTGCTTGTCTTCAGGTTCATTACCTCCACATGGAGGCATGGGGGGTTTCAATCATACCACCCCAAAATATAACCCCCATCCAGCACCCAAAAGACTCACACACACACACACACACACACACACACACACACACACACACACACACACACACACAAACACAAACACACACATGCACACACACACCATCTCCTCCTCTCATAATGAAAACATAGGTTAGGCGCACATTAATCAATGCAGACACCAAGTTCTATGAAATCTAAATGGGGTAAACATCCCCTGAGCATTCATTACCATTTTGTGTCAGGCTAAAGAAATGAAATAAAAAATAGAAGAAGAAATACATTAGTATATTGATTCTAATACTGTTTTTTATAGGTGTCAGCCCATACAAGAAATGGGTTGTTCGCAAAACCTTGTGATCCCATGCATTATAAAAAATACTCATGACTTTGGAGTTACCCTTACAAGAACATATATAAGTGAAATAGGCTATTTAGTTTAAGTCCATAAATGCAAATTGTGACAAAGCTCAGATATAATGTGAATGTAGGTTACAACCGTATCGTAAATATTGACACAGTAAAGTGTAATATGTGTTGAGATGGAACCTTATAAAAGCAGGGGTTGTGACCCTGATTGTAAAGGGAAAAAAGGACTAAAAAAAGAGCAAATTCCTTCATATAATAACAAACATTGCAGCAGATCTCCTTTTAATATATATATTTTAGAATAATCACCCGTTAGACTATTTTAGAAATATTATTTTCATACACATACATTTTTCACATTCTCACTTTTTTTTTTTACTAATGTAGAAGTTTCCTCCATGTGTCATCTCTCTTTAAGATATTCCCTTTTCTTGACTGTTGCTGTCGGGTAGTGGTATGTCATAGCACGACATGCAGATATTAGAAATGCAACAGTCTAAGCAAAGGGCTGACCCGAGGGGGGGATAGGAGAGGAGAGGAAGACAAGGGGGAGGGATTGACATGCAGAGGCTCTCAGTGCTGTTGGCCTACAACTGAAGAGCCCTTAACCAAATGAGAGGGCTGGTCTGGATGGCTTCCACAGGCCTCTGTGGGCCTCAGCAGGCCAGAGCTGGATGAAAGCTTGCTATGATGTATCCACAGGCTCAGACGGTTGAGAACATCTGGGGTCTAAAACAAGATCCCACCATGACTCATCTTGTCTTAAAGGAGAAAAAAATAACTATTGCAGATTTAAAAGGGTAGTGTGTGTGTGTGTGTATGTATTCTGTATTAGTGCAGTGGACTAAACACAATGGACAATGGTAAAGGATAAATGCTATACTTGGAAAACCCATGTACGGGTATGTAGAACCTGTGAATTGTTGCTGAGCTTTATGTAGCCTTGAATTTAATGCATATTTCCTGCACAACACAACAATTCTGCTCTGCTGACATAATCAACAGTATGGTCACATCTCTGAAGAGAGATTCAGACCAATAAGTAAACATCAGTCAAGACAAAGATAAAGCAGTTATCGCCACTGCCTGCAGCCATGATGAGCCTACGTGAGAGACAGTACCAGTTGCCCTTTACCGTGGTGCAAATTACATGCAGAAGTGGCATGTCAGACATGTGTGACTGTTGGCCTATGAATACATAGGCAGTAATCAACATTGTTTAAAATGCTAATTTGCATATGCATGCATCATTAATTCTATGCAAATGAGGCAGTGGGGACCGCACTAGTGTGACTCTCCTTGTAACCCAATAGTATAGCTGTCAGAGGAAGGTTACAAAGGGAGGCAAAGTCATTAGTTTGTTACAGTTCTTCTATATAGATTCAGTCCTCCTCTTGATGATTAATGAAGAAGGTGTGCAAAAGTAACTTTTCTGTGATGTATGCTCTTTTGTATGCTTTTCTATGTCTTAATTGTGCACATACATTGATAATTGTGCACATACACCAAGGAGCCTCCTGAGGTTTAATAAGAAGAAGCAGTCTGTGGGCATTTGTGCCATATATGCATCCACCCATTATGTAAGACCTGCGTTTATCCCTCAATCCATGGTAATGCTTCTTTTATTTCAATTATGCATGCACCACTTAAGAAGCATATTTTAAACGTGATTTTTTATTTTCCTTGCGTGATCCAGAATGTGCATCTTGGGTAGACCTGATTTGCTTTAGACTTTGATTTAACACAACATGTAGACGTGTGGACAAAGCATCTCGCAAGATATTCTGTCCCAGTTTTTTGTAGCCACAATCATGAAAGTGGCTGTACAAGCACTCACAATTGGCTGAAATCCACTGAGACATTTAAATCTTCCAATAAAATATCTATCTTTTCACAGAAACAAAAATTTACAGTGGAATTACCCTCTATATGTTCCACGTGCAGTAAGTTCAAGTAGAGGCCGAAATTGTCTCATACTTATCAGGGTTGGTAAATGATGATACTCTCTATGAACTTGATATGCATAATGCAGAAGAGATGTTCTAATAACAAACATACAGCATCAATAATGTATTTTTAAAAATGGACTCACACAAACTGCTCTCACACCTACTACTTCACTTATTCCACTGTCTCCTTTCTGCTCTGTAATGAATCAGTCTGGCACTGGGAAAAAGGTGGCATCAGCAAATATAGATGAGAATGACACCTTCTGGAGTTTGAGAAGTTGAAGAGGCATCTAATAACGTCGCTCTCCCTCCCCTTCCTTCGCCATGTATCCCTTAGCTGATGCGATGCTTCCGGAGGGGCATAAGAAGACACATGATGACAGCCATGCTCAGAAGAAGATGGTAACAAGATGTGATGCATAACACATGAGAGAGGCTGGGGTGTCATTACAGAGGGATGAGCAGGCTTCATCAAGCACATCACAAATACATTTTAGATGACACCTCCACTTGTGATGCGCGTACTTCAGAGAAAATAACATTTATTACCCTGTTATGTTTATTGGAAATATGCAGATGTATTAGACAGCTGCAAAGGACCTGGGGTGTGGATGAATTACTGAATTCCCATTTGTTTTACATAAACTTTTTCTATTACTTTAAAATACTTTTTCTTTGTTTCTTTTTTTCCACAGAATATTGGATATTAGTATTCTGATGCTGATAGACTGTCCCTTTTCACTGCTGTGCTCAGAATAAATTTGATATGCCTGAGCGCCTTCAGTAGACTTTGTTTTGCTTCCAAAAAGCGGTTGTTATAGACACAATAAACATCCAAGCCTCGCATTCCCCTTTTTTTTCCCAGTGAGAGAACATCCCAAAAACTGTCATGATTGCTTTGGAAAAGAGCCTATGAAAAGTTATGCAAATTAAGCATTTAGTAGGATGCTCCTCCCAGTGACATATGGTTGTGGCCAAAACATTAAATCCTTGCAAAGTGAATGTGAGTCGTGTGTTTGCAATTGTGAAGCTGGGGAGTCTTTTTTTTTTTTATTCCTGGCAGACTCCATTTTTAAAAGTTTTCCTGGGCATTTCTGGGAAGGTTTAAATAAGACATTTAAATAACATCGGTGAATTACATCTGGATCATAATACATTCATGTCTTTTTGAAACAATGTTTGGACACATTTGCCCAAATATCTAGAATGTTGTTTATTATTCACATCGGAGTTTACTAAAATCATACTTCCCACAAAAGAAGTCACTATTTTAGAATCGCATAGACCTGTTCATCTACAATTGCTCAAGCATTTCTTGAGAAGAGTCTATTTTTGTATTCCAGCTCCAGTATTCCCTTGCTAAACTCTTCAGTAGTGTACAGGGATGATGCAGGGAAACAGAAGAGAGAGGAACAAAAATCTGCTGAGCTATTAAAAGTTTTTATAGAGCGTGAGAGAAGGGGGGCCAATACGAGTTTCCTCTGCTCGCCTGTTAGCTAATAAAAATGCTTACATACAATGAGAGAAATACACAAGAGCAATCAATATTTTATGTAACAGCTCAGGCTGGGCCTGCAGTAGGGAAGGGGGAGAAGCCAGGGAGGAGATGAAAAATAGATTGCATTAATCCAGTGCAGTGATTTACAACAATTATGTCATCCATGTGATAGATAGACAGAGAGAGAGAGAGAGAGAGAGAGAGAGAGAGAGAGGAAGAGAGAGGGGAGGTGAATAATTTTGGACTTCCAGCTCTATTTATGTGGTCATGAGTAAGAAAGCAAGACTCAAGTGCCACCCAGATCCAAGATCCTCAAGCTACCTGCAAAAGAACTAGGGGAGAAAAAAAAAGATTCAGAGAAGGGATCTAGAGAGAGGAGACAGAATGAGAAAGTGCCACCTAATGTAACTTCAGCAAGCCCTGCCTCAGTCCCTATCCAAGTCCCTTCCCCTGCCCCAACCCCGAAGCTCTGTGGTACTCCACCACACTCCGCACCATGTCACCATCCACATTCTCCTTCTCTGCTCAATGTTCCATGACAACAAGGTGAGACGGACAGCAGAGGTTAGGTTGAACAGCTGCTTCCTGGGTTGGAAATTCCAGGCATTGAGGGCCATCTGTCTATATGTTCACTGATGTATATGGGAGCCATCTATCAGGCTGCTAGCCCTGCAGCTGCTGGGGCCGTCACAGCCCAGTCTGCCACCCGCCTGCCTGCCTGCCTGCCTGCCTGCTTGCCTGCTTGCTTGGCTGGCTTCTCCCAGCCTCAACCCCAATACAATGAGAGCTCCTTCTTCACTTTGTGTCACACAGAATGGGCTGATTTGATTAAGTCCTGGGCTCTCATTATGTTAGGTAGGGGTGTAGAATTTCAATGATAATCCATAATGCATGACCGGGGGTTTTGTTGCCATGGTGACATAAATTCAAGGTTACCAGCTCAGACGCATAATTGGGTGCGCATTGAGCGCTGAAGAGGTGCTGTTAAAATTCCCCTCATGAAAGTGGAGCATCAATCATGCTGTCGCAGATTGCAAAGTACTCATAATCAGATGAAATGCTTGGCAGAGAGAGAACGTCACAACAGGACAGCGCTTGCCACTCTTTGAAAACTAATCTAACATTTGAGAATGGATTCTGAGACAACTCAACATATTTTTGTTTTTGCTGTGTTTTTTATTCTCACTCCTAAGAGCCTCCTCTTTGGCATTTTTAGGCTTTTTTTTTTTGTACAGTAAGTTGGTCTCAGTTCATTTGGCGCTTATCTTGCTCTCCCAGGCAGGAATATACCCTCAGTCTGTACAGCTCCCCCCAAATGATGGAAATCAATTCTCACAAGAGATCAGGACCTCTATGACAAGCAGAGCCTCCAGCTTGAGGCTCATCAGACCCATTTGAACTGCAGACAAAAGCAAAAGATTTCTGCCCCTCGTGCCTTCTCCTGAAATCCCATTGAAAATCTGCTCATGCCTTCTCCAATCTGCACCACAGTTCTTTTATTGATGCTCTTTTTTTTTTGTGGAAGGGGATCGACAAGGGGATGTGCTCGCTTGGAGGCGTGTGCGGGACGGGAATGGTGTCGGTCCCCTGGATAAAACCGTCTCTTTTTCTCCCCCCCCTTTTACTTCTACTTCTGGCATCACTAACAATAAAAAATCGAAGAACTGATGAGTGGCTTGAAGCTACTTGTTAGTTGGGGAAAGTTTTTTTCTTCTTTCTTCTTTCTCTTTCTCAACCAGTGGAAAGATTGCCAGGAACAGAACTAAAAGCTGAAGTTTTGTAGGTCAGGTTATTGCACAATTCAGCATGTAGCTACTAACCTACTAACCATGGCTGCCTACCGTGTCTGTCTATAAGCTGGCAGGTTGCGCCATTTCAATCACATGAGCTGTATCCTGAAATACCCCTCGTCCATCAATACAGCACCACTATAATTCTCCAATGGTTAATAACCATAAATCAAATGAGATTCATAAACCATTAAGATGGTGCTTATTATCTCTTACACTAGGTAGTTCAGATATTCATAGCCTGGAGGTACGCGCCTTCAAACCAATAATCTGCTCCATCTATGCAATATTTCCCTCTTTTTATCACATGAATTATGTTTCGTGTCATAATTTACCAGAACATTTCTCATCACTAGAGTAATACGCTTTACTGAATTCATTTTCACTGCTTGTACACCGCACCACCATACACTTCCTCAAACCCTTCTCCAAAGCCACTTCCCTCGTTGATAGGCAGAGTGACAAGGTCAGATATCGTTTGCAAAATCTGCAGTTCACAAGATATGGTGCGAATCATCCTTTTGCTGTTGGAAAGTGCGTTGCCTATCTTTAGGACAGGTACATGAAAAATTTATGCAGTTTACTTTAGCTCAAGTGAAAGTCTACTCTTTTCAAAAGGAGACAACAAACACATAAGGGAGTTTCAGCAGTGCTCAAGCATCAAATTAAGGCCCTACAAGAAGACATCCGTGTATGCCAGTCACGGCTCACCTTCAAAGGCCCTGTGTACAACTATAGAAGCCATTTTGTTTGAGAGTACAAAGGAAAACAGGTTATTAAGAGGAAGGCTTTAAAAAATGGAGAGACAGAGATTCCTTTTCAAGTCCAATTTTCCCCCGCTACTGTATTTGCCACCTATCATTCCGATGAGCATGTTGCTTTAAAGCGACTCAACAGGGTTCCTGCTGAAGATCTGAATCAAGTTTTTAATGAGCCCCGTCATTCTCGCACTGGCTGTCACAGGTGTGGATCTGCTGATGCCAAAGCTCTGTGGGACTTAACACAGGCCTTACCCAGTCAATTAAGGATTATAAGCTATTCACACGGAACAACTATGCACTGTGTAGTTTTGTTTTCCCCCGTCACTCTCTTCTCTCTTGAAATCAGCGGCTTGTAGATCACAAGGCCTCTCACCTAAGGAAATGCACTCAAGTTTTAATCAGACAGGTATAACTTTCATTTCTTTGCTAGTCAGTGCCATGAACTTATTCACTTGATTTCCAGCTGTTCTATGGCCCATGCTTCACATCTCCCAGTTGATTCTCAAATGAATTCCTTACAAGTACAATGCAACCACCCAACTTTATCGTAACTTTGAATTTCAGTTTTACATTAGGTTGTTAGTCTTTGGGATTTGGCTATTTTTTTCAGCAGTCCAGCAGGGATCCCTCCTGTGTGTGTGTGTGTGTGTGTGTGTGTGTGTGTGTGTGTGTGTGCGTGTGCATATCTGTCTATGAGCAAGCGAGAGAGAGAAAGAGAGAGAGGGTGTGTGAAAGAGGAAGGAAGCCTGTAATTCCCTGTCCTCCACATGAACCCTTGATACTGTCCCATATGTTATATTCACCCATTTCACTTGTCAAAGGGCTGATGTGTGGCTTGTATGGAGAACAAACATGTGTTCCAAATGTGTGTCAGTAATGCTCCGCAGTGACCTGACCCCAACGTGTATTTATGTGCATGTGCCGTGCCATGTTTTATTCTGAATATAAGCAATATGTAGCCGGAGTGACAATGCTTCATGGACTCAAGGCTACCCACGCAGAAACAAAATAAACCAATAGAAGTGCAGATGCAGAATTAGAAGCAAAGGAGGAAGGAAGCAAAAAGAGGGAAAGGGGAGAGAAGGGAGGGTGAAGGAGAGAACAGAAGGAATGTATTGGTCAAGCACACAGAGTGTCAACAAAGCAGTGTAAAGACTTGTCACTCTTGGTCACTGCGCTCACTGCTCGGCGACTGGAGAGGAATGCGCTGGTCATTCATGCCCCAGAATAGGCAGTGCTCCTTTGCCCCTTACACCCTGTGCACCACCATTGTATCAGCAAGAACATTGTTCAGGAGATTCCTTTGTCCCTTTAGATTTTTGGAGGTCCCTTTTCAGGACATCCACCGAGACCCCCTGTGCAGTCAGGCCATAGCTGTTCCCCAAACAGCTGTCTGGGATCAAGCTGAAGTCACTCTAAGCTGGCTCCCATTTGAGCCAATGCATTACAGATGTTTATCCTTCAGAATTAGACTGCTGGCTAGCTAGCTGTAGGGAGGATGATAATGCAGGCTTCTATTTGGCCGACTTGCTGCAGTTATATATTTCCGTATTGGGGTCTTAAACCAAGCTGACCCCTGGTAAAGATTTCTCTGTTCAGTCCCTTTCCAATGTGATTGAATTCAGCCCCAGCTTAGGGGCCATAATAAGCCCTTCCCAATGCTCCACCGAGCAGATCTCCAATGCACAAACTGTGGCCTCCCCCCATTGTAATGTTTACAAGGTCAAGGTTGCAGGGTCAGTGTTTCTGGCTTAGTTAAATTGGCATGCTCTTTTTTTGGTAATGGATTACCGACTTGGTGATGGCTTGATGCTTAGTGTCACTTTTATCAAGGGCAGGAGAATAATATGGGGACAAGCTAAGGATTTAGGGCCAAATGCAGACAATTGAAGCATCTCAACAGATATCGAACACACAGTGGTGGGGATTTGCATAACCTGGTCGGAGGCAGATAGGAAAGAAAACACTCTCTTGGACCTGACAGTCTGAAGGATCATTTGAGTGATTTATGCAGGAAATTGTATTTGCGAAGCAAGGGAGATAATTTAATAAAGCAAGGCCTGGCCTAGTCCTCAAGAACAGGGGGCTCTTTGCTGAAAAATGATACAGCCTCCTGTCTGAGGGGATGGCAGATAACGAAGGCCAATATTTACTGTGGATTTGTTCTCCTTCTATTTCCTGTCTTAGTCTTACTATTATCTTCTCTAGTTTTCTGAAATGAGCAAACATATTATATGCATACATATAAATGTTTAATATATGCAAATGTAACCTGTTTCATTTCCTTTATGCAAATGTTGTATCATTATTATTAGCAAAAATGACGAGAATATCAGTGAATCGCAAGGCAGCTTTAACTACAGTGGTGAATAATCACGCCATTACAGAGAGGGAAGAAAGCACCAAGAATCCAGATAAGTTCATGTACATGGGGCTCATAGCATCAATCCTTGACAGATAATTAGGTCCTTTTTTTAAAATGTTTCGTTTTAAAACAGGGCGGCGAGGGACATGTCTCGCAAACACATTCCAGTAACAAGACAACAGTCACATCAAGGAATATGAGTTGAATTGTGTTAAGGATGGTGACCTCTGCTCATGTTGCAGCATAAAAATTAAATGGACAGAGCCTGTACTGGACACCTCTAAGTGGAGTGCTTTGAGACCTTGCCTTTATTGCATGTAAACAAGTGTGAAGAGCCATATAAATATATGTCCTCAGTCCAATAAGTGATATATTTTCACTCTAAGTACACTGCTTCACCTCATTAGTGTGCGCCTGAGCTTGGACCTTTCCTCTGCATCAACCCACGACATGCGCCTCTGCTTGCATCCATACATACAGCATAGGGCCTTCCTGATATTGTAAGTATGGAGAGAGAGTTGGCCCCGGTTAATGTTGCATGTCAGCAAAGTAAGGGTCTCTTTCTCTCTCCTTCTGCAGTAGGTCTGTTAATGTTTAGAGTCAGGAGGCCCAGGGGACTCTAAATCCCTCGGACACAAAGAGCCTCTGTGTGCTGGCGAGGTCACATCTGCCCAATGACTCTGTGTGCATATAGGGAGCACTCTATAGGCCATCAGAGGGGCCTGCTGCAACTGCCCCACTTCCATAATACTACTCTGTGTGCACTACGCTGGCCAGTAGGCTTGATGGAGCTTGACATTTCACCACACGCACATTAAACTCTCTGTCACGTCATCCCATCCTCTTCAAGATGCTCGGAAAAATGTAACATCATAAAAAGCCAGGCATCTGAAGCACAGAACGGTAGCAAAAGCACTGGGACAAAAACATAAAAGTAGTGTTTTGGTCATAATGTTGCATTGATACGACAGACAATAAAGGATCACACCATTACAAGTCATTGCTGACATTAAACAAGTGTCCTCATACGATTATCTTAATGAAGAAAATTTCATTTCAACCCACTCTATTGGCCTTATCATTTCCTGAAAGGCACTCCACCGATTTAAACCTGACATACTGAGTCATGACAAGGAGAGCGGTGCACATTTGGTTTGACATTATGTCTTTCAATAACAGATGTTTACCCAGTGGCTCACATTTGGGGCTCCTTTCTTTAATGAAGGTCCTTAAAGGTGAAATGAAAGCTTTAGAAGTAATGTTTAACTCAACGTCATTTTTTATTAGGATTAAAAAAAGTGCACCAGAAGGACTCATTTATCAGGTCTCCTCATCCAGCGCTGGAATATTAACACACCTTAGAAGTGATTAGCATTGCTATTGACATGGTAAACAGTGATTAAAAATATATGCCTTTTAATGGGCCCCAGCCTTGCCAATCAGATAGCGTGCAGGCTAGTCAGCGGTGCAATAAATCATTAGGTCTGGCCAGTGGAAACCAGGCCTATCCACTGAATCCATGGTTGACTCGATACGGAGATATCAATGAAAGCCTTTGTTTTGTCCACCGCAGCAAATTAGACACGCCAGTGTGCTTGGTTAATGTACACACTGCAATCTTCCTTGACCTATACAGGCTGAATTTAGCACTTGGGATTTCTCATAAGGCAGAAGTTTCTTTCCGGCTGGCTACACAGAGTGAATGTAGCCCAGATGATAGGATGGCTAGAGAAGCAATCAGATGGAATGAAAATAATCTGTTCAACGAGACAGCATTGTTGTCATACAGTTAATGAAATGACACAGTCAGAGTTCAGCACATTTAGAGTGAACTAGCCTGTATTTAACCAGCTGTAAACATTGCTCAAAAACACACACACAAAAGAAAACTTCCAGTCCAGTTGACCTTTGACCTTGTTTATGTTGCTCAGGATAAAACTCTGAAACAGGCCAGTGGCCAGTAAAATGTTCTCTGCCTGCACCACGCACACTAAGAGCATGTTGCACTCTGGGGACAAAGTGGAGGGGACCTTTTAGGAGGTGACAATGACAGGAGAGGTTGGATGAGGTCAGGGTGGTTTGATACCATCCTATTGAGGCCTTAATTGCTCATAGAGAGGCTATAGGGGCCTTCTGTGCATTCACTGTGAAAGGACTGAGCCAGGGAAGGTAATTTATGACTGGCAGGGTGAGGTTACAGGGGGAGCGTCCCCTTAAAAGAGAGGTATGCACGCCTGGTCCTTCTCCTGAGCTCAAGTGGCTCAATAGATGGCAATTGAGCTACTTGGGAGGTGGACCCGCAGTCTCTTTCTCTTTCCCACTCTCTCATTCTTTCTGTCTTTCTCTAACTCTCTCTCTAACTCTGCTCGGCTGCTCCCTCCCATGTCCTAGATCAGCTCATCTGGGTGTGCTGCGGCAGGATATCAATCTTAATGAAGCTGCCAGGCCAGTGTCGTATCAACTTTAGACTACAGGCCTTGATAAGCATACCAATTCTCTGTAACAATACCCAGGGTAATAACCAGGACAATAAGGTCTCACAAAGGATGGAGTGTCGAGACATCTGAATTTTATGGGTGTCGTGTGTGCATATATATGTGTGTGTGTGTGCGTGTGTGCGTGTGTGTGTGTGTGTGTCAAAGAGAGAGAGAGAGAGAGGGAGAGAGGGCACATAAATTGTCTGTCAGTGTATGTTCATGTGCAGGAAAAGCATGTTTAAACTGAACATGAACATACACATGCATGCGCATAACATAAAGTGTAAAGAGTTCCAACTTCGTATCGTATCATATGTCTTCATGTCACACATGTCGGATTCACATTAAAGCAGGACCACATATGAAGAGCAGAGTCATGCGGTACAGTACGCCCCAAGAGAGTTTTAGCCATACCTCACTCAAACATAAAGTCATTTTAACTCTGTTGCATAAGCTACAGGTCACTCAGAATTTCTTCCAGTGCAGTAGGGCTATTAGATTTCCCTCATCACTCAGCTTCCAAATCATGTTTTTGAGATGAGTCAAATGTTGTGTTTACAGTAGGGTTTTATCTCCACAGCCAGATAGGTCTGGAGTGGAGAACGTGGGCGCCTGCCTGCTGGCTGCTTCTGGTTTGGAGGGCGTTGGAGGACAATGTGTGACTGTGTGACCGTATGAGTGTTTGTATCTGGGGGGTTTGGTCACATGAGGCCAAGATGAACGCCTGTGGTCTTTAATTTATTGTGGTGGGTTTATGTGGCTGTGACTATCACACACATTAGCAACATTATTCTGCTTTCATCTGCAGGGTTCCTCTTGGATTAAAATGAGGAGAGAAAAAAAATATGCTAACCACAAACTTATTTAGGAGGGATGGCAGGGAGGAGGGGGATTTCCATTCTGATTTCCTCACAAAGGCAGGCAGACATGTGGTTGGATGTTTGATGTCAGCCTCAAGGAATTTGTTTGCACAAATGGTTCACATGCTGACTGTATTGATGTAACTCAGCTTTGCTGAGTTATCTTGCATCACCTTCTTGGTAACATCTCATCACAGGCAACATTGTTGGAATTCAGAGAGAAGAAGGCACTGAATCTCGTCATGATCATGTTTTCCATATTCACTTACATTACCATCCAGAGGGGGTGCTTGCAAATAATCCCCATTACATTTGAGGTGAATAGGAAGACACTCTTCTTGGTTTATTGTGGATAGATTAAAAAGATAAATCCTACAGAGAGCAGATAGAGGGGGGGGGGTCACCCAAGAGCTTTAACAATCCCAGAAATGTGATGATGCCACTTGATTCATCCACTAGATAAGAGCTATAGAACCAACAGGCGTGCTTCCAATGAAGCTCGGTTGTCACAGGTGGAGTTTTGAATGGCAGGTCCATTCTCTCATGTGAAGGCTTTTCTGTAAGAGCTCAAAAGAACTAATTAAAAGAGACTATGGACCAGGCTGCAGGGTGTTTCTCATTACAGTCACATACTACAGTATATGGGCCCTAACCTGAATTTCTACAGGTTAAAAAAATGCTAGTAACAGATCACTAGTTCAACCTTGGAGGCTCATGCCTCTTCATCCTCATCTGTTTGACACTGATAAAGAAACAATAAACACATCCATTCAATACGGTTACAGAAACAATTCACACATTTATATGATCAATGGGAAGATGAGTAACACGGGGAGAGAATTTTATTCTACGCATCCTGAATCTGTGAGATCAGTTAATGCAGTCCACGGTGTGGACAGTCTGGCTCAGCTGGACATATGAGATATTTATAGATCCATCTTCCCCCTGGAATCGTTGTCTGGTGGGTTGTCCTTTATTGATCCGAGTTTCAGGAAACAAACACACCACAGGTCAGACATCCATGCACACCTTGGAAATGCGGACACTGGAAATATTGTACACAGGTAAGGAGAGTAGCAGAAGGGCAAGAGAAACAGCACGTGGGTACCATATATTTGATTTAGATTCGGAGGTTGGACGGCTGACATTCAAATTAGGGTTAGGAAGCAGAGATTTAAAACCAGATAAATTATAGCCTTCTGAGCAGCTGAATGTCCTGCACATGGCTCTTCTCGTTTCTCTCTTTTGTTCCCACTGATGTCTGGGGGCCCATATTCCACTGAGGGTGTAAGGTGGCACCATGTTGCATTTGAATTTCTCTTGTTTTTAGGCAGCAGACCTCATCACTGTCAATGCCCCAAATAATAAGGTTTTATTTGGTGCACACTGTGCGGCTTGCTGATGCCACTCAGCCATTTAGATGAGGTAGACACAGAGAAAGAGGGAAAGAAAGGCCCCAGTGCCCCCACTGCTATAATTTAGGGCACTCTTATCCATGCCATCAGCTCAGATTGTAATTCAAGAAGCAACAGTGTGGAGGGCCTAGTCCTTTTTTATGCACAGCCATTATTGGGGCGGTGAGATACAGTAGTGGCTTTTAGCACAGGAGAGGCCAGACATAGATGGGTCGTCCAAGTGTTTTACAATTGAATGTGCTAAACCGCTGCCACCATGCAGCCACACAGGCAGCCAAGGATGGGCCTTGATTCAGGTCTTTCTCTCCCCCTCCTGCTGCTGTCCTCTGCTCTGGGCCTCAGTGATGGGCAGAGAGGACCAGGCTGTTATCCCCTCTGGTAATTACCACCATTAAAGCTAATCCTGGTCCAATTCAGGCTGCTTTTGTTTTGAGCTTTATCTCTTCAGTGCTGGAGAGTTTCTCCTTTCAGAGCAGCACACAAAGACACAGTTTTTAGAGTTGGTAATTATCTGTTTTATCCCCTCTGCTGGGAATAGGATGAAAAATACCCGAGATGGACAGAAGCATATCTGCTCTCTCTTTCTGTCGCACTGCCTCTCCTCATCTTCTCCTACCTTCTGTCTACTCGCGCCATCTCTCACCTCTTTCTCTTCCTCTTTCTCTTTCGCCTTTTTTTTCATTCAGTATGACAAAAAAAGATAATTGTTAAATTCTGTGCTGGATGTTATTGAGAGATTAACGAGATTGAGCATGAATTTATCAATCTCTGTGACAATACTGAGATAAATGTAATTATATTCAGTACTTATTAGCATGATGGTAATGCTGGCCCCCTAATTTTCCGCTGTAATTGCGGCTCTATTTTTACGAGGTGTTAACTGCTATTAATCACATTGATGATTCAGTAAATGTAGCGCAAAGATTTCCATTCAATTCCATTTCCTCTGACCTATCTCTCAGCAGATCTGTCTCTTATCAAAGGAATAAAAGATCATTGTTACATAAAAGAGGGGAGAGAGAGAGAGAGCTCTTTCCATGCAGAACTTGTTTTAATGGATTTTTTCATTCTTTCCCTCAAATCAAACTCAATGTCATAATTTTCAATTTGCACGTTTTCACTGCCACCATTTTTTCCTTTTTTATTTTATGAGCTGGCAAATTGTCAACTGTCAAAGTTAAGTGACATCCTGCAGTTAGAAATAGACTGGTTCTGGGTTAAGAATAATATCTGACTGATGAATACACTGCTTGTGTGTGTGTGTGTGTGTGTGTGTGTGTGTGTGTGGAGTGAGCGTGATGGAAGGGCTGTTACACTAATCAGTGTGAGCATTGTGATACCATGTCTTGTGCACCGTGTTAATGCCAGTAACAGTATTCAACCCATCATACTAGTTGGCTATCACACACACACACACACAGGTCCTTTACCCCTATATGAGAGGAATAGCCTGTGCACATCTTTAATAAGCACCATCTGACTACTAGAATCAACAACAGAGTTGGTGTGATAGGCAGCACGAATCCAAATGCCCTTGTTATATCCAGCAGCACACTCCACCAGCTTTCCTCCAGCATGTCATCACTTTGTTTCAGTTGCCCACTCACAGCTCGTCTTCACTCCAGATGGCGCTTCACTTCCTGGTCCCGGGCCTGCTGTGCTGGGACCTTCTCTGATTGGCCAGCACACCTGCTCCCCCGCTGCCTGAGACATGATTGACAAGTGCCTTCCCCAAACAGAGGGCCTGCCGCCGCTGACATTCTGTCGTTGAGTGACAGCCCCTATGGTGTTGGACTCCCCGCTGATGATTCTGGGCATGACATCATTAGTTTCTCTCTATCAAACAGCTGTTCCCGATTCCTAGTGTTCATAAAATCAGTCCTCTGATTCTGCAGAGTGTAAATAACATTAATTAGGCCTTGCATGCGTCGCACAAATCAAAACTGGCTGAATGTGTTGCACGTTTGTTAAAGTGATAAATCAAGGTTCGGTTTCAATACATAACCATATTCATTTGAATCAAATTACAAGGAGGAAGTAGCCAACAAATTTATAACACAGCAATTTTACTTGTGCAACAGGTGACAAGGGAAACTCTCTACATGAAGCTCCCTAGACTAAATTACCAAAAGATAATAAAATATTGAATTTGCATAGCTGTTTTTGATATTTAAGTATTAAATATCCAGTGTTTAACATTTAAGGATCTATTGGCAGAAATGGAATATAATATTCACAGGTATGTTTTCATCAGTGTATAATCACCTGAAAATAAGTGTTTTTGAGCAGGCCATTTTTGTCCACAGAAGGAGCAGGTCTCCTTCTACAGAGTCCGCTGTGTTAAACTGCCATGTTTCTACACCCCAGAAAGGACAAACCAAACAGTGGGGCCTGGAGTTTCATGGCCAATTTTAGTTTCTCCTACACATTTGGAAGGCAAGCAGCAGTCAGTTGCTTTCAATCTGCAACTTCACCACTTGATGCCACTAAATCCTATACACTGGTCCTATAAAAGTATTAAAGTTAAGTATTAAAAACATATGTCCTATGAGAAGTTCTTCAGTTTCTCATAAAAGTGGGCAAACTCACGATTGTTTTTTATTCCGATACAAGAACAAACTACAACCTCACCAATGGGCGTAGTGTCGAGTCAACAGTCTCCGCAGGCTATTTGTTGCAGGGCTGTTGTAATGTGTTACATTGCATTACACTGTACAGGTGTTTCTATTTTTCTGGTTACTGTGTGTGTATAGCTCAAAGCTTCTGTCAGGTTGTTTTTCCCCAGTAGAGAAGGAATAAGGGAATGCCACCTGTGCTGACAGCATCGGCTGACGAGGCTGAGTGACAGGAAGAGGGCTAAGTGGTCAGACCATTGGAGGCCGCTGCAACATGGTCCTCAAGCCTTGGCCAGATGGTAGGCTTCAGGTGTATGTGTGTGTGTGTGTGTGTGTGTGTGGGGGGGGGGGAGTTGGCTCAGGGATCTCAGGAAAGGAAAGAGGGCAGACATCAGTGTCTACGTATCTCGGAGGAGCAGTCTACACAGGTAGCTAATGGATATGCTGCCTCAGACACCTGAGGGCATCCTCGGGCAATGCACTGGCACGGCGCCAGCAGGAATCAAGCCTGTCATCATTCAGGCCACAGGCGGAGGCAGGCATAAGGAGAGTATTTAGTTTTTTATCTAATTTTTTTATTTTTGTGTATTTTTTTGTAGGGTTTGGGAGGAGGCACGGAGGCATGGATGCTATCTCATTCCTAGAAAAAGAAAAATTAATAATAAATAAACCTGGGATTTTTTTTCCAGCCATCATCCACTTCAGGCAGACCCTACACAAGCCCTGAAAACACAAATTATTCCAATTTGCAGGGCCAGCCTCGAGCACTGGTGTCTGTTTTGCAAGCTAACCGAGGCCATTCCAGTGTGTCTAATTATTGAATCCATTCTGACAAGAGGACACTTTATGTTGCTGTCACCTCATTGCAGGCAACTTGTGACCACAAGGCATTTGAATTGTTATGGTGTTAGTGTATTTTTTTAAATCTGATTATTAAGTATGTTTCTTATTCTGCAGAGATTAGCCATCTGGCTGTGGGATGCAGGGAGGGAATCTCTCTGCTTGTTAGTGACTGGCTTTCACAGCTCTCCCTCCGCTGAGCTCAAAGCTTGTTGAGTGACACCGCTGCCCACTCACACAGACAAAAATACCCAGCTAACTGGATGGCATATGTGAGACATTCACCACAGGGTACAGCTCCGCGTGTGTCTGTGTACAACAGAAAGACAGACCGTGGGTGAATGAAAAAGAGAGACAGCAGGAAAACAGACAGAAAAGTGTCTTTTTTCCCTTTCCGTAGAAAAACCCTTGTCAATTGGAGGTGTGGAAGGAAAGGGGGAATTAACTTACGTGCAGAGGAAACTTGGCTGATGGCTTTCCTAGATAAACTGAACCCCAAGTAAAAGTCCAGGACATCTTTCCCTCAGAGGGTTATGTGGGAAAGTGTGAATATTTGTCCAAACGTGGTGCTGAAAGCTGTGAGTAGCAAGCACATGTGGGAAAGGTGGGCTGAAATATGTTGGACAAATTGGACTTCGCAAGCTCTGCCTGCTAAGCTCTTCAGATGGTCTAATTGAACCTGACATGGCTTTACATCTGCGGCTTCCTCTCTGGCTCGGCCTCTATTTGTCTTCTCACTCATGTTATAGTCATTAGCCATGTTCGTCTCATTGTCCTGCTGTGCTGCTAAAACACACATCCACTTAATAAAGCCTTCATTGTGAGTGATACAGTAGCACCTCTATGATCGAAAATAAATTGTCTTTTTACTGGAGAGTGTGAAGCTCTGCTGGAAAGTGTGAAATCTCCACAAACACTTGTGGAATTATCTAAGCCAATTTAATGCCACAATGAAGAATTCATTTGTCTGTCATTATATTTTGAGTCTTATTACACTATGTCTTTGAGGCAGGCAAATGTAATTTTTGGAACTTTTCTTGCCAGTCAGACATCTAAACACCTAGTTGTTCTTTCTCTGGAGTATAAAAAGCAACGTTTTTACAGCCTGAGAATACACAAAAAAGTCATGGAGCTGCCACATCTTGTATGAAGAAAAGGCATGATTTATGGTGCAAGTAAATCATGATGTCAACAACACTGGTAGAAGGGAAACAGCATTTCAACAGGGGGCGCCACACTGTAAATCCACACTGAAGATACTGTACAGCACAGTAAAGTGAGGAAATGCTCACACAGAAGGCAGCTGGTTTATTCAAACACACACACACACACATTCAGACCCACACAAGGCATTAGGTGCCTGCTAAGAGTTAAAAACAAGTCACCTCTCTGACATTTACGCAGGGCTGCTGCTTCTTTTCAGATGCACTGTGGGATATGACAATACCCGCGGCAGGAGAGGCATTGAAAAGACTTCTGGGGAGACAGGAAGCCTCCACTAGCATGGTGCACCTGGACTACCTAAACAACCAGCACAAAAAGACCCACTTGATTGAGTGAATGTGGGAGGACAATGAGCACAATAAAATAAATGGAGTGGTGAAACAATGCCAAATGATGTCACCTGGCAGTCAACTGAACTGGACCCCTGCCACAGTGTTGGTTTGGTTGGCCTGTGCTGTCTGTTACACTTACTCTGTACCTTGTTTATGCTCCAATTTCCCCCTGTACTGAGTACCATTTTCCAGATCTAGATTTTCTCTTTTTCCCCCCACCCCACAGCTGAAAAGGCACAGTGAGTGAATAGGCTTTAATTCTTGCTGTTTGGATGGCTCACCGATGCAATTTTTCAAAACACACTTCACAGATACTACTGGTGCCATCAAAGACCCCCAGAGGAACATTAGCATAGAGGAGTGTTTATACTTTGCATTGATAGTCCATTTACTCTGGCAAACATCAAAGAGCAGAATATCAGCTTTGTTGAATGCCATTTACTGTGGCATGAGATGTTTTGATGAAACAAACTGTGTCTCCATCCCTCTTCTCCACTGAGAGAAAACTGTAGAGAAATTATATGGTCTGAGGCTACAAAACAACATAATCAAATAAATAAAAAAGGAAGTTGATCTTAACATCCTTGGCTGATAAGGATTCACTTTTGCCATGAGATAGAAAAAAAACTCGCATTGGAGAAAAGGCTTAAAATAACCTTTTCTGTGCACTAAACTGATGCTGTATAATGGACCTGACTACTTCGAGAGAACATCATTCACCGCCAACATTGACTAACATATGCCAATACCATACTAACATACTAATCCTCATGCAGCTGCTAATCACTGCAGCCACATTCTCAGCACTTCGCTGTTCCGCGTCCAGGTTGGCTGATTTGATGAGTATCAGATAGCCCGGACCTAAGCTTCCTGTGTTGCCTCTCCATTTGGTTCCCATTTAACCTGTCTCACAGCCAATAAAAGACCTAGTCAATTACAACAAACCGGGAACTTCATATGCAGGAAATAGGCCAATTACATTAAACCCATAGAGCTCCTGCAGCCAGCGAGGTAGGGGTTAAAAGGAAAAAAAGAGAAATATGTAAAGAGGCAGAGAGTCAAGCAGGAACGGCAGCAGTTTTGGGTTTCAATCTGCCGGTTAATCTTCAAACAGCAAGCTGGCAGTGTGCTGGTCACTGATAAAGGCCCTGGTCTGTCATCACACAGCCTCACCTCCAGTCACTCAGCCCTCCTGTCAGGACGTCATCTGGAATCTGGGAAACAGCTAAGGGCAAGGAGAGAAAGGCTAAAGAGAGACGACGGGTGGAGGGGAGAAGAGCTGCGTCTGTGTGTGTTTGCACGCATGTGTCTGCTCAGCTCTCTGTCTGCGCACGGTGGTGTTTATGTGCCTGTCTGTACATAAATGCGCAGTTTTCGCTCACACGTGTCTGTGGCGCGACCTCCTCCCCTTCCTCTCGCCTTCGCCGGCATGCACACACTCACACATTTACCTACATACCCACAGCTCGGGTCTGAGTCGTAAAATCAAACGCTGATTGTGTGATCATGGGTAATTGTGTGAGGAGAGGCCATAAAGTCTAAAAAGAGGGTGTATTAGTGTTTTGTGGCTGTGTTTTATGGGAAGGTGTGCTTTTACGTCTGGGGATGGCTGTGCTGAAAGGTGAGAAGGGGAGGTATCAAAGAGCTGACTTTGTTGTTTAAAGGCAGTCCCCCTGAGGTAGACTGCTGCTGAAAGACAATGTTTACTGCCTGCTGATTGACACTGTAAAGGCACCCAGACGGCACTGAAGAACTAATTGGATATGGCAGAAAGAGTCACCCGTCTTGATGTCTGTAAAACTTCATTATTAATTTTGACATAAGATGATTTGAGGTTCACACGTCTGATTTGGAGAACTTAATTCATTCGGCAAACATTATTTGAAACATGAATTCTGCCGACTGACTCCTCTAAAGATGCTTAATTTCTCCTTAATGCTTGTAAAATGGGGAGGAAAATTGCATGTTTTGGACTGGTATTGCTTTTCTGTCAACTGCGCTCTTATACTGATGTGATGTGCTTTTAATATATCAGGAATAAATTCATTCTCTATCACTGTTTGTGGTATTCTACAACACTGAATGTATTTCTGTAACTGGGAGCTATAGCACCACAGATTCTTTGACAGTGGTGCAAAAACACTCAACCCACATTGCTGATTTGTGTGTGAAGTGTGTGTGAGTAAAAATATAAAATGATTATTGCTTGCTCTAATTATTACATCTAATAATTATGTTTTTGTATCTTTCTCCCTATAATTTTCCTTTCACAAGCACCTGAATGGGTGCTTTTATGTCTGCTTATACATGTAGCCTATTTGCATTTTGCAAGATTAGCTGCTTATCCTTGCTCTGTGACCTCCAGCGTAAACATTAATTGTGTAATACTTTTTACAGATCAGGTGTGGGCTCTTCAAAAAACAGCGTAGCATGTACAAATGATTTATATACTCAAACCAAGGTTGCCCAGTGTGTGTTCTGTGTGTAACCTCTTGCTATACATACACAAATGGACCATTGGCAGGGGGTGGGATAAAGGCTGATTTACTGTAAAAGGTATTGAAGTGATGCCATGCTGCCACAGGAAGAATTGAGTGACCTAGAACTTTGAATATTGAGCAGTGTGCTCAATTCACAGAGTGTGGATGTATGTATACGTGTCAGTGTATACAAGTGTAGATTTATATGCATGTTTTGCTAGCTTTAAAGGCGTATTGGTGTGTGCGTAGGTGTATTAAAAAAATATGGAAAAGATGTTTTCATTCTCCAATGATTCTGATTCTGCTACTTACAATGTGTAAAGTTTGTGTTAGTTGTGTGTTTATATTTCTATAAACAGTATAGTGCCTCTGGATGGCATTTTCTCTTATAAATACACAGAAATATTATTGCAGATGCATGTGTGTTACATAAATTGTGGTTGTTTCTGGACTTCCTAAATCACAGACTGTGATCTGAAATAAGCTCCCAGACTACCCTGAAGCCTTGAATCCAGTTCCATGACAAACATTGGCGTAAGTAGACACGAACAGATCTCTTTTCATTTTGCTTGTGCTTCTCTGCCTGTAGCACAGACCCGCAGTTCACTTTCTGATTAGTTCACTTTACGGCCTTGCATTCAGACAATGTCCTGGGATGTCCTTTTTTCCTTCCTCCTTAAGCTCCTAGATCATTTCCAGGCCCTGCATCCAATAATATTTGGTCGAGCATACATACACGCTGGCATAGTGAGGTGAGTCAGTCAGTCAATCTTTCATTAGGCCTGAGGTGAACAGGGTCACACGCCACTCCTTCACAGCCCAAGACAAGCAGCACATCTGCTATGGGGTTGATGCTTGGAATGATAATGCCTCCTTCTCCTCTTATTTCAGTCTTTTTTCCTCTCTCTCTCTCTCTCTCTCTCTCTCTTCTGTCTGTCTCTCTGTCTGTCTCTCTCTCTCTCTCTCTCTCACCCTCCCCTGCTTTCTATCTGTCTGTGTCTCACACTGTCTATCTCCTCTCATCAGGAGGCTACCATGGAATAGGGCAGCAGCATTGTGTGGGAGGTGATTATGTGTGATCTGCCGACTCAGACTTGACCTTTTCCATGTTATCCCTCAGATTGAAACCAACACTTGTGGTCTCGCTTCCTCCCATGCTTCTGCTCTGTTCGTGTTACTCTGTTGCTGTTGCTTTAATGTTTCATACATATTTCTTAGAGAAGGGACTTCTGACCACACGCCTGCAGTAATTGACCCGTTCCAGTAGCATTCCATAGCAGGTTTGTGGTTTTCTGTGTGTGTCTGTGTGCACAATTTTAGCAACTGAGGATTATGATTACAGGTGTAGCCATTTGGAGTGGGCTATTAAATGAATAAATGGTTTTAAATAGTAGACGTAAGCAATGGAGAGCCAGTTGGTCTGAACATGGAAGGACTTTGTGAAAAGTATCTAGCTTTATAAATGTAACTTATTTTAATCAGTTACTAATACACTATTCAAATGACATTCAGCAACACAAGCAAGTGTTTTTAAGAACAGCGCTTTATAGGTTTATTTGGGCTTGCGTGAAACCAACAAAGCAGCATTTTACAAGACAAGCGTGAAGATGGAGCCATTCTGAATTGGAGATGTTAGCATAATTCAGAAGGTTCGTTCAATTTTAACTGCAAAGTCCATTGTTTCTTTGTGCCGCTCCACAATCCAAAGCAAATGAGACCAACTTGTGTGCAATTTACTCTGTTGTCACGTAGAGATGGTGAACATACCTCTCTCTCTCTCTCTTTCTGCGAGCTTTGCTGTCGCAGCAGTTGCTGTCAGTTTGAGCGGTGCCTGCCCCCAAATATAATAGGGTTTTCTTGACTGCCTCCCCAGGGATTGACTGGCGGTGAAGAATTCACCGTGGCTCATTTGGAGCAGTGCAGGGACGGGCTTCATAAAACTAGCTCCTCCATGTCTCCAGGCAGTTCTGTGGCATTCCAAAGAAGGTGTTAGTTTCACTGATAATACTTTCATGGAAAGACAGCACTTAGGTTTACCATGTTGTCCACTGTCTCTGTCTGTGGCGCATGTCACAAGGCTCAAGAAAGTGAGACAGTGGCATGTTGATGTGGGCGCCTTTTCAGAGACTGTGCTTCATGTAAATGAGGTGTCTATTAAAAGCTCTGTAGATCTCAAGCACTGATAAATGTCATTCCTACACTGCTTTTCTAAATTTCCACAAAAACTGTGATTCATCGCAGTGGTCATGATCAATTAAAAGTCTTAAATTAAAAATCTAATTTTTTCAAGTTCATTTTAAAACAATACTGACATGCTCATATATACACTGAAAGATTTATTGTTTGCTGTAATTATTTCTCCTGTCCATACTGACCATTGAGAGATCCCCCTAAAGAGATTTCAAACCTCAATATCCTCAGTCCTCATTTTGTGTAAAAATCCATTCAACTGAAGCTAATATGGGTTCAGCAGTCTGAGTTAGAGGACTGACAGAACAAGGATTTTGGTCTTTTTAGCACCAAAAATCCTCATTATGTATCTTTAACAGTGTTTCTCTGTTGAGGTGCAGTGTAGGGTTTAAGTTTGATATTAAAAAGACCAACTTACACACGTCATCGCTTACACTGACATTACATTGAGGTCAGAATTACATATATAGTGTGTTTGTATCTGGTTTTTTATCAATTTAAACACTAATTACAACTAGTATAAGCATGTATTAGACTTTTGGTTTTATTCAGAACATAGTTCCTCAGCCTTCCACATACCTAGTGTCTCACCTGGTGCGATATTTATCAAGAGCCCACTTTCACAAAATTCAAACCCACATGTTCAGGCACACAATGTGAAGCACATACACACTCATACACACACTCCTTAACCACAGGCCAGTATCTGTGGTATGAGGGGTTCTTGTTGCTAGACAGCTGCATGCCTTGGCCTCTTCACAGCGGTCGACTGAGCTCCGAGGAGCTTGACAAAGAGGCTTAAAGTCCTCCCTAAGTCTCCAGCCCCTAGGTCGTCTGCATACCCCGAGCCCAGCTCTGGAAAAGGCCTGAATGCAAGTTTAGCAGCTATGGTTACACCCCGGCAGACCCCTGCCGCCGCTCTCGCTTGCATTACCATTTTTTCCCTGGGCTGCTTCAGTCTTATAGCCCAGCAACAGGTTCCTCTGGTGCTCTCCTCTTATTTTATAACATGATGAAAGAACTGACAGACATAGAGCTGCTACTGAGGAACTCTAGTTTTTCTTCTGGGTGTATGTGTGGGTGCGCATGTGCATCTATATTTGTTTTTAAGTCTCTACCAGGCCGCATTGACGCAGTCATGTTCTGGCAGGGATTTTTATCTGCATTCTACCTCCTTGTGTTTTGTTTTGTCTTGTTTTGCTTTGCTGTAGTTTTCTTTGGTGTGAGGGAAGAGCTGCTTGCTGCAAGGTGTGTTTCTTGGCCGGTTACCTACTACGGCCTGTGACACAGCCTCTGTGGAGAGACTGGAGGGTCTATTATGGATATGGACAATAAATCATCACCCATATCCACCCTGTCTGGGGGCACAGACACAGGAGGGTAGATGAGGGTGAAGGGGACTGGCGTGCGTGCAGACCTGCAGACCCACACCATAAATGCACCACATATAGAGGCAGGAGAAGGACAAATGCAGAGGCAATGAGAAACTACTGCAGGCATTTTAAACGAGGGAGGTATGTGTATACGTGCGTGTGTGTGTGTGTACATGTGTTCTATACTGGACCAGTTTGTACCTGCGAGTGTGTGTGTGTGTGTGTGTGTGTGTGTGTGTGTGTGTGTGTGGGAGGCGGTATTCAATGTCAGCAGCTGGAAGTACTCAAGCTGCTGCTGCAGAGAGAGAGAGAGAGAGAGAGAGAGAGAGCGAGAAGAGACGCCTGTACAAGAAAGAGAGACTAAGAGAGGTACCAGCACAGGCTCCCTCTGTACAGGGCCTGAGCTCTTGCAGAGTGAAAGCCCCTATAGAAAGAAAGCAGGGTCATCTCAACAGCGCAGCGGCCTCGCGCACACAAACGCACACTCCCTCACACACACGATGGAGCAGAACAACACAAGGGCCAGCGTGAGTGCACAGCAGTCCTCCTCAGGAAGCGGGTCTTGTTTAGACTTACAGCTATGTGCAAAGAATAATAAGGACCAGGACAATGTTGGTACAGACATGCAACACTCCCCCGTCAGCCTTTTATGTCTGCAGAATCTCCCTCTTCACTCGGACAGATACTCCCTTTGTTCGATATTGTAGATGAAAGAGGATTAGGCATACCTATGTTATGGTCAGTGCCGAGGCTCCCGCCCGGCGATGCCAAAACAGTCAGATGAAAGATCTTGTGGTTTTTGAAACTCACTGCAGGTATTATGCCATGCTCCTTATGGAAGTTATTCAAGTTCACATCCTTTCTCCTTCACCCTTTTCAAACCGCTCGCTGTCTTTCCCTCTTTTTTCTTCCTTCCTTTTTTTCTGGAGAAAGGTAATGAAGGGGAACCGAGTTACTCGGCTTAGGAGTGCCAAGGCTGTGATTTTCACTGTGAAGTGTTAAAAGTTACAGTGCACAGCTGAACTTGTATATTCAAGCATTTGGCAGAGTTACAGCTCCCCAGCTAAGACACGTGTTTCAAAGTTTCAAACTTAACAGGAAAATGAACAGGTGTCTCAGACAAAGTTTCTGTTCTTCTTGGAAATATGTGTTTGTGTATGTGCGTTTGTACATGGTTATGCATCTCTCCTCTTCTTTCTGTCACATTAAAACAGGTCGTTCAAGCTCAGGGCCCCCTATTTTATTCCTTTTTACACAGATCTTCACTGTAATGGACACCGTTAGTTTTGTGAGGGGATATAGCACAGTCCTGTACTTTGTGCCTCTCCTTGACAGAAACATCAGTGAATCAGCCCAGCGATTTCAGTGGGTCATTCCAGAAGATTCTGTTACCATTCAACAAGCAGAGTGGGCCCCCAGGCTGAGGCCAGGGAGAAGCCGGGGAAATTTAGGGACACAGAGAGAGAAGTGAGCAGAAACAAACGCAGAGGCCAGAGAAGAGATGGATCGTTTTTGATCAAGTTTGAAAGAGGAAAAAACAAGGCAAGAGTGTAACTCAGAAAGCTTTAAAAAAAACACAGAGAATCAGAATGTGGCGGGGCAAGAGGAAAGATCTTGAGACAGAGAGAGGGTGTGAGAGTACTCAACTCAGTGGAAATCCTCGAGTTCATACCGTGTTCCAATCAAAGTCCATTGACCTGGCAGGCCTGTGACAAATTATCCCAGCGGCTCTACATATGACTCAATCAGCATTGCGGATAGCTTTCTGATGAGCAATAGGTCTCCTCGTATATCAGCCAAATCACCCCCTGATGACTTCATCAACACGCAGCCTACACTTCTCTAAGTGGAAGCGAAGGGAGATCTTGAAATCAACCTTACAAAAGGTACCTGTTGTCTAAAGAGCACCTTTACAACCATAGTGAACTTCATTCTTTTGTCACTTCTCTACAATAGGTAGAGACTAATGTGTGCAATGTTCAAGTCATGTACTCGACAGTCTTTCAGGAAGAATAATGCACCTTTAAACTGATAAGAATTTACCTCCTTCTGTATAAGCACAGCGACCACTGGCTGGTAAGACATAGCGGCTGTGAGGTTTAGTTTGAACCTCTGTTAGCCGTCCATTACATAATGTCTAGATTGAATGGATATTGGATGCCACCACATCAAGCAGAGTCCCATCTGCTGCTGCGGGGTAGGTACACACCAATCACACATGAGAGACAAGCCAGAGGACACCTGATATGCAGCTGAAGCCAAGTGGATGGATTTACTCTCTAGAGCCAACAGACCTAGCAGAGCTCTGAGCCATGAGTAGTGAACATCTGAAGGCCCACCTCTCCTCTTGTAATTGAAAGTGCACTCAGTAGCAGAGAAGCAAGAATGTGTATATATATCTTGCTTGAGAGATTCTCCCGGGAGGGTGTCTATGGGGCGTTTCATTTTAAGTTGCTATCTGTCACATGGGCAAACTAATCAGAGAGACAGATGAAAGGTGGGGGCCAGAGGAGGGGTCAGCTACTCAGTGATGGCTTCCTCTGATGGCTGGCTGACCCCATCACCCCTGCTAGAGGATCCTGGGTAAAGGATAAGCCATGTGTGATGATGAAACTCAGAATGCTAGCTCCTGGGGCTGTGATGACTTAACCCAACCTGCACATTGGGTCTGCATAAACTTTATACACAAATAGTCTATTTTGATTGCTTAAAACATTGTTGAGGTGTTCCCTTGTGCCCTGACAAGCAATTACATATTTGACACATTTAACCCTTGGCGCAGGTGACGATCAAGCTATTGGATTTACTGTTAAAAAGCGTACAGAAGCTAGACATTTTCATGTTTCCCATTTAGGCTTGTTTGGTGTAATGAATTTTCCATCTGCCTTCAAAGCTGGGATCTAGTCATCCATTTATACATTCATAATTGGATGTGTTGCATAAACCAGATTCCAGTGCTCAATGGAGCCTTTCATGGCACACTAATCAGACCAGACGCCACCAGACAACAGCTATATTTACTTGTATCATGTTAGAACAAGCCCCACTTGAAACAAACTACTCTTACATTTTGGATTAGGTGTCTGCGGACGGCAGCAAACAACAACAGCCTGGGTCGGGAAGTTCAGCCCCATGATCAGTTTACTGTCACAGCACCGTCTCCACATTGCCGGTCAAATGAACCACCTTATTTATACAGCTACAGCTCTGCGGCAGAGGAGCTGTAAAAAGTTAAAAGAAACCCCCCCACTGAACCAAAAGCGGATTTTCACTGCCTTTCTTCTCTGCATGGAAGCAGTATGAACTTAATGCTCAGCGGAGAGGACATTAGACTGTTTATGGTTTATTAATTGTTTCTGAGGGAGTGGCAGTCCAAGCGTGACCTGCTGTTAACTACCATATAAAATATCCACATGTTCACAACATCTGGGGGCTTCTAAGTAAACAATACAGTGAAATATACTTTCAACATATAACATTTTTTTGGCCCAAGCAGAAGGCACGTCTGCCTCTGCAGCTGCTTGGCCTTTTTAACTCCCTTAGTCGTGTCGGCACATGTCCACTGTCAGGGAGCAGTGCCAAAAACGACCACTGTGTTCAATTATATTTCCGTAATTGTGTATGGTACACATTAATCAAATCTAATAATCAGTTTTCAACAGCATATGGTTAGCAGGGCTGCGCTGTCAAGTGGAGAATATTCAGCAAAATACCTCGGTGTGCAAGTAAGTATTCTGAACTTAAAAATACATTAAGTTAAAATGTCATAATCAAGTTCATAATTACCATAAATATAATTTCAATGCCAGCTGGGGCTTACAGATGCAAACCAGCATAGTAAATAGTTGGAGGAAATGTGCGTGTGTGTGTGTGTGGCATAAAACACAGAGGTGGAATTAAAATCTGATGTCATTAAAGTGTCTGGCAGAGTATCACATTATTTACATGATGTAACCTTCCTCTGCCAGGACGTGTCACTCAGGACTCCATCTGCTGTGAGTGCAGCACAGAGCATCAAACTGTGTGTGTGTATATGTGTTTGTTTGTGTGTGTGGACACCAAGGTACTGCAGCAGGCCTCTAATACTTGACCCAAGCGATGGCCTAAAGCTGTCAGCTCCTTCCTGTGGGTAGAAGAGGACAGCTAAACAACTGATTATCTGATCCAGTCACCTACAAATACTACTGACAATACCTCGCTGCCAAGAAAAATTGGCCCAAGTGTGACAGAAGTAACATCTGTGTGTCTGTGTGTGTGTGTGTGTGTGTGTGTGTGAGTGAGTGAGTGAGTGAGTGAGTGAGTGAGAGAGAGAGAGAGAGATGAGGGGAGGGCTGCGATGCTATACATCTCATTCTGTGTCACTTTGTTTGGATCTACGGAAAAGCAGAGTGAGGTTTGTTAACAATAGATTTTGATGTATATTAAGGCAGTTCGTACAGTTCATATCTGAATTTAACCCCCGTCGACATTTCCATTAGACTGATTAAGAATTTCCAAGGATGGAGCTCCTTTTTTGCAACTGGGACCAACTCGAGTCCAGAGGCATTTATCAGTTGATTGATACTTCATCTGTCGGAGCTTTGATGTTTTCCTCATTCTTTTTTCTTTTGTATTATTCTTTCATCCTCCTGCTTTTTTTATACCCTCAGCATTAAATAGGTCCATGAATGGGCTTCTTCATTGAGAACACCTGTGCAGCAGTTAAAATAAGCAGGCCTATCTAATACCTCTACCATCCTGTGTCTATCTTTGAGCTTCTTCTGTTCCAATATAATCAAACAGGAAAGCACACGTTTCCTGTCTTTGGCCCATATGGACTGGAAGTTAACCATCAATATACGAGCACACTGCTCAAACTTTTTTTTATCCTCCTCTCCTGCTTACTCACTCTGTCTTTCTCTCTCATTGTCTCATTGTCTTTGTGAGGTATGCTTTTGTAAGTGTCTCACTCACTTTCAAGCAAAAAAAAAAAAAAGGTAACAAAGTTTGCTAGAGCTTTGAGCTTTCTCTTGATCTGAATACAAAGCTCCAAGGTTCATGTTGGTTCACGTTTGGTTTCCACTGCAGCTCAAAGAGCTAATTGTGCTCAGCAACATCACAGCGTGACACGATGACTGACTAATGCATTAGCCATCGTTGTGTTTGATAGAGACGCAAACACGCGCGCAGGATGCCCGGCGCCGCTCATAACACACCTCACCTCTTGTGATGTAGCTATGGGAGCCTTGTCGTGGCTGCTCACTTGTTTTGATGGTGGTCGGTGTCACGGCTGGTTCACATGTTGTTTTGATCCCTGCTGTCAGAGCCCAGTGAGCTCACACAGACACAGCTGGCTTGGGTGGAGCCGCTAGGGGTGCATAAGGAGTTGAAGGACATGGATCCTTGCCAACACATTTCATACATAGCGCATATCTTACAAGTGCAGCTGAGAATTAGAGACAGGGGACCCTCACCCCTCACTGCCCACCCTACCATCTGCCCGCCTGGGGCTCGGGGCTCGGTGGCTTAGCTTCCATATTACCAGGCATGACAGCCCTGCCCTCAATCAACCCCTTATACACACACACACACACACACACACACACACACACACAACACACCTTTACTTCTCGTCTCTTCTCTTTTCTTCTCTTCTCCTCTCCTCTCTTCTCCCCTCTTCTCTTCTCTTCTCCCTCACTATTTTAATGACAGGAGTATGTTAGTGTGAAACTTGCCTCTCCTTAATGTCAGTGTAAATGAGAGATTACTGGCCTTTAACAGCAGCAAAGACGGGGGACATTATTTTCCTCTCGCCATCTAATTTGGTTCTTGCTCGGAGGGGACTGCAAGGCCAGCAAAGGTTAGGTCTCTGCAACGGTGTGTGTGTGTGTGTATATGGTGGTGAATGTGTGTCAGTGTGTGGCTGAGTGTCTCAGTGGAGGTTACAGGTCTCCGAGTGGATATAATTAGAAACTTCCGTGCAGCTTTTAGAAAAATAGTCAGCTTCCCCTTGCTTGTTTTCCTTTCACCATTTATCTCTCTTCTCTGGTGACACAATCAGGGAGTTAACCGCCATGTCCATCTTTGTGTCTCAACTTGCCCCCGTTTTTTCCCCGCTGGTGTAAATCTCACATCCTGTTCCCCATCAGCCAAATAAAACAGCAGGACTGGATAAAACACATGGAGGGGAATCCCTTGAATCAGCATACATGAAGCTTCACAGAGCTTCATTCCTCCTCTTGAAGGCTGGTTAGAGGAGTGAAATATTTAGATGATTGGTACAAGAACCATGAAAAAGATTAAACAATTAAAAAAAACTAAGTGTAGGCCATATTTTGGCACCACTTCTTTGCTTAAATTAGTTATTTCCTCAGGTCATGTGTCTGAAGTTGAGTAGTAGTTTGGGGGCAGTCTATTTTGTATATCATCACTGCAATCTTTAAGATGTGATGATACTTTACACCAGGTCACTCCTGTCAACATGAAAGCCCCTATACATTTAGAAATGACAGTTATTAGTAGAAAGCTGTTGGCAGATAACTAAGAGAGAATTCTCCAGTGCCTTTCATCCTCCCACAGTCTTCTATAAATAATGGCAGGTTACTAAGGATAGGCTGAGTGACTCATACACCTTCTCCTTGCTGCCACTGGCCTGCTTCTTCTCCTATAGTTGTGACAGAGGGCTTAAGGGGCCAGAATACTTCCCAGCTTCAACCACCCCCCTCCCAACACATAGACACCTTTTCGATGTAGGATTTGGGGGGGGTTGTGTCCGACCATTTCTGTACCTTTTTCTGAAACAACATTCACACCCACTTCACACTGTGATTGGCCCAGCTGTGTGGAGGTGAGAGAGGTGCCAGGGTTTGAGATTCTCTCTCCAGCTCTTTTTTCATTCTTGGCACATCTGGGTTATTTTTTGTGTCCGAGTGTGTCGGACAAGATGTTGTACAAACCACTCTTTTTCTAGTATAACCCAGCCCTTAGAACACACACTCACTCATGCACACTCATTACGACAAAAATGCATGTACGGCTTCCCATTGTTTCCTATTGCCTGAGCCACCAGTAATCGGCTGCAGTGGATCAGCAGAGCAACAGTTTGCTCATGAAACCGACTGATGTTAAAGATCCCCACTGATCCACACACAGAGGAGAAGGGATGTTTTCTCTCACTTCCTTAGCTTCCTATTGCACTTTAATACAGCTAATTAAACATTTTAATCAAGGATAGCACTGTATTGATCCCAATCCATGCTAAGGGGGTGGTTAGTGTTAACCATACCACTCTGATTATTCCTGCTCCACTAGAGCTGTCACTCACCCTTCCCAATGATCCCATCAACTTTCCCTCCTGCCAGCGTCGAGAGAGAAGACCAGTAAAAACAATGAGTTGAAGTCATCCCCGACTTATAATTAATCTCTTGTCGACTTCTATTGACACGTCCACTCTTTGATTAAATAATTACCTAAGTGCCATAAGCCTCCGTGATTGAGTCATAATCCTGAATAAGCTGTAACCAACTATGGTCACCTCCTTCGCTACGATTAGCTCATCATTTGCTTGGCTGCCAGAGCAGCAGCTACCCCCCATCTGTTATGCTCTGGTTCTGGGACAGCAGTTTTGGGTTTCTGGAGCCTGGTAACAGGTTCTCATTTGACTCTCGGTACAGTTAAACTCACAGAGTGTGTGCAGATACAGACACGTGCGCACACATATGCCCATGTATGCAAATACATTCACACGCATGTCTGCACATTCTGACAAGTGCAGTTTCTCACATTATACTACTGCTCAAACCCACCCACAACAAACCACACACACTTCCCTTCACACATGCACTCGCAAACACATGCGTGTATACCCACCTGCCCACCCAGCACTCCCACACCTCACACATAAACAGCCTGGCATCTGTCATCGTAGGGGGGGTCACACGTACACACACACGTGCACACATGCAAACACAAACACACCCAGACACACAAACACAGTCCTGTTGTCTGCAGTGAGCATACCCTTTTGACCCTTTGACAGGTACACGGAGGATCTCAAAGTGAGAGGAGAAGGCTCAGAGCAGGTCTACAAGTCAGAGACGTGCCCTCTCCATAGGTAGCTGTCGAACTCCTCGGGGCTCCAGGGGACGGCAGTGCCTCTCCCAGGAAGCTATAACTCTCCTCTCAGGAAGTGAGGTGTGTCTGCAGCGTTATCTACATCTGTCTGGGAGAGAAGCAGGAGGACAAGAGGTCAGACAAGAATGGGACCACTTATATCATGTTTTATGTATGACGTGTGGCATGTGTTTGAATATTTACATGTGTCTGAAGGTGATGCAAATAAAGAAGAAAAAAGAGGGAGGAAGTTCAGAGAACTGTGTTTCCTTTGTCAACAAAGACTGTCTGTAAACAGTTTAGCATGATGCAATTCCAGAGCTGAGCCAGTAACACCCACAGTGCATATCATGTATTGATTGGAGCTCCACATATATAAAGGGTTTCGAAATCAGTGATCAAGTCCCTTTACACAATAGTTAATGATGTTCAAAAAACTGTTTTCTTTCTTGGCCAGACCTTTTCTGAAATATTTTTTTCATTTTGTTGCATTGGGTCATTAAAGTATTTTCCCATCTGATCATATCCTTTAAAGACAACTGTGACCTTCAAATGTGACTGATTTCAACACTTCTTTCCTACTCCTGATGGTTTCTCAAATTCCCTCTGGTCCTAGGTATGTTGAACGACCCCTGAAATAACACGTTCGAAGAATATAAATGATCAGCCCCGACAAAGTCGAGTTAAAAGCTTTGGGGGTGATCCTTGTGAACTCTTAGAACACTCCCAGGCATATAATTAAAAGGTAGTTTCTAATTTCTATGAGAGTAAATTAGCGCCTCAGCTTCATTGTAAAATCATGGCTGGTGGCACGTAGCCTGGGGAGATGGATTGAATGGATCAGAGAGGGTTGGACAGTCACTGGATAATTTTGACAATGGGGTTCGGGGGTATCATCCATCACTCAAGAGCTTACATGAAAGTTTTGACAGGTAGAGGTCATGGCAATGTGGCAGGAGCCAACAGAGATGGATGCCTTTAATTTGGGTAATGAAGAGTTAACCATCTTGGGAGAGCAAGAGGAGCGTTAAATGGGAGAGCCATCCGCCATTAAAAGAAAGTCTTATTTAATTCCTCCAACCCTAATGAAAGACATCGGAACACAATCCTTGATTGACAATGAGGCCCCAGCTGTAATTCCCTGCAGACAGTTCACTTAAGTTCCCTCCCTTGTTAATCTCAAATATAATGAATTGCAAAACTAAGGTTAAATGTGGCAGCGTGAATTCATTATCACTAATACATTAGACCATAAGATGATTTACAGTGCGGTCTCTCTCTTATTTTCATTAACGGTGAATAGCTTTGATTTAGCTAAGATTCCGCTGGCCTGTTCATCCTCACCATCAATCTCACCAGCTTGGTCATTGTCCTCCTTTATATGTGACCTCTTCGCTCCAGAATGGACCAAAGAATGAAAATGTGTAGGAGCAGACAACCTGGTGAAAAAATTATTATTCTGCTTTTTAGTGTGAGTACAAGACCCCTCTTTATCGCTTCCTCGGAAATTATATTCATCCTGAGCTGTCATTCAACTTCATCCTTGACCCTGGTCTTATTGTTGCAGGCTTAATGGTCGTGCTTTCTCCAAGATAACACTTAATGCTCCACTGTCTACCAGCAAAGGCCTGCAAAGACTATCTCACACTAAAACACCAGGGACCCTATCAGCATATTGAGCTGATAGCTATATGGACATTCAAAATGCATGTACATGTTCCCCTATCATTCATTAACCAACAGAAAGGTATCTGAAATGCATGTTTCTTTCCCAGGTATAATTCTAATACATCTGCCATGGAGTACATTGAACATAGTGTGGGCACTCTGTGGCTTGGGCAACATTCCCAGTCTATTCATATTAATGCTCGAAGGAATGTCATACATAAATCAGCGTATTACGGTTCTACACCCTTAAGGAACATGGCGTATGCCCAATTTGCCTCGCTGAAATTTGTTTATATGCACTGACTTCCTGTATCACCATTTACTTTTCTGAAATCATTGTATGTGTATGCTTCCACGTTCTTAAATCTACATTACTGTTGCGCATAAATGTGACAAATTGTAACAGTGCACTAAGTAGAGGCTGCAGCAGCTACGGTGAGTGACAGGAAGGTTATGGGCTCCTAATGACAGGGTTTTTAAAGCTATAGCTACTGCTAATTGGGGTGATGTGTCCGTCCTGTGTCCCCCCAAGACATGTCTAGCTACCAGGGATTAGCCATGATTAAGGTACTGGTCTTCCTAGTGCTTTAAGACCTTTCACAGTATTTATCCGCAATGGTCAGATTACTCCAGTGATGGACAGATAGAGATCGCGCGGGTCATGATATATCTAGGCAGTTGGTTTGAAGCGTATTACAGCCATCCTTCTAGCTAGTTTGGCTTTGAAAGTTACATATATCTCCATACGTGGTGTAGAAGGAGAGTGAATGTAATATTTATGCAATCAGCTTGTTATATAAAAGTAGTTCAGAAATAATGCCTCAGGATATTTTTCACATTTCTTGTTGAAAGAAAAAAGGGAGGCAGTTCTTACACAAAACACATTCATTGAGTGTAAAATCATTATGTTCTGTTGGCAAACAATTTAGTCTAGCATCGCACTAAGTACACAATAATGGTTCTCCCCAATTAACAAGACACTAATTATGTGTTGCTTCCTCTACAGGTTTATATGGAACACAATGTTTTATGAGCTGCCCTTTTCTTCTTCAAATACTTTCATGGTAAAACTGCAATATTTCTAGATACTGAAATGAAAGCACAGTAATAACTCTTTGATTACTTTTTCTATACTATATAAAGGAATATAAATACAGCATGCTCATTTATTGAATGTAGATTTTTATGGGTATTTTTTACATCAGGGAAACTCTGGGCACCAACTGTGAACCTCTTAGGTCATTATGCTGTTAAACATTGCAATGGTCACAGTGAATACATTTGTAAGGAAAACACATTCATATTTTAAACTATTTGTGTTAGTCAGCGTTTGAAATGATCAAAAGTGCTGAGCCTCATTCTCTTTTCCTTGTTAGGCCCATGTCTGTTCCAGAGGAACCTCTCATGTGTTTTCATTTGAGAGGAAGGCTGTGAATTTAACGGGAGCGGCAAACTCTACCTTGTTAGAATGAATTGTCATGTATGCTTGACAGACACTTATAATGAGATTAGTGTAGGGATGTATCAAAGAGGAAATGTTGGAAATAAGAGAAGAGCTAATCCGCTCACACTTTTATGACTAAATTCATTCTTTCCGCGGTTTCTCGAAACTTTGCTTTCCTTTTCATTATCTGAATTGTCTTACAGCTCTCATCTTGTAATCCTGAGCTCCTCTATTGACACTAGAACTCAGTTTAAAAAAGAGCCCATGAGACTGGAATAATAAATGGGAGATTTGTGTTCACGATATCAGATTTGTATTATTATTTTATTTGCAGGTATAGAGCCTGCTAATTTTTTTTCAAGGAGGTAGATTACTTCCATGCATTAACATAATCAGTAGAGAAAATCATACACACACATTAACATAATCAGTGTCTAATCACACTGCAATATGCAATGAGGGGTAAGAGGTTGTGACTACTGACACATACAACAATATCTAACACTTGACTTGAGCGGCCTAATATTTTTACAATAATCTAAAACTCAAAAATCCAAATGTTTAATTTGTTCACTCTGTAAAAGACACTTAACAGGCCAAAGTCTGATGAAAGCATCAAGCTTCGCCACACCTGAGTTAGTCTGTGACTGTGATTTGACACACTCATTATCAAACCTTCTATTATTGATTTCTAGATAGTTGTTAAACACTCTGCCATGCACACAGCTTAGCCTTTCTATATCCCTCAGTCTCCTCCAATGACCTTTACTGTTAAGATAGAGATAGCTCTCAGCGCATACAGAGGGTTGTGGAGGATTTGCAAAAGAGGACATTTATGAAAATCTTTCTTGAAGCCTGTCTAAGAAATCCTTAAGAGACATGAAGGAAAGGGCAGTGAGTCGGTATATGGAGAGGACATACTGAGGCTCTGATATGGATGGAATGCTGGGGAAAATACCAGTCTATATGTGCATATGTAATGCAAAGTAAAAAGGAAGTCGCAAGACTCCATTGAAGTTTTCTCCCTTTCTGTGGTGCCATTGGTCTCTCCAGACATACACTCAGAACATAAATATACTTGAGGGAAACTTTACTTGTGATTCAGCCAGCAGACAAAGGTTGATATTGAAATGACCTTCTCTATAGACTTAAGTTGGTATTTAAAGAAGTTCACATCTACATAGAAGACACTACTTTCTCTAATACTGGGCCAGTCAAAATGAATGAGTGAATGTGATGAATGATTATGGGAAATAGGTCAATGGCTATTCCGTCTGATTTCAGAATGGTGTGCAAGATCACCAGAGTCAGCCCCACAACTAAGGAAAAAAGTATGTTTTCATTCTGTCCCACATGATTTTGATTATGTTTACATAATAGCACAGTGTTTACTTGCCATGTTTTCGTCATTGTTCAGGAATAACAGTTCTTTACATCTTTTATACACATTTTTATTCTGAGACTTGTTGGTTTCTGGCTGAACAAAGCTGGCGAGGGTACAACTAATTCAGCTTCAGTTTTAGGTGGTTATTTGTCAGTATTTGTGGTTTGAGGGATTGATTTTCTTTCCCCCACTGCATTGATGAAACCCCTCCTGGGGGTTCCTCTGGGAATTCATCTTGTGCTGATAACTTTGAGCTATCTTATCTGGTCACTGTTCAAACAAGAGTGAATGCTTAGATTTGCTTCAGGTGTTTGTCTCACCATGGGTCCATTTCTTCCTGTTTTTGTTTTCAAGGTTAAAGCCTGATTGATGCTGCTGATTTTTTACAATACTGTTTTCATGCAGCCTATGACTAAATCACTTTGTTAAAAAAGTAACCCGCAAGCAATGATTGACAAGCAAGCTGTAGTATTCTGGCATTCATTTGGATAATATTTTCGAAATGAAAGGATAAAAACGGCTATTAGGAAATTACCATTGGAAATTTCGGAACATAAAAAATGTATCAGATGGTAATGGCCATAAAATAAATATGATCATTCACAGAGCTCACTGTATGACAGATACACTAAATTCTAGGAAACAACCGTCATTGCGCAACTATTATTTTAGTTTAAGACATTTTAGGGTAATTAATTAACCTTGAATGTCAATAAAAGGAAAGTGAGGAAGCCATCAAGAGAAAAAATAAAACTAACAATCCCTGACTTTAATTCAGGGTTATCCTACCTGCTAATTATAAAACCTTAAGGATGCTGCCTGAGATTTGTCCACGAGGCATGGATTCTCAATTTGTCATGCTGCTTTGAACTGTCACTATTCGACCAGTGGTGCAAAGATCATAAACCAGTAAAACTTCAGAGCACAGGATGCGACTGAGGGTGACTAAGGGGTTGCTTGTACTAGGAAAGAAGCCTCTTCTGGAAGACATTCATAGTTGCACTTTGTTTTTCACATGAAAAGTGTCAGAAATAGTTGGATAAAAAAGAGAGGGAATGGGAAGTAAAGTTTAAACGCTGGCTCCTTTCTCGCCTCCGTAAAGCTGGCCAATCATTGAGTTAAGTGAATTTTAGCTCGTCTGATTAGTTTTGGACACTTTGGCTACCAACCTACTTAATCAGAGGCTGGGAGGTGTGTTGTTGAAGAAGTTTCGGAAGCTATTAGACAAGCAGTTCTGACCGAGTATCCTGGCCCCTTAAGCACAGCACGGGCCCCTCACCCATCTAGACAGAGTGTCCTGTAGTCAACACTATCTTATCTTGTTTGAGGGCAAGCCTGGGCTGGTCTGCAGGGGAGCAGAGCCACATGGCTTCAGTGGGAAAACGTCCCATACTTCTTAGAAATCAACTGCATGAGTAAACGTGATAAAAAACATCAATTTCTCTGAGAATGATGGTGTTTTGGCTTTATGTTTGCACGCAGCAATTCAGCTTTATTGATGAACTGTTTTACCACTCCACCACCAAAAAGCCAGCCACTGTAAACAACGTCCTCCTTTAGTATTTCACTGGTAATGATGTGTAGTTTTCATCTAGGTTGTATCAACATGGTAATAATAACTTTAGGTTGGATTGACACACATTATGTTTTATAATCTTACAAACTTAACTTTCCCCTGCTCCTTCCATAGTCTCCACCAGTGTGTATGAGAGCAAGACCTGACCTGCAGCCATACAATCCATCAGCATTAGTCCTACACAGTCTCCAGACTAAACACACTCTCATTACAGTGGCTGTGAGCGCCTGGAGGGCTCTTCCTCCTCACAAGTTTATTAACACAAGACACAATGTACAATACAAAACTAGGTACACTGGACTCTTACAGTAAACACCGCTTCAATGCTGCTGGTATATAATTAAAGGATTTAAATGGCCCGAGCTTATGGGGAATGACATGGCAATATGATTACTGTAGAACACACTGTACCGTGTAAGCCAGAGTTGCTCCAGGATGATGTCATCTCCTTCAAGCCATTGCAGATTCCCGCTGCTTTGTGGGGCAGCGTCTGTGCTGTGAAGAGAGCGAGAGAGAAAAAAACAGGAACTGAGACCGGAAACTCTTCACGCTTTTTTTCTTACAGAAATCAAACAGTTGTCACCTGTATAAAGGCTGGTTATGTGTTGCCAGCTAATAAAAGCCTAATTCCCATATCTCACATTCCTAAGTGCAATAATTGCCTTAGTGACTAAAGAATTCAGTTACTTCCATCCTACACCCACACCGATCCTCGTGTCTCACATTGGCTATGCTCAAACTTTATAGTCTCCCTCAGGGTTTAATGCATGCTGGAGTGGTTGGGTGAGTGTTCCCTTGTGAGGCAGAATACCACAATTTTATTATTACTAATGCAAAGTTGGCCAAAAAAATACTTTGTATACTGTTTGGTAGTTTGAGCTCTAAAAATGCATACAATTTTAAAAACATCATCATATGTTTTGAATGTAAAATCTGTATTTGCAAAGAAACTAAATATAGCCAGTATATAAATTGAGTGGCTAGCATAAAATTGTAATTTTCCTGGAAAGTACCTCAAATGTGTGCTAAGGTACAGTACTTGAGTAAACTTATAGTTTATATAGTTGCTTTCTACCAAGAAATAGAGTAATGTTACTTTTTACTATTTAGAAAACAGTTTCCTCTCACAAACTTCAGTACAGTGCATGAATGGACAAAACCCAGAATAGTGTTTGTAAGTAGAGGGCTGTTGCAAGTGCAAGTGTACACAAGGTACCAGCAGCTTTGGCCTCTGATTGCATTTGTGTGTCTGTGTGACAAACATTCCAGCACAGTGCTCAAGCATCAGCTGTTTACATTCACGACAAGATACTCCAGTCTCAAGTATCCGCTAAGCATCGGACCTTGAGAGACAGAGGCCACATCAAGGAGGTCAACAAACAACCCGACACCCTGGAGATACATTTGCATTGAGTCGAGAATGTTAAGCAACAACCGGGCATAAAATGGCCTTGGAGGCACCAAACACTTAAGTGGTAAAACAACAACCTCCAGACTTGCTGTGAGATCCTCCTCATTGTCAAAGCTCTTCTTATCTCGAGAGAGAGAGAGAGGAAGATAGCATGATCTTTGAGGAATGAGACCGTACAGCGACAGGCAGCCAGCGAAACAAATTCTGGGCCAGCTGACATAGCTCATTTTAGTATCATCTCACAAGTTCAGACAACGAAATGGGTTGCAGTAACTGGCTACAAACGTACAAACTATAAATCTTAAGATTCATAAGCTGATATTAGGTTTCACCTCCAGCCACAGTCTGGATAGAAAGGACTTTAAGTCTGTATGGAAAGAGACAAGGGTGGCTTTATCTTATACTTGCAAACTGCTGGAACTTGTTACATAAATTCTATGCATATCACTGGATTACCATTAAGTGACTCCACTATATGGGCTAGAAAAACACCAATTCACTGCATGGCAATAAACATTGTAACCTGAGCACACAGGATACTCGAAAATGTGTCAGTCAAGTGAAAAGTTAATTTGCGTTTTTATGTGCTACCAAAACAACCCCCCTTTCCTCACCACTGCTTTTAGCCCACCACGCCGACACCCCCTCCCCTTCTTTAGCCATTGTGAAGCCATCAGATAGCGGTTTCCAGAAGTCCACACCTGTCTCAGGGCTATGCAGAGGAGATGGATCCATGCATTTTGAGCATCAGATAGCCTCTAGCCAGGGTTAGTATTGATCTAACGCTTCACTGGCCCTTTGTGAGAGCAGCAGCTGCTTTGGGGGGCTTTTAGATAAGCAATGCAAAGGGAATTGTTTCTCCTGAAACCCTCTTTCAATGTTCCTACATGAAAACCATCACTTAATTCAACACTCCATCGCTCTGGAATAAAATGTCCTCTCCCTTGACACGAAAAGCCGCAAATAAGCATTAAAACATCTGCCTTTGGGGTATTGGAAAGTGCGTGGTATTAGAAATCACACAGTGATAATGCAGCTCTCTGGATTTTCACTGTTTAATCATATGTAATCTCTAGAGTGAAAATGAAATGAAAACACAACATGTTTCAGTATCCCACAACTCTCTCTCCCTCTCTCTTCACTATCACCACAACCCAGTCACTGAATGAGGCAGTTGGCGTGGGGTGGGAGGGAGGGGAGAGGGGGTATATTGCTGCTGCATCTGTGTGAGGCAGACATGGCGATGAGACCCTCCCTAAGATGACTCATAGGCTGTATGGGCTGACACCAGCACCTCATTCACAGCCAATAATGAGCCATGCTAATGAGCAGGACAGCCACCCTGCATGCTCATCATTAAGCAGCCCTGTGATTCATGTCCAGCATGAAACCATCATATGAAGAGATAAGGCTGGCTGGAGCGGTCTAGGATGAGATATGTAGGACAAATCACAAAAAAAAAAAATGTTTCAAGCGCAATACTGCAGGCAAGGCTAGAATTTTGTATGATATGACCGATCAATGTGTCTGAAAGGAATAAGTGCTCTTTTGGCAAATCAGAACAGAATAATAGTGTTGTTTAGCTCTCTTTTACGTCTTTCGTGTGCTGCATATGAGGACAATTTCCTAGAATTCCACACAGATATGCAGTCAATATGTGCTGGCAAATTGCCCCCATATATGATACCATGCTATCAGTTAATTTGAAATAACCTCCTCTACCAACGTCTGCACTGATCTGATCAAAAACCACTCAAATGAATCCATCAGGGGAAAAAAAACACGCTGACAGTAAAACATGCAAGTGCATGCGCCAACCTCCTGAGACTCCTGCTCCGACACATATATCTGATAAGGCTTAATCAGCACAGGGTGGTCATGATAAAGCATTTCAGCCCTATCTCTGTCTGAGAGAGAGACACACAGACAGTGGGTTGCCTCTCCACGGGTGGAGAGGCAGGAGCCCCTCCATCTCTCAGTGTTTCTCCCTCAAAATGCCCCAGTCTCCTTAGCTCTGTCTTTCCCCCTGTGTGCCTCTTTTTCTCTTTCTGTCTCCCTGATTCTCTCTCTCTCTCTCTCTCTCTCTCTCTCTCTCTCTCTCTCTCTCTCTCGTGTTTTTTTTCTCTCTCTCTCTCTCTCTCTCTCTCTCTCTCTCTCTCTCTCTCTCTCTCTCTCTCTCTCTCTGTGGAGACACTTCTTAAGCCCCAGCTGGGGAAAATACGGTGGCTTGGTGGGGGGAGGGTTTCAAAAGGGTAAGTGATTGCCCTCTAGGGGACAAAACAGAGAGAAAAAAGCAGGACGCCTTATCGCCCCAGCCTCCAATAGTACTGCTGGCTACCACCCAGAGCCAGGGAGGAGGAGGGCGGAGGGGGTGCAGGAGACGCCAGCTAGATGCTACACTGCCTCTTGACACAGCAAACTCAGCAGGGAGCCTGGCTGGCTGTATGGGCTCAACTCGAGGCTGCACAGCCAAATGTTGCCATCTGAATGAGTGCTATTGCTTTGCTTGCATGCTTTATACTACACTACATGAGCATTAATCCACTTGGATGAGAAATCATAGCACGTGTTTGTACTTTATGATTCTGTTTCATTTATGATAAGGGCTTTTTATATATGGAAACGTTATCACAATTAAATAAATGATTTGTGTGTACGCCTGGAGCAAAACTCTCATCAATCATGGGTCCATGGGATGCTGCAGATGTGTTTTGGGTGCTCACACACTACAAACAAGACCTGTAAAGCAGAATGTACTACTGACCTATTTTCTTCATTCAAATACAGACATGGGAACAAACAGGAAAAAAATAAGGAAAAAATGTGCCAAGAGTTTGCTACTTAGACATATCCATGAAATGTATGAGGTTATACTAAAGTTAATGATACCATCGAGTCTTCCTCTAAAGCCATTACCGGCTGCTAAAATGCATCCGTCTACAGCAGGCAGGCAGTCAGGCAGGCGCACCGACGCATCCAGGCGCCTGCAACAGTGTCCAAGCGCCACCTTCAGTATCCAACCTAAGGGAGGAGAAAATAAGCAAATAATCACACAGCCTACATATTTTTCCCTCCAGACACATCTGCAAAGGGCAGCTGTCTGTCTGGAGAATAACCTCCCCTCTTACGTGTTTTTCTCCCTTCACTTTTAAAATTAGGGAATAGACCTTAGTCTTATGTGCGCTCTGGTGCGTGATGCGCATCTCAGGAGCGCATAGTGCTAACTGTGTGTTTAATATGCCTGTCTCGCCCGGCGTGTAGCCCCAGACACTGTGTACCACAAATCCCAACCTCCACTCCAATGAGAGCTCGGGAGGGGAGGAGGAATAAAAGGGTTAAGGGGAGTCTTGTATGGAGTCTGCTGGGCGGAGTGGAAGGGACGTGATTGGATGGCTGTCTGTGACGCAGTAGAAATGAAAAACCTGACAACTAGTTAAGAAGGCAGTTTGTAACTCTGGAAAAAGAGTGCAGAGCTTGAGACATACATTAACGCAGTGGACGAGGACGAACCGGCGCGAACAGAGAGAGCTGAGCCGTCTTTGGCAAAAAAAAAAAAAAAAAAGGGGGCTGATAGAGACACTGCAGCGTCCCGGACACAAAGTGACTTGAAACAGAAGGACAATGGTGCAGCACACAGACAACAGCGAGACGGACGGGAGCATGTCCAGGGAGGCTACCGATTCCGAGGAGAGTGAATTTATGGCATGCAGCCCCGTGGCGATAAACCCGGACTGGTGCAAGACAGCCACCGGTCACATCAAAAGACCCATGAATGCATTTATGGTCTGGTCCAAAATCGAGAGGAGAAAGATTATGGAGCAGTCGCCCGACATGCACAACGCGGAGATTTCCAAGCGCCTTGGGAAGAGATGGAAGATGCTCAAGGACAGCGAAAAGATCCCGTTTATCAGAGAGGCCGAGAGGCTGCGGCTAAAACACATGGCCGACTACCCAGACTACAAGTACAGACCCAAGAAAAAACCAAAGCTCGACAGTTCAAAATCATCAGCGCCGTCTCCGGAGAAGTGCGGCAAAATTGCAAAGACTCCCAGCAAGAAGTGTTCAAAGATAAAGACTAAGAGCGGCTCCAAGTCCTCTCACCACGGCTACGGGGAGGACTGCGTGTTTCCCAGCTTAAAAGTTACAAAGACTGTGAAAAGTGAGCTCACCGACGAGGACGACGACGACGAGTACGAGGAGGACTACCGGATGGGGATTAAGACAGAGGACGTGGAGCGCCTGAGGCCGTACAATGTAGCCAAAGTTCCCGCGAGCCCAACTTTGAGCTCCTCGGCCGAGTCCGAGGGCACGAGCATGTACGAAGAAGTGCGGAACAACAACAGACTCTTTTACAATATCAAAAACATTACCAAGCAGAGCACATTGCACGCTGCCTCTGTCTCACCAGCATCCTCCAGGTCGGTTTCCACATCCTCCTCCTCCTCCTCTTCCTCTTCTTCCTCCAGCAGCTCCTCTTCCGGCGAGGACGCGGACGATTTGCTCTTTGACTTTAGTTTAAATTTCGCCCCCAGCGCCCCTGGCACGGAGCTGGGCAACCCCAATTCAGGAAACCTCTCCCTGTCTCTTGTGGATAAGGACCTGGACTCGTTCAGCGAGGGCAGCCTGGGCTCTCACTTTGAATTCCCAGACTATTGCACGCCAGAACTCAGTGAGATGATTGCCGGGGACTGGCTGGAGGCGAACTTTTCCGACCTGGTCTTCACATACTGAACTGACAAAAAAAAAAAAACGTTCCTCTAGTAATAACAGAGAAGGGAGAAAGTAAATTATATATGTGTCCTGGTCAAGTTGTCCCTATGCCCTGCCTCCTGTGGGTTTTTTCCTGAAGGGTCCTGGAGGGGAGGTGGAGGACCAGGCGGCGAGGTGAGGTTTGAGGAATGAGATGCTTATGAAGCTGGTAGCAAAAAAAAAAAAAGCAAAGTCTGCAGACGTTTTTTTCTGGCAGCATGACAGGGTTTTATGGATTTTTTCCTCCCGTAGGTCTGCATTTACTGTTCAGCTTAAACGGACCACCAAAAGGGAAAAATACGTGAACTTCTATGCATCTTATCCTCTTAAAAACAAAACAAAAAAAACTGCAGGGAGCTGAAACGGACTGTGGACTGACTCAAAGCAAATCTGTGAACTGACAATTGTTCAGGATGTTACTTTACAACGGTTTATGTAATTTCTAAATGCCGCAAATGTTTGTTTGTTTTTTGTAACTGATTCAGTTTACCTCCTGGTTTGGAAAATCAAGCAGCCTAAACCTCTGCAGAATACAGGTGTGGAGGAAACATTTTGATACATAACAGACCTCATCTTTTTAAAAGAAAAAGTAAGATATTTTCAGGCATATTTTTGTACAGTTAAAAGGGAATGTTCTTACTGTGCTTTCAGTGAGTTTCAGGCACTTCTTCCCTTTATCATTTGTTTTTAGCATGCAAGGGAGTCCTGGTTTTAAGGATTAAGTTAAATTAAGACTTGCATCAAAAATGCCTTGTGATTTCAAACTAGGTTTTGTACAGTTGTAGAGCAGATTTGTTGAGTATTTGTAGACGATACAATGGCATCATGGGGAACACATACCTCAGAGCTGGAACTAGTTTCAAGATTGTATATGTACTGTAATATAGTAAAGTTAGGAGTTTATGTATATCATACTCGTGATATGTGGATGGGTCCCAATCGCAGGTGTGAAACTGGATTTTGGTATTTTTTATGGCACATACTGTTTTTCCCCCCTCTCATTTTTTTGTGCAATATATACTCTTAAGATACAGACCATCAACAATTGTAGCAAGTGATGGAAAAACAGACTTGTGCACTGTCAACATCATTTCATGTTATGATGCTGAAGCCTGTCCAGGCAGAAAAATAAACAAATCAGCTGGAACTGATACAAAACAATATAATATGGCCTCATGGTGTGATGCATACTATATAAACAGATTAATACCACAATTTGAATGTTATTTGACTCATAAGGATAATGGGCATATCTGACACCAAACAGCTTGAATCTGAAAATTAGGGAAAAGGAGTTCTGCAAAAAAAAGGGGCATAGTCTGATACAGTGGTGGTCTGGCATTAGTTTAACAAGCAAGCAAAAAAGAACATTCCATAGTCCTGTTTCATGAAATGAAACTTTATTTTAAAACTGAAGACTGCCTTCTTTTTTTAAAACATTAACCATAAACCTGTATTTTTTATTTCTTGCACTTAAAAAAAAGCAGATATTGTTTATTTTTATGTGGGTCTTCTTACATATGAAGTCTGTTTGATAAAAAGGTTTTGGAATATGACCTAATTATACGCCAAGACATTTTGTTGGAAGTTCTAGGCAGTAGTTACTTCACATTCCAAGTGTGAATCTGTCTTTGACTCATCTTTTAATAAATAAGTACCTACCACCATCGACTGTCCTTTCAGTTTGTGAATATATGTACACAAATGTGTTATTTGTTGCGTTTGAAAAGGATGTGATGACAGAATGATGCCTATTTTGTATGTAGGCGGATACTCTGAAATGGATGGGCTCAAACTAACATGTGAATTCACATTTAATAAAAAGGAAAAAAAGGAAACTTTTAAACTGCAGTGTTGAGGTGCTTTACTGTTCCTGTTCTTAAAATGTGCTGTTTTTGCTGAACTTTCTCTCTCGACACCTCCCTTAAAATGGACACTGCGGCTTTAAGAAATTGAATTGCCCGCTTGCCTGCGCTGAGCGATGTGATTGGTGGGCTTGGTGGTCCCCTTGGAGACGGTGCTGGAAACAGGAGCTGCTCCTCCTGTGTGGGAGCTCTCTGTCTGTCTGGCTTCCATTCAGAAAAGTAGCACTCTGCCCAGCGCAGAACGGCTTGAAAGCTGTGCGAACCGAGGGCTGGAAAAAACGTCTAAATGTGACATATGTCCACTCAGGGATAAACAATGACTCTTATTCCCGACAGATACTGTTTAATCTCTTAGAAATGGAGGGTCTTTTACAGAAACATAATTCACATGTGAGATTAAACTTTTCTCTAAAAGGCCAAAATCCACAACTCCCTCATGTCACTAGTTTAATGTGTGTGAGAACAGGGGTAGTAGGTCAGCGTGAATTGTATTTATGGCTTAAAATAATTATTCCAGTGGTTGTCAGTTGTTGTCCTCGAGTACTACAGCTTTTCTCTCTCATCACTTAGTGTTGATTTCTACCCTAAATAAAAGTAAATAGCTGGTAGGACACGAAGCAAGCAGGGATGTGGTACTGGATGACAAGGACTGAGAACCCCTGAAGTAGTCCAAATAAAAACATAAGTAGGAGTAAGTAGAAGTAGGAGAAAATAAAGGGTGGAAAAAAGAATGAATGGTATACCTTCCATCCAGTAATATAATCATGATACTACCTGATTGTGCACCACCAGAGCTGATTATGTTATTGTTCAGACTGAGCAACAAGGATGTTGTCATCGTCAGAACTGCGGCTACTTAATGTAAGCACTCTAATATGAAAGTTGCTTATTAGAAAAAATGAACAACAGTACAACATACATATATGATGTCATATAAAATACAATTAGTACAACAAACCATTAATTTAAAGTAGTAACATCTTAATGTTTGAGTGCCTGCTGTATGCCTCTGGAGGACAACAGATGCAGCCTCCTCTGGGGCCTGGTTAGAGAGACCCATCTTTAACAGATCATATATAAAGAACCAGAGGCCTTGGCCACTGAGAGATTTGTGTTCATTACAGCAATAGAATCTAATGATGAATATTTGCCATGCACGGCTGCACAGGTACTAGCCCCCCCATTAAGTCAGTTTGCAAATCTGTAATAAAACATTTATCCAGCTATTACTTTACCTGACCTATTGGTCAAAGTTGCTAATGGGTTCCAGGGCTATTCCCAATAGAAGCTCAACATTGATTTTGTGTTCCTCTGAAATATCTGTTCAGGGCTAATGCCACCGGTACATGTTGAAATGAAATTAGTGACCCGTTGAAATTTCCTTCTATTTCCTCCTTAAATAAATAAATGGAAATCTAGAATGCTCAGGAGACGCTGAGTGAGATAGCGTCCTCCCCGGAATCCAGAAGGGGGGATACTGTGGCGACAAAAGAAAGTAATTTCCAATCACTTGAGCGTTTAAATCATTCATATAACCTAGGATGTCACAGTCAAATGCTGTACGTGACACCTATACAAAGACCCACAGAACTAAAGGCTGGAGGTTGATCTCAAAATTTGCAAGTTGCTTAAAGTGGACATCTAAAATATGCCAATGCTATCTCAGTCCCTGTCTCAGTCTACTGATATTAAATCCAATAACAATAAAACCAGTTATGATTTCCTCTCGTCTTTTCTTCTCCGTACTGACTCTCACCCAGTGAGCTCAGATGCATTACATCACTGCTTAGCTTATGCCGCTGCGCAGTAAGATTCCATGTTGTGTCATCGTTGATCCACATGTGCTCCTCTCCTCCCAGTGGGAGGCTGTCTAATATCGCTATGGGAATACTGATATATGCTCTCCTTGCTGGAGGTTTCATAACAGCAATAACAACACTGCTTGCCTAAATTTAAACCTGTTTACTGTCTGTTAATTGACGAGTGAGCAGGATTTATGGTATCTACTCCAGATCTGCTGCTGTCTGAGATCGGGATGGTGTTGACACCCCTTGTGTCCGAGCAAGCTCCTCTCCTGCTCTGTTACACAAGCATGTCATGCTGTTAGACACCACCAGTGCTTTACAGATCCTGCCAGCAGTGTGACAGAGTGTTGAAATGACAACCTGCACGAAGTGAGTCCTGCGCTGTGATCCAAACAGGTGAAAAGCTATTTGGAGCATAAATATAATTTATTATCTTCTGAATCCAGATGACAAAACAACAACTTTATTTCTGGGAAGCCTGTCTACCATGAAATCTTAGATCTAATGACCTTATAAGTTCTCAATCTTAATGTTGTGCAGTTCCCTTGCTTATAGTCAGGGAGAATTTGTCTGTAAAATTGCTTGCCTGAGCAACAGTCCAGTCCCTGTGTCCTCTACTTCAGTCTTGGCCTGGGGCGACTCCTGCTGCTGTTGATGGCTATCCATTTGCTCTGCCCTCCCTGTGTATGGGATGGAGGCAGAGAGGGAGCATCGGCCCCATCTGCTGCACTGATATTTACTATCCCTTCACATTTGTGAGAAGGAGGGGTGGCAAAGGCCCAATTCCCTCATGGTGTTTTAGCACTCTGGCAGATACACACATGTGCACACACACATTGGGAGGGAGTGAATGAGGGAGAGAGAGAGAGAGAGAGAGAGAGAGAGATGAAGAGGCAAATGGATGGAGCAGAAAAAGTGCTGTTCATATGAACCAGAGTTAAACTCAGATTTAACTTGATGTGGCTTGGATACAAAACAGGCGGTGTAAGTGATAATAAGTGTGTTGCTGGAAGCTAGTAACCCACACGGTCTGCTGCTGCCTAATTTTCCATTCACAACTTCATTGCAGTTTTCATTATTTAGCAAAGGCAATGAGACATTGAAAATAAGTTTGGGGGAGCTGCTGTGCTGAAAGCAGACACAGCATGTTGTCGTGAGCAGTTTAAGCTGCCAGTGCTATTGTCTCATCGACACAGAAACTAACAGTTCAATCACTCCTCCCAGAATATGTCCCGACACGTGGTAAGATCTCATCGAGAGAGGGTCACTTTGTTTTGTGGGGAGCTGCTGGAGGTCGCACATCAGTCATGTGAATTAGCTGTAGAGAGGGCAGGAACTCAGTTGCACACCTGCTTCTCTTTTCAAACCCAACTCTGAGTGTTATATTAATTGAATAGAGTGTCCTGGATGACATTTAGCAGATTCTGGGGTTCGATATGTACTATTTAGACATTCTGTGTGCACCACTTAATGTATGAGAGAAAGAAAATTGAGCTTTTTCAGTTTCAAAAATGCCACAATAATGGGCTCAGTGTAATTAGAGCCAACTTGTAATGACATCTAGGTCTGTTTAGAGTGCAGGCCCATAAGTTGGTTGGCCTGATTGCGATCAGATTTACATAACCTTGTTTGGAATTAATTGTGACTCTATGTTAGATATTTATCTTAGAGCTTTACACCAGCTGCTGAAGCCCCTTGTACTTTCCAATAAGAAAAAGGGCATAAGCTCACAATATTAGTCCAACGGGGTCATAATAGGCCATAATGTATGCAGCATGTTAGTGTTAAATCGAAATCTCATTTTAATCCAGATTAGAGTATGAGAGTGTGTGTTTTTACAAGTTACACACACATTTGGGTTTGTTTTTTATAGATTTAGATAATTTAGTAGTCCATATGTGTTTATATGTGGTTGTTGACCAGATAATGTTGTTGGCCTCTAATCAAATGGAGTGGATCTTACTGTATTATTAGAGCTCAGTGCTCTCTTATGGCATGTGTGTATCTGCTGAGGAAAGTCTGCTTGGCTTTTTGCCCAGATGCATGGATTTAAGACCACAGTGTTACCCCCTCCCCCGTTTTTGAGAGTCAGGGATTGTGTGTGTGTGGGGGCGGGGGGTCTGTGCTGTGAGCTCTTATAATTATAAATATGTTTTTGGGCTAGCAAGATGCAGCTGAGCTCAGCTGGTACTGAGCATAGTGCTAACCGTTGCATTTGCTGGTTCTGATCATGGCACATGTAACATGGTATTGTAGCTGTAAATAAAAAATAAATAACTTCTGCAAGTCTTCAATTTAATGATACCAGCAACAGACATTCATGACCCCATATCTGCCCACCCCAGGATTAAGTCAGGCAGTAATCTAGATTCAAAACTGCAGCTCAAAGGGAGTCCATGCAATTCCCCCCTAAAGCTAGAGCAAAGCCAGCAGTTGGTCATTCATATGCATCTGAAATCTAATACTCTGCTGCTGAGCCCCTCTGTGGCCCCACCTTTCCTGACTCACCAGTGAACCTCGACTCCTCCAACGCACTCTGACCATTATACACCCCGTGTCCCCCTCCCTTTCCTTCTATTTGCATGTTACCCAGGTTACACTGTCAGGGTACCCCCTCACAGTTAGACTCGACACAGGGTCTCATTTGATAGTCTTTGCTGCTTCAGTAAATAATTAGCACACTGAATCCTCTGGGGCCCTATACAGGAAGCATGGTTTGCTTACCAGGGGGGCTAAGGTTCTAATGATTGCTATCCTGCAAGGTTTTTGATAGCAGGCCCCCCTGCCTCCTCCTCAACACAAGCCTATGTGAAAAACATAACACTTATAGAGGTAATTATGAATGTGAATGGGGATGGATTTACATTCTGAGACTTTCTAAGCATTCCTCTGTAATAAAATAATCTGTGTGGCGAGGAAAGTAAGAGGAATATTCTTGATTTTTTGGGGTGCTTAGTAGAACTGAATGTGATTCTGTTCTGCAGTTAAATTAATATGCTGATATACTTTTCTAGTGATTGAGACAATGAAAAACAAATTGTAAGAACTGTAACAAATTACATATTGTGTAATGCATCATATTTTCAGCAGTTGTATAAAACATTTATTGTACTCCACTCTTCTGAATAATCCTGTCCTTCTGGTAAAGCAATACATATTTTACCAAACCAGAAACATCAAACAATTGCCAGATGGATGCTTGACCTCCCTGATTAGTAAAGGAGACACTCAGACAAAGTAATGTTCTTTCAGGGCTGCAGCTATAAAATGACAACTCCTGCCAAAAAGTCCATTAACTGCATGTAGATTTTAATGGCTCTGTCCAACTATAGATGCAGAGAAAACTTCAGATGTTATTGTAAGAGATGGAGAGACTGAATGAAAATGTGTCACGACCTGAGTGGGACTTAAAAAATGTCCCGCCTCCTATGCCCTCTAGTGCAAAAAAAGGGGTAAAAAAGGGGCAAAACAAATCACACTGTTGAATAATTCATATGCATGCGGATGAACAATTCATATGCATCATTCTGAACCTATATCCATTATGGAGAAATGTTATATTTATGAAAAATACAGCACACCAAAAGCTACATGTTAAAGAATGTTGGGCCAAAAGCAAGTAAATCTGTATTTCTGGGAGTTAAGCACACAGTTGGCAGTTGCCATCTCCTCCTAACAGGATTTGTAGGTTGGCTTTTATTGGCTCCCCAGCATTCCCATCACGACACAGACTTTAAGGCCTAGACCAGAGGAACATGTGGCCTGGTCAAGACGACAAGCAAGACAGTGTAGAGACACATTTTACGCGCTACTGGCACATATGTAGCGCACACAGCCTCTGTGGGAGGTTCTGGGTGGTTGTAGATTGTTTGTAGCCAGTGGGGACTGCAACTATAGTGTCTGAAGAGATGTGACATGTAGCCCCACTCCTCACGACGGATACACACAAACACTGCAGACACGCATACACACTGGCTTTTTCTCTCTCTGCTTCTCTCCTGGCTGGTCAGAGTTATTCATTTTGTTGAGCACCTCAGCCGCCAGCAGAGAAATGCTGTCACTGGGTCATTACAAATACCCACAGGCGGTTGAGAATGTTCTCACAGATACAGGAGACAAACGTGGGCCTGCATGCCACTGCCTGAGTGCTGCTGTTTGATGGTGTTCTGAATGACCTACATTTCCCTCCTTGAGATATTTCATATTGGACCTGATGAAATCATGGATCACTAATCCGAGACCCCACAGAACAGAGTTATTGTGTCTCATACATTAGATGACTGAAATACACTGTGAGCCAAGTCCATTTAAAATATTTAAAACCTACTTCGAGTTTATTTTGAGACACTATGTAGCATTTCTTTTTAATTCCTATGAGTTGTTAGATCATAGACTATGGTGTTATGCAGTCATTTAAATGGTGTCGTGATCATGAATGTGTATATTTATTCTGGGTGTTTAAAAACTGATTTGGGCGTGTGTGTGTGTGTGTGTGTGTGTGTGTGTGTGTGTGTGTGTGTGTACGTGTGTGTGTGTGTGTGTGTGTGTGTGTGTGTGTGTTTTAGTTGACTGCCGCCTCCTTAAGTTATTTGCATTTGAATTTAATTTAATTCCGATTTTAGGACAAAAAGCTTAATGGCCTTTATTTCATCAATAGATTTGAACCTGAATACATTTCATTTTCACAAGATCAATAACAGGTTAATAATAATAGGTTGTGAGTAGTTTAAAATTCTCCTGTGGGGGCGAGATTTTAGATCTTTTTCTGACCATAAATAAATAAGTAAGTATAAGTACTTATAAGTAAGTGTAATATAGTGGCCAACAAGGGAAGGTCCTGCATTCCTCAGGGTTGAATGTGTGTAACTGATATCCCTTTCATACGCACCTCATGTATGGAATATATTGACTACAGGTTTAATCTACATTTAAACATTCACACCAGACTCTTGGTAAAAAATACTAGGTCACTGCTGTTCATAAAAGACCCAGGCTTGCAACTGTACTTTGGTATGTTGTGTCTGTGTGTGACTCACCTCTGTGGCGGGATGTTTCGTATGCTATTTTTACGGAGTGGTGAGATGAGGGACACAACTGTGATCAAAAGGGGACTGCTCATTGATTTTCAAAACCACACATTATGCTGCAAATATATATCAAAGGGAACAGCCTGCATGGCCTCTGTGATATGCTCAGCATGACTTAAACATGCTAAGGCCATGTTTAAGCCTCAAGCTAACACATTTTAACTCTGAATAACGAGGTGTTACTGCTCCATGCCTGCACACGGGAGCCACTGAGGTAAAAAAATGTTTTTAAAAAAGAATCAAAATGGGATGTAGGGGAAAGAAGAGAGAGTAATAAAAGAAATTGTGCCACTATATGATGTGATGAATTATTAAACTCCCCTTTACAGATTTCTTAATTAGAAAGGGTAATCCAGTAATTAACATTAGGACCAGCTGGTTGGTACAGTATATCACTGAAACATATAATCCCACTTCCAGTATTACTGTGAGCTGCAAGTTCGCGCTCATAAAAACTCACTAATAATCCCATTAGGTCTTACTACAGAAACTATACTCATCTTTTAAGCGCCAGCCTCAACCGTGTAATTGCTATGCATTTAAAGCAATTTGGTCAGTGGTGACAGAAACCTGCTTACTGCTGAAAAGTTAATGACACTGAAAGCCAATACTGTACCCAGACCACTTAGCCCTACCGTTTGACAGAATTTGTCATTACACAGTTCCTTACTCAAAAACTGATGGATTTTACATTTCCCACATTTGCTCTTAACTCCACTAATGCAACCATGCAAAAAAAAAAGAAAACCTTAGCCATCTGTGTCAGGTGTGACAGTCGTGAATTATTACGCTGCAAGAGACAAACATGGATTGTAGAGACTTGTTCACAAAGGTAATACCACTGAGGAGTTGACAGTGAGTGGCAACAAAGATGTGTTCAAATTGTGTTTAAAGAGAGACACAAGGCATCAAAGTGATTGAATGGTCACAATAACAGATTTAGTTGTTTTTGTCCAATTTCAATCAGGCAGCTGGCTTGTTCCTGTCATGACAGAGTCCCCTAGCACATTGGAATTGCGTGACTGATATCTCATACACTAGATTTCTCACTTCAGTGCACCCTAGAATCCAAACCGGCCCAACCCTACCACCCACGCACACACCCCCACCCGCTACTCTGGCAACTTCCATCCCCAACCCCCCATCTCATCCATCCAAACTAAACCACCTTTATGGCCATATTTCTGTAAAGTCCGCTGCCTTGATTTGCTTTGGCATTCCTGTCCTTATTCATCCAGTGGGGCTGTGAGCTGGAATAATTAGGAGAGCGCCATAAGGCCCCTGCCTCCTGACAAGTGATCAACAAACAATGATTTATGAGGCCATCGTGTATCAGGGGATGACCATTGATTTAAACACACAAAGAAAACACACACATATGCATGAACAAACACACACACACAACGTCTGACACAGATCACCATACGCATAAATCAGATTCAATGTCCCGACATTTTCAGGTGGTGTTGTTTTATGCTGACCTATCCTATTTACCTGTCATTTACTTTAATAAACACCAAAACTCATAAGCCCACAGTTTGATATGGATTTGACGAGTGATCTGACTGGGAATAGTGTGCTCCGTTTAAAATCCCTTGAATGCTTGAACGAACCTTCTGCAAATCAATTTTGTCGCTCTTTTACTTCATAGATGCTGATTCCACATATTTTCTAGCTGTTGTTTTAAGTATTGATTGTCACAGAGGCCTGGAAGAAACACGACGACGCTGCAGCGTCTGTGTCTAGCTGTTTGGAATGAGTCTAGTATATCACTTTGGCCTGTCCGTCGTTGTGGTATGCCTAGGTAAGTTTTCTTGACAGACAACATGCATACTGTGTTTTATTACCCCGCCAGCTGCAGGGTCATTATACATCGCTCTTCCTGTGAAATCGTAGGATCATATTTCTATGTGTACTGGGAAGCGGCAGCTTCAGATACTGATTAATGAGTAATGAAATGGCTTTTAGTTATTACAGGATGAAAATATTAATATGAGAGATGCTGAGTGAGAAGAAGGGCGCCTTTATTATGTTACCAGTCTGTTCCATCATCTCATAGATCTGTCATAGGTTCACGGCGTCAAAGAGATTAAGAAGCCATATTAGTCATCAAACGCTAAGTGATCCTGTTCCCATTAGAATGGGTGCAGGCTGTCATCATCATATAAGACTCATTTTAGCACTCAATAAATCCAAGTCTGCATTCATTTTGCGCTTATGATATGTTGCCCTTGGCAAAACTTGCCAAACTTTACAGTCGATAACAAATACATTTAATTGATATTAATTCAGTCATTTAGTGTTACCAAGCATAGCAGTGGGAAATGATTTTCTACATGTATAAGATGCATGTAAAGGGCCTTAGAGACATTAGACAATGTGGGGATGAAGTCGGCATTATTGTCTTTCCTTACCACAGATTGATCGTCACTGCAGTCAGGTCGATGTGTGTCTAAACATGATGTTAATAAGGTGACTGGACTGGCTGTCTATACCACAATACCACAGAGCATGATGGTGCAGAGGTGTGCTTATATGTGTGAGAGAGATCACAAGAGAGAGATACAGACAGTCTACTGCCAGAACGTTATCTCCCATCCTTCCTCCTCTTCCTTCTCTGGTGCGGGATGCTATGAATGGGTACCATTATGGTCACTGCAATTATACTGTTGTTAGTGATTGTTGTTGGTCAGCGGCAGCAGATCTAAAGGAGTGGATCCATATTGATTAACTGCCATTGTGAGGGAATAACCAAGTCGAAGTCTCACACAGTGGCAGAAGCTGCACTCTGTATACAGTGATTGACTCCTCCTCTGCTTTAACTTGCATTGTAGCATAGTGGAATAATTGAGCATGCAGCATGAATCCAGTATTGGAGATTCATGTGTCTCACCCCGCCTCTTCCTCTCAGCGCTCACTTCAGCTGGCGGATGATTGAAAGGCCTCTGGTGTCTCCCTGCTCTACGTGGATAAGCAGTTGTCATAGGAAACATCAATACTTGAATGGATAGACAGTTTTATCCATTGATTAAACACTGAGTGAATGCACGAGTACTCACCCTCGCAAAGGCCGGCGTCCATGCCAGTGACTACCCCTCCTCCATTTTTGTGATTTAGGGTACAGTTGTGCGATGATCTCTAAGTGTGGTGTCATTCCCTTACCTCACCATATTTGCAACAGCATAATCAATAACTTCATTTGAGCTCCACTACATGCGGATGGAGAATCAGGGCGGTTGGGAAAGCAGTGTTTTATATTGTTGCTTAAGGTCAAGCCCATGTTTCTCCTGCTCAGAGAATTGCTTCGGAAATAGCCCCATCAACATTGATGAAGTAATGACGAATGGGAATTATGGTTTGACAGGTCAAAAATTGCCACTTGGAAATTTCTAATCAATCACAATTTCCCTCATTTCACAGTGTAAAGTCAACTGTGTTGTCTGCTTTTCAGCAGTCCGAACTGAGAAATACTGTACTTTTTCATTTAATATATTTATCTTTATCTTATCGGATTATACTTTAGTACTGCAATTAAAAAAACAAACGGATGATTTTCTATGCTTTTACAAGGACAAAATCCAGCAAAAACTCAACAATCTTGGGATTGTGTTGCCTCTATTCACACCACAATAAATATTCTAATAATGCTACGACAGAAGGATAGCGTCTGACTGACACTTGGGTCTCCTGCAGTGCCTGGTCAAAAGGACTGTTATTATGGTAGGGATCTCATTCAGATGGTCATTAGACAATCAAATGAGAATAATCTGCCTGGATCTCAATTACGAGGAAGCCAATTCTCATGGTGCGCCGATGGCCTTTCAGAGAAGCACTGAGCCTTACCAGGTGTGTTGCTCTTACACTGATTGCTCATTTGTGCCCGGGAGAGCTCACGATGTGTGAATGCCCTTTATGATGGCAGAGGAAAATGCCAGAGGGAAAAGTATTGTGCATGAATATGGAGCAGAAAGGGTAAAACAAGCACAATTGTTTCCTGGATTTCGCTCATGGTTTTTTTGTCATTGAGAGGCACCCAGTAAACACTCATTACTTAACAAGTTTCTGTCAGTGTCAGAACCTATATTTAACTGAAACAAGCCATATTTTAAGTCATAACTTATATCAGTTTATTTACATTATTTTCATCTATGCCCTGTTTCACATGCTCTTCATAAATGTTTTTCATTGATATGCTATGTATAGACCAGCTACTGTAAGCCAAAAGTGACTCAAATGCCCTCCAACAGTTTGAAGCATGTTGTTTTCAAGGGCATCCATTTGCTCAGTCCTAGGCCAAAACAGCAGTGGCCGTTGCCCTCAGCATTAACCCCTGCTGGCTCCTAGAGGTTAAAACCCCTCTCTTGATTTACAACAGTCAGTGGACACAGCGGCCATTAAAAAGATGTAAATTTGGGCTGTTTGTAGAGAGAGAGGTGCATGAACCCAGTGACAGACCACCCACTCTCTCTCCCTCAAACAACACTCTCCATAGCTGTGGCTCACAAATCAGGGGGGAGCTTTCATTTGGGGGAAGGTCACAGACCTTTTTATCACCTCCTTAAGACACCCTTTGGAGCCATCTCTCATGTTGCACAACTGGATGCTGTACATCCCTTCGGTGTGCGGCTACGTATGTTAAAAGAAACATTAGGCCGTGTCCTTTCCTTATATTGAAATTTTGTCACGTCACTAATCAACTCAGCGTTTACATTTACCTCCCAAACAGTGTACACACAAGGTTTGAGCATCCTTGACATCTGCCTTTTGGCTCAAATGTGATGGATGGATTAAATGTCACCTATGCCCTGGGTGTTTCCATCAGCGTCTGTACGGGCGTTGTTGTGTATGTGCTTGTGTTGTTTGTTTCGGTCAGATGTTAGCGTTGTGTCTGTCAGTCTTGCCGGTGCCTCTGCCTCTCTTGTCCTGACGTGGTCTGCTGCATCTTGCGGCATTTGGCACCCTCTCAAGTCCCCTCCTCCTTTGCTACACACACACACACACACACACACACACACACACACACACACACACACACATGCAGACACACATGCAGACACACAAACACATCCACAATTAGCCAAGATAAGCCGGGATTCTGTGACTTCCTGCAGATTCCTCTTCAGATAAGGGAGAACAATTTAAAAGCCCTGCACGGACAGAGACATGAGTATAAAAGAGCCTCTCTGGAAGCCTAAGGAAAAGAAGTACACATACAAAAGCCAGAGCTGCCAGGCTCTTGTCTGTCGACGCGATGATTGGCCTCAGCGTCATCCTGTCATACCATATTACTTTTGGTTTTTGCACACCTCAATAGCACTCTTTGCTGAAACTCATTTATCACATAGCAGGGGATGGACACCATCATATCACAGGGGATGTTTCTGGAAGTGTGACAACATACTGTTTTGGAAAGGAGCAGACAGTGCTTATTTGAGTCACTGCAGTAGAAATCATCACACTAGGACATAAAAGCCTATTGGAGGTTCTGACATGCATTACACCCTCACAAAACTGTGTGATTAAGAAGGACTTGGAATTTGATTTTGATCATGGTTTTGCTTCATCTAAACATTTTTCTTTGATGATTTCCTTTTTGACAACTTACCTTAGCTATGCATATTTTGTGGATATTTATCATACTGGAAGTTGCTGAGAACAGCCTTGTGATGGTAGTAGTATTTAAGTTCTACTGAATCAATATTATTATGTAAACAATGGATCACAGGACTCGATGTGTTTCCACTGCCCCTAAAATGTTTTTTTTAAATGACCAAGAATAGACAAGAATACAGAGAAATAATCTAAAAAAAATGTTCATTTATAAATAATAATGTAGAAAATAAAAAAAACTGAGATTTTCTCCTGCTGCCTGGTAGGACAGCCCTTGCAATGTGAGTGGAGAGAGATTCACTGCAGGCTGCACATCAACTTAACGTTACTGTTATTTAGAGTGTACCTGATTCCTGTTCCCACAATTCGCTCTCAAGGTGTTTTTTTTCCTTCTTTTTTCTGTCTCTCATCAAAGTTATAAACATTGACACCCACTTTGACACAAGGGGAAGGAGGGTCCCTACACAGCTTGCGTAGTGTGTGTGTGTGTATAGGGTGGACTGGCACTGGGTTAAGGACTCAATTCATCTTTTTTTGGCGACTTAGGCATATTGTAGTATTTTATATGTGTCTGAGTGTGTAGAGGACAGAGAAGTCCACACCTGAGATAAAGGCAGGATGAGATAAGGCTATCAACTCATCTTTAAAAAAAAAGATGTCAGTTAAGTACCACTCTCTCAGAAGAACTTAAAGTAGCTCTGATTCCAGAGAAGAAGAGTCTGTCCCTCTAGTCTGCATATTACTGTATCTCATCTTGCTTATTGCTACCTAGAGTGCTATGACAACAGAAGTGAGAATAGATTTAATCTCTCCAGCCCTGCTAATAATACCATGTTACTGGTTGAGCGCCGAAACATACACAAAGGGCTAATCATCTCTACTACTAAGCGTTTTCTTACACATACACATTTTTCCTGCAGTTCTCAGAACTGTCAGGAGTAAAGAGATAAAGAATGGGCATAAGGGAAAAAAAGTCAGCTGTGGTGTGAGAAGTGTCTGCCACCACGGCGTCATTAACACCCAGTGGTGCTGGAGTAAGGGAGGGAGAGCAGACGGGGCCTCCAAGCACTAGGAGCGAAATTGCAAACCCAAGGTTCCTGATACAACCTGTTATTATTTTTGACACAAGCCATTTACAATAGCTATGAAGGTGGCAATGGAAAATGTAATATTGATTGTATGCCCTCAAGGCTTTGCTCCCCTGACTTCTAAACGTCACACGTCTCACGTATGTTGGATGTGATGATATGTTTCTCTCTTTTTTTATTTTGTTTTGTTTTCCTCACTTCCACAAATCCTATTTTAGGGGCTTTGTTGATGGTTTATTTGATGAGGTAATTACATTGGTAGATTGAGAGGGTAAGGTGATGTTTTGAGAGTTGAGAAAATAATAGAAAGCTGCGTAACTACGGCAATGCAATATGATATTGGTGTGATGTGACAGGTGTTAATATACCCAATGGCAATCTGTATTTCATCTCTTTTTCATGAGGGTGCTTACTGAATTACTTCCAAATGACGTTTATGAAACATTAAGCGACTGTTGCACCATGGGATAGCAGTGGCTCATTCCAGAATTATTAAGATACATTCTAACATACAGTACAACAAAGACACACAGGGAGAAAAATATATTTTTTCACAGACGTGTGATATCCTTGGACTCATTTAGCCGTGTTTGTACAGACATGTAGGCTCTGTGCCATAAATGTAGGAATTAGAAAGTAGAGGAAGCTATTAATCCTCTGAAGCACAGTGACTAACTAAACAAACTGCGGAACAACTTGGAAGATAGTTGGCCTTTGGAGTACCCTGTCTCTGTCTGTCCGTGACAGAAACCTGTCAAAACCAAAACAAACATGTTTAACAAGGCCCTCAAAGGACTGGAGACAATTGTGCAAGCCTGTGTGAGGTACAGCGGAAGTCTCAGTATCTGGGGAGATTGCAGGGGTTATCTGCCAATGTGTTAATTACGCTAGGGCTTCTCTCTCTGGTAAGTGTGACAACTTTCCGCTTTTTTCTAAAATGAATGCATGACCTGCACAGCACCTTTCCATGTAGCAAACCGCTGATTGCTGTGTTAAAAGCTATCTTTGTGAAAAGTGCCGTCTAAGAGCTCTTTTTCTCTGGTGGTAGGTGCTTTGAAATACATCATTATGGACTTACATGATGATTTAGATAACCCCATAAAAATGTCCCTAAAAAGAAAATATGGCAAGGGCAAAACCTTTGTGTTGTCAAGTATTCTTCAAATTAGATTTTTTACTTTACTGTTTAAAATTCAGATTTTTTAAAAGCATTAACAAAATTCTCAGTTAAACCTTTGATGGTGGAATTTTTTAACTATATTATCCCCATGAATACATCACACACGTTAGAGGGGGAACTAATCAAACTGTTGCTATCAGTTTTGCCATTAGAACTTGCAATGTTGAGTCAGTTCATGTTAGCACTGTCATTATTTGTCTGCCTAATAGCACCGCTCATTCTCCCAAGTACAGTTAGACCGACATGGTTTTATCTCTGTCATCACATTAGGTTGAGTGGAGGAAAATCACTCCTAATGACACAGAGATTATTGGCTTTGTGTTTTGGTTTACCAGTAAATACCGGCCATGCCAATGGGATTTCCCCACATAAGCCTTCACTATCAGTTTACAATAACTGTTGCATTCTGCTGTTATCCACAAGGATATCAAAGCACAATACAACAAGTCTGTGCTACTTCACTCAGTGACATTGTGGAGCAACAATCATGAAAGGTACATTGAGCAGTGGTTTTACAGCTACAGAACAATGTATGCAAAAGTTAACACTGTTTTTCACTTTTGACTAATTAGTCCACAATTACTTTCTGGCTCTAAAACTTCCTGTCATACACTCTGGAAGATTGCCTTCCCACTTCCACTAAACCAAGTTTCCTTAGCCACAGTGCTACAAGAAGATTTGTGAGCAGCATTGTTGCCAGTAGAAAACCCTACTAGTTGTGTGTCACTAGTATTGATATATCTTAAATTCAATAGCTTTATTAATAGTGATGCTGTTTATAAATTCATGTAGCCCACTTGCATATCTATAGACTAAACATTTTTCCTGAGCATTCCTAAAAAACAAGCACAAATAATATGAATCCAGGGAAAAAAACTTTGAATATTAGCAAGTGGCTTCCAGGTTTCCAAACTAACTATGCTTTTAACCTACACTAACCTGCTGTAGAACAGATGCTGCCACTCGAAAGCTACAGTAACATTGAAGCATAAATGAGAAACCATAAAATATGAAGAGGAAAATATTTGAAGGTTTGAAACTTTAGCAACACATATTCAAAACATTTATTGTTGAAAAGGCTACTGAAGGAGCCATGTACTGAGATTTCAAAGTTACCAAGTAAGAAAATCTGCCCATAGGTATGCTTTAAATGCATAGTATTTGAATGAATGCAGAACTGCACCACTGTGAGAACTGTATCCACAGTGACTCAGATGTCTACTACGCAAGTAGTAAGCAGTAATTGAAGCCCAGATATTCCCTAAGGCCACTCACATGTATATACTAACTATCCAATTAGGCAGCCTATTTTGGGGAATAGGGATTGTTATCGCAAAATTGGTCACCAGTAACAAAACAAACGGGTCCAGTGTGTAACATTAAGAGGATATAGTGGAAGAAATGGCATGTAATATTCATAGGTATATTTTCATTAGAGTATGCTTACCTGAAAATAACATAAATTATGTTTTTGTTTCAACCTTCAAACAAGTAGTATTTATCTGCAGAGGGAGCGGGTCCTCTTTTATGGAGTCCGCCATGTTTAACTGCCATGCTTCTACTGTAGCCCAAAATTGATTAATTGTTAGGTCCTTTAATGTTAGTCTCATTATCACCATAGTTCCTCCTGTGTGCTTGGAATGAGAGGGTGAGACAAGGGAGTTGCATTTAGCAACTACACTGCTACATGCCACTAATTCCCACACGCTGGTCCTTTAAAAAGTCAACAGTAATGTAAGTTTGCCAAAAATGACATGATCAGTGTTTCATTGGTCAATGACACAGTTTGTGCAGTAGCAGTAAAGTATATATAATAAACTGTGTTTGACATGCTACATTACTATTTGATGGATACTATAACTAGACTATTTAAAAAGAAAATCTACTATATGAAAGTTGCAGTCTAACTTCAGTACTCTTCAAGACTGATTATTTGTGATAATTAGAGGCCACTATAAACTACGCCTTAGATCTGTAATTCTTTGGATGCTAAATGAGATCTATTAAATTCATAGATTATTTAATGCCCCTTTAATATAATTGAACCCTTGCAAGGGCACACAAATGATTCATGTCGCTCACTAAAATGAGGATGACTGTCCGCTGGGAAGGAATGGCTTTTAGAAATTGGAAGAACTGTTTGAAGCACTGCTGAATATTTAGACTTCGACTGCTTTCATGTGGCAGGGTTGATGTGAGGTTCAGCCCCTTCTCTCCAGTATCCCTGTCCTCATCAGTGTCTCTCCACTGTCACAGATGATGACTGTTTCACGGACACATAGAATCACATTTGCGCCGAGGCTTCCCATGGCGAGTGGGCCAAGAAGTTTTGATGAAAACTCGAGAAAGGCTGTGAAAGAAGAGAAGATCAAATCAGCAGCTCTATCGGCCACTCGTAAGTGCTGATCCCCCCTGAGAGAGCTTGTGGGATCACAATACTTACCATAAAACAGCAGGAGCCCGGCCAGCCGTCTGAAAGGGACATGCCTCTCAGTGGAGTGAGGGAGTACTGAACTGGAGCAGGGAAAGAGTGGAGGGAAAAGAAAGGTTTCTCGTATACACAGGTTGAATGAGGGTCTTAGTGGTCAAGCCTATAGAATTGGAGCAGGAATGGTGAAGTGGGAGTTGGTATGTGAGGATTGAAGAAGGAGGGGGGCTTGTTGGTCATTATATGAAGCCTAAGTACAACACCAGCTTCTCATTCTCCCACTCCTGAAGGTTCACGTCCCTGCTGTGTTTACCACAGGCCCCCTATGGATTCTCTTAAATCAGACAGGAATAAGAGGCAGGACTGTGTACTCCCACTGCCTTGCATTTACCTGAGGCTTACCCTTTTGACCTCAACTCTGCATGTCTCTCAAAGGAACAAATTATATTCCCGATTAAGTTTGTATGTCTTTATCATAAAATGTTATATAAAAATCTTGTTGACTAATTTGGAAAAAAGAAATCTGTTTATATGCTTCGTTTTACTGTGTATTACAGGGTTTAGTGAATTGCCCTACCAGAGGTGGGATATTTACCATGCCGTTTCACAGCACATTTTTACAGCCTCTTTTTAAGCAGTGTGTATTTGGGTTTTTAAAGAATGTAGTTATAGGCGAGAGGTAATTCCCTGCTCGTTCCCTGCAGTGAGATAAAAACATCAGGTAAAAACATTGTCGCACAATGCAGTATTCTGAAACTTGCACTTAAAACCCAGAACTAAGTGGAGAAAATGACTGAGCAAATGAATCATTTCAAGCTGTATAGCCGTTACCTGGTTGAAGGGACATGTGAGTATGAATGCATGGAATAAATATGTCGCTGCTTTATGAACTGTGAAATGGACCAATGCAAAGTCTCTCCCTGTGTTGCTCTGTCTGTTGCTCATTGTGGAGGTGACTCCACATTTATGGGCATTTACACCCCGAATCTTGACAGTTTGGAAACCCAAATTTATAGGTCCACTGGCACTTAAGGTTTTACTAGTAAAAAATATTTCAGTAGTTGGTTCATTCTGATATATTGTTATTTAGCCAGCTCCTTGGGGTTAAAGCAAAACCAAAATGCTATTTCCATCCAGATGATGGAATGGGATAATGATGAACACATTAACAAAGTGGCTGGGTTATTTACAGAGCTTATGCCTGTGTCCAGGGGTTGCAATTAAAATAGTTCACACACACAACCCTGGGTCCTAATGACCAAACAATCCCAGACACTTATTTCTATTTTATATGCTACAATACTAATTAATGAGCACTCTAAGTTCTGCATTTGTTGTTTCCTGCATAAAGAATGTAATAAAAGCATGCCCGTCAAATGCCCATTCAGTTGTGCGTGTGTGTGCTTTCTTATTCCCCTGCAGACAATATTCCCTTTACAGACATCATCATGCTTGGTGCATCAGAATCCTGTACATTTATTTGACATTGTGATTGATAATGTTAATCTTCTATCTTTATATACTAGAAAATATGTCATTCGTATGTGCTCAGTCTGTCTCTTTCTCTTTACCATTTGTCCAGGTGCTATACCCCATTAAGAGCATGGTTACCAAAGGCCAGGACCCTGTGTCCATTGATTGTATAGGATCAAGTCACATCATGGGTGACCTTTGACCCTAGAGTCATCTCTGTCTCTTGGCCTTAGAATGCAGCTGTGGTGAGAGTTGGCATTCTTCCCCTGTAGGTCAGGACACCATTAGCCTTCACTGTAAAGAATGCAACACTACTGAACAACTGACAATAACAATCTACATGAGAAACAAGAAACAAGTGACCTCTTTCTGCTATAAGTGGCAAAGCTTCAGTGATCTGGAAAAATGTCATTTTCTTCAATCCCCACCAGTTAAATCTTCTATTAATCTTAAAAAATGCGTTATGCATTTTCCATCCCAAAAGATGAAACTGATAAATTGTAGCAGGACCATTAAATGTCAAGCAATGTGCATCTTTATGCATGTAAATACATCATTCATGGTAAATTTGCATGATAAATGATTCTTCAAGTCTCAGAAAGACTTACGATCTCTGTTGTTGCACTATGTGATGGGATTTTAATGGCTCTGATAGCCAAAACACATGTCCCAACTAAGTTGCTGCACGTAGGTTCAAGCTTGGTCAGTGTGACCAACGCACATATGGCACCCTTCCTCTACATCATCTTAGTCTTACTCACTGGCGTTAGGCTGGAGTCCAAACCTTTTTTATCTAGGCCCCCATCTTTCTTTCTTTCTTTTTTTTCCTTTTTCCTTTATTCTCTGTTTACTTCTAACTTCCTCAGTTTTTGCTCTGTATTTTGGTGTATATAACTAGACTGATATACTGCTGTTTTCACCAAGCTCTTAAGAGTGGTGGTGAAAAGACAAGAGACATATTTAAGCCTTTTGGGACCCCACAGCCACAAGTGTCTGCAGGGCTGTCTATGTTGGAGTCTGTTTTGTCAAAGTCTGGGAAAGAGAAAGACCTCATAGTTCCTCAAAGCCTTTGAAATGCTGTTTTTGTGATCGATCCACAGACCAATTCAGTAAACCCAAAGGAGCAAACCCCTGCTCATATGCTCCAGGGAAGATCATAGTTTTTGAAGTTGATGGTATTTGCGTTTTATGCAGGCAAACTGTGAAACGTGTTGATTTGTCCTGGGCATCCATTGCTCCACAGGCTTTGAGATAAAGACTTTTGCTTACTCTGAACTCCTTGCCAATTTGTCTCACTGAGGGACAGGCAGTCTTACTGTTTTCCCCCATGTCTTCCTCACCAATCCTGTATCTAAACTAGCCCCACTAGCCCTCCACCCTTCTTAACTTCTCTCCGTTGCTTTCCCTTTTCAGTTTCCCCCCATCTTCTTATAAACTTTCTATTATCTTCACTTTTTCTTTCCTTCTCTCACCCTTTCAGACTTTTTGTGCATACATTTCTACCCTCAGAGTAAAGTGTAGCATGCACAAATTTATCAAACCTGACGTTGTGAAAAAACTTGGACCTCCTTTGCTATCAATGTCTAATGCTTGTTCCTGTCTTACCAGTGCAGATGGCTGTCAGACGCAGCAATCCCAAACACTGTGTTCAGCTGGAGTATGTCTTTGATCTCTTTTGACTAATAGTAATGGCTTGTTTTTGTCTGGGGGGGATCTTGGCGAGCTATGTCAAACAGGGATTTCATCAGGGCAGGCGATGTGTCTTTTTTGTATTGTTTTACATACAGAAACTGGCTTAGTTGAGTGCTGAGAGGAAGAACATTGTAGAGACAGTGACAAGATGCACGACCACTTTTTGTAGCTTATCAGTGATCAATGTTTGAACTGCTAATCCCTCGTGCACTTACAACACTCATATCTCAGTGACTGACTTGATGCATATGCACAGGTCTGAGGACACTGCCACTTCGTTGTAGTTAGCCAGAGAGGGAGGGAGGGAGAGAGAGTGGGTAGATAAAGTGCAGTTAACCATATACCCTCTTCTAGAGACTTTTTTTTTTTTGGAAAGTTAAAATGTTAAGTATTATTCCGCTTTTGTGGAAGTTGATCACACATTTGTACTGTTAGCACTGCTTTTGGAGTGCTGGAGTTGCACACTACACTGACTTTGCCGTTGGCTCTTCCAAGCCATGAAAGCGAATGCACCTGTGATAAATACTGCCTGTTATTATCACTCATTGAATCAATTAATTAAATCTTCCTAAAACATTTATGCCACTCGTTACCACACCGATCCCAGAACGGGGAGATGGATTACAGGTGCTTCCTGTAGGCAGAAGAAAAAACAGACTGATTAAAGAGGAGCGTGAAGTGTTCCAGTCCTCCAGCCCTCATCCCTCCATTCTTATCCTCCTCCTGGAAGCTCCCACACCAGTTTGTTCGTACACTTAACAGACACTTGCCCAGTTTAAAAGAGGCCACAGAGGGACATTCCCACGTACAAGCACTCAGCAGCCAATGTGAGATGATAGTGTGGGGTGCGGTGAAAAAAACATATTAATGCTAAGTTATGTCTCCATGATGGGAGCGGAGAGACAGCTGACGGGGACATGTTTAGACAGTTGCACTCGCGCAGGGCATTCCTCACCCTCTACCAACACGCACATACACAGACATGCACACGTGCTGTTGTCCTTTTGGATGCCACCACACATTTAAACAAATATACAGGCACAAAATATTGGGCAGGGTTCATGACTCATCCATTACCCCCCACAAACATGTGCACACACACATACCAAGTGACATTCCTTTTCCTCTGCCAACATGCCGAGGATCTCAAAGGTTGCACACACATACACACACGCACACACAAACACCAATGTGCACGCACACACAAACACGAATGTGCACGCACACACACTAAGACTAACATACAAACACATGTGAGCTTGATTAGAAAGCTGTGGTCGGTTGACAAATGGCACAGTGTTCATATTTTGCCTCTGGCGTGGCGGTGGTAATGATTCCATAATTGTCCTGAGCGCTCAACACTCACTTCCAATCAGCATCCAGAACAGCTCTGCAGCTGGCTACCCACGCTTCTGGAACCTGCAAAGACACACACTTTACACACACACACACACACACACACACACACACACACACACACTCACACAAACCAAAAGATTCAGTTGCAACTGTGGTTAAAAGCAGTCATGAGAAGAATACTCTTTATTTTAGTGTGTTCATACCTGTCATCTTTTTTGCTCAGGCATGTGATCCTATCTGTTATTACACCAAGAATGTTACTGAGGGTGAGACGGGTCTGATACATTGAACAAGGCGGCTGTGTGCCAGAATAGACTAGAATAGCTGGGAAAGATAGGGATCAATGAAGTTTGCTGTTTTTGCTGGTAACTTTGGCGCGCTCAAACATATAATTGAGGGACGCTGACTGTGTTATCTTTGGAACAGACTTGGACTCATGGTGCTGGACGCCATTATGTGGGCAGTATGACACTTTTTTTTATCCCTGTTGCATGTGCTGAACATCCATAACTCACATGTTACATATATGATGATCTGTTCCACGTGTATGGCAAGGACCTTATCTGGGTCACAGAGTGGAGCAGAATCTCTCTCACTCTCTCTCGCTCCCTCTTTGCACGTAGGGGGAAGAAAATATTCAAACAAGCAATCCATTTGCCATGATATCACCCGGTGCCTGCTAGGGCAAAACATCTTGTCCAAATCATAGGGCTATTACTTTGGATAGCGGGGTTAGAGATTCTCTGAGAAAGATTCATCCCGTACCCCATGCAGACTTTAATTAGTGATGAATTAAGCCTCTAGTCTCAGCTTGCCGGAACATGGTCTCTCTTGAAGGTTAGCTCTGCTCGAATACTTTAGGACTGACCTCTCTGAAAGGCTGCCAAGAATGTCAGAAATCCAAGTTGCGTGGGAGCGCCTTGCCGAGTTTCTCCTGGGTTGGTTGGTTGCCTCTGTGTTTCTGCTATTAGCAGTGCCCTCTGCAGGATGCCTGGACCGCATGTGATGATGTAAGCACATTTCTCCTGTGCTGTGCAACTGCCTGTGGCTATGAAGCGATGCAGGGCAGCCGGTCTTTTAACTCCCTGGCTCTCTCATCTTCTTTTCCCTCTTGCTGCAAATAGGGAAGAGCTGATTGCTTGAATCTTTATAAGGTTAAGAGTTATAAAAGCTACATCAGGTGTCGTTGTAAAAGCTGATAGGTCTAAAAAAACACATGCATGACATGAACTAAAATGTGCATAATCACTTAAATGTCATCTGTTGCGGGAGAGGATATGACATCATCGAGAGTTAAAGATGGTTTGTTACAGAAACACAATCCAACCAGCCTGTATCCATGTGTTATTGTGGCTTTAAGCAGCAGGAAGCTGGCTCACAGTGAGCCAAAAGCACTGACAGCACATGTCACAGTGATACTGAATGTACAGATTCTCTGGCTGTGTGTGAATACAAAATATGTCACTGACACTGAATGCAAAGCTGACATGTGGAGGGTATTCCAGAGTTGTCCTTGTATGTGTGTATGCGTGTGTGTGTGTGTGTGTGTGTGTGTGTGTGTGGTTGTGTGACAGATGATGGTGTGGGCTGGTTAGCTGGTCTATCTATACTGCACTGCTTACTAATGCCTTCAAGGTCTGCTTGTTGGTTTGGAGGAGGTCTATATAAGGCTGCTTAGGAAGGCCTTCAGGGTCCTCTATGTTAATTAACTAATTACTTTGCTAATTGGACACGTTCGATGTGGCCCCCTCCCCCATAGCCAACCTCTTCTTTGCTACCTGTTCTGACGCCTGGTAGCCGTTGACAAATCAACACAGTGACTTTTCCTCTCTGCCAGTTTCTTCTGGAGAAGCAGAGAAGTCAAAAGTGGAATTGTTTTAGAATTAAAAACAGTCCTGGCAGCAGCACAGGCTCAGCCCAGTCAGTTCAATGATAGGCACTCATGGGTTGATGTCCAAACATCAGGAGCAACACAAACACTAGTTGTTACCAGGAGTATGTAGGGGGTGTTTGATTTCCCAGAACCAGATTAAGCTTAGTTGAAGAGTAATGTGTTATCTTCAATAGAGACTCTCTGTCGCAGTGAATATAGGCCAGGATTTAGTTTAATCTGTGCTTAACCTGTGGAAATTTTATAGTCAGTATGCTTTGGAGTATTTGTGTATGACTTCAACACTGAGGTTTATGGATGGATGACTTTGTTTAGGTTGTTTACCGGATTGTTTAGGATTCTTAAATGTTGTTTCTAATGGCCATCCTTCAGTTACATGTGTACTGTGGGCTTACAATAGAGGTGATAGTGGATATTTTTTCACCTGTTAATAGGTGAGAGGATCTTGGTGTGTATTTGAGTGTGTGTGTATGTGTGTGTGTGTGTGAGTGTGTGTGTGTGAGATCGCTTTGAGTGTGAGCGTCTCAGATATCTTCTCTCCCTTTAGCCTGCTCTTTTCCCAGTTTTTTTTTTCTTTTGCTCTTTTCTTCCGCTCTGACTTCCATTACCTTCCTCCTTCCCATTTCTCACCTCTTCCTCATATCTTTCCAATTTATTTTGTCAGCTCTCTCTCCTTTCCCATTCCTACTACTCTTCCCACTTTTCCTTCACTCCTCCTTCTCCCTCCCTCTCCCTTTCTCTTCTTCTCCCCCGACCCCCCTCCCCTCTTACCCTCCTTTGGAACAGGGAGTTCTGGGTTGGGCGACAGCAGCAGCTGCAGAAGGAGCAGCTGCTCTATGTGTGTGTGTGTGTGTATGTGTGTGTGGGTGTACATGCCACAGCTTGTCCCCTCCACCAGGCTGCTTGGGCAGGGTTGGTCCCAGCAGGGTACCACAACCCTGCCAACACCCCACCAACCAACCAGGCGCATGTGTGCTGATACACACGAATCACAAACACACGTGCACAAACACCACGTACAGACATAAGAGCCATACGCACAGCCATACACAAGACAATTTCACACACACATTCATATTCAAATACACTCCTATTCAATGAGAAAACCAGTGAATCACTCTGTTATGAGCCTCAGCAAAATGTATGGAAATATACACTCACAACTTCTATGAGCCATCCATCCCCTTATGGAGTTTGTGACTGACAGAATGCAATTTAGAAATATTCTGTGTACGACGTAAAGGGATGAAGAATGAGGCAGGTGTTTTTTATGAAAAAAAAAGAAAAAAAAACAGTTTATAAATGCACACTCTTGAGTCCTTTCACACTGCAGGCTCCAAGGTTTAGTGCCCAGGGCAATGTTAAGCTGAACTCTCTCTGTGTCTGAAGGTGAAGGGGGATCATCAAATTTCATAGTCAATGGATAGTCCTCAGAGGCTTTCATCCTGTACAGAGGCGATTTCCATTCGCCCTCCCTGCACGAGTGCACAAACCCCACCTCCCTCCCCTCCCACACACACCCCATCATCATATTATAGGCATTTTTAAAGCGTTCTCATGTTGCTGTTGTCTTTGTTTGGCTGCTCTAATGAGAGATAGGCCGGAGGCGGTGATTTTTCACAGGTAAACAAACAAAGCTATAGGCTAATGTTTGCTTTAGATGGCCACTATGTTGTCTGTATAAGGGGCCTGGTTGGATATGACTTCAACAGGGGAGAAGGAAGGTATGAAAACCGGAAGAAAAAAATAAAGCAAGCAAGAATGAAAAAGAAATTAATGACAGCGAGACAGACACAGACAGAAAGCGAGAAGGGAAGCGAGAAGAGAGAGATTGGTGCTATCATCCAGTTAGCGGCTGGTGCTGAGGGAATACTGTCCTGTCATCGGAGCCAGCCATGCAGAAGGGGAAGAAAGCTCTTCTATTGCACCTTGGCGTCTGTCTGCGTATGTGCAGCACCATCTTATTGCCTTGTCGCTGCCTGCCTCGTCTGACCACACTTCCCCACACTCCCTTTTTCTTTTTTAACTCTCTCTTCCCTCCTTTCATTTATCCCTCATATGTTCTCTTTTCCGATTCCCTACCCAATGTGAAGAACATCCATCTCCCACTCCTCCAGTTAATTTATTTTCTTCCTTGCTCTCTTCGAAAACCTCACCCTCACATACCCCCAGTTAATTTCCCTGACTTTCTATCTTTCTCCCTCCTCCTCGACATGCTCCAACGCTCATGTGGGAACTCCAGTATTATGCCTGTGGTGTTGTGGCCTTGGCCTGGGGGTCAGTTCTTAGGCCCAGAGGGGTGCTGCTCCTCTTGCCTCTGCAAACTGGGGGTACTGGGCAGTGTGCTGGACTTGAAGGATGAACAGCTGGAGGGTTGGAGGCCAGTGGGGGGCAGCAGGGGCCACAGAGGTCACAGCCATTCAAAAAACCTTGGCTCTCAGCTCAAAGGTACAGGGGTGAAAGAGGATCATGCTTCTGGAGCAGAAAAAGAGCTCTTGTTTCCCCGTGGCTCACAAAGGACACAGCCACGCAGCCAGCCAAGCAGACTCTCCCAAACAACAACCCCATCGTTCTCATGTGATTACATTTTCTGTGTTCCTATGCACGGCAACAGGAATTATTACATTTGTGCTGCAGCAAAGCAATAATATATGGTGTTTATTTTTAATAAACCAAGCTGTGTCTGTACACATCTCCAAAGCCATTGCCAGTGATATATAATACTTGGCTGTGGAGTGTTCATCTTTCACATTTATGATGCTCATATAGGTAGGGGAAGAAGTCAATAACTTTCAGGGCCTAGTGCAGAGCCACTAAGCGATTCCCTGGTCTTATGGTATCGAAAAAGCAACTTTTTTTGATTAGTAAACAGTGGAGCATGCCCTTCAGGGTACTTCCCTGGACTGGGAGGGACGTAAAGGTTAATCTTCAGTTTATTGCCACCAGCAGTCAGACTGATAGTATCTTTTAAAATTCCTCGTCAGGCGCTATTGATCCATTGACGTCAGAAACCCCCAGACATGACATTTCTTGTTTCCCATGCTGCCTGGTCCATTACATGGCTATCCATGTTCACTATTCAAGAGGACCCTCAGCCTCATCCTGCGGCACCTAGCTAAATACTCCACAACATGGCTAATAAACTAGCTTCTTTGGGGTTTGAATGGTGCAATGTTGGCGTCAGCTGAAATCCTCTGTTTACATTTATTTTGCTCTTCCTAGAAAACAAAAGCAGCCAAGTCAGTGATTGGGGTGATAAGGCAACCTTTTCCCATTGCAATGAGCTGTCACTCTGCATTATTGGGCCTATTAATCTGAGTATGTATTTTATTTGAGGAAGACAATAGGGTCAGTGATCAGACTGGCGAATGCTCTGCTTCTCCTCTTCTCTTGCTCTCCGCTCTGTGTCTTCTTTAGATGCTGGCCTGTGATGGGAAATCTATATGGTGCGAGAGGCCAATTTAGGTGGCTCCAACAGTGTTTGTTTGAAGAGTGAGCAGCCAGGGTAAACATAGTGAATAACGCCTCCACTCTCTAAATGATTTCAGTGTGAGGAGATGTGAGAGGATGGTATTTTTCATCAGCTGTTTTCCTGAGACGTGTGTAATGTAGGGGAGAGAGGAGCTCAAGGAAGTTTTCCTCTGTTGCTTGCTGCTCTGTTTGTGTTGTTTACTGAAGCCATTCCATTATCCATGTTTTCTTACCTGTGTGAGGGAGTCAAATTCTGCATGTGCCACCTTGTGAACTACCCAATCGCTTCTTTTTTTAGGTTTTGTATGAGGAGCAAAAACCTTCCCAGAGTGTTTGTTTTTGTTAACTTTGCAAATTCCCCTTTTAGGCCTTTTATAGTCCAGGCTACAGCACTTCTGAGCCTGCAACTCATTTCTATTTAAGATATGGTGTATCAGGCTTAGTGGGCTGCAATTAATTCACTGCCTGCAGGGCCTCCCTGGCTTTGTATGAGGGGTCAGACTGGGTCAGGCCAGATTTTTTTCTGAGAGTAAGCAGCACTAGGTTTGTGTTGGATCAGATGAGACTGGGCTAATTCTCTCCAGCAGCTGGTCCTATTCACTCACTGTTTACCCTCCAATGCAAAATCTTCTGCTTTGCTCTGCCTGCCTATAAAGAAATCTCTTTACACTTCAACTGACCAAATTTAACAATCCTCTTAATTAAAAGCAGAACTGATGCTTTTTTTTTCCAGGGTGTATTGATTCGGTTGGGGGCATTTGCACTGAAGTAAGCAAACTCTCTAGATTGGATTGGGTTGAATCTAAATTGAGTTGTGTCATGTATCTTCAAGCCAAGCCACTTCTTTGGTTTCTAAGCCCCATCATTATCTCTGGTGTCCCTTGTTTTGCCTCCCCCCTCATTGGCAGATTTAGCTGAAGCTGAGCAGCTTCTCTGGTCATTTGGTTACTTGCTTGGTGGGTCAGCCAGTTCTCTGTGCTTTCTGTGGCCACCACTTCTGCATCTGGGAGTTGTTTGCCGAATGCTGTGTCATCAGAGCTTTGCTGTCTTGCCCCAGAGCAAGCTAAGTCTAAACACAGCACTTTGTGGCTGAAAGGCCATCTGTCACGGGGAGGGAATCCGGCTTCTCCTCCAAAAAGCATAAACAGGGGCGGGCTGTTAAGCCGTGGCGCAGCTCACTGTCATGGAAATGCCCCATCTGAGTTAGGCTCAGGCCCTAATCCTGCACCCTCCCATCCTCGCAGCTGCTTTTTAGGGCTCCGTGGCTGCCTGTGCATACTCACTGCCTGTTTAGTCGAGAGTGAGGGGTGTTATGAATAACATTCAATCAGAGATTGCTGGTCGGCTTGTTAGCTGGTGGTTTACAATCATGTGTATGCATGCTAAGCTTGCCATCACACATACCCTACTCTGCCTTAATGGGTTTACCCACAGAAAGATAAGTGATGTATCTAAATGTATGTACAGAGATATATCTGATGATATTTCCAGACAGGATCATGCCTTGAATTATTACACGTACAGGTGCAAATTTAGAAGTCATGTTGTTTTCAACCTCTATAAACCAAGCATTTGATGTCAACATATGTTACATAAATTTATTTTGTACTTTCCTTGTGCAAAATATTGTAGGTGTATTACCGTAAAAAATAAAAAATCATCATGTATTTTGTCTTAACACAAAATGCTGTTAGAAATGTTTTTAAATCTGGACAATCCAGAGCCTTAGGATAGCAGGTCTGGAGTGTTTATGATAAGTCACTTTCTTTTCTCTCAACCCAATCCCCTCTTTATCAACCACAGGACAAGTGTCGTCTGAGCCCCAAAACAGCTACAGAGAATGAACAGCTGAGAGAGGGACTGGGAGCAGAAGATCCTGACATTTCATATGTGATTGCAGAGATTTACGTGAGGTAATTATTGAGGCTGTGTCTGCCAACCCAGAGAAGATCAATTCTTTCAATCAATTCCACTTTTAAGAGGATAGGCCAGATTACCAGGGCTGAGGGCCGATGTGGACGAGGGGCCCATAATGCTCTTAATAGGTCACTAAAATGTGTGTTAGAAACTCTGGTTGTAGCCCATGGAGGATTCCTCTGAGATCAGCCATTTGCCCTCCCATTCTCACCTTCTCTTCTTTCTCTCTCTCTCTCTTGCTTCTTCTCTCGCTGACCCTTAGTTCCAAAATAAATTATTTGCTCACACACTCCCGGTTATTGAAACATTTTGAGGGTAATATCTGTCTTTAGTAACTCTATTGGCATGTTTGCAAACAATCAATAATTTCTTTTACATTCTTTTTAAATCAATAACAAAACAGATCCAATTTTCAATTGTTTTAGTCAAGGACAGATAATGGGCTTGTGTTTGATATGAAACAAAAATATAATGCCTGTGTCCAGTTATCCATACTATAAGTAATTTGTTGAACCTTTTTTTATTGAATAACATAATTACCCTGAATAGTTGTCTGAGGGGGATATCTGTTTTTCATTAGTCGTGATTGTCTGGGGGTTTAAAAGTCAAAGTGCAAGGGTTACTCAGGAAAACTTATTTTAATTATTTTCAGAATGTCCCCTGAACATCCATAATGGCACAAAAACATTTTAGAAAATTGCCTTACTTGTTGAGAGCTTTGTGTATTGACATGAAGGGGGAGGAGTGTGTATGGGGTGGGGATTTTTCCACATAGTCCAGTCTCTGTGGCTTGCATCAGATAAGGAAGAGGAGTAGTGACAGGACAGAAGGGAGAGCTAGCCTAAACCCAGCCACTGTTTATTTAGACATAGCAGCAGGCTGGAAAGTCAACAGTGGGACAGACAGCAAATGCACACCAGCACCAGAGAAACCTGAGACCAGAGACCTAAGCTGGTGTCAAGCATCTCAGAAAAGGATTTCTGGCCTGAGATCAACTTCGTGTGTCACCTCACTGGGAGGGAACCTGCAGGGAATTGGAACTGATTTTCAGAACTGCAGCCCCACTCTGAAAGACTTGGTAAACACAGATCCTGACCATGGTAGCCTGTCCAGTGTTTCTAGCACTCACTGGGGAGGAAGGTCACTGGGGCCCTGTCAACAGTGGAAGCTACAATTCACCTCAAGCCTTGTGTGAGTAACAAAAGAAGGAAAGAAAACACAGCTAAAGGGGTGAATGCATGAAAGCGACCCCACCCCCCCACACACATGCAGAAAACAATGAAACATAATTATGTGTGGGATCTTTCTGTAAAACACTAAATGACAATTCATTCATCCCTCAACGGCATTTAGCCTTTACCGTACCACCGTACAATTAACTGGGTCAGGATTTAGTGCCTGGCCCGAATGCTGCCGAGAGCACTTCCTTAAGCAGCGGTTATACTTTCAGACATGTTAATCACAGATCCTGATGACTCTGCCATACATTTGGTATAGGACTTCTGTCTGGATACTGCTTTGCATGGCTGTAAATAACTTCTGAGGCTTTCTGGTGATTTTCTGGAAAGTTCCAGGGATCATGGAGTTGGCTGCTTGCCGTGCCAAGTTGGAACCACCTTTAGGAAGGCCCCTCTCCTCTTTTCCCTCGCCACATGAAGGTGAATTATTTTTGAGCATGCTTTTTTCTCATGGTTGATTATATATGAGTGATGGCAGCCAGGATGCTGATGATTTTCTTGTGCATTTGATTCCTTTTTTTATGCCTTTTTATTTTTACCCCGTCTGTGCCACTCCACAGTCACCGGCACATACCTCTGAGACATCTGCAGAAAGGTTGGCATTAGCATGTGAAAGGGTTCATGCAGACAATGCTATGCATTATGTATTCACAGCATTTGTATGAAATGCAGCCGCTGTCATTCTTGCTAGCCTGTAATCTACTGCCAATATTTCAGGCAGAGTAGGGGGAACAATCTAAAGAAGATACATAGGCTACTACTATACCATACGCTGCGTACATGAAAGACTCATCGTGTCCTCCATCCCAAGAAACATCAAATGCAAGCAAGTGTCGGATCTGTCAGAAATGGCTGAGCCAACTGTCTGGTAGCAAGACACACCACCAAGCGGCCTGTGTTAATGAGGAGGAGGGTTGTTTTTCTTCTTACCCAGAGGCAACACAGGCGAGCAGTAAACAGAGCATTTGATCCCTGAGACTTGTTGTGTAGTTGTCATTTTACGGAATCAGCCACACATTTTTCAGCACCACCTCCTATATGAGCAGGCATAAGTCCTGGATTGTTAGGAGATCTATGGTGAATGTGAAAGATAAAGACACAAAAAGCTCTCTTTGTGGGACACACAGTGGGTATTATTGGAAAAGCTCTTTAATGATATTTTATCTCATTGTGATTTTACTGAATAAAGACCTTATACTCCTCCATTTAGCAAATATGTGACGGACCTCCAGACGTAAACTTGGACAGCACAGTTTGTAAAGTTATAGTGAGTATATCATTCTATTAAGCTATTTATTGCTTTTGGATTGCCTAAACATTGGCACCAGCTCGTTATCTGAAGCAACTCTTCGTATAGCATATGATTAATGAGCTGTTTATATACTCTCACTGGGCTCACTTGTATAGTTTCCACTTCCAACTTGGTTATGGTATATCATATAAATACTTGGCAATAACAAACAAAATATTCTTTGCAGTCACAGCTGAACATTTTGTCTGAATCGTCCAGAGAATCACATGTTCGACTCTATACAGTTTTGCAGATGGTTACACGGTCTTAAAGTCCCTGAGCTTGTCTGTGTGCTCTGGCTGCCTGTCATCAACCCATCACAAGTCACAGTAAACTTAGCTTTCAGTGGCAGTAGTGGCCATGGGCTGCCACAGCTGCTGCTGCAGCTTTGAGCAGCAACGGCGGTGTTTACCCAGACACAGACAGAGACAGGGTGGGCCGAAGTGAAACACACAACCCCAAATTGCCATCTAGTTTTGTGCGTTATCCCATTTTGTGACGTTCACACAGTTGATCTGTTACACCAGCTCCACGGACTCCAAATAGATCTGTCAGCTCTTGCTCCACTTCATTCATTGTCTCTCTCTTTATGTGCCCTTTCAGTTTGAGACTCTTTCTTCTTAGAAGCAGTGATGGACGGTTTTGAGCCCTTGGATTTTAGTGTCACAGCTAAATGTGTGTTTGCATGGCTATTAGTGAGGCCCACTGAGGGATGAGTTTCACTCTCCTGACCCCTGCACAGTCAGTGACGGAGCGGTCTCTCTCTCGCACACTCTGTTATGTGGCTTAAATTGTTCCAAACTAACCATCATGTCATTCACAGTTTTCCATTTTTGCATGCGATTCGTGTTTACATTGGACTGAAAACACCATGGAATGCATCATCAAGTCAAAACTATAAGTACAAGCTCAGTGATGATTCTAATTTAAAAAGTGAGAAACTTTCTGAAGTGCCAAAAGAAAGAGCATCATTTTTTATTGTGGATGCTTAGTGGGCTGAACATGCAGGTGAGACACATGGCGTGCTGGTCTAATGTCTCTCCTAGGACCCGCTTCCCCACCCTCATTACCAGAGAGCTGCTTAATGACAACGTCAATATTGATCACAGCTCAGCGAAGCACTGGAGGACCGTGTGGTGAGTGGGCCAAGCAGGGGGAGGACATCCAATGATTTTCTTTTTTTTAACTTCCCTCATCCCTCATTCATTCCATTTTGCATCCTGGAGGAAAGCTCGGACTCAGCAGTATTCCCTTCTTACCTTCCTGTACTTCCATCTCCCTTACATCTCTTTCAATTTCTCTCCAATCGCTTCCCTCCTGTCGCGTTGCGCACTAGTTTTGCCATCTTTACTGACAAGGGATGGTTCGGCATGGGTGTGAATGTGCAGTGTTTTGTCAGCCTGGTGCCTATGCAATCTTTAGTCAGCAGATAATTGCACAGTAGTTGTGGAGTAAACATGGGTTAGAGAAACGAAGCGAGAAAGGAGTTCAATATATAATCTGTTAGGAGGAAAGTGTCCCATATAGAAGCAAGCCAAACTGATTAAATTACCTCACATGTAGCTCTGCAGTAAACAGGCTTTCCTCTTCACATGTACATGTCCACAAATGTGCTACCACTCGCACCAAAGATAATGCACCTGCGTGTTGATCAACAAGTATTGATTATCTCTCTTGCTAATTGGGCTCAAGTTAATTACTAGCAATTAAAATCATGAATGATGCATTAGCACAGATGCAGTGGACATTGCAGTGTAAACATGCATCCATTCCAATAACACATACACTACTCAAGGCAATAAAAACTCTCACATATAGAAGAAATAAAATTGTAGGCCCCCGACACTATAACGTGAAACTGTGTGAACTCACAGTACCAGTCAGATAATTTGATTTATATCAATTTGAGCACAAGCGGCTACAGCTAAGGTTGAGAGACAATGACAAAGAGAGAAAGAATAAAGAAAAAAAGGGTGACTTTACTTTATTCCTGGGAAAACATGATTTTACCTGAAGCTGTCTGGTGCCTGGGATCTTCTCCTCCAAAGCCTGGCTGCGGTGCCGATAAGCTCTGCTGCCTCCACAAGCCCAGGTCGCATTCCTTTTGATCAAGCTCGAAGTTCAGCCGAACGTGGCTTTCACCTTTTAGCCCCGCTGTCCTTAAGCTGGTTGGTGGCTGCCTTTGCTCCCATACTGCAACAACAAGAGGAAATGAAGGAAGTTTCATCGACTGGCACCTTATCTGGTCAGGGTCAGTGCAGTGATCCCCGCAAATTAGCCCCGGACCTGGCTGAGTGTGTGTGTGTGTGTGTCTGCTTCCTGCTCCACAGCCTCCAACAGTTGACAAAACGGTCAGGATTTTGTGGTCAAACATCAAAGCCATCAGATGAAGAAGATGTTTTTTTTCTTTTCTATTTGCAGCATGTGCTTGCAGTCGGTTAGACAATTAAAATTTTTGGAACAGGAAATGCAGTAAACCATTAAAGTTCATGAACTCAAGGATCTGTGGATTGTGTGATTTGAAATCGTCTTGTTCCTTAAACGAGACTTATGACTCACTGTCTAAGTGCCGTATAGCCCAACTGTGCATAGGAAATGGTTTAATGTCTGAGGTTTCCAGGATTGCATCATTTGTCACATTGCCCTGCAGTTAACAATAAAGCCAAATCTCCATGTTCAGAAGTGATTCAGGGGCTCAGAATTGGTTCAAAAATATGCTTATTTCATGTACAGCATCAAACCAAGGAAATTCAATATAGGCTGTGAGAATATGAATGTATGTCCCAGAATGCCTTTTAATGTGTCTATAGGTTCAAAAAGCTTCTAACTGCGGGGCCCATGAATCTGCATTCCACAGCTACTAAATGACAGTGGAGCTGCTTGGGAAATTGGATTCATTACTCCGGCCACTGATAGAACGATTACCCCATGACTGATACTCGTCCCCACTCCTTCATTCCTTTTCTCTTTGATGCTGAACATTTCTCTTTGTTTTCTCTGTTACTCTCTATTACTCTACTTCCTTAATGTGATTTTGTCCCAAAACACAAGTGATAAACATATGGATTTTACGAAAAGTAATGTTTGCTTTCACAGATCCCCACTCTCATTGCCTTTTTCTGTTTTTCTTTTGCACATTTTTTCTCCCTCCTCAATGATATATTCAGAGTGGGAGAGAACTGTTTTTATTTTGCCGCTGTTGATCAACGACTGTGCTGAGATGGCGTGGAAGACGAAGTGCTATGAAAAGAACTCTGCTATTCCCTTCTTCACAGGGCTTTTCTTGGCTAATTAAAGATTCATGCAAAGCAATGTGGCAACTTTGACAGATCAGTTGCAGACGGTCTGAGTAATGCTGTAATGCCTTTTAAAGCTCCTCTTGCTGTGGACTTTTCCTGTAGAGAAGGGCAGCTCCGACCCCAACAAATAGAACTGAGTTAAAGATGATTGATGTGTCTCGGAAAAATCCATCCCATAATTTCACCTTTTCACCTTGGAGAAGCTTCCTTCTAAGACCCATATTAAAGCTTAATTCTGCCAACGAGGAGCAGGCGGTGTTTTAAAGAGAAGAACACATGTCTGTGAGGCCTGTTCCTCCTTATCTAGCAGCTTCAGCCTCAGCCAAAGATAGATGTCTGCCATGCCAGCATGTTTATTTTCCTTGCCGATTAGCTTCGATTAAAAGCAGACCATGTTGTCTCTCTCCTCCTATTTGTGCATTTGTGTGTTTGCCTCAGTGTGTGTGTGTGTGTGCGCGCGTATGTAAAAGGAGTTCTCCGATCCTCCCTGTGCGGGTGTGTGGGTGTTCGTGTGAGAGTCTCCATTATTTCATCTCCACTAGGCTGCACATGATAATTAAGCCATGGGGGGCTGGGAGAGGGAAGGTGGGTTACAGCTTACAGCTTTGAGTAATTCTGTGCCCTACGTCACCCCACCACCACCACCACCCCTTCAAACCCACCCTTCCCCTGTCTCCTTACAGCCTACCTTAACCCTCCCCTCCCGCCCCACATCCCCCGCCACCTCAGCTCCAATCCCACCTCAGGCTGTGGGAATTTTCTTTAGTCACACTCGGCTTACCAGGTAAACAAGCCTGAATGGGGAGACGCGAGCAGAGTCCATGGGAGCAAATAAAACAGGGGCGGATGTAAATGGATTTATCACTGAGCCCCCTCACCCGCTTGCAACTCCCTCACCTCCCCCCGCATCCTCCACCCACCCTCTTTTTTTTCCTCTCGAGCGAGGTGGCACTTTGCTAACTTGGCAGTCTCTTTAACGAGTCAATTGCAGACCTCTGGAACTCAGGTGCTCGGAGAGCTCCGAATCGGCGAAGTGGGGACTTTTTCTTTAAATATATTTTCCATTCACTCTTGTCCGCAAAGGATTTTTTTTCTTTCTCTCTCTCTCTCTCTCTCTCCCTCATTGCTTCTCTCTGTGTCTCTCCATCGCTCTTGCCACAGAAACAGCAGTGGTAATTCTCAGAGACAGCTGTGTCAACTCTGTCTTCAGTTCGACTGTGAATGATAGCAGTGCACTACCTGTAAGCCCTTCAGCTCAAGCAGACACACATTCCCCGCTCCGCTCCTCCCTAAATTATCTGCTGCTAATCCAGATCAGAAAGTTAAAAAGCAGGTCAAGCGTGAAAGCCTTATGCTGAGTAATGAGAGAGGGACCCATGTGAACTCATGAGTGTGTATGTGTGTGTGGGAGCGCACAGTGCTCCTTCCAAAGCCATCCAAGGCCTCGTTTTCAAAGGAGTCTTTCAATCTGAGGGCAGGAAGAGCAGACTTAAACCAAGACCACCATAAACAGACTCTTCTGTTTTATAACAAGCCCAGCCTGCCAAAAACAGCTCCCAAGGTTTCCATGCACTCTGAAGGGGAAATATGGATTCAATAGGAATACAGTATGAGGGTCGGGAAGGAGGAGAAAAAAGGGATGAGACAGAGAACCAAATTTACGTCCCCCTGTTGACAGCATTCAGGTGTGTGCAAAAGCAGAAAATCTATTCCAATCGATCTGGAAGAGCAAGGCTGAGGGCAGAGAGATTGGGTTGTACACTGCTCTGGCTCCTCAAGGGAGCCTTGATCACGGTTATAGCCCCCTGTGTTAATTAAGGTGCTTTGACATTTCAGCATTAGCCCAGTCTCTCATCTTGGCACCCTGGCAAATCTTTTCCAGGCTCCTGAGAGCTTGTGTTGGGAGGGATGAAAGGGCGTTATGGTACAGTTGTTAGGAAGCGGATAGGGTGGACGTGCAGGCCTTGATGGTGCACTACCTACTGTCTCTGGCTGATCCTGCGTGCATGTGTGCATGAGCGCACCTCTGCAGTGTATTGCAACAGAGACCGCTGCTAATCGATCGATCTTTCGAGGCAGCCTTATCCGTCCTAATCCCAGGTTGTCATTAACACCCACAGTGTCATTTGTTATGTATCGATCTATTGACCCATTGATCAGATGGCATACAAATGATAACAAACACATAGAAAAGTAGAGAATGAAAGTCAAGGAGAGCGACAGGAATTAATGAGGTTTGACTATTCCTTTCTTAAGTAGTTTCTTCTGCTAAGTGGAAAGGGATAAACACAATACTGCACCATATTATACTTGGAGCTGGAAAGCAAAGATCCAGGTTAGGTCAGGAAAATCTTCACTGTGCGTAATTTGTAGCAACCAAAAAAACGATGTCACACATTTGTCTTTATCATCTGCATATATAAATAATATAAGAGATGGGCATTAGTCGTCATACGTGTCGTAGTTTGTCTCTAACTTCATGAGTCCTTTCCTTTGTGGAGAGCCGGTGTTTGCTATGCTAAACCTGCAACAACATGCTGTTCAGAGTGCCAGATGTATTAAGGCTCAGTACAGGGAGAGTGGAAAACAGACACCATTTCAGACATTGCCGCAAGCTTCGGATTTGCCAGCTATGCCTGTTTCCTTTCTCTAAACAACCACTGACATGCAGGATGGAGAAAAGTATGCTTCCCTCTCAGATGTTAAGTGCTGTGTACATTTAACTGGATGTTAGGTCCAATATGCACACACTTGAGTATTGTGCATTATAAAACTTTAAGTAGTTTCAGCACATTTTTAGAAGGTATATAATGTGGTAATGACTTTGAATTGACTCAAGAAAATCTTACATACTTTTAAAAAAAGGAACTCCGACTTGCCCATCAGGGATTAATCAAGAGCCATTACTACAGTATTTGGTTCAAATCAGAACTCACAGCGAGTTGGTATGTGTGGAATTCAATACGATGGATTAACAGGCTAAAGGAGTCCATCATGGCTTTCAAAGGTGTATAAGGTTTTACCTAGGACCTGTCCAGGGTCTTCTGCACCAGTGTTGAGTAGTGCAAATGACTGCAATTTAATTTAATTACATTGCTCTCTGTTTCTTCAGCATTTTATGGGCTTGGCATGTTTGCTGTCTTTAGATATGAATGGGGTTGGTATAATACTATAAAAGTTGTTATGTTGTCTTAGCCACTGCTTAACTTATATTCAGGAATGGTCACAGGAGGATGTGGGAACCTAGAGGCTTCACTGTAAGTGTCTGGTGTCCTGAGCAGTCACTGGAAAAAAAAATATATATATATTTGCTATTTTTCATGCATGTAGCTAGGCAGCTAGCTGTGTAGAGGAATATGACGTTTGCATTCTTAGTCCCGTCTATAAAGCTCTTATTGGTCGATTATTTTTCCAGCTGAGGGAATTAACCGTCAGTGATCACAACCAGATCAATTTGAATCGTTTAACAAATTGAAAGGTCTGGAAACAGACTAAATACTTGGCTTTAGTATAACAGAATAGAATCCCTCGCTAACACAAAACATTGCTAAGTAGAAAATCACTGTGTTTTTGTAATTGTTTTACCCACCTAAGAATACAATTTGATATGTTGATTAAAAAGTATTCAGGTGGAAAGGATTCTTTATATAGATTTTATATTCTCATTGGTCCAATAAACAGACCTTGATAAAATTTTCAACAAAAAGGTTCTTCAAATACAAAAGGTACTCAGTATAATTTTAACCATTGAAAAGAACCTATTTAGAACCTTGTTATCTAAGAGTGTGTTTAACTACAGCAGAATTGCGCAATCAAAGTTTAATCAAGGCAGAGAGGTAAATAGAGAGGAGCAAGCTGACGTTCGACTACTGAAGGTTTAAACAGCTTAAAGTGGTGTTAAAGATGTTAAAATCTTCATGTGTGTCTGAATGTGGTTCTTTCCCTTTATGAGCACATTTGCAGAATTCTGATCTTCTGACTCCGAAAGCACTTTGGCCTGATTGCTGCTCCTTGCTGCATGCGAGCAATGCCGACACTGGATGGGAGGTCAGGGTGCTGTGATGGACGGTCTCCCTCCAGACTAACAGCCCCTCAGTGGGTTACTTGGTGCTCACATTCATCACTGATGAAGTCTCAACATAGGCCCTTTCACACTTCCGCACTGCACAGTACCATGTCGTGCCAGCATGGATAGACTAGCCTTTCCATCACACTACAAAATCTCTGAAAGCAAGCCATGCTTGCTCCACCAAATGTCTGAAGCTATGTGACTTAAAAGTGATTTTAGGCGTAAGCGGGGTCGAATAATTTATGGGGTAAGAAAACAGTCAAGGTCCTAATCAAGGTTCACACAGTGGGAGTCCTGATTTAGGATCACCAACCACCGGCTCAGCAGTCCTTTTCTTCACTCTTGGAATTCAGAGTTTGCAAAAAGTATAGTCCAAGATGTATAGCCTACAGATCCATACTGGGCACAATATGGAGTCATTTAAGTGTGAGTCACCCAATAATAAATGTATTTCGTTCTGTCCTATATTTATAGAACCTTACTGACTGGCTACCTGCAGCTTGCCATTAAAATTGTGAGGGCTTTCCTCTGGACTGTAGCATTACATCTGCCCTATAATAAATAGCTTACATTTATTATATTTAGAGTCTCATGTAATATTTTGAAATGAAAGATATCAGAAAATCATTCACCCTTGCCAGCTGTGGGATATGAGCTGTAGAAAAAACTTGAAACACAATTAAGTATTTATTCCTGAGAGCCAGCAGAGAGTGTGGTACTGTACTCTAAAGTTTAAGGCAGACCCCCTGTGCAGATTGGTTTGCAAACTCAATGAGAGTTTACTCTCTATTGCCTGTCCATGACTGCATGCTGACCTGTGTCCTCAGCTGAACGTATTTCATTCAGCTCCAATCGGTCGGCCCGAGGCAAACACATCAATGGCGTGATGGGAAAACATGGATGTTCTGCGTGCTGAAAATCTCACATCTGCTCTTACCGCCACTGCAGAGGCCTGGATGTCAGCCGACGTCCCCACATGGCCCGAGACTCTCCCATGACTTCCCACAACCGGTAAAGAGCAGAAACACCATTCCACAGCCTCAAGGTTTTTTTGCACAAGCTTTACGAGTTTACACAGGTGGAGGTCCTGGACTCCAGTCCCGTTGGTGTGCACAGGGTATTAAATATTTACAGCAGTTTAGATACCCTGCCTTTGGAAAATACAGTTCAGAAAGACATTTAGAGAAAGAAGACGAACATAGTAATAACTGTCATTAGTCAGTTATTTGCTTCCAGTTTGGAGGCGGTGAGCTGAATGAGAGCGCATGCCTAGGTATATGATCTGTTAAATTAGTGGAGAATGCTGAATGTCTATCTGTACCATAATGTAGACTGAACACTCCAGGTACCCCCTCTGCACTGAAATTAAAGCCACATCAAAATTGCTTTGACATGCATTCTTATGGTAATGACAGTTTTCCCCCCTTCTTCTCATTTAGATGGCCGTCTTAATGACTGTCGGCCCTGTAAGTGCAGCAGCAGCATCCAATAAGGCTTCATTTAGAGCCCACCACCATTCAGAGTGAATGAGGGGGAACAAGAGGCCCTAGATGAGGAGTGCAGCGCTGGTCTGATTCTTCATCAGCTCTGTGTGGCTGTTGGGCTGGTAATTACACACATTATCAGTCATTACCGCAGTCTGCCAAAGCGCCTGAGACAAGCAGCAGGGTAGGCCTTGGTGCGGGGGGTTGATGAGGGTAGGGGGGTGTATGCATTGAGGTTAGGGACATGGGGATGTATAGACAGACTGCACTTAAGGTTGTACACAGACAATGACGTTGCAGACAGCCAGACCCTCATGCAACTTGCAATACAGTATACCATAGTTGTACAAAATCGCTGCTCCCACTGAATAGGAGGTCTGTTTTTATATCGATTGTATTTCTCTGTCTCTTTCCTGCTTTTTTTGTATTCTCCACTTGTTTTTAATCTGTATTTTGCCCTATCTTTTTTGTTTTTCCTTCCCTATTATGCACCTTTATCTCTCATGAGCTCACTTTCTCTATCATATGGGTTCTCCCATGACAGTGTATTTCCTCCCCCTCTTTGCCTCCCTTTCCTCTTCTGTTCCTCAGCTTTCTCTCTGTGTGTCTCTCTGTCTCTCTGTGTTTATCAGACTATATCTCTCTTTCTTTCCCTCTCCTTCCTCTGTCTCTCTCACTCGCTCTTTGTGTATATCTTCTGGGCTCACCCGAGATGCAAATGACACAAGAAAGTGATAAAAGTTGCATGTTGGCACCACCACAATTAAATATTAAAGACTCTCATTTTTTCCCCCCTTTTTTTTCCAAGAGAAAGGATGCCTGTGGATATTGCTTTCACATTACAGCACAGAGAGAGAGAGAGAGAGATTTATGAGAGACTTGATTTAGACTCCCAAGCTTTCAGAATGCCTTTTTACACATAGATTATATTATAAGAGATTATTTTATTTAACTGTTTATGAGGAAGCCATGTTAATTGTAAAGAGTTGATAAACTGTGTTGACAGCGGAAGAGTCATTATTCCTCTGTAGAAACTTTCTGGAGCAGTATCATTAACTCTGCAAACCACAGTAGGTTAGCAAGTGAGTAGTGATACATGCTATACTTTGTACAAGGACTTCTGTTCTGTCTATTTTAAATATGCCTTCTGTAAGCAATGTTTAATCTGACTAATTTATTATATAAACCTTTTTTTTTTTTTCATTTGTTCTTGGGTTGTTACATCATCGTTACATACGTTATTCTAATGCAAAGTGTGACCCACTTTCTTTAGTTGTATTGTTCCTGGGCTTAGCCCCACCAACCCTGTTTTCTATTCACTACCTCAAAATGAGGATAAAAAAAAATCATTGTGTGCGTGAGTGTGTTCATCTCCCTGCGTCCTCTCCTTTGCTATTTTGCACACACTGTGTATTTATGTGTCAATGTGTGTTTGCATCATCTGTGGGCCTGGTAAGTGTGTGTCATGACTGCATCCCTACATGGGGCATAGGCCTTTCTGCTGTGCTCATCCAGGCACAGCTAAAAAAAGAGATGAGGAGGAGGAGCAGCAGGAGGAGGAGGAGGAGGAAGAGGGAGAGGGAGGAGGAAGAAGGGGTTTGTTGCTTTTAATTGAATTGTAAATGCGAGTGGAGGGGGAACAGGGCTGCTCCTAGCTGGGACAGACAACAGATGGAAGGCAGGGCCTGCCCTGCAGGGCGAGCGGGGTGAGAGGGGAGATGGGTGGGTGGAAGGCAGATAGATGGATGGATGGGGGAAGGGAGAGGCAAAAGGGTCTGGTGCATGAAAATGACCGGGGTCTGTGGCCTCTGTGCTCTCTGTGCCTCTCATTCTCTCTCTCAATCTGTCTTTTTTATCTCCATTGCTTTCCCCTCTATCTCTTAGAAAACAAAGTTTGGCTTTGAAAATGAAAGACCTGATATCTAGCCACTAATCAATAGTAGTAGCAACACCGCATTCAGTTGAGTTAAATGAGCTCTCCCTGCTATCGTATACCCTGTTTGGCAAACACATTGATTATACTCTTGAATCAAATGTGAATAACTAAAACATGAAAAAAAAAGTTAAATAAATAAAGTAAAAATACATTTAAAAAGTATAATCCCTCACATATAACACTATGTGATGTCCTGGTGCTTATATAGTTGTTAATGGTATAAGGGAGCATTAACAAAGAGTGTTTCTCTATGTTATATCTAAATAAGAAATCTCACTAGTCACATAAACACAAATGGGCTCGCTGTGTAATATAAATGGAGATTTGCTCAGTGGGAAGAAGGAACAGGATCCATAGGAAATCCACCACCACCCCCACCCTCCCCTTCTCTCTCTCCCTCTCCCTCTCTCTCTCTCTCTCTCTCTCTCTCTCTTCAAAGAGAGGAAAATTACCCCAGTCTGCCCTCCTCAGGTGAACGGGGCTTAGGGATTCTGTCACTGCACCACGCAGACTAGGTCAGACACTGGGGGACACACACACACACACACACCACTAGGTCAATACAGGCTTTACCCCTTGACTAGATTAAGGGCATTTGGGTTGTTTGTGCATTTGTGATGATAATAACTCCACATGGGGTTGCTTCTCATTTTATTGAACTGATCAATGCTGCTAGATTTGCCAGGTCTTATATCTGTATCAACTTACTTAGTTGAGTTCTAGGAAAGGTTGAAACCTGGATTATAACTTTGGATGTAGAAAAGTAACATCACAGTCACACACTCAGCTAGAAATCATGATTTACGTGCATCTTCCACATGATTCCTTTGCTGAATAAAACATTCTGAATGTCAGTGTGCACACACAATTATAATATTGTACCTTCCATTCTAATGTACACTCCCTGCTATTTCTTTGCATATTTTATTTTTTATACATCATTTCGGGATATAATTCTGTTTTTTTCAATTCTTCCATTTCTTACAGACGATGCCTGTGATGGATACTCCTCATAACTGTCTCTGCAGGCATGATGTCACCGAGCTGCCTTAGTTAATCTCTTTCCTCCCAGACAGCATATTCACAGCCTTGGGGCTAGACCCAGCTCCTACATCTATCTGCAGCCAGCACATGCACTGTTGCTCTCCAATAACTCCGCTCAATTGCCCATCATTCCTCCTCCTCCTCCTCCTCCTCCTGTGCGAACCTCTTCCCCCTACACCTTTCAGAGCACCTCCGTCCACCGCTGCATTTTTATTCTGTTATTAATCTGCGGATGCGTCTGCCAAATAATTAACCTGGCCGAGTTATTTATTCCCTGGCTGATATTTCCCTACCTGTGTTTGGGAGGCAGAGGGGAGGACAATGCCATTGAAATGTCCTCTTGCAGCTAAAGGAGACCAAGGAGGGTGGGTGTGTGTCTGGTGGGGATTAGTAGGAAAGGTTTGGGGCCTTACCTCAACCATGGGCAGGCGGGGTACAGGCGATTCATGTGGGGTATTACAAATGCACCAGTAACCTTTTCAGTTAATGAAAAAAGAGGATGTGCTAATAAAAGAGAATAAGCTGGAGAGGGACTCTTATGAGGGGACACGTGGGCCTGTGTGTAATTCCCAGCGCATTTCCATTGGCAAACACATACAGGACACACATGGTGTATGCGCAGGCACACACACAAAAAAAACACACCCACACACACCAACTGCTCACACACAGACATGCAGATATGCTAACACACACACACAAAGTCGCACACATAAATAGAAACACACCCTCACTCGCTCATATACTGCGCAGCCAAACCTCGCTCCTCGCTGGGTGTGATTATATCCAGGAGAGAGGTAATGTGTTGCGCCTGAGGTGGGAGGTGGTAGATGGAGGAGACATGAGTGCTTTGGCCTTGAATTTCACCCAGGACTGCCTCCCCATCTCCCCATGCCCATTTTTCACTCTTAGGGGAGAGTTCGCTGTGGGCTGCTGGAAGTATGGGGCCATGGCACAGTGAGCTGAGCGTTCAGGGACCACCTTGTTTCACCGAAATGCTCTCCCACTTCATAACGAATATCTGAGATGGAGGTAGTCTCTCTCCCCTCTCCCTTACATGTCAGCAGTAAGCCATTTGTGTCAGAGAGCCAGGCCTGATGAGTGAAAGTTTGTAGATGTTGAAAATGTGTCTACTGGTGAAAGCTTGAGTGGGCATGAGCATAGGCTAATGAATACCAGCCTGTGCCTTTACCCTTGAAACAGAGATTGGAACCCAATGCTACATATTTGAACGTCTTTTTAGTGTTTTTTCCCCCCCCTCCTAGTCAAAAGTTCCTGTTTAAAGTTTAAAGCGAATTTCAGAATTTTCAGAATAAAAGCTCAATCAGCTTCCGTTACGCAAATATATTCAAAAGGATCTGACAAGATTACATAATTAGTAACTCTACGTTGGCACTAAATTTAAATTGTGTGTAAAACAAGTGGATGGAAACATACTTGCAGCGCAGTAATGTATTCTCTGCTTTCATTACACCCTCAATCTATCCTTGTCCTATCTCTAACAACTCACAGAGGAACATGCCAGTGCTTTGGAGTTTCTTGATACTGAATGAGGCCTTCATGTGCTATCATATGACAACATGAAAAACACTCTGTGTGATGTGTTTTTTTTATACTCGGCCAAGTCCAGACAGGGGAACGAAAAATAGCCAGCAACGATTGGGCAGCTGTTGGAGCCTGTCGACCTTGGGTGTCAGCCTAAGTGTAATTATTTTTCACGCTTGCCATGTTGACCAGATATACACCTCTTGTGATCTATTTATCAGGCCTCCCGTGTGGGGTGAAGGCGGGATGTGCATGGGCATTCACACACACATAGGCATACTTACCTATATGTATCAACAGTGACCTGATTCCACTGGGTTGGTGTGGATAGTAGATAAATAAAGAAAATCATTGCCCTCAGTGAGAACCTGCTGCAACATAAATTTCAGTCAAGATCTGATTTGGGTTTGAATGAGGTTAGCATTGATTAATTGGAATTTCCAGCATAGGGAATAACTTCCATAATTCACACTAGCAGCTGCTTTACTGTGTGCCAACTTGATCATCTTGCATCTCCATTCTCCGGGTTCATTGGCTGGCTGTTTGGCGACACTGTCAGTCTGTGCACTTGTCACCCTCTCTGTCTGTCTGTCTGTCTGTGTCAGGATGTCTGAGCCTCAGACATCTACTGTCTTCACGCCTGTCAAACACTCTGATACAGCGTGGTATCATATCAAATGTCTCTAAATGCCAGTCGAAGAGACAGGAGTAATATTAAAAAGAGTGTAATTAAAATGGAAAGGAGCGGGTCATGTTGGGTAAGACCTTCGGATAAAAAAAAAAAGGCCTCTGAGCAAGCCAAGCAGTTTTCACCCCCCCCTCTCCCTCGTTCACTCTCCTGTCACCCTGAACAGAGGATTGACATTCAGTCGAGGACACCCCTGGCTGGCGGTTAAAAGAAGTGGAATTAATGTGCAAGTTGAAGAGAGAGTGGAGCGGGGGGCATAGGGTAGGTGGGGTGGGGTTGGTCGGTGGTAGTGAATGACACAGTTTTTGATGGAGTGCAGACATGGCTGACTCACCCTCTCTCCTTCGTCTGCCTCCTGCTCTCCTTTCATTCTGTTCCTCTTCGTCTATCTCTCTATCTCTATCTTCTGCTCGCTCGCCGGGGTCGCCACCCCTCCCTCCTGCCCCCCACCCCCCTCCGCTCCGTGCACCCTCCTTCCCTCCCATCCTCTCTGGCCTTATTGTTTTACATCTCTTCATTCAGTCTTTTATGGCTGCTTCGTCCTCGTGCAGACCCATCTCACCACCGGATGATGGGTTCCTCCCCCAGTTATCGCGGCTATTTATTATCAGCGTCGATCCACATCACATTCTCTGACTTTGGGAAGATGGTTTTCACATTGGGCTGCTTTACTGACTCGCCATATAACAAATCCGTTCAGAAGCTCACTCAAACACATGCAAGCTCACACACAAAGTGACAGTCAGATAGGAAGACTCACATCATTATTTTACACTGCAGATTTACTAGCCGCTAAAATGCTACGTAGCATTTTAATGCATCATAGTGATTACTTTGACAGCTTTCCAAGATACTTTTTTACAAACAATTCCCACACTTTTGGAGGTTTTTTTGTTTTTTTTCTTCATTCTGTATTTGGGAGTTGGTGTAGTATCTCATTGACTTTTACTGCTGGGTCAGTGATTATTTTAATATGACTGAGGCTAAGCCATTCCAAACTGCTGACACATGCGTGCGCGGGTAAATCATATTTTAGGGAGAATGAGTCAGTTGGTCTTGATGACATCACTTGAATTCCTGGAGACAGAGGGAGTCTGAGGTGAATGTGCTGCTATCAGGTCATGCTGTTTGAAGTCAGTGGGAGATGTACTTCTATCCATCAAGGATTTACTGTGAAACTGTTTTCAATGCAAATGAATTTGGTTAAATCTACCAGCTTTAGATGTGACAGCCCCCACATTTTTTTTAAAAACTCAGTCATAAAAAATGTTACCAGATCATCACCTCTTTCAGCTTTCCCTCTTAGTTGCCCTCTGACAAACGCAGAGTACTGTAAGGTAACTAGAAATCCATTGGCGCTATACCTCTGTGAGTCATGTAGTAGGGGGAACATGTTTTAGCACTTAACCTCTATAGTGGGAGCAGCTGTGGGGCCCAGAGGGACTGTGTATTCAACAGAGGAAGGCCGACTGGATGCCTAATTAACTAGGCTGGCTTGATGATACAATAGCATCTTTTGAAATGGCCAATAAATTTCTAGGAACAGTGGCTGGGGCTGCAGTAGTGAGGATAGGGGGTCAGCTCTAGCCTTTGTTCATACTGTACGTACACACACACATACGCTCACACACACTATTGTTTGTGGTTGGAGGAAGACAAACCTGAGTAATTTGAACCAAAGAACTTCAGATGTCACTTAAGACTGTGTAGAACCAGTTTTATAGCATGCCAGTCATTACAAAGCATTTCAGCACATGGCACTTTAACAGTTCTTTCCACTTTCACAATAACTGCAGCAAATCCTGCTCTTCCTGTTATCTTCATTGATCACCCTCTTTGATCATTTAGTTACAATTCAGTCTGTGCACTCTGTGACTACAAAGGTCTTTTTAACAAAAGACAAATTCAGCTTGAACAACATTTCTTTTTTCAGACAAAATATACTTTAGCAAGTTGATGTAATCAGTGAATGGTAGTGGGAATGGCGGATTTGCTGGATTTGAGGTAGTTGAGAAGAGACGAGCCTTGAGTGGAACCCCAGGTAGGGCTCCACTCATTATGGATCGATCCCCCGTCTCCTGTGTCAGGTCCTCTGCAGGCCTGATTGAAGTGTTTTCACCCAGGCTTCATGAAACTGTAAAAAAAAAAAACATCTCTCTGCCTCCTATTGATTTCAAAATGTCAAAACTTAAACCTTAAGAGGAGCAGAACACACTCCAAAAGGCTTGGAGACGGGCTTAATGGCTGGCGAAGAAAAGCTATTGGGAAAGTTTTTACCCAGTTTATTTTTTCTGTAATGGTTTCCCCTTTGTCTCACTCATCAGAATGGATTTTCCGAGGGAAGAGGTAGGTGAAGCATATCACCCTGCCATAACGAGGCAGAAACTGTCAGTTAGGATACCATCCCGTCTGGTTCGTTAAGGATTAGGCTGGTTGGGGAATGTTGTGAATTAATCCAGAGCGTCAGACATCACACCAAAGCCTTGCGCTGGATTAGTATTAGCTTTTGTTTGATTCATTGTGAATTAACCGACATAATCCACCTGGTGTCAGACACAATAAAAACACACCAACTGACACAGAAACAGGATTAGGTTTACAGAGAACAGCAGGCCTGACTGCCATCAGTCAGTTAACCTGGGATGCTGTTCATCAAATTATATAAATGTCCTTATCCTCGTCATAAATGGCATTTTGCCATCTAATGAATTTTGAAACCCCTATTCCCTGCTGTATAGTACTGCGTAAACACTGATTAGACGCAGGGTGCGAACTAGCTCCCCTTGGCTTCTCTCAATAAGACACGAACTCCCCTGAAAATATAATATGTGAAATTTTAGGGGGGGTCTCTAAAATACTGACAATATGATATTTGTGCCATGCATTTCTTTCTGTATCTTCATCATCATGAATCATACGTACAATAAGGCAAATATTGATGTATGATTCATGCATGAGGGTGATCTAATTCACTTTAATAAAGATACCGGCATGCATGCTGTTCTTGCCATCAACATTGAAGCGTAGCGGTGCAATATCAAAATATCAGAAAAAAACAAACCTTCCTAGTTCCACACTGCCCGCCGAATCGTTGCATTATTCGTTGCTCTGTTTTGTAGTCAGCATAATGGGAGTCACTCATTCCTCTGTTGAGGCAGGCACAACCACCACTCATAAGAAAAAGGTAGCTCCCCTGGAAGCCAAGGTATAGTTTGCAAACTGATTAGACTGAAGTGTGTTATCAGCTGGAGATATTTTACTTTCATTTGTTTTCTAATCTAATACATATATTGACATGACTGTTTCCTATTACTTGACTTTAAATTCGCATAACCAAGTTTTTCTCCTTTCTTTCTCTTATTGTGTTCATTTTACAGAAAGATGGAGAGGCAAAGTTGGATGTGGCTCGGCTCGGCTAAGTCCCGTTCGGCCCTGCGGTAACAGATTGGTTACTGGGTCTTTCGGTTATCCGGCCTGCATGGCAGCAGCTGTGTCGTCCTTCCCCTGGCAGAGGCTGAGAACCTGCAGACGAGGAGGAGGCAGACTTGCTGGGAACACCTGCTGGGTTCCCTGCCTCTGTTTCTCTCCTTGCTTCCATCTCTCCACTCCTCCCTCGCCACCTCTCTCCTGAATCTGTCACTGCCTTTTCTTTCATCTACATCTACTTTCCCCTCCCTTCTCCCTTCAACCCTTCTCCTGCGTTTGGCACCACCATCCCTGCTTCCTTGCATCCCTGCTCTGCCCAATCACAGGCGTGACAGCAGTAGAGCTCAGCAAACACTCCCTCAGGTGCTGGTATACCTTACACAGAGTATCATCTCTGTATTGCACAGTATGTGGTAAGAATGGCACTGTTGGGATGGCATGTATCGCCAGAAGACATTATGTTTACACTCTTTGTTTTTACTGGAAATAGACATCTCCATTGTGCCTGAAATCTCAACAAGTCCTCATACCTGAACAACAGAATACTGTAAGTCATTTGTTATTGTGTTTGACAAATGCATAAGTGATTAGAATACAAATGAGAGTTTTTTTGAGCTACCACTTCTATATTTTAGATTTGTAGGTCCAATGTAGGAGCCAAGTTTTGACAAGGAAGAACAATCTGTGGAATAAAAATGTATAATAATTTAGAAATGTTGAGATATCCGCTTATTTGCTTTCTTGTCGAGATTTGGATGAGACGTTCGATACCACTTTCACGCCTGTCCAGTAAATATAAAGCTACAGCCAGCAACCGGTTAGCTTAGCTTAGCATAAAGAAAGGAAAAAGGGAGAAAGAGTTAGATGGGCTGTGTCCAAAGGTAACAAAGAAATTACTACCAGCACCCCTAAAGCTCACTAATGAAAAATGTAATCAAATACTCATTACACATTACTCACTAAAACGTACATTACTTTACCAATTACTGAACAGAAAAGGTTAGTTTCTGGTTACTTTACTTTTATCAGTCAGTCCATCAAAGGTGCCTTTAAACAAGTTCAAAGCCTCCACACCCACATCTCACATATTCTGTCTATAACACGTGCAGAAATAGAAAGCAAGGCATTATGGTATGAGTGCTAAATGGAGGGAATGGAACGCCAAATACATTACCTGGTTAATAAGATAGAGGAAAGATTGGTTTTATGTTTAAAACGAACCAATGTTGACTGTTGGTGAAAAGGGTCCAAACATTGGTCTTTAGGTTCTAATAGGTTTCTTCGTCTTTATAACAATCTCACACTACTTCTGCTTTTGCTTCTAATAGAGGGCAGTCATTATTTGCACAACCAAAATAGCCAAATAAAGTCTCTGTGGCGTTTTGTAGAAAATGTTGAGAAATGACTCAAATGCTTTTAGCAGTCAAACAGAACTGTATAGAGAATAGCAGAGTGAGGTCAGTTTCTATTTGTAGGGTCAAAGCCTGCAGATGCAGTCACAGTCAAGACTCTGAGCACTCAGACTGATCCCTCTCAAAGCCCAATCATTCAAAATGGAAGCTTGTAGTCTCGGCAGGATGACTGATACTTATTGCTGGTTTCGCCATCATCATGTTTAGACAACCTCAATACATTATGCACAATCCAATGTTGTGTGTGCGTGCAATATGGTCATACATGTTGTAGACGGGAAGTAGATGCATCAGTCACAAAGGGCATGTGAAGGATGACTGGCTGTCTTCCCATGTGTTCCGAATGGAGAAACTGTCATGGATTTCTCAATTGATTACACGTCCTCACATCTAGCCCGTAATTGCATAAGAGTCAAGGCAAGCTAGGTTTCTGACCAGAACATTCAATCACTTTTCATCTATTATGAAGCATATACTCAAAACTCAATGTGGAAAGAGGACGCTTTATCAAGTCTGAGGTATCATCATGACGACCATGATGAAAGATTGAGCACATTAATAACATACCACTCCACTTTGCTTTTGTTCATCTTCAGCTCATACAAGTCCAATTCTTACTGTCCAGACATTTTACCTTTTCTACATTTTGCTGTCTAGACCTCTTGAAGATGGCCTCCTGGGCTCTTGCCTGTGCTCAGATTCATTATTACAAAATAAGGACATCTCTTTCAATGCTCCAGACTACTTGATGTCTGTGGCTTTCATACTGATAGAAGATGAAAGGAAAATAAAATGTCTGCAAAACAGAATCCTAATACCATTCTCAGTCTGCTCCGTTATCACATAGATCATAGGGAGACACTCATAAAAGGGCCCAGTACAAAATAAAAGCATTTTTTTGCAAACGGACCATGGCACAAATAAGTGGAGGCACTTTGAAATGCAGAGTGGGCAGTCAGTCAGTCAGTGTGTCCTCCCCTCTCACAAAGTGCACCAGGGGCTAGATAATGTCAGCCCCCACGTCGTTTTTCTGACCCCTCCTCTGTGTTCTGTGGAGGCAGACCGAGGCAGGTTGCCAGAAGCTTTCAGGGCTGGTAGAACAAAATGTCTCAGCGGGTCTTGTTTTATTTCCCTCAAGTAGCATTCAACACCTCCCCATCACATTCGCACAGACAACCTCCCATTACCATACGATTCAAATCTAACATCGCCTTTCATTCATTGTAAAAGGGCACCCAGAAACATGTAATTATTTTTCTCTCTCCCCTCCCTGAGATCAAAGCCCAAACAGGAGTGATTACAGAGAGTCAGGTTGTCTTTGAAGACACTCTTCGGTTCCTCTCTTTCTGTTTGGTTGCTGTATAAACAGGGCTGGGAGACGCCACAGCGCTAACCTCTCCTCAGCACGCAGACACTTGCAGACTGGCAGGTGTGCCTCTGTTTACAGGCAGCCACTGTTAGCATGGTGCACTTCAACCCTGACCCATCTCAGGGTCTCTGATAGTTCTCCCTCTCCACAGCTCACTTTCTCTGCCTACTGTCGTAAAAAGAAGCAGCAGGCATCCATATACTTCACTCCTTGAACCCTGACTGTAAAACACAGTTTTACGTGATCTGTTTTTGGTTTGTGGGGTTAGACATGGCAAGAATGAGAGATGCGCTGATTGCAGTGTTTATAAAGGGAGGGTGAAGTATAAGAAGAGATTGAGAGAGGAGCCGTGCTGAGGATATACTCTCTTGCGTGTCATAGGAACCATGCTGTAAGATTTCTTTTTAATTTGGCAGTTCAAACATCATCGTTTGCCCAGCGCTTTGCCTTTTTCCAGCTGTATATTTACAGTAAATGGATGACTGAATTACAGCGAGGAACAGAGAATCAATTCCTGTTCTCTCTCTCTCTCTCTCTCTCTCTCTCTCTCTCTCTCTCTCTCTCTGTTATTTTTAGGTGGACAGAAAACAGTTTTCACAACTGAAAGTGCACACCATCCAGTGTAGTTATGCCAAGATTTCCTAAGACGTTCCAGCTGTGTGAGCTACGGTGCAACAATAATAAGACAGGGTAACAATCTCTTTATGGCCTTGGATTTACATGTGTTTACCATGGGAGCACAAGATAAAATGGTAATTATTTGAGAACTGCACATACCCCAACACTTAATGAAAAAAAATATTTTTGCTTTTCTTTTTAAAGTTGTATAGATACCATATACAGTCTTTCAAACTTATCACCTTACAGTGTAGACATCTAAAGTACAGAATAAATCCCTTATTGAAAGAAAGTCTAGAAGCTCTGTCTTTCTCAGAATGGATCACGTAATGGTTGATTTACAGTTGTGATGGGTGTATGCTTACCACTAACCAAGTTCTTATGGCTCACTCCCGTTCCTCAGCACTTTTAACATAATGGGAATAAAAGTAAACTGAAGTAAAGTTATAACCCCTGCACCTCATGTTTTTCTCAAGCTAAACAGGGCTCTAGAACTCCGGCAAGCCACAATGTTGAGTTAAGTTACAGATTGTAGACAACATTGCAGTTTTGTCTGATGCCATAAACAGAAATCAAAGCCTGATAAACTTTTTGGTTTCAGTCAGTTGAACAATTGTAAGGTTATTCACTGAATTTTGTTTGAGAGAAAAAAACTAAAATGAAACAAAGTTGCTGGTTTGATCAAACTGAGGTTTACGCCTCAGCAGTCTGGCAAGAAGCCAGCCTTTGCTCTCTGACCTTGCTGGCAAAAACTGGTTATAGAGTGTTACTGCTCATAAACACACAAAGTGTAATAGAGCTTAGGGCATAGACTGATATGTGTGTCAGTGGCCCAGAGCAACATCTGTACATGTGTGCTGCGCTGCTGTGCCATCTAGTCTTAAGGCAAAACTGGAAGTACAGAGATACTCCCAAATATTCCAAGTATTCCCCCTCTCCCTCAGTCCACTCTACCTCTGCAGGAGCACCAGCTCACATCAGCTGAGCACAGAAACGCCTGTCACAGGAGGAGCAAGACGCTAACCATTAGCGAATTTACGTCAGCCCAAGCACAAGGGTCAGCGCGGTCAGACAGACCACCCAACAGCTTGGTCATCAAGGACAAAGACACAGAGGAGGGAGAAGGAGAAAGAAAAAAGGACTGAGGGAGGGAGTAAAGGAGTGTGGCTATCTCCTTTCAGACAATCCTGCTGAAATGTGCTGAGATGACACAAGCTTTTACATACGGTGTGTGCACTCAGTTGTGAAGCCACATGTACTGTCAGCACTGTTAAGGTATTGTTCATTGTTGCATGTGTGTGCGTGTGACTTTATGCATCTGACTCTATGAGGCGACTACATGCGTGTTCTTATGTGAAAGTGCACACATCAAGGAAAAGCATTCTTCAAGTGAGTGGGCTGGTTTTTCTCCCTGCAGAGTGATGACAGTGTCCAGTCTGCTGCTCAAACACTGAGCTAACACCGCAGGCATCACAGGCATACTTTCAGCTTCATATTTTTCAACAACCCCCGTCTTGGGTTATTTGGGTCGTCATGACATGGCAGAGTAATTGGTTTGCACAGATCACTCCCCGCATTTGACAACCTGCCCCATTTACTGTCTGAGCTCTCTGGTCAAGCTGCTTATAAATCTTTCACCGACTTGATTAATTGTCTCAAAAGTGCTCCTCTGCCAGGTAAATAAATAATGAGCAAAGTGATGATTTCTATTGTTGTCCAGTCAGCAGGTTGACCTGAGAGGTCGACTGTGAAAAACACCTCACAGGGAGGAGAAAATAGAATATTTAAAGGAACACATAAATTGGCCTCCAGAGCTGTTTTTATGGCGTGTTTGTTTTTGTGTGTGTGTATGCCTGTGTGTGTGTGTGTGTGTGTGTGTGTGTGTGTGTGTGTGAGTGTAGAGGAGAGACAGAGTATATCCACATGTTCACTTCTGCATCTGAGGATCATCTATGTAAATCTCCTTACATTTTTAATAGGAAATACACTACGCTTACACTGCAGGCTTCACAAAAAAAAGGTACAAGCATATCTTCTTGTTCAAGCACGACTTTCATTTTAATTGAGACTTAAAGGTTCACCTTGTCTTTTCTTTGCTGTGACAAAGCTTTCAATTCAGGGCCCTATCATTCCTAGCAGCGAGGATTTAGATTTAGGAGAAAGTAATGACAACCTCCCCCCTGGTCTGGCAGACCAGCAGGGGGCAGAGGTGTGTGTGTGTGTGTGTGTGTGTGTGTGTGTGTGTGTGTGTGTGTGTGTGTGTGTGTGTGTGTAGGTGTAGGTGTAGGTGTTAAGTGTGTGTTCTTGGAGGGTTTATTCCTCCTCCACCTCCACTTTAATGACATCAGAGAAGAGACAGTAGTTCGCTGCTGGAAAGCATACCAAACAGGAAGGCTCTCCCTCTCTCTCATACAGTGTCTCCTTGGGTATTACAGCTCAATATGAGGTGTTCTGTTTGGCCTGGCTGGGTTTTAATAAAACCTGACAAGGATTTATCACCTGTTCATGGCTCTATATGCTGCCACTCTGTCAGACAGAGGTGGTGGTGGTGGTTGGGGGTTGGCTCTGGCATGCAGCAGTCATATTCACCTCATATTAATGTGTTTGCAAGAGAACTGAACTCGCCTGGAGGAACAAGGCAATGAGGTTGGCTGATGAAGTGAATGTATTAAGGAGCAGGCCATCGCTTTCTTTCAATGAGCTATTTTTGTGTGCACATCCCTCAGAAGCCCTCCCTGATTGAGACACATTCAATTTTCATGCATATTACCACTCCTCATTGTGCAGTATTAACGGGTGGAGGTGGGGGGGGGACATTCAAAGTTTATTAAAACAAAAACTAACATCTTCAGCAAAGGCGGTTACACAAACACCTGTGGATATGTAGGACAGCGTATAAATAACATCAAATCTTCACGTGGACAATGGCTGTGTCACGTCAAAATGTCCTCTGGAAAGGTTTCATTATCCTCTTCCCATCTACCCCCCTCTATCTCTCATCATTCTCTCTACTTCCTCCTGCTCTCTCCATCCCTCACTCCACCTCATCGTCATTTCTGTGTGTGCCTCTCACCAGGCATCCCCATTGAGGACTTCCTCAAGACCGTTGCTAGGTGATGGCCCCCTGATTAACGAAGGAGCAAGAGGGGGGAGCGTGTGTGTGTGTGTGCACACGCGTGTGTGTGTCTCTTTCTCGGCAGTTATCACTAATTGACAGCTGCCGGCCCTCAGGGCTGTATTCTAACCCTGTGCCCCCAGTGTAATCGGAGGGCAGGGCTCTGTCGCCCCCCGTAGGAGAGTGAGGAGGCTGGGGGGAAGGAGGGGGCAGTGCTGCTTTGGATCTGGCCTTATGGTGGGGCAACACACTGCAAGACCTGTTTGGATAAGCAAAAAGATGTGGGGAAGTAAGTAGAGACATGAGGGAGGGGTAAGGGCTGGGTGAAGAGGGAAGAATGGGGTGAGAGGCGAAAATGAGATGGGGAGTGAGAGATAGGAGAAGGACATCATAAGGGCAACAAGGGGCAAGAATAGTTAGATTGGAAAGCAGAAAAAAACAGTAGAAAGATGGAGAAGAGCGAGCAGAAGGTGGAGGGGTGAGGGCATGGCATGCCGTCTGAGGGAGGGGGTCCCCAGCTTTTCCTCAGTGCCAGTCTGCCGGCTCAACACCATCTGGAATTATTCTCAAACACTGGCCAACTCTCCTCACTCCAACTAGGACAATCTGATTATTCAGCCCCCACCCCCCATTCACGATATAACTCAAATTAAAATGAGATTATTGTGATCATACTTTGGGCTCCGAGGTTGATAATGAGTTAGGGGCACATGTGATTGTGGCTGTATATGAGGTCTGTGTGATATACACTGCAAATGTTTGCCAACTTTGGTCTCAAGTTTGCTTTAGTCTGAAAAGGCTTTCAAATATTTGCTCGGGGTGCTTTGAGTCAAAAATTGAAAAACTGTCAAAGCTATCAGAGAAACTCAGGGTATTTCTGAGAAGTGGAAAAACTCAAACTACCCTAATAAAAAATCATCAGTGATTATTAAACAAAGGCTTTCATGAAATTAGCATTTAATATTTATTCAATAACATTATAATCATTCTCTTATCATTAATGCTTTGAAAGCTGACTGAAATAAGTAGCACTTTTTTCATTATAGTTATTAGAGAGTGGAAACAGAAATCAAACAGCAGATGCCTATGTCCTGCTATATTTTAAACGTTTCCTTCCTTGTCAAAGGCAAGCAATTAAAAAGACTCCTTGTCAAATATTAACTGCACTTAAATGTATAGCGTCCAACAGAGAAACTGCAATATATCATAATAAATTAAAAGTAATTAGTAAAAAGACTTTGATGCGTGCATTCGGCTCTCATCACAGCTTCTCTTATGTGAAAATGCTTGATAATGGCACTCCAAACTGTAAGGATGTGATTAATATGCATAAAAGTAATTTATGCTGAAGCCTTAAACACAAAGCATTGCAGTGCAGTAAAATATAGAACACACAGATGTAAAATCTCTGCATCTTGTACAGAACAGAACAAAACACAATTGCAACTGTGTCATCTCCACTCTGTGTAATCGGAATGAGTGATTATTTTCACAGGAAGCATAAATTGAATTACTGTATAGGACATGTTTGTCTCATGATAAAACTGTATTGCCTCCACTGTAATTATCTTCATATTACTGTAATTATTTGAAAGTGTGCAAAACGGATTATTCCCTTTACCCGCCGCCTGGTTGCTCCGACTGCTGCACTGATCCTCTTTCAGCTGCGGCCGAAGCCTGTCACATGCAGTCTGCCTCTATGTCTTCATGCAGACTTTGACATTGCCAAGCAATCGATAGATCCTCAGCACAGAAATGCATCTCACCCTGATTATAATGAAGATAGCCGGTCATTTAAAATGCTAATGGCCAATTTCACCTAATAAGAGACATTCAGCCCAGCAGTTCATTAAAATTTAGAGGTGGAAAAGTCTATTCCAATTAAGTTTCACCCTCTTTCCCCCCCAGCGGCGAACCCATTAGGATTTTAAGAAATGTCGAAATGTCCCATCTCACAATCTTAACACTCCGCAAAGGAAGTACGCTTAAAACTTGAGTGGAGGGTCACTGAACAAAGGCACCATTGAGGAACATTAGTGGTAGTTAGCACATGACCTCAGCTGCCGCCACATTTAAGTCGCTGTGTATAACACAGATATCGGTTTCAGGTTCCAGCCACACTTCTCTCTTTGGTTGTTGGTCCCTATTTTATTTTCTGCCCTTTAAAAAGCCAGAATTATTACCTTATTAATTTGTTATGCAGGTTATACTTAAGGATTTAGTCTTAGTCTTTAATCTTGACTGGGGAAGAGTGACATGCCCTCTTAATCTATAATATGCAAGAAGGAAATTCATCTTTGTCCTCTTCAAAGACATTGGTTGCAAAAATCATGTGTCAAATAATATATATAAGGGAAAAGTGTGCACTTTATTTTGGTATATTTAGCTAATTCCCAAATGTACATCTATCTGCACCTGTAACATGATGATTACACATTGTGCACACTCTGTTACACCTCTTTGCCTGGAGCCATTTTTTTTATGAATCTTATCTAATTAGTGCATAAACAAGAAACGTTTCTACACATTTATAAATATTAATATTGGAACTGGCTCCGTAGCAGATACTTACAATATGTATACTCAATACAGTACATGGATGAAGGTGCTTTCATTATTGGACAGAAAAATACAATTTTCAAGTGCATGCATGGAAACTTACTGACAAGAGAAGTACTATCCTAAGAGATAATCTGATCATGTGGTGCACTGAATTTAGTTTTGTTTTTAGTGGCCTAGTGGTCTAATAATTCTCCCTCTTCAACAGCCTGTAATTTATTAAGCTTCTTGCTCATGCAGTTGTTTCATGTGTGCCCCCTTGTGGAAACCTGAGGCCCGCCCGCCAGTTCATTTGTGGCGCCAGCACTGCTGTACAGTGTCAGAGTTTTGCACTGTGGGTTTTCACATTCTGGATGGGCACACTTAACAGCTTTACCTTAATGGTTTTTACATTTAACATTTTGCTATAACTTGCATTTTTTATCCTGTAACATCTGATCTGAGACATGGTGTAAAAGATAAGCGTATCTAGAAGTAGTGCATGAATAAATCCAACAAAAGACATCTATTTTCCTGCAGTGTTTCATATTCAATTCCCAGTAATCTTGCCAGTAACAACAGGATGAACTTTTGCTGGATCGGGGGAAGGTATATGGAAACCAATAGATCCATGAGCAGACAACCTTTAGTTTTCTCCAAGATCGCTTCGATGATACTGATCACTTCATTATACGTTCTGCTACATTTGTCTGCAGAGAGAAATGTTCTGTTAATTTTGGGATGGGAGGTCAACCAACATGTACAGCAAAACGGTTCCATCTGCAACACAAGAAAATCAGAGGATGTGCGGGCTCGCTGCACAGCTCAGATCAGATAGCAGGACAAAAAAGTAAAGTATAAACACCACATCTGAGTAAGTGAGTCAGATGCACAGTTCTTATTTTTCTTTGTATTGAATTAAACATATCAATGCAAATGCAGATTTACTCAAACAACTCCCCGATCCAAAAGGAAAAGTGATTGTAGAAGACCAGCTCAACATTCTTACTTGTCCCTTTCCTGCTGTTTATTGTGCCATCTATGTCTTGTCTAACATGGTGATGTTGTATTGATGTGGCCCGACAAGACACTGTTTTGCTACTCATTTACAATGATAAAAACTGTTTATGTGGACTCAATATGATGTCTCAGAAGTCTTTTTCTATTCTATTTGTAGCTGAGTAGCTGAGCCTGCAAGATAAAATCCTTAGAAATACTTTTAATCATGGCACACACGTGCAAAAGTGTCACAAGTAGCATAATTAAAGGGTAAGAATATGTACAAACTAATTATTCTGCCAGTGTCTTTTAAGTACAACAGTATTTCTCATGATTGTACGACTTCAGTAGAATAGAATTTGTGCAGGAGAATGTCACTGAAAAATGGATTCTTAAAAATTATAAAGAATAATAAATATAAAACCCCAAAGAGTGCCTATTCTTAATTAAAAGCATCATTAGAAACAATTTTCAGCACAGTCAAGTAAAACACTGCCAAAAGCATTCCCACAGTACCTAATGCAACACACATTAGCACGCACGCTCATAATCCAATCTTATTCTTCCTTTTATTTTGACACCCAGAGCAAGTTTATTGGGAAAGGCAGATATCGTGCATCAGTTTGTGTGCAGTGTTTCAGTGCTCAGTGTGTAATCTGAGAGGGGTCTATATTAGCATAGTGAATCAAACAAAACAAAGCCTCTGCCAGTGATGTAAACACAGGGAATTAAACCTCCTGCAGTTCACTACCCGGTCATCTTCAGCTAATTTGACTGTGCAAGAAATCAAGTCTCTACTCAATTATAGCATCTGCTTTCCATGCAGAACTATGAGAGCGGATATCATTTACCACTGAAGATTTTCAAGACTGTAAGCAGCACTGTAAGCCCTCTTCAAAGGGGATTTAAATTAAAGAAAGTATGCCTTATGAAAATGTTCTCTTTGGTTTAAAAAAGCATTAATATATGTGCATAATAGTAATACAAATGTCCGATGGGATTTCATTACAGATGCAAGATTTGTTCTTCCCAAACTCTTTTTTTCTTGTTGCAAGAGTTGTTTTTTCCCGACCTATCTGGTCAGAACAAGACCTCTTCCATGCTCTCACAGCCGGAGAGCCACTGGCGGGCCTGTGGCTGGCAATTACGCCTCAAACTGCTCTCCCTCCTTCTCTTCTTCCAAACTCTCAGACACATTGGGCATCTACCACCCACTGCACTCACAGTAAGGTCTTCCAAGTCATCAGACAAAATAAATAAAGAACATGGGCATCATAGTTTATCTAGGGATGCTGAGGATTCAACAGCTGTTTACAGTGGACTACTTAGCTACAGTTTGTACAGTTCTGGTTAATCGACCAATCCTACAATTAACTGTGTCTACTGTATGTGGATACAAGGCTACTTAACAGGACATTATGTTAGAAATATGTCTCTCTGTGTCTACTCTGTCTTTTTTTATATACAATACTCATTGGTATGCAATGGGAGATTGTGCAAAGGAACTGAAGGCCTACCCCATTACCTTAGGATGTTTTTCTGCCGCTTGAACAGCTTTTTTATAGGCTGATTAGCTGCTTTGAAGGTGAGTTGAAACTAGAGCAAGTTTCAGAGCTTTGCTACATCTACACAGGTTAAGGCTGATCGAGCTGTGAACTTCCTCTTAGCTAACCACAGCCAATGGGCCAGTTGTGTAGAACCTCCATCCCTAATGAGTCTGAGATCGATCACCACCTGATAGAATCACCATATTTCAACAGTGGAGCAGCGGATTCTCTAATATAGTAAAATGAAATAATTAATCATTATTCTGAGCAGTATTTAGGGAAATTTTCCTATTTGGTTAATCCTCTGGAACTGATTAAAATGACTCCTTAAAGCACAAACATACGATGTGATTCAAGTAAACCCATTTACAACATTTGATCCGTATTTTCCTTTGAGCAAGAGTGGGAGGATTTTGGTTTGCTCTCAATTTTTTGTTCTTGTTCACACTCTGTATTCTGAAAAGCAAAAAATATGGAAAGGTGATAGATCTCCTGCTGTACTTTAATATAAAAACCAAGCTGGGAGATATCCAGCTCTATTTGGATCCTGAGACTCAAACTCTCCAAAGAGGCTTCCCTTGTCTCACTGCTGAATAGCACACAAGGAGGCAGTTAGTGACCCAGTGACCCCATCCACAGAGAAACGGAGCTGGGTGGGATTATATCAACGTTAGCTGGACCCAAGCCAATGCTTAGCCATAACATTCTGGCCAGAGATAACATACTTTTTAATTACATATGGACTACAGCTATGTTAAATTTCTGCAGTGAACCCTCTCCTGGGAGGTCGCCACTAAACTTGACATAATACATCAAACACAGCTTAATGTGATTACAATGTACAGGGGTCTGCAGTTAAGTCAAGAGTGAGGGGGAAGTTGCCAACCTCTTTGTCTCAGGACCGGTTGTGTTAAGGCCCTTCAACTTACCTTTTCTAAGAATACATTTTCTGTACACAGGAAGTATGCCTGGTGTTTGAGGTTTTCTGTCCACTTGCATGCAACTACATGCATAATTGTGCGTTTACCAAAACCTATCCCCTAAAAATTACTTTAATATAAAATTGATTTACAATAGCAAACACAATTTGAAGGAAGAAATATTGCCTGGATTACATTTTTAATCAACATAATGAGGAAGCATTCATATATTGTTTATTACCAATGCAGAATGTTTATACCAAATGTATCTTGCAAACGATTCATTGTCAAAGTATTACATTTGTTTTCCCTACAATATGCTACGGGCGACAACTATAACATAATTAACTAATAATTAATGTTTTGTTTAGGCAACTCAAAGCACTTGGTTAAAGTCCCCCTCCACTCAGAAATATGTTTTTCTTCTTGTTACCATGTGGTTTTTTTTACAACCAACAGTGGTGACGTACTGTGAGTTGAGCTGCGATAGATTTCAACTCATCAACAATGGCAGCTTGCCTGGTCTCACACTTTCTCATATTACAGATAAGCAGTACAGTAAAATGTGTTTTTTGGTGAGAAATAGGCAATGCAGTAACAGAATCTTGACTCATATTTCATCAGCAGTGCCTAGTTTGACTGATCAGAGTTTTGTGTGGTATGCTGAGGATGACTTGTCAATCACAAGGTATACGCCCTAAGGCATACCCCGCTTTACTGTCTACTTTACTCTAAAATGAACCATAATTTACAAAATGAACATCATGCTTTAGGGAAGAAGACTTGAAACTAGCAGTTGAGATCATAAACTCCTTACGAAACTGCTTAATGAAGTAAATAAATCAAGTGAGATGTAAGGTCATTTTGCCCTAACATTAAGTGCAACCGGGCTTCTTTTTGCAACCAATGGAGCTGCCTCCTGCTGGCCTTTGGAAAGAATGGTTTTCCGATTAGCCTCACTTCTCAAACCTGAAAGCTCTGTCCACTAATTACAGTATGCAGATTGTTGGGTATTTTTGTTTCATCAACATGTGCTCGAAAAGCTTGTTGGTGAGAGCGGTGAGATGGAACCAAAACATGAGCTGAATGATGTTTAAATGCTACGTAGATTTGAGGAAACCAAAGTTGGGTGATAATGCTTTGTTTGGGAACAACAACTTTCACATTACACAGTCTTTTGACCCATTGCTAGTATAAAAATATGTATTAGTGTAGCTGTAGCTGTAGTTTGCTCCAAATATATTTGGCAAAGGCAATTAGTAGTCAGGGTTGGTCTGTCCACACGTACTGTATGTGCTTTCAGATTTTTCATAATTCAAGGTTGCGTGAGGCTTCTCCTAATTCACTCTAAATCTGCATAATGACTATTTTGAACTGCTTAACATGCTCTCTTGTACTCGGCCAAAGAAGACAGTATGAATACTAACAACTTAAGGAAGAAGACAGAGGCAGAATACCCTTGATGTTGAAGTTGATGAACGGTAGCGTAGCAGCTAATGTAACAGGCTGTCTTGACATTTGAGACACATCACGGTGCTACTGCTTCCCTTGTCTGTCATTAATAAACGTGTTTTAGAATAAACAGATGCCCTTTTTGTTAGCATAATGCTCAAAATAGATTAATTACACCAATCTGAAGCGTGATCTGTTTTTGTCAAGCACCTGGCCCTGTGTACTCAGTCTATTGTGACAGTACATGGAAAAGTCATCTCGTCCATCAGGTCTTTGCCATTTCAAGGTAACCTCAAAAGTCTGTGTCAGACGGTCAATGCAGGCAGCCGTCTGCCATGGCAGCGATGCGCTCTGAGCCATAGCTCCGAGGCCAAAGGTGTAACAGTGGGTGCATCATCACAGGGAGAAAAATGAAGCTACTGTAAGTACCTTTTCAGCAGGCTGCTGAAGTCGTTTGGTTAAATCTCTTTGGCTGCAGGATTGTCTTGTTTTAGCATTTCCCATCACTCACTATATCTCTCCCAAGCTGAATCACTATAATACACTGCAAAACACATTAGCAATTCAGCTGTTTAATCATTCAGCCTGATATTAAAATTCCAGTAAGTCTAATAATGAAAAGTTAAAATATCACCGCTACGTGTTAAGATTAATATTAGTAAACAAGTAACATTTCATGAAATTAATAAAGATGAACTGTTTTACAGTGTTAATTAAAACAAAGTCCCAATCATGTTATTCCAATGCATTATGTCTTGTGTAAGATTGAAGTGTATGTGGATTCCTGTTAAAACTTTGCATTTCAAAAAGAGAAATACTGCTTCCATAAAATATACTGAAGAAATATATTATGGGATTAATAAATGGGCTCAGATTGCAGATTCTGCTGATTACAGATGCATATAAAATGTGTCAAATCAATCAGCTGCATTTGCATTTATCAAACCAATTTGATTAAATATAAATTAAACGATGTGACCTCATAAGGAGTTGTTTTTGCTGTCTCAAATAACAACCCATTTACTACTAGCTGCAGTAATGTAGCCTGTTAAAACTGATACCATTTAGATGGTCATGAATAATTCTGTCTGCATTTCCTCCCAAAAGGCAGTTTGGTTCTAAGACTTTTCGAGTTCTTGGAAGGCCAATTTACTAACATGCTGTGATTAGGCCTTTGACAGGCCACTGTTTTTCTATTGTTATATTGTATATATTAATTTTTTCAGTCATTAGTTCCTCCCAAAAAATGTACATCTAAAATGTAATGACACCAAAGTTGAAAGCTGTCAACTATTTGCACGTCATCTGTTCTGAGCTACAACCTGCTCGCTGTTCACCTTGTTGAAAATGCATTAGTTATCCCTAAATTTCCATTTCAGGGCTGAGGTCCCCAGTATAATTCAGCTGATTTTTGATCACATGAATAAAGAGTGTCGGACAAGCAATTGGATTTGCATACACACTTGTCTAAAGTTTGCATTTATGCCATACCTGTGCGCCACACACTAATGAGGCAATTATTTAGACAGCAGGCCTGTGAGTCTATTGGGGGAGATGCCACGGAGTTCGCAGCTGTGGGATTAACATGGTTAGCTGGACCTCAGAGAGGCAGAGGCAGACAGGCAGGGATTTCACACTATCTAATGAAGAAGACTTTTCACATTTCATGGCAAATAATGAATTCTAAAACAAATTTGCTGCGAAAAAGAAATGAGCTTTGTGAGAGTTATGGAATGCATTTTAAGTCTAAGGCTGTTGGGAGAATCTACATTTTTTTTTAAAGCCAAATGGTTGTCATTCACACGGCTAATTCAGAGAACTCAACACAAAACAATTTACCATGCCGCAATTAGCACTATTTGCTGTTATCATTCTTGATCAATATGGTCAATAGGAAAGAATTTCTCCCAAAAACATTTGACTGTGGCATAGTGATAATTACTGATGTATAAATATCATGTTCGGGAACTTCAAAGAGCGGGGGCCAAATGCCTGCTGAAGTATCCTTTTAACAACCATGCTGATCAATCGCCTTCCTGCTGCTGTAAATTGAACTTAGTGAAGGTGATTAGGAGCTGAAGTGTGGTACACACACTCTCCTTCTCATTCTCTGACTTCCTTGCACACACACACACACACACACACACACACACACAAGCACATATGCACACAAACAACCTCAGTAAGATTTGATAGCTCCTGCAATCACGGTTGGATAAATTACCTACTTGAGAGAGTGAATGCCTAAGGACTGCTCTGAGTGAGTTGTGTGAACTAATTTGTTTGACCGGGTGAAAAAACAGTTATATTAGTAAAATAATCATCATATTTGTTTTATTAAAAGATATTATACTGCTTTATGTGTCAGACAGTATTATTATTATATTGGTTTGTTTGTCTCTGCCTCAGTAGCCGGGTCCAGCAGTACTCCAGGCAAGTATCTTTTAAAACCTAGCGCAGATGAGGGCATCGCCTGTGGCCTTAAATAAAGAGGATATCATTTTTCATCTAGTTACAGCAATTATATTCTTGACATCTTTGTTGCAATGGCTTCAACAGGTTAAAATCAATTTAGGAAACTTTAGCCGGTTGCAAGATTTATTGTCAGGCAGCCGTTTCTAGGCTGCATGTTGGTGAATAATGAGGAGCGGGGAAACATTTGGAGAGATCAATCTGAAGAAAAGACGTTTTCCAAAAGCCTGACTAATTATGCTCAGGCCTTCGATTACTGTCTGGAGCAAAAACAAAAATATCAATGAATTATTTTGCCTTCATTTACTTTGAGAAAAGTCAGGGTTAGCACAAAATGACCCATATAAACTTTGAATTGCATCCTGCAGGCATATTTATCCCTTTCTGCAGAACACTGTGTCCTCCTGTTCATGAGAAAGGAGGCTGGTGGTTCCTCATGCAGGTTCAGTTAAAGTTACACATTAATATCCACAGATGACCTTTTGGATGAGCTGCAGCATTAGTCTTGTGCGTTCTAACCTGTCCTGTGTGGACATAGAGTAATGTGCTGGTTGACCGCTGAGCTGACCCTTCCAGGCATTAGAATGTAGACCACATGTCTCGACTGTGTCTACCTCCACTGGAACACGCGATAAAGTCTAAAACAAATACAGAGCAAATGTGTTGTATGAAGTCTTATCTGCGCTCCGCATACTGCGCTGATGGAATAGGCTGTATCTGGTTTGCTCTCTTCCGCTTAACGTGCAAGCACACAAACATGCACACACCTAAGCACATATACACATGTAAATACACACACGCGAGAGCACAGCAGCACTTCAGCTGAACAGAAATGCTTCAACCTTCAAATGCCATTGAAACTCTAGGTTTGTTTTTGTGTACCCCCCCACAACAAAAAAAAAAAAAAAAAAGCTTGATTGACAAGTTCAAATAACTGGAAACATTAGCATCTTAATTCCGGGGACTGTCACATTTGGTTAGCATCTCCTCTTCAAGGATGCGACTAATAAAGGAAAGGTATTCATGTTACAAGCCCTCCTTTATAACTTAATTGCTTTTGGTTCAATAGCTTAAAAAGTCATTAATTACAGGGCCAGCTTGTAATGTAGGTTAAGGTGGCTTTTTCACCAAGGTAATGAGCCGGTATGCACAGTGGCCAGGCAGATTTTGATGCGATAATAGGAGGGGTGAATACCATTTTTCCACCTTTGCTCAATGACGGCACTGGCTGAGAGAAGAGAGAGGCCTTTTCATAGGGCATAAATGAAAAAAAAAATCTAAAGAGGCAACAGATAATTGAATTCCAAACAGTGCTATTTGTATAGCTGGCAGCATATTATGCGTGAGGTGCAAATGGCCTTAGCCAAATGTGGATGACATCAAAATGATATGTATTGTGGTAGCACAGAATGTAATGTGTTTGTATGTGCAAATGTGCATGTCCATTCTCAGGGTTTTCATTATATTCTCAGTGGTGATGGTTGGATGGCTTTCTGTTTGTTTGCTGTTAGTCTGTTGCGTTTGTTTTTCAATTCACATCACAAGACATGCTATTTACCGCTCTCTTCTTGGCATGGTATTGATTACCTGCTGAGGATTTCAAACATGAAAATACACATTCTACAACTGTTATTTCACAAATGTTGAGTGGCATGCCAATCTTCTGCTAGGTTAAACAATATACATGCATGAAATCTATATAAACAGTCTGTTTTGCACAAAGACACAAGTATTAAAAGGCCTGTTGAGGAATATAGATGAACCTTGAACAAAGTGATTTGTTTGAGCATGTTGTCTTACGCTTCCTGCAGACTACCTTCCATCGATCAGAGCAAAACAAAACACACAGCCTTTCCTTTCAGGCTTCCACAGAGCACATTCAACGCAACATTTTTGTCCTATGACCTCTAACCCCCCAGAGGTCTGATGGCATTTCATTGATGGCCTCCAACTCACCAGGCGACAGAGAATAGTGTGGACGGTGAGAAAGAGGCAAGAGGAAGAAAAGGAGGAGGGGAAGGGGGGGTGATAGCGGTGGTTGCTCAGTGACTTTGGAGGAGATTAGACGATTGAGTTCACCTTTAATGACGGTGGAGATAGTCTTTCAGTAGGGGGAAATGCCAGAGCTCAGCAGTTTGTTTTGTGTAGCTTTAAGAGCTTCCTGTGTCAGGTTCAGGTTGCCTGTCTCTCTCCCCAGCAGCGGCCCATTGTCTCCAAGCCACAAAAGGCAGCACAGTGTTGGGTGATCGACGGAGCGGCTCAGCCCGGCTCCTCTGCCCCAGCAAACCTAACCTCCACAGGGGATTCTTCTGTGTGACTTCAAGGAATCTCATGACAACACATTTGTGTGGGTGTGTCCCACTGCAAAATGAATCGCCATCGCATAGGCACACTCTTATAACACACGCTCATGCACACATACAGCTTTAAGGAAGGATTTGTAGCTCCTCTATGTATTTCCTGTTAGACTACATGTAGTTTTGTTTATTGAGTTGTGGGAACTCTACTACTTATGTACATGCCACACACACCAAAAAAAGGTGTTTTAGGTTTTTTTTTTTTGGTTCTTACAGTTCAGTTTATCCACCTCTTTGAAATAAGACAGTTTAATCCTCAATTTTCAGATCAATATCAATCAATAAGGGGAAACAAGGTACACCCCTGCGCACAGTGTATATAGTACAGTACACTACAGCTCATAGTGTCATCAAAGTCTTTTGTGTGATCACTGTCACTGTCACATCGCATCTAATGACTAACACATCTTTGATCCAAAAATGTCAGTTTTCCACTCCCCGTGCAGTTCAGTATAATGAAACAAATTCACTGCCAGCTGTAACATTACATCCGTGTGTTTTTTTTTCAGGACTGCAGTCTGGTTCGATTTTTGGCAAAGCTGGCCAAAAATATGTGTTGACACTGATAGATTTTCTTTGGCTCTGAGAGGTCAGAGAGGGGATGAGACATCGCCTTGTAGCAGCAGAGGAAAAAAGACTTGCACACATGCTGCCTGTCTCTAAAGAGGCGCGGCTGAACCAGACACAGGCCAAACAATCCCAAAGGCCTTTTGCTGTGCAGCCAAATTAAATTAAAACAACTTCTCTCCGCTGCAAATGAAAAAAAAAAAAAAAAGGAAGCGCTTGAGTGAGTAAGGTCCAGATAGGGCCGAAGTCCTGTTGCTGACCAGAAAGTGAGACAGCCCTCCCCCCTCTCCATGTTCAAACTGAGCAACACACACACAGAGATGTACACAAGCTTATTCCTCCTTCTGCTTCACCGTCTTTCTCTTGCTCTTTTTCTCTCACTCCCCCTGGTTCTGAACCTGACATTCCTGCTGGCCCTGTCTCTTTGAAGTGGCTTGTTGGAGCGGGCTCCCGTTACAGGGGCCGGGACTGGCGAAAGCCGATCTGTCTGGCTGTGGAGACCGGCCCTGGCCCAGGGGTTAATCAGCAGACCCAGTACACTGCCCACTCTGTCCACACAGGCACACACACACACACGCATACAAATGCAGACACTGCCCACTCTGTCCCCACAGTGCAGCTGTAACAAGACCAGCCAGATTTGGAGGTTAAGAAAGACAGCCACAGCCCAACCGCTTTGAAGTTGACTGGCAGCCACCAGGATTTGGACTCTTAAAGAAGAGAGCTGGCCGAGGTTCAAAAATATACAGGGTCATGCGGTGTAGAGGAGGGTGTGTGAGTGTGTGATTGTGTACTGTGGGGCAGGGGACGGGAAGCTGACTAATCTCTTTTTTAACCCTCTGCTGAATGGTGAGCTCATGTTGTGTTGTAGAAAACATATGCCTGATCTGAACTATGTTGATTGTGCAATTGAAAACCCAAATCTCAAAAGGAGCTGAAGAGCACTTCTGTTAAGAGCCATACATATGCAAGAACAATTTGAGTAAATAGGCATACTGAATATACATTAACCCTTTATTATGAAATAATGAAACCATTAGTTGGGTGCATTTAGCGTAGCCATCATCCATGTTCATATTTAGATTGCTTTTATCTTGACTTAATGCATCAGTGGCGTTATTGTGAGGGAGTCATTCCACAAAATAATCAGTTGGCAATAAACCCTGATAAAGCACAGCAAACAGCGACTAGACCATCCAATCAAAAAAAGGTGTAAATTAACAATTTTCTTTCCTTTTAAAACACTCATTATAAAGTCAAGTGCATCATTACTATTATAAAAGCGAGGACACACCAAAATCAATATGCAAAACCTGATGGTAATATTTAGGGGTTCTCATCAACTGTATTAGTTTCTGATTATGTAAAGCGCAACTTCTAGGGAAGGCAGCCTTATACATGACTTCTTAATGATGTCTCAGGAATCATTCCAGTTCCCATTTACTACAGTCCTCATGAGCTAAGCATTCAAATAGGTAGCTAATGTTACATTTTCTGGCCTCTAAAAGCCATTGAAAACATTTGATACTGCCAGCAGTTTTGCTTTGTTTCCAAGAAACATGCCTCCAGGCTGAGCCAAGTTGATGTCAGTGTAAAACAATCCATAATAAAAGAGACTAAAAAAAACCCCAAACCCAATCTAAATCACTTCACTTTAAAAGCCTATTTGTGTTCTACTATCCACAGATTCAGGGTGAATATATGGGATCCCTGACAAGCCTGTTCTGTACAATCCACTTATCTCTCTTGTAGCATCTGGGCATGGATATGATAGAGTGGACGCAATCCAACATGGCACCATGACAAAGTCAACAGTATAGTGTGCTCCACACAACGACAATTGGCTTGATCGTCTCTCACTCTCTCTCTCTCTCTCTTTCTGTTTCCACTCTGTCCATTAACTGTGGGTGCAGTGATGACCCTAATGCCACCGTAAATACAGACAATGACAAGTCAAGAGCACACAACCAGATGAAGCAAATTTGAAACAAAAAGAAATGAAAAACGTACTTTCTGCATTTGCTTGTTCTGCTCATTTATTACCGTGAAAGATGACTGTTTTTCAGTTCTTAAGATCAACTTTTTAAGGAAAAGCCAGACTTCATTTTTTCTATTGTTTGATAGAACTTGGAGAAATATTTATGACAGAATTAGTCCAGACCTTTTGAAAACTGCAGACCAATTTGATAAATGATCTGCAGGTGTTGATAGCTTTCATGACCACCGCCAGTCATCTTGTTTCTAAGTGCATTACCAGACCTGACCCCAGATGCACATTAAATGTTCCAGCATGTTCCACTCTTTGTTTATTCAACGTAGAGTGTGTGTGTGTGTGTGTGTGTGTGTGTGTGCATGAGTGTGTGCACAGCGTAATCGTGTAATGCCCAGAGACGAATTTTGTCCCAGAGTTGGATGCTGTCTGGCGAGTGTTAAGATCATCAGTGTTCTGTCCTAGTCCTCAGGGGACTGTCTTCATTTGTGTCTTTTGTTTATCAAGATGTTTGAATATTAACATGGGCCATTTTTTCGGTCATAATGAAGCAGCATTGCATATCCACACATCTGCACATTTCCATACTGCTCTGTAATTCTGCCTCTCTCTGTCTTAATTTCCTGCTAGATGCATGCCATGAGAACTACCATTTGCATATGCGTAAAAGGTCTTCAGTCTGGGGAACCCCTCCTCCTCCTCCTCTCCCTCTGTATTCAGATATTTGTTTGTTTACTCTTCATTTGCATTGGGTGTAAACAACATTAATGTGATGGTCTGTTGCTGTCGCGCTGGTTTAAATTTACATGTGTCGGGTGACAAGTACCCGAAAACAAAGATGCTAATCGCTCCCACTAATCAGCATTCTTGCTCTTCAGCTCTGGCCGATGCCACCATCAGTATCTTTACAGCCCCACTATTGCACTGTGAGCCACTCATCCGCCTCATCAACTATCCACCGCAGTCCCCGACAGGTGCTGGTGACGGTGGTGTTTATACCCTCGATCCCTCTAGCACAAAACTTTAATATTCATGTTGGCCGATAAAGGGAATTACTTCTTGATTGCTTGGAGGAACATTGATACATCTGGCAGATAGAGAAAGGCACTAGTTTGAGGATTCAGATCATGTTTTTTATTTATTTTCTTGCCTGCGCTGAACTTTCTCTGGGAGCAAAGTCTATTAGCAGCAGTCATTTCTTATCTCACTTGGCACACATTTGTTCCTCTACAAGCTCAAATGTGTCTTACAATACGCATGACCTGCGGGGGATTTTAGAAATACAAGCTAATGCCCACAGAAACATACACACGAGGCAGTTTGTGGCGATGTGGATTATTACATGGGGTTGTGCAAAACAAGCAGGTATGGTGTGCCATATAATTTAACAAAGGTTTCTATTTATAATGCAAATTAGAAGTATTGTCAAAAGTCTTCTTATCACTTGCATTTTTCTCAGTATCAAGTAAACTCAGACAAACATAGGTGCCATTTCCTAAACAGATGTTGACACTGATATATATATATACACTACACAACTTCATATTTCTGCATCATCCAAGTCAAAAATTAAAGTTTGATATGGAGTGGTATCATGAAGCTGCCTGTGTGACTGTCTGACCCGGACCTGCAGGGCCTTTTCTTCTGACACTGGCATCTCAAGGTAAAGAATGACCCTCATTTATGTGGACACGGCACTGTGTCCGCTCCCCCGGATCTGGGCGCCCATTCCATTTCATGGTGCATCGCCCCTGCGCGTGATTATGCCGCGCTTTCAGGTGCAGAGGAGGAAATGTTTCGTGAAACTGATGTCCCTGTCAGTGCTGTGCGGCTCTCCCTTCTTTTGCCGAGCATGTCACCCCACTGATTGGTGAATTACCATTCCAATGTGAAGAGCGGCCCCGCCCCTGTCCCCAGCTCACTGGCCCTGGCAGCAAATGAGGAGCTGCATATGTTACAGAGGCGACACTCTCCTGGGCTCATTTGCATCAGCTGAATGGAAATCAAATGGTTTAATGTCGAGGCAAAGCTGGTAAATAGTGGTGGTGTCAACACATTAAACACACACGCACGCACTCACCACCACCAAATGCCATATGCCCGAAGGGTGAGGATAAAATATTTGCTACCACGTAAATGAAGGAAGAGATGCTGAAGGATTTCGTGTGTTGCTCCTTTAAAACCCCAAAATGATGACATCATTTTATTTCCGAGAATGCGCCCCTTTCGGATCTACAAGGAGAGAAGTTGAACAACAGCCAAAGAGAATATGCGTGGCAACGAGAAGCAGATGATTTGATTTGGATATGTGTAGTAATTAATTAGTCATTAGTTGATTCTTAGGGCAGCTGAGACGACAAAATGAAATCTTCTCAGCAGTTCTGTGAAATTAACACTCAAACTCTTGCCCACTCGCTTCCATAGTCCCTCAGTCACAGATTTATTTTTAAACCCCAAATCCCACAAGTATTACCTAAAAGTAAAGCCAACAACACTAAGCTGGTTTTCTGCAATTATTCAGAGCTTCTCTCGACGCACATAGTCCTTCATTTATGTGTGATGTCATCACTGCCAAACATTTTTAATGCGATACATTCGGTTGCTGCACAGATGCAGACATAAAACATGGTGAATTATTCTATTTATTTCACGAGGACTGTCTTCCTTTATTGATCCAAAACACACACTAGACAGTGAAGAGTAAGTGGGTGTGTGCTTGTGTCTATTTGTGTGTGCGGTGGTGATGTGGGTTGTATATTTGAGTATGTGTGCAGTTTTGTGAGGCACGGTGGCTGAATACTTGCGTACACGATCACTAATGCGTGTTTGTGTGCGCACTCTATGGTGAATGTGTGTGTCTGTTTTGTGTGTGTCTTGGCAGGACAGTGTGGGGCACTGGGATTCTCCTTTGGGTCTGTGTTGGTCTATTCTTGACCAGAGACGCTGGCTCAGTAGACTGGAATCCTTCAGGGCACCAGGGACATCTGATTCCCCCACTGCCTAAGCACTGAACTAAATGCTCCTGCATTATTCATGTGTATATCACTTTATTGCTGTGCAAGGTTTTCACTCAAAGTTTCTGCCGCACCATTTACTGTACCTACCCCCTAGACGTTAACTGACAAACTTTCCCCGATCTCCCTTTCTCTCTCCATGTCACTCTCTCACTGATCCCTTCTTCCATGATGATGACAACATAAAGATGTGGTTCCCGACCTCAAGGTCCACAGTTGTTCTTGGTTATTAAGCCACAGCTCACACGCTGGCTTTACACCCATGCAATTTCAATTGACAAACTAAAAAACAAAACAAAATGCAAAGTGCAACTGGAATTAAAATCCAATGAAATAAACAGTGTTGCAACAAGAAAGTGTAATTAGGGCTTAAAAATCAATGACATTAAAAACACTGTTCAAGCAATTAGAACCACTTTAGGCTGGAGTTTTTCAACAGGATAACATGTTAATAAGCAAAATTATACAGTGAACAGGGCAATAAAGCTGTCGCTCTGCTGAAAAGAATAAAAAGTCATTTTTAAACTATCTTTCAAGCCAAGCCAGTACTTAGTTTTATGCAACACATTAGGTGTCTGCATTTGTCTCTGAAAAGCTTTTGTGCAATGTATTGACAAAAATAGACTAACAAATCAATTTTAAATTATCTTTTTTAAATAATATATTAAAACATGTTTATCTTAGTAATTTCAGCAGCAATTTCATTGTGAATGTAAAACAGGAAACTGTTAAAAGCCCAGTAAGATAAATGCAGCCCTACTGTTTACTTTTTCTACAGTTCAACAACACAGTTAAACTTTAGAAAACACCATATGTCTTGTCTAACCTGACATTTTTTAAATGCATTAGTTATCTTAAACTTTCAGCCCAATATTTGTCATAGTGAGGGTAAAGGGGCGGGTTGTAGGTTGTAGGTTAGGCCTGGGTGAAGCTACAGGCTACTTTGGAGCAAAGTACATGCAGCACTGTCATGTTGGCAGAGTAAATATGTCCATGTCTTTGTTTAACACAGAGTACTATCTCCTGGCGGGACTGCAGAAGGTAAAACGTGTGTGTGTGTGTGTGTGTGTATTTTTAATACTGTAACCAATTTATTGCACTTTGTAAAAGTTGTGATGCTAATCGCGATTAGCGCATTAGCACGCTAGCGGCTTTAGCATAGGTCTCCCTGTGGTAGCAGACTATCTTATGGTATATCGTTAGTGTGTTTTAGAGTTGTAAGCTAAACTAAAGCTTACACCAAGTCTGGGTGATATAGTATATGAGCTGAGGCGATGGACATGGGTTAACCCTGAGGAGGAGAGGTCTCTCACCTGCTACATCTTCATACTGAGCGACTGCCTCCAACCTTCACATCCTGCTTCTTCCCCCATGATACTGGGGACATTGTGAGTACCAACCATTGACAGTATAAATAATGGACAGAGCTTCCGGGTCTGAAAAGTGAAGCCAAGTGTCTTAAAACCTGCATTCTATGTAAAGGCCAACAGGGGGAGCTCCATTGGCTACAAAAAACCCCAAAACAATACCATTAACTGTAATGGAGAAATGACCGACTCCTCACTCGATTTATTAACTGTTTCAAGTCGTCTTCCATACATTATGATGTTCATTTAGTTACTTGTGGTCTTTGGAGTAAAAATAGATGATGAAGCTGTGTAGGCTTTTGGGCGTGGCTGCTTTATGATTGACAGGTCACTCTCAGCGAGTCTGTCCAGCGCAGTCCACGAAACTCAGATCAGCCTGTCAACGTGCTTCATCCTAACTTTAGTTAAACAATAGTGAAATCAAAAGATTGTGCGAGACTCCATCTTGCCAGGCTTTTGTGAAAGTATTTCTCAGTGTGCGAGGGGGGGTTGTTACCTTACTTTAGTCAACCGTAGAGTGTGTAAACACACACAGAAATACAGAAAAGGAATAAAAAGTCCCTGTTTATGTATCGTTAATGTTAACTACGATGTCTTCTTGTACTCTTACAGCAGTTCGAGACAGTGAACAGCCAAGTTAGCAAGATAGTAGCTACAAGTCAGGTACAAGACAATTAAAATAGCTTAAACTGGAGGGTTGTGAGAAAACAAAACAAGCATTGTGCTGGTAGTGTTGTGTTAATCATCCAATTATTCAAGGAATTGTTTCAGCTGTATTTTACTGAGTTATGACTAAGAAGAAGTGGTCTGATTTATTGGCAAATAGGAATATATTACTATAAAAATTCAGATGCTCTCTCTAGCTGTTCATTATTTGTTTATCTGATGAATCACATTAGTTTACATCTCTATACTGAGATTTATTTTCTTTGCTTGCCCTCACCGTTAATCAGTAAAACCAAGTTTGATATAGTATGTCTGTTATATGTCCAAGTTGACCCCTAGGGACCGACTTGGGAGGTGTTACGTGACTAACAAAAGCAACTGAAGAAGCTACTTTTTGTGTGCCTTATTACTTATGCCACTTGAACTGTAAAGCCTATAAATTTGCTACACACTCTTTTTTATTTGTAGAAAAAAGAAAAGAGAGACCCATAAGCTAGCAATCAACATGCGGTCCACTCAGAATGGAGCCACAGTCCACTTTTGGACTGGGACGTTGGATGGATATGGGTTGGACTGCAGTATGTTGAATGGAAAGAGGGACCTGTGAGGAGAGTTAGGGCTAATGCTCTTCCTGTTGGAGCCTTACGTTGTAAGGTCATTCCATAGATCAGGAGATCTACTTAATCCGCTCTTCGGTTCCCCCTGGTGCAAAACAATGAGCGTGGAGATTTTCCAGTCCTAGCAGCAGATAAACATCCAGGGAAGCAGAGGAAGCACAGACCCGACTGGAGAGCTGTTGCTGTGGTGCAGTGTTGAAGATAATGTGGTATGACATGCCGTTTTGATCTGGACTGCTTTAACACAAGACGCTTTAAGCCATACACAGGGAAAATGCAAGTCTGTGCTAATTACCTGAGTGAGTCAGACAGAGAGAGCGAGAGAGAGGGAGAGAAATATTAAGCTCAACCAGCAAACTTCCGCACCTTCTGACCTGTGTTACAGCACAGCCACCGGCTTTCTCCCCGGTCAACACGGTGCAGCGCTGGCCTGCCCTCATTGTGTTGTTGCTCCAATCTGACATGTTTGGTGGCAGTTTAGCTTTGATACGACAACACTCATTTAGTCATCCATGTCCACTTGCCTGTGTGCTTCATCGCTTTCATTTGGATCTGAGAGGGAAAAGAAAAGAAAGGAAGTCCCACTGGGGACGTTTCTGAGCCATCTAAGTTGTCTGAAGAATTGCTGTATATGGCTGGCAAGCTAATTGGACCCTTACCAAACCAGAACCTCCGTCCACAGTGTGTTTCAGATTAACCACTGACAAGGTGACAGCAAGGCTTTTAAAATGTCAAAGCTAGATGCCAGTACAATGCTTAGCCCAGCTTCTCAGAAACACAACATGTGAATTGTGAAATTAACACAGATAAATATAATGAAGAAGACTCCCTGCATCTGAACCCGCTCACTGTCTCTGCTGGGTGCGAAGGCCATAGCTCAAATTGCCTCAGTCAAGGCATCTATGCTCTTTGTGTGCAACAATAGAAGGTGACAAAATAGAAAGGACAGCTTTTCTAAAATGTCAGACGGTTGGGGTCCTGCTGAAATATCTCCCCTCTCCCTCTCCGTCTATCTTGATCGATAAAGCTACCTTTGACAATGCTGCATGTTGTCACCATGACATTTGGTCACCCTTCTTTTTTTCCCTCACCTGGCTCGCTGCTGAATAGGAATATAACAATGAGATTTAATACAGGATCAATAACTACACTCCAATGATACATTCACTCGCATAATGAATACTGATGGATGAAAACAAATACCTGCATGAGGAATTTGTATTCTGGACAGTGTGTCTGTAATATCCGTGCCGATGATGTTTCATTACGGTTTTTCGGCTTGTGTGTTTTTTCCCTTTACCGCTACAATCAAATAAAGGATATACGCATGATTTAATCAAGGATATGGCAGCAACGTCAACCCAACCTCTTGTGTATTTATGAAGAGTGCTGTGTGTGTGCGCTTGCATCTATGTGATCTCATGCCCATGAATATCATGCCATTGTTTGCATTTCATTCAACAGATATAGGCTTAGTGCAATATGTATAATAAATACTGAAAATGAATTGATCTTTACCACATGTCCGTGTGTGTATATTGAGTTATGTTCCTGGGGTGTACATTCAAAGTGTTTGTACTGTATGCATGGATTTGTGACTGGAATATACATGTGTGGTTTATCTGTATTTTTTGTGTTGAGTCCATATACATGAATTGTTTACTGTGCATGTTGAGTGCACTGTAATAGTATGTTTATACTATGCATATGAGTCTGAATGCATGCTGGTGTATATATGGATACATTTGCCTGTGTGTGGGTGTGTGTGTTTGTGTATCCATGTGTGTATCAGTTCTTGCTGAATGAATTAACTTCTATTAATTGGGTGTGTGTGTGTGTGTGTGTGCATCACTCGGTGCATAACTTCCTGCATTTCTGTGAGTGCCAATCCAAAACGCACTGGGTATCATCCAGCCTGCCGTTGTTTGATAGTCAGCTCAGTGCATTGTGGTGTTTGGTGTTTGGGCTTTGGGCCCTGCGTCTGGGCCCTTGCATGACTGACGCCTCGAACGCCCACTGTTTAAACATCTCTCCACGTGTTTCCCTTTTGATCAGCGTCTGCCATTCTTACTGATTTTCCAAATCACTGATGCTTGTCAAAGAATTAATTAACTGGATCGTTGCTCCGCTGACTCCAGCACCAGCTGCGGGGTTCACCAGAGAGACCTCGGCACTCTCCCAGCATTCCCGGCTAATCACCCACGATCCATTTCAAAGTCAACCTGATTGGCCCACTACCCGGAGAATAATGTGGAATTAGACTGCATCCTGACAGTAACAGTTTCATATTTGCATACAGTATACGGCAGATTAGCTTGCAGGAGCCTGCCAGTGGGAGGTGAATATCAGCATCAGCGCCAGTGCTAATGGCAGTTGCCTCCTACAGTTTATTAGATAAGTAATGGTGTAAAGCATTGTGCTAAGCGCACATCCTCACTGTGTTATTAGCTGATGTGTAGCACAATGTGTTCATTAACTGTGGGAGATGAACATTCCAACATGCACACCTTTTCAGATGGTGGGAATGAGAGAATGATTTACCTGAAGTGATCACAGAACTTCAATGTCCTATGCTGTATCTGCAAGAGAGACACCTAAATGTGTGTACTAGAATGCGGACTTGTGGATGCCACATAATAAACACATGTTGTGGATGCGTTTGTCTTAAGGGAGTATCTGACCATGCAGCTTTGTGTGAGGATGGATAGGCTATAAATACACCCAGCCTGATCCTTGGTTTGTCTGTCGGCCTGCCCGTCTGCCTGCCTGCCTGCCTGCCTGCCTGCTGGTGTGTCTGCAGGGTTGCAGCAGCATGACGTCAGGCGGACTCGGAGCACTCGCTGACCTCTGTCACAGCGAGAGGAGTGCTGCGCACTCCAGACAGCCATATAACAGCACAGACGTTGCAGGCAGGGCATAAACACAGAGACCTGTGTGCAGAGGGAGATGCGTTACAACATGTTGCAGTACAGTCAGGGATGGACAATCAGAGAGGAGTGCAGACAAGCTGGCTGGTTTAGAGCAGGGTTCTCAAAGATCCATGCTGACGGGGTTAGACAAAAATGGAAATCAGTATGTGAAGAGAAATAATATTCAGAAAGGGAGACATATAAATTCAACTCTGAGTTTGTGTGTTTGATATTCCCACATAATCACATTCAAAAACCCAACTACTTAATACAGACTTCCCATATGAAGTGAAGACAGGACACATAATAAAGCTACAGAAATGAGGTGTTTTAATTGTGTTGCTTTGGTGACTCTAACCAGGGCACTTAGACCAGCAAGCTCTAGAGACAGCCTCTGAACTCAACAGCCACTGCCATTGTTACTGTGTGTCAGCACTATGTGTGTGTGCGCGTGTGTGTGTGTGTGTGCGATCATTGTAGTCATTACCTAGTTTCCATTCCTAGCCTGAAGCAAAGTAAGAAGTGGCAGTCTTTCATTCTGACAAGTTGTCATTCAGGTAGTTTTCTTTTTTCCCCCCAGTTTCCTTCAAAGGCTGTCCGACTTTGCTTTCATAATACCTCAGAGGTTTCCATCAGTTTTGTGGCTGACAGCAGATAGAGTTTGCCTGTCAACAGGAAGTTAGGCTGTTAGATTTGTGTTAATGAATAAACATTACCCACCTCTAAAGGGCTCTCAAAACAACACAAAGTACATGTGTTCACTCCTAATAAAAGCACGCCGCTCATATTTCTCTGCAACTTTATCATTTCACACAAGATGAGGAAGTGATTTTAATTTAACTTGGGGCCATGTATGACCTTAAACTGGTTTTGAAGAGGTTTTTGACACCATTTTCAGCAAATAAGTTCTGTCAGGCTTTCGAGCCATCTTCTTTTAACCTTTCATAATTTTAGCTTGCACATTTTATTCAATGTCTCATTCCATTATTCAGTGTCTCATGCCATAGCAGATCACCTCAGGCTTATTTTCCACTCCAATCCTATTTCACAGAGAGACTGTGTTAAAAGCAAGTGCATTTTCTGGCTCATAAACACCCTCTTTTTATTTACAGTATCCCAAATGAAGAATGTATTTGCCATATTTACCTGTGGTTGCCTCAGCACTCTGAATTTATTATTTGTAAATTTGGGCAACAGAGAGCATTTTCTCCTCCAAATAAACTCACAGATGGAAGACATCCATAGAGCCTTAGGGCCAAATGACAGGCCCAGAGTACAGCGTTTATTTGGATGCTGTAAGAGTGTGACCTCCAGTTTGGAAGGCCATTTTAATATTTGGCTGTCCTAATATTTGGTAATAGAGATCATGGCTGTGTCAAATGTTGCACTTCGTATGCCCTTCAACCATTGTGTATTGTAGCATGTATTGTGTATTTTACTTCAAATTAGCTGTCATGAAGGATGGAAAGGTCTTGCGACACAGTAGTGTGTATCTTCTAAATGACCCAGTTTTTGTGAAATTATCTTACATGGCTAAAGTTGAAGTATTTTCTCTTTTTTATTTCTCTTTCCATCTTCTCTTTTTTTGGTGGTGGTATAAATGCTGTGTGACCAAAAAAGAGAATCTCCTGCAGAACCCAAATGTATTATTTTTATAAGTTTTGTTTGGTTTGTCTGTTTATTTAGTGCTTTTATTAGACTGTGTTTTGTGCTATCCATCAATTTGTGTTTCAATTTGGATATCTAATTTTTAACTCATCATTCATTTTGCCAACATCAGTTTATTTTAGCATTTCAAAGCATTGTCTACCATGGCATGAAAGTAATCAGGTGAAAACACATTGCTTGTGCCCTGGGCATTGCTGTTCACAAACCTCATCTCGAGTCAGAGATATGGTATAACACCTTTGGATCCATGAAAAAGCACCTTGCACTGAAGTGAGAAATTGGCTATGAGTCATTATGCACAAACACCAAATGCCTTGGCATTTTCTGTCCCTGCCAAACAATCATCTTCGTCTCCTCTGTCTATTTGCAATTAATGATTGAATTTCAGTCCCCCAAAAATCCCATTTCTGCTTTGTGTATGTATCCCCAATACACACAGCTGCTACCAGTACACACGGCAGCATGCACAGCAAAGCTTATCTCCAGCCTTTAGATGGGGGCCTATGGAAACAGTCTTGATTATTTCCCTCCTTCTCCAAAGCACCGCTGTGTGCTTTGGGATTAGAGGCTTTCTGTGGCGGCTGCACATGCACACTCACTGGCTGCAGGCGAGAGAGAGAGAGAGAGAGAGAGAGAGAAAGAGTGTTCCTCTACTCAATAACCCCCCCTACCAGTACTCAGCCCACCCACCCCTTCCCCCTCCTCCCTAACTCCCTCCCCATGCCCGACACACTAGCCAGTCCTAGGAGTATTACATCACCCTGATGTAATGTCTAACCAATCACAACACAGCGGCGCTAAACCTTCCAGGATTATGGAAGTCCGTAGCTCAGACTGGGTAATGAGCGAGAGAGAGAGGCAGAGAGACTAGCAGCATCACTTATACATATTTTCAAGAATAGCCTCTGGATCAGTTGTGCCCCTGTTCCCTCTTATTCCTGAAGAACAGAAACAAAAATACACACTGTCAAGGTGCCTTCTAGACTTGTACTCGAGATTTGGTGGAACTCATCAATGCACCGCCAATGCTCTTGTAGAGTCAGTCGGATAATGAGTTACTGTACAGGATATTACAGACTTTTGAGGGAGATTTCACATTGTATCTGATTGGGCATGCTTGATAAAAACTCTGTTAATTTAATACAGGATAAAATATTCAGACACACGCACTGTTGAATAACTAGATAAACATTCAGTAATGCATTGGTCTTGTTAATGATGATGACGAACAAATGTTGCTAGTGGCGACGACAATGCTGACAGTTGGTCATGGCATTTGGATGTGAGGAGCAGAATGGTTTCCCGGAGTTGCTACTAAGGTTTCAGATTGATTTATTAAGCTTGGTATTATTGTATTTTATTTATTTGGTCATATAACTTGTTTCTGGCTCACTCAAGTTTTTATATTTTTTTATTTTATTTTATTTTTCCTTTATTTGTCTCTGCATGATTATCTGTATTTGTTTGCACTTTGATTTGTGAGCCTGTCCCCACAAGAGGAACGAAAGCATGAGTCATTTCAGCAAATGTCTATAACAACATGTGTTTGCATGCAAGGGACAATGACATCTAGCTGCCATAGGAATTATGACTCTTGTCTGTCGGGTGCCAAAGAGTAAATGGTGTGACATTGTTATAGACCCAAAAAGTCCACAGGGAGGGGGGTGAGGTGGGCGGATGGGTCAACAAATCGTCAGAGTTTGACACAGAAGATCACTGCTCATTTTCCACCGACAGTCATCATCGGTTTCGTTGGCACTGGTGACACCCCTATTTGCAGGACAATGTCATTTCAGTGTCTTAAAAAAAACCAACTGAATTATATACCTTGAGGGCAATGACAAACAATATGTTGTTTAATGTAGAGGACTTAATGTGATTTCCACAAATATTTTAAATTTTGCATGATGTAATGTTGTTGTTGTTTAGATGAGCCAATTTGCCATATTCACTTTAAGCATTTTTTCGTTTTGCTATTCTTCTCTATCCAGTTTATAAAAGGTTCATATTTGGCAGATTTTCTATTTATTCATTTTTTAAATATACCTCATGTCACTTGCCTGGTTATGTATTTGCACACCAGGCCCCTTCAGTGAGGAGTAATATAGAGTAAAATGAGCCAATTATCTTGTCTTATAATGGGTGTGTGTCTACTTCTTCTGGATGTCAGGGTTAGAAGGCGGTCTTTAGTGTCCTCTGAGCCATGTCTGCCTATTAACTCAGCTCTTTGTTGTCCTCGGTCTCTATGGAAGATGAAGAGTGTCTATCACTGTGATTGGCACTGCATAGTATCACCTTCTTTTTTTTTTTTTTCTTAACGCATACACACACTAGACACCTAAATGCCCTCCCCCTCCAACCATCACCTCCGTTGCTCCACACAGACACACACTTGCACACTCATCCGCGCATAACACCCTGCAGGCACAGACAGCATCAGTCAGTGTAGCAGCAACAGCATCAGCTAGCATGTTTGGCATTTGCTGTGGTGTGCATCGTGTGTGACTGCCACACCGGTACACTGGGTGTGCCATACTACTGCTCAGGTTGCCGGAGGGGGAAACTCACGTCTGTGTGGCAAATGTATGTAGCTGCAATGGGAACACTACAGGGGAATTACTGCATTGTGTAGGACAGCATGGAAATGCTCAGTTTTGCCAGGAAAAGTCTCGCTCTGGGAATGATGAAGCACTGATGGGATAGCAGTAGGCAGCATGCTGCAGAGAAATGCTCACTTCCAGAATCAATGTTCCATACCACCCATACTTATCTGCACTTAGGTTGTTTCACAGTGCAGTGGTAAAATTGCAGCATTTTCAGCGTTTCCACTATTTTCCCGTACACTGTATGTAAGTGGAAGGTTCATACCAAAGTCGTCAAGGTAAAACAGTTTTGATCGGTATCAAGGGGCCTTACACTTTCCAATTTCTGAACCCATTCCAAAGTCAAAAGCGTACATAGCAGTTTTGCAGGGGCTGACATCAGGCTTCATATTTAGCCGGGTTTGCGTGTATGTGTGTGTAAGCACAACTGAGGTAATTCTAACACTCATACTTAAAGCCCTGTGTGCATGTGTGTGTGTGAGAGAGAGAGAGAGAGCTGGTAGCGTCCGTGGTGTCAGGTTTGCTTTTGCTTTAGGTCTCAGTGGGGGCGGACATTGAGAAAACTGCAGCTAGTTTACCTGACACACTCCTAATTCCCTCCCCACCTCCCGGGAGCATCCACACCCCGGATTTTTTTGTTTTGCTTTCTCATTTGACCCGCTGCCAAATGGGACGAGGCCAGAGGAAACTGCCACATTCCTGCCTAAACGCATGCCTCTCTGCTACTGCTACCACAGCCGGAGTCAGTACTACTTGCTCTCTCATTCACTCCCTTGTTCTCGCTTTCATTCTCATTCTCTCTGTCTTTTCACTTTCAGATCAAGCAGCCGCCCCCTCCCTCCCCGCAGCTGCCCCACTCCCACTCCCTCCCCCTTGTCTCATTCTCTCTTCTCATAAGCACACTACCATATTAGCTGTGCAATATATGCAACTTTGGATTGCAAAACAGGTAGAAAAATGAGACATTCTGTAGCGCGGGCGTCTCATTAGAAATACTGTATATATTCAAGTCATTCCGAGCACAGCTTTCAAATTTCACATACGGAGACGTGGAGTAGAGAGAAAAAGAGAGACAGACAGAAAGAGAGAGGAAAGATTAATGTAAATCTCAAAATAAGGAAGGCATTAATATTTCATTAGTGCCTCTTTTTTCTCTCTGAGTGACAGAGGAGAGGAGATAGTGGCTGATTTAATGATTTTAGAGTCTCTTCCTTTCATTCTTTCTCTCTCTCCCTCCCTCCAATGTCGCTGCCTCCCCCAGTTTCCCAGTCAGCAGATGGGCTTAGCCTCATTTTTTTTTATGAATTCCTCACAGACCCAGCTGCACATAATTACAGTCAATTCTGCCTTATCTCTCAAATTAAAAAGATTAGATTATTTGTGAAAGAAATGTATGCAGCTCCTCTCAACTGATAGTGGGCACTAGCCTATGTAGCCAGGTTATATGCATTATACCCCCCTCCAAAAACCCTTCACACTCCCACTCACACAGAGTTTAACCCACAGTGAGCAGATATCGACTTCATTTCAATACAGATACTATGTCAATGTACATTATTATCTTCAATAAACTCTGTTTTGAAAGAATATCACATGTTTTCAGTTTTTTTTTTTTTTTACATAAACCCACTATGGTTATGGATAAGTACTGTCTGTATCAAAGTAGATAGAGTCAGCTATGAATCAGCACAGAAGACGCCCAACTTTGAGTCTTTGTGGGACTGATTCCATATCAGTATTGTAGATTGCCTCTTGCTTTGCTCAGATAAGATACAGCAAGGTGTTATGATACACTGCTTAGCACAGCTGTAGTGTTTTTGTACTGCATAGAGCATATTTTTTCCAGCTTGTGTTCCCATTTTTTGTGCAAAAATCACGAGAATCAAAAGCATGAGACAGGCAGAGTCACGTGGACATCAGGGTAAACATACAATATCTTATATATCTGACAACTTAATTTAAACGTTTTAGTAGAGATTGGTACAGACAAAAAATTGAATTAAAATGTATGTGAAGGTATGAGTGAGCTTTTAATCAAATTTTGAATCAAATAGGCTGGGATGTGGAACAATATGTCAAATTGTCTGTGTATCGATCTTCTACAGTAATGTTGTTTGATTAGTCTGCTCTGGCTTCCAGCAGAAACAGTCATTGCTGAGTGGGAATGCAATATAATCCAGATTTCCCTCGAGCCACCCAAGGGATTAGTTTACTCACTATCACCCCAAGCATTACCAATTGATTGGCTGATTGAGAGCACATTCATTCCAGGTCATGTACTGTATTCAGCCCACAAGCAGTGGAAATGTTCTTCAAATCTGCATAGATTCCACTGCTTCGTTGTCATGCTAACACTACTGGTATTGATTATGTTTCTTTGAAACTTATATTTGATTCATGGCTGATGTGACTGAGTTGCTCATCACAATCAATGCTGCATATTTAAAGGAAAAAACATTCTTAAACATGGTGTTAAAAACGTATGTGTGCCTTTGTACGTTAAAGTCCCGCACGCTGTTACAGTGTATCTGAGACTTACAGCATATATTTATCTTGCTTCAGCTCAATTCAGTGTCATCCGCCCTGCAAAATCCAGGTGGAATAACTTGTGTACTTTGTAACAATGTCAGAGTTCACCTTGCAAGCGTCAAGGCAGAGGAGAAATTTACTCAGTATCAAAAAGGTAAGCCACTTTTAGATTAATGGCATTTGGCAGTCGCTCTCATGCAAAGGAACTTAACGATGCTGCTCAGTAATCATGAGTGAGACACCACCATCACATCAAGTGGAGAGACACGCTTGCCAGCAATCAGATCGTACCCGTGATTAGCTGACCATCAGTGCAAGAGGTGCTACAGCGAGTAGACTTGTATAATGAAGAAGGCCTCAACTCTTCCTCTAAATTAAATTGGACATGAGAGGGAGTCATATTGTTCATAATATAGCATGCAGTATGAGGATAGAATTTCTTTTCATTGTAAAGAAAATCCAGGGCAGTGATACTTCCCTTTAACCCCTGCAGTGAGAGTTAAAGTATTAGAGGTTGAGATTTTCCATTGGAATACTATAGGGTTTATTGGTCTTGTAGAACTTGCTATCAGAAGCTAGGCGATATTTTCCTCAGATATTCGACCAAAGACGTTCTGACTGACAGAGCTTATGGTTCAGGATGCTTCCAGCGGTGCTTCTGTCACCCTTAATCACAGTGTGTGATTGGACAGAGACACCCATTAAGTAAAGCGGGGTAAAAACACATGCTTATCCTTCAAATACACATCCCTAATCGATCAGCATCATTACGCACCGATTAAATCGCTGTCTAAAGTGCTCTTGGAGATATTTGATTGAGCCCTTTGATCATTGTTAGTGGATTGTTGATTAAGCCTGTTACTTGTGTGTTACATTTAAGATACACCTTGTGTTCGCCCTGTTTTATTACAGTATTTTTCTGGTCTGGAGACATTGTTTTGTTATTGATCATTAGTCAGTTTCACGAGGGAAAGCACCATCAATAGAGGTGACTTTGGCACTTAAGCTGTCACAGGGGAAGTATAATGAAATAAGCTCTTTAATGGTTGAGACATCACTGAGGTCTGTGTGATCAGGAGCACACGGTTGCATAGAACGTACAGCTTGTCGAAGAGTGGAATGTTTCAAAATGACACCTTTCATTCCATTCTAACACTTCCATTATACAGTGACCATAAAGTGGACTTTTTCCACTGCACGTAATAATAATCGCCATTATTGTGTAATTAAAAATGTAGCTTGCTGTAATGTTGCGCATAAAACCTGAGCTATTTTGTGTGGTGCAATGAGTTCAAGTATTTCAGATGGGACAGTTTTACCAATAGTGGTTTCATAAGCTGGAGAGGATATAGAGACAGATGGAATATTGTACATGCATGAAGGTTAGTTGAGGCTTCACTGTGCAAGCATTTTGTTTCTTACTGGTTGATGTCTGTGAAGACAGTCATGCTGTGCTGTGTTTAGTCTAAGCAGACATTCATGTGGAGTTGGGGGAGAATTTCCCTATTCAGGCAGGGAACAGTGAGTACACTTTACATTACCATGTGTCTTTGTGTGTGTGTGTGTGTGTGTGTGTGTGTGTGTGTGTGTGTGTGTGTGTGTGTGTATATATATGCACAAGAGGGATTTTAACTCAAATGACTAGACTCTCTTGCTGAGTAAAGTGAAGTCCTAAACTTCACCCCAGGCCTCTGTGCTCTATGGTGGTCTAACAGAAGAGCATTTCCATGGACCCACATTCACTCCTCCTAACCTTCACACACACACACACACACCCACACACTCAAACACACGCTTCACATACTCTCTACTGTCTGTCCTGCCATCAGCTAAACAGATGTGCTCGGTCACAAGATTTCACAGTTAGCTCCCTCAAAGGGAAATATATCATTGATTCTAAAAACAAATCTAAAAAAAAGAACACCAGTAGGGAGGAAATAGGCCAAACTGAGCATTTATGAGAATCATTTTCTGTAGTCATGCAGGATGTTTGAGTTATCTGAGAGCCAGTAGGTTGTTGTGATGATGAGGCTGTCAGCCAAAAGCAAAAAGACATTTTCAGTGTGCACAGAATATACATATGCGCTTGGCTTATCTGTGACAGAAGAAGAGAATGGACATTGCAAAGGAAAACAATGACATTATGCTTCAAATTTCCAACCTTATCAGTGGAGATTGTGTTAGAAATCCTATATTAAAAAATGTTTTCATAGCCTTAAAACAGGATGCACTGCTGCCAAAACATAGGAAATAAACTCTCTGTTTGAGAGCGGGATTACTTAACATCACCTTTGTCTCGTTCACATAACAAAAACGTACGTGTTACCTATTATTAATGTGTTCAACATGAAATTCCAAAGTCTTCTTCCTCAACATTGCAGAATTCAAGAAGGAGGCTTTTCAACAATACAAGTCACATTTATCGGCCTCTACAAAGGGCGTCTGTAATGTTTGGACAGCAGCGCTCGTTACATTCCTATGAATTATGGGAAGTGATGTAAATAGAAAAGTCTTTTAATCGAATGTTTATTTCCGTTAATGAAATGTCTCCCCCATTATCTGGCTCCCTTATGATCCATATGTTAATGTCTAATATGGAACTATTAATCTGTTCAATTTGCCCTCTCTCTCTTTCTTTCCATCTCTCTTATCTAAAATTGTGCTGTAAATTTGGCACTGTGAATGATTATGCTTATCGCC